>NC_138346.1:149264344-150621844 GCF_046562875.1 Panthera onca
TTCACTTCCTTTTTGCTCTAATCTTCATCACTTCTTCTGCTAACTTTGGCTTTAGTTTGCTCTTTTTTTCCTACTTCTTTGAGGTGTAACGTTAAGTTACTTATTTGAGATCTTTCTCCTTTTTTTAATGTAGGCTTTTATCACTGCAAACTCCCCACTTAGAACTGCTTTTGCTGCATTCCATAAATTTTGCTATGTTGTGTGTCTATTTTTGTTTGTCTAACGATTTTTTTATTTCCCTTTTGCTTTCTTCTTTCATCCATTGTTTGTTGAGGAATATGCTTTTTAATTTCTATGTATTTGTGAATTTTCCAGCTCTCTTCCTATTGTTGATTTCTAGTTTGATACCATTGTGGTTAAAAAGATGCTTGATATAATTTCTATCTTCCTAAGTTTGTTGAGACTTACATTGTGACCTTATATATGATCTGTCCTTGAAAATATTTCATGTAGGCTTAAAAAGAATGTATATTCTGCTGCTGTTAGATGGAATAGTCTATATATGTCTGTTAGGTATATTTGGTTTATAGTGTTATTCAAATCCATTGTTGTCTTATTGATTCTCTGCCTGGATGATGTAACCATTTTAGAGAGTAGGCTATTAAAGTCTCCCAACTATTATTATGTTGCTTTGTATTTCTTCTTTTATTTCTGTTAGTATTTGCTTTATGTATTTAAAAGCTCCAATGTTTGGTGCACAAATACTTATAATTATATATTATTTATTATCATTATGTAATGACCTTCTTTTTCTCTTATGATTAGTTAGCTTACAGTCTACTTTGTCTAATGTTAGTGTAAGTATCCCTGCTTTCTCTTGGTTACCCTTGTTTCTTTTTCTTGAAGTATCTTTTTCCATTTCTTCACTCTGTCTTTGTGTGTCCTTAAAGTTTAAGTGTCACTTGCAGGCAGTATATAGGTCACTCTTGTCTTTTTATCCATGCAGCTATTCTGTATTTTTTGATTAGTGGATTTAATACATTTACAATTAAAGTAATTTTTGATAAGGTCTTCCTATTGACATTTAATTAATTGCTGACTGTTTTATAGATAATTTTTTCCTCGTTTTCTCCCTTATTGTCTCACTTCGTGATTTTATGACTTTTTTGTAGCAGTGTGACTTAATCTTTTATTAAAATTTGTGTATCGACCACACTCTTCCTTTGTGGCTTACATAAAATATCTTATAGTATCCTATTTTAAGCAGGTAACAACTGCAATAGCATACAGAAACTTTATACTTTTACTTCTTCTCCCCTCTTCACATTTCAGGTCATTAATGTTACAATTGACATCTTTTTATATTATGTATACAGTAACAAATTATTTTAGTTATTTTAGTTTAATATGTTTGTTTTTGAACTTTTTAACTAGAGTTATAAGTGATTTATGCACCATCATTACAATATTAGAGAATCTGGCTTTGAATATGTATATATATTTATATCTGTTGGTGAGTTTGACACATTCATGTTTTTATGACATTAATTATATTTTTTTATTTGAGCTTGAAAAGTGCCCTTTAGTATTTCTTGTAAGACAGTCTTAGTGGTGATGAACTCATAAGCTTTTGTTTTGGAGGAACAGTCCTTACCACATCTTCATTTCTGAAAGACAGCTTTACTGGGTATAGTATTCTTGGTTGACTTTTTTTTTCCTTTCAGTATTTTGAAGCAAATTTTTGACTTTTTACTACCTGCAGTTTCTGCTGAAAGATGTACTTATAGTCATATGGAGGCTCTCTTTTGTGACAAGTCAATTTTCTCTTGCTGCTCCCCAAATTCTCTTTGTCTTTGACTTTTTATAATTTAATTATGATGTGTCTCAAAGTAATTCTTTTTAGATGCAACTTATTTGGGATCCTTTAGGCCTCAAGAACCTGGATATCCATTTCTCTCCCCACGTTTGAGACATTTTCAGCCATTATATCTTCAAATAGACTTTCTGGTCCTTTTTCTTCTCCTTCTGGTCTCATCACAATGCACGCACGTATTATTTTACTTGATGCTATCTCATAAGTACCATAGACTTTCTTCACTTTACTTTGTTCTTTTGTTTGTTTTGCTTTTTTCATTTTACTCCTCTGGGTGACTTCAAACAACTTATTGAGTTCACTGCTACTGCTTGGTTCAGTCTACTGCTGAAGCTCTCTATTGAATTCTTTAGTTCAGTCATTGTATTGTTCATCTCTAGGATTTGTATTTTATTTATTTTTATGGTTTCTATTTCTTTGTTGAATTTCTCATTTTGTTCATGCATTGTTTTTCTAATTTTACTTGTCTGTTTGTGTGTTCTTATAGTTCTTATAGTTCACTGTACTTCTTTAAGAGGATTACTCTGAATTATTTGTCAGAAAGTCCATGGAATTCCATTACTTTCATATCAGTTATTGAAGTTTTATTAGTTTCCTTTGGTGTTGTCATGTTTACTTGATTCTTTATGATCCTTGTATCCTTGCACTGGTATCGGCACATTTGAGTAAGTAGTCTCTCTTCCAGACATTAGAGGTTCATTTTGGCAGGGAAAGTCCTTCACCAGTCTGCTTTGCTTGGGATACTGGACTGGTTAACTGCTAGAATTTGTGGTAGGTACAGCTTGCCACTGGGGTCTCCAGTTGTGCAAGGTCCCTACCCACGTTCTGAAGTTGGGGGAGGGTTGTCACTGGCTGTTCTCTGCAGCTAAGTGAGCCTGCTGTCTTGAACTTCATGTTCAAGTGAGGCCAGTGAATAGGCACCCTAGTTGGGTAGGGATGCTGATAGGGTGAGATCTTAGGCTGTATTGCCTGGCAAGGCAATGCCTCTGATTGGACTCTGTATTTAGGCAAGGTCTTATCTTGTGCATCCTAACTGGATAGTGCTACTGGCTGCACTCCATTTTCATGAGACAACAAGCATGGTTTCACAGTGGGACAGACCCACAGGCTATGTCCCAATTTTGTGCAGAGTCGCAGACTGCACTTCATGATTACCTAGGCCACTGGCTGTGCCTCTGTGTGGCTTAAGGTCACTTGCCTGGCTTTCTGGTCAAGTGGGGCCTCCAGCTAAATCTCAGTGTTGGTTGAGGCTGGAGACTATATGCTTCATGGGTGGCATTACTCTTGAGCTCTTTTGTTGGGTGGGGCAGAAGTCTATGCTTTGTGATTGGGCAGGACCACTTGCTGGGCTTCTTGCCTATCCATGGTTGCAAGCTGTGCCTAGTAACTGGACAGGGCCATTAACTAGATTTTGCTGCTGGGTAGAGATGTTGGCTGGACTTTACAGCTGGGCAGTACTTTAAGCTGAGTTCCAAGACTATCTGGGGCCACTGTTCAGATTCTCTGGTCATGCCCAACATTTTGACAGGGCTGCTGGTTTGGCTGCCTGTCTGAGTAGGGCTATAGTATGGATTCCACAAATGCCCAAATTCTATGGCCAGGCAATCCTGGTTGAGTGAGATGGGAGTATATGCTTAGCTGTTGGGCAAGGTTTCAGGTTTGCTTCCCTGACTACTCAGGGACATATAATGGGCTCCACAGCAAGTATGACCCTTTGGTGGGGACCCAAATAATGCAGAACACTTCAGCCAAGATCTCTGACCAGACAGAGCCACCAACTCAGCTCTGCAGATGTGCAGAATCACTGACTTGGATCTCTGCTCAGGTGCTACTGCAATCAAGAATGCAGTCCACCAAGATCTGGTGCAGGATGCTGTAATCCTTGCCTCTCTTCTCTGTCTCTATCTGATCCTTAGTAGTCAAGTCTGCAGTCTTTCCCAATGATCCCCATGAGGTGAAACCTTATTGGGCTACCTTGGAAATATTCTACAATACTGGGGGAGCTAAATGTGCATTTTGGATTTTTCTTTTCCTCACTGGAGAAACTATAAGCCAAGGGAGCCACTTGATGCAGTCCTCTGCTGCTCTGAGGAAAGGACAATGCAATCAAAGTGAAATCTTTACTCTTACCTTTCTGCTTGGTCCTTCTGTATCCCTGTGATCTAGGAGAGTGCCTCAGCCTCACCCTCAGGTTCTGGGATTTTCACAGTGGTGGGTCTTTTATATGGATACCAGCTACTTGGTCTTCTTCTGAGGATGGCTGAATTCAGGAATGACTTATGTGACTATCCTGACGATGTCACCTCAGCTATGGAAATTCTGTCATAAAGCATTTGAAGGGGAACATTTTGTGTTATCTCAAACTTAGTTTGATTGACTATTTCTGATTTTTATTCATCGAGCTGACATTATTCCGGTAGAGGAATGTCCTAACTCTAGAATGCCATAAGAAGTCCTTTGCAGGTATAATTTAAACTATCAGAATCTGATATAAAATTGTAGTATTACTTCAAGGGAAATTCTAAATGTATTGGACAGATTCTCTCACCACAGAGCCAATAGAAGATGTAAATAAATAATGAGAACAGCTTTTTTCTTGCTTAAATCCTTAATTTATGATATTTGTTACATCTTCTAGATAAGGCCTCTCTGGACATTTTGTCTTTTTACTTTACTGTCCCCTCGTCTTTATCTCACATGTTTAAACATGTGTTCTCCTCCCAAGATTATTCTCTCTTTACTTTTCTAAGTATTCTTGCCTTTGAAGATATTCTCATATCTTGGGAGTCATTACTTATGACCCTACCATAAAATGATTTCTCTTTTTGCCATACCCTAGGGGTCTTATTTAGCCTTTTAAAGATATTTCCTGCCCCTAGTAATCTCAATTACATCTCCAAGAACTAAGAAGAAGCCCTATCTAGAAGAATACAACAAATACCATAAATTAAGCACAAACTGGCTACCTTGCCATTCATATCATTTACCCATAATTATAATTCCTTTAGTATCTATTAAAATAATGCTATCTCACCTCTTCTGCAAAATAATAGATAATTATACCAATGTATTTCAAAGTGACATTTGAAGTTTGAGGATGAATCAGAAATGTCTCCTGTTTTTTATCAATTGGCAAGTTGAGTCTTTCTTCCCTCTGGTTTTACATAAGTGGTAAAGTGTCCATTTCTATTCTATCCTGCTCTCTCAGTCCTGGAAAACTATGATAGGTGCTTCACTGCAGCAAATATAAAGCACTGGGGAATCACCCCCCAATATTATCTTCAAACTATTGGTCCAGGCACTGAACAATAGAATTTCACTTACATTTTCTCACAGAATCCTTCCAATAATCCAATAGTGCTTTATTTTCCCCACTTTACAACTGAAAAATATAGACTCAGAGAAAGATAAGTATAATTGCAGATGGCAGAGCTGACTCTAGCTCCTTTATTGTCTGACTTCTATGCCTCTAAGCCACACTACTCCATGAGGTGACCAGCCTTGGGCTTATGTTTTGCCTTTTTGGGGGGTTATTGACATTTTCATCTTTTGTAGAGGACTCATCAGGGCTGGACTCACAGAGAAGCCATGTAACAAATGCTGAAAAAGTGTAATTATCTTTCTGAGAATTCTTACCAAATTATTTTTATGTAAGAAAGTCATTAACAATTAATAATACTTTAGCATGGATTTTTTTAATCACCTAGCTTACTTCCCAAGCAGAATCCTAAGTGTTGGTGGGAAGAACACAGAACTAAATAAAAGATCTAGCCACGCCATAGGATAACAGACAGGAACCCCAGATGGGGATGATGCAGCCTGACAGCTGGTGATGGGCAGAACAGAGATGAAAAAAGAGGCTCAAAACAAGACATAGAAAAATGATAAACACAGATTTCATCTGCTTCATAATTTTTCCCAGGAATAATCTTGCCTTGTACACATCTTTGGTGCCTTTTTTAGTAACAACACATGTGTGTTTCTTTTTTATTCTTTTTGTTGTTCTCTTTGGAATTTTAAATGTCTTTCAGCTCATAAACCCAATAAAAATACCATGGCACATTTTTTTCAAAAGAATTTTATGATCCAAGGAACTATTGCTTAATCAGACAGCCTGATGTTGGATTTATTTTTCACTTTAAAAACATTCTTCCTTAGGCAATGTCACAAAGATGCTACCTATTCTTTAAAAATAAACAAGACAGTGAGAAAAAAAGAAATACAATTTATTTTTCAAGAAAAGAAATGTTCTTCTCTCCAGAAGACTGGAAAATGAGAACTAGGTTGAAAAATAAGGCAGGGGAAGCATCAGTTACAAATTCCTAAATCTAAGATTTAGACTACTTTGAGCATAATTTTAAAATGTGTATTTTATGCTTGAAGTCTATGCTAAAGTATTCAGTTGCCTAAATGCATAACTCTGTATGAGAGAAGAATTTGGAAGCATCTGAGAAGAAACATCTGCCTGAGTTACGGTCTGTCATCCATTTCCTTAAAAATCTATCACTGTACTATCTAACATCTAAACAGATGTGAAGCTATGGAAGTTAAAAGTTGAATATGTAAAAATGAAATTGTCTTATTTTATCTGTTAGGACAAAACTTGGTTGGATTTCTTGAAGTGTGATTTTTTTCCCCACCTGTATAGATAGAGTGGTATGATAATTAGGAATAGGGGAATATCTTGAGAAAAGATGAAGCAAAATAAAGCTAAGAAGCGTTTTTAATAGGATCTTACAAAGCAAAGTCAGAAAGATGAAAGGACTTATCATTAGTTAGAAAAGAATAATAAGGTATACATGAATCTTATTTCTGAGATAATTTCCTTGGAAACCCTAAAAAATAATAAGTTTGGAAATTTGAGGTCAGTGGCATTAAGGAGTAAAGGACTTATTTAAATCTTTATCTTCTGAATGATTTTTATGACTCTGGTCTTAGGCTTGTTTGTTCTGAACTGTTGTGTCATAAAGCAACACAGAAATAGAAAGACCTCTGCACTGACCATTATGCAAGAATTGCTCTACCACTGTCCCTACTCTACCACTAAAGAGCTGTACATTGTTGGGTGAGTCCTTCTTTGGTTTCTCAGTTTACACATTATACATGATAAAGGGGTTGGAGCTGGGCAGAGCATCCCAAGATGACTGTGTCAGTGAGGGATGCTGAATGGGCAAGAGTGTTTCTTCTATTACTATGTGAGTCAGAAAAAAATCTTTGTATGTATATCTAACATGAGATTCTGTATAGGCTTTCTTTGGAAGAAAAGGTTCTATAGCTTTAAAAAAAAAAAAAAAAGCATTAACTTAGATGCTCCAAAATTTTATTAGCTTCATAGACTGTGACTCTATAAAATGTATTTGTCCATTCATTAATTCAAGGAAAGTTTTGAGTACCTTCTATGAATCAAGAACTCTGCTAAGCAATGGAAATGCCAAGGGGGAACAAGATTAGCAAGATTCCTGGTCTCAGATTTTATGATATTGTGAACACTGACAATAGACTAGATCATTGCAGATAGCAATAAATGCAATGATGGAAACAAATAGGGTGATGAAAAATAATAGCTGGTTAAGAGAATAGAAGCCTATTTCCAATAGGGCATTGAGGGAAGGATTCTCTGGACAGGGGAGGATTCAGTTGAGATCTGAAGAATGAAAAAGAACCAGTCATGCCAAGAACTTTGAGAGATCACTCAAGGCAGACGGAGTAGTAAGGGCCAATATCTGGAAGTGGGAATGGTCTAGATGTATTTGGAAAACTAAAGGGAAGCTAATTATAGCTATAGCATAGAGAATAGTGAAAAGTTTTTTGAGATGAGCTTGAAGAAATAAATAGGAAGCAGATCATGAAGGATTATTTAAATCATGGTACAAAGTTTGGTTTTTTTTATGCAAAGTGTAGTAAAAAGGCATTGAAAGGTTTCAGACAGAAGAGGAACATAACCTGTGATAGGAATCACTCTATAACTCCCAAACTTTGTTTACTATATTAACATTATTGGCTGTCTCAATGAATAAAATAAATCCCAGGGGACAAAAATAGAACAAGATAAATTTGAATTACAAGAACATGTTATGTGCTAAGAAAAGTCAAAGGGAAAAATAATGATCTTTCCAACAAATGGTGTTAAAACAAGTAGATACCTGCATGCAAAAGAATAAAGTTGGACCCTTATCCTACACACAAAAATTAACTCAAAATGGATCATAGACCAAAATTTAAGAGCTAAAACTATAAATGTCTTAGAAGAAAACATACCAGTAAATCTTCATGACCTTGATTTATGCAAAGTTTTCTTAGATAGCACCAAAAGTATAAGTGACAAAAGAAAAAATAAACTGGACTTCATTAAAATTAAAAGTTTTGTGCTGGCTGGCTCAGTTGGTTGAGCATTCAATTCTTGATTTCAGCTCAGCTCTTGATCTCAAGGTTGTAAGTTCAGGCCCATGTTGGGCTCCCCATACTGGATGTAAACCCTACCTACAAAAAAAAAAGGAAAGAAAAAAGGAGGGATGGAGGAGAGGAAGGAAGGAAGGAAGGAAGGAAAGAAAGAAGAAAAGAGAGAAAGAAAATAATTTTGTGCTTCAAAAAACACCATTAGGGCAGTGAAAAGACACCCATGAAAAGGGAGAAAATATTTGCAAATCATATATGATAAAGGACTGTATCCAAAATATGCAAAGAACTCTTCCAACTCAGTAGTAAAAAGGTAAGCCAATTTAAAAATTGAGTGAAACATTTAAACAGATGTTTCTCCAAAGAAGATATATAGTTAGCCAATAAGCAATTGAAAAGATGATCAACATTATTAGCCATTAGGAAAATTCAAATAAAACCACAACGAGATGCCACTTCACTTGACTAGGATGGTTTTAATAAAAAAAATTAAAAATAAAAAAAACCAGAAAATATCAAATGTTGCTGAAGATGTAAATATACATTGCTGATGGGATATAAAATGGTACAGCCACTTTGTAAATCAATTTGGCATTTTCTCAAAATGATAAACATGGAGTTCCTATATGATCCACCAATTCTATTCCTAGGTATATACCCAATAGAATTGAAAGCAGAGTTCAAACAAAATTTGAATTTTGTACCTGAATATTTATAGAAGCATTTTAATGATAGCCAAAATAACATAAATGATCATTCAACTGATGATTTGTAAATGTATATTAATAAATGTAGTATATCTATGCAATGGATTATTACTTGGCAATGAAAAGAAATGATGTACTCATACATGCTACAACACTGATGGACCTTGAAAACATTATGCTTAGGGGTGCCTGGGTAGCTCAGTCCGTTAGGTGTCAGACTTGATTTCAGCTGAGGTCACGATCTCACAGTTCATGAAATTAAGCCCTACATCGGGGTCCATGCTAACAGTATGGAGCCTGCTTGGGATTCTCTCTCTTCCTCTCTCTCTGCCCCTCCCCTGCTTATACTTGTCCTCTCTCAAAATAAATAAACATTTAAAGAGAAAAGAAAAGAGAACATTATGCTAAGTGAAAGCAGCCAGTCAAAAAAGACCACATGATATATGACATGTCCCAAATAAGGCATATCTAGACAGACAGAAAGTAGATTAGTGATTGCCTATGGCTACTAGGGATGGTGGTTGGGAGGAAATGGGAAGTGACTGCTTGTGGATACAGGATTTCTTTTGGGAGCAATGAAAATGTTCTAAAATTGATTGTGGTGATGGTTGCACAACTCATTGAATTGTATACTTTAAACAGGTTCATATATGGTATATGACTTGTATCTCAAAGTTGTTTAAAAAATAGATGTGATGTGGGGTGCCTGGGTGGCTCAGTCGGTTAAGTGTCTGACTTTGGCTCAGATCCTGATCTTGTGGTTGGTGAGTTCAAGTCCCACCTATGGGCTGTGTGCTGACAGCTCAGAGCCTGGATCCTGCTTCAGATTCTGTGTCTCCTTCTCTCTCTGCCCCTCTTCCTGCTCATGCTCTGTCTCTCTCCTTCAAAACTAAATAAACATTAAAAAATATTTTAAATAGATGTGATGTGTTACTTTCAAGAAAATACAGCTACTCTCACATATTTAAAGTAATAGGCTGGAATCTCAACTCCTTCTACTTAATGAGTAGGCTCAGCATAAAGCCAACTATTCTCTGTCAGTATATAAAAGCATTCTTATGTTAGGAATTATTGAAGAAGTTTACTAAAACATGCTCATTTAGAAAATGTTGCTATTTTTCCAGTCTGCCTTGCAAGCCTCTAAGTACACAAATGAGTTGCAGTAGGGTTGCCTTTTAAAAGCAAATGTTTTGCAGCAAGATATTTCTTATGCATTTTTAGAACAAGCATGAAAATAAACCAGCCTAATATCAGTGGAAGTTCCAACCCCATCCCACATCCCCCCCCAATCCATGTCCGCCCCTCCACCCCACAAAAAGAAGAAGCAACCTGTCTTTGAAGAGAAAAAAGATGTGGACAAAAGAACCAGGAGAAATCTTTCCGATTATAATGACAAAAGAAAATGCAATAGCAATCCCCTTTTTCACATATAATGTGTTCTTCAAATGTACAAAGGTTTACTGTGCAAAATGTTCCTAGTAGATCCATATGGTACATTTCTTAGAAACAAAAAGGTAGTATAAAAATGTCTCACTACTCTTCACCTTTTGTTCATAAACTTTGGCTTTACTACCAACTTTAGTACATGTTTTTTAAGATGTTATTTCTTTACAAATGAATACCAAGTAGTCTAGGTTACTGATTAAGGCTAAATATTTTCAATTTGGGGCATGCATTCTATCATTCATTTGTTTATTAAATATTTATTAATCATCAGTTATATGCCAGGCACAGTTCTGGGTACTAATGTTACAGCAATAAACAAAACAGACAAGGTCCCTGCTGTCCTGGAACTTAACACTGCGGTGTGGGAAGGAAACGTGAACAAGAATGGTAATTTCTGAGAGTGATAAGTGCTGTGAGGAAAAGAAAACATGGTAATGAGATAAAGAGTGACTAAGTAATAGACCACTTTAAATTGGGGTGGTCACAGAAGGACTACCTAGGGTTACATTGAACCAGATGTCTAAGGATAAGAGGCAGCCAGTCATGTAAATATCTAAGTAAAAGCTTTCTAGGTAGAGGGGACATTTAAATGCAAATGCTCTAAGGCAGAAAGGGCATTTATTAGATGCACTATTAGAAAGGGGCCAGATGGGGTGGGCGTGGGGGGGGGGAGGGAATGGCCAAGTAATTGGAATGTAGTGAGTAACTTGAAAACATAACATCAGAGAAATAAAAGCAGCCAGATCATACAGAGGACTACAGACCATAATAAGAGATTTGGAGATGATTCTGATTTCAATGAGCAGCCATTTGGAAGGTTTTAAACAGGTCAAGGGGCTTGAATTGTTAATTTCACTAAATGTTAATTTAGTGATCATTTGGGGAATTTTGAAGAAATAGACTATGAGGGTAAAAGTGGACTTAGAAGGCCGTGGCAGTAGTGTAGACGAAAAGTAGTATGGTTGGGAATGTAAGGGGCAATAGAGATAGGGGATAGTGATCCCATTTAAGACATATTTTGGAGATACAGCTGACTGTAATCACTCATTGTTTGGATGTTGAGAAAGAGGGAAAAAATAATGAAGAATAAATCCTGGTTTTTAGCTGGAGCAACTGAACTGGTGATCATATCATTAAATATATTACAGACCTACAAATTGGTATTTACATATGTGGATATATGTGATTTCATTATTTTTGGTTTATTTGGTTTTCCTCACAAGCTCTAACTTACTGATTAGTGAGGAATGGTTGGAGGCTTGGGGGCAAAAGAAAATTTTAAACCCAACTCAGTTGAAAGCTTAAACAATTTGTTCCTATAAATTAGTAGTCTCTGTAGGTAATGCTCAGACTCTTACAATGTTGCTTCTCAAATTTATCAGCTCTTGACCTCCCTCTTTTGCTCCTTTCCATTAGAGAGTCTGAGTGTCTGGTGATGGTAAGGATGTGGAGGCTTTGGATCTAGGTGCAGGTGTTTAAGATAGGGACCTAGTAATGTCCCTTGTCAGTTTGCTTACTGCCTACCCTGCTGGCCTCTGATGATGATGTCTGCAGCTAGTAATTTTCATTTCCTTTCTGGGAGAGGTTCCCTCTAATCAGCTTCCACTAATCTGCAGATCCCTCTCAAGTCTTCTGGATTCTCATTCATCTCTAGCCCAGGAAGTCTGCTCATCAGCCGTTATGACAGAGCCATGTCTTTCTAGAGTAATGACCACTCCCCCACCACACACATACACAAGCTCCCCAGGTATTTCTAAGTTGCCACCTACATCATATAGGAATCAAGGAGTAGGTTAGGAAAATTTAACAAATGTTCGTCATTTTGATTTTCCTGAGCATCCAAAGTGATATGGCCATAAACCAAGTGCTATCAAGAGAGAAGGTACCTTTCCTGCATCCTGAAGAGGTAGTGGGGAACAAGAGTCTCACTTTGCCAAAACTCAGAAAGAGGAAAATCTGAACATCTAGGTCTCTCCCTCCCTTTTTGCGCTCCTGTATTCTCCTGGAGCCAAAAGAAAAACAACAACAACCTGGCTTTCTCTCTATTTCTCCTATGTCATATTCTCATCCTTTTATCACCTAGTAAAAAGCCTTAGAGTTCTATTTGCAGTAGTTGGAAAGTGCGTCTTCTGTATAATATAGGACAGCTCTGTATGCTGGGTGCTCCAAGGTCAACTTGTGAATTATTAAAGTTGGAAACAAAGAAAACAGAAAAATTTTCTTAATACATATAACCCTTGGACATATGACCCCCTCAAGCTATGAATAGGGTAAAGTCCACATATTCAAAAAGGCAAAATTGAAAAGCAATTTTGATAATTTTCAAAATACTGCCACATTATAGCAGAGTTGGAGAAGACAGGGAAGAGACAAGATTTAGGGATTTGAGGGGATAATTCAAGCGTTCAGTTTGGGGCACATAAAGTTTGAAATCCCTATTAGAAATTCAAAAAGATGTCAGTAGGTAGGATAACCAGAAGGTCAATGATACAGTCAGGACAGGTGACATAATTTTACGAATCATTAGAATATAAGGAGGTGTGGGGCGCCTGGGTGGCTCAGTTGATTAAGCGTCCGACTTCAGCTCAGGTCACGATCTCGCAGTCTGTGAGTTCGAGCCCCGCGTCGGGCTGTGGACTGATGGCTCAGAGCCTGGAGCCTGCTTCCTATTCTGTGTCTCCCTCTCTCTCTGCCCCTCCCCCGTTCATGCTCTGTCTCTCTCTGTCTCAAAAATAAATAAAACGTTAAAAAAAAAATTAAAAAAAAAAAAAGAATATAAGGAGGTGTTATATAAGGAAGCCGAAAATTCAGGAAGCATGCTGCCATATAAACAAAACCTTAAAATTTTTCAAGAATGAAAAAAGGTTGAGATAAAATGAGCCATTGGATTATTGGATTTAGCTATATGAAGGTTACATGGTGACCTGAAAGGGAAGCAATTTCAGAGCTGTGGTAAGAACAAAAGCCCAAATGAAGAGGGAATGAGAAGTAAGAAAATAGTGACAATGAGCATAAACAGATCTTTCAAAAAGTTCTGCTGTCATGGGGAAGTAAAGATTGAACTAGAAAAGTACATGAGACATTGAATGAGTGAATAGAAAGGAAGGGAGGGAGGGACACGAGGTCAAGGAAGGGTTTTGTTTTTGTTTTTTAATGAGTGCTATCTAGCTTATTTAATTGCTGTCGGAAATGATGTAGTCAAGAGGAAAAAATTGATAGTGCAATTGTTAAGAGAAGGCCATGAAGGGAACATGGGCTTTAGATACAAGTGAGGCACTGGCTTCAGACAAGCAACAGGGAAACTTCTTCCTTTGTAAGAGAAGGGAGGCGGAATACGTGTGTGCATAAGGAGGTATGTCGGTAGATCGGGTGTGGGAAAGAGGAGGTGGCTCTTGTTTGATTGCTACTCTGTCTCAGTGCAGTATAAAGCAAGGTCATTCACTTGACACTGAGGCGAAAATGGAAGTTTGAAGAATGTGTAAGTCCTCTTGCAGACTAATGACAAATTTCTCAATTATACACGTTTGTGAGAGGCTTATCACTTTTATTTTTACATTCTCCGCAAGTTTTTGTTGGTATTTAAATATATAAACACTGGGGCGCCTGGGTGGCGCAGTTGGTTAAGCGTCCGACTTCAGCCAGGTCACGATCTCACGGTCCGTGAGTTCGCGCCCCGCGTCAGGCTCTGGGCTGATGGCTCGGAGCCTGGAGCCTGTTTCCGATTCTGTGTCTCCCTCTCTCTCTGACCCTCCCCCGTTCATGCTCTGCCTCTCTCTGTCCCAAAAATAAATAAAAAACGTTGAAAAAAAAATTTTTTTAAATAAATAAATATATAAACACTTACAGCGATGTCTAAACTGCATGGTGGTTGGCAGGTAACATTGCCATGCAGTAGTGTTGGCCGACACCTGAATAGTTGGATTCATTGCACCTCATTGTGAGGTGCTGATATAAGAGGTCAGTGAATTCCCTCTTGTACAAGTATTGCAACAAAGGCCTCACATTTTTTAAAACTATACATTTAAGTCACATATTTACAAATTAAAGAATTAAAAATATGATCTCAATAAATGAAACAAAAGCATTTAGTAAAATATAATATCCACGTTGACTATCATACTTAATGGTGAAACTTCAAAGAATGAGCAAAGATCACCACTATTCACCATTTCTATTCAACATTTACTCAGAAACCCAGCCAGTACGGTACAAGAGAAATAATCTACAGACAAATTATTAGAATTAAGGAGATTTTAGCAAGATGCTAAATATAAGAATATACAAAAATAGATTCCATTCTTCTTCACCAGCCACAAGCAGTTTAGAAAACGTTAAATAATATTTACTGGGGGCGCCTGAGTGGCTCAGTAGGTTGAGCATCCGATTCTTAATTTCAGCTCATGTCATGATCTCACAGTTCATGGGATTGAGCCCTGTATTGGGCTCTGCACTGACAGCACGGAGCCTGTTTGGGATTCTCTCTCCCTTTCTCTCTGCCCCTCCCCTGCTTGCTCTCTCCCTCTCTCTCAATAAATAAATAAACAAAAAAAAAAACCACCCTATTTATAATATAATCATCAACAAAATTAAACAACTAGAAATAAATCTAACAAAATATTTGCAGATTTTTGTCAAAAAAAATATGTTTATTAACAAAGACCTAAATAAATGGAGAGATATTTTATATTCATGGATAGGAGGACTCAATATCAAAAAATTATCAATTGTCCCCTAAATTAGTCTATAAATTCAATACAATTTTAGTCAAAATCCCTATAAGACTTTTTTTATAGGACCTGATTAATGAAAAGTGATTTTAAAATTCATATGAAAGAACAAAGGACCAATATCAAAACAATTTTCAAGAACAAATTACAAGGGTTGGGGCAGAGTGGTGTGTGGAAGGGAGAACTTGCCCTACCTGATACCGTAACTTATGATTGAAGCTAGAGTAATTTAATCAGTGTCATGTTCATTCACAGAAGACAAAGAGACCAATGGAAATAGAAGGTAACCTTGACTCAGAGCTTAGTATATTTTGAAACATGAAGTTTGATACATTGATCACAGATTGCAAATCATTAAGGAAGGGATGAAATATTCAATAAATGGTACTGGCCCAATTGGTTATCCAAATGGAAAACAAAATAAAATAAAACCACTCCTTCAAACCAGTGCACACACGCATGCAAAAGAATGAAATTCCAATTAAAGGCCTAATTGTGAAAATCAAAATGTTAAACATGAGAACATTTACAAGAACATTTTATGACCTCATGGAGGGAGGGGAAGCAATCAGGATCTCCTAAACACTGAAAAGAAGTAAGACAAGAAGAAAATACTGATGAATATGACCATGTTAAAATCACAAACTTATGTTAATCAGAAGTTATATTAAACAAAGTGAAAAAATATGCTGCAGGCTGAGAAGAGATCTGTGTTATATAGAATGAGCAAAATACAGGTATCAGGAATATATGTAAAAACTTTTATGGATAACTCAGTAAGTCCAGCTCAGGGGAATATTGAACAGAATCACATATAGATGTGAAATAACGGTGTGAATAGATAATCATTCCTCCTTAATAATCAGAAATATGTAAATTGAAAACACAAATAAAATATCATTTACCACAATGAAATGGACATATTTGAAGTCTGATAGTACCAAGCTTTACAGAAGATTTGAAGTAATTGGACTCTGAAACATTGCTATGGGAATGGAAATTGACAAAACTACTTTGGAGAATAATTTTACATTCTCTTGTATACCTAAAGATGTACATATTCTACAACCCAGCAGTTTAACTTCCGGGACTATTCCATAAAAACAAAAACAAAACAAAACAACCACCTTTAACATGGCACATAGATGAGTTCACAAGCATTATCTGTAACAGGACAAAAAAAAAAAAAAAAAAAAAAAAAAAAAAACACCAAAAATTCATCAGTAAGAAAGTGGTTAAATCAGCTGTGGTTTGATAAGAAAATAGAATCCCGTAGGATGAAAAACAGAAAGTGAGTAGATTAAAGACACTGATTAATTTCAAAAGCAAAATGTGTGTTAAAAAAGTTTCCAAAGAATGCATTAAGTATGCTTATTTAAAGTTTGAAAAGATGCAACATTACCACATACTGCTTGGAGATACATACAAATGGAGTAACGGTATAAAGAAATGCTTGGGAATGATAAATTGAGGAAAATGGTTGCACCGGAGTGAGGGGAGAGGGTAATGTGTTTGGAAAGGTATGTGTGCATATGGGACTTCAATTACATATGTATCTTCTCTTTCTTACAGTGGGTGGTGGGTGCATGGGTATTTATTGTACCTTCTAATATCTTTTTATATACATTCAAATGTTATATAATACACTTGAAAAAGGCAGCAGACGTTAGTGAGAACTAACACTGAGCTAAATTCTTCAGTTTAAAGTCCGGTTCGTTTTAGCTTTACATGCACTATCTCATTTAATCTTAATAACTCTTTGAAGAGGCATTGTTGTACTTCTTTTATAGAACAGGAAACTGAGGCCTTTAGAAGTTAAACAATCTACCTATGGTCATATTGCTGTGAGGTGACAGAGCCAGACTATGAAACTAGCAGTCTGACTTTTAAAAGCTCACACCATTACCCTCTAATGAAAGTTAATCTGCCTCTTTTTAAAAGTCCACATTAACCACAAAGAAATCTCAGGTTAGTGCAACTATCATTTTGACCTCTGGATGCAGCTAGAACTACAGCAATAGAACTTAACCATTTTGGCTTCTAAATTCAGTGACTTTCTGAGGCTAGAAGAGCATTTACTGAGGAGCATAGGGCATGAGTCACTTCCTTAGGTATCTGTTTATTCGTTCAACAAATATTTATCAAGAGCCTCCATAGCACAGTGGTAAACCACAATTTATTTCTTGTCTACATCATTTTTGCAGTTTGCCAAGCTTTGGGACACAAATTTGAGGTTTCCATTTTCATTTCCAAACTAATGCAAGGAGTGCTGTGATTAATTGTTGGCCGTTTCAGAACTTGCACCCTGGCTTACTGTGGATCTCGTTTAAGCCTAATTACTGTTGACCTGCAAATTCACATGACATCTAAAATATTTTAGCCAATTTTACACACAAAAAAAAGTATGTATTGAAAACTTTCAGTCTACTTTGTCTGAATAAAATACAGATTAAAATGAAAATACTGTTTTAAAGTTGAATATGACTACTTCTTTTTTCTCCATCTATTTCCCTCTCTCCTTTTTTCCACAGACCAAAGAAAACCTCCTTAATCTACTACTCCAATAAGATCTTGAGATTCTTCTTCACCATGTTTTATATATATATTTTATAATCCTATACATTCAACAAGATGTTGAACCCACAGTAGTAGCTCATAGAACTGCTAAAATTAAAATGGATGCATTGGGTTTAGTTTAATTACAGTCTCACTAATTAAAATGGTGATGAAACCAGATAATTTTCTTCCTATAATAAAGAACAGTTTAATTTTGTCTATCTTGACCAGTTTGTATATGTAAATTTTACTCATTAGTAACAGACCACTAAATCATCATGACCTATTTTTAGATAATTATGCAAACACAATATTGTTGAAAAGTAACCCTCATTTTTACATAATGTTCAATTCAGTGATTATGTGATGTAAGTATTTAAATATGCCATCTAGTCCTTTCTTTAACAATTTATTTTCTTTTTTATATTGGACATTCAGGGATCTGAAGGAATTGTGGGAATTCCAGGGCAAAGAGGTCGCCCAGGCAAAAAGGTAATTTTTTTTTTACATCTTTTTAAGGCTTCCTTGCTTCTGATGTGCTCCGAGCTCCATAGAATGCTGTGATATTTTTATTTGCATGAGATATATGGTAATAAAGAAATATAAATTTGGTTTTAAAAGGCACATTTATATAAATTAATATTTAACTCTACTTAGGAGTATTTATCGCCTTGATTATTTGAAGGCAACTGTCCCACTCTGTAGTTTCTGTGAAGATATTTGCCTTTTCTTCTCCTGTTTGCCAAAAATTCTTCAGTAGACTTTGGGCAGGAAAAGAGAGAAAAGGAAAATACCACACCATTTGTGTATTAGTAACAACTTTAGTAAAACGTTTAGGGGAAAAGATTATGATTGAGATTGTTTCTGGGTTTATTAGTACTATGTTTATCTAAATTGAAAAGGTTAATTATTTTATCTTTCCCATATATTGACTTAGAAACACACATCCAGAATATGGTTTATATGTTTCTTTTATATCTTACTAAAATGAAAATGTATAAAGTTCTGGAACATTATAATGAAAAATTCATCTCTGTATGGGGCCAATAATTTGTTCAAGTATGATTTTCTTATTCAAATACAACAGTTCTGAATATATGACTATAATTAGCTTCAAATCACACCATATCTAGTTCCCAAAGTCTAATTTTATCATTTTTACTAACATACACCCAGCCTATCTTTGTCATAATGTAGAGACAGGATTAGTTAGAATAAGAAGTAAGGAAAAATGAATGAGGTGAATTTTAGTAGCCATTCTTACCCATGAAAATAACCCCAATACTGAAGTCTCTTTTCATCATATTTGATGTTATATCTAAAATCAACATTAGAAGTGGGACAGTATAATTCTTTACAGTAGCCTGCATCCCTGAGAATTATTATGAATACCAAAAACTTCCTTCCTGACTATGATCACAGTCTAGTTTTTCTTTGTATCTACTTTATTGTCTACAGCAGAACAGATTGGTTCCCACTTTCAGAAAATGAATTATAGCACTTAAAGTTGTTTAAAAGCAGCCATATTTTGGTGGTAGAGAATGATCAGTCAGCTTGACAGAAAACAGAAGATAACTAGTTTTCAGAAGGATGTTAAATGATACAAATATGTTATGGATTTTTAAAGGAAGACTCCAAGCCACTGAATATACAGAAACATACACTGGAAACTGTATACATTAAATAGATCTTTGTGGGATTGAAATTGTGTATAGAAGCAGGTTTCTTATACAGTCTATGTTTTCTCATGATAACAAGAAATACATGCCTGCATGCATACATACCTAACAAATTCAAAATTAAAAAATTGGTTATTGGTAATTCAACATGAACACCAGATCTCCCCTGCTTATTTGGCCAAAATTATTTTTTTTAATGTTCTTTCTCCTAAATTACTTTCAGTTATATCTTTCAGATAACCTAGGTGGTGATGGTATGTTATTATTGTCAGTGGCAGTCTCTACCACCAGCTAGGTAAACCCAAGTTACTATTTACGGAATTTTGCTTACAGACTATCCTCTGGTGTCATTCAGGTATATGATATAGTTAATTCATCTAGGTAAAAATTTGTTTTTTCCCACTTTTCTCTCTTACTAACGACATCCACAGGGTGAAAAAGGACAAATAGGGCCCACCGGAGAAATTGGAAGCAGAGGTGCTCCCGGACAAATTGGGGAAAGTGGTCCTAAGGGTGCCAGAGGAACGAGAGGTGCTGTGGTTAGTATTTGATTTATTTCCAGACCTGAGTTCACTGTGGATGGAAAAGAAATGTATCCATGTCCTTAAAGTTTCATCCCTTGATTAATTTTACAGAGAAAGCAATAGTTCCATTGAAAATAATCTACCTCCATGAGCTGTGGAGAATTGTAAGCATTCCACAGTACTTAAATGGCTTAGTGGTTTCTGGACATGAAAAAGGGAAAGGGGAAAAAACTCAAAATGGAAATAAAATGTGAAATGAAGTTTTAAAAACTCAGATTATAACTCTTAACCTAAGTGGGAAAGTTTATATGACTTGCACTTAAAATAAGAATTTAATATCTGTATGAAACTATGCTGTCAGGATTGGCATATTGCTTTTGAAAATTAGATTTACTTAAAAATGATTTTTCTTTATAAGCTTGGACTCTACATCCTCATGGAGATTTTTTTTTTAAACCAGCTCTGATCAATATCTGTAACATCTAATAATATTTAATCTTTTGCATGAACTTTATATAATGTTGGAAACAAGGGTAGCATAAATACTTCTGAACCTATAATAGCAAAATTTTATTGCTAATATATTTGGACCTGTTTAGAAAGTCACAGCATGAGAGATGCAGAGTATTTGAATTATTAAACTTAGTGTTTTCACTATTTCATAAGCTTATCTACAAAATGCATGTGTATTTCCTAGTCTCCATTAAATGTCACAAATGCTAGACTTTTCACCAAAGCCTTCTTGAGAGCATTGTATAATTCATCAGTTGTCTGAGGAAAGTTTATCTCAGGCTCATTTGACATACTCATCTTACCACTTCAGGTCTTTCTTCCTTTGATTTAAATTACTAATATTTTTCTGATTTGGGCTTGTATGTTACAAAACTTTATTTAATATGATTAATTTTTAACAAACATGGAAACTAATCCAGAGTATTGCCTTCAAAGTAGGTTCCTACTTTGGATTTTGTCTAAAGAGAATATTCACTTTAAAAATATTGACACATGTTCTCCAACTGCCTCCCCAAAAGGTTTCATCCAATATACACTCCCACCACCAATACTTCATGTTAACCCTTTTGATGTCTGACAATCTGATAAATGAGAACATGTGTCTCATTTTCTTTCTGTTTATATCTCCCCGATTACAATTAAGTGATTTTTTTTTTCTGGAAATTGCCTTTACATATTCACTTTACATGATTTACATTAGATTGCTGTCTTTTTCTTATTAAACTGTAATAACTCCTTATATATTTTAGATTTTATATATATATATATATATATATATATATATATGATGTTTATTTAGTTTTGAGAGAGAGAGAGACAGAGACAGAGAGAGACAGAGCATGATGGGGGAGGGGCAGAGAAAGAGGGAGACACAGAATCCAAAGCAGGCTCCAGGCTCCACGCTGTCAGCACAGAGCCCAATGCAGGGCTTGAACTCACAAGTCGTGAGATCATGACCTGAGCCCAAGTCAGACACTTAACCAACTGAGCCACCCAGGCGTCCCTTAGATAATATATTTTTGTTAAATTTGTTACAAAATGTATTATAAATACAATTTCTCTTTCTGTCATTTAACATTTAGTGTTATTTGTTTGATATCTTTTTGCTGGAGATTTTAATTATTATATACTCAAATTTGTCACTCCTTTACTTTACAGGTTTTATTTCTTCATTAGAAATGCCTTCCCTACCTAAAGTATATAAAAATACTCTTCCATATCCTTCTTCTAATTCTTTTATAGCTTTATTTTTATTCCTAACTCATATGAAGTTTATTATTTTGCTGTGAAATAAGTTGTAAAGAACTTGATTTTCTTTTTTCCAAGTAGATTTTCAGTTGTTTCAAAATCATTTAATAAATAGTCACTCTGTATCCCACTAAATTAAACTCTCAAATATTTATTGACCTGTTTTCATTCTCTCTGTTTTCTTCTGTCAATCTGTTAGCCTATTTTTGGGTTCAGTACCACACTATTTAATTGTTATATTATTATAGTACTTTTGAGAAGAGCAAGTATTCCATAATTCATTTTTCTGAAAAGTTCAGCTCTTACTTTAATTCTCTCTTCCATGTGAACTTTAAAATCAGCTCTTCATGTTCCTTTAACATTGAATCTTTCAGTAGAGAAGCAGTATAAGTCTTTCTATTTACTTACATCATCTTATATGTCCTTTAATAAAGTTTTGTTATTTCCTTTATTCTGTTCTTACCTCTATCCTGTTAGATTTATTGTTGGTTTCTTATGGACTTTATGATTTATGATGCCATCTTTTTTTCCATTATATCTTTTTATTGGTGCTATATAAGAAATCTACTTACTTTTATGTTTTAACTTTATATCCACTTAAATGATAGGTGGTTCTCATAGGTTCTTTGGGTAAATAATCATATTTAGAGCTTCTGGTTAATCTGATATTTGGTTAGGCATGAACCTATTCTGTGCCTTAATTTTCTCCTCTCCTATTTAGTTTCAAACTTAAATAGGAGAATTGGTGTGGAAATTTTTGGTAGTATGAAAGGTAAGACATTTTTAGGATTATTATTTTTGCTCTTTTTAGTTGTCTGAGTCACATTTTCAGTACTTTAGAGGCATTTATGAATAACCCTTATATAGTATCCTCATCTGCAAAATATTGATAATAAGAGCAATAACAGAGTGATTATCACACATAAGTTGCCAACTATTTCTACTTTAACAACTTTGACCAGAGCTGAAACTTTTCTTCATCAAAGCATCTGAAACTATCAATGAGTATGGAGTTCTCCATGATCCCATCATGATAATATCAAAAACTTTCAGGCTATACTCTAATATTCAGTGAGGCACATCTACCATAAACTTGGACCAGATATAAGGGCACCTGGCTGACTCATTTGGTTAAGCGTCTGACTTCAGCTTAGGTCATGATCTCATGGTTTGTGATTTCAGGCTCTGCACCGGGCTCTGTGCTCAGAGCCTGGAACCTGCTTCAGATTCTGTGTCTCCCTCTCTCTCTCTCTGCCCTTCCCCTGTCCTCTCTCTCTCAAAAATAAGTAAACATTAAAAATATATATATACTATAAACTTTGAGAGATACACATTACATTTCCAAGAACTTGCTGAAAACCTATAGGGTTCTGACAACTGAAAGTATTTTTCTTAATATGATTAAGAATATTTATACCAGAAGTAAACTGAAGAGACATTTTTTTTTTGGTGGGACTTTTGTAGTTCAGAAGAACAATAAGAGAAGTTAGAATGTTATTTCTTGTTTTCCCATTTCAGACTAAGTAAAATGTTCAGAAATTCTAAATTTTAAGTAATCAGAGTACAAGTGTAATGGTTCAAGCAGTTGGCTATTTTCTCTCTAATATTTACTTTGCTTTTTAGGGACATTTAGGATTGATGGGACCTGATGGAGAACCAGGAATTCCAGGATATAGGGTAATCATTTCTAATTGGAAATTAAAATGTGTGTATTTGCATGAAAATGGTTATATAAAGATGTCATTCCAATTATGCAGATTAAGATGAAATCTCACCAATAAACCTTGCTACTGCATTTAGGCTTCATCCCCCTAGAGAATGAATCTTGTTTTTCTTTCAGAATAGTGCAGTATCTAATGGCATGTCCTTGGTGGTATTAGGTAGAAACATGCACAAATGATACAGAGAATGTCTACTTTCTTGTCCTTTTGTTAGGGCCACCAGGGCCAGCCAGGCCTTTCTGGGCTGCCAGGACCTAAAGGAGAAAAGGTATGTGTATATATTGACTTTGCAATCCTAAAGTTAAATATTTAATTTTTGTGTTCTTTCTGAAAGTGTGCATGGAAACATTTTCAAAGAATAAAAGAAAACACTTTTCAATTTGGGAAGTATTGCAAATTCTAGAAGGTAAATAACAAGAGATGAAAATTTAAGTCATTAAAATGTCTTCAATAGACTGTTTCAAGATATTCATGAAATAATATATGGTAAAGTACTTTGTAATCTATAAAGCTTTGTAAACTTAAAATTAATTACTTGTTGAAACAGATTGTGAGACTCTAGATTAAATGACCAGTATGTTTATAGTGAAATTTATAGTAAAATTTATAGTAAAATTGTTCTGGGTTAAGAATAACTATAATAATACTACTCTTAATTTGCAAGATCACTGGAAACCTGAAACTTTGAACAAATTCCTAAACTGCTTTGTATGTAATTAAAGCTGATAGACACTTCTGAGAACCACATAGGAATTACAACTGTATAAAATATCCTGTGCTAAGTTTTGTAGGTAAAGTTTTCCATTTAAAAAAGATAAAGCCAGATTGTAGGTGTCATAACATATTAGACAATGATAAGCTACATATTTCAAAGTTTATTTTATTAATTTGATTTTGTTTGTAAATAATTATCTTCATTATAGGGTTATCCAGGAGAAGATAGCACAGTGCTAGGACCACCTGGGCCTCGAGGTGAACCAGTAGGTCTTTTTCTAAAATTATTTTGATGTTTCAAGATAAAATGCAATGAATATAATAGATTCATATGACCAATCACATCTTTTCAGGGAGTCTTATTCTGTTAGTTTCATAACATGGTTTTGTAGGCACATACTATTTATAGTTGTATTATCTAAATGTAAAATCTATTTATATCCAAGTCAAGATCCTTAGCATAATATATAGTTTAATTACGGTGACTTTCCAAATCTAACTTTCAGCATGAAATGCACTATAACAACCTTTTGCAGAGATTATCAAAATACTATACTCTAGATATTTTAGGGCAGACATTTCTTCAATCATCAAATTCATGGGGCGCCTGGGTGGCTCAGTTGGTTAAGCATCTGACTTTGGCTCAGGTCTTGATCTCATAGTCCATGGATCTGAGTCCTGCATCAGGTTTTGTGCTAACAGCTTAGAGCCTGGAGCCTGCTTTGGATTCTGTGTCTCCTTCTCTCTCTGCCTTTCCCCTGCTCACTCTCTCTCTCTCTCTCAAAAGTAAATAAATAGTAAAAAAATGTTTAAAAAATCATCAAATTCATATTTATTTCTGAGTATTAAAAAAATCTGACCTGTATACTTTTTTATAGTAATTTACATATAGTTACCAAATGACTTTAAAACTTAATCAGTTATTATAACCAATACCCTTTGAAGATCACTGATCCATAGTCTTCTAATTAAGTATCTGAAGGTTAACTATAAACTCTGTTTTGAAAAGTTATTATAGGGGAACTTGGGTGGTTCAGTTGGTTGAGCATCTGACTTCAGCTCAGCTCACCATCTCCAAGTTTGTGGGTTCAAGCCCCACGTCAGGCTCTGTGCTAACAGCTCCGAGCCTAGAGCCTGCTTCAGATTCTGTGTCTCCCTCTCTTTCTGCCCCTCCCCCACTCTCTCTCTCTCTCTCTCTCTCTCTCTCTCAAAAATAAACATTAAAAATATATGTTAAAAAAAAGAAAAGTAGCTATTGTAGCTTTGATTATCTGAATGACCATCTCTATATTCATATTTTATGAAAATAATCTTATAGGGCATATGTAAATTAAATAGGTAGAATAAAAGTGTTTAACTCATAGAAATAAATATAATTGGTTTGATTTTCAATTTTCTACATGATATCATATAAGATTTTAAAAATCCTAGGGGTGCCTAGGTGGCTCAGTCAGTTAAGCATCTGACTTTGCTAAGGTCATGATCTCATGGTTCATGGGTTCAAGCTCCGCTTTGGGCTCTGTGCTAACAGCTCAGAGTCTGGAGCTTGCTTTGGATTCTGTGTCTCCCTCTCTCCCTGCCCCTCCCTCGGCTCATGCTCTGTCTCTTTTTCTCTCTCCTAAAAATAAATAAACATTAAAAAATATGTTTAAATACTAAAGCAGAGGATCACATTACGTAGTTACTTCTGGTGCTTTGATCTGGCTCTTTGGAGATGAGTGAAAGTTATATTTTGTTTTAGAAATACAAAAGATTTTAGAATTATTCTGGTTAAATCAAGCCATCTCATATAGAGGCATACTTATCTATAAAATATATATAAGGTTTTTATCAAATATGTTCTAGTCTCTCTAAAGCCCTGACAGGGAAAAATATGGAAATAATGCAAAAACTTAACAGCAAATGGAAACATATGGGCAAATAGTGTATAAAAGTGCTTGTTTTTTCCCCAGATTCAAGTATGCCAGAATCAAAGAATGTCACTAAAATATAATAAATATATTAAAAGTCTAGCATAACAATCATTATTTTGTGTAGTAGACATAAAACAGGTGTGAAACTTAAACCAAGAATATTCTAAATCATTAAAACAGAGTCAGAGATTATTGTCCTTACGTTATGTCAAATATCTTTACTCACATAGGAATAAGTTAAAATTTGTCAATCAATTGTCCTCATCAATTTTATGGTTTTCATAAAGATTTCAATTTGACTTTCTTTTTAGACAGTAGGTCCTCGTATGCAAAAATTGCTTTTCCAAGTATATTTTACACTAGATAATTTGAATAGTTTATCATATCAAAGAATTTATATTAGGAATATTTGAAAAAAAGTTAAAAGTGTAGGTTTATTAACTACTACCATACAGATTAAAATAAATAGATGCAATTTTTATTAGGTTAATTTATATCTTAAAAATTAAAAAGAATAAACAACAGAGTTTCTGATCAAGAATGTTAAAGTAGGTAGCTATTAGATGCTTTTAAAAAGATCATTAAACAGTGTCTCCCAAAACAGCTCCCATCCTGCCACACCCTGCAGGTGGCCTTGCCCAGGACTGGTGTTCTCCAAAGTAACTCTTGTCCCAACACACCAAACGAGTAGTTTTGGCCTGGACTGGCGCCCTTCCAGAGTGGCTCCTGACAGGAACAAGGGGCAAGGCCCACCCATCAGTATGCCTACAACAGTCCTGGCCTGACCTCATAGCCAGGCACACCAGGGGCTATCCCACCCACCAGCACACCCACAGCCGCCACAGCCAGGCCTCTCAGCCAGCCATGTCAGGAGCCAGTCCTGCCCACCAGTGTGCCCACAGCAGTTGTGGCCACTCATTGCAGCCAATGGGCCAGGAGCCAGCCCCACTCACAAGCATGCCAGCACTAAGAAAGCACAAAGAGACTACACAGGGCACTCCTGGAGCACCTGGTTCTGGTGACAAAGGAGGAGTGTGCTTCTAAGGCCCAACGGACACCTTCTATATGAGACCACTCCATCAAGACCATGAGGCATAGCTGATCTACCTAATACATAGAAACACACACAGTGAGTCAGGCCTAACAAGGAGACAGGAGGACGTTCCAAATAAAATAAGACAAAACCTAGGAAGGAACCAAACGAAACAGAGATAAGCAATCTGCCTGATAAAGAATTCAAAGTAATGGTCATAAAGATGCTCATGGAACTCAGAAGAAGAGTAGTTGAACAATGAGAAATTCAACAAAGAGATAGAAAAATATAAAAAATAACTAATCATAACTTAAGAATTCAATAGCTGAAATGAAAAAATATATAGACTAGGGAGAACAATGGCAGATTAAAGGATATAGACAGGTCAGCGATCTGGAAAACAAGGTAGTGGAAGTCATCCAAACTGAAGAGTAAAAAGAAAGAAGGTTAAGAAAAAGAGGATAGTTTAAGGAAATTCTTGGACAATAAATATCAACAGAAGTCTTATAAAATAGACTTTAAAGCAAAGAGTGTAACAAGACAAAAGGAAGAAATAATAAATGAAAACTTCCCTAACCTGGGGAAAGAAACAAACATCCAGCTGCAAATGCACAGAGAGCTCCAAACAAGATGAACCCAAAGAGGTTCACACCAACAGAGAGTAAGTAAATTGTCAAAAATTAAAGGTAAGGAGAGAATCTTAAAAACAGCAAGAGTAAAGCAACTGGTTACTTACAAGGTAACACCTATAAGATCATCAGCTGATTTTTCAGCAGAAATTTTGTAGGCCAGAAAGGAGAGGCCTGATATACTCAAAGTGCTGAAAGGAAAAACCTACTACCAGAATACACTTCCTGGAAAGATTGTCATTCAGAATTAAAGAGATAAAGAGTTTCCCAGACAAATGAAAGTTAAAGGAATTCATCACCACTAAACTGGACTTACAAGAGAGGTTAAAGGGACTTCTTAAAATGGAAAAGAAAACACCATAAATAGAGGTAAAAAAAAATTATGAAAGAAAAAGGCTCATTGGTAAAAGCAAACATACAGTAAAGAGAGTGGATCGACTACTTATAAAGCTGGTATGAAGGTTAAAGGACAAAAGTAGAAAAAACAACTATATCTACAATAATTACCTAAGGGATATACAAAATAAAAACATGTAAATTATGGCACCAAATACACAAAACATGGGGAGAGGGGAATAAAAAATGTAGGGCTTTTAGAATGTGTTTGAACTTAAGTGACCATCAACTTAAAATAGACTGCTATGTACATAAGGTGTTATATATGTAACTCATGGAAACCTCAAGCCAAAACCTACAATAGATTCACAAAAAAATAAAGAAAAAGGGATCCAAACATAACACTAAAGAAAATCATCAAATCACAAAGGAAGAGAGCAAGAGAGGAACAGAAAAGAACTACATATACAAACCAGAAAACAGTTAACAAAATGGCACTAAGTACATACCTATCAGTTGATACTTTAAATGTAAATGGATTAGATGTTCCAATCAAAAGACATAGGGTGACTGAATGGATAAGAAAAATAAGACCCATTTCAGGGCACCTGGGTGGCTCAGTCAGTTAAGTGACTTCAGCTCAGGTCATGATTTCAAGTCTGTGAGTTCGAGCCCCACATCAGGGTCTATGCTGACAGCTCAGAGCCTGTAGTGTGCTTCAGATTCTGTGTGTGTGTGTGTGTGTGTCTCTCTCTGCCCCTCCCCACTCGAACGCTGTGTCTCCCTGTCTCTCTCTCTCAAAAATAAAGAAACATTTAAAAAATTTAAAAAAAAAAAGACCCATCTATATGCTGCCTACAAGAGACTCACTTCAGACCCAAAGACACACACAGACTGAAAGTGAAAGGATAGAAAAAAATACTCCATTCAAGTGGAAATGAAAAAAAAAAATAAACCAGGGGTATCATATGAGATAAAATAGACTTTAAAATTAACACTGTAACAAGACAAAAGGAAGGGCACTACATGATGATAAAGGGTTCAATTCAACAAGAGGATATAACAATTATAAATATCTATGCACCCAACTTAGAAACACTTAAATTTAAAAAGCAGATATTAACAAACATCAAGGGAGAAATTGATAGTAATACAATAGGAGTAGGACACTTTAATACTCCACTTACGTCTATAGATGGATCATCCAGACAGAAAGTCAATAAGTAAATAGTAACCTTAAACAACACATTAGACCAGAGGGACCTAATGGGTATATACAGAATAGTCCATTCAAAAACAGCAGAATATGCATTCTTCTCAAGTGCACATAGAACATTATCTAGGAAAAATCACATGTTAGACCACAAAAAACATCTTAATAAATTTAAGAATATTGAAATCATATCAAGCATCTTTTGTGATCACAATGATATGAAACTAGAAATAAATACCAAGAAAAAAATGGAGAAAATATACAAGTACATGGAAGCTAAACAACATTCTGCTAACTAAACATTAGTTTTGTTTGAAGACAAATGGAAATAAAAGCACAGCATCCCCAAATCTACTACAAACAGGTTTGCCAAGAAATTGGCCAACCTAGAAAAAAAAAGATAAAATCCTAAACCCTTATAATCTTCCAAAACTGAATCAGGAAGAAATAGAAATCTGAACAGACTGATTACTGGTAATGAAAATGAATCAGTAACCAAAAAACTCCCAATAAACCAAACTCAGAGACCAGATGGCTTCACAGGTGAATTTTTCCAAACATTTAAGGAAGTGTTTATACCTATCCTTCTCAAACTATTCAAGAAAAATTAGAGGAAGGAATGCTTTCACATTCATTCTATGAGGCTAGCATAGAAAAGACAGTACAAAACTCAACTCAACAAAACTCTCAAACTATTCAAGAAAAATTAGAGGAAGGAATGCTTTCACATTCATTCTATGAGGCTAGCATAGAAAAGACAGTACAAAACTCAACTCAACAAAACTCTCAAACTATTCAAGAAAAATTAGAGGAAGGAATGCTTTCACATTCATTCTATGAGGCTAGCATAGAAAAGACAGTACAAAAAAGGAAAGTATAGGCCAATATCCCTGAAGAACATAGATACAAAAATTTTCAACAAAATATTAGGAAAAAAAAATTCAGCAATACATTAAAGGGATCATATTCCACAATCAAATAAGATTTATTCCAGGGATGCAAGGATGATTCAGTATTTGCAAATCAATTAACTTGATACACCACATTAACAAAATGAAGGCTAAAAATCATGATCTTCTCAATAGATGCAGAAAAAGCATTTGACAAAATTCAACATCCACTTATGATGAAAACTCTCAATAAATTCCTTAACATAAGAAATGCCATATATGGCAAACCCACAACTAGCATCATACTCAATGGTGGAAAGCTGAAAGCTTTTCCTCCAAGATCAGGAATAATAGAAAGATGCCTACTCTCACCACTGTTATTCAACATAGTACTGGAAATGTCAGCTATAGCAATAAGAGAAGAAAAAGAAAGGAAAGACATCCACATTGGTAAGACAGAAGCACAACTGTCAACATTTGTAGATCACATTATACTGTAAATACAAAATAAAGACTTCACCAAAAAACTATTACAACTACTAAATTAGGATACAAAATGAATATACAGAAATCTGTTGCATTTCTATACAATAAAAACAAATTATCAGAAAGAGAAATTAAGAAAATGATCTTATTTATAATTGAAGAAAAATAATAAAATATCTAGGAATAAATTTAGCCAGGGAGACAGAAGACCTATATTCTGAAAACTATAAGACATTTATGCAAGAACTGAAGATGACAAAAATAAATGGAAAGATACATTGTTTGTGGATTGGAAGAATTAATATTGTTAAGATGTCTATGCTATCCAAAGCAAGCTCCATATTCAGTACAATTCCTATCAAAATTCCCATAGTATTTTTCATAGAACTAGAACAAATGATCTGAAATTTGTATGCAATGACAAAAGACCCTGAATAGCCAAAACAGTCTTGAGAAAGCTGCAGGTATCATGCTGCCTGATTTCAAACTGCACACAAAGCTGTGGTTATCAGAACAGTTTGGTACTGGCACAAAAAGAGACACATAGGTCAATGGAACAGAATAGAGAGCCCAGAAATAAACACACACTTATATGATCAATTAATATACAATGGGGAAAATATAATCATTTCAATAATTGGTGTTGGGGAAACTGGACAGCTACATGCAAAAGAATGAAACTGGGCCACTTTTTTCCATTACATGCAAGAATAAACTCAAAGTGGATTAAAAACCTAAATGTAAGACCTGAAATCATAGAACTTCCAAAAGAGAACAGGCATAAACTCTGGCACATCAGTCTTAGCAGTATTTTTGTGGTATGTGTCTCCTCCGGCAAAGGCAATAAAAGCAAAAATAAACAATTGGGACTACATCAAACTAAAAAGTTTTTTACAGTAAAGGAAATCATCAACAAAACAAAAAGGCAAAGGGGAGAAGATATTTGCAAATGATATATCCAGTAAGAGATTAATATCCAAAATATATAAAGAACTCCTACAACTCAACACACATAAACCAATCTGATTTTTAAAATGGGCAGAGGACCTGAAATGGCATTTTTCCAAAGAAGACGTATAGAAGGCCAATAGACATATGAAAAAATGCTCAACATCACTAATCAGGGAAATGCATATCAAAACCGCAGTGAGATTTCACCTCATCGCTGTCAGAATGACTAGTATCAAAAAAGAACAAGAAATAACAAATGTTGGTGAGAATGTGGAAAAAAAGAAACCTTCATGCACTGTTGGTAGAATATAAATTGGTGCAGCCACTACGTAAACCAGTATGGAGATTACTCAAAAAAATTAAAAATAGAAATACCACAGGATCCAGCTATTTGACATCTGGGTATTTATCTGAAAAAAAAAATTGAAAAACATAATATGAAAAGATACATACACCTGTATCTTCATTGTATGTATGTTCATTGCAGCATTGTTTACAATAGCCATGATATGGAAACAACCTAAGTGTTCACTGATACACAAATGGATAAAGAAGATGTATATATATACACACACACAAAATGTAATATTACTTAGCCATAAAAAGAGTGAATTCTTGTCATTCATGACAACAAAAATGAACCTAGAGGGCATTATGCTATGTGAAATAAGAGAGGAACAAATTGTGTATTATTTTACTTACATGTGGAGTCCAAAAAACAAAACAACACAAAACAGAAACAGATTCGTAAGTACACAGAACAAACTGGTGATTGCCAGAGGGGAGGGTATAAGGAGGTGGGTGAAATAGGTGAAGGGGATTAAGAGTTATAGACTTTCAGTTATAAAATACATAAGTCATGGGGATGTGAAGTACAGCATAGCGAATATAGTCAATAGTATTATAATAACTACATATAGTGACAGCTGGTGACCAGACTTATTCTGGTGATCATTTCATAATGTGTATAAATGTCAAACCATTATGTTGTATGTCTGAAACTATTATAATATTGTATGCCAACTGTACTTCAAAATATAAAAATAAATAAATAAAAAGATTATTAAATTGATCTTCTAATTAATGGAATTGATTACATGGCTGAATGATCCAGATTAAATCTTTTTCTATCATTTTAACATTAAGTAAAAATGCAAGCTAATTTGACATCATGTATAACATACTTCATCCATCTGAAAATTCATAATGTTTAAGTGGAGTTCATTTCTTCAATATTTTTCCTAGCAAGATCATTATGAGATTCTCTTCAAATAATTCAATGCTTATGATGTTCTTAATGTTATTGATATTCAGTCTTTTGAAATATATTAGTGGAACTAAACAAATAATTATACATTTGGTTTCACATTTTTGGGGAAAAAAATATGCCACACTAACTGTATTATCTGCATTCACAAATACTTGGATCCAGCTGTGGAACTGATTGTTTTTGCATGTGGTCTCTGTAGGGTCCTGTGGGGGAACAAGGAGAGAGAGGAGAGCCTGGAGCAGAGGGCTATAAGGTAATTACAGCAAATTTCACACCTTGCTTCTAAATTGAATCAGTGTTCTCTGGTGGTTTTGCTCAGTTTCAAATGAAAATAAGCATCATTGAGTTATGAGTAATATCTTAAGGTTTTGATCCCAGAAGAAGCCTAGTTCTTTGTACTTTCTGTTCCTTTTTTTCTGGACTCATCTTCACCTCCTCCCATTGCTGCTTTTTTCTCATCATCAGATCTCAGCTGAAATGTTACTTCGGGAAAGGCCTTCTCTTTCTATTCTTCACTTTGCATCATATTAGATTTACTTCATGATATTTAATGCCATCTATATTATCTAACCACTTTTTTTATATACATTTGGTTTTTTGTTTAGTGTCTTGTCTTTCCCTACCAAAAAGTAAGATCCATGAAAATGAGACTCTTGTCTGGTTTTTTCATCTTTATATACCCAATTTCTAGAACATAATGTTCCTGATATATACTAGGAATTCAATAGAGTTGTCAAATAGGTGGATGAATGTCATTATATTCTCAAGCCTTCTGTCAGTTTTTGTCCTCTTCCACTCTTAGAAGGATTTTATGAGACCAACTTCATCAGCCAAAATTGTATTAGATTATGTATAGAATTTATTCCATGTCATTTTTATTAGCATATTTATGTTTAGGATGTTCTCTATTCCTGTCTTATCTCTCTTCCCTTCCTGTTTATAGTGTCAGTTGCTAAACAAATTGGTCATCTGATAACTCTCTCCCTATAGTTTCTATGTCATTCATTTTCTCACAACATTCTGTGCATACTCACAGTATTATCTAAACTTTATCTACATAAATCCTATCTTTCCTTCACAATCTAGTACAGACTCCCTTTTCCTAAGCTCACCCTAACAGTAATCTTTCCATATTCCTCAGTCCTATAATATTTATTATTTATAGAAGTTATTCAATAGAAATATTCTACCATCTTATGTTGCTAATATATTTGCTAATTATTTTTAATGTGCAGATATCTTAGCTCCCTAATTTGAATATGACCTCTCTCTTCTACAATGTTTTGTTCTGAGTTTTGTACATAATAGTATATAATATGTATATAAACATAATTCATTTTTAATAGTGAATTGATGGGTTGTTTGATCCAATATACCCCTCTCCCATGTAAAATATCAGTGGCCATATTTGAAATGAAGACTTAAATAGCCAGATTGAATGGACAAACTGGTAGGTAGGTAACTATCATCAATATATTAATTTCCTCAAGCCTGAAATCTGAAAAATCAACTTTCACTTCCTAAAATTCTCTTTGAAGTAAATGTTGAAGGTCACTCTAAATGTTTATGAAATTGTTGTGGTGGCCATCTTGGACTTCTATTTTTAGAGAAACATTTTTTGAATGTCATGTATATTCTGTTTCCAATTTACATAACATTTGGATCTATAAGTGTTTCTTAATCCAAGGAATTCAGTGTATTTAGGTTCTTTTTGGGTTGAGAAGCCAACCCACGGCTTCCAGAAAAATTTGAAAAGCATCTTAAACTTCCTTAGCTTTTTTTTTCGCTTGAAAAACAACATGACTCTATTTTTTTAGTTCATTTTCAGTTTTTTTTCATTTTTTTCATTTTTTAATTTTTTAAAATTTATATCCAAGTTAGTTAACATATAGTATAATAATGATTTCAGGAATAGAATCCAGTGATTCATCATGTACTTATAAGACCCAGTGTTCATCCCAACAAGTGTTCTCCTTATTGCCCCTTGCCCAATTAGCCCATCCCCCCACTCAAAACCCCTCCAGCAACCCTAAGTTTGTTCTCTATCTTTAAGCATCTCTTATGATTTGTCTCCCTCCCTGTTTTTATATTATTTTTGCTTCCATGCCCTTATGTTCATCTGTTTCATATCTTAAATTCCACATATGGGTGAAGTCATATGACATTTGTCTTTCTCTGACTGAATAATTTCACTTAGCATGATACACTCTAGTTCCATTGCAACTGGCAAGATTTCATTCTTTTCCATCGCCGAGTAATATTCCATTGTATATATATACCACATCATCTTTATTCATTCATCAGTCAGTGGACATTTGGCTCTTTCCATACTTTGGCTATTGTTGATAGCACTACTATAAACATTGAGATGCATGTGCCCCTTCAAAACAGCACACCTGTATCCTTTGGATAAATTCCTAGTAGTGCAGTTGCTGGGCCTTAGGGTAGTTCTATTTTTAATTCTTTAAAGAACTTCAACACTGTTCCAGACACCAGTTTGCATTCCCACCGAGGGTGCAAGAGGGTTCCCCTTTCTCCACATCCTCACCAGCATCTGTTGTTTCCTGAGTTGTTAATTTTAGCCACTCTGACTGGTGTGAGGTGGTATCTCAATGTGGTTTTGATTTGTATTTCCCTGATGATGAGTGATATTGAACATCTTTTCATGTGTCTGTTGGCCATCTGGATGTCTTCTTTGGAAAAGTGTCTATTCATGTCCTCTGCGCATTTCTTCACTGGATTATTTGGTTTTGGGGTGTTGAGTTTGGTAAGTTCTTTATAGATTTTGGATACTAACCCTTTATCTGATAGGTCATTTGCAAATATCTTTTCCCATTCTGTTGATTGCCTTTTAGTTTTGTTGATGGTTTCCTTTGCAATGCAGAAGTTTTTTATCTTGATGAGGTCCCAGTAGTTCATTTTTGCTTTTGTTTCCTTCCCTGTGGAGACATGTCAAGTAAGATGTTGCTGCAGCCAAGGTCAAAGAGGTTTTTGCCATCTTTCTCCTCTAGGATTTTGATGGCTTCCTGTCTTACATTTAGGTCTTCCATCTAATTTGAGTTTAATTTTAAGTAGGAAAGTGGTCCAGGAGCATTCTTCTGCATGCCACTGTCCAGTTTTCCCAATACCATTTGCTGAAGAGACTGTTGTTTTTCCATTGGATAGTCTTTCCTGCTTTTTCATATATTAGTTGGCCATATGTTTGTGGGTCCATTTCTGGGTTATCTATTCTGTTGCATTGATCTGTGTGTCTGTTTTTGTGCCAATATCATCCTTTCTTGATGATTACAGCTTTGTAATACAGCTTAAAGTCCAGAATTATGATGCCTCCAGCTTTGATTTTCTTTTTCAGGATTGCGTTGGCTATTGAGGGTCTTTTTTAGTTCCATACAAATTTTAAGATTCTTTGTTCTAGCTCTGTGAAGAATGCTGGTGTTATTTTGATAGGGATTGCACTAAATATGTAGATTGCCTTGGAAAGTATTGACATTTTAACAATACTTATTCTTCCAATCCATGAGCATGGAATGTTTTTCCATTTCTTTGTGTCTTCTTCAATTTCCTTCATAAATTTTCTATAGTTTTCAGTGTATAGATTTTTCACCTCTTTGGTCAGGTTTATTCCTAGGTATATTATGGTTTTTGGTGCAATTGTAAATACAACCAATTCCTTGATTTCTCTTTCTGCTGCTTCATTATTGATGTATAGAAATGCAGCCAATTTCTGTACATTGATTTTATATCCTGTGACTTTGCTGAATTCATGGATCAATTCTAGCAGTTTTTTGGTGGAATCTTTTGGGTTTTCCACATAGGGTATCATGTCACCTGCAAAAAGTGACAATTTGATTTCCTCCTTGCCTATTTGGATGCCTTTTATTTCTTTGTGTTTTCTCATTGCTGAGGCTAGGACTTCCAACACTATGTTGAAAAACAGTGGTAAGAGTGGACATACTTGTCATGTTCCTGACCTTAGAGGGAAAGCTCTCAATTTTTCCCCATTGAGGATGATATTAATGGTGGGTCTTTCATACATGGCTTTTATGATCTTGAGGTATGATCCTTCTATCCCTGCTTTCTTGAGGGCTTTTATCAAGAAAGGATGTTGTATTTTGTCAAATGATTTGTCTACATCTATTGAGAGGATCATGTGGTTCTTTTTTTTTTAAATGTTTATTTTTGAGACAGAGAGAGACAGAGCATGAGCAGGGGAGGGGCAGAGAGAGAGGGAGACACGGAATCCGAAGCAGCTCCAGGCTCTGAGCTGTCAGCACAGATCCTGACGCGGGGCTCGAACTCACAGACCACTAGACCATGACCTGAGCCGAAGTCGGACGCTCAACGGACTGAGCCACCCAGATGCCCCGAGGATCATGTGGTTCTTATTCTTTCTTTTATTAATGTGATGTATCACATTGATTGATTTGTGGATATTGAGCCATCCCTGCATCCCAGGAATAAATCCCACTTGATCATGGTGAATAATTCATTTAATGTATTGTTTGATCCAGTTGGCTAGTATCTTTGTTGAGAATTTTTGCATCAGTGTTCATGAGGGAAATTGGTCTGTAGCTCTCCTTTCTAGTGGGGTCTTTGTCTGGCTTTGGAATCAGGGTAATGCTGGACTCATAGAATGAGTTTGTAAGTTTTCTTTCCATTTCTAGTTTTTGCAACAGTTTCAAAAGAATAGGCATTATCTCTTCTTTAAATGTTTCCAGGTAAAATTCCAGGCTTCCCCCTGGAAAGCCATTTAGCCCTGGACTCCTTTTTGGGAGGGTGGGGGGAGATTTTTGATTACTGATTCTATTTCTTTCCTGATTATAAGTCTGTTCAAATTTTCTATTTCTTCATGTTTCAGTTTTGGTAGTTTATATGTTTCTAGGAATTTGTCCATTTCTTCCATAGTGTCCAATTTATTGGCATATAATTGCTCATAATATTCTCTTATTATTATTTGTATTTCTGCAATGTTGGTTGTGATCTCCCTTCTTTCATTCGTGATTTTATTTATTTGGGTCCTTTCCTTTTTCTTCTTGATCAAACTGGCTAGGAGTTCATCAATTTTGTTAATTCATTCAAAAAATCAGCTCCTGGGGGTGCCTGGGTGGCTCAGTCAGTTAAGTGGCTGACTTCGGTCATGATCTCGCAGTCTGTGAGTTCAAGCCCCGCGTCGGGCTCTGTGCTGACAGCTCGGAGCCTGGACCCTATTTCAGATTCTGTGTCTCCCTCTCTCTGCTCCTCCCCTGTTCATGCTCTGTCTCTCCCTGTCTCAAAAATAAATAAAACGTTAAAAAAAATTAAAAAAAAAATCAGCTCCTGGTTTCATTGATATGTTCTACTTTTTTTTTAATTTCTATATCATTGATTTCTGCTTTAATCTTTATTATTTCCCATCTTCTGCTGTTTTCAGGCTTTATTTGCTGTTCTTTTTCCAGCTCTTTAAGGTGTAAGGTTAGGTTGTTTATCTGAGATCTAGCTTCCTTAGGAACACCTGGATTTCTATGTAGTTCCCTCTTATGACTGCCTTTTCTGCATCCCAGAGGTTTTGGGCTGTCATGTTATCATTTTCATTGACTTCCATGTACTTTTTATTCTCCTCTTTAATTTCATGGTTAACCCATTCATTCATTAGTAGAATGTTCTTTAATCTTCAAGTATTCGTGGTCTTTCCAATTTTTTTCTTGTGGTTGATTTTGAGTTTCATAGCATTGTGGTCTGAATATATGATCAGTCTGAATATATGATCACGGTATGATCTTGATTTTTTGTTCTTGTTGAAGGCTGAGTTGTGTCCCAGTATGTGATCTGATCTGGAGAATGTTCCATATGCACTCAAGAAGAATATGTATTCTGCTGCTTTAGGATGAAATGTTCTGAATATATCTGTTAAGTCTATCCAGTCCAGTGTGTCATTCAGAGCCATTGTCTCCTTGTTGATTTTCTGCTTAGATGATCTTTCCATTGTTGTAAGTGGGGTGTTGAAGTCCTCTACTATTATGGTATTATCATCAATGAGTTTCTTTATGTTTGTGATTAATTGATTTATATATTTGAGTGTTTTCACATTGGGAGCATAAGTGTTTCCAACTGTTAGATCTTCTTGATGTATAGACCCATTATGATATAATGCTTTTCTTCATCTCTTGTTAGTCTTTATTTTAAAATCTAGTTTGTCTGATATAAGTATGGGTACCACAGCTTTCTTTTGGTGACCATTAGCATGATAGATAGTTCTCCATCTCTTTACTTTCAATCTGAAGGTCTAAAACTCTTGTAAATGACATATAGATGGATCTTATTTTCTTATCCATTCTGATACCCTATGTCTTTTGATTGGAGCATTTAGTCCATTGACATTTAGAGTGAATAGTGAAAGATATGAATTTAGTGCCATTGTGTTGCCTGTAGAGTTGGAGTTTCTGGTGATGTTCTCTGGTCCTTTCTAATCTTTGTTGCTTTTGGCCTTTTTTGTTTTGTGTCATCTTTTCTCCCCTCAGAGAGTCCCCCTTAAATTTTCTTTCAGGGCTGGTTTAGTTTAGTTAACTCCTTTAGTTTTCGTTTGTCTGAGAAGCCCTTTATCCCTCCTATTTTGAATGACAGCCTTGCTGGATAAAGAGTTCTTGGCTGCATATTTTGTCAACTTACCACGTTGAATACATCCTGCCACTCCTTTCTGGCCTGCCACGTTTCTGTGGATAGGTCTGCTGTGAACCTGATCTGTCTTCCCTTATAGGTGAAGGACTTTTTTTCCCTTGCTTTCATAATTCTTTTCTTGTTTGTGTATTTTGTGATTTCGATTATGATATGCCTTATTGATGGTCGGTTTTTATTGAATCTAATGGGAGTTCTCTATGCTTCTTGGATTTTGATTTCTGTGTCTTTCCCCAGATTAGGAAAGTTTTCTGCTATAATATTCTCACATAAACCTTCTACCCCTTTTTCTCTCTCTTCATCTTCTTGGACTCCTATGATTTGGATGTTATTCCTTTTTAGTAAGTCACTGTGTTCTCTAATTCTTGTACCATGCTTTTTTGCATTAGCTTCCCTTTTTCTTTTTTTCTTTTTTTTCTTTTTTTTGCTTTATTATTCTCCATAATTTTCTCTTCTATATCGCTGATTCGCTGCTCTGCTTCATCCATCCTTGATGTTGTGGCATCCATCTGAGATTCCATCTTGGTTATAAACTTTTTAATTTTGTCCTGACTAGATTTTACTTCTTTTATCTCCGCAGAAAGGGATTCTATGCTTTTTTCAACCCCAGCTAGTATTCTTATTATCATCGTTCTAAATTCTAGTTCAGACATCTTTCTTATATCTCTGTTCATTAAACCCTTGGCTGTCAATTCTTCCTGTTCTGTCTTTTGGGGTGAATTCCTTAGTTTTGTCATTTTGGAGGAAGAAAAAGAATTAATAAAGTAAAAAATAAAAATGAGAAAATGAGAAACAAAAAAATACATAAATAAAGGAAGCTAGATCCTAGGTGTGTTTTGGTGGTTGTTGAAAATTTTTGATATAATAGAGAAACAATAGGAAAGAAAATGAAAAAAATAGTAAGAAAAGTTTAAAAACATAAAAAACGTGTATATAATAAAGTAGAATAAAATGAAATGAAGAAAGTGGAATAGAATAAAAAGATTTACAAAAAAATAAAAACATAGTAAAAAGACTTAAACATATTTTTTTAAAAAGAAAATAAAAGTAATTTTTTCTCTTTCTCTATCCAAGAAAAAGAAAAGAAAGGAGAAGGGGAAAAACAATTTAAACAAACACAGAAGCAAAAAAAAAGAATAGATAAACCAGGAAACAGAATGAAACCTGAATGAAGTTACATCCAGTTTCTCCTAGAACTCAAACTATGAAGCACTCTATAGTCCATATACTAAGCACATGGAGTGACTTGTGCTGGTCTTCTAGGGGACTGCACTTGGAGGTCACAGTTGGGTGGGACTTGTTGTAACAGCTCCATTCTTCGTTAGGTGGCACTGCTCAGCTTACTGGGGTGGATTGGTGTGGCGTGCATGACTGTGTGCATGGGCAGGGGCAGTGGAAATGGCTTCACCTAACTTCCTAGTTTTTAGCACAGAAATTTTGTGCTCTCACCGATCCACAATCAAGAACCCCTCCTTTGTCTCAGGCTTCTGTCCATTCCCCACTTATACCCTGTCCATGTCCAAGTCATCAGCCTGTTAGGCAGCACCTCCCTCCTGAGTTTTATCTCAGATGGGGATGTGTTTCCAAACCCCTCATTTCAGAGAACCCTGCAGGTTGGACCCACTCTGACCCTCTGGGGGAATGTCTCACTGAGCAATGGCCAGCTTGCACCAGAATGTGTTCATGCAGTGGTGCAGCAGCGGAGGTTCAGAGATTATGGCAAATCACAACATACAGCCAGAGCTAGGTTTCACTGCACTCTGGTGTCTTTGTCCCAATATCAGCAAATGAGGCTGCTCTCCAGAGTCCACTGGGAACTTTGCCTGTGGGGAGGCCATATGGCCTCTACCAAATGCACTCAAAGCAGGGGAACCCCTTCTCCCCTTGTGGCCCACAGATCCCTTGAACCTCGCTCTCTGCTCCTGGGGATTTACTCAAAACCAGAGCACTGCCAGGTATTGAGCTCCAGAACTTCCAAATCTGTGCTCCACTGTTTATAGATTCCTAATGGTATTGTAACCCTCCTCTTTCTCCCCAGCAGTGGTTTTTAAGAACAGATTTCTTGTTCAGTCCCTTGTCAGTGTTTCCACACTTTCCAGCTACTTTTGGGGGGAGTGCTTTTCCTGCATGATCCTAGTGTGCTGTACTCTCCCCCTTTTCCTTTCTCTGTTCTCTGTCCAGAAAAACACCTCCTTACCCTCTACAACTTTTTCTCCCCCAGTTCACCTCTTTGCACCGTGTACCTGCTGAGTTCTGTGGCTCAAGTTATGCAGATTATTGTGTTAATCATCGGATCAATTTCCTAGGTGTTCAAAATGGTTTGGTGCTGATCTAGCTGCACTTCAGCAATGAGACAAGCTGAGAACTTCTATGCTGCTGCGCCATTTTGGAAAACCCCTTCCTTAGCCTTTTCTGTGCATAACTTCACACATTCTCAGGAAAATCAAGTTCTTGCAATATCTTCTTTTGGCCTCTACCAACTATGAAATATTTGGTTGCTAAACTAGCAAATTTACTGGCAAACAAACAGATAAATATTCTTTTGGAAGAAGAAAATAATCTCTTCATCTGGCTAGCAGAAGAGAAACCCTGCCTGTCTTATTCTGAATAGTCACACCTTATTCAGAAATCCTTCATCAGAGAACTTCTTCCTGGGCTCACTGTGGAACCAATTTCTCCTTCCTTATTCCACAAATATTCCTGATTATGTTTTCAGTTGTCAATATTTCATGAATTAGTTTGATCCACATCTTCCTTTATGTCTTATTCTATCCTATGTCCTTAGTCTTTAGAGGTCATTTTGTAATTTGTTGGTGGTTTTATTCTAAACAAGCCATCATGAACCAGGCAGCCATAATAATTTTATTGCTTAAACATCTGAAAGCCATGAAATCTCCACACTTTCCCCTGCCAGGTTTTCCAAGCACAGGTTTGATTCATACAGGGGAACTGTGCTTTATTTATAGTTAGATTATTCTGTTGTAGCCTCAGGTGAAATTTTCAAATGTTTGTTTTTCTATCATTTTAAAGTGTATATACTATCATTTCACTGTGGTAAACTAATGATTAACATTATCGTCAACCCTTCTTTTAATTGTACTAAAATATACATAATATAAAATTTACCATTTTAACAATTTTAAAGTGTATAATTCAAAGATATTAGTACATTCCCAATATTGTACAACCATCACACGCTACATAATTCCAGAACATTTACATTACCCTAGAAAGGAAGCCCCATACCCATTAAGCAGTCAGTCTGTATTTCTCCCAGGCTTTGGCAACCATTACTCTGCTTTCTGACTCTATTGAGTTATCTCTTCTGGATATTTCATATAAATGGAATTGTATAATATATAGCTTTTTGTGTCTGGCTTCATTTCACTTAATATAATGTATTATATTGTAATCGATGTTGTAGAAAGTTTTAGTACTCCATGCCTTTCTATGACTGAATGATTATCACCAATCTTTTTAAAAACATTTTTATATTTACAAATGTTCTTACAATTGTAGTGAGCTCACAGTTATCTTTTGGGATTAAAAAAATTGAATGATAATGTAGATTTGCTTCCATTTTGCTGTGAAAAATTAGAAATTTTTAAAAATCTTGTTCACCATCCTTTGTTCTTTTTTCCTCTTGAAGAAACTGAGAATTACAAAAGTCATGTGTCTTGCTCATCATCATCAATAAATACTTATTAGTAAGTACTTAGTACTTATTAGGAATCATTATACATGACAGATCTTATGTGTCATGCATAATAAAATCTCTGTCCACTCATCATATATTTGAGTGTCTGCCATGGGCCAGGAACAGAGCTAGAAGACATAAGTATAATACTGGATACCCCAGATACAGTACTTGCCTCTGTGGACATCACATGTAGAAGACATATAATAAGAACATTTAATCAGCATAAAAACAGATATAGTAAATTATAGTTGTCATCCAGAAAACTATACATCCCAAAGGTCGAGATAAATTCATGTAAGGCTTGAGAAAGACAGAAAATATAGTGGGAATAAGCATATTATACTGTCAACATCTGCTTTTTAAAAATATGAGCAGAAATATACAGATACCCAAGATTAAATCAGACTAAATTTGTGTGAGATGAAGTCCTATAAATACATGGAATAAATTATGTTCTAGCTCAAACTCCATTTCACTTTGGTTTGGTCAGTTTTATAATCCTCCCCAAACTTGATCATATTCTTTCTATGTCTTCAATTCAGTGAAAGCTACCATCAGACATTAAGGTGTTCAAGCCAATAAATGAATAGTCCTTCTCTCTATCTTTCTGTCCATCTCTGTATCTCTCTGTCCCCCTCTGTCTATTGCTCTCTCTGTGTGTCTGTTGCTCTCTATTTCTCTCCTTTTGTTTCTTTCTGTCTCTTTATCTCTCTTGTTCTCTCCCTCCTCTCCTTTCTCTCTCCTCTCATCTCTCAAATTTAATTGGCCATTTCTTTTGACCTTAGATAGCTCTGGAATCTAGCCATTTTGCCCTACTTTAGTTTAGGTTTCATCATTTTTGTCTGAATTATTGTAATAGCTTCCAAACGAGACTCCCTATCCCTAGTCATAGCCCTCTCAAATCCATTCTCCACTTAACATGTTCTGTCAGATAAATCTTCATTTATTCCCCCATGCTATCTACTCTGTCAGAATATCTTCTTTTTACTTTACTGCCTGGAACACTCATCCTTCCAGATTCAGCTTATCATCACATCAAAGTCAATCACTTCCCATAACCTTGCCTACATAACTTTATAATAATATTTACTACATCATATTTAACTTTTAACATTGCAGAAAATGGCCTTTCTCAATTTTTATTGAAATAGACAGAACTAGAGGAATTACAGTGAAACTTCTAGAAAGCAAGTTTGTTTTTAGTGAGATTTGTATCCAGACTTCACAAAACCAGGAGAAGCTATTGGCTATTCTATGACCATTCTAAAAAGGTCTTTATAAAACACAGACAAAAATGGTGGCAAAGTCACAACTGGCCATCATGATCTTGAGTTTTATAGTTTGCTCATCTGTTCACTCTCACTACGTTGTGTAACTTCATCCTTTCACCAATCACTTCTCTCCTGAATTCTGCTTCATCAATGACTTATAACAGTCATATATACTTACACCACATTTCCTCTTGACTGACCTGATTCTGTTATTGTTGACTCTGCTCATGTTTTGCTAGTAAGGCCATGTGTGGTAATGGTATTCTCTTTAGTTATGGCCACGTTCTATAGAAAGCCTTCCAAACAGTCTTTGTCTCTTGGCAATGTTCACTCTGTTAAATAATTCTTTTTTTTTTTTTTTTTTTTTAATCAGGAGGTTGAGTCTTAAAACCACAAACAGTTGCCTCAAAGAATGCAAACAAAGAGAGCTTAAACTGATCTTTCTGTGAGATAAATATCATTAGTCTATATAGGCAATCCTTATTTCTCCTAGTCCAGAAAAAGGAGATGTGCCTACTAACTGTTTTTTCTATGGCATTCTTTCTGTAATACACAGAGTAGGAGGAAAGAAATTCTAAAGTGAAAAGGATGGTAGGGAAGGGGAAGAATGAGACTGCATGCAGAATTCTTTATGCATAATCTGACATGCCCTTGTTGTTGCTAGTTTCTATTTACACACTTGAAAAGGGAAATGTGGTAGGTCAGCATTCCTTCCTAGGAGAACTAGGGTTATGACAGACTGCTGAATATCAAAGTCACTTGATGTGTCTTGGCATTATATACATTAATGACTCCCAATTTTCAATACTAAATTTATCCAAGTGTATGAACTTAGTTTGTAAAAATGGAGACCATAGTACACTTCTACAATAGGAATAGGCTGAAAAAGGAAATTTGTTCTCAAACTTTTTATTTCTTTGGTTATTTACTGTCTTAGTTTCCTGACCAGAATTATTATAAACTGGGCGGTTTCAAACAACAGAAATTTATTCTCTCCCAGTTCTAAATACCAGAAATCTGAAACGATGGTGTTAACAGACCTTGCTCCCTCTGCAGTTTCTAGAAGAGAATTCTTCCTTTCCTCTTCTAGCTTCTGATGGCTGACAATGCTCCTTGTGGCTGCATAGCTCCAGTTTCTGCCTATGCCTTCACATGGCCCTCTTCTTTGTTGTTTGTATCTATCTCTCTCTTCTAAGGGTACTTGTCATAGGCCATTCAGGATAATCTCTTTTTAAGATCATTAACTTAATGATATCTGCAAAGACCCTTTTTCCAAAAAAGATCATATTCACAGTCTGTGGGGTTTAGGGCATAGAGATCTTTAGGTGTACTACCATTCAACCTACTATGTTGACCTATGTACAAAACAAAACAAAATTTTACAGGCTTTCTCAATTGTCATAATATCCAGTGGCTATTATGTTCTGTAATATTTCTGAAAAAGAATCATAATTTTTGATATTTAAATTGAATTTTGTAACATTTTGCTACCATTTTAAGTGATACTACCCTATTCTCTGAGTTGCATGTCTCTATTTACTCTAATAATATAATCTTTTCTATTCCTAGGGCCACATGGGTATACCAGGACCAAGAGGTGCTACTGGACAACAAGGGCCCCCAGTATGTTTTGAGAACGTTCTTTGTGATTCTGGCATTGAAAAAAAATAATGTTAATATATCTTATTTGGTGTCTGTTTTTTATGTGATTTCTGTTTGGTTTCTTATTAAAGGGTGAGCCAGGTGACCAGGGTGAACAAGGACTAAAAGGAGAGAGAGGATCTGAAGTAAGTTGAAATTATTTAAGATAATTTGAAACTTACTGTTGGTTTGAGAGAGCAGGGACATAGGAGCTGCCGTTTATCATAACTTAAATGATCATTCACCCTTCCAGAGCAAGGATCACTGTAGGCCTCTAATCAGAGTATTTGTCAATAATTGTGCTAAAACAAGATTATTGATTAAGTTCATGTGTTTTGACTGCCATCCACATTTCCCTTTACCAGCAGCCTTCTGGTAAAAATTGCTTAAGGTTGTCCCAAACTACTCCTCTTTCCTTGGGATTTCAAGTAGAAGTACCAATAGGCCTTAAGACCAGCATTGCAAAGTGAAATCCTATCAGTCAAACCTACTTAGTTGTTGTAGTAGAGTAGGGGGAGAAATAGTTTGACTATGTGACACAGACTCACAATTGGTTTAAAACACTTTTTTTTCCCATAAGTCAGTTATCTGTTATCAAACAAACTAAAAATGTATTAGCTTATTGGATGTAGTCTCTTTCCCTGTGCACTGATAGATGTTGCCTCAAACTTACTGAAGGTTGTTGCCTTATAACTTGCTTTGTGATTTGTACCATCAGTTTACTGCTATCCTGCATTTCATGGCATTCTGATTTCACATGCTATTGATTTTAAATAGAATTCTTAAAAAATTTTAGTGTAATTTTAATAATAAATTAGGTGAGAATGGATAAAAAGTAATGAATTTGAAACCACATTTCTCCTAATTTGTTAAGCAATCTTCACCCATACTTTGTGCTTCCTACTTAAAGGAGTAATAAAATTGAGTTGAATCTGATTTTACACAGGTGTTCACTCACCTTAAAGCCATTTTTGAATGGTCTTGACATCTACCTAATAACTCTTTGTCAGGTTCCTTAATAAATAAAAACTAATAAATAAAAAATAAAAATATCCCATGAAAGGCAAGCCTTAACAAGAGAAAACCACAGAGAGAAGATAATTGTCTCATTCACTTAGAATTTTTTAAAAGTTTATTTATTTATTTTGAGAGAGAGAGAGCACATGTGTGTGTGAATAGGGGAAGAGCAGAGAGAGGAGAGAGAATCCCAAGCAGGTTCTGAGCTATCAGCATGTAGCCAGAAGCAGGGCTTGAACTCACGAACCATGAGATTATGACCTGAGCTGAAACCAAGAGTCGGACGCTTAACCATCTGAGCCACCCAAGCACCCCTCCTCCCCCGCTTAGAATTTTTAACACCAAAATTGGAAAAAGGAGTGGAAACAGCTAGGAACCTAGAATATTGCTACTGCCTTCTTGTGACTTGCATTAAGTGCCTAAGGATGCAAATGCTCCCCCAAGGTTTGATCCCAAAATTTCTCATCTCTTAGAATTAGTACTTTCATATTCTTAGTATTTTCTTTTTCTTTTTTGACATATCTCAGGAAGAAGAAATGTTTTGGTATTTATTAGTATCTGTTAAAATTATGCCAGTGAAAATCATATATTCTTACTAAACAACTACATATCCAGCCTATGTGGTCAACTTACCCTGGGTATCAGAGCCAAAAGATTCTGAGAAGCCATGGTTTAAATTCTGTATAATTCAAGGGAATTAGTTCTTTCCTGCCTTGGCCAATGCTGACATACAGTTCAAGGTTACATTAAAAAGCCTCTTAGGCGCTCCTGCATGGCTCAGTCGGTTAAGCGTCTGACTTCAGCTCAGGTCATGATCTCAGGTTTGTGAGTTCAAGTTCATGATCTTGCAATAGGTGAGTTCAAGCCCTGCTTCAGGCTCTTTGCTGACAGCTGGGAGCCTGGAACCTGCTTCAGATTCTGTGTCTCCTTCTCTCTGTTCTGCCCCTGCTTGTGCTCTCTCTCTCTCTCTCTCTCTGTCAAAAATAAATAAACATTTTTAAAAAAGAATTTAAAATAGTAATAATTGCTACAAGAATAATCATTGACCATGTATTATTCACTAGGGACACCTTCAGTGGTCAGGTGGATCCTGTCCAATTACTGTCTTCTTGTTTTTGCAAAGCTTTAAATTTGTTTTTTAGATTTAGAAATGGCCCTTTAAAATCATCTGGACCACCCTCTCATTTTACAGATGAAGAAATTTAAGCCTCAGACAGATTGAGTTACCTAAGATCACAGAATTAGTTAACAGAACTAACAATAGAAACTTTATTTCTTGACTCCCAATATTATACAAAAGCCTGCTATTACTTTGAAATCTTTTATGATTAGTTTTACTTAACCATCTAACTTATTCATTGGGCTCTCATTCATGACACAGTAGAGAGAAAGAACAAGTCAAATCCAATAGCAGAACCACTACATTTTCAAAAAGACTTTTGTAATTTAAATGTAGTGAACTGTCCTATAATGGCTTTCCAAGACTAAGACTCAAGCCAAAATCTTATTTTTCTTCCAAAACAAAATTCCAGATTTTAGTGAATTGAAATTTCTTGGTTAGAGAAAAAAAAGAAGAGAGAGAAAGAGTATAATTATTGCCTAACTCTAAATCTGTGTTTGTATTGTAAATCTGTCCTAACAAAGTTAGAACTAGCTAAGTATTGAGGTAACTATTCTTCAACTTCATTTAAATAACGGGTTTTGGACTATGATGACACATTTTTAAAATGTCCACTATCAAATAGGAAAGGCAAGCGATTTTTATTTGTAGTCTTTAGAGTGAGCATAAAATTGTGCTTTTTCTTTTGTCTGGCTTAGCTTTGAAAAACATGATGGCCTATTTGAAATCAGATCCATTTAAAACAGTAAAGTCTATTTATTGATTTATGAGGTACTTAATATTTAAATAGAATAACATGAGTAAGTTAAGTTTGAAAGTAGCATTAGAATACTTCTAGCTTTACTATAGTTGAGTTCTGGGTATTAGTTGAAGAGTGACTTTCTTTTCCTTCTTATGATAACAACTCAGTCATGTACCAACACCTCATATAACAACATATTATCTTTGTCTTTGGCCCAAATCTATAATTTCCTACAAAAAAGAGACTACCTCTCCGTAGGATTAATGTTTAGTAATACCTGGCTCTTAATTTAGTTATAAGCCAACAATTCCATTTTGAGATTTTTTTTTAATGTACAGTTTTTTTAAAGTATCAGTGTTCTACACTTTATTGATCTTTATACATTTATTTATTTATTTATTTATTTTATTTTTTTTTTTTTTAATTTATTTTTGGGACAGAGAGAGACAGAGCATGAACGGGGGAGGAGCAGAGAGATAGAGGGAGACACAGAATCGGAAACAGGCTCCAGGCTCCGAGCCATCAGGCCAGAGCCTGACGCGGGGCTCGAACTCACAGACCGCGAGATCGTGACCTGGCTGAAGTCGGACGCTTAACCGACTGCGCCACCCAGGCGCCCCGATCTTTATACATTTAAAATCTCCACTGTTAGACTATGGCTTTTCTAGCTGGCCTACTTCCTTTTAGTAGGATGACAATAATTGTAATAAGGAAATCTTTCCTGATTTGAACATCTCGAAACAGCAGACACTACAGTTTTGTTATTTGTTAAATACTTTTTGTCTTCAATAGGCAGATTTTACCACAATTGTCCTATTACAAGTAGCAAAGTATACTTCAAAAATAACTTTTATAGTCATACTTTTTCTTTTGTGTTATTCTATTGGAAGCTGCTTCCTGATGCCCATCCAGGTCTGATTAACATCCTAGTTTTCATGATAACAGACCCATACATGTAGATTTCAGTGCACAACATTTAGTTTTTCTGAAATAATCCCCAACATAATGGTCATCCCAAAATGTAATCGGTCTGTGACGACATGTGAATCTCTTTGTTTTTATTTTGTTATGTAAGCATTTGGAGTAAAGCCATTACTTACATGCATAGTATGTCTGAACCTTAAGTCACAAACTCAGGTATACTAAAAATATAATTTTGTTTATGTTCTTTATGATGGAACTTAACATCCATCCTGAGTGCCCATCCTGCCTGGTGGTAGAAACCTAATTGGTAGAACATTCTAGTCAATTAACTGTCTTTAACTCCATCCATACAAATATCCTGCGTTTGATTTAGAGTTTTCCTGTTCATTCTCTTGTCAAGTCTGCAGTTACATTCTGGGTGGCAGTGGTGGGGAAGAGAAATGGAAGGTGAGTTTGGTCTTCAGTCATTTATTTACACCAGTATACACTGAAATGCACATCATCCATTTAGGTCCTTAGTAGCCATCATCCCACCATGTTGACATCTACCTTGGCCCTCCTTGCAGAAGTTCATTAATCCATGCTGGCATGTATAGCTATTTTCTGTGTACAGAAAAGGTACAAAGTCTCTTTTATATAGGCCTTTAAGAGCTATCTGTTTCTGTTCTTGGCCACGTGGAAATGTATTCTGCTAATCCCCATACCATGCTGGGTGCTCGTGGGACTCAGACTTTCTCAAGCCCACCAGCCTAGACATCCCAATGTAGAAATTTCTACTCTACTGCTGACACTCAGTGCAGTTCATGTGGACTTCTGAATGAAGACTTTAGTCTCCCTAACCATAGTCTCTGTGCCCAAATTCCCATACTTATCTGAGGGTATTATTGCTTCCCCCACACCAGGACTTGAGGACAGAGTGAGGTATAAAGGGCCCTTCTCAGAGATTCCTGTCAGTGTCAAACAATCTTGCTTCTCTTATGCTTTTGTTTTTACCTTTCACCAACTTGAAGATATTTATATCCCCTTAAGTAGAAAAATTTTTATCTTATACTATTATAATTCTAAATCTGTTCTTTATGGCATAAATTGTATGACTGGACTCCTTTGTCACCTTGGTTTTTGGTACTCAAATATAGAGTTTTCATATTTAAAAATCATTTTTTTTCGGTTGAACATCCAACTTTAGCTGGGGCCCTGATCTCACGGTTTGTGGGTTCCAGCCTCATGTCAGGCTTTGCGCTGACAGCACAGAGCCTGTTTCAGATTCTCTGTCTCCCTCTCTCTCTGCCCCTTCCTTTCTCATGCTCTCTCTCTCTCAAAAATAAATAAACATTGGGGGAAAAGTTATAAAATTTAATTAAAAATTAGGCTTTCTTTTTAAAAATGTATTCTTCTCAAAATATTATATCCTTCTAAAATTATTACCTCACCATGAGTTTCAGAAGACTATGTTGAAATCCATAAGCTAAGGGAAAGTCTATTTTGAAAATCTAAAATCTAGAGCAGGTCTATCACTTTGCATAAAAAGAAATACTGTGAAGGAAAAAATACTCTGGCTAACATATTTGAATATTATCATAGTTCATATACTATTTAATTAGTGCTATTAGAGATAACTGAAATCACAATTTTTTCAGTATTTAAAATCTTGTAGTTTTATTTCTTTATTGTGTCCTAAAAGGTATATTTTATTGTAGAGAGCATATGTTCCAGAAATTTCTTCTCCTTCAACTTAAATCAAATCATCTACTGTTTCATTTTCTGGTTTCCTCACCCTTAGAAAGACTTTATATTAGTGACCTTTTAAGTCAAGTAAAGTAGTTCTCCAAGTTGGAGGTAGAACTCTTGTTCCATATAGCTTCCCATTATCAAATTCTAACAAAGTTAGATTTTTATCTCTTATACAAAATGCCCTTTTTTTCTATTACTACATATACTATTTCTTCTTAAAATATTAAGTTCATTTTCAGAAGATGTAATATGTTATGAAATTATTTACTTTGTTGTTCTCAAATTGAATCTTTGGCACAATTTATCTGAAATTTGAATAACTTAACATCCCGTTTTGGTGGAATTATCCTGTTTGTGACTTCTGAGAAATGTGTCTGGTAATGACAATATGCTTCTTTTTCTTATTTGTGAACTAGGTCACTCTTTTCCACATTTTTCTTTTTAAAATAATTTTAGGATATCATCACAATAATGGCATGATTTGCAAGGGCAAAATTCCTAACTATCCTGGCAGACCAGTTACTGCTGAATCAATTATGATTTAAAACATCTCCCACATGGAAAAACAAAGAGTTCCGTGGGAAATAAATATCTTTTCTTTGATTCACAAGTATGTTCTTGTCTATGCTTCCAGATAAGCACATTTTAGGCTATTGGTTCATGTCCCTTACTACACTGTGAGTGCCTTGAGATCAGTAACTTTGACTTTGCATTCCCAACAGAGCACAGAGTACCTGACACGTAAAACTTGGTAAATGTTTACTGAATTAATAAATCACTTTGCCACTTTCAATAGGAAGACACTAGGCTCTGTCTGAAAAGGTGGACATTTATGAAATAATATTTAGTTCCCTTTTAGAGCCAGTATTTAAATTTTTACATCATAGAATTTGGAGCTAGATGGAAATTTATAGATTATCTGGTCAAACTCTCATTTTCAGATAAAGAAAATGACTCCCAGGGAGGTTAAATGACAATCTCAATGATATACAGCTAGTTAGTGGCATTACGTGCTGTGGCATCCAGGTCTCAGGGTTCTTTTCTATGCCTTCAGTTTAATTAAGTTTATTACAATTAATTACAGCTGTGCTTCACATTTTTAGGGTCCTAAAGGGAAAAAAGGAACTCCTGGCCCTGCTGGGAAACCTGGGATTCCTGTAAGTAATAGACCCTTTTCATCTTTCTTGTTTTTCTAAATAGAATTGGCAACTTCAGCAAGCAGAAAGGTTTGGGGCCAATTATGACAAGTGTTGGATAAATCAGCTTGTCTTCAAAAAATAATTTAAGCCCACGCTGGAACACAGAGGGAACAAAATATGACCATGAGTTCAAAACCAAGCTTGCTGTACAAATACAAGTCTCAGCAATTGAAGGATGCTATTTTCCGGTGTTATGGAGCTCTCTCTGTGGACTCATGCTACTCTCTGATCATGAACCACTGAAAACAGGGAACTGGAAATATAACTAAATGATTGGTGAGAAAGGTCAGAGATCTTCAAGCATGAATAAAAAGCCTAAGCTGGATTGTAATGGAAGGACTCAGCCTCTCAGTTCCCTGGCAAGTAGAACAGAAAGTCTTAGAAAAGAATGTTTTAAATCATTTCATCACAGAATAAAGATTGATTTTACCTTAGCCATCAGCTTCCTCTAGGCAGGCAAATATGTGTTGACTGGCTTATTAGCAGAGACTTACTTCCTGCTGGTTTTCCCCAGCCAAGGGCGAGATGTCTACTTTGGGTGGCCTGTGTTGGCTCAAAAAAGAAGAGAAAATGAACACAAAATATAAGCACATTCAGACCAGAGATTCATATAGGTAATATCCACTTACCCAAGAGTAGAAAAAAAATGTTCAGACCTTTATTCAGTCATATAATCATCTATTTCAAAATGATAACAAGAAGAACTGTAATTTGTTTCTTGAGAAAATAATATGGCATGAGGTTTTGCAGATAGTAAATGATAGCTGTTTCCTATGTTGACAGATGCATATAGCTGACTTTTCACCATAGCTGGGTAAAGCATGGGCCAGTACAATGAAAAGTATCAGAGAATTACACTAAAGCTGAAAAGCTTACACAGCACATTTTAGTTAGCTTGGTGGCATTTCTGTTTAGGGAACTTTTAAAGAGTTACCTGATCTGTGGAATCCAAAAAGGAATTCAGGAAACAGGAAAATTTATCCTGGGGCAGGGTATTAAAAATGTAAACATCCCCCTCCCAAAGGTAATTGTCATTTAAACATTTGTACAGCATCTGTCTATAATCCATGTAATTTAATTACCAAGGGTCTTCCAGGCCTACCTGGGCCAAAAGGCATGCAAGGATACCATGGAGCCGATGGCATTTCAGGAAACTCTGGAAAAGTTGGGCTACCAGGAAAACAGGGACTTCCTGTGAGTAGAATGAATATCTCTTTACTTTTTGTTTCTTATTTATAAGTGTCTTTTTGCTAGACCATATGTATTTCAGCTTTCTTAGTTTTGATACTGTCTCAGATTAGCCAATCACTGCTTTAATAGTTGTTTTGGAGTTATGTTTATGATCTCCAGGGAATGTCAATGAGTACATTCTCTTGCATATTTTATATCTAATAACTCATATATAATATATGCCATTTTTTGCACATATAAAAGTTTATAAATAAGAACCATAAAGAAGCACAATTTTAGGGACTACACAACCCAACTGTGTTTTGAGTTCATCAAATATCTTAAGCCACCTTTGGAACATTGAAGGCAGCTTTGGTACTACAAAGCAGAGTTCAGTAGCTGCAGCAAAGACCAATGGCCTCACAAAATCTAAAATATTTACTCTCTTGCCTTCTACAGAAAAAAATTGTTCTGGTCTGTTTGTATTGTCACACTGTTCTTATTCTATGGCTTTGCAATGTGTCCTCATATTTAATGGGGCAAGTTCCCCTTCTTTACACTTCTACCCCCATACATTTGAGATTAGATTTGCTGGGTTTCTCTAAAAACAAAATAAAAACTTGAATTGTCATTGGGTTTGTCTTGAATTTATAGCTTTATTGGGAGAAAATTCATAACTTACCATTTAGTTAATCAAATAGATGAAATATTTATTCTTATAATTTTCTATTGTCCTATAATGAAATATTTCCATAATAATAACAGCAAAAGTTCATATAATGCTAACTATGTGCCAGGTACCATGATAAAGTGTTTGACTACATCAACTCACTTAATCTTTACAATCTTATAAGATATATACAATTACGATCCTCATTTTATGCATCTAGAAACTGAGGTCAATTATACCTCAGTTTAAAAAAAATACATACATACCTACATACATTCTGAGGCACTGAGATTATCACTTTCAAGTGTCTCATAGCTAAAAGACAGCCTAACTCCATATTCTTTGCTCTTATCAATATGGAGTATTGCTTCTTAATAAAGACTTTGTGTATTATTTTTTATTTTATTTTCTAGTTAGTTATTACTTGTTTAAAGAATGTCACTAATTCAGGTTATATTCTGTACAACTGGATTTTTTTTAATTTCTAATAATTTGCTTTTGTTTCTATTGGATTTTTAAGACAGATAATACCACCTTCAAATAATGGCAGATTGATCTCTTTCCTTACATTCACTTCTTTTTCCTTCCACATAAGTTGGTAGGGACCTTCAATACTATATTAAACAGTAGTAGCAATAGGGGACATTCTTCTACTGCACAGATCTTAGAGAATGCATCTAAAATTTCTCCGTTAAGAATATTTGCCATCTTAATTCTGTCTTTTCCTTGTCTTATACTGTCTTATTTCTTTTCTGTCTTCTTTTTTTTCTTTCCTGATTTCTATACACTAAATTTTCTTTTGCTGGTTTAAAAATTGCCCTTTCTTGGGGTGCCTGGGTGGCTCAGTTGGTTAAGCATCTGACTTCCGCTCAAGTCATGATCTCCCGGTCCATGGGTTCGAGCCCCACGTCGGGCTCTGTGATGACAGCTCAGAGCCTGGAGTCTGCTTGGGATTGTGTCTCCCTCTCTCTACCCACCCCCGACTTGTACTCTGTCTCTCTCTCAAAAATAAATAAACATTTTTCAAAAATAAAATAAAAGTTGCCCTTTCTTTTTTGATTGATGTTTTGTACCAGTTGCACTGAACTTAAGAACCAAATATGTATATCTTGGTATGTATTAACTGTATTGATTTGTTAAATGTATCACTATCTGTATTTCTAACAAAACAAGCACTTTTATGTCCTCTCATTTCCCTTTGTCTCTATAAACTATTCTTTGCCTTCATCACTTTTTGATATTGCCTTGATTTTTACTTTTAGTTTTTATGCATTTACTTTCTCTTTTTATTTACATTGCTTCTTTTTTGAGTAATAATCAAGCTATTTGATCACTATTACTTTCAATATCCCTTATAGAATCTCCTGAATTTGTTTCTATTATTATTTCAGTACTTCCTCCAAAAAGTATTTCCAGTGTAGGTATTTGTGAGACTAACCATTGAGGCCTCATATTTCTACAGATATCTCACATATGTATGACAAATTCAACACTGTACTGGAGGTTCTAATCAATTAAGTAAGGTTCTAGTGAGGGTAATAAAAACAAGTAAAATGGAAGAAATAAAACTCTATTCATAGACAACATTATCATCTATGTAGAAAATCTTTAAGACTCTACAAGAAAAAAATAAGTAAATTTACCAGAGTTGCAGGTTGTTAGATCAGTATACAAATTTCAATTGTATTTCTATATACTAACAATGAACAATCAGAAAGTAACATTTAAAAAACAGTAGTGACAATAGTGCCAAAATGGGATAACATGACCACAAAAATGTGCAAATCTATATGCTGAAAACTATAAAACATTTCTGACAAAAGTTAAAGTAGAGCTAAATAAGTGGCATATATACCATGTTCATTGATCAGATACCATTAAGACATCAATTACCTATACATTTGCAGTCTTAAAACATTAAACATACTTATCATATGACCCAGCCTTTCTCTCTTAGCCAAAAGAAATGAAAACATGTATCTGCACAAAAACTTGTCCATGAATATTCATAGCACTTATCTTTGTAATAACCCTAAACTGGAAATAACCCAAATGTTCTTCAAGAGGTCTCTGGCTAAACAAATTGTGGTATGTATGTATAATGAAATATTAGTTTGCAATGAAAAGAATGAGCTACTGACACATGCTATAGCATGAGTGAATCTCAAAATATATATGCTGAGTGAAGAAAAAGAGACAAAAAAGGGCACATACTGTATGATTCTACTTATGTAAAATCCTAAAAATTGCAAACTAATCTGTAGTGACAGAAAGCAAATCGGGGGTATCCTGTAGATGGGAGTGCTAGAGGTATGAGAAAGAGGGCTTACCAAAGGAACGCTTTTGGGGGAGGGAGCAGATATATTATCTTGATTGTGATGATGGTTTCACAAATGTGTGAAATCTTTTATGCTGACTTATCAAATTATGTACTTTGCAATTTACTTTATGTCAGTAAAGTGGCTTCATATGAGAGGGTAGGGAGAAAGAGAGAGATGACACTGAAGAATAAGTAGGAGTTAATAAATTAGGAATGATTACTGTGAGTGAGGAAAGCCTGAAAGAAACATTCTATGCAGAGATGACAGCATATACAAAGTTAGGAAGAACATAGTGTGTTTGAAAAACTAGAACATTAGCAATTATGGCTAAAGTTTAGTGAACAAGATGTATGCTGATACAGTTTGATGCCATTGAAGTACACAAGAGCCACATCATGTGAATGTTGAAGGACACGTTAAGGATATTGAACATTATCTGAAGATACTAGTACCCTGTTGAGGTTAGGAGGGACATCATCCCAATTTTCCATTTTTAGAGGACTCGCTCTGGCTTCATTATGGAAAATAGATTGAAAGGGGCAAGCATAGATACAGGCAACTAATAAGAAGACTATTTATTGCAATATTTCAGGCTGCATATCTTCATGGTTTGCACTAGACTAGTGAAGTGAAATGGAAAGAAGTGGGTGGATTTAGTGGTATTTTGGAGGTAGTTTTTACAGTACTTGATATTTGGTTAAGGGAGGTAAGGGAAGGAGAGGGATGTCAAGGATAACTTCCAAATTTCTAACTTGTGCAAGTTCCTAACTTGGTGCATTATACTGCCCATCATGAAAAAAAGCAAACAGTGAAGGAAGCCCAAATTTTATGGGTAACGTTATGACATTTAGGCAATTAGATATTCTGGCCTAGAGCTCAGAGAAAATGTCAGATATAAGTGTGAGAGTCATCAGCATATAGAAATGTACTTAATCAGAGTCATGTTAGAAAGTAGATGAAATACTCTACTTTTGAATTTTGAAAAAAATATTTACAGAAATGAAGAAAGGGTTAAGACAGCCAGTAAGGGATGTTGGGAGAATCCAGAGACTATCAACAGTAGGATGTGGTTACTGTCCTTAGACCTGAAAGGTTAAAGGAAAGAAATAATGTCAAGTCGAGAGCCAAGCTGAGGGCTGGAGCTGTGGGAAAAGGGACACCTTACGGGAGCTGTATTTGAACGTAACCTAGCCACTGACAGAATGTCAAAGCTAGGAGGAAATGGAAGAAATAAATATAGTACTCCTTTCTCCTCTAATATCCTAGAGATATGTACCCCATTGGCCAGCCCCAACTGAAAGTGAAGAGAGGACAAGGGAACCCAGATGATAACAGTCCATGAAGGTCAAATTCCCAGGACAAACAGCAAGATAGAGAAGCGACAGTGAATAGATTTGGGGAACAAATGAAGAAAAATACAAATATTAAATAAACGATGGAAAGAAGGTCTGGTACTGAGCTGTAAGGATTTCTATCATTTAGAAATCAGGTAAAGAAGGAAGAGGAGACTACAAAGGAGACTGAAATGGAGTGATCGTAATAGGAGAAAAAGAATGTAATGTCATAAAAACTCAGGAAAAAAAATATTTCAAGGAAAAAGTCATCAACTAGATCTAATAATCCTGAGAGATTGTGATGGACATGTGTTTTATTAATTTTATTTTTTTGGTTTTTTGGCTACTCAGCATTTTAACCCCATCTTGTGTTTATAAATGTTTATGTTTACTCCCTTTTTGAGTCTTGGTGGGGGGAGGGCACCTTCTACAGAAGTCAGATTCTAGATTTTCACTTCCCATTTCCTCCTTGAAACAAGGACACAGGCCTATGACCTAGGCCTAACCAATCAGTCATGTCCAGCTAGCCCTTTGGCTGGGGAGTTAGTGATACGCAGAAGCAGGGATAGTAGAGAATTCTACTCTAGTGGCAGTGGCAGTAACCCCAATAGCACTCAGGTTCCAGGGGTGACTGGAGTCCATGTCTGGCAAGCTGCGGTAATGCCCTCTGCAGTATCCAAATTCTGGCTACCTAAACTTCCTTCAATTCTATGCATTTTCTGAACCTGGCTTTCTGGATTTGCCTATGAGCTACTCAGTACCTTTTCAGTAAATTTTCTGTTTAAATTATCCAGGATTAGTTTCTGGTATTTGCAAATACAGACACTGACTAGTACCAAAATCTAAAAAGATAAAATTATAACCACTATACTTTAGTATATGGAGATCATCGGTAACATCAGCATATAGCCATTTGATCTGATGCGGGGGATGCAGAAATAGGATTGCAGTGCTTGAGGAGAGTGGACAGTGAGGAAATCAAGATATTCAGACAATTCAATGGAGAAATTTGGCCCTGAAAGAGAAAGGAGGGCAATAACTAGAGATGAAACTGAAATTACAGTAGAAGTTATTTTTAAGTGAGAGAAGCTTAACCACATTTAAATGCTAGATAGACCTAGTAGATATGGAGACGCTGAAGACATAATGAGGAGCAAGGAGAATCTGAGTATGAATTAGGTAATAAAACATGCATATTCTAGCTCCACTTTGTAAGCTATTCCACTTCTAATTAGGAAGTCATTTTTAAAAAACAGATTCAGAGCCACATGTCCCTTTATACATGACTTGTATAAAAACCTCATGGAATCTTATGATGAAAGGAGTTGAAATGAATTACAATAATGTTGTATACCTCCCAAATCCATGAAGCTGAATGGTATCTGCTATTGCTATTAGTAAGCAATTAGGTATCAGATCATAATTCATCATCTCCTACTTTTTAGCATTTGCAAAGAATAAGAAAAATTTCACATGCATACTTTGAATATCAGAATGTCATAAATATTGAAATGTTTTGTAGCCATCAAAATAAAAACAAAATTAACTTTCCCTTGAGGAATCCCCTTTAAATAAAGCCCCAAGGTTTACACATGCCATTGGTATTTAAGAATACAGAAAATTTTTCTGTATTTCGGCTCCCTGTAGAATATATGATATGAAATCAGAATAATAGTTTTTATAAGGAACTGGTCTGTTCAATGACATTAGGTAACAATGGCCAAACTGGTCATTAGGTGAAATGATTTCTAAGTAATTATTTCTGAAACTTACTGTGGCAGTAGAAAAACTACTTAAGAGATAGTAACACAGTCTTTAAATACTAGCATATTCCCTGGAATATTTTCAACAACGGATAAGGACATCTTTCCATTGGTCTTTTTTTGTAATTTTTATTTTATTTTTTTAAATCATGGCACCGTGGTGTTTCTTGGCTTACCTTTAAAGGCTGCTGGATTTTTCCACTGAGAAAAATATTTATTCTGGGATTTCTAGCATTATGCAACTGCCTGATTTTCCTAAACAATGTTCTTTCTTTTTTTTTTTTTTGATGTGGCCAAGGAGTTAAAGAATTCTTGGCATATTCACTCCGCAGTTTCGGTGTTTTTCCAAGGTCATGTGACTATAACTAAAGGATAGTATTGGGGAGACTCACAGTTGCCTGTGTGAATTTCCTTCTGTAGAAATGAGTGTTTTGAGACTCGTCAATTTAGCACATCTGTAGTAAATGAGTCTACCATGCTGTTTTCATTGCGTTGGACTTCAGTAGTGCCTCAATCATTTATGAAAAAGGAAAACAACTTTTCCCTGCAAAGATCATAAATCTATTTGTCATCAAAATGAAGGCTTACCGGTCGTTTTATTTTTTTATTGCTGCAACTTATAAAATTGGTTATTGGAAAAGAGGGAAAGAAACAAAAGTAGCATCTTGACTTAAGACAAGTCAAGGCCTTTCAATCTTGACTTTGCACTTTGTCAGGTGAACATAGGCTTAAGTGTTGTATAAAATGAGATGCTTGTCCTAAAAGAACATCAAAAGTCTTAAGTTTTCCACTTGTGGATTGTGCCCAGTATAGGAAGGAAAAACACACTTCATCAGCCCACTCATAATCCAAGCACAGAGTAGGAAGACCACCATGGAAGCCTCTGTTAAAGAACACCAGGAGCCCTGCCACCCATCTGGTGTGTTCTCTAGCCTGTGAGCTAGTCACACTAGAGAAACTTCTGTTTCTAAGAAGATACATTTCTTTCTTCACAGTATTTTGGAGAAAGAAACATACCATCAGCAGATCCTGTCAACTCTTGATTATTAAGAGGGTGATTTCCAATTATGGTTTATCCTGATTGCTACTTTCTCTCTATTCCCCCTGCTGCTTGTTTTGGCCCATTAACTGCTCATTAGGAACTCTTCCAGAGCAGACAAAACACAGTCTGTTTGGCTGCTTATTAGCAACAAAATGAAAGATTTGCTAAAGGATGTAATGTTCCTAGTTGAGTCTCCAATGACTCTCAATCCAATAAAGTTCATAGTCTTCTTGGAATGTTGATCCTTCATGATCTGGCTTCTGTTTACATTTCCAGTGTTATAGTCCACTTTTCTCCTCACATTTGCTGTGCATTTCAGTCATAATGGCGGCTAACAATTATTAAACACTTAGCATGTGCGAGGCACTATTCAAGGTGCTGAATATGTATGAAGTTTTTTAATCCTCACAAAAAAACCATTAAGTAGGTAGAGCTATTATCTCCAGGTTACAGAATAGGAAGGTGAGACTCCAAGAGACTAAGTAACTTGCCTGAGGTCACACGGACAACAAATAATAGAGCCAGAATTCAAAATCAGGCAATGTAGATTCAGAGCCTACCTATGTCCTTAACCACTATACTGTGCCCCTTCAGATATGCTTAATTACTTAGACATTCCTCCAAATTCTGCATATTTTCCTACTTTAATGCCTTTGTACATGCAATTTTTGTCTTCTGCTTGCTTGGAAAGCTCTTCCATCTTTCTCTCTGACTTTAGGATGAATAATTTCTTGCTCTTTTAGGACTTAATTGAATGGTTGCCTCCTTCAGACACTCTTCTTTGGATTCTTCAGTCAGAGTTAAGCCTCCCTCCTCTGAACTTATGTATACTGTATACACTGCTTCCATCAGAGGATGGATCATATGGCTGCTGATTACATATCTTCACATCTTTCTGCCCCCAAAAGATTGCAAACTCCTGTAGAATGGGGATTGTGTTTTATTCATCTTTGCATCCCTAGCACTTAGCAGTGTCGGGCCTATAGAAGGAGCTCAGTAAATATTTGAAGAATGAATATTCTTTGCATAATAACCATGACTTCGGAGACCCGAATAAAGTTAGGGTGTGTCACCTACTTAATGTCTTAAGCATCATCTATACCAGCAATACAAAAATACTTGATTCATATGGTTTTTCTGAGTATCAAATGAGACATTCTATGTGAATGTCTATTATTGAGCTATTATCATCTTTCCATAGTAATAGATATTCGTGGTTAAGCAAACATTCATTCATTCAAAAATATTTGTTTAGTGCTTAATATGAGCCAGGAGTTAGAGAATAGAGCAGTGAACAAGATGGACAAAGAATTGCCTTCGTGAAACACACATGAAACAGCAAGAAACTTCTGACACTTGACCATTTTAGACCTAAAAACAATTCATAATGCAATATGGATCAGCCCAGTAATTGAGTAGTAGTCCATACATAAACAAATCAGGCAATTCTAAATTGTGCTAAGTTCTATGAAAGAAATAAATAGGGTTTTGAAATAGAACATGTGGGAAGTAGATTATAGATGGAGTAGACAGTGGAGGCCTCACTGAGGAAGTCATACTGGGGTATATTTATACTATATATCCCTTCAGAAAACTGAGCCAGGTATATACAGAATGAAGGAAGAACACGCTATGTGAAGGAATCAAAATGGAAAAACCTGCAGTCAGGAAAGAATCGGCATGTTCACAGGATTCTGAGGATCAAATAAAATAGTATGGGTATAGATTTGTTATTTTTGAAATAAAAGATGGACATTTATTTCTTCATAGTAGTGTGAGCCTAGACATGTCTAAGAGCCAAAGCATAAATGAAATAACTTCTTTCAGTCCTTGTTAGTCCTGTGATTATACGTTCTGAGCTGAGTAAAGGAGATTTCGTAAGATACATTAATTTTGCCCAATATTAGAGTGACATTTGCACTGTCCATTTTACAAGACTGACAAACCACCAGTTGTTCTAATGGAAAAGTGTGAATAATTTCTGTGAGGTAATACAATGTTGAAATGCCTACATTCATTAAGGCTGAACAAGAGTTAGTTTTGTATACTCTTGAGAATAGACCTAAGTGAAGCTAACCTGACTTGTCTCAACTCTGCTCCAAGTTCCATAAGCTTTAATATGTTTAGAGATTCAAAACTAAAGTTATCTCCCAACTGTAGTATACAGCTCATTCATAAATCTTATTTCCAGCCTTTGGCCGCATTACTTATGACTGGCACTGAAGGAAAATGTTATGAATGCTACATTATTTAGATATAATGTAGCCTTGCATATAATCACCTAATAATTCCTATCCCATATTTTTTAAACAGCCAATTCTTTCCTAGGAGGGATATATTTAGTAAACCAAATAAAATGAGAAATTCTTACTTAAACAGAAGTGTTTTTAGTTGCTTGGAGTAAAGGAAGCAAAGCATTACTTTTATTAACTCGTTGATTTGCTGGCTTAAACAAAAAATGCAGTACTTATGTTGCCTAATAATGCAAAAAAATTCAGGGCATCATACTTATTTTTTTGTTCTATAGAAAGCAAATTAATTTTAATTGCTATTTTCTCACACAATAAATAACTACATAAACATAATGCTAGGAACACAAAGAATGCTTGGCTGTAGGGAAAGAAAAAAACTTTTTAGTAATTTTCAAGGTGCTACTTTAAAGGAAAACATCAACTAATCTGAAGTTTAGTGTCACTTTAAATTGATTATTCTTTTGTTGAGAAATCAATAAAATTAACATTAAAAATATTTATCTTTTCATTCAACATAGTTTTAAAGATGGCACCCCTTTGTTAATCTACTTTAAAATGTGGATTTCTATTGTTGCCTGTCTTTAGCAAATTTTATTTCTTTCTTACTTATTTCTTAATATAGTTGTTTCAATCCTAATGAGATTAAGACAACTAAATTAAGAGACCTAGGGACATTCTCTGTGATGTTTCACTGTTATATACAAACCAGTCATCACTGTTCCAAAATCTTCCTCTCTCTCTGTCCTTCTAATGTGTGCAGATAACTCCATTTTCCTTTCCAGATCTTTCCATTCAATTCCAGATTGAAGGCAAATGTATACGTAAACTACTCTTTCCTTTCCCCACAGGGAAGTCAAGGTAAAAGACACGGAATCCCTCTTCTTTTCTTAACTGACATCGATTAAATAAAACAATACAACCATATTACCATAACAGTTTCTGATACATAGAAGACAATAAGAAGTAACTCTTGTGGCTGATGTTATTGTTGTTGATTACTGACCCAAGTGCTTGTTTCTTTAGAATATCAAGGATTAAGCAGTCATTGGTTTCAGTCCAATCAAAATTGACACTTCCTCCAGAGTTTATTGGTTTCATCATCTGTGAACAAATTAATTGTGGTTTTGTTTACATTTTAAAATTCACTCAGAATGACTTACTCTTTGCTTATTGGTGTTAAATCATTTGGAAGACATTGGAAAGAATGCCTAGGCATAAGCATCTGTTTCTCTTGAAAGCAAAATTACTCATCCATCTTTGTGTTCATAATAAGAAATATTTGTTCTCTACTTGTATGAAACATTGTTTGGAACTTTGTACAGAACACTCTGCTACTATCCTCAAATTTCTCTCTAAGAAACCAACATGAACAGTAAATGACTTGGAACATAGTCATTGTGCTGTGCTAAATATGTGATAGCACTGCAAGTAAAGTTTCTAGTTTTCAGTTAACCCTGCGGACTAGTCCTAGGGTCCTTTTTATTCTCAGCTAAAAATACCTATTGACTTCAGGAGCGTTCAGCAGTGTCTGAATGTCCATTGTCCATGCATTACCCAAAAGATACATTTTTTTTTTTACTGTTAGCAAATAAAGGTCTTAAAAATTGCCTAAAATTACAAGTAAAGTGCTAATATTTCAGAATTTTGGAACGTTGAGGTATCCTCAAATTGTCTAGGGTAATCTGTCATATGATATCCTCTCCCTGTGGCATCTATTACTTCTATAATACATCCAAGGATAGGCTATTCACAGCTTTGCAAGACAATCCACTTTAAAAAAAAAATCCTTACATTTCACCTAGTTTAACACTGGACCTAAGTCTATATATTAACCTAAGTCTGTATGATTTTTTTTCCTTGCTTACATACCCTTCCTTCCATCTTTTGTATGACCTTTTAGAATCTGCTTTCTCTGCAGGCCATTGGTTTCTTTACATTTTTCACCTTTTTTTGTTTTTCGTGGGGAGGGCACTATTCATCAAAATTTGTTTTTGAGACTTGCCTTTTCTATAAAGTCTTATTTCTATTAGACGCCTGGCCATTCGTATGACACCTACGTCTTCACTAAACATTTTGAAATTTTATCTCAAGGTCTCAGGTGACTGACTGGATTTGCTTTCATTTGCATTAATGAGTTCTAAAATGGCATCAAGTCCCGGGGCACCTGGGTGGCTCAGTTAGTTGAGCGTCCGAGTTCGGCTCAGGTCATAATCTCACAGTTTGTGAGTTTGAGCCCCACATCAGGCTCTGTGCTGACAGCTCAGAGCCTGGGGCCTGCTTTGGATTCTGTGTCTCCCTGTCTTTGTTCTTCCCCTGCTCAACTGTCTCTCTCTCAAAAATAAATAAAGATTTAAAAATTTTTTTTTAAATGACACCAAGTCCTGAATCCAGGATTTGTGTGGCAGGGGGAAAGAAATAGGATAGATTACATGCATCCAGGGTCCTCAAATTCATGTGACAAGGGGAAGGAAATAGAGATAAGTGCACTTAGGTTAAGGTGCAAGCAATATGTAAGAACCATATAACCACCTGAAACTTAAGTCTACAATGTGGATCTCTCTCTCTCTCTCTCTCTCTGTGTGTGTGTGTGTGTGTGTGTGTACATGTTCTCTCTGCCCCACCTTCCTCTCTCTCTCCATCTCTCTTTCTGTCTCTTTGTCTCTACCTCCCCTCTCTCCCTCTCTTTTCTCACTTACTCCCCTTCTCTCCTTCTCTCTCTCTTCCCCTATTTTGTCTTCATAATGGTTGCTTACATATATCAAGAACCACTAATGTAGAGAAATGATGAGAGAGAAAATGGCTAATGTAGATTGGGAAAAAAAAGGTTAAAGATCAACCTAGGAATATGAACCTATACTCTGTAAGCATCTCTGTATATGTGTCCAGCTAGTACATGGCACGTAGTGATATAGAATACATTTACATTCATTACTATAGTGAGTTTTGTGATCATGAAGAAAATCTACATAGAAAAGGTAATTCTTTAACCATGTTGAATTATTCACTGTAAGTAAGAAAATAAAAAGATATGTGATGATATAATTTGGAGGAAATAACTTGGAGAAAAAAGGAAAAATACTTTAGTATTATATTCAAAATTGGCTTTATCTTTAAATCCTATTCTCCCAGCCAGGCCTTCTACAGGAATACTCTCTTTAGCAAATCATCTTTCCTATTACATTTGTAACTTTAAGGGCAATATCTTTATCTTATGATCCAGTTCTACTCTACTTTATCAGTAATTCCTGTTTTGATCAGCACCAAAAGTAATTTCCCCTATTCAGAACCTCTCTAGAATTTGCTTTCTATCTCTCTTCTCATCTGGCAATTTTTAAAATATTTCTGTATTTATTATAACTGTTTATATAATTACATTTTATCCTTTTCACTTAATGTTAAGCTCCTTGAAAACAAAAACATATTTATATTTGTATTCCCCATATGGCTTCCCATGGTACCTTCCTTTCACATAGATGATATTCTATATCATCATCAATTTTTTGCTGAATGCATGAAAGAATGATTGCACAACCCAATTTAGTATCCCAGGAATCAACTGAGAAAGTAGTGGTCATCTAGAACAAAGGTCAACAAATGTTTTCTGTAAATATTGGTAACTATTTTAGGCTTTGCAAGGCAAGAGGCAAAATTAAGGGTTTTATTTAAGAACTTATGCAACAAAAGATAAAATAGATTTTCAGTAAGTTTTTCTTCATGCAATTCAAAATAAAATTTAGCACAACTTTTTGTTGGTAATACAATTCTAGTAATGAGAAAAAATGGAATTATTTGTGGGAGGGAGATAACATTTAGCTTATTACAGTTCCATATCATCAGAATTTTCTTTTTATTTGTTAATGCTGACCTATAATGAGATTTTGCATGTTTTACATACTTCATCTTTGAAAATTCTTTTCACACAGATAGGTACTACCAAAGTCACAAACATATGATTTTAACTGTGCCTATTCATTGCTTGGAAGGAATTTATAAAATTCTGTTAGAATCTTCTCTTGATATTTGCCTTCTATTATGTCATTACATTGCATATTATTCATATCCAATTGGACTTTAGGTGAAAACTTCTCAGCTGCACAGTTAAATGGATTTTGAAGTCCACAAATTTCTTGCCTCTACTGCTAAAAAATGCTACTGGCAGTAGTTGAGCTCAGAAAATCTACCCACTACAAATTTATATGGAAATGACGGTCTCACTTACTGTTTTAAATCTTTGCACCAATAGGAAATATATAAAAGTTGCTTCACATTACTTGTGATTTGAACATTAACTGTCATCAAAATAACTTTACCACACGGGGCGGCTGGCTGACTCAGCTGGTGAGAACATGTGACTCTTGATCTTTGAATTGTGAGTTTGAGCCCCATGTTGGGCATAGACATTACTTAAAAAGAAATGACTTTACCACAGTACATGCTTCACAAATAGGCATTTCCTTGCCTTGTAATTTTAGGTTGAATTCATTGATAAACATTATAGGGTCTGTAGCAAAATCTAATATCTGAAGTCACTCATTATTCAATAATAGAGGTTGAGGATGGTTCTTCTCATTCAAAACAATTTCAATCTTGGTCTCAAAATAGCTCAGTAAAACTTTATCCCTGCCAAGCCATCAAATTGCCTTGTGATAGGGAAAATGAGGATATTCAGGTTCTATTTTCACACAAAAAAATCACAGAATGGATGAAGTTTGCAAGAGTCAATGGAGTTCACTGTTGACACTACTTGTTCAACAATACATGCTAGATTCAAGTATTTTCCTCAGTGTAACTGATGGTGAATAATAAAATGAATATCCCTAGCTTTAAGTACTGTACATTTTCACAATTTATGTAAATTTGTCCAGTAAATATTCTTCCAATGCTTTGCTATCAGTTTTATCACATTTTAGCCGATTCCATTTGAGGTTGTACTGATTTAGTGCTTTAATTTCTTTGAAAATTTCCTCACCTATAGTCAATTACAGACTGTTCATATACGTTAATTCTTTAGTCACTTTAACACAGCATTGACTCCCCAAATAAACAACTGAGTTGTAATGCTAACATCTGTCAGTTCATCAAGAGGCAAGGAAAACCATTCCAAAGCATTTACCTTGTTTTTAAATTGCTTATTGATGCTGCTCCAATGTCTTCAACATTTCAGGCCATTGTTCTTGCCAAAAGGCTAACTGAATCTTAAACAAGTTTACTTTGGGTACATGATTTAAGTCATGTCAGTAAGTGACTTTCCTTGCTGGGCTAACAAATGAACCACTCAGAAACTCTAAAAAAAAAGTTTTTAAACTTTTTAAATTTTAATTGCGATATGAGTGACATAGAGCTTATATTGGTTTTAGGTATACAACATAATGATTCAATATGTGTATATATTGAGAAAATGATCACCACAGTAAGTCTGGTTAATATCCATAGAATTTTTTTCTTAAGGAAACATTAATCAGTTATTAGAGTTGTCATGCACACCCAAATATAATACAGAAAGTTAGAATACAATGAACATACTTTACACCAAGGCTATTTAAGTCAGAAGGTACTGAGAGACTGTACTGCCTCAGTATTTTCATTTTAAATACCTCAGACCATTATATTAACTATAATTAGAGACTTTAGGTAGGTAAAACATGACTTAAATATTTCACTTATTTGGGAAAGAAGCCCAGGATAACTCTCAAACCTGACCAGTGTGTCAACAGTAGCCTTTCAGAACACCAACGCCTCCTACAGTTACTGAGCCTTTGGATAGAGTTTTAGGAAATACCCCCAATTTTAATTTCTTACCTATGTTATTTAGGGCACCAGAGGCATCCCAGGAAGAGCAGGACCAGCTGGGTCTCCCGGTCCTCGAGGAGCCAAGGGGCCATCAGGCCTTCCAGGAAGCCCAGGGGTTCCAGGCCCAAAGGTACTTTAACATTTTCTTCTGATGGATGAGGAGCACTACTAACGTGCTTATTGTACCTGAGTTCATTGGCTGAATCACACAATGGTAAGATTAATCATGTTTTAAAAATTTGACCAATAATAACACATTAGGAAAAACAGTGTATGGCCTTGACATACTCATCTCCTGTGATAACCACAGTGCATGTAATTTGCCAGAACAACTCATTAACTCAGAACTGGCAATGCTTTGGGGCACTTGGGCAGCTCAGTCTGTTCAGCGTCTGTTTTCAGCTCAGGTCACGATCTCACAGTCTGCGAGTTCGAGCCCCACGTCAGGCTCTGTGCTGACAGCTCAGAGCCTGGAGCCTGCTTTGGATTCTGTGTCTCCCTCTCCGTCTGCCCTTCCCCTACTCACGCTCTGTCTCTCAAAAATATATAAACATTTTTAAAAAAATGCCCTTTGACTCGTTCTGTTTCTTCTTCCCTCTCTGTCATCTACCTTCTCCTCCAAAAAAAAAAAAGAGAAATCTTAATACTTCTGGATCCATACTTTCTTAGATACACTTTCTATTCCTCTGAGTCTGAACCTAACCAACCAATTTATAAATCTGATAAGAGTAGAGCTTATTTCATAGAGTCAAAGTGATCGTAATTAAATCCTGCATTGAATGGAATGTTGTCACATGTCAATAGGCTTTCCAAACAAAACCTGTTTCAGAGCTATCTCAGTGCAGAACTGACCCAGACAACAAAGAGATTAGTCTAGTGTCTAAAGTGATTTCATAAAAGCCTAGGATTGAGATGTTGTCACCGTCATCATATTACCTCTTAACTTTTCATAGTTCTACTTCTAAAGAATGTACAGATATTCTGATCCATATGGGTAAACTGGAAATGACTTATCCCTTTCCACTAAAATTCAAAGTAGTTGAACAAATGCTAAAACTAGGAAAAGAAATAAGATTCCTCTCTTTAATGTGTGAATCTGCAATAAAAAGGATCCATATTTGTCAAGTCCCAAAGCTATATCTTTGTCTTCAGACAGTGAAAGATAATTTGCTAATCTTAAAGAATCTTTGATCAAAGTCTACCAAGCTTCATTTTTCATTAACTTATCTGCAAACTCTACCTGATTCTTATTTTAGACATGGTGTGAAAGATATTTCAACTTTCACTTGAAAAACAAAATAAAAGTAAATTTAGAAAAGACTTAACCTTTGCAAATAAAATAATGGCGATTAAGTATATCATTAAGTGGAATTTTAGAGGAGATAAAGGGAATTTATATCAAAGGAACCTTGAGAAACAGGTAATAGAAATTTCTTAATGACAGGATTGAAAAGACAACCATGACAAAAACCAGGGTTCACACTTCAGGAGAATCTGCTTTTTTTATTGTATAAGCTGAATCATCTCTGTATGGTGAGAAGAACACAGCAAAATAACACCAACTCAAATACAGTGCACATTCCGTCATATGTAATATACAACCCACACACACACCACACATTCACCATTCTCTCGTTAGCCCCACTGCCTTCTTTCTAGCTTTTAGGTACCCCCTTCCCTCTTCTTTCCACACTTATGGCCATAATCCTTGGAATTTTCTTTCTCCACTGCTACACGTATTGTTCATTATAATCAAATATTACTTATGTGGAAAATATCAGTAGGAAGAATGACCATGCAGAATTTGATCTCCTGAGTGTCCTGTACTATACCTAAAGATTGACTTGTATTTGGGTTTCAATTATGTTGGTAGATTCTAAAGTCAAGATCACCTTTCTTTTTTTGTCCATAGGGCGAACAAGGACTACCCGGACAACCTGGAATTCAAGGTAAAAGAGGCCACGGAGGAGCACAAGGTGATCAAGGACCACGTGGAGAGCCTGGCCTTAAAGGGCAGCCTGTATGTGCCAACTCAGAAATTCACTAAGTATTATTTTTCTCCAGATCAGGCCACCGTTGCACAATAATGATGATCATATCTATTCATATTGCAGGGAGAACATGGTGTCCAAGGTTTGACAGGTTTCCAAGGATTCCCAGGCCCCAGGGTACGTTTACATGTTTTCTGCTATTCATCAGAAAGATGTTGAAATACCAGTGTTTAGTCTCTGACTTGAGTTTTTGTATATTTTAATCTGTAAAATTTCAGTTGGTACAGAGTTATATGTTTGAGTTTTAAATATGTTAATTTAAAATTTATGTAGCTATAGATTTCCCTACCAATTTTATTGAATAATTTGCTTTTGTCTCCCTCACATTCCATTTTCCCAAACATTTTATTGTGAAAGTTTTCACACATACAGCAAAGTTGAAAGAATGGGTGAAAACCCGTATACCTATTACCTAGATTCTACCATAGCTTTTTACTCCACTTGCTTAATCATGTATCTATCTGTCCCTCTCTCCCTCTCTCAATTCAGTTTGGTGTACTTCAAAGTAAATTGCACACTTTAGTACAGTTCCTCCAAAGCACTCAGCATGCACATCATTAACTATCCATTTACATTCCATATTTTCAGAGCCAACTCTTAATAAATTGTTACAAGATTATTTCACTCGTAAAATGTCCATATAGAATTAAAGATTTTGACTTTTTATTTTTATTATATTTTTAGGGTCCTGAGGGAGATGCTGGCATCATTGGAATATCAGGTCCTAAAGGTCCTGTTGGACAGAGAGTAAGTATAAAGTCATTGTACTTGCCCAGAAATTGTGTTTCTTTGCTAATTGCAGGAATCAGCATTAAGAACTCTGATAATAATTGATATACTCCAAATTAATAACTTAATAAAATGATTTTTAAGATAGAAACCCATTAGATCACATGCAAGGGTTCTCAGCCTTTTTCAGTTCACATACTAATTTGAGCAAAAGATCCCATAGACCAACCATATTCCTAGCTCTTACTTACAGTACATATCAGAATTAATGTTGACACAGGATAATGTATTTATTAACTTACGCTCAGAACAAAAAATAAAGGGTTTCATGTTATCAGCATTAATATAACCAGAGACCAGAGACCACACCCATGCACCACGTGGAGGAGGCTTGCCTATGGCCAGAGCTCCTCACCCCACACTTTGAAACATATTTCCCAATACCAATGTTTCCCCAGCTCAGGGGTGGGTATCCCTAGAGAGTGATGAGGAACTGCTTAAAGAGTTGCGAAGATTGGGGTCTGAAGAATTCCAATTAGCTGGTCGGTGCCTGGAATTGCAAATTATAGCAAATATAAATAGGGATAGATAAGCCATCAGCAGTTTTTGTTGGTGTGTTTTTTGCTTTTTGGTTTTGTTTCTGTTTCTACTAACCAGTCTCCTAATTGATGAGACGATGTATAAAACTGAAAAGAAAACAAGCTATAAAACATCCAGCCGTGGTTTGCCTGCAGCAGTGGCACCCCCTAGGCTAACTGCAGCTGCTAGGGCGAGGGTGAAGAGAGCAGAGAGAGGCAGGAGAGTGGCCCAGAAGTAGGAGAAAGGAGTCATGAAAAACCTCACAGCTGAAAACCACTGTCTTACACAAAATATTAAATGAAAAGTCAAATTTTTGAAATCCTGCACCCTTTCCCCAACTCTTAGCATAAATTCTTTTCGGTAATACAAAGGTCAGTGTTGTCATGGGACGTGGTTATTTAAAGACCCTCCTCAGCATTTCTTCAGGTGCAAATTTATTAATTATTTTTATGATTTCTGAAGAACTGTGGAAAGTTAGGGCTTTTATATAAAGCCCTATTCTTGATTATCCACAGGTGAGTTATATGTGGACAGGCTTCTCTACAATAAATATTGCTTTGAAGTTCTTATATATGTTAAGTTCTCTACTAATTAAATCCATTCATTCTAGTTTTATTAAGTTCTCAATCAATTAATCCTTTCTTGCTACTCAAAGAGAAGTTGGCTTCCTGCCTAGCATCTGTTCTAAGCAGAATCTTACAAAGTGCTGGGTCTCTGTCGGCCAGGGTCTGAGCCTATACTGCTTTGCAGCTCCAGAAATTGTATCAGTTCACCAATGGTAAAGTTCTGATAACTGCTTACAAATACTAATGCATAAATGCAGCTATCTCTTATTAAGTCATTATAGATACAAGTGAAAGTCATGATAGGTTAATGTTTTGTAAGAAACTATTATGTACCAGTGCTCAGTGTGTTACCCTTATATCATTTAATCCTCATAAAAACACTGCAAGAGATGCTATTATCCCCATTTTTCAAGTGGGCAAACGAAGTCTCTGAAAGGTAACTTGCTCAAGGCCATGGGTGGCAAGTAGAAGAAACAAAATTTTAATCCACAGCTGAATGACCAAATAATATGTTACAAAGTTGCTTGCTAGTTGCATAATTAGAATATAGAATGGATATTAAGTGGCTAGTTCTTGCTCAATAATCAATAAATACTTGATGATTAAATAAATTAAATTAATTGAAGTAGGAAATCTGGATTAATTGTCCTCCATTTCAAAGATTATTTATGTAGTTAACTGGCAACAACCATTAAAATCATAACACCTCATCTTTTGGACACATTTAAATAAACATAGACAATTTTTTTGCTGTCTTGATCTTTGTTTTCTAGAGTTCATGAATACCTCTCCATTCTTTTAACAAATCATTCTAAATAGTTCGATCACAGTCAAGTTCATTATGTTAAAGCTTTGTTGACTTTTTTTCAGTGAATAACCAGTCTAGGGCTTATATTTGATTAGGTTAGGAAATCAACTCTCTTTATTTGACTGTGGATCTTTGAGATTTAGGTACCATATTTACAAATTATCACTTAAAGTCAATCTTTGTGTTTAAAAGTGATTCTATTAGATTTACTTTTATAGCACCAGCTAATTTCTCTCATTCTAGGCTCATTCTAGTCCATCTATTGATAGACTCCATGACATAATGATCTCAACTGATAGTATTTTCTGCACCTTAGCAGGAGTTGGACAGAGAAATCCTATTAGATATCTACATTTAAGTGTTCAGGTTAAGTGTGAGCCAGAAAGACTGAAAGTTGCTGCCAGTGGAACTGGGCATGGAGTTTGAGGGAAAATAACTAAAACAGGTGTTTTGTATTCATAAAGAAGCAGTAAGTCAGACAAAGAAAGGAAAATACAGTATGATCTTATTTATATATGGAATCTAAAAAATAAAACAAACCAACAAAACAAAGCTGAAACAGACACGTAGACATACGGAAACAAACTGTTGGGTACCAGAGGAGAGGAGGAGTTGGGAGGCAGGCAAAATAGGTGAGGGGAATTAAGAGTTACAGACTTCCAGTTATAAAATAAGTAAGTCATGGGGATGTAATGTACAGAATAGGAAATATAGTCAGTAATTACAGTAGCCTCTGTCTGGTAACAGGTGGTAACTAGACTTATTGTAGGGATCATTTTATAATGTATAAAAACATTTAATCACTGTGATGTACACCTGAAACTAATAGAACATTGGATGTGAGTTATACTTCAGTTGAAAAAAAAGATATGTTCTATATTTAGTTTGGGAGGAGTTCACCAGATTGGGCTTATTCAAGGTGATCTTCATAATTAATAACAGCTTACGGTTTCAAAATCATTTTTCTCATTTAATTCTAATAATGGCCCTATGAAGTATGCAATCTTATGTAACAGATGGAGAAACTGAGGTTGGTCACCTGTGATGATCTGTGTTTCGTTCCCATACTTTCTCTCAGTTCCATGCTGCATGTCCCTTAGACATCTCCTTCAACATCTGTAAAGAAAGTTATTCAAAATTTTTGTTTATCATTCTATATAGTCTTCTTTATGTAAAGTAATTGCATTTGTTATGAAATGACCCACATGTAAAATGGCATCATTGAAGTTATATCACTACATGAAAATTATAAGGCTGATTTATGTTTGTTAGAAATTATATGGATGTAATTCTCCCGATAGGAATCTGTAATGTACAGAATTGTGTCACATGCTGCAAATCAAAAGTACTATGATTTCTCCTGATTTTATATTTTTTTAAAAAATTGAATGATGCAGATATGGACTGTTTTACCATTGCACAAGAAATTTTCTAGAATTTTTCTTCATTATACCGGCAGTGAGACTGACTGATGTTCTTTTACCCCAACAGGGAAACACTGGCCCCTTTGGCAAAGAAGGTATAATAGGCCCAACAGGTAGAACTGTAAGTTTGTTACAATATAGGTCTTCCTTTTCTTTTTCGTATTCTTATTTTTTCCTCTTTAATCCTATTTCTGGAGTAATTCAAAAAGGATCACGCTAAGTGTTTGAGAAGCCAAGGGCAAAAATAGATGTTATGTTTTCATCTGGAAGGTGATTACTGAGAACTTAGAGATTATATGTGTAATGAGGAAGGTGTATATAGTGAGGTAGACACTTAAAACTGTGGAGTAAAGAAAGGAAAATAGAACAAGGGAGGTGGGTTGAGCATTATTAGCATAGAGGTGATCACTAACACACGAAAAAGAATCCATGTTCTGAGGGAGAAAGTATAGCAAAAGGCAGCCAAGATTTGAGTATTTGGAAGTGTCCACTATAAAGAGATAGTTGGTGGGAAAAACAGGAAAAAAAAAACATGAAAAATCAAGAAAAACAGAAAAGCACAAGGTTCAGATAGATAAGTTTCAAGAAGCGAGTAGTTAACAGTGATCTTTAAGAAAATAAATTACAGTAGAAGATAAAGTACATACTTCAGTGAGGAAGGAACATTTGATAACTTTTGTCAAATTCTTAAAGAATTTAAACATTTAATAACTTTTCTCAAATTGTTACAGAAAACGTTTGAAGTAGGTATTATTTGCATTTAAGACATAGGGAAACAGATTAGGTTCATGGAGGTTCGCCTAATTATTCAAGGTGGTACAGCTAGTGAATGACATAGGTGTTGTTTCTTCCTTCAAGAACAGTGCTTTTCTCCTCCTTTCAAGGTGCATCTGGAGAGGACTGAGGTAATTAGTAGATACCAGTGCCTTTATAAATTTGACAAATAAAACAATGGTTGGTGAAGTCATGGGAGAGTTTTACAATACCAACAGTAGTGTAAAAATACAAAAGAAAGAACCCAGTAGATAGGGGCAAATTGAGACTTGGGGAGGAAAGGTGTATTCCCTGCAGGGAACCAATATTTTGAACGATTTCAAAGTGTTATGTAGAGAGACATAGAGTTTTAATATATAAAATGGAATGTTTCAGGTATTAAGTCCAACTATTCTCTTTGATAAATTAGGGAAGAATTTCCCACCAAAGTTGCTGAATTTTTGATTTTACAAATATGAAATGTATAAGTCAACACTTCTCTAGATTTTCAGCATTTACTACTCAGAGCTATATAGTCTACGTGGGAGATTTTAAGTGGGAGAATTCTCATATTTTGGTGGGTGGTTCTTCAATAAGCTCTAAGGAACACATACTGTTCTGATTACTCAATGATTGTTCTGTTCTGTCAAAAATGTGAAATATCAATTGGTCAAGGAAACCATGATAAAGAAATGGCTCAATTAAAATACCTCACTGTGTTTTGTTTACAGATAGTTCTTAAAGCCCTTGTAATATTCAGCATGCGTGTCAAATTTTTTCCATATTCTATTTTTTCCATTCTAAGAAGAAACTTCTAAGAAAAGTTCACTATGAAAGAATAAGCACTTGAGAGTGGCCAAAACTTTGTGGAAAAAAAAAAATAGTGGTGGGGGATGGAAGACTTGCTTTTGCAAATAAGGAAACATTACTTCAAAATCATTGTAAATGAAACTATAGGGTATTACAAAGGAATAAACAAATAGATGAGTTTAACAGGCTAGAGCCCAAAATTAGATCTTGGAATATATAGGCATCTAATTATAACAAATGGTATATCAGGATGATTTGGGCTGTAAGTTAATGGGAACCCTGAATCAAACTGGCTCTAATAATAAGGAAATTTGTATCACATTAATGGGAAGCCCAGAGGTAGGAAGGGCTTTGGATTTGGCTTACTTAGTGATTTTGTTATGTTGTCCAACACCAGGTTCTTTCCACGTCTCTGCTCTATCATCCTGAATGTGATCTTCATAATTGGGCTTATAGAAAGATGACTACAATTTCTCAGCAATTACATCCAGATATAATTATCCAAAGTGAAAACTGATCTATAGCCCTATCTTGGGAAAAATTAAGTTTTTTCCGGAAGCCTTCCACTGCATTTTTCCTCATGTCCATTGATCAGCTACGTGTCCATTCCTATACCGGTGACAGGAAAGGGAGATGGAATTACTTTAAGTCACAGCATTACTATAAGGAATTAGAACCCTATTTCACCCAACTTTTTTTTTTATCTTTTTTAAAAAGACTTTAAAGTATAAAAAACAAATCTAGAAAGCTGAAGTATAGCTTAAGGGTTGAGGAGACCTTTATTTATTTATTTGTTTGTTTGTTTGTTTTTAATGTTTTTTAAATTTACTTTTTGAGCATGAGCAGAGGAGAGGCAGAGAAAGAGGCAGGCAGAGGATCCAAAGCAGGCTCTGTACTGACAGCAGTGAGCCCTCTGTGGGGCTCAAACTCACATACTGTGGGACTGTGACCTAAGCCAAAGTTGTATGCTCAACCAACTGAGCCATCCAGGTGCCCCTGAGGAGACCCTTTGTATAAGAAAGGAAATCTGAAAACCACAAAAGAACAGAATATGTATTTGAATACTTGAAAATTTTAAATTTTGTATGGAAAAAGTTTCCGTAAACAAAATTAATATAAGTTGGGCAAAAATAATTGCAAAAGCATACGAGTTGATGTATAAAGAGCTCTTACAACTTAGTATGAGAAAGATAGAAACTCAATAAAAAATTGAAGAACAAATCCAAAGGGTCAATAATTATTTGGAAGGATGCTTTCCTAACTTACAGTCACATAAATGCAAATTAAAGTAATAATGAGATATTACATCTAACCTCTCAGAAGGGGATTAGGGAGAACAGTACTCATCATCAGTAGAAATGTGAATTATAGCCTTCATGGAAGGATATTTGTTAAAATATAAGTACATATACCCTCTGACCAATCAGTTCCACTTTGAGAAATTTGTGCCATAGAAATTAAGTACTCATAAATTATAGAAAGTTTTTTTCACAGTACTGGCTATATTAGGAAAAAAAGTTTGAAATCACATGAATGTTCATCTGTAGAGGAATGGTTGAGTAAATAGTGGTCTAGCCATTTCATAGAATATTATGCAACTATTGAAAACAACTAGTTATATCTAGTTCAGTGGACTTGTGGTTGTTCATGCTGTATTGTTAAGTGTGAAAAATCTGATTCACAGAAGAGTATACAATATGATATCAGTTTTATAAAATATTACCAATCACCCCATACATACCTTAATATATTTGTCAGTATTTCATCAAAAAAAAAAAAAGTGTGGAAAGATATGTACCTACTTGTTAATACTGGGCTGGAGGTGAGGGAGGGTATTAAAAACAAGTTCTATAGAGATATCTTAAAAATCAGTTCTTGTGGGGGGTGCACCTGGGTGGGTCAGTCAGTTGAGCATTTGACTTTAGCTCAGGTCATGATCTCATGGTTTATGAGTTTGAGCCCCGTATCAGGCTCTCTGCTGTCATCTCAGAGCCTGGAGTCTGCTTCAGATTCTGTGTCTCCCTCTCTCTCTGCCCCTCCCCTGCTAGCACTCTGTTGGTCCCTGTCTCTCAAAAATAAAATGTTAAAAAAATTAGTTTTGGGGGGCACCTGCGTGGGTTAGTCGATTAAGCGTCTGACTTCGGTTCTGATCATGATCTCACAGGCTTGATGAATTCAAGCCCTGTATCAGGCTCTCTGCTGTCAGCACAGAGCCCACTTCTGATCCTCTGTCTCCCTCTCTCTCTGCCCCTCCCCCACTTGCACACATGCTCGCTCACTCTCAAAGAAACATTAAAAAATTTTTTTTAATTAGTGTTTGGAAGTTACTAATTTTGAAGAGTGAATAACAGGGGCACCTGGGTGCCTCAGTTGGTCGAGCACCCAACTTCAGTTCAGGTCATGATCTCAGAGTCTGTGAGTTCAAGCCCCGCATCAGGACCTGGAGCCTGCTTCGGATTCTTTGTCTCCCTTTCTCTCTGCCCCTCCTCTGCTCATGCTCTGTCTCTCTCTGTCTCAAAAATAAGTAAAAACATTAAAAAAAATGAGTGAGTAACAAGATAGGAAACACACAGAAAAGTAATATAAATGGTGAAATAATGAGATAGTATTTTTAGCCTGCAAGATTAACAAAGAATTATAGTACATGGCATGTGTCGAGACATACAGACTCCCATATTTTGCAGGTGTGCGTGCAATTACAAACACACTTTCTGGAGGACAACTTTTATGGAGTACAAGGATATTTATCACAGGGTTATCATGACAAAAATTAGAAATAATCTAGTAGAAAATTCAATAAATATATTATCATTTATTAAATACCAAGTAAGCATTATAATTATCTAGAGAAATGTGGATTGATATGGAAGACATCATAACATATTGTGAAAGTGTAAATTCAGGTTTTTGAAAAGATGAAGAGTATTATCTTTTTCAAAATAAAAAAAAATACATAAATAATTTCCACAAGGATGAAAACAAAAATACTAACAGGAATTTCTAAAACAGTAGGTTCATCTAACAGCAGACTACACTTTCTTGTCAAGTGTACATGGAAAATCACCAAAATAGACTATAGTTTGAGTCATAAAAAATTTTGTACTAAACTTGAGAGAACTGAAGTCATACAAGATATGTTTTCTGGCCATAATGGAATTAAAGTAAATATCAGTAAATTGGAAAGATAATAAGAAAATCTACAAACACTTGAAAATTAAACCCCACACTTCTAAATAATCCATGGATCCAAGAGGATATCTCAAAGAGAGTTAGAAATATTCTGAACTGGATGAAAATGTATACAACATATCAAAATTTGTGGGATGTACAGAAGGAGGAATAGAAAGAGAAGATGAAAAAAAAAGGCACCATCCTAGAAACAAGGTTTTCACAGGCTAGGGAAGACAAAGATTAGAAGAATTTAATCTGGTAACTTCCCTTCTACGTGGGTTGCTATTTGATTGTCAGATCAGCTGTTTTGATTTAAGTGCCTGTTATCCCTGTCTCACTCCGTGGATAGTATGATAAATCAATAAACTGTTTTTGTTTTTGTTTTTGATTTTGTTTTGCTTTGCTTTATTCAGAAAAAGGAAACTAGAATTTATATAAATTTACTCAATATGTCTTGCTGGATAGAAAAAACAAAAACATAAGTTATCATGTTTCTGTGTATAGCCTCAACTACATTTGATAAATAACAATCAATAGCACGAAACTAACATTTCCTGTTTTCTTGTAGGGACCCAGAGGTGAAAAAGGCTTTAGAGGTGAAACTGTAAGTTTAAATTTATGGTTATATTATCACTTGTCACTAGGCTATATAAGTTCCATGAAAGCAAGGACCTTGTTTTATTATATTATGATGATGATGATGATGATGATGATGTCTCTGATACTTGTGAAATAAAAATAAAATTACAGTTTTTCGGAAGTAGAACTAATCTAGATAGTACAGTACAGTGAAACCTGATAACCCCTAAACATATTTAAGAACCTGCTGATCAAATTCTTCCCAGATCACTGTGTGAAATGGCATATTTGCCTTGTCAGGCATCAGGCATTTGCCTTGTGAGCCTTCTTCACCAGTGCTGGAATAAGAGGACTGCCACATCGCCTCAAGGATATACCCACTGTGTTCACTCAGTGCTAAAGAGGTGCAAAGCAGAAGCATATCAATTATTGTATATTTCAGCCAATTGGAAACAATTGTGAGAGGATGGGCAAAAGGTATACGTAGCACTTTCCAGCACTAAGTGGCTTACACTGGCACTATTTCCTACTTTTCTGGGATGCCAATGCTTCCAGGTTAAAGAAGGTATTTTGTCAAGAAGCCACTTTCCCAGCAGAGATCCTGCTGAACTTAACTAAAGCAGCAGCCATAAACAGAGAGCAGGCACAGAGTAATATGAGGGGGATTAAAACCAAGTGCAGAAGGCAAATAAGAATAAATTTAAAGGTTGCAGAAAAGTCTTGGCTTAAAAGATAATGAAATTGCATTGACAGCTGACATTGCTTGTCACCATAAGGTGTGCTTGGGGGCTCAGAATAAGTAAGTTGCAGTTATATTAATTAGCTGAGAAAGGAAATGTATATGGTTTCAGAGAGGCTAAGAACCCACAGAGGGCTTCAAAATAGATGTTTTTCTTTTTCTTTTTTTTAAGATACTATCTTTAAGTAAACTCTACACCCGACGAGGGACTTGAACTCACAACCCCAAGATCAAGAGTTGCATGCTTTACCAACTAAGCCAGCCAGGTGCCCTAAAATAGATGTTTTTAATTTGCAGAAATGTGGCCTTCCTATCTTCTCAGCAGTCTTGCTACAGCCAAAAGCAAGGATATCTGTACACAGTGAAGTCATATTTCCCAGGAGGAGTGGAAAGGGGAAAGGAAAAGTAGAGAGGCTTGGAATTAGTTCATTTTCTAGACTTGTCTGTCTCCAACTGTCTTCCTGACCAGTTCTCTCCAAGTACTGTGGCTGGAACGTCAGCTTTTGTCAGAGTTAGGAAACCTCAAGTACTTCTGACAATTTCACAGTCATTTCACGTGAAAGAAAATTCAGTGGCTCTGATGGCTTGCAAATTCAGCAGATTATGCCTGAAATTTTAGGTTGCACTGATAGACATATGGCACCCAGAATAAAGCAGGTGGTAACACCAGTCAGGCCATCCCAAAGGGGAACATGGACAAAATTAAAGCATATTCAGAGAAAGGCTGTCTCAGATCAGTGGTGTATCGAGGAGCCATGTCCTAGAAAAACCAGTTGAAAGAGCTGGGATGTTTAACCCTTACCAGACTCTGCAACCTTATCATCCCTTTCCTTGTTCTCATTGCTCTCTCTTTGCTTCCTGGGTTTTGCACCTGCTTTTTCTTGCCCATGTTTTTTATCCCTGTAGTTCCTATTTATGAGGTTGTAATTAATTTAAGTTAATTTAAGTTAAGTGACATTTTATCCTCAACCCAACTGCCACCTGTGGACATAAGAACTAGTAGCCAGGACCTCGTACAATGCCTGGCAAGTGTTCCCCAGTCTTTTCTTAAATGTCCTCTTATCAAAGAGGCTTTTTCTGCCTAGCCTATGTAAAATAGCAATGTGCCCATCTGCCTCGATTCCCTGTCTTTTCTAAACCTGTTTCTTTACCTGTTTTTTGCTTATTATATCTCTCCTGACTAGAATATAGGCTCCATGACACAGGTATTTTACCTGTTGTTGGTTTTAAAGCTGTGTCTGCAACACCTAAGATAGTGCCTGTGTTGTATAGTTGGTGCTAAATAAATATTTAGTAAATTACTGGTGAATAAATTAGAAAATATTTGAGGTGTTGGAACATGATAGCTGTCTTTAAATATTTGAAAGGAAGAATACGTATAATATGAGTAACTCTAGAGAATAAATTTTAAATTATTTACTTATTGAATTGAATTTTCAATTTCTGTGCTTAGCTCCCTCACAGACAGTGAGCTCCGTGAGACCAGGAAGTATGTTTGACTTGCTCTAATTCCAAGCCCATCACAGGATTTAGCAGATAATTAATGCAGAATAGATACTGTTAAGTAAATGGATGGAATACTGAGGCTGATTCCAGCTCAATATAATAATGAGCTGCTAATATAATAAGGCACTGCTTTAAAACAAGATAGTTTTACATGATAATGAATGCTTGTCTCTAGAAGCCTAATCACTATCTTTCTGAGTTACTGGACTGGTAGTTTTGCACTGAGTAGGGAATTAGAATTTATACCCTCAAAGTCCCTTCCAGCTGTAAGAGTTTATGATTCTACATAAAAGAAAAATAAGCAGATCCCCCATAAAAGAACAAAGAAAGGCATAGAACATAAGGAAGAATTCTTTAAAGCAGAGATTAGCTCCTGTCAAGTCTAATTCCTATTCTGAATTCACACACCTCTCCCACTCTTTATCACTAGCACTTTTGTCCAGATTACCATGATGTCTTCTTGGACTCCTGACTTCCTAGTGTTCCTTCCACTTTTCTCCACTACAATCCGTTCTCTACACAGCAACTAGAGTGATACCATTAAAGCATAAACCAGATTCTATCACTCTCCTCTTTAAAACCTTCCTATGACTCCTTCTTGCACTTAGAAAAAAATCCAAATTCCTTACCTTTCTACCATGCCCTGCAAGAACTAGCCCTGGTTGGCCTCTCTAAACTCATGATGTGCCGCTTTCCCCTTGCCACCAAGCTGATTTTGTCTCTATTATTTGGAACACGCCTTCCTTTTACCTAGAATATGCAATCTGTTCCTCACACGATTGGTTCTTATCTCATGATTTAGGTCTCGCCTCAAATACCATTTTAGAGAAGCCCTCCATGACTGTTCAGTCTCACATTCCTGGTCATTCTCTTTCACAACATCCTGTTTTGTTTTCTTCATAGTAGTTAGCAGTATTTGAAATTATTTTTCTGTTTCCTCTGCTAGAATATAAACTCTGGGAGAGCAGGGAACTTTGTTTGATACATTGGTTATCAGTATCCAGAATAGAACCTGCTATGTAGTGGGTAATATTTGAGAAATGAATTAATAAATAAATAAATGCTGTTCCCTAAAATTAAAAGTTAACAAGTATTTTCAATTCTGGCTGGTAAAGTAGCATTTATTGAATTGATATACTTACTAGTCTTTTGCTCTGTTGATTCCCATAGCTCTCTTCATAAATAAAGTACAGACTCCTAGTACAAGGAAGGGGACACAGCAGCATTTAGTATAGGTAATAACATTAACTGTTGAAAATGTGCCACATTAGCTGTGGCGCATTAGAATTTATTGGTTTATTCTGGTTTTTTGTTGTTGAATAACTGGTATTAAATATCTTTTTATCATCTGTTTTCTTTTCATTCCACTATGGTTTAAGGAACTTTATAAAAGCAATTTTTTAATTCCTAGAGATCATCTGCAGTTAACTTGCTCCATAAAATGTGCAATTAAACCATAATCTGGAAAAGCTTAGTAACATTACTTATACTCTCATTAGGATTTTTTTTCAGTATATTCTACAGGTTTGTTTTAAGGGAATGATTTCAATAATTGAATGCTTAAACACTTCTAGCTATTATATTTCCAAATATCCTCAAGGGGGTCAGCCTCAAATAATACCAGTACATGGGGCATTTTTGGAATGAATTTTTATTAGCAAAGATCTATTGTATTGAGACAAATATGACACTCCACTCCTTTGTACAAAGATCAGAAACACAAGAATCTAGCAAGCGGGCTTTGTAAATCTTATTTTTAAATGTTCCGTGAAGTTGGCATAAGAATTTATAAAGTATGCCATTCTTACCAATTTATAAAGCTATGCCATTTTTTACCAAGACCAAATAATGACCAATGCCATTTTTTACCAAGACCAAATTCATGCCTTTAAAAAAAGGGCTACAGCTCATTAAACAATACATGAGAAGTATCCCTTTTAGAATACATGCAAAATATGAGGAAGAAAATTGATAAAACATTTCAAAATCACAATTTTGAAGTGAACCTTAGAGATTGATCTTTCACCAAATCTTGTTACAGTTGAGGTATCTGAGATCCAAACGTGCAACAACTCACTCAAGGAAATACAGTTAATTAGGTATAGAGACAAGACCAGAGCCCAGGTCTCCCGATTCCCACACCATTGTACGTTTCCATTAATCATCATACCTCTCAAAAATAAGTTTTAGGAGCAACTTGGGTAAGGAAGATGGTATATATAGACCCCTCACCTACATTTAGAATAGTGCAGCCATTTACATGGCAGGTTCCACATGAGTCGACTCCTAATTTGTAGTTATCCTCAGTGCCTTACAATTCACTGATTCCATCCTAATCACATTACTTCTAATAATATTATTTAATATTACTAAATTCCCAGTTAAACCCTCTAAATCAGTTGTTCTCAACCAGGAGCCATCCCCCACCACATATACACCACAGGAGACATTTGGCAATTTGTAGAGACATACTTGGTTGTCACAACTGGGAAAAAACAAGAGTTTCTAGTTACACCTACTGAGTAGAGACCCAGGATGCTGCTAAGCAACGGGAGCTTCTCACTTTATAACTGAGAATAAAGAAGCTCTCTGTACCTAAGCCAGCCTAAAGATTATGAAATTAAATCAAGATTGCCTTCACAAAAAAGCAAAGTCTAACATACTCAGGTTCAAAGACATGCACTTATCAATATTTTTTAAAGTGTAAGAAAAAATATGTTACTTTTGAAGAATCAAATGTAAATTCTGGGATTAAATGGAAAGAAAGTCTATTTCCAATGGTTGGGTTTTGACTATGGCCAAATAACCATCATAACCATTCACATAAATTAGTTTCCCTTTAGGAAATTAACATAGACAATCATGGTTTTATTATAAACTGCTTTTATAATAAACTGCTTCATATACTTTTTTTTAATGTTTATTTTTGAGAGAGAGAGAGAGAGAAAGAAGCAGAGCGTGGAGCAGGGGAGGGGCAGAGAGAGAGGGAGACACAGAATCCGAAGCTCCAGGCTCTGAGCTGTCAGCACAGAGCCCTACGTGGGGCTTCAACTCACAAGCTGTGAGATCATGACCTGAACTGAAGTCGGACACTCAACCGAATGAGCCACCCAGGTGTCCCTAGATACTTTTTTATATAGTAGCTAGAGAGAGTGAATCACTTTTTCTTAATGGTGGACTAAAGGAATAGAAAACTAATAAATGTTATATTGTTGAATAATATTTTGTTTTACTTGGCTAATTGCTTCATTCTAGACAGTTGTTTTCTTAGGGCTGGCTTGCCCTGTCTTGTTTGGTTTTAAGTATTTCTTTTGATGACATTTGTGATGACTTGACTTGTTTTGTGTAACAAGCTGAAAAGAAACCAATAAAATCTGCAGTAGAAATAGTTTCTTCTTTCTACGATAATTTCTTTCAAAGTCACAGATAAGATACATGTTTTGTATTGAACCACCAGTGAGATTTTGCAAATGTCAGAAATAAGCGGGGCTAAATGTCAATGGTTTACTTTTACAGTGTTGTTCCAGAATAGAGAAACTTACACAGCCAAATTCATTCTGAACCTCTATATATTTAAAAAGCTATCTCTAGGGACTCCTGGGTGGTTCAGTTGGTTAGGCATCTGACTTCAGCTCAGGTCATGATCTCATGGTTCATGAGTTTGAGCCCCTCATCGAGCTCGGTGCTGACAGCTCGGAGCCAGGAGCCTACTTGAGATTCTGTGTCTCACTCTCTCTGCCCCTCCTCTGCTCATGTACCGTCTCTCTCTCTCTCTCTTTCTCTCTCTCTCTCTCTCAAAAATAAATAAACATTAAAACAATTTTAAAGGCCATCTCCAGCATGGCCTTTCTGTAATTTATCACGTAGCTTCTGAGGTACAAGTTTTGTACATTCTTTACTTGAAATCATAAGCATAAGCCATGCAAACTAAGAAATGTCCAGCAAGCATGGTACTGGAGTGCTCTATCCTTTTTAAGTTACTGTTGTTTGCTCTAGTTTTCACAGTATATTTAGAATCAACAGCTCTGGAAATAATTAATGTAAGTCAAGCATGACATCAACATTATTCAGATCTCAACTGAAGAGAGATCTTTTGTCATCTTTTAACCATAATCTGAATTTAGCTCAATATGGTCTTAACATTCAGTTGACCATCAAGTAAGTTAAATTTTGAGCATACATTCTTTTTTTTAATGTTTATTTTTTTCTTTATTTTTGAGAGAGAGAGAGAGAGAAAGAGAGAGAGAGAGAGAGAACAAGCACATGTGCACAGGGGAGGGGCAGAGAGAGGGGGACAGAGGATCCGAAGTGGCCTGAGCAGACATTCTTAACAATGATTACTGTTGTTTCATTTTGAAAAATTTCAACATAACTTTTCACATTTTACTACATACATTTTAACTATTCTAATTTCTAAATTAATATGAGGTAATTTTTTTACATTATTCATCCATTCAGTTGCAATTTTCAAACACCTACTATGAAGTAGACACTATTCTTGTTCCAGGAAACGAAAAGGTGACTAAGACATTCTTAAACATCCCTAGGGATTTTCCACTGTGTTATGTACTAGGAAATGGAGAAGTGGTTAGTTGAGCATGAGGGAGGTGGCTGGGGATGGGTGAGCAAGGTAAGTATAAAGTTTTAAAGATATACTGGAAGAGGAATGAGAGTTACACAGATAGAGAAGGTAAGGAGGAGCATTCCTGGTCAAGGAAATAGCACATGCAAGAGAATGCATGTGTGAAAGAATTTTGAAGATGCAGAGATCCACAAGTAGTTGGTTATAGATGGGGTGTAGGATGTGTTGGAGAGAGTAAGTAGAGGTGAGGCCCAGATCTTGAAGAGGAGGTAGGGGTGTACATTGATTAAGAACATGTACTTTTGAGGTGCCTGGGTGGCTCAATCGGTTGAGCATCTGACTTGATTTTGGCTCAGGTCATGATGCCAGGGTCATGGGATCTAGCCTTGCATCAGGTTCTGTGCTGAGTGTGGAGCCTGCTTGGGTTTCTCTCTCTCTCCCTTTGCCCCTCTCTCCCACTTGCACACTCTCTCTCTCTAAAATTAAAAAAAAAAAAGAACATATACTTTTATATTCAATTGACTTCCATTTTAACCCTAGTTCAGTCCCTTATTTGCTGGTTGCCACTTTCTTCACTGTAAAATGGAAATGTAGCATATGAGTTGGCATACAGTTAGTTCTCAGAAAGTGAGCACACAACTCGGCATGCAGTAAGTTCTCAATAAATGGCAGCTATCACTTTAAGGAAGTTTACATCATCTCTAGACAAATAAAGAGCTATTGAATCATTTTAACTAAATAATGACCTGATTAGATTTCCATTTTACAAGCACAGTGTAGTTAGCATAGTAGACAGAATAAAGTCAGAATGTCATATTAGGAGTCCAGGCAAAACATAATATCTTAGCTTGGGCTGCTATAACAAATTGCCATAAACTGGATGGCTTAAACAAGAAACATTATTTCTCATAGTTGTAGAGGCTCTGAAATCCAAGATCAAGGTGCTGGTAGGTTCAATGTCAAGTGAGGGTCCTCTTCTTGGTTTGCAGACAAGGGCCCTCTTGCTATATCCTCATATGGTAGAAAGAGAGATCATCTCTCTTGTGTCTCCTCTTAGAAGGACTCCACAGGGGCGCCTGGGTGGCGCAGTCGGTTAAGCGTCCGACTTCAGCCAGGTCATGATCTCGCGGTCCCTGAGTTCGAGCCCCGCGTCGGGCTCTGGGCTGATGGCTCGGAGCCTGGAGCCTGTTTCCGATTCTGTGTCTCCCTCTCTCTCTGCCCCTCCCCCGTTCATGCTCTGTCTCTCTCTGTCCCAAAAATAAATAAAAAACGTTGAAAAAATTAAAAAAAAAAAAAAAAAAAAAAAAAGAAGGACTCCACATAAGGGTTCTACATGATCTAATTACCTCCCCAAAACCCCACAGCCAAATGCCATCACACTAAAGATCAGGGCTTTAATATGTGAATTTGGGGGGAACACAAACATTCAGTCTACAATACATGATTAACACTAAACTAAGACTGTTACTATGAATATGGTGGTGAATTCAACAGTAGTAATCAAATTATAGGTGGATGTTGAAGGAAAAAGAGGTATCTAAGAACACTAAAATTTTCATCTTTGCTGATTAGGTGGATGGTATATAGAAATAACAGGAAAAAACATACTTAGGCAGTATTAACATTTTTAAATATTATATTTATAATAGATTTTTAAAATGAACAAATTCATTGTCTAGTATCAATAAAACATGAAAGTAAATATCCAGCTTGTTCATTATTGTGTGTGATATTTGAGTGCAAAGAGCATATAGCTTCAAAATATTAAAACAACTTTGAATCTTAAGAACCTGCCTCACATGAAAGGCGGTGATAGATGTTGAATCTTGGTTGTCTTGTTTATACCAAACCATATGCATAAGATACATATTATACTTTATCTTCATGTCTTCTAGGGTCCCCAAGGGCCAAGAGGTCAACCAGGGCCTCCAGTGAGTTTATTTACATTTATATCTGTTTACTGGTGATGCTTATATGCTTGCCTGGTTTGAGATTATCTACTGACAAATTCTTTTTAAAATTTGTCATGTTATAGGGTCCACCTGGAGCACCTGGCCCAAGAGTAAGTTTTCTTGGTTTTGTTTACTTTATCTTCATATATTACATTAAAGCTTTTTAAAGCTTATTCTAACTCCCTGTTTAAAAGGTGTTTCTCTTCCTTACCTCTGTTTCTTTTGCTAATCTGATATAGACCCTTCCCAGATATAATAATGAAATCTAAGCCTCAGACTCAGACTTCTTGTCTTTAAAAAGGGGATGGTCTTACTTTCTTGGTGGATTTGAGTTTTAAATTTGAGTTTTGAGAAGTAAAGGGATGTCCTGGTGGCTCAATCTGTTATAGCCATAACTATCCATAGACCTGATGGCTTAAACAAGACAGAGCAGAGCCTGCTTGAGATTCTCTCTCTCCCTCTCTCTCTCTCTCTCTCTCTCTCTATCTATCTATCTCCCTCCCTCCCTCCCTCTCCTTCCCTCCCTCCCTTCCTCTCCCCTGCTTGCTCTATCTCTCTCAAAATAAAAAAAAATAATAATAATTAAAAAGTAAATCACTCAGCATAATGCCTGACATAATAAGTACTCAAAAAATACTAACTCCCTCCATTTCTTCCTACTTCTAATTTCTGTCTCTCCTTTTTTTAAATGTTTTTCTAACAACCAGTAATCCACTTCTTAGGCTTTCAAGAATCCATCTCAGTTGCTGATGGCTGTAGTAGCCTTCAGACTTCTATATTTGCTTGTTATCTATAACAACCTAGAGCTTGCTACCCTTATCTTTGAAGCAATGCTTCTGTTGCCTCATTATCAGCTGGTATCTCCTGGCCTCTGATGATCCAAGTTTGGTTTCCCATATGCTTTACATTCACTCTCATACCCAATAATCTATTTGTCTTCCTGCTTCCTGCAAGAATCTCCTTCCATCTCCAACCTCACCCATGCCCCTCTCCTACAGCAGGCTTGTCAAATACAATGGTCCTTGATCAGATCGTCTCCCTAAAGAAGATCCACCACTGGCTACATCATCCCAAACAACGCCTAGTCCTATGCCTTCTAGCCTTACTTATTTCCACATGCTGCACTGGTGTCCATTGGATTTCTGACAGTTCTAGTTGCTGGATCACTATGATCTATTCTCAACAGGCCAGAAACTCTTCATACCTCTTAGCTTTTTATCATGGTGAAGAGTAACTTTCAAGAAAGATGCCACAGGAAGATTATCCCCTTGGAAATAGGAGATTCATTCTCCATGATTTTTAAAAATTACTCCCCCTTTCTGGCCATCTGAACAGGGTCAAAACCTTCCCTGGCATGCACTTTAATGGGAATGCCTATATTTAATCTTAAATTACTCTCTATCTCCATTCTTCCTTGGATCTCCACAAAGCCTGGGTTACAAATACCTTCATCAGTTGCCTTCCCACTCTATAATTATTTTGATATAGCTGCCTTCCTAAGAAAGGACAAGTCTTAAAAGATCATTGGCAAATTAGACGTGGTTAGTGAAAAATTTCACACTGAAATACCAAACTTTGTGGCACCATAGCCCTGTCTCACTTAGAAATGTTTGTATGTGTTCCTATACAGCCAAAATGAAGTAGTGTGAGAGATGTTTATTCTGAACAAAATGTGGATAAGAATATATACTTTGAGGAATTATTAGTAGGATTAAATAAGAAAATACATGTGTTTGTCATGTTGTATGTAGATACTTAATAAATATTAGTTTCTTTCTTTCCTTCTTTTATTCCTTTCTTTTTGCCTTCCTTCTTCTTGGCCAATATGAAAGCTGGTTTCCTTATATTATCTTTCTGGGATTTTCACAGTCTATTTTAAGGAAGTGACATTTTAACCCTGAGAATAAGACTTGTAGAGCAGAAGTATAAATATCAATGGGAAAATACCTATATATTCTTTCTGAGGTCAATTTATGATCATATCTTCTTTGAAACTTCTTAATTCCTTCTCATCACACTGCAAGGTAGAACCAATCACTTCCCCTTCTTATTTATACTCATTCGTTTTCCTTCCAGTCTCTTTCTATTATTAGAGTGTGAACTCTCTGAAGGGTAGAAACTATTTTTTTTTTATTTCTTTTCCATTCACGCCCTAATGATTATCTATGGAATGAATGAATAATTGAGTCCAAAAGCAAGTTGTACCTCTTAGAAAGTTACAGTGGGAATCCTCTAAGACAGAATATTTCATTTGGAAGGCAATAATGTCTAGAATGGAATAGCATCATAGACTTAGAGACAGACGTTTTCTTAGTAATTTATGTAGCATTTATTTCAGACTGACTTATGACTCATTAGTTAGTGGTTCCTTAGATCAGTTTAGTGAGTCTTATTCAGAATCATTTCTAAATTAAATTAAATTAAATAGAATAGAAAAAATATGGTGAATGACTGCTTAATAGGTATGAGGTTTCTTTTAGAGGTAATAGAAATGTTTCAAAATTAAGTAGGGGTAATCATTAACACAACTTAGTGAATTACGAAAAGCAACTGAATTGTACACTTTAAAAATGGTTAAAATGGTGAATTTTATTTTATGTGAATTTTACTTCAATAAAAAAGAAAAAATCAGTCTATCAGCCCTAATAAGAATAAATATGATTTTTTAAAACTTCAGTTAAATGTATGTATTTTTGTGTGGACCGTATCATGATGTAGAAATGTATTTCTTGCTATGGGTCAAGATAAGTTTGAAAACCTCTAATCCAGTTTAACTTCTTTTTTTTAAGACCTATGAAAGTAAAGTAACTTGCCCAAGTTTCTAAAGTAGAATAGCTAAAAGGAAATGTTTCAGGAAAAGGAATATATATTGATGGTACTTTTGAATTTGAGGATATTATCACAGTGATGGTCAGACCTTAGTGTACATGGGTAAGATATTTAGAAACTAGCAAATCTACAACGGGATGGCAAAGTTAACCAAAAATGATCAGTGGGGTAAAGGGAAGAACAAGATGAGTATGTGTGTTGGGATGGGGGTTGGAAATAGTAATCGTTAAAAATAACTAGATGAGATAAGGAGTATTCAACTGATTTACAATTAGTGGGTCGACTGTGAAACCGGGTTTGGTGAATTTAGAGGCTGAAGCTGCTGGTGCAGTCTTTGATTCCCTAGAACAAGTGGTTACTTCCACTATGGGGAGGGGCATGACATGAAACCAGTTCCTATCCCATCAATGTTTACACTATCCAGGGATCTTAAGACTTCAGACACCTTTAAAATAACACTTCTTGGGGTGCCTGTGTGGCTCAGTTAGTTAAGTGCCAGACTTCAGCTCAGGTCATGATCTCGCAGTTCATGGGTTCGAGCCCCGCATCAGGCTCTGTGCTGACAGCTCGGAGCCTGGAGCCTGCTTTGGATTCTGTGTCTCCCTCTCTCTCTGCCCCTCCCCTGCTCACACTCTGTCTCTGTCTCTCAAAAATGAATAAATGTTTAAAATTTTTTTTAATTTTTTATTTATTTATTTTTTTTTAACGTTTATTTATTTTTGAGACAGAGAGAGACAGAGCATGAATGGGGGAGGGTCAGAGAGAGGGAGACACAGAATTGAAACAGGCTCCGGGCTCTGAGCTGTCAGCACAGGGGCCCGATGCGGGGCTCGAACTCACGGACCGCGAGATCGTAACCTGAGCCGAAGTTGGTGCTCAACCGACTGAGCCACGCAGGCGCCCCTAAAATTTTTTTTTAAATAACACTTCTCCTCAAAATACTAGAGTGCTCAGACTGGATCTACATTTTATTCAAATAAGTTGGGAAAGAATTGTGAAGATTTCATTCCCCCAGGGTATAATGAATCCTAGTTCTCCTCATTAGTGCCAACAATCTGATTACTTCCTATTGTCTGTCTTCTATTTTATGTGCATGTTTTTATAACTTTAAGTGATGTTCATGTGAGAATGTGTTCTCTCTAACAAGAGTACATGGAGGGAGCTACTGCTTTTGGATTCCTTCACTGCACCTAATGAGAGTTTTACATTCAGATGTGGGTACTTAGACATTGCTGAATGACTTTCCCAGCAGATCCTCATAATAGTCTCTCTGGGCCTGCCCTCACTAAAGACTATCCTTGGGAAAACATTCATAAATTCAACAAATTGAATGCCTACTATGTGCCAGGCATGAGCTAGGCTTTAGGAATACATTAGAAATTATACAAATATGTGTATTGCCAAGAAATTTCATGGGTGGCCAAGTTTTATGACATTTCTTTTCTCTAATGCCTGTTGGGTGGGGGGAAAGCCTTTTTCATTGAGTTCACATTTAATTTTTTTAAATATATTTATTTAAATTCAAGTTAATTAACATACAAGTGTAGTATTGGTTTCAGGAGTAGAACCCAGTGATTCATCATAACGCCCAGTGGGCATCTCAACAAATGCCCTCCTTAATGCCCATCACCCATTTAGTCCATCCCCCAACCCGTCTCCCCTCCAGTAACCCTCAGTTTGTTCTCTGTACTTAAGAATCTTAGTAGTGTGCCTCCCTGTCTTATCTTAGTTTTTATCTTATTTTTCCTTCCCTTCCCCTATGAGTTGGCATTTAAAGTTGCTGGTACCTTAGTATGCATCAAATACCATACTTTACACGATTAATCTACTAAAAGTCACTGTATTTGTCACTGCCACACTCAGAGAAAATAAAAAATGGTCATCTCACTTAAGAATGTCCTGCAGTTTGGGGTGCCTGGGGGGCTCAGTCAGTTAAGTGTCCAACTTTGGTTCAGGTCATGATCTCATAGTGGGTTCGAGCCCTGTGTCAGTTTCTCTGCTGTCAGCACAGAGCCTCCTTTGGAGCCTCTGTCCCTCTGTCTCTCTGCCTTTCCCCCACTTGTACTCTCTCTCTCTCTCTCTCTCTCAAAAATAAATAAACTTTTCAAAAATAATTTTAAAAAAAAATACCCTTTAGTTTATTCATCTAATTTCTCTGTTGATGAGTGTTTATTTCCAGTCTTTTGCTAATACCACCAGTACAAATGTCCTGTCCATATGCATACCATTTTGCAGCATATCTATAGGACTAATTCCCAGCAGTAGGATGGTTAAGTGTAAGGGATAATGAGCATATTTATTTATTATTGTTAGTTTTGGTAAAATATACATAACATTTTAACCATTTTAAGTATACAGTTCAGTGGTATCCAGTACATTCACATTGGTTTTTGGGTTTTCTTTTTTTCCATTTTTAACATTTAAATTCAAGTCAGTCAACATATAGTGTAGTATTGGTTCCAGGAGTAGAACCCAGTGATTCATCACTTTACACACAATACCCAGTGCCCACCCCAACAAGTGCCCTCCTTAATGCCCATCCCACCACCCACCTCCCCTCCAGCAACCTCCAGTCTGTTCTCTGTATTTAAGAGTCTCTTATGGTTTTCCTCCCTCTGATTTTATCTTATTTTTGCTTCCCTCCCCCTATATTCATCTGTTGTGTTTCTTAAATTCCACATATGAGGAAATCATGTGATATTTGTCTTTCTCTACCTGACTTATTTCACTTAGCATAATTCACTCTAGTTCCATCCATGTTGTTGCAAATGGCAAGATTTCATTCTTTCTGATCACTGAGATTCTGATCACCAGAATATATATATATATATATATATATATATATATATATATACACCCACATATACATATACATACATATAATATATATACATATACATATAATACATATATGTATATATATGTATATATTCATCAGTTGATGGACATTTGGGCCTCACATTGTTGTACAACAATCTCCACCACCCATCCCCAGAACTTTTTTGCTCTTTCAAAACTGAGGCTCAGTACCCATTAAACAATAATTCCCAATTCCTCCCTTCCCCAGCACCTGGAAACTACCATTCTGTCTCTATTAATTTGACCACTCCAGGAACATATAAGTACATATTTGTGACATATAAGTGACAGTGTTTGTCCTTTTATGACCAGCTTATTTCACTTAGCATAATGTCTACAGCGTTGCAGCATGTGTCTGACTTTCCTCTTTTAAGGCTGAATAATATTCCAGTATATGTATACATGCCCCATTTGGTTTATCCAGGGAGATATTTGAATTGCTTCTGCTTTTTAGTTATTGTGAATAATGCTGCTATGAACATAGGTGTACAGTATCTGCTTGAGTCTTTCCTTTCAATTCATTTTGGTATACACCCACAAATGACATTGCTGGATCATATACTAATACCATGTTTAATTTTTTGAGGTACTCTATGCTGTATTTTATAGCAGCTGCATCCTTTCACATTCCCATCAGCACTGCACAGGGTTCCAAATTCTCTACATCCCCGCCAACACTTGTTATATTGTTTTATTTGTTGTTGTTTTTATAACACCCATCCTAATGGGTGTGAAGTGGCACCTACTTGTGGTTTTTATTTGCATTGCCCCAATAATTATTGAAGATGAGCATCTTTTAATGTGCTTATTGGCTTATATATCTTCTTTGGGAAAATGTCTATTCAAGTCCTTCGCCCATTTTTGAATTGGATTGCTTATTTGTTGTTGTTAGGTTGTAGGAATTCTTTATATATTCTGGATATTAATCCCTTATCCAATATATGATAGAAATATTTTCTCCTTTTGTTTGCCTTTTCACTCTGTTGATAGTGTTCTTTGTACAGAAGTTTTTAATTCTAGTGTAGTCCAATTTATCTATTTTTATTTTCTTGCCTTGCTTTTAGTGTCATATCCAAGAAGTCATTGCCAAATCCAATGTAATGAAGTTTTTCCCCTGTGCTTTCTAAGAGGTTTATTGGTTTAACTCTTATATTTAAGTCTTTGATTTATTTTGAGTTAATTTTTGTATATGATGTAAGATAAGGGTCTAACTTCATTCTCTTATATGTGGATGTCAATTTTCCCAGCACTGTTTGTTGAAAACTGTTCTTTCCCAATTCAATGGTCTTGACATCTTGATCAAAAATCATTTGACCATATATGTAAAGATTTACCTCTGGACTCTATTCTAGTCTATTGGTCTGTCTTTATGACAGTACCATACTGTTTTGATTACTGTAGCTTTGTAGTAAGTTTTGAAATTGAAGTGTGAGGACTTCAACTCCGGTCTTTTTCGGGATTGTTTTGGCTGTATGGAATCTATACTCATTTATATTTACCTGTATGGTTATGTTTAGCAGTGCTTTTTATTTCTTTATTTGGATTCAAGTTTCTGCCTAGTAATCTTTAATTTCAGGCTGAAATTATTATTTTTCTAGGGAAGTTTTGTTAGTGATGAATTCTCTTAGTTTTTATTTATCTGGGAATTTCTTAATTTTTCCTTCATTTTGGAAAGATAGTTTTATTTGAAATAGCACTCTTGGTTGATGGTCATTTTCTTTCAGCACTCTGAATATGTTGTCCCACTGCCTTTTTACCTTTATGATTTTTTTATGAAAATTTAGCTGTTAATTTCATTGAGGATCTCTTGGGTATAATGAATCTTTTCTGTTTCTGCCTTCAAGATTCTGTCTTTATCTTTCAACAGTTTGATTATGATGTATCTGTGGAAGTTCATTGATCTTCTTGGATGTGTAATGTTTCTCATCAAACATTAATGTTTTTCATCCATTCCCTTTTTTAAATTGAGGTATAATTGACATATAACATTACATTAGTTTTAGGTGGTTCAGGTTCTCTCCATTTCTTATCTATTGTAAATAATGCTGCAGTGAACATAGGAAAGCATATATGTTTTCAAATCAGCATTTTTGTATTCTTCCGATAAATACCCAGAATTGGACTAGCTGGATCATATGGTAATTCTATTTATTTGGGGGGGGGGGGGGATCTCCATACTGTATTTTACAGTGGCTGTACCAATTTACATTCCCACCAACAGTTTACAAGAGCTTCCTTTTCTCCACATCCTCTCCAGCACTTGTTATTTGGCTATTTTGATAATAGCCATTCTAACAGGTATGAAATGATAGCTTATTGTGGTTTTGAGTTGCACTTCCCTTATGATTAATGATGTTGAACACCTTTTCATAAACCTGTTGGCCATTTCTATTTTTTCTTTGGAAAAATGTCAGTTCAGATCCTCTGCCCAATTTTTAATTGGATTGTTTTAGGGTTTTGTGATTGAGTTGTATATTTTGGATATTAACCACATATCCGATTATATGATTTGCAAATATTTTCTTCCATTCAATAGGTTGCCTTTTCATTCTGCTGATTGTTTCTTTTGCTCTGCAGAAACTTCTTAGTTTGATGTGATCTCACTTGTTTACAATGCTTTTGTTGCCTTTGCTTTTGGTGTCAATCCAAAAAAAATTATCACCAAAACTGGTATCAAAGAACTTACCACCTGTGTTTTCTTCTAAGAGTTTTATGGTTTCAGGTCTTACATTCAAGTCTTTATCCATTTTGAGTTAATTTTTGTGTCTGGTAAGGTAGTGGTCCAGTTTCATCCTATTGCATGTTCCTGTCAAGTTTTCCCAATACCATTTATTGAAGAGACTGCCCCTACTTCATTGTATATTTTTGGCTCCTTTGTTGTAAATTAATTGGCCACATATCCATGGATTTATTTCTGGGTTCTCTATTCTGTTCCTTTGGTCTGTGTGTCAGTCTTAATACCAGTACCATACTGTTTTGATTACTATGGCTTTTACTACTAGCTTGAAATTAGGGAGCAAGATGCCTCCATCTTTGTTCTTCTTCTTAAGATGTCTTTGACTATTCAAGGTCTTCCTAAAAATTTTAGAATTGTTTGTTCTATTTCTGTGAAAAGTGCCATTGGAATTTTGATAAGGGATTTCATGACTCTGTAGATTACTTTGGGTAATATGGACGTTTTAACAAAAAACAAAACAAAATATTCTTTTGATCCATAACCATGGAATATCTTTCCATTTGTTTCTTCTTGTTTAATTTCTCTCATCACTGTCTTACAGCCATTATTATTTCTTGAAATATTCTTTCTGCCCCATTTTCTCTTCCTCTTCTGAGACTCCCATTATGCACATGTTAGTATTTTTGTTGGTGTTCCATAGGTTTCAGAGCCTCTGTTCATTTTCTTCACTGTTTTATCTGTATACTCTTCTGATTGGAAAATTTCAATAAACCTATCTTCAAGTTCACTGATTCTTCTGTCTACTGAAATCTACCATTGAGCCTTTCTAGTAAATTTTCGTTTCATTTTTTGTACCTTTCAACTGCAGAATTTCTATTTGGTTCTTTTCTATAATTTCCTTTTTTTTATAATTGATATTCTTTATTTGTCTTTTTCATACTTTTGTTTAGTTATATAGACATTGTTTCCTTTAGTTTTTTTTTTTTAACATATCTACAATAGCTTTAAAAAGTCTTTGTCTACTAAGTACAACATCTAGTCTTCTTCAGGAACAGCTCCTATTGACTGATTACCCGTTTGCTTGCTTATGGGCCATACTTTAATGTTTCTTTGCATGTCTTGTAATTTTTTTGTCAAAGACTGTACATTGTAAATAAAATAATGAGGCATTTTTGGAAATAAAATTGTTCCCCTCAACCCTGCGTTTATTTTTGTTGCTATTTGTTGTTGTATGTTATTTTGTTTACTGACTTTTCTGAATTTTGTAAAGTCTCTATGCTTTGACATGTGTGACCACTTAAGTCTCTACTCAGCTTAGTGGTCAGCTAATAAGTGGAGAGAGATTTCCTTAAATGGCAGAACCAGTAAGTCTCCCAGTTTTTAACAAATGTCTCTGTGTATGTTGGAGCACCCCTTCATTGCTCTGCCAGGTGATTAAAAACTATGCCTTAGCTTTAACTTCCTGATTTCACAGAGACTGAAAGCCAGAGGAAAGAGCTTAGATATTTTCTAAGCATATGCACAATGCTACAAATGCACATGGACTTCTAGATTTCCAGAAATATGTCAAAGCTTTTCAGATTTCCTGTGGGGACACATCATTCCCTACCTTTCTCTTGTAAGCTTTTTGTTAGCTTGTTGCTTGCCCCAACTGTTTTCCAGTGCTCCAGACAGCCACAAAGTTAAACAATTCCCTCTAAATGCTTTTGAAAAACACTCTTAGGGAAAATGTATTTTGCACTGGATGAGCTGCGAGTCAGGTAAAATAAAGACAGCCTTGCAAATGGTGTCTTCTAGGTAACTACCAGGCAGGTCAAATAATAATAATTCACTGGAAATGATGCTTTAGAGCAACTCCAACCCCATTCTGCTCCCCCCATGACTTCCTGGCTTCTTGTTTTTACTGTAATTATGGGTTGGTATTTTTAGGGCTACCACAGAGCTGAAAAGAAAGACATGGGAATAGGGCAAATTAAAGTTCCATGAAGCTCACTGCCCTTACCAAGATTTAGATATTTTTCTTAAATAAATGCCCCCCCAGATTGCTGCAAGCATTTTGTTAATTTCCATAGTCCTGAAAAACTTCATTCTGATATTTTTTCCAGTTTTCTCATTGCTTTTATAGGGGAGAAAATTCTGGGAGGTCATTACTCCACTGTTTCTGCTGTCTCCTAAATCTCCAATCTTGAGTATACAACTTTTTAGTAATCTCTAGAACAAAATAGAAGAACATATAGAAAAACACTTCTGCTGCATACTGAAGGGGATAGTATTTACCTCAAGGAAAAGCACTTGTGCAATTGTCTCAGTTACAAACTGAACTGGCTGCTCTTTTCATAGAACACCATACTTACTAGATAGACTAACAATATTATACACTCATGAGTATTCAGCAGATATTTTCTTTTATTATTATTATTTTTTTAATGTTTATTCATTTTTGAGCGAGAGAGACAGAGCACAAGCATGGGTGGGGGCAGAGAGAGAGGGAGACACAGAATCCGAAGCAGGCTCCAGGTTCTGATCTGTCAGCACAGAGCCTGATGTGGGGCTAGAACTCACGAACCATGAGATGACCTGAGCCAAAGTCAGACGCTTAACGGACTGAGCCACCCAGGCGCCCCTCCGCAGATATTTTCTTAAACATGAATGAATCAAGCCTCTCATTTCAAGGAAACTATTGACAGAAGTCGATGCCAATGATAAGTCTCAAACTTTCAAGCAAAAATAAAAATTGGGGAAAACTTCTATCTACCACTATGTGTTTGACAGCTTCCCCATACTTCCACTTTTCTGAGATTGGTGATGGTGTTAATAAATATAACTGTGTGATATTAATAATGAAATGTGTCAGAATTTGGAAGATCTGCATAATTCCATGACCCATTATTTTCTTTTTTTCTTTTTTCTTTTTTTAATGTTTATTTTTGAGAGAGAGAGAGAGCACGCGCGCATGGGAGAGGGGTAGAGAGAGAGGGAGACGCAGAACCTGAAGCAGGCTCCATGTTGTGAGCTATCAGCACAGAGCCCGTCGAGGGGCCCAAACCCATGAACCCATGAGATCATGACCTGAGCTGAAGTCGGCGCCCAACCAGCTGAGCCACCCAGGCACCCTGATGAACCGTTATTTTCTAAATAATCAATGGGCAATGTTAACAGTATCATGGGTAGATAAAAGAGTCTTTCACAGTTCAAGTTAGACCAATAGATTTTAATATAAAAAAGCACAAAAAGTTCATAGACTTGATTTCAGATTTCAAATTTCAACTAACCCTTAAGAAATTATCATTTGTCAAGTTTGGTATAGTATCAAAGAATATCCACAATTATCCGAAAAGAGTACTAAAATAATCCTATTTCCAACTGCATGTCTCTGCAGGGCCAGATTTTCTTCATATATTTCAACTAAAATAACATATCATAACAGATTGAATACTGAAGGAAATAAGACAATCTAGCTATCTTCTATCAATCCAGACATTAAAGATATGTACGAATATATAAAACAGCACCATTCTTCTCAGATTTTTTTTGTTTTGGAAAATACAATTATTTTACTTTAAAATATTTGTATTAACATATAATGGGTTGGGGTGTGGCTCAGTCGGTTAAGCTCCCACTCTTGATCTCAGCTCAGGTCATGATCTCATGACTGCACTGACAGAGCAGAGCCTGCTTGGGATTCTCTCTCACTCTCTCTCTCTCTCTCTCTGTCCCTCCCCTGCCTGTGCTCACTTTCTCTCAAAATAAATAAATAAACTTAAAAAATGTATAATGGGTTATTTTAAAGCAATAACACAAATTTGTGTTTTAATTTCTACTTTGGTAAATACCAAAAGTTATAACTCATGTAAATAAAAGTTTTTTAAGGCCCTTAATAATATTTAAAAGTGCAAAAAGTCCTAAACTGAAGAGTTTGAGAACTGCTTATGCTATGTTTTCTAAGATCAAAGCCCTAATAACAAACCACCCGGAAAATACAAGGATGGCTATTATTTAGTATTTAATTCAATCGCCCATGTTTAGTGCAAATATTTTGGACATGCGACCCATGTCCAAAATCTGCTCATTCACACAGGCATGATGGTCGGAATTATTTAATCTGTGTAGGACCTTTTAGGCTGACCCTTTCTGCTTTTTCAATAGGTCATGTTTCTCTCTTTCATAGCTTTTGTGCAAGGCTGTTACTCTGCCTGGAAAGCTCTCTCACCCCCTCTCCTAACAATTCTTATTTATCTTCAGATCTCAGATCAAATGTCACTATCTCAAGGAAACCTTCCCTCATCTACTCCTTCCAAAGTTCTCATCCTCCAGATTTCATTGAAACCCCCTAATTTCTTTCATGGGTCCAAGCACTTCTTTTCTTTCATAGCACATATCACAATTTGTAATTGTGTGGTTTTAAGATCTGATTAGTGCCTTTCTCTCCCTTAAACTTCAGCTTCACAAGGGCAGTTTTCTTTTTAGCTTACCGTTTATCCTCAATATGTATCACAGTGTTTGGCAGTATATATGCACAGAATGAGTCAATTATTTTCCAATATGAAAACCACATGTTGAGGCAAGGAAGAGTGCATTTTATTGATTGTCCCATCATTTTAAATAGTTTTTCAAATTACCAGCCTTGAGTTATGAGAGATCTGTTGAAAACAGTTTTTATTGTATGGCCCTCCAAGTAAAAAGATATCTTAGGAACACAATCGTTCTAAAGGAAATCAGATTGCTTGATTTGTGTACACAGATGCCATTTCACAGAACTTTCTCCCAACTAAGGCTTCTTAGTCTCCAAGCTTTTTTAAAAAATAAAATACAAAAAGACTTTTACTAATGGTTATGCTGAGCCTTCCTCTAAAAATATCTTTTATTAAATGCAGGAGGAGATTGGATTCATGCTGTATTATTTCTTTTGGGACTAATGGTGCATTTTCCAACTTCAGAAATTGTTTTTAAGACCGCAGAAGTATCAGATTAAACGAATGTGGTGACTACCTCAGGACAGTAGTATTTTATTATATTTTCCTTCCAAGAATGTAACTGTTATAAATTACTACAGTTATTTATTCTTCACTTTACAATTTATTAACTGAGGGGGTCATATTTCATTCTTCTTCCATTTGAGTAACTTGTGTGTGTGTGTTTATGCAGCAGTGACAAATAGTTTTTCATTTGAGGGCTCTAGACTTTGGTCCTGTTTTAATTAGGAGACTTTCGAGATTTGGATGAAGGCAGCATATTGTCCTTCCAGTTATCCAGGCAAAATTTGCAGCATCTGTCTAACCATAAGAGTTACAAACCCCCTTCAGATAATAAGTCTAGTATACTTTAATAGCACTGCTTTCAGAATTTACAGCCCTTACTTTAGAGTACTCAGTGTTGATGTTACTGCTAATCTCAAATGGTTTTGTTTTACACAGAAACAAATGGATATCAATGCTGCTATTCAAGCCTTGATTGAATCACATGCTGCCCTACAGATGGAGGTAATATATCTGGCTTTATTTACATTGGCACTCTCAATATACAAATTAAACTGAAAGTTTTTTCAGAGTCCAAAATGTGGCTTTATCTCAAAGATTGTATTTAAAACAGATTGAACGTAATGAAACTACTTTCAAGGACAAAGTAAGCATTTTTAATAAGCAGAAATATATGCATGGGTTTTTTTAAGGAAAACATTTTTAAAAGGTGTAATATCATTTAAGGAATTTTTAAACAAAGAATTAGATACTGTAGAAGAAAATAGTTTAATGAAGTTAGCCATTTCTTAAAATGGGATCTATCACTGTTACTCATTTTTCTTGATTAAACTCTATTCAATGTATACTTTCTTAAAAAATAATATACTACAGTGGGCATAATAATTGTTAAGTTTTATGTTAGCTTGAAAACTAGGCTTTTGGAGTGAATTTAATCTCTTACTTAGGATCCAGTTTAATAAAATATACATAGATGGCTATATTTGAATATAAACTGATCTTTACACCCTACTCCCAAGTCACCGCACACAACAAAGATACATTTTTCTTCTGCCTTGGTCCATGTTGATGATGAGGGTTCAATAATGCTGCTGGCTACTCTGGTTTTTTGCTAATATGATTCCTGTGATGACTTGGCAGAACTACCAAAATACTGAAGTGACTCTAATTGACTACGGTGCAGAGATATCCAAAACCCTGAACTACCTTAGCAATTTACTGCACAGCATCAAGAATCCTCTTGGCACACGAGATAACCCAGCACGAATCTGCAGAGATTTGCTTAACTGTGAACACAAAGTATCAGATGGTAAGTTCTTGGTTTTCTCAAACTCTGATGTCTAATTCCATCATTTCAGTGTGTCTGAGATTGATACTATATTCATTTTGAATCTTAATCATTTTGATAAAACGCTTATAGGAAAGCATTTTAATGTTATCAAAAACCAAATACTCTTAGAGGGAGACATGATTCTGAAGTCAGAGTATCCCTTTCTGAGGGTTCACGTTACAAATGTCTTCTTCTATGCATCCTTATTGATCCCCAACTTTTCTTACTCCACCCTAATTATAGTACTTGCTTACACGTCATGTTTGGAACATATCATATTCAAGATAACAATTAAAATATGGAGGACTGACCTTTGGGTTAATAGGAGTACCTGTCGGGTCCGCCAAAGGTGATAACATGAAAAAAATATACATGGGAGAGCCCCCATCAGCACACCTCCTAAAATTATGGCTTTTACACAAAATGGAATTTAAATGCATCACTGTAGAGTCAGTGAGTAGGAAGATGGTTTGGTATTCTTGGAATTTTTTCATTCGTACACTGATAGCCCCAAATCCATTAACCAGAGGTACAAAAATGAATTTAGAATAGAACCATAAAGGAAAAGCTTTAAAGCAAGTAGAACAGTTCTATTTATCTAATGATAGATAAGGGAACCCTGTCTGCTCTAATATACCATTTAATTTTAATTTCTATTGGGTCTGTGGTCAGCTGTACGATCAATATTAATAGTTATAATGTTTTGCTAAAAACTTACATGTAACAATGACACATATGCTGATTTGAAAAAAAAATGTTATGTTCTTATATGGTAACTAGTAGTCCATATTTTATTTAAATTATATGTACACACATATACATCACATAACACACACACCCTTGTCCAAAAACACAAGCTTCCATTCTATAAGTGCAATGAAAATATTCATTTTATTTATATTAATAAAATGCTTAACTTCTATAGATATTTCCTGCCTTAAATTACTACAAAAACTAAACTAATATAGACAGTTACAGCTGCCTACAGTAATTCTGTTTGATTCTTTCCCATATTTGATGGCATAAACATGAAATTCTATCGAATTGAAAGTAACAAAGACATTTTAAGACATACAAATGACTGAAATCTAATTCAAGGTCTGCCTTCTTTGTAAGAAAAATAACTAAGTGGTATGGATTGCAAGGTATCAGAAAGGTTTTAATGCCCAACAATATTTTCATCACTAGGAGACAGCAAATGCTATAGAGAAACACAAAACAGCAGGGAAGGGGGATATGATAGAAAATGGAGTGGGGGTGAAGTTTTCAAGTATAGTAGCTAGATAAGGCATCTCTGAGAACATGACATTTGAGCCATATCAGAAGAAGGTAAAGGTACAAGCTATAGGAAATCTAGAGAAAGAGCTTTCCAGGCAGAAAGAACAGAAAGAACGTTTGCAAATGCAAAGGCCCTGGGACTGGAGTATATGTAGTATGTTCTAGGATTAACAAAAAGGCCAGTGACCAGAAGAGAGTGCGTAAGGGCAAGTGGTAGAAAATGAAGTCAGAAAGATATCCAAAAAACCAGATTATGTAAGATCTTACAGACTACCCAAAAGACTACCGCTTTTATCCTGAATATGGTGGGAAGCCATTCAAAGTTTTGCAGCAAAGAAATGATAGGATTTGACTTAAATTTTTGAAATATTATTCTGGCTAATGTATTGCAAATATAATGAGGACAACAGTAAAAGAAACCATTGAGGAGGCCACTGAAAAAGATCCAGGTTAAGAGATGACGGTAGGCTGGACTAGAATTAGTAGAATAAGGGATAAATGATCAAGTCTTTGGCTATGCCTTAAGGTACAGCCAGCAGTTCTTGATGATAATTTGGATGTGGGTTATGAGAGAAATAGAATGATAGAGGATGACTCTAAGCTTTTTGACTAATGGATGGAAGTGTGGAGTTGCTGTAAGAGAGATGCAGAAGCAAGTTTTGGAGGAAACATCAGGAGTTCGGTTTTAGATATATCTCATTTGAGATGTCTGTTCAGCATAAAGTAAGAATGTCAAGGAGGTTGGTGGCTATTAGAGAAAGGTTCTGGCTAGGGGTAAAAATTAGGACGTAATTTGCATATCAATAGTATCTAATGCCCCTGGACTGCTTACAACTACCTAAAGACTAGGCGGAGAAAGAAAAGCTGAGGTAGCTGAGGTCTAAACCCTATGCCTTCGGGCTCTTCAGTGTTTAGAGATCAGGGAAATGAGGAGAAACTAGCAAAGAAAACTGAGAAGAAGCTATCCCTGATAGGAGGAAAACTAGATGAACAGTAGTGAAGAAAATTTTGCCTGAGGAAGGGATCGACTGGGTTCCTGAGAAAGGCTACTGAATTTAGCAGCATGATGCTCTGTGTGAGCTTCACGAGAGCAGTTAAGAGGAATAGTAGTGGTTAAAACTTCATCAGATTTTAAGAGAAAATTATAGAGCCAGAGAGTTTCCATTTCCAGTAATGAAGGAGGTAATTCAAATTGCCAGGCTGAATATCTTTTAAAATTTGTTTTCAAGTTAAAAGCATCAAATAGCCAACAAAATAGTGAGGAAATTTTAAGCCAACATTTTGAAGGAGACAGCAAAGAAATGAACACAGTTAGAACTGCTTTTGCCCTGGGTGTGTTCTAAATACAGCTTTTGGTAGCTTCGTGGGGCTCGGGTCAAAAATTGGTATCTGTGGCCCATCAAATGTGAGGATTTAGGTTTTCAAAGGGCTCCACTCTGAAAGTAAACATAAACTGGAAGAGACAAGACTATAGCCTAGCTTCATTCACATCATGAAGATAGCTCAGAGTCTTAAGCTTTGAACTTGGACTAAGATGATTCCAGACTGCTAGTACCCCCCATCCCATGTCTAACAGAAACAAAAGTCTTCTATAAAATATACCATCATCCTAGGGCTCAAATTATTTCCACAAATCATTTCTCAAAGGTAGTGCCCAGCACACAGTCAATGATACTGAGGCATACCGGTTGATAAAACACCATGAATGAGAACTGGCAGAAACAGCAAGCAGAATTACACTCAAAAGAAAATTAAGAGAGGAAGAATTTGAAACTGAAGGTGTAATAGACAAGCCTTCCATAGGAACACAGTCGATTCACGATAATAAGAAGGAAGGCAGAATATATGTGTGTAAGCACAGATAGGTAAGGAGATGTGGTAGCTGGAGGTTCTGTAAGCTCCTTTCACATTGCCTCAGTTGCCTCAGTGACACTGAAAGGTTATCACTCAAGAATAAAGGTGAAGGGATGGGTATAACAAAGGTGAGAGAAGAAGAGAAGGTTTCAAACAGTTAACTAGGAGAGCAACAGAGGGAACTAATTAGGGAAACATGGTGTTGTTGTCTGGCAGTCTTACAAACATGTGAATTTAAAGTGAGTCCAGTCCACATAGTTGTATTTTTCTTCAGCCACATTTAGCTGTGCAGGTACAGGTGAAAATTGGACTTCTATGAGGTTGGGATTTTATAAGGCAAGCACAATGAATTGTGGCAGGGCAGGGATGTTATGGAAGTCTCCAAGGAAGTAATTTTAGTAAAGATCTGTGGGTTTTACTTGGGTAGGGAGGGAATCGAACACATGATTATGAGAAATCATGAAAAAAATATTATCGATGGATTGTAGGTCCTGATAGGATGGAAGAATAATAGGAGTCAGGACAATAGAGAATGGGTTCAAAAGAGAAGAGGTGAAATAATGGCAGAATTCTAGTTTGTAGATAATGACAAAGGCTAGGGTACGGCCTGGGGAAGTTGAGGGTTAAAGTGAATGGGGCAGTAGGGGGAGCAGGGGAAGGGTACGAGAACATTGGCAGAAGAGTTCAAGGAACTGAGAGGCCAGGGTATTGGAAGTGTCATCCGTGTCACCAAGAATTAGGTCATAAGTATATTTTATGAAAGTAATAGCCATCCAATGATAAAATCTTCAAAGAAAGTGGCTTGCAAGAGGAAGGGGTAATGGATGATGTAATATAATGACAGTAGTTTTACCATGGAGTTGTTTTAGGAAAAATATAGGAAGAATGGTCCGGAGGTGGCAGTGAAGGGCAAGAAAGACACCTTCCCTACTCCAAACACAAAGATAATAGAGGCTGTGGCAGAACTTGAAAGAGCTGCAAGGAAGTGCTGTGCCCATGGGAGAGCCAGTTTTGGGTTAGAACATTTGGGCCTACAAAAGACATATTATGGTATGGTGCTTCATTTATAGCTCAACGTATCCTGAAAAAATTATGAAGTCTCTACCAATTCACTGTTGTACAGCATAATACCTGAATTCAAAGCATTCTTCCCCATATAACAATGAGAGTTTGGTTGATGGAAAACTTTTTATAAGGAACTTATTAGCTCACATAGTAGAAGGAAACGGTTTCTTGGAAGACAAGAGAGAGTAGTGAAGATTATGTGTTTACCTCATTAGATAAGACGAGAAGTCTGCTCTAGAACCTGGTAAAAAATCCAGCACTAATTTCTACAACCTTTACAAAATGTCTGAAATTCTGAGGGAAAGATAAAAAAAAAGGGGGGGGGGGCAGAGGATAGGATTTCATTCACCCAATTCTTCCATATCTTAATAGATCAGTAGGTCTTCAAATGTCCCTGGACCAGAGTTAGATACTGTTGAAATGCAGGTTCTCAAGGCCTGCCTCAGACTTAATGAATCAGCAACTCTGGGGATGGGGTCCAGCTACCTGTGTTTTAACAGATGTTTCTAATGCCACTAAAATTTGAAAAACATTGCAACAGAGTCCCTACTTTTGGAGCCACCAATTCATGAGGTATGCATTTTGAAAGATTAGTAGAGTTAGTAAAGAGTTGTTGAAGATGTTCTGGAAATCTAAAATAATGGACCAGAGGAAGCCCAGGTTGCTGTAGAGGAATCTTTGCAATAGGGTAAGAAAGACAAGGATTCCTCGCTACTGAAGAAATGACAAGTACTGTTTGATTGTCTTGCCTTTTTAATGCAAGAAAGCAGAGCTATCTCTCATTCAAAAATTCTTAGTCTTTGCTTTTAGAATAAGGTGCTCCTGCAATATTCTGAGCCCGTTACTCTGGAACTCAGATGCTAGATCAATCCTTCTTCAGCCTGAGAATTTCCTGTAGACTGACTTTCAAGGCTCCTTTTGATTCTGCTGAGCAGTCAGTGAAGGCAAAGGTTGGCAGGTTTACACTCGCTACAGGGACTTCAGTTTTTCTCACTTGCAAATCTGATGAAGAAACCACAAAAAAAAATAACCATTTAATTGTACCTTTTCTGTCTGAAAACAAAGAATGTTTTATTAATTTTATGCCAATATTCATAAAGGTAATATTTTACCTCAGGGAGATTGAAGTTGTTTCCATTTAACATACATGTACATGTATATAGTATGTATTTTTTTTAACTCTGTAATCACATAGAACAGACATATACACATATACCACATTAACTGCAACTTTTCTGTTAACTATGTGACTTTAGACGGTTCCTTTAAGCTGATAGTCTCATCTATTGAAAGCAGTAGGGGGGCCTGGATCACTCATTTGGTTAAGTATCCGACTCTTGGTTGCAGCTCACGTCATGATCTCATGGTTCAGTTTGGGAATTTGAGCCCTGCATCAGGCTCAGCACTGACAGCACAGAGCCTGATCGGGATTCTCTCCCTCCCTCTCTCTGTTCCTCTCCTGCTTGTCTCTCTCTCCTTCTCTCTTTCAAGATAAACAAATAAACTTAAAAAAAAAAGAGGCAATAAATTCAGCCATTATACCATTTTTTGTTAAAATTATAAAATGCCCTTAAGTTGATAGGCACGTGAAAAATACAGTATTTTTGGTATCAATTTTATATAATGCTTGCAGCTTTCATTCATTGACTAAATGTAAATATCTTTATAATCTTCTAAGTTTTTTTTTACAGTTAAGACTATAAAAATGTATATTTAAAGTATGATAATTTGTAATGATGATTCAAATAGGTTTTAGTATGCATTTAAGTATTTTTGTGTTTTACAATAAATTAATAGGAAAATACTGGATTGATCCAAATCTTGGATGCCCTTCAGATGCCATTGAGGTTTTCTGCAATTTCAGTGCTGGTGGTCAGACATGTTTATCTCCTGTTTCTGTAACAAAGGTATGTATTGAATTGTAGAACACATGCGAGTACTTGCCCAGTTTCAGGGAACATAACTTTTAAAATTCTGTAACCTTAAATAATTGTGAGTTTTATGAATGGAAGCAAGGTATCATTCTCTACCACATATAAGAAATTTTTTGTTTTTAAAAAGTAATTCTAGTGAATCTTGACATTTTGATGATATCTTTTATGATTGACATATCATGGCTTACTCTACTGATTATGCTTTTTGAATTTCCTTTTAAAAATGTGGAACATATGGTTTTTTTTTTAATTTTTTTTTTTAATGTTTATTTTTGACACAGAGAGAGACAGAGCATGAATGGGGGAGGGTCAGAGAGAGAGGGAGACACAGAATCCGAAGCAGGCTCCAGGCTCTGAGCTGTCAGCACAGAGCCTGACGCGGGGCTCGAACTCACGGACAGCGAGATCATGACCTGAGCCGAAGTCGGACGCTCAACCGACTGAGCCACCCAGGCGCCCCTGGAACATATGTTTTTATGCATACATATACATTAGAAAATCCCCAGTGTTTGTAATTAGTAATCAGTTACCTAAAGTTTTCTGAAAATGATATCATTAAAAGAGGAATGTTGCCACAAAGCTTACTATTTTTGGTGATTTAGCACAAAAGAACCTGCCTTAAATATCCATTGACTATTATTTAAAACTTCTTTCAAGTATAATAGAATGAATGAAAGTTAGTTTGGTATGATACTGGAGATTATAACAAGCACTTATAAAACCTAAAGCTTAGTTCTACACATAACAAATACTGAAGAAATCAAAACTGCATTTTTTTTCTTTTTCTGGTTAAACAAGTTTGGTATTATTACCAAGAACTTATTTCTCATTGACAAAGAATGGATACACATGCCTATTGTATGTTTGGTCCATTATAAAGAGGCAGCAAGTAAAATGTGCGGTCTGTTAATCTCTACACTGCTTGTTGTTAGACTACCCTTTCCTAAAATATCCCTCTTCATTAACCGGGGTGTTTCACCAGTTCATCTCAGTAGGTATTCACCATTATTACTAACCTCAAAGCAGAGGAAGGAAAGATTCTTCCATTCCTAGGGAATCCATGTTCCTCTGATGAAGATCAGATGATAATCTTACTTGCAAAATATCTGCATGATCATACTCACTCCCCTGGATTTGGCCCAGAATGTTTATTTGGATTATCACAGAAGAAAGATGGGGACTGGGAAGGGTGTGCAAAGGAGACAGGAATAGTGAAGGAACTGCACTCCAATTCCTTCCTTGACTGAATCAGCTCTCCCATCTCTCCTATCTGTAAACTCAACCTGAGAAAGACTGGGCAGGTAGTGGAAAGAATGGTAAACTTGGAATCAGGGACCTGGGTTCTAGTTTCTATTCCTCTACTAACCTGGCAAATGGCACTCTGAGCCACCAAAGAGCCTACTCTGTGCCAGCAGTGTGCTAGGTAAGTGACATGTGGCTCCTTAAATCCTTATAACATCCCTGCCATGTCAGTGTTATACGCTACCTTACCAACAAAGAAACTAAGTCTTAGAAAGGTTAAATAGTTTACAAGCTTGTGACTCTCACCTGTAAAATAAAGGAAACTGAACTACTTAAGCCCTAATGTTCCTTATGATGATCGTTCCATGTTTTCAGCCTCACTGACCTTCCTTTGCCTTTCTTCTCTGTTCCTTTTACTTTTTTGATTGTTGTTTTATTTTTTTCTTTCTCTGTTACCTCATAACTGATATTTTTCTAATTTCATGTTTGGAAATTCATATAAATTCCTTGTAGACACCATTTTTGTTCACTTATGTTATGACCATACCTCTGCTTGAATATTGCTAAAATAATAATGTCAAAAACTATAGAAAAATCTCTTGGGGCACCTGGGTGGCTCAATCAGTTGAGCATCCGACTTCGGCTCAGGTCATGATCTCATAGTTTGTGAGTTCAAGCCCTGCATCGGGCTCTGTGCTGACAGCTCAGAGCCTGGAGCCTGCTTCAGAGTCTGTTCTCATTCTCTCTCTGCCCCTCCCCAACGTCTGCTCTGTCTCTCTCTTGTCTCTCAAAAATAAATTTAAAAAAAAATTAAAAAAAGAAAAAAAGGAAAAGTCTCTTTCCTTGCCCAAGCCTGGGAAATATGCGATCAGACCTCCTTGCTCTAATTTTGCTCTATATTGTTGATTTTATTATTAATACTTGTTATGCATTCAGTCATTTCAATAAACATTTACTGAAGATTTGCTGTATGACTGTAACTGCATTAGGGGCCGGCAACACCAAGAAGATTCTATCCTGATCTTTAAAAGCTCTCATAATTAAAATTACTCAACAAGTTATTATTGCAACTTCTAACTTATCTATGGAAACTCCAAAAATGATCTGCAAGGAAAGTATACACAATTTCAGATTTTTGTGGAAAAAATTATTAGTCAACAACTAATTATTAATGCATTTTAGATAACATTATAAAAATTATAATTTTTTTGTCACATCTAGTAGTCTAATGGTATGCTGAAGCCGGCTCATACAGACTCATCCAGAAAGAGTTGTATCTCTTTCCAACTCCATGTCCAGTGACACCACCATGATATCCTGAAATCAGGCATGGTAGGAGTGTTTACACCATGGAAATCAGAAAATGCTATAAATCAGGGATTCCCTGCTCCCCACCCCTGCAAAAGCCAGTGGTTCAGTCACACGCTGTTGACTGGCATTTAAATGCCAAGGAAAGTAGTTTTCTCAAGGCTGCATTCCAAGGACTTTCCTCAAATTCCCCCAAATTATAAGTTTATCAATTGCCACATCTTATAACCTGTATATTGTTTCTATGACATTAGTTGGAGTTTGGAGTTGGAAAAGTCCAGATGAACTTCCTTCACTTACTGAGCTCAGAAGCCACCCATATCATCACTATTCACTGTCTAAACACACCAGTGTGGACAAGTGCTCAGTCAAGTGGCTCAGGATTACCTATTGGCTTCAAGGGATGGAATGGCCAGATTTTTGAAGAAAACACTCTACTTGAACCTAAGGTGCTTTCAGATGACTGCAAGGTAAGGGATGGCACTTTTAGAATTGTTCAGTATAACTAACATTAAATTGCAAGACCATACAATTAAAATAATCAGAATAAGACTTTAATTGTAAACTGAAGATCCAGAAGGGTAGTAAGTTTTAATGTCCCCAATTTGTAATAAAATTACATTTTTCAGAATCAAGCATTTGCTTATATCTCGTCAACTTTTGTCACACACATTGGTCATCCATAGATTTTTATATGCAAAATAGGTGTTAATACATAGATTTAATTTTTGTTCCTCATCTTGAATAATTATATTACACCCAGATGGACAGAGCATATAAGTAGATTTATTCCATATATTTTCCCCACTGTGATTCCACATCTCATTATTTCATGGAAGACAGGTTATAGAGGCAAGTCAGTTGTATTTCATTTTGTCAGTCGCTACACCCGATACCAAATGTGGAAAGACTTGCAGATTGGCTGGCCCTACCAAACAATATTTGAATCATAGCCCATTTTTTCTATTAAAATTAAATAACAAGTGTTATGAAAAAATCTATAATTTTAAAAGATGTGGTATACAGCAGGTAGTGGCAAACTATAGTCCACAGACCAACTCCAGCTCACCACTAGTTTTTGTAAATAAATGTTATTGGAACACAGCCACATTTGTTCATTTACTTATTTTTTAATCTTTTTTTAATGTTTTTTTATTTTTGAGGGAGAGAGAGAGAGAGATAGAGAGAGAATGTGAGTGGGGGAGGGGCAGAGAGAGAAGGAGACACAGAATCTGAAGCAGGCTCCCGGCTCTGAATTGTCAGCACAGAGCCTGATGCGGGGCTTGAACTCAGGACCACAAAATCATGACTTGAACCAGAGTTGGCTGTTCAACTGACTGAGCTACCCAGGCACCCCTGTTTATTTACTTATTATCTATGGCTCTTATCACACTATGATGGCAGAGTTAAATAAATGTGACAGATTGTATGGTGCACAAAACCTAAAACATTTATTACTAGCCCTTTACAGAAGAGTTTCCTGACCCTGTTATAGAGAATAACATCCACTTTATATACGTATCGTTAATGGCTTTAAGTAGCTCGGTTTCCTTTTCTTGTGTGCTAGTGATTTAACATCTCTTACCATTTCCAAGGGACTCTACTTTTTCACAACATTTTATTTTCAGACAAATAGGGCTTGAGTATTTGAAAAATGAGAGGCAAACATACAGCTCATCTCTATAAGCAGAGATCAACATTACCAACAATTTCATTTAACTTTTACAGTTTTTTTCCAGAAACTTTCAGTGACTCACTATCTCTGAAATACAATCCAAACTTATCAGGTCTTTGTTTAGCACTTAGGACAGTCAGGCCCCAACCTACATTTCTAGTGTGGGCTTTCATTGACTGTCAACCCAAAGCTAAGACCAAACTGACAGAAGAAGAAGAAGAAGAAGAAGAAGAAGAAGGAGGAGGAGGAGGAGGAGGAGGAGGAGGAGGAGGAGGAGGAGGAGGAGGAGGAGGAGAAATAATGACAACAACAACAATAATAATAACATCAATAATTCCTACTACTAGTTATCAGGGCTTTATTATATAGCAAGTACCCTGTATTACATACATTATTTTATTTAATTATAACAGCTTTGTAAAGAAGTCTCACTTAATAATAAGAAAGTGAAAGCACGGAGAGGTTAAATAACTTGCTCAAGTCATCCAGCTAATTAGTGAAGACTAAGAAATAAACACCAAGTGTGTTTAACTCCAAAGCCCATGCCACACCATACTGGTAGGTACTTTAACTGAAAACTCATTTAATCCTCACAACTGTGTGAGGTTTTTATTTTTCACATTTTGTATGTAAAGAGACTGGTTGTACCTGGATTTCTATCAAAGTCTGTTCCAGGCCAAAATCTGTGCACTAAAACACCACGCTAGGCTTATTTTTGCAACCATCTTCTACTTTTCCAACTGTTTTTTTGTTTGTATGTTTGTTTTTATTCATGTCATTACCTTTCTCTGAAATGCCTTCTCTCCCTCTCTAACCAAGTGGCAACTTTAGGCATACGTTAAAGCCCATCTTAAGTTCTGAATTCTGAACTCATGAAGCTTCCCCTGAGTACTTCAGCGGGAAATGAGGAATTCAGCATTCGCTGTCTACATTATTTATATTATACTTCTGGCATATTGTCTTGTGTTATGTCTATTTGTTTGTGTTTCCCCTCTCTCCAACTAGATGTATAAGCTGCTAGTATTCAAACACCAGAACTAATTTATTCATCCTCATATTTCCCAAGCACTGTAAGAAAGTAGAGAATTGAATCTTATTCAACTGGGTCAACTGTACTTAGTGCTCAGTAAATATTGCTCAAAAGACTTAACGAGTTAATCTAATGGTGTCTTACACACCGAACTCTAGTTCTAGTTATAACACCAAGCTAATGACTAGTACATGGAATTCATAGCTTAAATAATCTCTAAGGATCCTTCTAATTTTAAAATTTATATAATAATTCAGTAAATGAGTAAGTGAATAAACTTAATAAAAAGCTTCACAAAACTAGTCAATTGTGTTTATTTTATCTTGTTGAATCGTAATCATCAGGTGTTTTTGTTCCATAGTGAAATTTATCAGAAACAAAAGAGCATATAGTATATAAGAAAAAACAGAAAGGCCTAGAAAGAGGAGAGGAAAGAAACTATATAAACAGTAACCACAGACTGGCAATAAAGAAAGCTAAAAGATGATTTACATAATTATAATTTGCTTCTGACTGAAGCAATTCTGGTTATTTCCTACCTAAAGTACATAAAGGTTGAGATCGCTCATTGCCTTTCATCCAAGAAGAATGCCCATCCTGAAGAATCAGTCCCAAGTAAAGGAACACAGAGCAGATGGGTGTTACTTATATTAGGAATATATTAGGAATATTAGGAACAGCCTTTGTACCGATCCACAGAGAGCAGAAGCAGAAGCCTTAGCCTCATAGACTGAAAAATCAGAACACATACTGCCATTTAGAGAAAAGAATAAACCATGTCTTCAATTAGTCATGGTGATTGTTAACCACTGAGCACTTAACTCTGTGCCAGCACTTACTTTCTAGGGACTTCCTATTCATTAGCTCTAACCCTTAAACTAAGCTGCATTGTCTGACAGTGAAGGGCATTGTCTGCCGAGAATGATTGCTAATGACACAATTACCTATCAAAGCACTTTGTTCTTGTTTTACAGATTCAAGATGGCAGCTGGCATAAGGCAAAATTCCTTTTTCACACCCAGGACCCTAATCAGCTTCCAGTAATTGAAGTACAAAAACTTCCTCATCTCAAAACTGAAAGGAAGTACTACATTGAAAGCAGTTCTGTATGCTTTCTCTAAGGTTTCTGAATTAGTTCAGAATTCATGCTGTTGGCCAGGTAATTGCTGCAGAGGGAAAAATATAGACAGAAAGATACTATCATTGTGAAATGCATGGAATAAAGCATTGGCTAAATCTTAAAGAATCTCAGGAAGAAAAGATTTCCTCCTAAGAAGGAGAAAAGGCATTTTTAAAGGACTATAATTGATAAAGTATTTAATTCTTTTAAAAATTATATTGATCTGTGCTTTCTTAGAGAATTCCCTAGAACTGAAAATTTATAAACATGGAATTCTTCAGGGTATCCTATATTTTTTGACTGAGAGCAAAGTACCCATTAGACAGCTGGAGCTGCAGAGCACTATGGAAGCAATACTGGCTAATGCTCCAAATGTGCAATGCTTCTGTCTAAAAATTACAAGCCACAGTCTAATATGTCTTATTTTCCCAAATACTAAGCTGTATTCAGGTCCCCGATGGGCATATACATCTTAGCCGGTGGTACACTACCTCTTACGTGTTGCCTTTTTGTGTTGCTTGGTGCTCTTTCTAAAACAAGGTGCTTGTGGCTTTCATAGACTATTTTATTTCTTTTTTCGTCTTTGTCATCCTTTAAGAGTGTATGTACTGGTTACATCAAGACGTGTTTTGGTTGTTAGTACTTATTTTAATTTGTTTGGTTACATACTTAATAACAAGTGAAACATTATTTATGTGAAGTCCTTGTTCTATTTTAAAATTCTCTTTGTGGATATAGAAGCAAAGCCAGCGCACTGTAACCTGTGCTTATGCACAAGAGAATTGGGAGGTTTCTTTTGTTTTTATTTTTTAAATTGTTGTAAAAAATATTACAAGCCAGCTACATCCAGTAGTAGGTTTGGGTTAGAGTTTGGGGTTGTGATATACTATTTTTAAAAATCCATGATCATCTGGAATGATACTATGTATATATATATTTTGTAAAGTTTTAATTCAGCAAATCTTTTGAAATTGCTGCTGTTTTAAATTATAAAAACCATTATTTCTGCTTCGTAGGAATTACATGTCTTATAGTATTCATTGACTTTATTTCATTATTCTTAAATTTAATGTGTTGGGATCTAAAAGAATTCAATTTACCAGTCTTTAAAGCAACATTCAGGAAAAAAAAGTCTTTAGCCATTTAAAATAGGCTCAGCCCATTCAGACTTCCCTTTTTGTCAGAGAAATGTTAGGTCAGTATTAAAAGAGAAATATTATACCTTTTGGTATATAGAAAAGCTTATACATTCATTATAAACATATCTTTAGCCACAGCAAACCATACTTACTTATCTATAATAAAAAATATGCTTTAAATCTTTTTTGGTGGTATTTGTTTTTCTTCTTCTGTGATCACATCCTTTTTTATTTCAAGTTTATTTATTTATTTTGAGATGGTGGGGGAGGAACAGAGAGAGGAGAGAGAGATAATCTTAAGCAGACTCCCAGGGGCTCGAACTCACAAACCATGAGATCGTGACCTGAGCCAAAACCAAGAGTCGGACGCTTAACCAAATGAGCCACCCAGGCACCCCAACCATACCCTTTTATTACATATGATGGCTCTCTGGAATAGTCCTTCTGTACGTTTACATTATTAGAAAGCATCTGTTACATACCTGTAAAAGGATTACAGGGCTTATTTCCTATTTGTACAAAATAAAGTCATGGCACAGAATAAATACTCCCATATATGGTCAACTGATTTTCAACGAAGGTGCCAAGACCATTCAATGGGGAAAAGATAGTTTTTTCAACAAATGGTGCTGGGAAAATTGGATATCCACCTGTAAAAGAATGAAGTTGGACCCTTATCTGGTATCATATACAAAACAACTCAAAATGGATCAAAGCCCTAAATGTAAGAGCTAAAACTATAAAACTCTTGGAAGAAAATATAGGGGAAAGTCTTCACGACATTGGATTTAGCAATTATTTCTTGGATATGACACTAAAAGCACTTTCAAAACGAGTAAAAGACAAATTGGAGTACATCAATATTAAGAACTTCTGTACATCAAAGGACACTATCGAGAGAGTGAAAAGACATCCCACAGAATGGGAGAAAATATTTGCAAAACATCTATCTGAAAAAGGAATTAATACCCCAGAATATATTTTTTAAAACTCCTACAACTCAAAAAACAAGCAATCTAATTAAAAAGTGGGCAAAGGACTTAACAGACATTTCTCCAAAGAAGATATATAAATGGCCAACAAATGAAAAGATACTCAACATTACTAGTTATTAGGAAAATCTAAATCAAAACCATAGTCAAATACCACTTCACACTCATTACGATGGCTATTATCCAAAAGAAAAAAAAAAAGGAAAATAACAAGGGTTGGTGAGGATGTGAAGAAAGCGGAACGCTTATACACTGCTGGTAAGAATGTAAAATGGTGCAAACATTGTGGAAAATAGTTTGGCAGTTTCTCAAAAGTTAAACATAGAGTTACCATATGACCCAGTAATTCTACTTTGTGTATTTACCCAAAAGAATTGAAAGAAGGGACTCAAACAGATATTTGTACACATGTGTTCATAGAAGTATTATTCAGAATAGCCAAAAGATGGAAATAACCCAAATGTGCATCAACAGATGAACGGATAAACAAAATTTGGTGTGTACATACAATGGAACACACCAATGTGAATGTACTTAATGCAACTGAATTGTACGCTTAAACTTATCTAAAATGACCAATGTTATGTTGTACATTTTACCACAATTTTTTTAAATGGGGCTATGGCAAAAATGTTTGATATCCTGCTTGAGGAACATGGAAATGTTTTTGTTTTGTTTTAAGTTTATTTTGAGAGAGAGAGAGAGAATGCCTGAGGGGTAGAGAGAGGGGAAGAGAGAGAGGGAATCCTAAGTAGGTTCCACACCGGCAGCATAGAGCCCAATGCAGGGCTTGAATTCCTGAATCATGAGATCATGACCTGAGCTGAAATCAAGAGTCAGACGCTTAACCAACTGAGCCACCCAGATGCCTCAGAAATGTTTTTTTTTTTTTTTTTAAGGTGTGGAGGTAGGTTGATTCTAAATGAAAGAAACCAGTTTGTTCTCTAATTTCAGTCTATGTGCTATACCTTTTGTTTCCCTCCCAAAAAACGTATTTCAGAGACATAAGTAGTTTTCCTAGATATCATTTAAGAAATATATATAGAAATACCTTAAAATAGAAATACCTTACTTTGTTTTTTTTGTTTTTGAAATATTAAATTTAAAGCACATTTTAATTAACGTAATCATGGGCAGTATAGTATGTATAGTGATTAAGAGTACTCAGTGGATTAGTTGTATGACTTTGGGTATATTATATATTCTTCATTGTCTCAGTTTCTTCATTGCAAAATGAGGATAATAAAAGTAAAATTCTGTATGAATTAGGGTGCTTAGAGAAACAGAATCAATGGGAGATATAGATATAGAGATAGAGATTTTATATATAATATACAAGTAATATTATAAATGTATAATATAAAAAATATTTTTATTTTATATTTTTTATGGAAATTTACTAGAAGGAATTGGCTTACACAATTATGGAAGCTGAGAATTCCCACAACCCACTATCTATAACTAGAGATCCAGAAAGGCCAGTGATGTAATTCGGTAAAGTCCAAAGGCCAGAGAACCAGGGGAGCCAATAGCTTAAAATACAGTGTGGGGGCCGCAGAAGATGAGAGGTCCCAACTCAAGCAAGCAGACAAAGCAAAAAGGAACAAATTCTCCCTTACTCTGCCTTTTGTTTGATTCAGGCCTTCAGTGGATTGCATGGTGCCCACTCACACTGTGGTAGAGGGACAATTTACTTCTCTAAATCCACTGGTTCAAAGGCTAATCTCACCCAGAAATACCCTCACAGATACACCCAGAAATAATTTTTAATATGGGCACCGATAGCTAGTCAAATTGATACATACAATTAACTATCACACTTTCTCACTGGGTGGTTGAGTGGATTCAAGAAATTGACACGGGAAAGTATAAAACTGCGTGGCATAAAGCTGCTATCGTCTTCATCAGCAATAGTGTCATCATCATCAACATCATTAAAGATTTTAAGTGTTCCAATGATAAGCTCCATGATAGTTATCACCAAAGGACATTGTGGTGAATTCCTTAATAAAGTTATTCATCTATTTTAAAGCCAGGCCATCCCCATAATTTGTTTTGTGACAATACATTTTATATTTTAATAATAAATACGAAGGCTTTCTAAAAATAAGGTGCAACTGTAACAGTATACAATTACAAAATGTGCCTTCCTTTTCTCCCCATTTGTATATATTAATGTAGGAATTACAGTGGTCATTATAAATAAATATCATAAATGTTGTTTGTAATATAAAACCAGAGCAGAAGGAATATTGGATTTAGATGCATAAAACATGAATTCAGTTCTAACCCTCTCACTTACTGGTTTTGAGTACTTGGTTAAGTCACTAATTCTGTTTCCTTATCTATATTGGGCAAATTTATTTTTGTCTGCTCTTGGTTATAGGAAGTAAGTGTGTTAAAATCTCCAACTGTGATTATGTATATGGCTGTTTCTCCTTTTACCTCCCACATTTTTGCTTTATACTTGTAATTAGTTGCGTTCAAATTTACCATAGCTTTATCCAGAGGTATGCTGGTAAATGTTTAATAACTAGCTCTCTAGGGTGAAAAGAGAAATAATCCTTACTTCATAGTGTTAGCCAGTTTTTATGGTGTAAATTCTTGGGACCATACCAATTCTTTATTGTTTTTAGTGTCTACATGGTATATCTTTCTTCATATTTTTATTTTTAACCTCTCTTCATCCTTTTGTTTAGGCATATCTGTTACACTCAGCATATGATTGGTTATATTTTTGTTTATTTTTAATCTATTTTGAGAATTTTAGACTTTTAATTAGAGTATTTAGTCTATTTAGTTAATGTAATTACTGTTATATTTTCATTGAAACCTGGTATTTTACTATTCTTTTGTATTTGTCTCATTTGTTTAATTTGTTTCTTTTCTCCTTTTTTCTTGCCCTCCTTTGGATTGGTAAATGAGGTTACATAAATTAGTACTTTTCTATTTTCCAGACAACTCACAGATATTATAAAACTTTAATTCCATCTATCTCTCAGACATTTTGGAGTGTTATTGTCAGTTATTTTAATTGTGCACATATTTAGAATCCTATAGGATATTTTTATTTTCTGATATTTTAAACTGACAATACTTACTTCGTTTTATTTACCTACTTATACTTTCTTGTACTTTTCTTCCTTTATTCCTTGAATTTTCCTTCTGGATAACTCCCTTAAGTATTTCTTTTTTTTTTAATTTTTTTTAAGTTTATTTATTTTTTGAGAGACAGAGAGAGACAGAGCATGAGTAGGGGAGGGGCAGAGAAAGAGAGGGAGTCACATTCTGAAGCAAGCTCCAGGCTCTGAGCTGTCAGCACAGAGCCCAACGTGGGGCTCAAACTCACAAACTGTGAGATCATGACCTGAGCCGAAGTTGGACGCTTAACCAACTGAGCCACCCAGGCGCCCCAAGTATTTCTTTAACAAATTCTCTGTTTTCTGTTTGTCTAAAAACAATTTTGTCTGTAGGACAATTTCACTGGGTATAGAAGTCCAGATTGTCAGGCATTTTCTTTCTAAGGATGCCTCTACTGTCCTATAATGTCATCATTTTTGTTGAAAAATGCTACCAGTTTGGGGTTTGCTTATTTGAAGTTTTTTTTTTTTTCTTTAAAGGGTGTTTTGTCTATCTAAAGATAAAATTCTTTGTTGCATTTTTTTCTGCAGTTTGGGATGTGTCAATCTAATGTCTCTGGCCTCTACTGTTTGTGTTGAGAAGTCATCATTCATATTGTTTTTCCCCATATGTAATATGTCATCTTCTCCTGCCTCTTTCAAGGTCACCTAAAATATGCTTTTATAGAGGCAAAGTTACCATGAAGCTAATAAATTTAAGTTTTAGGGTCCCAAAGTGGCCTTCAAAATGTCTTCACATGGGCATTTATGTTTGTAAAGTTTACAGATAGTATAGTAATTTTTAGTTGTTTTCCGTAAAGAGGACCCTAAATTGTGTGAGCCTTAGGCTTCACAAAACCTAGATCTATCCCTGCTTTTTGCCTGGAATGAAACATATAAGTAGTTCTTTCTGTAGAAAATAAGTTTTTATTATTTGATGACTACAATAAACAAAGAGAAGGAATGTTGCTAGTGGCACAGAAATGGCCTGAGAAGTAGAAACATGGGGTTTGGCAGCAGGCACCTCAGCATAACTCATTTTCTGACTAAAATGTTAAGTTTGATCCTCCCATACAAGACTAGCAGTTTTTATAGCTTCAGAAATAAATGTAAGCTAAGCCTTCAATGTATTGTGTGCTGCCCTATTCAAGCATAACTTTTTCATCATGACCTACATAGTAATTGGCTCTGAAGGTATGATTAAGTCATTGTCACCTCAGCCTGGGTACACAATTATGCAATTTGGGGGTTTTGGATTCAGAGTCCTGGTATAATTCAAAGCTAAATTAGAAAAATGGCACCTCTAGAGAAGAGCGACCGGTGGGGAATCTGAGCTATTGTCTCAGCTGTACCCAGCAGTGGAATTTTAGGACTGCACATAAGTGCAAAGTGATCTCAGTAACAAGCCATTAAAAATAACTCGATTTTATTAGGTATCGAGTTTAGGACAAATTTAGAGTTGAAATTCAAAAAATTTCTAATTTCTTCAAGCAAACACTGGAAATCCAGTTTCATGAAAAAAAAAACATTCTTCATGAAGGGATAAAAATTTCTCTCAACTATTAGAATATAAAAACTTTATTTGTACTTTATTGATATTACATTCAATTTTTCTCACTGGAACAGTTCAATTTGTAAAAGAGGGTAAGCCATTAACTACCAAAACAAATGCCCAGACACGGTATAAAAGATTCAGTTAAAATAATTTTTAATTGTTCCCAAATATTTCCTACACAATTCAGTATACCATAGAAAAATACTATAGTTTTTGTCTTCCTACAATGAAAAAATAAAAAAAATGTGAACAAAACTTAATTACTAGATATCAAAATGTTTTTGGTTTCATAGTTGGAATTGAGAAATTAAAACAATCAGACTTTATTTAGTTTTGTTTTATAACCAAGTGTTGTTCTGGCTGGTAAAACTTGCTGCCTTCTGGGTTCAGGTGTTTAAAAGAAAATAAAATACATACATAAAATAAATACATAATAAAATTTCTTTTACAATTTTTTTTTCTAAAATCTTTTTAGAAAGCTATTCCACATACTTCTCTGCTACAAATAGTTATGCCTTCTGTATTAGGTCCTGGATTCCTCTAATAGTAATGACCCAATTGTTGGATCCTTCTAAACGCTCATCAATTATGATTGAACCTCCTGAATCATGATTTATTTGTTTCATCCAAATAGTGCCTTTGCCAATAATAGATGCAGCCAATTCTTCGGAAACAAATCATCTGTGTTGTAATAATAGGCCCATACAAATCACAGTATGTCATGCTCCCCCACTATAGAATAATCATACCCAGAACCAACCTATGGTTTCTTCTCTGATCACCTACTTCTGTGTCCCAATCTTAGAACCCAAGCTGAGGAAATGAATCTGGCTCCTGATCACCTATGGAATAAAGAAATTCAAGGCCTTTTCTGAAGGCCTAGAAGGCCACAGTGACTGGGCCTTTTATTATCTGTCATCCTGTTCACCTTCTTTATTCATCAGAGTCAATACATTCCAGCCATACCTAACTTATCTAATGTTCCCTGAAGACACTACATGTTTTCATTCCTGTGCCTGGTAAGTTCTCCTTGTCCTCCTGGCCACCTCCTATTCTTTCTTCAAGTTAGTTTTCCTTGGGAAAACTTTCCTAACTTTCCCCATAAAGGAATGCATGCTGCTTCCCCTTTAGGTCATATTCTGTCTTCTACACTTGCTTCACTGGGGTTGTTATTGCTCTTCACATGCCTGTCTCCCTTCACTAGATGGTGACCTCCCTAAAGGCAGTGTATAGATGTTAATGCTTATAATCACCCAGAATGGCACAGCGTATGATGCAAATAGGTGTTCACATCCTTGGTGTCTTCATGTTTTATTGCATAATGTGAACCACAGACTATGCTCTGAGTTGGCAATTCAAACTGAGCAAAAAAGCAAGGTCCCTGTGCTTGATGAGCTTACCATCTAGCAGAGAAACTGATGCTAAGCAAATGAAAATATTCATGAGTATATTATTACAATGTGAAACAAGTGCTTTGAAAGAAACACACACACACACACACAAACTGTGACTTAGGTCCAGCAGAGAGGAGAAGGAGCGCCTAATGAATGCTTCCTTAGGAAAGCCGGGCCTACTTTTGCCGGCTGAAGGATAGGTAATTAGAGATGAGGTCGAAGAGAAGATATGGGTCAGATTATGAAGGATCTTTGTAAGGCCATAATAAAGCTTTAGTTCTTTATCCTAAGAGCAAGTTAAACATTAAAGCATTTTGAGGAGTTAGTATCAAACTTATGATTTGCAAAGATGCTCAGGCTTGCAGGTTGAACAAAGAGGAGACACATATTTATTGACTGAATTAACAAATGAACTACCACACTTAGCTAATTCTTGAATATTTACATTATCTAAATCTCACCTAATTGGAATTTGAATTCTAACAACCTCTTCTAGTACAGCACTGTCCAATAGAAATACATGAGCCACACATGTAATTTTTTTCTAATAGCCACATTTAAAAAAGTAAAAAAAAAAAAAGATAAAACAGGTAAAATTAATTTTAATAATATAGTATGCATAACCAATATATCTAAAATATTTTTATTGCAACATGTAGTCAATATAAAAAATGTTATTAATGAGATATTTTAACATTTTTGTAATGTACTGAATCTTTGAAATCCAGTGAACATTTTATACTTACAGGACATCTCAATTTGATTAACCACATTCCAAGTGCTCATAGCCACTGTGGCTAGTGGCTATCATGTTGGCCAATGTAACTGTAATGCCTTCACCCACTGGTTCCCAAACATGACTACACATCGTAAGTATACACAGAGACAGTAGTTAAAAGACTTTCCAGCAGCTGTCTCCATTTTAAGTACCTCTACAGAAAGACCCAGAAATCTGTTTTTTATCAAGCACGCCATATTTGATGCTGATACAACAGTCCATGGAAAAGTATGTGGGAATTGCTGCATTGCCTCAAAGTTGTGAATATAACGAAACCTTTGTGAATATAATGAAACATCTTACATCCTGGAAAAAACTGAGTAATATCATGGGAAGCCCATAAGAAGGGTGTTTGGGACACCTCTGAAGTCATTTCAGAAAGTTACTATCATCCCTATTTTTTAAAGTTCTATCTGAGAAATCCAGCTCCTGAAAAGATAGCAAATTAATAACACTATTATCTCCTAGAGTTCCCAAGGCTAATCCTGAAGATGTTATATAAGTGAGAGGGTGCTAATGAATCTTGGAGCCTCCTCAGAAAGTCTGAGAAACCTGCAGAAGAGGGAAGTGAGTTGGGGCCCATTGCAGTGGGGAAAGAAAGGCCTAGAGTCATAGATGGACCCTAATGGAGATGGAACAGGGGTAGAATAGAGGAATAGTATCTCTGGGTGTGCTCTTGTCTACCCACATTACCCTAGGTGGATCACAGCCCACCCCAACTCGAGATGGGCATAACACAGCAGGGCCAGCTGAACACCTGCCAATGGAGGTGGCATAACATCGGGGAAGCTGATAACTATACGTACAGGTTGGGTTGCAACAGCTTCTCTTCCTTCTACCCCGGGTTCTGGGTAATACCACAGAACACAGTAGCTCTTGAGAGCAATGGCAAATGCAGGCATACTGGGAGATGGCCTGAGGGGCATATTCTCCTCATGGATGAACAGATTCTTTCTAATGGAACCCTGGCTATAACACCGGAAGCTTTCTACCCACTCTCCTCCTTACCCGCCACCTGGAAAAAAAATCAGGATCATAATCCAAGTCTCAGGATTTTGAGCCTCCCTTTCAAGTATGAATTACAGTTGAAGTTGCTGATATTCCCAAGTGAAAATGAGATCACAGGGGAAAATATTAATGTATCTGAGGAGTATAATCCAAAATTTCTTAGAAAACTGGACAATTTGTACTAGCAGAGCAGAATTAATGGATTTTTTTTTAAGTAAGAAATTTGAATGAGTAATGTCCAAAGAGATAACAGAGAATATTAGCAATATGAAGCAATAATAAGCTGGATAAACTGCTGTATATATTTTATACATATTTGTGAAAAATATGGTGATTGAAATGAACTTAGTGGATGGACTAAGATTGGATACGATCAAATAACAAATCAGCAAGGTAGAAATTAGTTAGGGAACTCTCCCAGAAAGCATAAAGAACCCTGATAACAAAACCTGACAACATTACAAGAAGAGAGAGCTACAGACAAACATCTGTCATAAACATATATTTGATCTCCTAAATAAAATATCAGCTTGTCTTAAAAAAATTAAAAGACAATCTGACAATGACATTGTTAAGTGAAATTAAATGAATGAGTGACATTCCATTTTCATGGACTGTAAGACACACTATTGTTAAAATGCTAATCGTCTCCAACTGATCTACATATTCCACCCAATCCCTGTCAAAATTCCAGAAAATTCTTATGCAGAAATTGATAAACTCACCCTGAAATTTATATGGACATGCAAAAGACCAAGAATAGCCGACACATTTAAAAAATATATATTTTGAGTATAGTTGGCACACAATGTTACATTAGTTTCAGGTGTACAACATGGCAATTCAACACCTCTATCTCTTATACAATCCTTACCAACACAATTTTGAAAAAGAACCAATGTAGGAGGACTTAATTACTCAGTTTTAAAACTAAACAAAAAATTGCAGTAGTCAAGGAAGTTTGTGGTATTGGTACAAAGATAGGCATATACATCAATGAAACAGAATAGAAAGTCCAGAAATAAATCCTTACGGTTGTGGTCACTTATTTTTGACAAAATATCAAGGCAATTCAAAGGGGAAGGATGGCCTTTCCAACAAATGGTGCTTGGATCAGAAGAGAATTGCGAAAAATAAATCAATTAATTTGCACTATAAAAAAACTCAAAATGGATTATAAATCTAAAGGTAAGAGCTGAAACTATAAAGCTTTTAAGAGATATAGGAGAAAATCTTTGGGGTGTTGGGCAAGCCAAAAATTTATTAGTATGACACAAAAAGCAGAATTCATTTAAAGAATTGATAGACTAGACTTCATTAAAATATAAAACTTATGCTCTTTTAAAAGACAAAATTAGGAACATTAAAAACAAGCCATATACTGGCAGAATACATTTGCAAACCATACAAGGACTCGGTATTATCTATTGCTGTGTAGCAACTGCCCCGAAACTTAGCAGTTTAATACATTAAATATTTATTATGTCACACAATTTTCTGAATGTGAGGAATCGGTGCAACTGTTGGCCAGAGCTACAGCCATGTCAAGACTCGACTAGAACTAGAGAATCTGCTTCTGAGCTCACTCACATGGCTGTTAGCAGGCCTCAGTTCCTTGCTGGTTGTTGCTGGGGCTGCTGTAAGAATATCGGACAAACTGTATGGCTTAAATAACAGAAACTTGCTTTTTTTTTTTTAATGTTTATTTTTGAGAGAGAGAGAGAGACAGAGACAGAGCACAAGAAGGGGAGGGGCAGAGACGGAGAGAGGGAGACACAGAATCTGAATGAAACAAGCTCCAGGCTTCGAGCTGTCAGCACAGAGCCTGACACTGAGCTCAATGACCTCCTTCTTGCTGTGTCTTCACATAGTCTTTTCTCTGTGTGCATATATCCCTGATCTTTTTGTGTCCAAATTTCCCCTTCTAGATATACACCAGTCATACTGAATTAGGTTCCACCTGAATGGCCTCAGTTTAAGTCAATCACCTTTCTAATGGACTTATCTCCAAATATAGCCACACTTTGAGGTACTAGGAGTTAGGGTTTCAACATATGAAGTTTAGAGGGACACTTCACTTCACTGTTACATGAGCCCTCCTGGTAGGGCAATTCAGAACATGATAGCTTGCTTCCCCCAGAGTGAAGTGGGAAAAAGAGAGAGCAATTGCCTGAAAGAGTAACCACAGCCATTTTTCAAACCTAGTCTCAGGAGCAACACAATATACTTCTGTATGCTGTCAGTAACACAGACCAATCCTGGATAATCTGGGAAAGTTTTATATCATTAAGGAATATCTTGGTAGCTATCTACCCAAGATTTTTATCCATAATATATGAAGAACTACTATAATTTGACAATAAAAAATAACTCAATTAAAAATAGGCAAAAGATTTAAATATTTCACTAATCCAGACAGAGAAATGGCCAGTAAGCCCATGAAAAAATGCTCAACATCATCAGTTATAAAGGAAATTCAAATTAAATTCATAGTGAGATACAACTATACAACTATAATCAAAAAGACCGACAAGAAACACCAAGTGTCGGCAAGGATGGAGAGGAACTGGAACCCTCATACATTGCCAGTAGGAATGTAAAATGGCATAGCTATTTTGGAAAACAGTTTGACCATTTCTTAAAAATTAAACATAAGGGAGCCTGGGTGGCTCAGTTGGTTAAGCATCCAACTCTTGATTTTGGCTCAGGCCATGATCTCAAGGTTCATGAGCTCAAGCCCCACATCAGGCTCTGCACTGACAGTGTGGAACCTGCTTGGGATTCTCTGTCTCCCTCTCTCTCTGCCTCTCGCTCTCAAAAATAAATAAATAAACTTAAAAAAATTAAACATAAACTTGCCATATGGCCTAGAAATTCCACTCCCAGGTATCTACTCAAGAGAAATGAGACTGTGTGTGTGTGTGTGTGTGTGTGTGTATACACACACACACGTATGGGAATGTGGAAACAATTTTTTTCATTATACCAAACCTAGAAACAATCCAAATGCTCATCAATTGATGAATGAACAAAATGTGATATATCCATACAATGGAATATTATTCAGCAATAAAAAGGAATAAACTACTGGGGCACCTGAGTGGCTCAGTCAGTTGAGCGTCTGACTTTGGCTCAGGTCATGATCTCATGGATTGTGAGTTCAAGCCCCACATCAGGCTTGCTGCCGTCAGGGCAGAGCCAACTTCAGATCCTCTGTCCCCCTCTCTCTCTCTGCCCTTCTCCACTTGTGCTCTCTCAAAAATCAGTAAAACATTTTTAAAAAAGGAATAAAATACTGATACATGCTACAACATGGATGGACCTCAAAAACTTTATGCAAAATCAAAGAGGCCAGGCTCAAAAGACCACATGTTGTATTATTTCATATGAAATTTCAAGGAAGGGCAAATCTATGGGGAGGGAAAGTACATCAATGGTTGCCTGGGGCTGGAGAAGGGAACAGGGATTCACTGCAAATGGGAAAAAGGAAATTTGGGGTTGAGGGGGGTACATGGAAATGCTCTAAAACTGGATTTGGGTGATGGTTGCACAACTATAAAATTTAAAATTAAAATTATTGAATTGTATGTTTATAATAGGTGTATTTTATTTCATGTGAATTATACTTCACAGAAGCTGTTAAAAAGATGCATATGATAAAACAATACTATGTATTTCACAAAGACATGTGTATATATAGGGAGCCATATCAAATGTATAAGAGTGAGGGGCAGGGTAATGACAGTAGGGATGTACAAATAGTGACAATATTAAGGAGAGGGTTGTCACGCATGAGAAAAATAGGCCAAGAACCAGGGATTTGATTACCTCAACTTTGCCCTCCGTGATCTGAAAGAGAAAACAATTAAACAAAGCTATCATCAGCAGGACTTCCAAAATTAATAGTAGGATGAAGAAAGTAATACTCATATTTGTAGAATGCTTTACTGTTTACAAAGCTCTTGCACATACACTTTCTCATTTAATTCTCAAAATAGCTCTGTGAAATAAGTATAAATATCTCTATTTCATAAATATATTCACTGAGACTTGGAATGGTCACATAGCTACTGGCAAAGGAGATTTAAACCCAGTGCTTTCCCCTACCTTCCTTAATTGGCTGATCCAATCAGATTTTTTTCCCCCCAGATATTTGTAATTAGACAAGAGTCTCCATGATTTTATGCACTGAGGATATACAAATCTTGGAGTTGCGGAGTGGCTGTATTTTTTAGCAAGTTACATGGAGAAGAAAGACAATGTGCCTTCAAAGAAAGAAGAGTGAAGCCAATTCAGTGACAAGAGGCCATGTGGCCACAGAGGCACACATTCACACCCTCATAGCCATGGAGATGTGCCACCCAGACAGAGTGCAGTCCAGCTGTCAGCTCTAGCTGCAGAGAGGCCTCTTGCCCACGATCCTGCCCTTTCTGGGGCAGACTGTATCAGATGACTGAGTGGGGCAAGATATAAAGTATGAGGCAGTTCTGCCTGAAGTGGGCTGCTCTAAAGAGAGATGCTTTCTCTGAGCTATGCGTCAAGTTGACCAAGGCTTGTCAGAACTGTATCACAATTTGAATGCTTCCTCTGGCCAATTCTGCTTGCTCTCCTTTCTTTTCACCAGTATTTTTTTTTTTTCTTTTTTTTTTTTTTTTTAATTTTTTTTTTTTTTTCAACGTTTATTTATTTTTGGGACAGAGAGAGACAGAGCATGAACGGGGGAGGGACAGAGAGAGAGTGAGACACAGAATCGGAAACAGGCTCCAGGCTCTGAGCCATCAGCCCAGAGCCTGACGCGGGGCTCGAACTCACGGACCGTGAGATCGTGACCTGGCTGAAGTCAGATGCTTAACCGACTGCGCCACCCAGGCGCCCCTCTTTTCACCAGTATTGATTCCTAATAACTCCTATCAGCATTTGTTTCTGAAATGCCCAACCTGCAACACATCACAACACATAGCCATACAAAATAAAACTCAGGCTTCCAGTCTTTCTGGTTCCTGCCTCTTGGGTGGACATAGCTGTAATTCCACTTCCCGGCCTTTATCTTAGGCTCTGACCAGAATGTTAATTTTCTGTTTCAGTGCTGCCACTAATAGCCACGTAATCTTGAGCAAATCATTTTATTTCTCTGACTCTTTGTTTTCTTACTTGTCCATTGAAGGGTCAGGAAAGGCCCTTCTAATCCTCCTTCTGCAGTCAGCCATACAGTTGACTACACAAAGTGTCTGCTGGGCCACTGAAATGATTTTAACCATCCTTAATATATACCTTTTCATGACACTTCAGTCACAGCTAAAAGGCTTTCCTAGAAAGCACTCCCAGGCTTCTGGCTGTTAAAATGAACTCAACTATGATTTTGGCAAAGGGCCAGTTCCCAAAGTGGTTAGGGGAGCTGCAAGGTGATGCCTGGCACAGAGGCAGGAAACAGAAGTGATAGTACAGCAAGAAGATATAATCCTAAAGTGAAGGAGCTGGGCCGGTCCCACTATTCCAGTGAGGTAGAAAAAGGAAGGAAAGGAGTTTGAGGAACTGGATAGGAATTCAGTGACAGTTCCATATAACTTCTGCCTCCCTTTCTCTGTCCCTGTCCTGTCTCCAGCCTTGCATACAATGCCATGCTCTATACTCCAACAACCCAAAGTTCTCGCCTTCAAGACCACCCAAGTGTCACTTTTCCTTCAAACTACCGTTCAACAATACCACCACAATCTCTGATATTTCCATTAAAACTACAGTCCCACAGCATTGGTTGTTTAACTTAGGTAACTGATTAGCTGGGATGCTATTGAAGAGCCTTACTTGCATAACAATTTTTCCTCCAGTGACTGTGAAAAAAACACACAGATCATAAGAAGAACAAATGTAGGAACAAAAGTTTTAAAATCTTACAAAGTCTTTATGCGTCTCGTGTCTAATCTGTAGTTCCAGAACTTTCTTTGTGTTCTTAAATGGAAATCCAGATGGTTTTATTTTCTTGAGGATCAACACTCCTTTTTGTTGCTCCCATCTCACAAATCTTATCTTTAGCAAAAACCACAGGGATTCTTCCTGTCATTTCCGCTTTCCCCAGTGTAAATATGTAATCTAGTCTGAAAATCCAGTCAGGCTTTCTTTGACTCCATGGGCATCTAGCACCTCTAAGTATCTCTGAAAGAGACTATCCATATGATTCCTCTGGAAACTTCTTTCTCACTACCCATCAAGAATATTTTACTAAACTTTCCCAATTTACTTCAGTGATCCTTCCAGCACTGCTTAATCCCTGGTGCCCCAACTAGGTTTCAAAATTATCTCCCTCCCTCCCTTCCTCTGCTCACCCAATCAAAATTCTCATTTCCTGACCAACTTGCCAATGAGTAATACAGCGAAATGCCCATCATTGAGGAGGTAATAGCAGCCTACAGGTGAGAGGTCATTTCTTTGAAGTCTCCTTATGCAGCAAGAAAACTATATCTCCTATAAAGTCTCCTTATACAATGAGAAAAACACCTCGCAGACATGACGTGATGATTCCTAATATACATAATAGTGTATGTAATAATAATAATTTTGAAAAGTAACTGTGGGTTTTGTTTTAAGATTTTATTTTTAAAGAATCTCTACACCCAATGTGGGATTTGAATTTACCACCCTGAGATCAATGGTCCCATGCTCCACTGACTGTGCCAGCCAGGCACCCCTGTTTTTGTGTGTGTGTGTGTGTGTGTGTGTGTGTGTGTGTATTTTTTAGATCTGTTCTTGGGGATTGACCTTCTGGCCCAGTCTTTAAATAGGGAGATATCTAGATCTAGATAGATCTAGATCTAGATAGTCTTAAAGAGAAAATCCTGTAGGATTCTGGGGATGGGAAACTGGCTGTGTTGTGCACTGTTACAGAATTGAAAGAATAAAAGTTAATTTCTTCTTTCCTATCTGAAACCTCTCAGGATACCCTGTAACACTAGCCACCATGTGTTGAGTTTATTTCAGTAACTATTAGCTTATTTCCACGTATGATTCCATTTAATCTTCACAATAATATTAAGATTTGTAATGCAGTCGTCTCCAGAGTACAGGTGAAGAATGAAGCTTGCAGAGGCGTGGCATTAGCTATTTCTTCCATTTTCATACAAGATTCATCCTTAATGCAGATCAGGGTGGGTCTTACCATCCCAAAACTGTCAGGGTTTTACACTGGTCTTCTCCGCCTGGCACCTCTGCTCTGTACGGAAAAGTACGGCCTCGCCCAGATGAGGGGGGCGGGGAAAGAGGGCGGAGGCTGCCTCCCCCCAGGGGATGGGTTTGGCGAAGCCCCGCCTCAGAAGAGGGAGGCGTGGCCTCACTCGGATTCTCTCGGAGACTCTTGGCCCGACTGCCGCAGAGCCGTAAAGGGCTGTAAGAGTCGTGAAGTGGAAAGGCACGGAAGCGTTGCTTTACGACGATTCGGACGGAAGCGCCAGGCCGGCGTTTGCTGCTTGCGGCTTTCGGGCTCACACGTGGGTGGTTTTCGGTGTTGTTCCGGCTCTCAATTCATTCCTTTTGGTGTGGACAAGCCTCATTGAAGGACAGAGTGGCCGCAAAGGCCAAGGGTCGTGAGCTGATGAATATTGCTGTTGAAAATGAAGAGACGTTGGGAGGAGGTCTGCAGAGTGGAGCGGAAGGGTCGCGGCTACGGCTCAAGTCCGGTAGGGAGAGAGTCGGGGGCACAGCCGAGACGGAGGCCGGCCGTGTAGAGGCGGGGAACGGATTGACAGGAATGGGGAAGACAGAGGATAGAGAAGGAACTGGGCAAAGGGTAGAGGAAATGCGAGTGGACCTAACGGTTGTGAAGCAAGAAGTTACGGACTGGTCAGAAATGGAAGAAGGGATGCTGGATGGCCGATGGGTAAAGCAGGAGGTAGAGGATGGACCTAAGGTGAAAGAGGAGAAACCAGGCACTTTGGAAGTGAAGCAAGAGATGGATAGTAGTTTTGTGGTAAAAGAAGAGAAGGTGAACGAAACAGATGTAAAGGAAGAGAAAGTGAAGGTGAAGGAAGAGGTAATGGACTGGCTAGATGTGAAGGAAGAGAAGAAAGCTACCATGGAGATAAAAGAGGAGGTGTTTGTTGGTCAGAACATAAAAAAGGAGGAAATGGTGGATGAAATGTGTGTAAAAGAAGAGAAGTATTTTCCAAAAGAAGAAGTGATGGATGATACAAAGATGAAAGAAGAACCTCACATAAATCCCCCAGTGGGCTTCAAGCGGAAACTGGCCATGTCCAGGTAGGACAGGGAGAAATTCATTGGGGGAAATGCTGTAGAGTCCTCCGTTGTCTAGATTGAAGGAAATCTAGCAGCCAGATGTAGAATAATGAAAAATAAATGCAAATTTTGGTCCCTGAAGCCTGCCTGTTGGTGGTGGAGGGAAGGGGGAACTGGGAAGGCAGGGTTTTGTCAGATGACAACAAATACAGTGAAAATACTTCAGGCTGTTAGTGTCCAGTGGACAGTGTGGCCAAATTAGGAAGTGAAAATTCTGGGGACCAGAAAACCCTTGGGCCAGATTCTGGTTTGACTTAATATGCTCTTGACACACTATTATTCTTAAAGAGATGATAGAGATAAGGAAAAGTCCAATAAAACTAACAATGAAAAAGTGGAGAAGTTAAAATTAGATAAAAATGCACTTGAAGTCACTCAGTTGTCTAATTTATGGGTTCTATGAATATTTACTGCTTTTGATTTAATTTCCTTATAGTGTGTGATCATGTGACAGCATAGGAAATAAAATTGGGACTGTTAACTGTTAGAACACAGTGGGCCAAATAAAAATAACTGTAGTTTGGTTTTCAGTATCCCAAGATCCTAGAAGAGCAATTAAAGATAGATGATGGTTAATAGTATTTCTAGGTTATTTTAATCCTTATTCTAAGTTGGCTGTGGAGTTGAGAAGAAAAGATGGCAGCTGACATTTTGTAAATTTGACTGGGTCTTATATTCTTTTTCTGGCGTGTGTGCCTTTAAGTATCTAAATTCATGGATTGGACTTCTCATTAATGCGTGCACATACAATTGTTAGCAGATTGCCAGGAATTACAAGTTAAAACGTTAATGAATGATACCATTCTCTGATTGCAGTAGAAAAAAGAAGTCAAAAGTGAGATGATTTTTTTTTTAATTTAATACGTCTTCTTGAATTACGTAGTACTGACAACATTGTAAATGTTATTTGGAGACCGTTTTCTTAGAGGAGAATTTTCTAAGGATGTTAGACAGCTGTCGAGTATTTTATCGGTTCCTGGCATATACTTTATTCACTGACTACATGTCTATAAATTGGTTGTGATGAGTAACTCACCATTTAAAGTTTATGAATAAATAAGTAGAATTAATATTAAGTTTCTCGTGGGCTTTTGTAGGTGTGAAACTTGTGGTACAGAAGAAGCAAAGTACAAATGTCCACGTTGTATGCGATATTCCTGCAGGTATATATGTAATTTCCTACCTTACTACCTCTCTCTATACCCTTCTTACCTCAGAGTATAAAAGTACCTCCTCTTTGTCTCTTCAGTTTGCCATGTGTAAAGAAACACAAAGCAGAACTGACATGTAATGGAGTTCGAGATAAAACTGCATATGTTTCCATACAACAGTTTACTGAAATGAATCTGCTTAGTGGTAAGTCATCTTATGCATAGCAGATTGGTGATTCCTGGCCATTGCGTATGTCATTTGTTTATTTTTCTATTTTGAAATTTTTAGATTATCGATTTTTGGAAGATGTGGCAAGAACAGCAGACCACATTTCTAGAGATGCTTTCTTAAAAAGACCAATAAGCAATAAACATGTAAGTATTTCTTTTCATCCCTTACAGTTACAATTCCTTTTACTCAGTTAGATTCATTTTTAAACCTAATAAATGTATTAAGTGACTACTATGATCCAGAGCTATTGCAGTTACTAGTGATACATCTATGACCAGAACAAAGTTCTTCCCCTCATGGAGCTTGTAGTGTGGGGAGAGACAGATGAGAGGCACAGCTATAATTTCAGACAGAGTTAAATACCTGTGGAAGATAAAGCACAGGAAATTAAAGAAAATGAAAATGGTGTTTGTTGGGAGGAGATTGTGAAAGTATTTTCAATATAGGAGTCAGGAGAAGCTTCTCAAGAGATGACATTTAAGCAGTGATCTGAATAATGAGAAAGAGGCAGCCACGTGAACCTTTGGAGGAAGACTATCCAGGTAGTGATAAAAGCATAAGTAAAGACTGGCTTGGAGGGGAGGTTGGCACATTTGATGATTAAAATGGGGACAGGGTGACTGAAACATAGTTGAGTGAGGGAGAGAATATTGAATATGAGGTTAGAGAAACTGGTAAGGGCTCCTAATACAGTCTAAGTGAAAATAGAAGCCCATGGCAGTGTTTTGAGCACGTTTGCTTTTTCAAAGAGCATTCATGCTGCTGTCTGAAAAATGAGCATTAGTGGGCAAAAGTGGAAGATTGAAAGCAGGGAGTCCAGTTACAAAGTTATCACTGTGGTTGAGATGAGAAATGATGGTGGCTTGCATAATACTGTTAAATTATGGGGAAGTGACTAGATTCTAATTTTGAAGGAAAAACTAACAGGGCTTGTTGTTTTAATACAATTAATTTTCATACCCTTTTATCCCTTTTTCATTCCTTCAGCAGTATGCAGAATTAAAGTTTACATGTTTGAAATATATTTCAACTGCCATTCTAGAAATTCTTTAATAGTGTTACTGAATCATGTCATGGAATTATGTTCCTTTTTCAAAGGCCATTTTGACACTGGAGTTGCAGAATTTTATTGCTTTTAAAACACCTTATTTTATTGGTATTACTGTACTGATACGGACTTGACATTTCACATATCTGAAAGGAAAATTGTCATTCATCAGCATTTTTTCTCAAGATTAATTAAGGATAATTAAAATTCTGCTTAGGAGCACCTGGGTGGCTTGGTCGGTTAAGTGTCTGACTCTTGGTTTCTGCTCAGGTCATGATCTCATGGTTGGTGAGTTTGAGCTCCATGTCGGGCTCCTAACAGGCAGTGTTGAGCCTGCTTGGGATTCTCTCCCTCTCTCTGGTCCATCCCTGCTTGTGTGCGCGTGTGCACACATTCTCTCAAAATAAGTGAACTTTAAAAAAAAGAACATAAAATTCTTCTTAAAAAATAAATTACTCTTTAAATTTTTTGTTTTTATCGTGAAATCTTGCATACATATAAAAAAAGGATAAAATAGGAATACACTGTTCAGTGAATAATCATAAAGTGGACATCCATTAACTACCACCCAGGTCTAGAATTAGAACATTATCAACTTCAAAAATGCCCTGCCACTCCCTTGTGCCATTCCCTGATCCATTTTTTTCTTATGAATAGTTTTCTAGTTTATGACCATATTACAATTTATTTATCCATTCTATTGTTCATGGACTCTGGGTTTTCTGTAATAACAAAAAAAAAAAACCCTTAAAACTGAGAACACTTTTGTTAATGAATTTTGGGTTATGTGCACACCTGTTTTTTCTAGGGTTTACGCCTGGGAGTGAAATTGTTTTATTGTGGGGTGTGCATATCTTCAGTTTTACTGGATGTAACCAAAACATTTTCCAAAGTGGTTATACCAGTTTAGACTCCCAATGGTGTACGTACCTGTTGTCACATCCTCTCCAATACTTGATATGGTCAGGGTTTTAAAATTTTTGTAAATTTGATGGCTATGTAATTTTACTGGGGTTTTTCACTTGCAGTTCTCTGATTCCTTATGAGATTGAGCATCTTTCAAATATTTTATTGGCCATTCGGATTTCCTCATGTGGAATTCCTGTTCAAGTCTCTTGCTCATGGTCAACTTTCTTTTTCTTAACTGGTTTGTAGAGATTCCTTGTATTTCTTGGATGCCTGTTGGTGGTTGTATATGTTATAAATACTTTCTTCCATTCCCAGGCTTATTTTTCACTCTCTATAGTGTCTTTGATGAATAGATGGTCTTAATTTTTTAATATAGTCAAATTTATTGTACATTTCCTTTATTGTTAGTAGTTTTACGTATTTATAAAGAAACTCTTTTATACTTTGAATTTATGAATCTCTTCTTCCATAATTATTTTCTAAAAGCTTTATGTAAAGTATTGCATCTTGCATTTATGACTGTAAACTACCTGAAATTAATTTTTGTGTATCATGTGGAGATCCCATTTAATTTTCCATATGGATAATCCACTTTCTTAGCACCATTTATTGAAAAATTCATCCTTTCCCTACTGCTCTGTAGGACCTCCTTTGTCATATATCACACATCCATACATGCTTGCGGCAGTTTCTGACCTATCTATTCTATTCTGTTGGTCTACTTATCTATATACACCAATACTACACTCCTTTATTTGTAGGTTTTTGTTTTTTTTTTAATGTTTATTTATTTTGAGAGAGAGAGAGAAAGATGGCAAGAGCAAGCAGGGGAAGGGCAGAGAGAAAGCAGGAGAGAGAACCCCATGCATGCTCCTTGCTGTTAGCACAGGGCCCAACATGGGGCTCGATCTCACAAACCGTGAGATCGTGACCTGATCTGAAATCAGGAGTCGGAGGCTTAACCGACTGGGCCACCCAGGCACCCCTCTTAATTGTAGTTTTTTACTGCAACTAATTATCTCATAGAGTATTTCCTATGACTTTGTTCATTTTTTAGAGTATGGCTATACTTTAGTATGGGTATGGCTGTTAGTAATTCTATAAAAATGTGAAGAATCAGCCTGCTGACTCTACAGTCCCCTAAATTCTCCTGGGAATTTTGATAGGGTTTGCATTTATTTTATAGAGTAACTTGGGTAATTGGACTTCTTTACAGTATTAAATCTTGAAATCCTTCACTGTGTTGTATCTGCATTTACTTAATAGCTTTAGTATCTCTCTAATTTTCTCAGTGGAGATCTTACACATTTTTTGTTAGATTTATTCCTAGGCACTTTATTTTTTCATGCTTTTTTAAGTAGCATTTTCTTTTTTTGTTTTTTTATCTCTTTGCTGGTATTTAAGAATGAGATTTTTGTTGTTATTTTTTTTGTGTTATTATAATCTATGTTTTATAGCACTAAAATTTATCCCAGTGCCTTATCAATAGACACCTTGAGATTTTTCAATTATATACATTTGTGAAGTTAATACATTTATTAAACATTTCATCACAATTTCTTTTTATCTTTCTGTCCTTATTCTTCTCTTTCTCTTGTCTTACTGCCTTATGTTAGGACTTCCCATTCAGTGTCAAGTACTGATGTTGGTAGTAGATATTTATGTTTTAAGCCCCAAGTCCACACAGTATGCAGTTAATCCCTTTGTCAATGAGTTGTGATAACACATGTGAAGTAGTATCTACTAGGCAAGCTCATCAGAGATTCACTGCCCAAGGTTTTTATGGGGGCTGGTCACATAAGCACCCTCTGCCTAGCGAGTGCCAAATTCCAGACTTCCAGAAGAAAAGGAAATCAAACCATATTGTTTTACAGACAATTCAGGCACAGTGAACCATACTTACTATTTTAGGAAAAGTTTTATGTTAGTTTAGGGAACCATTTACCAGTCATTCAAATTCCCACACACTAGCCTAAAGATAACCATCTCAGGCCCGCTATGTTACCTCTTCTGTACATACTGTTTTGCAACTCCTGATCATAGAGGGGAAACTTTCACAATTGCACCATAACGTTTGCTCTTAAATTTTTTCTAGAAATAATTTGATGACTAGATTATGGAAATTCTAGTCCTAGTTTGTTATCAGATTTTATCATGAATGGTAGTTACATTTTATCAAATACTTTTTCTGTATTTGATTATTTCATTTGTGTTCTTTTAATCTATAATTTTCTAATAATAACAAATAATATTTTAATTGATTTTCTATTTTAAGCTAAACTTGCATGGTGTGTCATTATCATATCAAGCTTTTTATACTTTGCAGAATTCATTTGTATTATACATATATATATACCTTATCCATGCATTCATTTTGTATTTCTGTGCATTAGTGAGATTGACCTCTCATTTTCCATTTTGGTATTCCCAAGTTTCTGTATCAGTATGATTCTAGTTTCAGAAAATTATTTGGGAATGTTCCCATTTTATTCTTGGATGCATTCACTAATATTGTAATTACTTCTTCCTTGGGAGTTTGGTAAAATTTATTAAGGAACCAGTATGGGCTTAGAGTTTGGGCCACTGAGGTATATTCTTTACTATTTGTGGGACCGTGTGTAGGTTTTCTGTGTCTTCTTGAGTTAGTATTAATAGATTACATTTTTCTAAGAATTTGTTCATTTGACCTAAATTTTCAAATTCATTGGCATAAGGTTCTTCATAAACCTTCTCCTTTACATGTCTATAGGAGTTATAGTAATTTCTTTTGTAATATGGTTATTTATGTCTTTTTTTTCCTAGATCAGTTGCTATTACGTTTTTTTCTATTTTGTTAATGTGTCCTCTTAACTTTTGTTATATCTTTTTTATGTTAGCTTAATTGCATTATGATCAGAGAACATACTTTTTTAAGTTCATTCCTTTAAAATGCCTCAAGACATGGGGCACCTGGGTGGCTCAATAGGTTGAGCATCCAACTTCAGCTCAGGTCATGATCTCATGGTTCATGAGTTTGAGTCCCACATCGGGCTCTGTTCTGACAGCTCAGAGCCTGGAGCCTGCTTCAGATTTTATGTCTCCCCCTCTCTCTCCCTGTTCCCTGCTTGCTCTCTGTCTCTCTCTCTTTCTCTCTCTCTCTCTCTCTCTCTCTCCCTCTCTCTCTCCCTCTCTCTCTCCCTCTCTCTCTCCCTCTCTCTCTCTCCCCCCCTCTCTCAAAAATAAATATAACATTTAGGAAATCAAATCAAATCCATCAGGACTTGTGTTTATGGCCCAGCATATGGTCAAAGTTTTAATGTTCTCTGCTTAAAAAAAATATATTCCGGGGCACCTGGATGGCTGAGTCAGTTGAGTATCCAGCTCCTGACTTAGGCTCAGGTCATGATACCCAGGTCGTGGAATCAAGCCCTGTGTTGGACTCCGTGCTGAGTGTCGAGCCTGCTTGGGATTGTCTCTCCCTCTCCTTCCTTCCCCTGCTTGCATGCATGTATGCATGTGCATGTGCACGCTCGCTCTCTCTCTCTCAAAATAAATAAACGTTAAAAAAAAATTCTGCAATTGCTGAATATAGTACTCTATATATACTTTTTAGGTCAGATTTATTAATTATGTTCAAATTGTTTATAATGTTACTTTTATTTTTCGGTCTGTTTTGTCTATAATTTTTAAAGAGAAGTATGTTAACATTTCTCAATAGATAAAATCAAACAGATCTGTGAGTTTACCTTGTGATTCAGTTTGTTTTGCTTTGTGTGTTTTAAGGCTAAATTATTAAATGCATACCTCACGAAATACTTCTTGGTGTATTTAACCTTTGGCATTATGAGGTAACCCTCTCTGTCTCTAGCTTTTTTTGTACTTTGACTAACATTTACAAAGCTGTATCAGTTCTTTGGTTGGTTTTTGTGTGGGCTATTTTTTTCCTTACTTAAGGCCTTTCTGTGTCCTTATGTTCTGGACATAGTTGGTTTCCAGTTTTTCTCCCATCTGACAATCTGTAACTTTTAACTGAATCATTAACCTCATTTACATTTTAATAAAATTACCTGTATATTTGACTTTAAGTGTGTCACCTTAGTTTTGCTATTTGTCCCAGTTTTTTTTTTCTTTTTCTTGTCTTTTGGGCTGATTTTGTTTTTTTTTAATCATCTGAATTTTTCTCTTTTATCAGTTTAGATATAAGTTTATCAGTTTAGATATGTTTATATATCAGTTTAGATATATACCCTTTTTCTATCCTTTCGTTGGTTACGCTATACATTACAATATGCATGCTTAATTTGCCAATATCTGAAGTTAAGCAGTACCTGAACCAAATGCCTAGACAATGCAAAAGACCTTAAAACAAGAGTTGGCAAACTTTTTCTCTAAAGGGTCAAATAGTAAATATTTCTTCCAGGCCAATATGGTTTCTGTCACAACTACTCAGCTCTGCCATTGTGTAGCAAAAAAGCAGTTATAAACAATATTTAAACAAATGGGTGGGGGCTACATTCCAACAAAATGTATTTATAAAGATAAGTAGCAGGCAAATATAAGTTTATCAGCAGTTAACTTAAATTCCATTTAACCCTATACTGACTTTTCTTCCTGTTTCAATTCTTTAAATTGACTTTTAAAAAAAATCTCCATACAGTAGTTACTGTTTTATTCAGCCAGTGTTTATTTGGGTTTATCTTTATATTTCCCACTGTCTTTGCTCTTTATTCCTTCTGTCATCATCTTAGACCCTTTATTCCTTCTGTCATCACCTTAGACCCTTAGAGATCACTTTTTTTCTGCCTCAGGTACATCCTTTAGAATATCCTTTAGAGACGGTTTGCTGGTTACCACCACTTGGGTTACTTTGTAGATTTTTTGAATTTTTATTTATTTCCCATTCTTCACTCTAAAATGATTTTTCTCTATAGAATTCTGGGTTTAGAATTATTGTTCCACTGTCTTAGGGCTTCCATTGTTATTGTTGCAAAGTCATCTGTTGTTTTTAATTGCCTTTGAAATCTTTTTTACTCTGGATGCATTTTTTTATGTTTTCTGTTATTTGTACTATAATATGAACATGCATCTTTTCTTTTTCTTTATCTTATTTGAGAATTGTTAGATTTCTTGAATCTGTGTTGTATCTTTGATCAGTTCTGGGAAATTTTCAGCCCATTTCTTATTCCTTCTGTCTTCTAAAACTATCATAAATGTAAGTTAAATCTTCTTCCTACCTATCCTTTAACTTAATTGATTTTTTATCTTTTTTTCTCTGTAGTGTATTCTGGATATGTTCTAGTTTTAGTTAGTTCTTATGAAAATTTGCTGAGTCAGTTTTTATAGTTTCTCTTCACTGCAAGTATTTTCAAGCTGTTCTTTTTTTTTTTTTTTTTAATTTTGCATAACTGTTCTACAATCTGTGTGATTCTTTTAGTGTCTGAATACATGGAGAATTCTCAGCTACCTCTTTTTTTCTCTTTTGGTCCCTGCTCGCTAACCTTTGTTTTCTTGTATTCCTTATGCTTGCTTATTTTTTATTGAGTGCTACTTTTTTTTCTTAAATGATTTGTGAGAACTTTTTTCAAGAGTAGGACACAGGCCTTTTATTCTGCCAGGTACCTGGGAATATTGCAAATCTGGGCCTATCCTAAATCAAGTTGAAAGTTTAAGATTCCCTTGACCACACAAGCAAAGCAAATCATTTCAGACCTGAGCAAGAACTGGCCCATGACCACAGCTTCTGATGAATTGTTTTTCCTCACCCCCTGCACCCTCCACTGTTCCAGTCATTCTGATATAAATTTCCTAGCATGCTCTGGGGGTAGGGTTTATTTCTGGTTCACCCTTACCTGAATATTAATTAGGCATATTCTGTGACTCAGCCTCATTTCATGAGGGGTTCCTAAAAGATTAGAGTCATAACTCCTACCCTCTTACTGAGAAAGCTGTTGAAAGGAAAAGCCTGTATTTGCCAGAATTTGCAAAATTTGCCAAAAAAAAAAAATCTGGAGAATTTTCAGCCCATTTCTTATTACTGCTTTGCTTACCTGTCCTGGTTTTCACTTCTTGTTAAATATTGGCGTGTATTTTCTTGTTTTCTTGTTAGCTCTCCAGTGTTTTTTAAGGTGATTTTGAAATGTATTTTATTACATATGTGTCTTTTCCCCATTCTCTGATATTCTTAGATGTTTTCAGTGGGAGAATTGGTCCTTATAATTGTCACCATTACTGAAACCAAAGCCCTATAAGTTATAAACTTGCATGTAATTTCTTAAATTATTTCTCTTTTTAACAAGTGATAGCTGACTCTTCCTTTCCCTTGGCTTATGATTTAATTCTCTAACTCTTAGTGTTGCAAAACCAAAAACTTGCACTTACACTTTGCCATTTGAGTGTTCAAGGAAGAAAACTTGATGATATTACTTCCTTCACTACTTTCTGGTATTGCCTAGTTCTGCTCAGCCAACCCAGACGGGTAGTGGAGTAAAACATGTCAGAGCCAGAATATTCACATGTCCCATTTTGTATAGCCTACCGTAGTAGCTACATTAAGTTAAGCCTTGTAAGTAGGCAATGCCTTGGTTCCTCCCATGAGTGAACTACCTGTATAGTTGTATACAGCCAAGTATGGTATAAAACCTCAGAAAGGGGTACATGGGTAACTCAGTTGGTTAAGCATCTGACTCTTGATACCGGCTCAGGTCGTGATCTTGCAATCGTGAGATCAAGCCCTGCAACAGGCTCTGTGTTGAGCTTGGAGCCTGCTTGGGATTCTTTCTCTCTCTCTGCCCCTCCCCCATTTGTGCAAGTGTGCATGCGCTCTTTTTCTAAAAATAAACATCAAGAAAAAAGTTCAGTAAAAGAAAAGGAACGGTACAAGTAGCCCCTATGAATTACCAAATGTTTTTAAACATCTCATTAAATCCTTCTTTTGGCTTACAGAACATATGATTAACAAGACAGCCTCCAGAATTGGCTATATCTGGGTTTTATTACAGGCTCTCACTCTCAGAAATAGGTGTATAATGTTGGCATCTCATTAACTTTCCTTCCTAAATTGAGGGTAGTAGTAGGTACCAGTCTCAAAGTATTGTGAGGATTAAATGAGATACTAATGTTCAGCACAGTTTGTGAAACATAAGTACTCAATAAATGTTAATTATCATATTTTGAACACTGTTTTATTCACTGTTGAAATTTAAGGCATTTTAAAATTAATTTTTCTATTTATTTTTGGTTGTTAGATGTATTTTATGAAAAATCGTGCTAGAAAACAAGGTATTAATTTAAAGCTTCTACCCAACGGATTCACAAAGAGGAAAGAAAATTCAACACTTTTTGATAAGAAGTAAGTTTCTAACTTCATTCTTAGTATATTGGGTATTCTAATTTGATCAGGAACATCTTTGAAGGTTTGGTTTGATATAGAGCATTGCTGCCCAAAGTGTAGTCTGTGAGCTTTTTGTTACTGGTCCTGTGGCAAGATGATCGCACAAATTGAAAATAAGCATTTAGAAATTTTAACTAATTTTATGTCATGTGAATAATAAAAATTTGAGCTTACAGTTTATGTGTATGTGTGTGTATGTGTGTATCTGAGACCTAAGATACCATGGAAGGTTTCAGGGGCAAAATGATGAATCAAAGCAGGACCCTGCACAATTTTGACCCAAGCAGTTTGGCATTTATAATCCTTTCTACTTAGGGAAATACGATTTCACTTGAAAGCCAATGCTGAGGAAGAGAGAGGCTTGGAAAACTTACTCTGTAGTAAATCTGAAGTATAGATGATACAATAGAGATTAACCTGTGCTTTCTGAGAGTGTTAGGTCTGAAAGGTCCCATTAGTACAGAGGGGAACAGGATCCCAAAATATATCAAGTAGCCCACTAAATTATTAGATAATAGTTTTCAAATGTCCACCTTCTGGATTTGGAGTAAAAAAATTCCTGAGTGAGTTCCTCCTTCCTTAGCCTCTTAGTAACTTAGTAACTGCAACTTAGTAACTTGCAGTTAAATTCTCTGGGCCACATCTGCATGATGTGGGGGTTGTACTAGGTAAACCCTAAGGTTCCCTTCCAGTTTTACCACTTCATAAATTGAAAAGGCAAAACCATCAGAATTATCATTACTCTAATAGAATTTCCACCTTTTCAAAAAAATGTTATATTAGGAGATGGTGTTACCCATTTATTTTTTTATGTTTCAAGAGGAATATTTATAAAAAGTGATTTTGCTTTTTCCTGGGTAGCTTTCCAGAAATAAAGTAATGTTTTGCATTTATCAAATATGAGATGATTCCACTGTGCATTTTCAAGCTGACATATTTAGAAATTGACATAATTTGTTTGTAATTTAAGGTAACTGGTTTATGTCTTCTCAAATATAAAATATATTCTTGTGTTATGAAGGAAACCATTCAGACTGATTGTTATGAGAGCTTAGTTCTCAGCACTAAAAAGCATGTACCCTCAAATGTAAAATTTGGGGGTCTCTATAAATACAAGAATGTATGTTAGAGGTTTTTTTTTTTTCCCCTTCCAAAAATAAACATTCAGTATGTCTCTTAGATTTAGAACCCAAATTTATACTCAGTTATTTTGTTACACCTCAGATCTGTGAAGTGGCAAATTGGACTCTTTCTGCATTAATGCCTTTGGCTGGTGAATTTGCAATTGTCTGGGGTTGGTTTTCCTTAAATTTTTTAGTGTTTTCCCATGAGGACATTAGCAACATACTTCATAACAGGCTTTATTATTTTTTTAATATTATTAAAAAATTTTTTTAAATAATTTACTGTCAAGTTAGCTAACATACAGTGTATGCAGAATAGTCTTGGCTTCGGGAGTAGATTCTCGTGGTTCATCACTTACTACAACACCCAGTGCTTATCCCAACAAGTGCCCTCCTCAGTGCCCATCACCCATTTTCCCTGCCTCCTCAACCCCTCACACCCTATCAACCCTCAGTTTGTTCTCTGTATTTAAGAGTCTCTTATGGTTTGCCTCCCTCTCTCTTATTTTTTCCTTCCCTTCCTCTATGGTCTTAAGTTTCTCAAATTCCACATATGAGTGACAACATATGATACCTGTCTTTTTCTGACTGATTTATTTCACTTAGCATAATACCCTCCAGTCCCATCTATGTTGTTGTAAATGGCAAGATTTCATTCTTTTTCATCACAGAGTAGTATTTCATTGAGTGTGGAATCACACCACACCTTTATCCATTCATCAGTTGATAGACATTTGGGCTCTTTCCATAGTTTGGCTATTGTTGATAGCATTGCTGTAAACATTGGGGTACATGTGTCTCTACAAATCAGCACTCCTGTATCCTTTGGATAAATTCCTACTAGTGCTATTGCTAGGTGGTAGGGTAATTCTATTTTTAATTTTTTGAGGAACCCCCCCCCATGCTGTTTTCTAGAGTGACTGCACCAGTTTGCCTTCCCACTAACAGTACAAGAGGGTTCCCCTTTAGATTCAATTTCTTTGCTGTTTTCACACATGTAAAATGGAGCTGATGGTAGCTATTGTGTAAAGTTGTGACCTTTAGTGTATTAATTTACCTAGCCACTAACTGGAGTGTAGGAAGAAATGAATGTATGTAGCAATTGTAAAACTAATACATCTTCATCATAAAAAAAAGTGTAATGGAAAAATAGCACCTATAAATTCTACTATGTGGATATGACCACTGATAACATTTCATGTTTCTTCTAATCATGTTTTCTTCTTTTTCCATTAGTAAAATACAACATTAAATACATAAGAGTATGCAAAGTTACATGGCTCTTTTCAAGTTCAAAATTATTAATATTTTTATGAATAAAAGGATACTTTTTTCTGCAGCTGCATTTGTTAATGCAAATCTGCCATATTTCTAAGTAGTGTATTCTAGTTATGACTACCATATTTATTTAATTATTACCATATTCATGAACATTTAGCTTATTTCTGGTTTTTAATTATTAGAAATGCCATAATAAACATTACATTAAACAATTCTTCCTTGAAGAAATGGCTTTGTGTGCTTATATGACTTTTTCTTTGCAATCAATCCCTAGAAGTAGAATTGCTGGATCAAAGACTGCATGCATTTAAAATTTTGAGAGGGGTGCCTGGGGCTAGTTGGTAAGGGTCTGACATTGGCTCCAGTTATGATTTCATGGATTGTGAGTTCAAGCCCCACATTGGGCTCTCTGCTGTCAGCACAGAGCCCACATCGGACCCTCTGTTTCCCTCTCTTTCTACCCCTTTCCTACTTGCGTGTGCGCTCTTCTCTCAAAAATAAGCATTAAAAAATAAAATTTTTGAGAGAGACTTCAAATTACCCTCCCCAAAAAAGTACTGCTTTGTATCTTCATCAGAAAAGTATATGAGAATGCCTATTGTAGTTATACTTGCACTTTAACTGAATGTAAATTTTTCTTGCATATCTGATTATTGGAAAGACTGAGCTCTTGAATTTTCTCTTTTAAGATGTGCTTTTTTATAGCTCATCTTACTCTCATAGGGAATATTTTCACCAGTCTGTTTATCCTTTAATTTGGTCTTACAGTCATCTTGATTCGTTTTAAATAGTTGTAAAAAAATTCTGTATAGTATAGAGATAGGAAAATGGAGTGGTTAAGAGCACAAATTGGACCTGAGCTACCTAGGTTCCTATTTATGATTAGCCTTCTCCTAGCTATGTGATATTAAGCTAAACCACCTAACTTTTTTGTCTTAGTTTCTCATCTGAAAATGTGACTAGTAATAATACTAAACTGGGACTAAACCAGTTTTCAGTTCCATTTGTGATATATGAGAATACCTATTTAAACATCTTGCTATCACTGAGTTCTCTCTTAAAAAAATATTGCTAATTTGATTCAAATGACATTTTTTAAAATTTCCTTTTATTTAAAAAAAAATTTTTTTTTTTAACATTTATTTTTGAGACAGAGAGAGACAGAGCATGAATGGGGGAGGGTCAGAGAGAGAGAGGGAGACACAGAATCTGAAACAGGCTCCAGGCTCTGAGCTGTCAGCATAGAGCCCAATGCGGGGCTTGAACTCACGAACCGCGAGATCATGACCTGAGCTGAAGACAGACGCTTAACCGACTGAGCCACCCTGGCGCCCCAAAATTTCCTTTTATTTAATTGCTACTGAGATGAAACATTTGACTACACGTTTCAGAGTGATATCTGAGTTCAAGTGTAAAATTTGACTTGCTGGAAGGAGGGGATACTACATCTTTTCAAAGGATTTATTTTCACTTTCCATGCCCCAGTAGTCTGTTTTTAAGAGACTCATTTTCAATACTCTTTTTCAACTTTCAGAAGTGATTAATGCTTTGACTCCGAGAAACCTAAATTTGAACATTGCCGCTACCATTTAGTACACAGTACGTGACCTTGGGCAGGATTGAATTTACTGCATTGAATGGATTAAATGAAATGATAACTAAAGTAGTACCTAGCACTGCTTCTCTTAGCTGAAACCCTTGGGGATATGGTAAATTTACTATATTCACTTCTAGGAGGTCTGGGGCAGTATTACATAAACAATACTATGTCTACAGTGAAACATGCAAATATTTACATTACAATGGGTAAATGATTGTGAACTGGCTCAGGCAGGTTTTGCTGGCTAAGGAGGTAAGGAAAAAAATCTTTAAATTTCAAATATTTGGGGACTTTGTTACTGGTCACATGAGATTTCAGTCCTGTATACTAAGAGGACTATTATAACTCCTAAAGTATTAAATTGCCCATTTGCTTATTTAAGCAGCTTGAGTTACAGTTTAATAAAAAACTCAAATGGAACTTGTTTAAAATTAAACATTCCAATGTTAATTTCTGAACAGAGTGAAGAATTCTTTGTGGTGTTTTTGTAACTTTTCTGTGAAGTCTGAAATTATTTCAAAATACAAAGCTTAAAAAACCTAAATACCCTCATGTGAAGTGTGACTAATGCTGTATAATTGTGCCTGAGTTACCTCTGTAGAACTATCAGTAGGTTATATAGCAAGTGTAATAGGTACCTTAGAAGCATAGGTTCATGGCAAACCCAAGTATCCTTTATGGTAGGAGTATTTGACCAGTATTCGACCAGTATGAATCTCCTAAGTCTCATATGCAAAATTGTGTGATGTGCAAATTTTTATAAGAATAGGAAATGTAATTTTCATGTTATAGTCAAAGGTGGAATATAACACTAACCAATCTGTGAGGTCAAAAATGTATTTAATAGTGATGAATTTTAGAGGACTGGTGAATTTACAGGAATGTCATAATAGGTAGCTTCAATGAATAAAGAAAAGTTAAGGGATGCTTGTGTTAAGAATAAGTTGAGGGGCACCTGAGTGGCTCAGTTGATTACGCTTCTGACTTGACTTCGGCTCAGGTCATGATCTCACAGTTAGTGAGATCAAGCCCTGTGTCAGGCTCTGCTGACAGCATGGAGTCTGCTTGGGATTCTCTCTCTCTCCCTCTATCTCTGCCCCTACCCCATGCACATGCACACACACTCCCTCTCTCTATCTCTCTCAAAATAATAAATAAACATTAATTTAAAAAAAAGGAATAAGTTAGGCTAAAGCAAGATTGACATTCTCTCTTAAAAAATAGAAGAGCTTAATAAGGAAATGTGTCCAGTAGAAGACTCACCTGCTTTCTCTGGAGCAGATCCCAGACCACTTCTTTAAAATAGTGACTCTTTCAGGGGCGTCTGGGTGGCTCAGTCGGTTAAGCGTCCAACTTCAGCTCAGGTCATGGTCTCATGGTTTATGAGTTTGAGCCCTGCGTCGGGCTCTGTGCTGACAGCTCAGAGACTGGAGCCTGCTTCAGATTCTGTGTCTCCCTCTCTCTTTGCCCCTCCCCCTCTTGCACTCAGTCTCTCTCTCTCTCTCTTTCAAAAATAAAAACTAAAAAATAAAATAAATAAATAAAATAGTGACTCTTTCAGAGCTAACTTGTTTACCTCCTCTCTTTGTGGGGCATTATAAACTTATGTTCACTTTCACTCATTGCTAATCAATTACTGTTGGAAGAAATATGAAAGATTTATATGAAGAAAACCTAAACTGTACTGAATGACTTAAAAGATTGGAACAAATGGAAAAAGGTACCTATTCTTAGGAGACTCGGTATTATATAAATAACATTTCTTAAATGAATGATTTTTATATCTGATGCGATCCTAATGAAAATACTAATTTTGTTTGGTTTTGATTTGTGATTTTTTTTGAGAAGAAGGAAAGAGTTTATAATAATGACTTATGTTCATTTTGAAAAATAAACATGGAAGAAGCACCAGGAAAAATATGAAAAAGAGTAATAAGGCTGGACTCATCGAACTTTATGAAGTTCTAGTAAAATTTTTTAATGTTGACATAGAAATCTATAGTTAGCTTAAATTATAGAAACTAGATATAAGGCTGTTTGGTACTCTAGCATCTGATGAAGGTAGCATTTCAAATTAATAAAGATAATTACTTAATAAATGGGGTCGAGTCAGTCAGCTTGCCATTTGTCAGAGGAAAGCCGGATTTTTAACTAGAATTTCAGGTGGATCAAAATCCTAAACTTGAAATAAAAAATAGTATATTTTCATAATCTTAAAGAGAGGAAATACTTAATCCAAAGCCATAAAGGAAAAAAAATAACTAAATTTGCATAAAAATTTTAAAAAATTGTGTGGTTAAAAAAGACCACAGTAAACTCAAAAGACCAACAGGACAAAAAAAAACTTTAACATGTATGACAAAGAGTGTTTATGCATTAATAAAAAAAAGATTGGTACCTAATTAGGAAAAGGGGCAAAGGATAAGAATAGGTGGTCATGGAAAGATACATATTTACATGTGTCATAGAAAGATATGTATATATATAATACATATATGCCGTAATAATATATGCTACATATGTGCATATATATGCCATATATAATATGTGGCACATAAGTATTTATTGATAATATCTAATATAATGAAAGTACGGGTTAGCCAGACCAATTTGCTGTTCCACTGTTGCTGAGAATATACTTTAGTGGTCATTTTAGAAGGCAATTTGGTAGTATTTTTCAAAATGTTATATATGCCTACTCAAGGAAGTTAGCCTACAGATGTATCAGTACAGTTTATAGAGATACATGTATATCTGTTGCATCACTGTTTTTAATAGTGTAAAAACTGGCAACAACCTCAAGTGTTCATCAGTATGGATTGAGTCAAACTGATAGTCTCTTCACAAGATAGAATTCTAGGTAACCGGTAAACAAAAACAAATTAATTGTAGAAATATTGTCATGGAATGATATCCATGATATGTTCAGTGAAAAAAAAAGTTTAAACAATTGTCTGAAAGATAGGAACCTCACTTGTCCTGTTTATATACAGTTTGCATGCAGTGAAATGCACAGATCTTAAGAATACACGTGTTGAGTTTTGACAAATGCATAGATAGGCATACCTTTTTTTGTTGCATTTCATTCACTTTACTGTGCTCTGCAGATACTGTGTTATTTACAAATTGAAGGTCTGTGGCAACCCTACATCAAGCAAGTCTACTTGTGCCATTTTTCCAACAGCATTTGCTTGTTTCATATCGGTGTCACATTTTGGTAATTGTCACAGTATTTCAGACTTTTTCATTATTATGTTTGTCATGGTGACCTTTGTGATTAGTGATCTTTGATGTTTCTATTGTAGTTGGTTTTGGGGTGCCATAAACTGCACTCATGTGACAGTGAACTTAATTGATAAATGTTGTGTAGGTTCTGACTGGTCCACCAACTGGCCATCTCCCCATCTTTCTCCCACTCTTCAGGATTCCTATTCCCTGAGACACAACAATATTGAAATGAGGCCAACCAGTAACCCTACAGTAACCTCCGAAAGTGTTCAAGTGAAAGAAAGAGTCTCCTGTCTCTCACTTTAAGTCAAAAGCTAGAAATGATTAAGTTCAGTGAAGAAAGCATGTCAAAGCCAAGATGGACCTAAAGCTAGGCCTCTTGTGCCAAACAGCCAAGTTCTGAACTCAAAGGAAAAGTTCTTGAAGGAAATTAGAAATGCTGTTCCAGTGAACACATGAATGGTTAAGAAAGCAAAATGACCTATTGCTGATATGGAGAAAGTGGTCTGGATAGAAGATAAACCAGCAACATTTCTGTAAGCCAAACCCTAATCCAGAGCAAGGCTCTAAATCTTTTCAATTCTATAAAGGCTGAGAGAGGTGAGGATGCTGCAGAAGAAAATTTTGAAGCTAGCAGAGGTTGGTTTGTGAGATTTAAGGACAGAAGGTTTCCCTGTAACATAAAAGTGCAAGGTAAAGTAGCAAGTGCTGTTGTAGAAGCTGTAGTAAGTTATCCAGAAGATCTAGCTAATACAATTTAAAAAGGTGATTACACTAAACAGATTTTCAGTGTAGACAAATCAGCATTATATTGGAAGAAAATGCCATCTAGACTTCCATAGCTAGAGAGGAGACCAATGGCTGGCTTCAAAGCTTCAGGCACAGGCTATCTTATTAGGAACTAATGCGGCTGGAGAGTTTAAGTTGAAGCCAAGGCTTACTTACCATTCCCAAAATCCTAGCATTATGCTAAATCTACTCTGCTTATGCTCTGTAAGTGGAAGAACAAAGCCTGGATAACAGCATATCTGTTTACAATATGGTTTAAGGAGTATTTTAAACCCACTGTTGAGACCTGCTGTTCAGAAAAAAAGATTTTTTTCGAAATATTGCTGCTCATTGACAATGCAACTGGTCACCCAAGAGCTCTGGTGGAGATGTACAATAAGATGAATGTTGTTTTTAGGCCTGCTAACACAACATCCATTCCGCAGCCCAAGGATCAGAGAGTCATGTCGATTTTCAAGTCTTACTATTTGAGAAATACATTTCATACGTCTATAGCTACCATATATAGTGATTCCTCTGATGGATCTGGACAGAGTTCATTGAAAACCTTCTGGAAAGGATTCACCATTCTAGATGCCATTAAAAAACATTTATGATTCATGGGGAAAAGTCAGAATATCAACATTCACAGGAGTTTGGAAGAAATTGATTCCGGCCCTCATGGATGACTTTAAGGGGTTCAGGACTTCAGTGGAGACAGTAACTGCGGATGTAGTAGAAATAGCAAAAGAACTAGAATTAGAAGTGGAGCCTGAAGTGAATTAGAAGTGGGGTGCCTGGGTGGCTTAGTCAGTTAAGCGTCTGACTTCAGCTAAGGTCATGATCTCACAGTTCATGAGTTCGAGCCCCGCGTCAGGCTCTGTGCTGACAGCTCAGAGCCTGGAGCCTGCTTCGGATTCTGTGTCTCCCTCTCTCTCTGCCCCTCCCCTGCTCACGTTCTGTCTCTCAAAAATAAATAAACATTAAAAAAAAAAAAGTGGAGCCTGAAAATGCAACTGAACGGCTACAATCTCAATAAAACTGTGGATGAGGAGTTGGCTTGTTATGAATGAGGAAAGAAAGTGGTTTCTTAAGCTGGAATCTACTACTGGTATAGATGCTGTGAAGATTGAAATGACAGGATTTAGAATGTTATATAAACTTAGTTGATAAAGCAGTAGTAGGGTTTAAGAGGATTGACGTCAGTTTTGAAAGAAGTTCTGTGGGTAAAGTTCTATCAAACAGCATCACATGCTACAGAGAAATCATTGGTTGTTGTCTTATTTTTTTTTTTTTAATGTTAATTTTTGAGAGAGAGAGAGTGTGAGTGAGAGGGGCAGAGAGGGAGACATAGAATCGGAAGCAGGCTCCAGGCTCCGAGCTGTCAGCACAGAGCCATATGTGGGGCTCAAACCCACAAGCTGTGAGATCATGATCTGAGCCAAAGTCGGACGCTTAACCAACTGAGCCACCCAGGCACCCCAATTGCTGTCTTATTTTAAAAATTGCCACAGTGACCCCAGTCTTCAGCAGTTGCCACCCTGATCAGTCAGCAGCCATCAGTACTGAGGCAAGACCCTCCCCCAGCATAAAGGTTATGACTCACTGAAGGCTCAGATGATGGGCAGCATTTTTTTTTTTTTAGCAATAAAATAGTTGTAAATTAAGGTATGTACGGGTTTTTTTTGACATAATGCTATTGCACATTTAATAGACTAACAGATTACCATATAGTGTAAAAATAACTTTTTATGCACTGGGAAACCAAAAAATTCATTTAACTGGCTTTGTTGCAATATTTACTTTTATTATGGTGGTCTTGAACCCATGATTATTTCTGAGGTATGCCTATATCTGTATAACACGGTTCCTATGGATATGTAGAATATTACCATCACTCCAGCAAGGTCTTCCCTTGTTAGCTCCTCTCCTCTCCATAGACAACCTGTTCTAACTTTTTCCCTTGAAGGTGAGTTTTGCCTGATTTAAAATTCCATATATGGAATCCTGTAGCTCACCCTGATAATAGTTTAGCTGAATATGAAATATCTTGACATTTTAGTACTTCCATTCAATTATTCCACTGTCTTCTTTTTTTTGCCACTGTTGAGAACACTTTTATATATAGTCTCCCCCCACACCCCCCCGCCTTTCAGTTGACTTGCAGATCTTCGCTTTGGTCTTTGGAGTACTGCAAAATGGGTCTTCATGTGATTTTTTATTTTTTATATTTTTTAATGTATATTTGTTTTTTAATTTTATTTTGAGAGAGAAATTGCTGGGGATGGGCAGAGAGGGAGAGACAGAATCCCAAGCAGGCTCCACACTGTCAGTGCAGAGCCCAGTGTGGGATGTGATCCTATGACCCTGGGATCACGACCTGAGCCAAAATCAAGAGTCAGACACTTAACCAACTGAGCCACCCAGGTGCCCCTCATGGGATGTTTTTTAAGTTTATATATCTTCTTTGAGATTTGTGCTTTCTGAATATGACAGTTCTGGAAATGCTAAGGTATTACTTTAATTTCTTATTTGTCTTTGCTACATTCGGGGTAGTTTATTCAGGTAGTTTATTCCAAGTCATTCTCCTCAGCTATGTCTAATCTTATTAGCTCATGCATTGAGTGTTTGTTTCAGTTTTATTTTTCATTTCTAGAAGTTCTGTTTCTTTTTGCAGTCTGTTTTGTCTTTTAGATAGAACTGTATGCCTTTCTCATGTTTAAGTTCCCCTTTGTTTAATAATTTAGAATATTTATTATCTGTGTAAATAATTCCAGTGTCAGAAGTTCTTGGAAGTCTGTTACTGCTGTCTGCTGTTTCTGCTGACTTTTGATTATGGTGATTGGTTTCCTTGTTGTTTATCTAAAATGTAGCCGTGAACTCAAGTTGAGACAGAAGGTGGTATGGATTTACTTATGCCAAGATACTCCATGGCACCAATTCAGGACCCTCTTTAATTTCTTCATCTTAAGTTTCCCAGACTGTACTAGTAGGGATAATCTGAACCCCAACCAGTTTGAGGAAACAATAGTTTTGCATTTTCAATTGAGATCTTTCTATTCCCTCTGCCTTTCTCCCTAGAGCCCAAACTAAGGTCAAAAAGTTTCCTAGTTGTCTTCCTTTGATAGGTATGCAGGATTTTTCTGGTTTACCCTTTTGCTGGTTTTATGCTCTGATTCCAGTTTAAGGTCTCTAGCTTATGTGGGCCCAAGATCTTGTCTTCTATCACCCCGTGGCTGTTCACAAACCTGTTACCAGGATTGGCAAAGGCTTTCAAAGCAGATCTAACTTCAGCATTCCACCATAGTCTTTAGTTCCTGCTTCCTTTTGGTTCCTGAAGATATCTCTTACTTGCTGATGAACTCTGTCTGTGTTTTATTTCTCCGGGATTTCTTAACGTATGCTATTGAGGTTTTCAGATTATCTTTTCTAAAATGTCCTAATGGTTTAAAATAAGCACTGGCCCCAGTACAAAGGTAAGGTCAGTAGTGGAAAAGAGATGGATCAGGAAGACATAGCAATTCTACTTCTAGAAATTTATCTGTTAGATATAATCATAGAAATGGAAAATGAAATATGTACAAGGATATTCAATGCAGTGTTGGTTGTAATAGCAGAAGAGTAGTATGAATCTAAATAATTCATTAGTGGACTATTTACACAAATTATGGTATGTATTTATAATGGAAAAAGAATGAAGCAGGTCTGAATGTACAAATATGGCATGATTGTCAGAAATACAGAGTAATGTTACAAATTGGTAACAGTGGTTATCTTAAGGGAAGGAAATTGGGTAGAAGGGGACAGGGATGGAAATTTGCTGTTTTGTACCTTTTGAATTTTAGACCATTGGCATGCAATGCTTATTTTGAGAATAAATGAATTTTTTTAAATAGTAATTTTAAAAGGCATTGATAGATGTGGGCAGGACCATTATACATTTTGAGTTGTAAATCGAATCTCTGAAAAGTATTCTGGTACTATCATATAAAAAATACACATTTTTATCCACAGTTGCCACTCTTTTTCAGTAGCGTTTTAGTGTTTTGCTACAGGAAGCCCTGGATATCAAACCTAGAGATGTATTGGTTGTACCTGGATTAAGTAGCATGTCTCATTTGGTCACATGAGTCCCTCCTTGAAGTTTTATTTTATTTCTATTTGGGTCTGTGGATTCAGCAGTGAGGTCAGGAATGCATTTTGACTTACCAACTGGAAAAAAGAATTGGACTGAGAAGCCCCTTCCCCAAGAGCATTTTTAGGTAAATTCCAGGCTTGGGCTCTTTTGTGTGGACTAACCACCCATTTCCCAGAAAGGGACCCAACTTTTGACCTTCCTTTCCCCCTCAGTTTGTCTACACATTGCCTCTAAGCAACTCAGTCCTACTTACCATTCCTTTACAACTGTCAGTTTACAACTGAATTTTTAAGTCCCTTTTGCCTCAGGGTTCTTTAGTTGTCTATCTGTGGGTATCTCTTGGACTTACAGTATGAAGATAGAATTGTGCCCATTATTTAACAACAGTGTGAATTAATAATTGAGCTCCAATCCTGTTTTAGAAGTCAGCCACTAGGTGTCTCTCTTGTAAAGAAATAATCATGTACAGCTGACAAAACTTTTTTTCTTTGGATAACATTACAGCATTCTAATTATATTGCAGTAATATACCCATCTACCTCTGTATTAATGTCCGTAGCACTTTTTTTCCTTCAGCAATTATGTGCTGATCCACTTCATAAAGCACAGTATTTTGTTTGCATGATAACCTATAAGTAGTATATGATTATACTTTACGGCAAACTGACTTTAGAAAAGAGCAAAGGAAAATGAAGTGATGGGTTTAGCAGTTGTGGTCATGGGGGACAAGTGGATTTTGCAGTGATCTTTGAGGGATTACATAATAGGGACTCAATACAAACTTATTCACTAATTGAAAATGTTTAGCTCTGTGGTTTCTCTGCCATAGCAGCTTTGGATATAGTTTGGTTGGAAGAGTTTCAGAGCAACAGCAGGGACTTAGGAAACAACAGTGTGAAAGACTAGAAACTTAATGGTTCCCCAAACAGGCATATACTTACTGGGGCCATGTAGACAGTGGTAAGGAAGTTTCTGTGACATAGCATCACAGAAGTTGTACTTTTCCATAAGGGCAGTTAGGCAGCATTCATGGAAATAGAAAACAGTCTTGATCACCTTGGGGTCCCCAGACTGGTTCAGTTAGGGAAGTCCTTCCCTAGTCACCAGGTCTGCTTCTTCCTGATGTGCTTCTAACATGTATCCCTTTCTACTTCCTTCAGTACAGTATTTATCAACTATTCTCCCATGCAGGCCTACTTTATCTCACCCTGGACTATTAGGGAACTTTCCCCACCTCAGTGTCTCCTTACCTCAGTCATTTGATGCACTGATGCCCGAGACATCTTTATAAAATGTGTTTTTACTGTGATAGTCACTTGCTCAAAATCAAGGAGGAGTTAAGGATGTCTTGAGGTGAGAATATCAGATGCAAAAGGATGAAGTAGTAAATTTAAGACAGTGTATGTAGACACTAGGGTGATGTATGTCTAGAAACTAGGGTGAGAGGAGAGTTGGTAAGTGATAGGGGATGGACTGGAGAGAGCCCCACTGGGACTGAGCTTTGCAAGACTTTATATGCCAGGTTGGGGAGTTCAGACAGAGTCAAACTTTGAGCAGAACATTTTCCTGTTCATATGAGTGATCCATACTAAATATGGATCAGCCTACTCTGTCCCCACCCTGATTTCCTAATGTATTCAATGGAGTGTACCCAGGCTGGTTACCATGCCTAATCCTAGAATGTTTTCCTCATCCATTATTTTCTAGCCATCTGTGAAAATACATGATAGCTCATCTTCTCCATAATTTCTTTTTTGCCGCAGTTCCTATAGTACATATTCTCTTCACAGCTAATACAAAACACATGCCACATTTAGTGCTAGCATTCGATTTTTAGTATGCATATATATCTACTCTCCTTTCTGCATTCTAGTGTTTCTTAGTAGGGGCTCTTGGCATTTTGAACAGGACAGTTTTTTTGTTGTGTGGGACTTTCCTATGCATTACAGGAAGGCTAGCATTTCTGTTCTCTGCCCACCTAAATGCCTAAAGTGCTTCCCAGTCTTGGAACAGTCAGAACTGCCCAGCCATTTTCAAATGTCCCCACCGCCCAGGTTGGTACCACTCCCAGTTGAGAACTGCTTTATTAAGTACTCAAATATTTATCAGTTATTTGAAGCAAAATGTGCTTTTTTATTTCACCTGCTATATCCATTTTCTTAATATACTGTCTACTAAAGCCAGTACCACATACTTAACCTGTTTCCTATTATTATTGTGTAGTGGTGAAACTAATTTTTAAAAGAGCAAAATGTAACATATAACTGGAACTTTTCAAAGTATTTTCATAATGATGTGAGACATATAAAATTATGGTTTTCATTCTCCCCAATTCCAGTAATTTTAATCCATGCTAAGTAACTACACAGATCCTTTGTATTCAGTCTTCCAAAAACACTTATTATGGTACCAATCCTAATAAAATAGATGGATTATTTTTATGAGCAATAGTTATATTTATTCTTGAGACTTTAAAATTGTTCTTGAAGTATATTTTAAAAGATTAAATGGCTGTGAGTGAAGGATTATGTAGATATTTTATACATTTGTTTTTTCCTTGAAGAGTTTCAAAATTTGGTAGATTTTCTTCCTGCTTTAAATTAAAATAAGGTTTTATAACTGACAGTGGAACAAAATGTTTTTTTCCTGAAATTCCTTTAGGTATTATATGCTGCTTCCGAATTTCATAACAGTTGACAGTTTACAGATTAGTCTGTCTCCCTTTTCTACTGCTCAGAAATGAAAGATGAAACCTAGAAAGAAGAAGACTTTAATTATTTGTGTCATTTAGGATGCTTTATGTTGCTTGAAATAAAATACCCACTTCAAACTGTTTGAGCTATAAAAAGGTAAATTATTGGCTGTCATAACTCAATATCCATCCAGAGATAGGATGGATTTCAGAGTTCATAGATAAAATGACTCAATTACATCATTAACGGCCCATTTTTTTTGCTGATTTTCCATTGTATATTCAGTGGTGTCAGCTGAATCCTCATGGTCATAGAATGCTCCTGGTAACAGTTTGAGTTGCAGTAAATATCCAGAAGTGCTTCTCTCCCAGCATTACTGAACAGGAAACCTGAAATTCACCACAATTGGGCCACCTAGGTCATCGGCCCAATCCTGAATCACTGTGTCAAGGAAGATATAAGATAGTGGTTTTCTTAAGCTGACTAGTAAGTGCATGCCTCTAGAGGTAAGGAATGGATTCTATTCGTCAAAGTATGGTTAGGGATTAGGAAGGAGGATGATGATAAGAGATTGCCAAGGAGGCAATTAAAATGTTCACTATAACTCCTAAAAATTATTTCAAAATATGAAGGCAAATATTTAAAATAAAACATAACATATATTTGAATTGATGTTACATAAAAATACATAGTTTGTTGTTGAACTTTCATTTCTGGTAAGATCATAAAAGAATAGTCGATTAGAGCATAGACTCTGGAGGTATTGTACTGTCTGGGTTCAAATCCCAGCTCTGCCATTTCCCAGCTGAATAATGATCTTGGAGGAGGGACTTTTCTTTTCTCTACCTTAGAGTTCCCATGAAATAATGGCGTTCATTCAGAGTTGCAAGAATTAAATGAGTTAATACATGTAAAACATCTAGAACAATGTCTGACATGTTGAGAGCACTTAATAAAGCATTACTGAAAGCATTACTGTTATTACTATTACTACTTGGCTAGTGCTATCTGGTAAAAGGATCTACTGATAGATTTCATAACCTGTGGACTTTACTAATTAGTGGTGTAGCATTCTGAAGATTAGACATGTGGAAATTCTAGCTTTCCTTACTCCCATGGAGGGACTTGTATTTAAAAATCAGAAGTAAAGGGGTGCCTTGAATAGGATTCAAGCACGGAGTCCACTTATCCTTTCCCCGTCCCACCTCTCATTCTTACAGTATATTGAGTATTCTCCCTCTGTATAGTATACATGAAGAACAAGGTGCTTTCATGTGAAAACTGTACTCTTCTCACAGTGATATGGAAGGAAAACACAGTGCCCAGGATTGGTGGTTGACCTACTGCCCTAAACAGAAGCCTGCCTTGAACTCATCCCAAATGCCTAGTGAGCCCTTAGGACTGCTCTTTGAATAAATATTGGTTAGTCAGTAAGAGAGGGGGATGAAAATTGGTGACTTTTTTCAAGAACAAAAATAATCAGGCTCATTTAATTTCATATTAGAAATCTTAGTTCTTAGAATTCAGCCTTCTTATGTAACTCTTAGCTATAGCATATTTCTTGAGGAGGATAGGTTTGAAGCTGTCAAAATGATTAGATAAGTAACCCTAGTTCTGGTTGGGTAATAATTTCTGAGATAAAAAAGAAACCTCTTAAAAGAACACTTCCAATAATGAAGATTTTTAGTTTTAAAAAGAATGTTAAAATTAGTCCTTTCTATGATTATTACCATCCTGCACTTTCCAGTGAAAACATTTTTGACTTTGCTGATTGTAAAAAATAGCCAATCATTATGTCAAAGATTTGTTTAATACAGACATATAAAGTAAGAATTAAGTCCTTTCATAATGGCAAGAAATAACTAACCATAGTTAAAAGTTTGGGGCATGTCCTTCATACTTGTAAATACATGTATGAATATATATTTTAAACATAAATGCCATCATTCAACACGTACATTTTTCTACTTCAGTGCATAGAGTTCTGCCTCATTTTTTCATTCATTATGTAGATTTAGTATAGTTTAATCAGTTTTTGATGATACCCATTTAGATTTTTTTCTTTCTATTATAAAGAGTGGCACAGTGGACATGAACATATGTCATTACCCATCCAGTTATTTCCTTGGACTAAATTCCTGGAAATAAAACTGTTGAGGCTAAAATATGTGTATTTTTTTCATTAAGAATATTTATTTTTTGTCTTTATGAACTTGAATTGCCAGAAGTTCACACCAGTTGATATTCCTATCACCAATGGAAAGTCTCCATTTCACCATGCTTCCCTAGTATTTCCCCAGTATTTCTGATTTTAACAATGTCTTTGTAAATTTGATAAGTGAAAATATTTCACTTCTATTTGCACTTCTTTGGTTATAAATGAGCTTGAAAATCTTGTTTCAAGAGATCAGTGCCATTTAAAAGGATCGGATATCTGTCTTTGTTTTCTACTCTTCTTCCTTGGAATTATGGTAGCACTCCAAGATGAAAATTAACCATTTTAAGTCACGGAGTTAGAAAAATATGGGTATAGAACTTCCCTCCCCCTGTAAGTTTGTGTTATCATACACATATTACTTTCTTGAAATGGTGGGAGAGAATGACCCTTAATTTTAATAAGCATTAGCTGTTAAGTGCCCTGTATTAACTTGTTAAAACCGAGTATAAAATAACATTTATTTTCCTCTTTTAATACATGTGTTTCTCAACGTTTTTTTTTTTTTTTTTTATTGCCTCCCAAGGAGCCCTTTTAGACATTTTCCTTCTATTTGCTCCCCCATGATATTTTGATACCACAGATATACTGTGTATATGTTTATGTGTAGTGGCCCTTTGGAGGGCCACAAACCATTGTAATATTTAAGATTATTTTTTTTTAATTTATTTAAGATTATTTTTAACCCTCCCCAAAACAAATTTTTATCCCTTTGGGGGTGATGCTGCTCCTATTAAGAATGCATGATTGAGGGGGTAGGAGAAAAAGCTTTCCTATGCATGAGTAGTTGCTTTTGTTTCATGGGACTCAGATCACTGTTATCTTACTTTGTCAGGTGGTCTATAGGGAAACATTAGGTTTAATAATTGCCATCATTACTTCACCAGTCTGTCATCAAACTCTAAACTAGTGTGCCATGAGGTGCTGAAGTTCCCTAGAATATTCAGGTACAGTATTTCCATTCTTGAGAACATTGATAATTTTGGCAAGGACACAGTGACATAATTGAAAGCATTTTGTTTAATTTAGGGAACAGTAGTCTTGATATAGTAAGAATAATAGTGTTTATTTTTTTTTTAATTTTTTTTAACGTTTATTTATTTTTGAGACAGAGACAGAGCATGAACGGGGGAGGGGCAGAGAGAGAGGGAGACACAGAATTGGATGCAGGCTCCAGGCTCTGAGCCATCAGCCCAGAGCCCGACACGGGGCTCGAACTCACGGACCGCGAGATCGTGACCTGAGCTGAAGTCGGACGCTCATCCGACTGAGCCACCCAGGCGCCCAATATAATAGTCAGTGTTTAAACCTCTATCCCAGTGGTTCTCATTCAGTGGTGATTTTTGCCTCCCAGAGGACATTTCCAATAATTGAAAACATCTTTGGATGTCACAACTGGAGGAGTGGGTGTTGCTGGGGTGGCATCTCCTTAGTCAAGGCCTAGAATGCTGTTAAACATCCTGCACAGGAAAGTGCCTCCTCTGCCCCCTTTTTACCCTACCCACCATAACAAAGAATTATCTGGTCCAAAATGTCAGTACTACCTAGGTTAAGAAACACTGTTTTATCCCATGATTCTACTCCTTATGCTGTGTTTTCATAAAATAGTCCAAACAATTATGGTGGAAGGTGGGGGTATGCATACATAAAGATACTCACTAAAGCATTACTTTTTCCCTTTATAAAATGTGTTCTTTTAGAAAACTTACTAATATAATACAAAAAAGCATATAAAATTATCCACAATCCCCCTCAAAAATAATGTTGAGATTTTGATGTATGTGTATTTTTATAAGTGGGACATGTATCACTATGTGTAATTATGAAAAGTGGGAAACAGACTTAATCCTTTGAAGAATTTTGATGGTTACCAGAGGGGAGGTGGTTGGGGGGGAATTGAAATCGATGATAGCGCTTATTATGATGAGCTCTGAGTCATGAATAGATTTAGTGAATCACTAAAATTGTACACCTGAAATTAATGGAATATGTTAACTATACTGGAATTAAAATTAAAAACTTAATTAAAAAACTTAATTATTTGAGACTTAGGAAGTGATTTGATTGCCCAGTCAGGACTACATCAGTTTCAAGAACACTGAAGAATTGGCAACTACTTTAGAGATTAATTAACTCAACCCATTTCAGGAATTCTTATACAATACCCTTCAACCTCTCTTTGTCCATTTGTTCACTTAAATCTTCTATTCTGAATTACTGTTTGCAAATCCCTTTTAACCCTAGAGTTAAAAAGTACAGTTTTCCAATGAAGCTAACTTAATCCTTTGTACTAGTAGAGGTAAATGATAGACCCATCCCTAGGGATAGTCTTTTATTATTTTTTTTTTACCATAATTTAATATGGAAGAACAAATGGTAAAAAATTGGAAGCAGTCATAATGTCTGTCAGTAGAGAATGAATAGATTTTGGCATTTTTCATAAAATGAACTAATCTGCATATATTATAAATAAACCTAAAGCATAATGTAAATGAAAAGCAAGGCATAGGATATTTAGATTATGGTAAGTTTGAAGTAAATGTTAATATTACACAAAATACTATATTGTTTATAGGTATAATATGTGTGTGTGTGTGTGTGTGTGTGTGTGTGTGTATAGAATATAAAACCATGGACGGTAAGAATACACACCCAAACTCAGGATAGTACTTACCTCTGATAATGAATGGGAAGGGAAGGAGATCAAGAAACAGTAGCAAGTTGGATCATCAGCTATATCAATAGCCTTTTATTTCTTAAAAGAAAAAAGTATTTTGAATAAATATGGCAGTTTGCAAGTTGGTTAAATCTTGAGTATGGGTACATTGTTCTTTATACTCTCTTTTTCTTTGTTTTTGAAATATTTCAAGATCACATTTTTTAAAAGTAAATGTACTTTTCAAATTTGTTCATGTTTGAACTGAGGCCAAATATAGAAAGATTTTTATAGTAATTTAGCAATGTGTATGTAATAAAATAGTAGTGAATGACTTCCTTACAATCAAAACTAGTTAACTATAGCAAAATAATTTCCAAGGGCTTTTCTCCCTTTGTTTTTGGAATGTTAAGTACTTTCTGATGGTATTTAGGGTCTACTGAGTGTTAAGAAAGATAAATGGTTCTTGAAATTACTCAAGCAATGATTGGGGTAACTTAATATGATTTAGAATTCTGCAAGATGACAAGTTCATAATCTTTTTTTCTCCTATAACTTAACATGGAAAAAACAAATATATTTAGAAAGAAACCATATTATACAACAGGATTAAAAAATCAATTTCTTTCTTACAAGGAAATGTGGAATCTCTGAGTCTCCCTTTTTTTTTTTTAATGTTTATTTTGAAAGAGAGCGCACACAACCAGGAGAGGGGCAGAGAGAGAGAGGGAGAGAGAGAGAATTCCAAGTAGGCTCTGCACTGTCAACGCAGAGCCCAGTGCAGGGGCTCAGTCTTAACAAACAGTGAGATCCTGACCTGAGCTGAAATTAAGAGTCACTTGCTCATCTGACTGAGCCACCCAGGTATCGCCTCTGAGTTTCTTGATGGTGATATGATGCTCTGCCTCTTTCACAGATAACGAACATTGCAGGGGTGTTTTCTTTTAGAAGAATTGTTTATTTAAAACCATTAACTTACATTTGCATTCAGATTTTTTAAGGTTTCTTCCTCTGAGATTTTAGATATCTGGTCTTTAAATTAGTGAAGGGTGTTTATGCCTTTGTTCTATCAAAAAAACACATATTAACATGACTTTCTTATATGGTAAGTGGCACTCTCAATGTAAGCATAAGCAAGCATATTTTTTCTAGCTAATGCCAAAAACTGTCTTGTTACTAAAGAAAACTTCCATAAACAGATCTGTGATAACTTACCCTAATAGAAGGATTTTTACTTGATTTTATGGTTATTGTCTTCTGACAGAAATTTGACTAAATCGTATGAATGTTTAGTGGGAGATATTTTACTAGACTGTATTAAAATAAAACTATTTGAGATTTTGGAGCCAGGCTGCTAAAGGATAGATTTATAAGTGAAGCTGGCCATTTTGCTTGACAGTGGGTTGTTAGAAATTTCTCCTAAATAAAGAAAACATGTAAAAGCCATCATACAGTGAAAACATTTAAATTTCTGTATTGGATTCAGTATTTCTAACATTAACTTTTTTTAAAGAAGGAATGGTATATAGTGTCACCAAACTTAGATATGTTAAATAGAATATGGTCATTCCAAAATTAGACATTTAGTGAATTATTACTGTTGATCATGTATCAAACCAAAGTTTCGACCTGGAAGCAAAGGGACTCTAGCTCAGAGTGCATTCTGCTTAGCAACCAGCTTGTCTACTGTTTTGCTACTGAATGCACGTACTCATGGCTAAGAAGTATCTGCAGCCAGCTGGTCGCAACTGGACAACACTTCATTCACCTAATTTCCAGACTAGTCAGGCAAAGACATCAGCTCATTATTTTTGGTCATGAGCAAATTTATTTGTAAACTTCCAAGTAGTAGCACACTGATCTCAAAAGCCCCTGAACTGTGACAAATTGCCATCTAATTCAGGAATATAAAGTCCTTGTAATTCAGAACTGCTGCACTTAATTTTGCTTTCCTTTTAAAAATCCTTGCAAGTATATTGTTTAGAAAACATAGTCTCTGAAATCCTAGAAAAAATAGAAAAGATACGTTAAATTCTAGGAATACTTTTCAAATTATTATCTGAAAATGAAAGTTCAGGAGGTTTGATTTGTGCGCACACTTTTATTATCTACCTTGATCCTCATGATTCTTTTTTCATTTAGAAAACAGCAGTTTTGTTGGCATGTGAAGCTCCAATTTCCTCAGAGTCAAGCTGTGTACATAGAAAAAAGGTACAGTACTACCAATGTTTATTAAGAACTCCTTTGTTTTTATTGTGTTTTTGTATTTAAAATAAACTGTTAACTTAAATGTGATATCAGTAAATGTATGTCAGTAGTAGAATGGATAACTCAGTTGTTGGTATCTTGATTCAATGAAATGCTCAATACTATTGAAAAATGAATCAACTACAGCTACATCAACATGGTTGAATCTTAGAAATAATGTTGAATGAGAAGAGCAAATGAAGGAAGAATGCATAGAATGTGATTCTACGTCTAAATATAAAACAGTGTAGTCTTTAGATCTGCAGAGCTGGTAAAACTCTAAGGGAAATCATGATGGTGTTTCCTTCAGCAGGGGGAGCAGACATAAGGAGAAAACTGCAAGGAGACACAAGAGGGCTAAAAACTTTCAATTTCTTAAGTTGAGTGGTTGTAGAACAAATGAAAAATGACCCAGAATTCTACTATGCAAAGATTACTGCTATTAACATTGTGGTATAGCCCTCAAAATATGTATACTCAAAATTGGAATTAATTTGCATAAACAACTTTTTATCCTACTTTTTTCATATTTGCATATTTTTAAGTGTGATTTAAAAACTTTAATGACTGTGTACTATTTGATTCCTTCGGAAAATTTTCCAGTTGCTTTTTAAGTAATATACTGAGCATATATCCACATTTTGCATTAAGTGTCCTCTCTTTGTAACTGTGCTATGAATTTTAGTGAAGAACTTCCTTATTTGAAGTTGTATGCCAAACTAAAGTCAGAGAAAGGACTTCAATTTTTTAGATAGGGGTATGTAGCACATTGGTATATATGAAAATGTATAAATGAGGAAAACTACACATTCAGTGTCTTAATTTTGTTTCTGTAGCTTTATAGTTCAAAACAGTGTGCATACTTACAGGAAAGTTGAAAAATTTGAAATATGTTATTTCCAGGGAGAGTAGTATCAATTTTTACCCTGGTCTTATGATTTAGAATGAATAAACTTGAACATGCACTGAAATTAGCATCATCTGAAACCTTTTTTCAGATTTTTAATTTCTGTAGCTTTCAAATATATTTCATCCTGAATTCATTCTTCCCATCTTTGAGCACAGGTGTGTGTTAAAAGAGGCTTCATGTTTTTATAATTGATTTATAGGGAGCTTCTCAAAATATTGCTTTTTAGGACTTTGTTAAGTGTGTCCAAGAAGCCTTTTTGAGCTTTTTTCCGAAGTAATTTTTGCTTAAAAGGATGTTATATTTTGCCAAGAGTAAAATAAAAGGTCTGTGTTCAGTTATTTAAACAAAAAAGCCACAAGATTTAGTAATTCTAAGTTAACACCTTTAGTAGAAACTTATAAATAATAAATTTTGTTTTTGTTTTTTTGTTGTTGGGAAGAGTACCGGATGATAAAACTATTAATGAAATCCTAAAACCTTACATTGATCCTGAAAAGGCTGATCCTGTAATTCGTCAAAGGTATGTTTCAAAAATTTTGTAATTTTCTGAAATTACTAAAAATATTGAAGTATTGGTTATGTGAATATTATGTAAAGCCATGACACTATTAGACTGTGATATGCCAGTGCAGTTTACTTTCTGTGTCATTTCCTTGGTATTTATTCAAGGCTTTTTCAGTCACAGATGATGCTTTTGGATAGTAACAAAAACAGTTCTCAACACTTAGTATTCACTGTTTTCTAGATACTCGTTGAAGCAGATAATAAAAAATGTATGAATTAATTTAATCCTCACAATAACCCTTGAAGGTAGATTACTGCTAATATGTCCATTTTACAGATGGGGAACCTTAAAGTGCTTAAGTGACTTCATACTGCAAATAAGCAGGGAAGCTGGGATTTAAACCCAGCCAGTGTGGAATCAGAGTCTGCACTCTTAACCCTTAAATCAAACTTCTTTAAAATTGAGTCAAAAACTCTGAAATTAAGAGTTTCCAAGTAACCCTTATAAAAGACAGGAAAATTCTGTTTCAGCCAGGTCTTCATAAAACTAATTAAGATACACTCTGCCTCATCTCCAGAAGTGTAGCGTGGACACAAATGGGCTAGAATAGCTAGCTCTGTCCCTTTTCAGCTGTGTGATCAGGAATAAGTTACCTAAGTTCCAGACCTTAATTTTCTCTACTAGATAAGGTTATTTGAAGCTTAAAAAAAAAAAAAAAAAAGGGCAATGTATATAGTTACTAATACAGGGTCTAACACACAGTAGGCAGCACTCAAAGTAGGAAACTCTTATTAGAATGTGGATTAGTTTTCCTGAGCAGGAACCCGGTTGACTTTCTTTTCTCTAGATGATACCTGCTTGTTTTGGTTCCAGAGTAACCTAGTGTTTAAATTTTAAACTGAGTGGATTCTAAAATGTCTGACCCAATTCTAATTAAATCTCATGTTCTAGTGCCAATGAAAGGTTGTACCCAGACTGAACCAGAATCATGTCCCATATCAGGCAGTGTCTTTGGAATATGTATAATAGTTGTATTTCTTTCCTTCTTATTATTGATAATCCAGTTGTCATCATTGGTCATACGTTTGGCAGTAAGACAAAGTACCTGTCACTAAATTGGGTACATTTTAAAAAAAATAAATAAAATAGCAAGATTAACTTAATTTACTGAAATAGATATTTTTGAAATTAACATATTGTACAGAGAGAAGAAAGGTAATATTTTAAAATTCAGATCCTTGGCTAGAAAATATCTTTAACCCCTTTTCTGTGCTTGGCTAGTTGAATTTTAAGTATTGTTAGCTACTCATAAATGTTTAATCTGTAGATACTGTCTTGAAACATATTAAAAATCAGTTTTGCTTCCTTCAATATGACATTTTTATTTCAGGTTGAAAGCCTACATTCGCTCTCAGACTGGGGTTCAAATTTTAATGAAGGTTGAATATATGCAGCAAAATTTAGTAAGGTAAAATTATTTCCCTCCCCATTTCTTTAAATATTTTCAAATTCTAAAATATAATTAAGTAGCTTGATTAGCTCAAGTAGCTAGTTATTATACCAGTATGACTTTCAAATTAAAATTTAAAAATAATCAGACTTATAGGATAAATTCAATTGAAAGTTACTTTGGTTAGGGGTGCCTGGGTGACTCATTCAGTTAAGCGTCCACCTTTGGCTCAGGTCATGATCTCATGGTTCATGGGTTCGAGCCCTGCGTTGAACTCTGTCCTGACAGCTCAGAGCATGGAGCCTATTTCGGATTTTGTGTCTGCCTCTCTCCCTGCCCCTCCCTGACTCAGGCCCTCTCTCTCTCTTTCTCCCTCAAAAATAAACATTAAAAACAATTATTTTGTTAAAATATTTTAAAATAGCATTATGTACAATTAAGAGATTCTTAAATCCCATCTTAACTTATTTCAAGAAGTATTCTCTACAACAGTTCTAGTGTTCAAGTTTTTACCTTTGGGAACACAAACATTTATGTGATCAACTGAGCATTGCATATATGGCAATGGAAAAAACACTGCAGAGAAATGTAAGGAGATCTGGGTTCTAACAAACTGTATTATTTGAGGAAGTTTTTTTTGTTTTTGTTTTTTGGGTTTTTTGGTTTTTGTTTTATTTTGGGGTTTTTTTTTAGAGTTTATTTTGAGAGGAAAAAAAAGAGAATGAGAGCAAACAGGGGAGGTGCAGAGAGAAAATCCCAAGCGGTCTCCGCGCCAGCAGCATAGAGTCCTTCATGGAGCTGGATCTCATGAAACTGTGAGATCGTGACCTGAGCCAAGAGTCGGTCAGCTGCTTAACTGACTGAGCTACCCAGGTGCCTCTTCCCTAGACTTGTTCATTTAGTATATTTACATGCAGTTCATGTTTTACTCCCTTCTTCCCCCAAAAGATTTAAGGTCTCAGATGAGAGAAGGATGGAAAGTTTGTGGGTTTTGCAGAGATAGCTATCTAGAGTTACAACATCCATGTTAACCAAAATCAGTATTTTTGAAATTGGTAATCAAACGCTTATGTAATTAGTGAGAAATACTGATGTAAAAGGTGCGTTCTTTCAGTTTTGCTTATTAGCAAAGTTTTAAAGTCAGTTTCATACAAATTCATGTTTAAACAAAACCATTTGCATTGTTCCCTTGGAATTTACCTCCAGTCAATCATTAAATATTTTTTCCTTCTTTTATCGTCTCTTACCTCATTCAGATTCAGTTCCTTTCTTAACATTTACCATATTTTACTTACTTAATTCATGTAAATGTTACTCCTATTTCATACCTTGGTGCATTCTTATTGAGTATACTATGGCTTCAGTCTCATAAGCCTGTTAAGAAAACACCTCTGAGGGTTTTTATGAAAAATGAAATCACTTTTTGGAGAGTTGTCTCATCTCATCTTCTCTAGGCTGTGGAACTAATATATACTCTCCCAACTCTCCTGACAACCTGGTGACGTGTCCAACATTCTAACACTTCTGCAGCACTCTGAGCATTTGCCACCTCCTTGTCATAGACTGCCAGTGTGGGGATAACATGTAAATGGCTCCAGAAGGATTGTAGAAGGGAGACAGTAGTAGTGCTATCCATCAAAATGATTGCCTCATCATTTTTTTTGTTGTACTTATCTGACCTTGAATAATTATAAATAGTAGCCATTGGCTACTATTTTAATGGCTACATGAATGGAATTGTTTGTTTTCTTAGTTAATAAGCATGCATCAACTTGACCATGGTCACCTTATTTACCTAATCTGTTAGGCAAATAATTAAATTTCTTTACCAGAGCTAAGGAAAACAACCCAAATCATTTTGGTACAACTGCTAAGAACAAAAGGTTTGGGGTTCTCTTTTTCTTCTGTTAGTTTATTAATGGTTTTTGTTCTGTTTCTTTGTTGTTTTCCTCCATTACCTGAAAGAGAAGGTTTGCTATATTTCCTTTTAAGTCAAGGCAAACTGGGGAGTGGCCAGTGAAGAAATGTGCCAGCTCACTAAGCCGGTCAAACTTGACTCTTGGGCATAGTATCTTCTTCCTCCAGAATTCAAGGAAGCCAAGATTGTATGTGTTAAAAGGTAGAATACTGAGCATTTTAAAGTTTATAATAAGGGCAGACTGCTTAGGCCTAGATAGCATTCATTTTTAACTTGAAAATGTGTAACTCTAAATGCTTGAAGAGGCAAGGAGGATGGAGATCTCCAGATGGAGATCTCAGCATATCCTAGTAGACCAGGGTCTTCCAGGAGAGTGGCAGAAATGCCTATAGCATGACATGATCCAGAGGGAAGCAGTTGGGGAAACCACTACATGCAGTTGTATTAGAAAGAAATCAGGACGCACAAGAGAACCAGAGCACGGGGAAATGCCAGTCAGATTGCTAAGGTTTATTTTAACAAAGAGGGTAAACCTGAACCCAAAAAAACATCAAAGAAGTACACTGAATTGAAGGTCAGATGACCTAATTCTAGACACTCAATTTCTTTGTGCTTCATTTTCAAGGTCCTTTATTTTCTCTTATTTTATACCTTCTTTAGGAACCCAAGGAGGACCAAAGTTGGGCCTTGGGTTAACCTTAGTCCCCAAAGGGACTATCATTCCTTTGATAGCTTAATAAAGTAAAAGTTGAGTGTTAACTTCAAGGAATACCTAGAATTAGCTATTTTGATATTAAACCTGAGCTTATCTGAATAACATAATAAGTATTTTTACTTTATCTTATCTATATAGAAAACTTACCATTCAGATTTCCCCATTTGAGTTGTTTATTTGAACTCAGTGATCTATAAAAGCATCAAAGGATGGGAAGGTTATGGATTTAAAAATTGCCACTTTAGGGGTGCCTAGGTGGCTCAGTTGGTTAGGCGTCCGACTTCAGCTCTGGTCATGATCTCACAGTTCGTGAGTTCAAGCCCCACGTCAGGCTCTGTGCTGACAGCCTGGAGCCTGCTTTGGATTCTGTGTCTCCCTTTCTCTCTGCCCCTCCCCCACTCATGCTCTTTCTGTCTCAAAAATAAACATTTTTTAAAAATTTATAAAAAATAAAATAAAAATTGCTACTTTATTTCACTTTGAAAAGTGATGGCATTATTTTATGGCAGTCATAATCTCAAACTCCAGTGAAGGAGTTTTTATCCTAAGTTGGGAAAAGGTACACCATATATTTCTGATTAAGTCAGCTTCATGATATAGTTATCCTAATTTCTATAAAACTTCCCAGTTTTCAAGTATTTTCTAATCATGAGTAATGAAATTAGATGCTATGAGGATACATTTAGAAATAGATTTTCATTTGATTTTTTAAAAATTTACTTATTTATTTTGAGAGGGACAGAGACAGTGCAAGTGAGGGAGGGGCTGAGAGAGAGAGGGAGAGAGAATCCAAACCAGGCTCCACACTGAATGCAAAGCCTGACATGGGGCTCGAACTCAGAAAACTGAGATTGTGACCTGAGCTAAAACCAAGAGTTGGATGCTTAACCAACTGAGCCACCCAGGCACCCCTCATTTGATTTTTTTTATATTAAATATAATGTATTGTCAAATTGGTTTCCATACAACACCCAGTGTTCATCCCAACAGGCGCCCTCCTCAGTACCCATCACCCACTTTCCCCTCTCCCCCACTCCCCATCAACCCTCAGTTTGTCTCAGTATTTAAGAGTCTCTTATGGTTTGCCTCCCTCCCTCTCTGTAACTTTTTTTTTCCCCTTCCCCTCCCCCATGATCTGTTAACGTTTCTCAGGATCCACCTATGAGTGAAAACATATGGTTTCTGTCTTTCTCTGCCTGACTTATTTCACTTAGCATAATACCCTCCAGTTCTATCCACGTTGCTGCAAATGGCCAGATTTCCTTCTTTCTCATTGCCAAGTAGTATTCCATTGTATGTATAAACCACATCTTTATCCGTTCGTCAGTTGATGGACATTTAGTCATTTGATATTTTTAACTAAAGATATTTAGGGGTGCTTGGGTGGCTCAGTCGGTTGAGCATCCAACTTTTAATTTGGCTCAGGTTGTGATCTCAGGGGCATGGAATCAAGCCCCACATCAGGCTCAGCACTGAGCATGAAGCCTGCTTCTCTCTTGGGGTGCCTGGGTGGCTCAGTTGGTTAAGCGTCTGACTCTTGATATTGGCTCAGGTCCTGATCTCATGGTCGTGAGATTGAGCCCTGCATTGGGCTCTGCACATGGAGCCTGCTTGGGATTCTCTCTCTCCCTCTCTTTCTGCCCCTTCCCTACTCATGCTCTCTCTCTCTCTCTTTCCCAAAATAAATAAACATTTACAAAAAGATTTCTCTTTCCCTCTGCCCTTCTCCCCTGCTCCCTCACTCTGTCTCAAATTAAAAAAAAAAAAAATGTAACCACAGTATTTTTCAGATAATGCAGTCATTGATAGGCTGTACACTTAGATGTATAATTATACTTCTATCATTAAAGGAAAGTACATTCAGAGAACATCTAAGTAAGATTATTATAGGTTTTTAAATGTTAGACTTCTGATATAAGATAAGCATGCTAAAATAGGAGGATTTTATTATTTCCTAAAAAGTACTTACAAGGCAGAAGCATGTAGTTTCCTTGTGGCTGTTGATTTTAAATGTATCCTACGATTTACAGCATTCCAGTGACTCCAGAGTAAAGTCTTTTTAACCAAATACTTGATGTTGCCAGTTTCCACTGGTTGTGTTTTACATTCTTGGAGGGTTTATAACAGTTGTCTCATGATATATATACCTGATGAGCTAGAGCAGTCTTAAATGTTTCCCAGTTTTTAGCATTGCCATACATGACTTTTATTTTTAGATTTAGGGGATTATAGAATGCAAGTCTAACCCTAAGGAATTTGCTGCTGATGTATTTGAGAGTTTTCTTTCCAGAATACACAAGGTTTGGATTTGTGTTTTCTTATAAAAGCTAACATGGCTTCTTAAGTAAATTCATGTATTCATTCTCTTGCAAACACTTTGTGATACTCACTGTGGTCCAGGTATCATTCTAGACATTGGGGTGATGGCAGTAAGGAGAACCATTCCTGTCCCTGGGAGCTTACATTCCCAGTGGAAGAGAATTCATGTAAGATGCTTGTGTTATTAGCAAGGCCTCTTTTTCTCCTCTTAACCAGCCCAGAAAGTAAATGAGTGGTTTTGAAATAGAAAAGCCTATGTTGGTAATGCCAGGTACTTTCAGGGGCAGCCATTGTATTGCTGCTCACTTATGCTATTATGGACTGAAGAATTTTGAATACTCCGAAGTGTGATACTGTTCATTCAGTTGTAATTTTCCAAATCTATTTTTTGTATTTTACTTATTAATCCAACCATTTATTTTCCATAAAGAAGTTCAGCTACACTTTCTTTATGTTTACTTTGCTGCTTTGATGTTTATATAAGGTTCTAGTTTTGATAAAGGTGTGGTTTAAGCTGTTATGGGATAATTCTTTCCAAATTTACTCAGAAACCATTAATTAAGCACATTTAATCTTCTAGGCATATAAATACAACTTGAGGTTGATACAAGAATGAATTGGGTACAGTTCTACAGTAGTGGGGGAACACAAACACGAAGCAAAGGTGACTGACTGAGGTTCCTGGCATGGATCTGTTTCTGGAGGGATGGAGGTATAGGGCCTGGAGAGGCTTAGGGCACATTGAGTTTTAAGTAGAAGTGGCATTGTTTTTTGGAACATTATTTGCAAAAAGAATGGTCGTTTTATACTGTTCATTTGTTCTTAGTATCTATTCATAGTAAGATTATACATATTCCAGTAAGAAATAGTAATACTATCCTTTCAGAATACATAATCTGTGGAGAAGTAGACCTGATTTTACTTTAAGACGTTCCAGACTAGACTGTAAACCAGAAGTCTCACCATTGCAAACACTTAAGTTTATTAGAACACTGCTTCTCAAACCTAGCCCAAATTAAGAGATGTTCCAAAATAACGTTTTTGTTTTTATCCAAAAACCTACATCAAAGTAGATATTCTGTAAAGTCGAAATAATGTTATAAATTTGGTACAAACCTGAAAGTGGGGATCAAGGCAGAAATGATATTGCATTGTTGTGAAGATTACTGTGAGATGTTAGCTGCTTAGCACAGCACCTGGCACATAGCCAGTCATTCTCAGTAAATACATATTATTCATGTATTAGCAGTTGCAGCATTCAGGTCAACATCTTTTAGAATTGACTCAATATAAGAGTTTTTATTATTGTTTTAATCCTAGAGATTACTTCCGTAGAAAAAGGAGGAAATCTGTTTAAAACAAAAAGTTCTATATAGCTAGCAGTTGACTATATGTTATACAGTACTTTTATTTTTAAAATAATGGCTTGTTTCAGCCATTTGGCATTTCTTATACTTGTGGGAAGTAGCCTAAGTTCAATATTAGCTATACTCCCAACAGGCCACTCACCATTAGCCACATGGGGGCAGATACGTAATCATGCTAGTTTATATTTCTTTTAACATAAATTGGATATTGAAAGAATATGAGGTTTGAGGAACTTGTGTACTTATGGTGTTACCAACTGTTATTTCTGTACAGTCACTCCCACATCTAGATACATTTTCGACCTTTCTCCCAAACTCCAAATCCTGGTTTATATCTATCTTCACCTACATATCTCATTAAATCTTAAACTGTTTAGACCTCCTCACACTACATCTGTTTTTTCTGTGTGTGTGTGTGTGTGTGTGTGTGTGTGTGTGTGTGTGTGTATGTGTGAAATATGTATTAAATGGGTTGTGTTCCTGGCATCTGGTAAGCAGTCAGCAAATGTTGATACTTACTCTGTGTTACTGGCTCTGTCACTCTTGCAGTATATGAGACATAAGACCTTAGAGCCATCTTTTACTTCTTCCTTGCCACCCTGTGGTATTTAAAAACCTCCGTAATGAGTCTTCTCTATGTTCTCTCTTCTCCATTTTTCTGGGTTGACTGTATCCGTATCTGCAGCGGAGCCTATCCTTTCCCACCAACTAGATGTGATTTCCTTATCCTTTAAGCCTCAAAAAATATGTTGTGCTTCTCATAGTTTCCTGCAATCATGTTTTATTTTTTTCCCAATACAGTTTATCCTATTCAATGATACATTCTTTTGAAGACAATGACTATATTAGGCATCTTCCTGTTCACATTTCCTGCAGTGCTGAGTCAGTGACTTTCCTATAGTATGAATTCAGTGTAAATTTTCTTAATAAGTAGTGTGTTAATTCACTTAAATATATGTGTGCTTCTATTGGTAGATGTTGCTACCACTTTAATACCCAAAAGGAGGACTGAGACAACTTTTTCTGAAATGGCCAAAGAGTAAATGTTTTTGGCATGGTGGGCCATACTGTCACAATTGTCAACTCTGCTATTATAGCCCATAAACAGCTATAGATAATACATAAATCAATGGTATGGCTTGTGTTCCAGTAAGACTTTGTGCACAAAAAACAGACAGTGGACTGGATTTGACCTGCTGACCATAGTTTTCCAGTCTCTGCTCTAAAGGATTTTTATTGGTCATTTGTGACAATATCATTTAGTTAGCTGAGGGCTTCAATTCTCAATATGTAAAATGAGAGCAACAGAAAAAGAGATTATAATAACTCCCAGTGTAATTTAAAGTTCCTTCTGAGAAGCAGTACCTGCTCAGAAGACAGGCTTTTTGATAAATGAATTTGACCTAAAGTATCCTCGAGTCCCTTCCATGTGCCGGCACAGTATGATACACAGGCCTCTAAAAGACTAGCCCTCAAGGAGCTCACAGTCTAGGAGAGAAAGTAGATATGTGGTAAATGCTACAAATCTGCATTTAGTTCTATACTAAATGTACCAGGCATAACAGGTACCTGGAAAGACCAGGGCATTTTACATAGACACTCCAGACTTGTCCTATTTTTATGGAAGCACACCCCAATTGCCATCACTCTGCTTCCAAAGATTGGCACATGAAGTCGAGACTTTAGATTTTAAACCCAAGCCAAACTAAAGTATTATTTAAGTTTTGACTTAATGAACATCACAGAAGATTGTTACTTTTCTTGGGGATACTACCCTATTGTACATGCACAGATTCTGTTGTTTCATAGTGTACTGGTTGTATTTAATAATTTTTGGAACACCTTTTTCTTTCTTTCTTTCTTTCTTTCTTTCTTTCTTTCTTTCTTTCTTTCTTTCTTCCTTTTTTTTTTTGAAAAGCAACCAGCAAAAGTATGAGTTCTTTTTCTTGGATGATTTTATTTCCAGGCTGAGAGGATGTTTTTTAAATAAAAACTAAGATTACTTTCTTTGGATCTGTAACATGAAATGTTTTAAAAATCATTTACAGTGAAGTTAAAGAGGTAGGATACTTTTTTGTGTGTCACTTTAGAGAAATTGGTTTTGCCTGTGGGAAGGCCTCAAATGAGACCCACCTGACCTCTTTTACTAACACGCAGTTCCCAGAAAGTAAAGACCTTTTCTACCTGAGAGCAGACCTGATGTCCAGTTCATGTAACTCACTCAGATTCTGACTTCTTAGATTCTCAACTCTGTCTGCAGGATACCACCTCTCAGCCTTAGTTGATTCTAAGAGCCTGGTCTCTTGCCCAAATCTCCTCATAGCCCTGCCACATCCCTCCTTGCTTTCCACCTGGCCCATATCCCTATTAGCCAGTATCCCTTCTTACCATAAACATTCCCCCAGCTGAGCATTTAACCTGTATTTCTTCTTTTCTCAGAACAGTGCTTCTCACATTTCAGTGTTCATCATAATCAATTGAGACAGTTGTTGGAAATATGAATTTCCAGCCTACCCTCATAGCCTCTGGTTTAGTCAGTCTCACATAGGACATAGGACCCAGAAACCGGCCTTTTTTTTTTTTTTTTTTTTTTTTTTACATCCTCTGCCTCTTAAGTTATGCCTGTGATCATACTTTGAGAAACACTGGCAAGGGTGTAAACTCCTTGAGGACGTTTTGGTTCCCATACAGTATCTAGCATATTTTCTGTATAATAAGCGTTTGGTAAGTGTTTATTCAGTTGGATTATTGAAGCTGTATAAAGAAATAAGTAATTTGATTTTAAGTTGGATTTATTGAAATCAGATTCTGACATCTTTAAAGATATTAATCTTTCTCCTTTGCTTAATTGAACCAGAAGTAGAAAATTAAATTATCTTATTTCAGGCTTACAGAAAATAATTGGGAAATGTACTTTGAAGATACTCTACATACGAAATTTATAGTATGTGGTTAAAAGCTGGGATTTTTAAAAATGTCCTGCTGTTAGAAAACTGAAGTTCTTGGAAGTTAACATTATTTTGAGAATAATGGCACAGAATTAAATACATTATCAGAGAACATTAAAGGGATTCCAGCATGTCTGAGAACAGCATCAGCTGCTTTCAGATGTCCTGTGAAAATTGCAGGCTCCATTGCTGCCTTTTAGTTAGATCCCTTGAAAGTAACTGTGATGTTAGTAAATAACAGCAGCGGGCTCTCTAGATGGGATCACTTAAGTTTTTTCCTTTTCCTTTTCAAATTCGATTCTATTAATGAGTACTGCAGAGACAAGTGGGGTAATTTACTTAATCTAAGAATCAGTAGTAAACAAATTTGCATGTAGTAGAAGACGCCGTCGTCCATGCTTGCCCATCACATTAAGAGATGCATTTCCAGTAAAATTTTACTTCAATTGTTGTATGTTTGTGTTTTGACCAATTTTATACTAATTGTCAAAAATTACTCCATCCAGAAGAAATTGTAACATTTAAAGCATTAAAGTCACAGGTAATAAAATTAAATTTTTAGCTTACATACACATTTTTGATACAGAAAAGTATGAATGGGTAATCAATAAAAGATTTTTAAACACAAATGTATTATTCAGGATAAAATTCTTTGGAGAACTGGAGTGGAAATACAAGTTCAAGGAGAAGAAACCATATAAGATCTAACTGTTGAGGAAGAACTTGTTCCTTTATCTTTTAAATGGATGATACTGATGTCACATTGCTATGATATTTCGATTCGAGTGAATTTACTTAGGAGTGATGTAACATTTTCATTTTAAATCATCAGTTTTTCCACCACACGATAAATTCTGTTCTTTTATTTAAACTTGTGAATAAAGATTTTAAATGAAATTTTAGATGTCTATTTAAAAATATAAAAAAGTATCCTTGTTTTCCAAAACTATTTTAGGTCATAATATAAGCAAAAAAGTGTGAAGATCCTGAATAAGTTTTCCCAAACACAAAAAAATGTTTGCTGCAAGGGTGAGTTAAAATCAAGGTTAAATCTAGAGGCAAAAAGACATCTTTAGGAAGCATAGTATTACTAACAACCTCTTAATGAGTGCCTCCTACTGTTTTTTAGTGCTTTGGTAAGCATTTTGTATACATTATATGTATACATTATGTTATTCATGCATTATAGATTTTACACATATTATAATTTTACAGAGAGTGCTCCCTGCAGCTTTGTAACCACCAAATGGTGATACCTAAATCCAAACCTAGGCCTGCTTATCTCCAGTGCATTGGTATGTTCTCTGCAATATAGCACATGCCATAAATGGACATAATCCATGTTCTTAGATTATGTAAAACCACCCCAGTTCTTTGTTATACCTTTCTGGGATTGTTGATTATTTTTCATAGAGTCATGATCAAGATGAGTATGTGCTCAAAATGGTATTAACCTTTGGTCACAGTTTGGATATAGACTCAAGAACAAAGAAAGCAAGAGATCATTTGAAGACTAGAAAGTGTTAGAATCAACCTGAAGAATGTCCATACATAATAAAGGAAATACATAGAGCACTAAATATTTTTATCAGAGAAGATATGTCCAGTGGGCTTTGTGTGGCATTCTGCTTGAAGCAGTTTTATGGTAAGAACTGTAGTTAGCTGTAGGAAAGCTGATGCTTACCTAGTTGCCACAGCTGGGTTAGTGTTTACAGGACAGATGCGAGCACAGCTATCCAAGTTTCAGTAGCTCTGACCCTGAGAATTTTAATTTGAGAGGTTGTACTGAAGAGTATATCCAAAGTGATATGATGGTCAGTTCTTAGCAGATTGTAAGTCTGCAGTTTCCATAGTGATGATCTCATTTCAAATATATACTGTATTGATTGTTGAAGAATTATGGGAATTATGTGAAACATAAAATGAGAATTTTCTCTAAAAGCTTTGGAAGTATATTTTAATTCTCAGTGTTAATCTAAATTTATACATTCTAGTTATATGGTAATTGGTAACCAACTTTATATACTCTTCGGAGGGAATAACTTGATTAGTTGAAATTTCTAGGTGATTTCAGATATTTCTTATTAGCCAAAGAGCTTCAGCCTCCCCTCTAACCAAACCTCTCTCTCCTTTTTTAAAATTTTTAAAAATTTATTTTATTTTGAGAGAGAGAGAGTGAAAGCAAGCCAAGGAGAGGGGCAGCGGGAGAGAGGAATCTTAAGCAAGCTATATGTTCCGTGCAGAGCCCAATGCAGGGCTTGATCCCATGACCCTGGGATCAAGCCCAGTGCAGGGCTTGATCCCATGACCCTGGGATCATGACCTAAGCCAAAATCAAGAGTTGGACGCTCAACTGACTGAGCCACCCAGGTGCCTAATTTTTTTTATAAGTACCAAAACTATGAATTCTATATATATTCCCATATCTATTCTCCACTCAGTCCTGTGGACACCCAGCTTATTCCTGACTCTACCTTGTACATTACTTTCTTCCTGGGAAGCCTTCATCCTTCACCTCGAGTGAATACCTAATAGTTCACCACTATTTTCCCAGTGCCTTGAACAGTATCTGGTATATGGCAGACCCTCAGTAAATAGGTATTGAGTGACAAATAAATGAACAAGCAAACAGTAGAGTGAAGGAACTCAAGATCTGCTTTATGCATTTCCGTATGTGACCCTCTGCAAGATACTTAATTTCTCAGGGCTTCATTGCCCTTAGCTGAAAGACCAAAGGAAAGGAAAAAAAAAACAAAAACAAACAAAAACTGGAGTAAGTTCTTGCCAACTCTAAAGTAATATAATTCTGTGGTATAGTTAATTCATGAACTATTTAACCTTTAAGCAAAAGTTTCTCTGAAGAAGCTGGTCATCATATTTTGCAAAGTGTTACTTCCTAATAAAAATTGAAGATTAAGAGTCTGTACTACTCATACTCTTACATTCAACTTAGTACCAGATGAAATATGTCTTGTTAACAAGAGTAAGGCTAATTAAAATTCCCTGTGTTAATTAGGAAAAAAATCCCTGAAGGAGGAGGGATTTTAAGAACCAGATAAAAACGGGTAGCTAGGGTTAGCAAATGAAGTGCCTAGATATCAAAGGCACTGTGCAGCCTGTAAGAGCATCTTCAGGTGGATAAGGAACAAAGAATGTTTTTTTGAGTGTCTGCTTAGCTTTAGATTTCTATCATGACACTTGTCCCAATGAAATGTGATAATTGTTTCTTTGGTGCCCTCAACAAACTGGGTTTTATTTCTATGACCTTTTGTTATCTAGCAGACTACCTGTATGTGGTAAACAATAAATATTTGAGGAATTAATTGATGAATAAGTGCTTACAGCGTTTCCACATGTATTACTAATTGTAATAGTATGTATCCTATCTACAAGATAGTAAGCTTAATAAGCTCTGAGAAATTGACCTACATAAAGAAACCAGTTTATACTTACAAAGCCTGAATTTGGACTTGGGTCTGTTTGTCTCTACAAGTTCATACTTCTCCTACTAACTAGTCTTGTCATAGATCATGAACATAATTCCTAAGCGTGTCATATCCCTGCTAGAGGTGCTATATAAAATCTTTGTGGAGTATAAAAAGTTATTACTGATACTAGTTTGGGCAAGTTCCACTTTAGAAACATTTTCAGCTGTTAAATTCACTTACTTAATCTTTACAAGCTAGATAACTTTTCCATCATACTGATGAAGAAAGCTGAGCATCCTTAAGGAGTCACAGATCTTAAGGACCTTAAGAGCCTTAAGGATCTTAGAATTGGAGCCCAAGCCTCTGGATTTAAAAGTAATTGAGCTTCCAGTAAGGATCAGAAAAGACTGAACAAATAGCATCTAGAACAAGTAAGAGCCTTGTAAGACCCTCCTTAAGTTTTAAAATGTGTAATTGGTCACTTTATTTTACCACCCCATAGCTGTCATACCATGGATAGACTAGAGTCATTTACCACTGCAGTTCTGAACTATTGAGCTTTCTGAATGAGGAGGCATATGTCTACACTTGCAGAATTATAAAGCTGGAGTCATCTTGGTGATCACCTCATCCGGTGACTTTATTTTTTAGTGGAAAAAGGTCTGTCACTTAGGGACTACTAGGAGATTGTTAAATTTGGAGAGTATTCATGCTTCGTTTCAGTATTTTGTAGGAGGAAAAGGGGAGATGATGTAAGGTGTGTCAGTGATCAGATGGGAAATAAAATGGCTTAGAACTTTTTTAAAATTCTGTCTCCTTTTGAGTTACGAGAAATTTTTTTTTTTTTTTTTTTTTTTTTTTTTTATTTATTTTTGGGACAGAGAGAGACATAGCATGAACGGGGGAGGGGCAGAGAGAGAGGGAGACACAGAATCGGAAACAGGCTCCAGGCTCCGAGCCATCAGCCCAGAGCCTGACGCGGGGCTCGAACTCACGGACCGCGAGATCGTGACCTGGCTGAAGTCGGACGCTTAACCGACTGCGCCACCCAGGCGCCCCGAGAAATTGTTTTTTAATCCTAATTTGTAGATAAAGTGGAGGAAGAAGTTTGAGAACTTGGCCAGTTTCTTTGAAAGTTAGTAACAGAGCCAAGATTAAAAGCATACCCTTGAATATCAAGACAACTTTTATTTATATAATGCCAATCACTGTAACACCTGTTTAGCCTACTGAGCCATGCTGGCCTTATAGTGCCCCTGTGAAGCTGCCTGTACAGGGTCAGCTACCAGGCCTGTGAGGGTAAGCAAGTGAAATAACAAGAGGAAATGTCTCAGAGAGTCCCTAAGGGTAAGAAAAAAAAAAGACAAATGTTGGTGTCTTAATCCTTCCAAACCTAAGTAGTTTGTCTTATGGTAGCAGAGCCGTTCTACTAATGGGAACTCCAGAGTTTGAGAAGATTTCAAAACGATAAAGCTGTCCCTTAGGATTCAATAGCTTAATGGCTTGCAAAAGAGCTAAAGACTGAATGTTATAGGCAGTGCCAAGCTGGACTCTACACCTTGCCTAAAGATAATAGAAATAGAAACATTCAAAGTACTTTTTAGCCTCCTGGAAGTAAATGCGATCTAAAACAATGGTTTGAAAGTTGTAAGGCTATGTTTAAAATGTAAAATGCATTAGAAGGGAAATTGGCGTTTCTGTGCTTACAGAATAAGTGCCATTCTTTGTTACTCAGAAAAAACTGCTCTGAACTTTAGTTTCCATCAGAATGTGTTTTATTTTAGGTAAATATAAATATAAAGTTTTGTTTATGGCTTAAGTAAGTGAGCTAACAGTTTTCAAGTGTGGAAACTGGGGGTCAAAGAAGTAAAGTAACTTGTCCAGAATCACAGAGCAGTAAGTGATGGTGCCAGGACTGGAACTCAAGTGTTAGACCCAAACCCAAACAGCCACTAAAAGTTGCTGTTACGTTTCATGCAGATCACAAAATGTTACCCCATATGTGTTTGATAGCTTTTCTTTATAAACAGTTCACATAATTTACTTTTTAATCACGGGCAAATAGTAGACTGAGAGTAACCACCAGTAGTAGAAAAATCACAGAAGTTCAGAATTTCAGCTAAAAAGATTATCTAGTGAAGTCCAACCTCTTTAACAGACTGGAAAGCTGAGGCCTCAAAGCTTACTGACACTCAATAGCAATATTGCTGTGATTAGAAGTTTGCAACATTTTAGGGTAAACACTAAGGAAAATTTGGTAATTCTAATCAGAACCATCAACATACCAGATTTTCACTGTATTTGAATAAAATATTTTAAAAATAATTATAAGTTCTTAGAAATCTTTGTGCATGCTAAGTGCTTTGTAAAAGAAAGTAAAGCGCCTATTCCACACATAAAAGGGGGACCAAAATTTTTTTTAACTAAACAAGTAATCATTGTAGTTTTAAGATTGAAGTAGTGTATAACTTATTACATGGTGATTTTTAAGTATCTCTAGGTGTTCCTGTGCTGGGAATGTGTTTTATACTGTGTCAGCAAGATTATTAGGCTGTAGCTACCATGTGGCTTTTGAAGAATTTTTTTTTTTTTTTAATCTTTGGAAATCTAGAAAAACCTAATGGGATTACACAAATTACCTAAAACGTTAAGTATACAATGAGAATTATTTCTCAAAAACTGAAATAAGTAGAAAACATTCCCGTATTTGTGAAATGTCTCTTAATAGAAGTCTTAGGATTCAGTTTAAAATACACAGAAGATAAGTCACTGCAAGCGTTTGTAGGCTACTACTTGAAAGTTTCCTATTTGAACATTCAAGTCATATTTTCTCCTTAGAAAATTTTGGTTATATCCATTTTATATTTTACTTTAAAAGTTAATCTTACACTTTGATATCTAATTCAATCTCATTTTTCTCTTATATATAATTACTGCTAACTTTTAAAAGAACACTGCTTATTTCAAAGGGAAATAATGTTTAAAAGATGTGAAGCATTTAATCCTTGAATGCTGGAACCACTTTTAAAGTATCATAAGCACATCTGTGTTACATTACACAGGGAAAAGAATGTGTGCGTTCCGTGGCCTATGGGCACTAGGGTGGCTGGTTTAGGAAAACTGAGTAAGTTGGGGTTTTTTTTTCAACATAAAAAATTTTCTGTAATTCTAAAACAAAGAATTGAATTCCAGGGGTGGGCATGTGGTCATGCAAACATAAGTAATGTTTTGGTTTTACAGTTGTTCTGTCACTTGTCACCTTCTTCTGAAAAAGAAATCAGAGCATTTTGATAATAAGCCCTTCCATTTTCCCTTATTTGAAAACTATTCCATGGGACAGACTTGCAGAGGAATCATGCACTGCATGTCTCTCTTAGCTGCGAGTTATGGTGCAAATAATTTATTACTAACTAGGAAATACCAAAGTTTGTGAATGATTTACTCTTCACAGATTCAAATGTATTCCAGGGATCACTTCATTCTTGATCACTTGTACTCCATCCAATGTGTTTTCTTGAGTGGGACAGAAAAGGATGGACTTACAGCTGTCAGGCTGGGTATCACCTAGGATGTGTGTTTTGCATGTGAATATCATCTGGCATTGGTGGAGATGAAAGAAAAAAGGTTGGAGAACTTCTGCGCTGTACACTGGTGGACATGTTCTCAACTTTTTCCTCTTTAACATGACAGTATTCACATGCCAACACATTCCCATAGGCAACTCCTAGTGAGCTAGCTGAAATTCTACCGCTTCCCCTGCTACCCAAGAAAGCCAGCAAGGGGGAGAATGTTAGGGGAATGCATCTTTGATCAACTAAAAACAGTTTTTTTATAATGGCGTGAGAGTTGCACACCATAAATAATACTAGCATCTAATTAATTACCTGTGGCACATTTGACAGCTATGTCATGTTACCATGACTGATAAACTCCGTATTTCTTAAATTTTGTGTTTTAGGCTCATCCAGAAACTTAAACTTGGTTTTTTGTTTTGTTGTTGTTTTTAATTTGAAGATAAAGGAAGGCCAGATTTAATTGTATGGTAATGTAAATTTCTGGAAACGATTTATAATTAGAATGAGCTTGTTACAAAAGTATTTATAGTCAGTTATTTTAACACCACATATTACTGAAAATTATCATGGGATAGGTTTTTTGTTGTTTTTCCTTTAAAGGTCAAACTAAAGATATTTGAGGAATTTGAATTTTTAGCTAGTCATTCTTTTGTCCAAGAAGAATTCATGACACATTAAACATAGATATTACATAAAAGTTAGTTTTACTCTTTGTGATATGAAAATGACTTGTTCTAAAGCTTTCCTAATGTCATACTTGATATACTCTTGATTTTATTTTAGAACCTGTATAGTATAGTAATAGCTCTTTTACCTGGTTTTCTTAGAGATGTTATAAGGAAATAACTATTAAATTAATGTCATTAACATTTAAAAATTTTCTAATGGAAGGGACTCTATTTTATTTATGAGTAACTTTGAATATTAAGGGTGTTTTGTATTTTTGTTTTTGTTTTTGTTTTTTGTAAGATATTACGAACTGGATCCTTATAAAAGTCTCCGTGACAATTTGAGGAACAAAGTGATCATTGAGTATCCAACATTACATGTGGTATTAAAAGAATCCAGTAATGACATGGAAGTTCTTCACCAAGGTAAGTGTGCATCTGTTTGTCCCTGTAACACTTAGAGTAACTCTAGGGAACCTGAGCCCTTACGTGACTGTCTTTATTTCTTCGTGTATGTGTTTTCCCACTGTATTTACACACTTAACTGAATTTGCTCTATAGCTACGGTTAATTCTGTAAAGAACCAAATGAATGAGCTGCTGATTCTCTCGTGTTTGAGAGCACATAAGCTTGTCATAATCAATTTAAGATGAATATGTTTGAATGGCTGTAAAAGGACATTCTTTGCCTTCTTGGAGTTCTGTGTGTTTTTGTCTTTTTTTTGAGCTAATAGTCTAACAGTCTGTCCAATAACAAATAAATTTATTCTCTAGTAAAAACTCTCTCTTTAGGGATTCCTAAAATGAGGGATTGTAAAACATTTTTAGTATCCTACATTATAGAAAGGGATATATTTGAAAGAACATCATGTTAAAATTTGGACTCTGTTTAAATAAGCTAGTGCTGTTGCCTTGACCTTTATCTCCTTTTTTAAGACCCCTGGTTTTATTTTCTTTGATTTTGTTTCTTTGTCATTTTCATGATTCTTTAAAAGTAGATACTGATCTTCTTTGGTGGGTAGTGGAGTTGGGAGGAAGTATGAAAACTGGAAATAGTGTATGTAAAAATTTAGTACATAAAATGACTTACCCATGTTTGCAACTGCTGATTAAAGTAAGCTGTTTGTGTTGCCGAATACACCTCCAGAAAAAGGATGACTAAAATTCAGAAATTACTTTTAAAAAGGGAGAGAGGTTACTCAGCTTAAACCATTAGATACCACTTTCAGCTAAGAATTACAGTTACAGGACAAGTTTCATTGTAACAGTCTCCAGAGGACCATTGAATCCTTGGATTGGGTTGAAATCTATTTTTTAAATAAAATTATTTGAAATATATGGTTTAGATTTATTGTTCTGCCAGCATCATAGGCTGTACTAGGCAGTAACCTTTGTTTTAAGGTGTTCTCTTACATGTGTATAATAGGTTTTTTTTCTTGGCAAAAGATGAATAGGAGAGTTTTTATTTTTCGAAGTGGGCAAAACTTTGTCAGCGTCACAATTTGACTTAGATTTTTAGCTAGCAAACATGAAGTTTCTGATAATCACTTACGGGCCTCTAAATCCTTAGGTTAACTCTTGGCTTTATGTCTTTCACAATTTGAATGAAAATATCCAATTTTATTTTCTCAAATTAAATTAGAAGTGTGTTGTAAATGGCCAGTTTCGCTTTTTTTTAAAGCTGTGTAAAATCTTACTTTTTCCTTAATATAATTCACATAGCTCTCTAAATGCTGGTTTCAGGGAAAGATGTTTGGTAATGTGGGTTACTAGCCAGGGCAAACATGTCTGTGTAAATAAACATAGCACACACAGCCCCTCTTTCACCTTGTTTAGGAATGCACACTGAGGAAGCCTTCCTGTAATGAAGCAAAAAGAAAAGGCTACTTTTGTAGTATATTTGGAACCTGATTAAGTAAAATTTGCTATTTTTTGGGGGGGGGGGTATGTGATATTTGACTTATTTACAGGAAAAAAAGTGGTGCTTTCAGGATAGAGGATCATTTAGAGCTGCTGTAGCAAAAAACTTAGTCTGACAGGATTTGAAGGACCATACCACTGTTGTCACATCAGAAATACACACACTTTAAAAATAATGCCAGGTCTTTCGTACGTACATTTCTTTGTGTGAGCACTTAACGTATCTGATTCTTTGTACATTCTCAACAGCTTTGGATGTTCGGCAGGGTGGTCCCTTAATGCTGGAGGAGGGTTATATAAGAACAGGGCATTTTCTTTGGAGAGCCTTGAAATTCTTTCTCTCTCCGGAGGAAAAAATGTTGGATTTTGATCTTGAGTTCAGAGCACAAGGTGTCTCTCTTCTAGTTTGGGAAAAATGTGTTTCTGGGCTGGGATTCAGTGGTTTTCACACTTGATCATTGTTATAATGTTTGTTACGGTTGTAGATTGCCATAATTTTTTTTTCAAAAGTCTGCCAGTATTGATGGGCAAGAGGCAAGTTTTGTTTGTTTGCTTTCTGCTTTTTAAGGAATGTAAAAGGTTGACTGTAAAAGGTTGAGCAGTTAAGGTAGCCCAGTAGATTGGAAATGTGGTGTGCTTGTTCACCCATCTTTATCAGTCCAGCGGGAAGTGCTCAGAATGGTGTTACTTACTTCACAGATCCCTATTTGCCAATGTAAGTTAGTAGATTTAAATGACTTAATAAGAACATGCTGCATTTCAGTCTTAGGAAAAAAGAATGGAGTGCTATTAAAAGAAGAAAACAGGCAACTTCAAGAAAGCAAAGAAAGAGTTTTCCCCGAATTGCAATGCCAAATACTACAAAGCTCCATTAATTTAAAAATATCAGCAAAACATATTTCTCTGTTGTTCTAAGATAACTCAAAATTAGAAAACGTCTCTGCCTTTAGGAAGGAATCCAAACCAAGATTGATGACTTGAATTAGTGAAAATACATAGCACAGCAGCTACTCATGCATCAGTCCCTTGTTGGGCCAATAAATCCTTTCATCCATTCTCCTCCCCTCATTCCTCCTAACCCCACCCACCCACCCCCACTTTTTCTTCTTCTCTTTCACTGTGTGTATGATACAGTGGGGTAAGGAGATGAGAATGGATCTCAGGCCCACGAACAGACATGTAAACTTTACAGGGCAAGAGTTGCTATAATAAAATTTGTATAAATTGCAAAGAAAGCCAGAGAAGAAACAACTGACTTGTATTATCATGGAGACACTTGAAAGGACTCTGCTGGAGTTTGTAAATTTCCACAAGCATCAGGACCACATCTTGGATGGAACCTGTCTCAATGCTTTATTTATAAAAAGGATTCAGGAGACATCATCTTGGTTGCTGGGACAATCTGAAATCTAGGTAACATCAGCAAACCCCAAGGAACTCGGCAATTGAATATGAGGCAAGATATAGGTTTATGATTCCAGCGTCACCTCCTATTAAGCTGGGGGCCCTTGAGCATTCACTTTACCTCTGAGCTTTATTTCCCTTATCTTTTTAATAGAAATAAATGGCTGTAAGCCTGAAGCAAAATAATCAGTATTTTAACCTTAACTTTCATAGTGTTTTAATATAGGATTTCCATTTAGCTTCACTGTGCAGTGAAATAGAGCTGTTATTCTGGTTCCCATTTTGCAGATTGCAAAACAAAAAGAGTGACCTGCATTCATACTGATTCAGCAGACAGGCTATGCTGGGAGGTAAACATAAGGGGGAAAGATCTAGTTTCTGTCCATAAGGAACCTCAGTTTAGTAAGTGAATCATAGTCTTGCTGTAGTAAGGACAGCTCCTTTAAAGGAACTCCATTTCTGCTGTATGCTATCTTTCCTGTGAAAGGAAGGAGAAGGCGATTAGCTAGTCTTCTCTCAGCCTGCATTCACTCAGCATATACTGACCTTCAATTTTAAGTTAAAAAAAAATTATGGAAAAATTTCTTCCAACCACACTTGGCCAGCCTATGTGATAATAGTGATCTTTTCAGTGGTACCAATATAGGATCATAACCACACTGTGAAGTGACCATTCCCAAGTCTTCCACAGAGTCAGGAAGCATGTTGCCTCACAAAATATAATTGCCACTCTTCAGACATCGACTCTTTATTGTGGCCAGAACTGTATATCCCGGCTGCCTGGAACATGACATGGTTTGTCTGTCCCCATGAGCAGTGCTGTTGGTATGCATCAGAAGGAAGGAGAGAAGAAGGAAAAACAGTACAAGCTAAACAGAATCAGTATAAACACTTGACTATATGTTTACTTATTTTTTTCAGTGAAAAGTGAATCTACCAAGAACATTGGCAATGAAAATTGAGCACTTCTTCTGGAGGAAGAAGGCGAAAATTCCCAGACAATTGCAGAGGACTGTGCATTGACTAGCTGTTGGATGACTGGGATATTATCAGCGGGTGGTTGAAATTTTTTGTTTCTCTGAAAGTAATTAAACAATCCAAACTAAACTAAAAATCTAAACTTTTTTTTTTGAGAAAGATGTAGCCTCTTAGATTGACTTGTAAGGCCCTTATTCCTAAGAACTCTTTTCTGCACCTGATCAGCATAGTGCTTATTTTAGTTAGGCCCAGGGTTTTAATATGCTTAATTCTGTAGGCTGAAAACTTTTTTGTTTGTTAATTTGATGCAAGACCGTACCCAAGGATCACCTGTGTCTGCCGCAAAATTGGCATCCTTGTTAACGGAACCTCACTAAACATAAAGACCGTGTGACACACCCTGTATCCACAGGAGAACTGATCCGTCAGTTGCCCATTTTTGTCTTTGGGATTCTTTGTAACTTAGTCTCTTGACATGACTGAGTGGATCTTTTACTTGGTTAGCATCCAGTGGAGTGTCACATGTACAGGATGAAAAAATACGTTAACTACTATTTCTTCTATTCAGTTCAGAAAATCAGTGGCTCCTCATCGTTTGAACCATCGGTGCTTACGAATTTGGGTGTCCTTGTTTGTACAGTGAGCTGTGTCTTATTATGAATTCTGTGCCTTTCATCCTGTTCCCATTTCACTCTCCTCATTACCACACAGGGGTGTTATGATGAGCAGTTTTATGCTGTTTTGAAACATCTAGCAATAACTAAAGAAAAAAAAAAAAAAACACTTGGAACTCTTCAAAGTGTTCTTGGAATGTATATGTGCATTTATGTATATATATGGCTTAATTTATACCTTATGGCAGCTCTGTATACATTATGATCTCACATATTGAAATTAAAGTTTCCTAGTTTTATTGGAATTTATACAGTTATGAAATTGCAATATGGCTATAAAAGAGTAAAAGATGATTACATCTGTGTTGCATCTGTGTATTTAATGGTTAAGAAAACAATGATAAAATTGGACATTGGTGAATTCATTTGTAGTTTATAATTGGAAAAAGTTTTAGACCAAAAGGAAGCCAGAGACATTAATTAAAGAAGCTTGTGGAAAAAATAGAATAATGAGAGGATGAGCATAGGAGAACACAAATACGTGTAACTTGAGATCAAAACTGGAGAAGAGAATCCAAATACAGTGATGCCACAAGACCTTTAGCCATAAAAGTAATAGTGGAAATATGATTATTCCTAGAAAATAAGGCCTTGAAATTTGAGAAATAGGTATACTTCCTCAATCAACTTCAGGAATCTTCCTGTGCAGTGAAAGGTTTGTGTAGAATTATGTTTTTCACAGTATTTCTGGGGAGACAACTAAATGGGATTTCACAGGACTCCTATTTAATCTGTAAGTGAAATTTGTTTTCTCAAAAGAGGCAAGAAATAGGACGAACTGGGGGGCTCAGTCAGTTAAACATCTGACTCTTGGTTTTGGCTCAGGTCATGATCTCACAGTTCGTGGGATCGAGCCTCACGTGGGGCTCTGCGCTGATAGCATGGAGCCTGCTTGGGATTCTCTTACTCCTCTCTCTCTGTCCCTTCTCTTACACACACACACACACACACACACACATACTCTCTTTCTCTCTCTCTCTCTCTCTCTCTCTCTGTCTCTCTCAAAATAAATAAACATTTAAAATACTAAAAAAGAAGAAGAAGAAGAAACAGGATGAATTCAATCAAATGCATCACAGAATTGTTCCTGGGAAAAGTAGGATAAAGTACACAACAGGAATGTGTGATCTGAATATCAGGATGGAGAGCAATTTCCTGACAGTGAAATCTGTGATGACATAGTCTCATTTCCAAGAAAAGTATTGAGTTCCATCTCTTCTAGAATTTAAATTGAAAACTGGACAACCGAAGGATTTATCCCCTGTCCAGGGTACTTTTCCCCCCTGCCCAGGAAGAAATTGAAAGGGGGGAAAAAATCTACATGATGTAAGTCATGCTTGCCATTTCTATAGGCTAGAATTCTGTTAGATTTTTCAATTATAGACTGTTCCTTAGGAAAGAATTTAGTGTAGTTCCCGTAAATATAAGTATCCATTCATTTGATTAATATACATATTTATTCCCACAGGATTTACAACAAACATGTGTTAGTGAATAACCACGGCAGCTGCTTAGAGGGGGTGAAGTTGGAATAATTCACTGAGAGCCCTAGAAGTTCATAGTATTAAGACTTAATTTCTTTTTTTAGAGGGCCTCTCCGTTTGGATTCTTGACAAATTCGGATGAATAAACAAACTCCCTGGCCCATGTTAAGTTCAACATCCTGCATTTTGTTCACAAATCACATTTTAAAAGTAGAAAAGCTTCACCTGGCCTTCTTTATTTTTTAAACAATGATTTCAAAGGCAAGGTAGGCCTTTCATAATTGCTAATTATTGTATATGGGATTAATAGCCATAAATTACAGTAAACAAAGCTTGCACCTGTTCATATTATAAATAGGAATTAAAGAAAGTTACTATGATAGATATTTAAGATTCCAAAGTGTAGTTGAGCCAATTTGTTTCCCTGTAGCAAGTAGTGCTATTCAGGTTTCACGGTGTATAATAAGATGTTAAAGGCGTAACTAATGCCAACAATTTCCTTTATACATTTGGTTTACATTTGGTTTACATTTATACATTTGGTTGACGTATACAGTGTGTTCTACCTGATTTCATATTAGTCATTAAATTTTAAGTAAAGATACCCAGTCTGCTTTTATTTAATCATACACTACTGTATTAAAATTTATTTTCAAGTGGATCTTGTACACTTTGATTTTTTTAACCAGTCGTCTTTCAGTGGCAAGTAACAGAAACGCAAGCTAGTGTAAGCACGAACGACAACTTACTGGCTCATATACACAGAAGTCCCGGCATGACTTGGTCTAAACACCCTAAGAAGCCATCCTTCCATCTCCCATACATACTTAGCTCTGATTTGTTTTTTCCTGGGTTGGTTTTCTCTTTCAGGCAGACTTTCTCTTTGGGGAGGGAGGAGAGAATGGTAGATAGCACCCATGGGCAGTTTTGGCTTACATCATCATAACCAAAGCATGGCAGTGAGTTATGTAAAATTTGGGAAAGAACCTTGATTTTGCCCACATTGGGTTACATTCCGTCCCTTAGCTGATGAGGAGAGGAGTTACCCCAAAGGAAGGGGAAATTATCAGAAAAAGGAGAAAGGGAGCAGGAGAGGAAAGACAGTTCCTGAGAATCCGAAACTAACAGAGGTCCATTGAACCCTATTTAAGTTAAATAGCAAGAGGTTTCTGATTTGAAATAACATGAGTAAAATTCAAAACTAACCTGCAAACCCTCATTGGCTTTAACTAGAGGTTTTAATTCCTGCTTGATGCCATTGCTGCTTTCAGTTGCCATGTTAGGCGTTGAAAAAATACTTTCCGTTTGTGTTTGACGTTATGTTGCTGCTGGTTCGATCACATGCACATAGCACCGGTCCGTTGCCATCACGGATTTGGCAACTTCCAGTGTTGTCAACATTTGAGAAATTTTGATATTGAAATTAGAGTTGAACGGGAGGAAAATACTTCAAAAAATGAATACTACTTAAAAAAAAAATAGGCCCTTAGGGCACCTGGGTGGCTCAGTTAGTTAAGCATCCGACTTGGCTCAGGTCATGAACTCACGGTTCATGGGTTCAAGCCTTGTGTTGGACTCTGTGCTGACAGTTCGGAGCCTGGAGTCTGTTTTGGTTTCTCTGTCTCCCTCTCTGCCACTCCCCCACTCGTGTTCTGTCTCTCAAAAATGAATAAACATTAAAAAAAATTTTAAAATAGGCCCTAAAATAAACTTTTGGGGATCTTCACTACAAAGTATTTTCTTTCAACTTTGGTCAGTGAAAGCTATCTAAAGTATGTGTGCATATGTTCTTTAAATGAACTATAATGTAAACATTTCCCATATTGGAGTGTGGTGGACTGCACTCATTTTGAACTTCATAACCAAATGTATCCTTTGGTCTTTGCACACAAATCTCTTGCCAGTTTTCTTGCTGAATCAAGTACCAGAATCCTTACCCTTTATGACTTGGCCCCAACCTCCTGATTTTATAGCCTTCTCTGTCTCTGTCTCTCTTCCTTCCTTCCTTCCTTCTTTCCATCCTTTCTCCCCTTTCTTTTTCGCCCTTTGCCTCGGTCACACAAAACAACATAGAAGATATCTGTATGGACATCCCAGGTTTCCCCCCCGCCCCGATGTGCCTGCCTTTTTGCTCATTGTCTCTACAAGAATGTATTCTACCTATTCTTTGAGATCTAGCTTAAGCAGTCATAGCTGTGATCCCCCGCATGTGGAAGTCCTTGTTATGATCACACTGTATGTATCTCTTTATTGGCTGATGCTAATGCCATACTGGTTATTAAATGTTTGGGGTGGGGTTTTTTTGTTTTGTTTTGGGGGGGGGGGGGGTTGGTTTTTTTTTTTGTTTTGTTTTGTTTTTTGAGAGAAAGAGCATGAATGGGTGAGGAGCAGACAGAGAAAATCTGAAGGTGGCTCCACACTGTCAGCACAGAGCCTGACACGGGGCTTGAACTCACGAACCATGAGATCATGACCTGAGCCACCCAATGCCTCAGTTATTAAATGTTTTTAATATCCTATTAGTAATAAGAGTAATAGCTAACATATATCAATAGCTTACAAAATACCAAGCATTATTCCAAGCACTTAAAGTGCTTGGATCAGCATTTAAGATTTCTCCCAACAGTCCAGTGAAGTAGATGTGACAGTAAAGCCCTGCACTAAGTGGGGGCACAAAAAATTCTGTAACATGACATGGGTTTGCATTATTGCAGGCTGAAAGAAATGACAGGTGAGCTAGTATACCTAGCTGTCCAGGAATTCCTACTGTCTAACTTTTTTTTTTTTTAATGTTTATTTATTTTTGAGAGAGACAGAGACAGAATGCGAGTGGGTTAGGGGCAGAGAAAGAGGGAGACACAGAATCGGAAGCAGGCTCCAGGCTCTGAGCTGTCAGCACAGAGCCCGATGCGGGGCTCGAACTCATGAACTGTGAGATGATGACCTGAGCCGAAGTCAGACACTCAACCGACTGAGCCACCCAGGCGCCCACTACTGTCTAACTGGAGTCCCAAGTCCATTCTGTAGTTTGGCACCATGTGGTGGCAGATGTCCACTCAGGCTAAAATGTCAATGAGACAGTTCTGAGTCAGTCCTGTATCTGACTTGTCCTTCTAGGATAACACAATGAGTCCAAAAATCTAGGTAGTCAGTGCCTGTTTCATCAACCTTATGTGAGATTAACCTGCCCTCTGCTTCCCCACTTCTGAAACAGCCTGAATTTCTTCCCCAGCTTCACCTTCCCTCTCCTATTCTTCACCAAGAGTTAAGAATTTGAGCCCACATGGCCACTTTTGAACAGGGGCTAGGTGGAGAATGGAAGTGGTCATGTTGATAGCATTGCTGATGGGATTTACTGTAAATCCATTTTACAGATGGAAAACCCAAGACTCAGAGGTTAAAGCTTATTCTTAGGTCAAATTGTTAAATGAGAAATGATAGAGCTTGGATATTTTCCTTCACTTGATTCCTCTCTGCACCTGGGATTATCTTTCTATTTAATTATTGCTGAAATTCTTCTAGTCTTAAAGGCCAAGTCTGTGGTTGATTATTGCATGAGAATATAAGCACAGTTTCTGTCATGAAGTAAGCCCTCAATAAAGACTGGGCATTGAGGGGCACCTGGGTGCTCAGTCAGTTAAGCTTGGGACTCTTCATTTCAGCTCAGGTCATGATCTCATAGTTTGTGAGTTTGAGCCCCAATTGGGCTCTGTGCAGGCAGTGTGGAGGCTGCTTGGGATTCTCCCTCTCCCTCTCCCTCTCCCTCTCCCTCTCCCTCTCCCTCTCCCTCTCCCTCTCCCTCTCCCTCTCCCTCTCCCTCTCCCTCTCCCTCTCCCCCTCTCCCTCTCCCCCTTTCCCCCTCTCTCCCCCTCTCCCCCTCTCTCCCTCTCTCCCTCTCTCCCTCTCCCCCTCTCCCCCTCTCTCCCTCTCCCTCTCCCTCTCCCTCTCCCTCTCCCTCTCCCTCTCCCTCTCCCTCTCCCTCTCCCTCTCCCTCTCCCTCTCCCTCTCCCTCTCCCTCTCCCTCTCCCTCTCTCCCTGTCCTGCTTGTGCTTTCTCTCTCTCTCTCTCTCTCTAAGTAAACATTTAAAAAAATACGTATTGAAAAAAAAAGATTGGGCATTGAGATGAGGTAGGAGGAATAGGAAAGCACTCTAGGTTGAAAATTTTATAAAAATTTTTAATTTTTATAGATTGATCTCTTTCAATCTACAGCAAAAACCTGACTGATAGGATAATAAATATTAAGAGCTAAAAACCTAGAATTTAGCATGAGCAAGGCACTATTGTAAACATAACTGTTAACATTGAATCCTCACAGTCCTGAAATAGGTACTGCTGTATTTCTTTGAATCTAAAATGCATTAATGGTAAGATGTACATTTTATGTAACTTGAAGAAAGGAAAAAAAAAATGCTGCCAATTAAATTAATGACCTAATGCTTTTTAAAGAACTCAATTTAGAATGTTTATACTTACATAAAGAGCTCTTTTAGCATTTGATTTCAACAAATCTAAGACTCCATCAATTTGTAAGACACACTATTTTGTATACCACCAAGAACGAAAAACACAGCTTAATTAATTGTGTGACACATCCTGACTTGAGATGGTGAAATATGAAACAATAGTGTAGAATTAATGTAATGTGGTATTGAGATAAATTTTTATATCATTCTGTGCTCCTATAAAAAGATAAACATAAGTGAAATTAACTGGTAAGGCATCCTGAAGCTTCACGACAATCAGGACAATGATTTATGAACCAAAATATTGAAAGGCTGCAGTTGTCCATTTGTGCCACCAGAAACAGCCACCAAGTCCACATTTGCACAGGCAGTGACAACTGCATCGTGACTGTGGCCTGGCCAAAAGCTATTTTAAGACTAAAGAGTTCAGAGATGTTAAAGTGTGGGCTCTAGAGTCAATTAGGTGCGTTACCATCATCCCCCTTTCGTATGATACGAGCAAGAAACAGATCCAAACACATTAGTCACATGAAGAGGAAATAGGTAAACAAGGATTCAAACTAGGGCCAGGTGGGCTTCAGAGGTCACATTCTTAACTTTTAGGCCACAATAGCCTCCATGGGCTCCATCTGGGTGATCAGACTACTTTTAACATTTTTTGGAAAAGACCGTTTCTTTACAATTTGTGAAACTGCTTTTCTTGGAGGTTTTTCTCCTCAATGATGGACAGCAGGCTAAGTTTCTCCCTGTGTGTTTAATTCCTCTTGGGTATTTCATCCATGTTACTCACATATTTTGCTGGTTTGGGCATAAAAACTTCAATCGTTTCAGTTTGTTTGAAACCAGCTGTTCATGCTAATGCCGGTTTCTTTCAGTGGATTCCAGGGTCTGGGTATCAAGTCTGTTCTACTGTCCATTATGAATTGTGAATTGTACGCTACTCATTTGAGCGCTGCTCAAAGCAGTTGCAGCAGACCTCAGAGAACGTGGCTCCCCAGGACTACCTGGGTAAGGGGCACACGGGGAAAGGATGTAAGGACGCAAAGGCATCTGTCAATGACTATCACATTGACTTTATGTCAGGTTGCAGGGGGAGCATGTGCTGGGCGTGCTGGTGACTCCCAGCTGAGAGCTGTTGAGGCTTGCCTCTGGACAGGATAGACTTGGGGAGTCAGGACAACCACAGAGGAAGTATAATTTCGGGACCTGTTGGGAATTGGCTTCAGAAGTGGAAATGGGATGGTTGGAGGAAATCTGTGAACAGACCAGAGCAGCAAATGAAAGGCCTTGTAAACAGGGAAATGTGCATTTTAATTGTTTTGTTTTGTTTTTTCGTGTTAACTCTTAATTCCATAGAACTAAAGCCACTTTCCATGCTCTCAACCATATAACCAAGGAGAGGGAAGTACATTAAACCATGTGATTTTTAAAAGGGAAATTTCTTACCTCCCGGAGGTAGATAACGCAGGGACTATCAAGTGGTGGTTTTGCTTTTTACTGCAGAAAAATGTCCCTTCTCCCAGGTTTCTGCTAAGCACTCTAAGTTATTTTTACTGTGAGAAGAGACTGTCATACCACCTCTTGGTATCATGATTTCTGTTGGCCCCTCAAACAGTCGATTCTAGGTCAAGCCCATATGGTATGAATCTGTGGTGAAGATGGTCTCCAAAGCCCAGTAACTTCTCATTTTTCCCAGAGCCCTGTGGTCCTGCTCCTGACTGCTGCTCTGTGTTCCTAAAGAAAAACAGTAGAGTCCAATCTCTGTTTTGAAGTTTCGGTGGTTGGTTGACCAGATGCTGTGATGCTGTGCTTCAGGGTCCCCGCCAACACAGAAGAGACAGCAACTTTTTCCATGTTCCTGACAGATTGGAAGGTGTTTTTTCACATTCTCTGCTTCAGATCTCTCCCTGGAAAGGTTGGTCGGTTGTGCAGCCAACATCTTTGGCCTCCGCAGCTACTGCAGCTTAGGAGCCTGTAAATAGTTCCTGCCACATTTGGACCCTCACAAACAAAACTTCTAAGCATTGGAAATGGAAAACTTGGGGTGGTGAGGAAAGCCAAGCGAGAGCGGGCATCCAGTCTTCCAGCTAATTAATTAATGGGACTCTGCAAGAAGGAAGCCACTGTTTGTGGCTGACCTGTGTATGGATAGTCGAAGGGAGAACAGGATCCAGATGTTCTTTTCTCACTTTCCTAAGTGGAAAGAGGAGCAGTTGTGAGGTTTGGTTTGTTTTTTTTTTTTTTCCCCTAAGCAATCAGATTCTCTTTTTCCTACCAAACTCAGGTGCCCCTTAGGAGTGAGAGGGCAAGCAAGTTCTTTCTTAGTTCCTTTCACAGATCAAAAAGTACTTGCTTTGAAATTCTATAATTGAGCCCACACAAAAGTACTTCATTATCATCTGTAATCTCCAGTAGTCCCATTTTGTCTTCCTCCAAAGAGCAGTAATGAATCTAGAAAGCTTAGGCCGAGTGATGGTACGAGTATGGATTATATTAAAAGGTATAGTGAAAATCTGTTGTTTGCTCCCCAACGTGCACCCCCCCCCCCCTTCTTTCTGGTAACCATACCTTGAGTTCTTCTTGGAAACTACCAGCTCCCCTTTGTTCTCAGCCATCTGGTTTGGATGGGATTAAACCCAGCCCTAGCTCCTGGGTGGGTTTTCATCAGCCTGAAGAGATCAGAGTGTGATCGCATGTTTGGTTCCAACTGTGCAGGTGGCCTAAGCTGGTGCAGTCTGAGGGAGCTACAGAACAGGCCGGGCATGGACTCTCCCGAGCTGTAAAAATGTAAGGCTAAAAGTGGGTTAGCCTGTTCTGCTTCCGTAAGGAGAGCCAGCCTGAAGCCAAGCCATCTATCCCTGTGGAGTGGTCAGATGCATTAGCCAATACATTCCTTTTCTGTTTCCTTATTCAAGTATTTGTAAGTTGGGTTTTCTGTCAACTATATCAGAATTTGAAACTAGGAAATGAAGTGTGGCAAGTTATAGGCCCTTGATTATGGAATTGGCTGAATCAAGACAGGAGAGCCTCTATCCTAGGCTACAGTGTAAGGACTACATTGGTCCATAAAAGAAAAATAATCTTAACTTTCCCTTTAAAGATATTTTATAGCTGTTGCACACAGCACTTCTGTGACATCCCATTTGTAGAACTTGGCCATGTGGCCACACCTAGTTACAAGGAAATGGAAGAAAGTATTTACTCTGAGTGGCGATGTGACTAACTAAAAATTGTGGATCTTTTTACTAAGGAGGAGAATTAAATGGGTATTGAAGGACATTGGGTATTGAAGGGTATTGAAGTCTTTTCTGTAGTTGGCCATTGGCAACTCTTGGTGGGACTGTAATAGTTGTCTAATGTCTATCGGGACCCTCAGTCCATATGTCTTCCTGGGCTATAGCATTAAGGGACTTGAACAAAAAGTTCAGGCCGTAGGATGCACTGACTCTAGGTTGAAGCTTTGTAAATCTTACAAGAAAGAGATTTACTTTGAAACAAATGCCTCTGAAAATCAAGAAAGAATGAAATTCTTTGCTATAAGAAATCCTTTCTGCTTGTGATGGGCAGACCAAGTATATGGAGCTCAGTAGTTTGGATTCTTGACTAAATGGAAAAGCCAGATTCCTTCCTACAGTTCAGTTAGTTTGAGCAAAACAAGGAGGAAAAGTGCGATAAAGAAAGATTAGGACCTGGAATAAGTGTGATCTCCCAAGCCTCTTCTAGAATCCTCTTGTTAAAGCCTTCCACCCTATCCAAAGGGATAGCTATGCCTTTTGAAAAGATGCAGCTGGTGTGTTGCCTTCTGACAAAGGAACGTAACTGTTCCTCCCCTCTCCAGATCATTGCTTTGTATTGCCCCCAAACAGAGGCCAGTGTGGAAGCAGAAACCAGTAATTACAGTCATCCCACACCTGTGCTGTAAATGAAACGCTATTAATCAACTAGATCTCTACTTTTATTAGAAACAGAACCAAAAGGGTATATCTAGATATAGATAGATATAGATATAGATATAGATATAGATATAGATATAGATATAGATATATAGATATATAGATATATATAGAGAGAAGTAAATTTATTATATGGAATTGGCTCTTGTGATTATGGAGTCTGGCAATTCCATATCTGCAAGGTGAGACAGCAAGCTACAAACCCAGGAGAACTGATGTTTCTGTTCAAGTCTGAAGGAATGTTCCAGTTCAAAGGTGGTTAAGGAAGGGAAAATCTTAGAGGATTTTTGTTCCACTCTGGCCTTCATCTGTTTGGCTGAGACCCATCCACATTGGGAGAGCTATCTGCTTTACTCAGTCTTCTAATTTAAATGTTAATCTCATCCAAAAATAACCCTCACAGAAACATCTAGAATAATGTTTGCCCAAATATCTGGGCACTCATGGCCCAGTCAAGTTGACACATAAAATTAACCATCACAACCAAAAACACACAGATGGGAGCCAACTAAACCCATGAAGATTTGTATCAGAGAAATCCCCAATGACAAAATCAATTGCCCAATCCCTAAATCAGTCCTCAGAACCCCATCCCCCACCACACACACACTCCAGTGTTACACCAGCCAGCAGTGGCTGCTAAAGCTGTGTGGTCCTCTAAAGAGGTTCTCTTACAGAAATAATGGACAAGGGAGATCTTCTTGGAGAATGAAATTAAGGCAACCCTGACCTTCACTTCACTGCAAGATATAGGGAGTCTTTGCCATTTCTGTCCCAAAAGATTATAATATGTTATGAGGACTGATGGCCACTGGATGTTTTACATTCTCTGCTTTGCAATTTGGAATTTTTATTGGAGTTCTGTTTTCTCTCTTCTATTATATATAGGGTGTGGTTAGGCTTATTATTTACCCACAGATCACTGAACCATGAAGAGGTACTTAACATGATTTGTACATTGACATAAATATTGGACTTGGATCTAGCTTTAGTAACTGGATGAGATTTTATATTATCTCCCTTCGGGAAGGGAATGTGGCCTGTAGGTGTGGAAGCTGTGGGATGATGTTAGGTGGCCAGAGGTTGGACTGTCCAAAACTGCTTAGTCCTTCTACCCAATACCCCACATTTCCTTCAAGAGCTTCTTTTCCTCACTCTCAGCTGTATGGTTTGGCTGGGATTGATACTCCTCCCCATTCCACCCTCTCAGCCAAAGTAATTGGCTCAGGAATGGGCATGTCAGTCCATCTCAGGATGAGCCCCTGGATTTGTACTAGGAATGCTAGAACTCAATCTCTCTTCCTCACTGGGCTAACTTATGGCATGTGAGCTTTAGAACGGCTGTACCCATGGTCCACAAGGGGAGCCAGCCTGAGAATCAAGCTAGAAGCAGAACTGAAAAATGATCCTACTAACATTTACCTGTCATTTCTGCAGTCCTTCTGGAGTACTTTCCTCTCATTTGCAACTGCCACAGTAACAAAAGTTTCCCAAGTGATAGAATGTGAGGAAGTTCAAATGTGCTTGACATCTTTTTGAAACAGCTTGACATCTTTTCCAAACCACTCTCCCCTGTAGTCACCTCCAATGTGTGATTGAAGTCTGCAGAACCACAGAATCTGGGGATCTGACACCCAAAAGGATTAGAGAGAGATCAATCCAAGGCCTTCCAAGATGCCTTAGGGGGTAAGCAAGGTGACTTTTAGTTGACTCATGAATATTTTTATTTTCATAAATATAATGATAATGTGAATCCTAGTAAAATATAAATAGCATTTTCACATCAAACTTGTGATTTCACAGGTTTTATGTAACACTTTTACTGAAGGGGAAATTGAAGCTTTGAGAGATTAATGGCTTTTTTAGGGATTGCCCAGATGGTGAATGAAGGGTGAGAGATATTAAGTGTGGAATCTTATAATTGGGAGGGATCCTGGAGATCATGGAGTCGCTTACCCACCCTTGCCCACCTCCGATGTCTGAATTCCCTCCACACCATCTCTCACAAGTGGTCATTCAGCCTCTATTTGAATACCCCCATGGATGGGAAGCTTATCACCATTGGAGGCAGCACATTCCATTTTGGCAGTTCTGAGAGAAAATTCTCCCTTATACTGAGCCACGATCAGCCCCTTGAAATTTCTTTCCATTTGGTTCCAATTCTTTCCCCTGAATCCACTCCTTATGTTCAAATGTTCAAGTCAGTTACTCTGCCCCCACTCCACTTCTCCCTCAACACACACACACACACACACACACACACACACACACTACACACACACTTCATGGAATGTGGTTTTGAATCACTCAATTATTTTCTCATCATTTTTGTTTTGATTTAACACTCAAATGTCTTTGTTGTTATTAAACCTGTGTGTCTAGAACATGACTTACTATGTATGCAGTGTAGACTACATCAGAGTTATCCCACCTTTGTCCTGGACCTTATGTTTCTATTAAGGCAGCCTGAGATTACCACATCCCATGGTTGGCCGTTGAGTGACAGCATCCATCTTTTTTTTTTTTTTTAACCATCATTCTGTAGTCAACAGGCTGACTAACTGAACCTTACTTAGTTCACGACCTATAATTTATTCTTATACCTTTTCATTCCAGTCTATTGATGTTTTTATCTTGATTCTATCAGCAATTTATTAAAAAACAGAATACTAGAACATGAGGGCTTCCCTTGACACTTACCAAAAGTAGTTTCAGGATACATAAAAATGTAGCAAATGAATAGAATTATGAACTTATAAAACCTAATATCCGAGAGATTGATGTAGACTGTAAACATTAATGGATTTAACATAAATGAATGAATAACAAAGATTATTTAGATTATTCAACTTTTTAAATATAGTGGCCCAGCCTTGTCTACCTAATGTCCCTGCTGGTCAATATCAGAAGCAGGACATTGAGTTACACTAGTCAAAGGTCTCAACATGGAGTTTTTTCCTTGTTTCCTTTATTTCCCTGCTGCAGAAATAAACCTAGTTTTGGCCCTAGGAGCCAATCTAGTATACTGATTAAAGGAACTGGTTTGGGATTTCAAAAGAACTCATTTCAAACCCTGACTCTGTGTACTAGTTGTATATCCTCTCAGAAGCTATACAGCCTCTTTGAGCCTCAATTAACAAGGAAACAATATGGTACCCATCTCAGGCTTATCAGAACTATACAAAATAACACATATATAGCATCTGGCACATGATAAACATTCAGTACTGTGGCTATGGTTGTTTCTAAATCTGTTGATACACACAAAATAATTAGAAGAAATTGAAAATAAAAATTATTTTCTCCATGAAGAAAGGAGCTGTCCATCATGACCACGAATGCTTTGGTTTGGTCAGTTTCTGTCCTGAGGTACTTCAATCAGGATACTCTATTAGTTTGGTAAAGAAAATTCCTAACCTTCTTAGGGCTTCCTGTTTTGGGAGCGTTGAGAGGTTTGGGGAGCAGCTTTGATGAAGGAGCCAGCAGAAACCAGCTGGAGCTGTTTGCTTCACGGCGGGCTAAACATAGCTATCTGGAAGGCACAGGAGTGTCTCCTCCATTAGGAGGCCACTCTGAGTGTCCTCTCTAGAAGTATCAAAGTCCTTCTAGAGTTGCCATTCTAAGGGCCTTTGAGGGACTAAAGGACTTAGGAATGCAGAGACAGGATAGGAACAGTAGATGGGTTGTGTCTCCCCTAATGTGGGGGTTTTTTTGTTTGTTTTTTTCAACCTGCGATTTGCCATCCTACCTGAATGCAGTTTTGAATGTAAAGAAGTTGCTGGATGCATGTGTCTGGGCAGGCACAAGCTTCTAAGGATTGTGCTTTCAAACACTGATGGGGCTTACCAGAGTTGGGCGAGGGTGGCCTCATCTGATCTGAGGATTACTGTCAGGCAGGAGGGTTTTAAAAATTTAAATCCCAGTTTTTTAACATGCAGGAAAACACCTGGCTTCCTACCCTGTGAAATAGATGGCTTCAGTTGGCTTCCTTGTTTTTTTTTTTTTTTTTTTAAGAGTTTTTAGATGTAGTGGGTTATTTTCCTTCATCAACAACAAAAGAGCAGTCAGTGCCTGCTTTCCATCTATTGGCCCCACTGTTAAGACTGGCAAAGGCTCCCAGATTTATACCTTCTCGTGACCCCCTGATTTACACCAACTCCCCCACTCGCTGCCATTCCTGTAGCATTCAGTGCTGCCTTCTTGAGACAAGGGTACTAACAGTTTTTTACTTGGAGGTTTTACAGTATTTAATTAGTCATTTATCTCTCGATATTCAAAGCTGGTGTGTGTGTGTGTGTGTGTGTGTGTGTGTGTGTGTTCACGCGCATGCACAGTTTTCCCTTTGCCACATTGTTGTGTTTCTTTCCATTTGCACAAGGTCACATTCAGAGCTCTTCCTCCCCAAAGGGGAGGTTGCACATTTGTCACTTAATCTTCCTCTCATTTCCTTCTGTTAGGATCACATAGCCCTTCCTGAGGTATTACCATTTTTCCATTTCTTCTTTGCTCCCTCCTTTTAATAACTCTGGGAGACAGGGAGGTACCTTGTAAAGTTAATTTCCTCTGAAGCTTTCAAAGCAAAGGCATCTCTCAGCCCAGACACCACCACCCCTCTCCACCCCTCAGCGACGACACACTCCCCTCCTCAAAGCCTTAGTCACCCTGGGTTGTGCCCGCCGCTCAGGACTGTCCGTGCCCCGGCTTCGTCTCTGGGGCACAGTGAATTGCTCTGTGTAGTGGCTCTTTGGTCTGGGCGTGGGGACCCTAGTGGGAAGAATCTCCCCATTTATTCGCTCTGTTCCCTCCCCTTTTTTACCTCTTCACTGTGCCTCTCCTTCCCCTTCACTGCTTTCTGCTTTTCTCTGGTACTTTCAGGACTCAGGGGCTGGCTGCCTGCCTGTCCCAGGGATGGCATTTCCTCTTCAAAGGTCTGTGGCCTCAGCCACCCAGCTCTACCAAGCACACAAGCCTTTGGAATTGCTGTGGCTTTGCTGCCTGCCTACTTGGAAGGCAAGGGCAGTTTTTTAAACACCCCTTTGGTTTCTTGGGGTGAAGCTTTCCTCAATCCTATTTTATTTATGTGAACATGATCTGTGGCTTTTTAATGTTTGCTTTTGAATGTTTGTGTTAATGGACTCAACTGAAAGCGTTTCCTCTTACCGGAGAGAGGGCCGGCACACAGCTGGGGGCCAGGCCGCTCAACTCAGGCGAAACCGTCCCAAGAGGAACAAGTTACCAGCCAAGGAAGTCTGGAGGCTCCAAGAGGAATTCACTGAGGCCTTCATGGGCAACAGCGGTCAGAGCTGGGATCATAGGCTAGGCCAACAAGGTTCAAGCAATTCCTTGGATTAACGAGGGCTAGACTGGAGACCCCTATATTTTTGTAAATGGCGTTTTTTAAATTGTGCATTTATTTACCACAACTGTGTGTGGTTTTCAAGATGATCTTTTGCCCATATTCCCAGCTTTCTGATTCTCTTCTTGGTTGTATTAAGAACTCCAGGTTGATCCCTGAATCATCTGTCTATAGGTGACCTGTCATCTGAATGTGTAGCAGAATCCCAGCTCCGCCTAATGTGCTCCTGTGTATTTTTCTCTTCTTGTCTTGCTGGTACCTCAGACAGAAACAGAAACACAGACACAAAGGATCTGGTGGAATGCACAGTTTTTCCATATCCAGTGACTGGATAGCCCAGCCCTCACTGGAGTGAGGAAGGGAGGCAAGAGAGGGGTAACTGGGACCACACTGTGTGGAAGGAATTCAATCCTCAAATCTGCCCTGAGGACCAAAGAACAGAGTAGCAGGGCGGGGCCTAGTCAGGGCTGGGCTGTCCTCAAGGGTGGACTCCACCATCCCACCACCACCAACCCATAGCCTGTATAGCCTTGGGTCCGTTGGCCCTGGAAATCTGTAAGCCCTTGAACCAAAGGTGGGCTACTTACCTGGACAATCCGTGTGAGGATATGGCATGATGAGGAACACTTCTCTCTCCAAACAAGCTGGAACTGAGCTGAGCCAAATGGCAGATCTACCAGGAGTGTTGCCTAAGTTATTAATCTCCTCAAATGAAGGAGGTGGCTGTTGTCACACAGTAGAATAAACTGCAACAGAAAAGAATTGATGTGGTCCTCCATAGGACGCAGAAGTGACAACTGAATCAGCATACTCCAGGGTTTCTTTATTTAAACTATGAGTTCAATGTTGGTGACCCTCTCTGTTTAATTTACCCTCTCTCCTTGGGCAGCGTCTTCTTTTTTTTTTTTTTTTTTTTTCTTTTTCAACGTTTTTTTTTTATTTATTTTTGGGACAGAGAGAGACAGAGCATGAACGGGGGAGGGGCAGAGAGAGAGGGAGACACAGAATCGGAAACAGGCTCCAGGCTCCGAGCCATCAGCCCAGAGCCCGACGCGGGGCTCGAACTCACGGACCGCGAGATCGTGACCTGGCTGAAGTCGGACGCTTAACCGACTGCGCCACCCAGGCGCCCCCTTGGGCAGCGTCTTCTAACTCCCTGACTTAATGCCCACCAGTAACTCCATATTCTGAATCTACTGAGCTGCAAACCAGACAGCTAACTTGCCATGGAATCACACATGTCCTCAGTGTGACCCACAGCTAATTTGTCCTTTTCTCCACCTGCCTCCAGCCACCTCCTCCTGGGTTATCCATTGTCATCATCAGTCATCCAGTTGCTCATACCAGAAATACAAGAGTTATCTTTGTCTCTTTCCTTTCTTAGAACCCTTCAATCACCTAATCCTGTTCATTCTACCTCCTAAATATCTCTTTACTTATTCTGTCCATATCTCTTTATCTCTTTGGGCACCAAACTAGTCCAGGCTATTGCTTTTTCTTATCTAGCTGCTTCCTTGGTCCTCTGTCTGTTGTCTTGACTTCTGGTCTTAACACTTGCAGCCCACTCTCTCTACATACCATTTAGAACGGTGTGTCTAAAATGTAATCTGATGTTTCTTGCCTGCCCAAAACCTTTGAGTAACTTTCTGTTGCTTTTCAGATAAAGCCCAGAGTCCACGTTCCAACCTTGCTTACTCTTTCCCTCATCGGTTACCAGGACAGAGACTGTGTCTTTCCATTTCATTACTGTTCCCTCAGCACGTAGAACAATGTCTAACAAAAGGTTGCTCTCTGTAAATAGTGATTGCTGGATGAATAAATGAGTAAACAGAATTTGTATATATTTAAGGATAACCCAGGGAGAAGGGAGAATGATAGATCAATATTAAAACCTCTCAGGATAATTGTTCTTATTCTAAGACTTAAATATTTTAATCCCAGGGCTGGAAAAAGGGGAAGTTCTTGAACAAGCATTGCACAAAGTATGAGGAATAGGATGGTCTCCTTTATTCTGCTCCAAGGGCTCCCCTTTTGGATGTGAGGAGCATACTGTCTGTCAGATTATCTGTAGTGACCGTGGGGACTGGGCAGATTTACAAGGTGAAGGGAAGAAACGGCAATTGTAAAGTTTAGTGTAGGGGATAGTTTTGTTTGGTTTTCAGCTGACTAGCATCCATTTCGCTTCCTTACAGTACTCCAGTTTCTTTTGAAGAAGGATCTCTTTCCTGTTAGATTCAGTCTGTTGGGACTATAATGAAGAGGCTTTCCTCCCTTGAGGCCCAAGTCAAGCCAATAAGATCCTTTCTCCCTAGAATTAGTCTCTTGAGCACAGAGATCAAGAAATTTGAAACATTGGCTGTATGGAGGTGACCTCCCAGCCATACCATGCTACCTACGAAACCACTATGATATTCCTGGGGCCCAGTCGTCCATTAATTAGCTCAGTGGTGGGCTCCCAGTAGTCGTCTAATAAATTTTTTTTTCCATAACTTGAACAGAGTTGTTTCTGTTACATGTAACAGTGTGATAATGGTGGTACAAGGGAACATTATCAGAATACAGTTCTGACATTTTTTAATGCTTTTGGCCAAAGCCATTACATGAATCCCAGAATAAACATCTGGTCCAGTTTGACCTTGGGAATTTAATTATGACCGACTTTCCTAACATGGAAACGTGGAACATTCATATGTGGATCTTTACAGGGATCAGTAGCTCAAAATATCACTGTTTTGATTGGTTATCTCTATCTAAAAAAAAATAAACCAAAAACCACACCTTCAACTTTGTCTTTTATTATAGCCATAGTAAAAGGAAAGACTAAAAATGATGATCAGCCTCACTACTGACCAAACACAAATCAAAATACGTATCAAGCTCTTGTTAATCAGTTCTGCCAAAATTTAAAAAACTGGCAATATCCATTGTTGATGAGAATGTGAACAAAGGGCACTCTTTCATAGTTGCTGGAAGCACAGATTGGTCTATCTTTCTGGAAGATAATTTGGTATTGCCTATCAAAATTTAACACGTACATATCCTTGACCCAGCAGTTCTCCTCTTAGAAAAAAAAAAAAAAAAAAAAGCTAAAGTATACAAGTATAAGAATGTTTACTATGACATTAATGTGTACTATCAAAATATTAGAAACAACCTAAATGTTCCTTAATTGGCTGAATATATGATGGTGTATTTTTACTAGGATTTCATGATGCATTCAGAAGCCATTATACAAAGAATGTGGTAGGTAGGTATGTAATAGAAGGAGAACCCAAATATTTTAGTGATTGCAAAAAACAAGTTAACAGAATAATGTGAATTTAAAAATGCTTTTAAAAAACATAAAGCTATACATAGACTTTATGAGTATATGTATATATATATGTAAATATGTCTGAATGTGCATAGAAAAGATCCAAAAGTGTCCATACTGAACAGTTACTGGCAGTTACGCTTGGTGAACTGGGGGAGAGAAGCAATGGAATAGGAGGGAAAGAAAGGGAAGTTTGATTTTATATTTTACATCTTTGGGGTTACTTGAATGTTCATTGCCTTTGCATTACTTTTATAACTTAAAAAAGTTGGATAACTTTGGCAATTTAAAAGAACAAAAAATGAATAAAAGCTACTAAAATGTAAAAAAAAATAATAATAATCAGAAACCAAGCAAAGTAACCTTTCCAGAGATTTTGACCCACTTGTCTAGACAAGAGTGTGGTCGATCCTAGTAGGTAGAAGCTGAGGGACCAACCATACCCAGGATACAGCCAAGTTTCTGTAAGAGAACCACCCAGGCAGGCCAGAGGAGCTCCTGGCCTTACCCTGGGCTGGGTGGAAATCAACCCCTACAGGAATTGGAATTGCGCATTTGATTGTTTTTATTGGCTGCCCTTCTTGCCTTGAATACCTCCTTCTTTTGTTCGTGAACGTTTAATTTGTCATCTTGTTTATGGCTGAAGCAAGATTCCTGTCTATCTAATGAACTTAATGATTCTGACGTGAGTGTCTAACAGACAGTAATTAGAACCTCTTTGGCTCACTGAGATGTCATAATACCACCAGGTGCCTGCTTTTCATGCTGCCTTGTTTGGGCAGAAAGTTTATTTATTTGTATTGTACTTTATTCCAAAACACATTGTATGTGAAATACACTATTTTTTTTTAATCAGAAAATGGGGAATGAAAGAAAAATAAGGATATAGAATCAAGACTGAGCCAGGAGTGAGGCTGCCACACAAGCTACATGCTACCTAATGATTTAGGTACTTAATAAGTAAGGGTGGGGTGCAGATTTGGTTCTGAGTTTCCTAGTGGCCAATGCAAAGTGATCCTAATGGCCAGTGCACATGATCCGGTACAGAATTAAAGTAATAGTCTTGGTTTTCCTGAGCAATGAAAAAAGACAAATTTCTCAGTGAGTATAGATATATACATATACATACATAGTGAGGAGGTTGGCTGAGAAAAAAAGTATAGTCTATAGTCTCGTGAACTTCAAAGCTGCATCCTGACTAATGTCCATCAGCTTAAGTCCTCTTCCAAGGCTGCAGTAGTTTCCTTCTTTCAAGTGGAACCTTGAGTCACTTTGACCCCTTGAATTCTTGTCCCTCCTTTCCAGAGGGATGCTTGTCCCTTCCCCCAAAACCGTAAGCCTGGGGAAGAATACTACTTTGTTCAAGTTATTCTTGATTATTTTGGAACTTCCTAAAGCTCCTGTCATGTGGTTCCAAGTTGAACCATAGTCACTTTGGACATGGTTTTGTTTCCACAATGATGTGTGTCAGCAACCACAGAGTGAGCTTCTTGTATTTTTGTATCAATATGATACCCTTTGTTTATTTGTTCCTCAGAGGTTTCACTTTCGCTTATGTAATGGGCTATGGCATTTTTCAGTCATTACCTCATGCTGGGATCTCCTTTTTCTTTGTACCTCCTGATGCGTCATAGTCTTGACTCTACTCCCTTGGATCTCTTAGATACAATGCTCTGAGCTAGTGGGTGGGAGTGGGTGGGAGCCAGATTATATGATGACTTTTCCACCCTTCCCTCTCACAAGAGCTGCCTGGGTTTGTCACCGAGCCTTTTCTGTACTCAGTCTTTTGGCATCTTTCAGAAAGCATACTGGCTTAAAACTGTAGCCCCTACCAAAAGCAGTTGGTTTAGGTGGGCCTGGAACACTCCAAGCTCTACTTCTGGGTTGGGCACTGGGCAGGCACATTCCCCTGAACTCTGGAGCTACAATGACTATTCCCACAGAGTCTGTAGCTGGAAGTGGTCAGTCTCCAGTGCGTACCCCTGTCCAAACCTATGTTATAGGAAGATCTTGAAGGAAACCTATGTCTCAAAATTCAACCAGTCCTTTGCTTGGGGCTCATTTTCCTGAACTCCTCCATATTCTCATACACAGCTGTCTACTTAGAGGTGTAATAGGTATCTCAAGCTTAATATGCCCCAAACAGAACTCCTGCTTCGTGTTCCCACCTCACCCCCACCCAAGTGTTACTCTTCTACTCTTCTCCATCTTGGAAAATGGCACCACTCTTCACCTAGTTGCTCAATCCAAAAATAGGAATCCTGCCTGATTCTTCCTTTCTTTCCTTCATCTTTAACATCACTTCAAATACAGTGTTTCTACTTCCAAAAAATAGCTAAATCCAACCACTTTTCTCCATACACACAGCCATCATCCTGGTCCAAGTTTCTGTCATCTTTTGCCTGGACAACTGAAATCACTAAGTAGGCTCCTTGCTTCCATTCTTGCCCCCACTACACTCCATTCCCACACCACACAGTAGCCAAGGTGACAGACAACACTGCTCCTACACTTAAAACCTTCCAGTGTCTTCCTGCTGCTCTCAGGAAAAAAAAGGAAAAAATCCCATTCTCCTGCCCTCCTCTCAGATTACATCTCATACCATTCTCCATGTTACTCACTGATCCCGACACACTGGCTTCTTTCTCTTCCTTGAAAATGCCACATTATTCCTCACTCAGAGCCTTTGCACTTGCTATATACTTTGTTTAGGATGTGTTCTTTCACTTGACTTATCATTGAGGCCTCGCTTCTTCAATGAAATCCAATCTCAAAATATTTATTAAATAGATTATATTTACTTCCTTCATCTCACTTCTTATAATCAAAAAGTATTTTAAGTATTAATTTGTTTACTTATTTATTATTTGTCTTCTTCATCCAGAATGCAAGGTCAATAAAGACAAGAATTTTGTCTATTTTGTTCACAACTGTATCTCTGGTGAATTTTTTAAATAAAAACTGACATGTGTCTGTTCAACTTAACAAACATGTATTGGGCATGTACTAGATACCAGACACTTGCCAGATGCCTTAGATTCAATGATTAAACAAGCCTACTTCTTTTCTTTAATTCTGGAAATATTTTAGCTATTTTCTCTAAATACTGCCTTTCTCAGATTCTATTTTTTTTTTATTCCTGACCTCTTTAACATCTCATTTCCCATTTCTTTGCCTTCTCTTTTTTTGCTGTAGCCTGAGTAATGTCTTTAGATTTATCTTCCAGTTCTCTAATTCTCTCTCTATCGGTGTCTATTCTACTTGTACTCATTTACTGTTTCTAATTTTAATAATTACATTTTATTTTCAGAAGTATCTAGTGTTTTTCGCAATTCTGCCTGGCTTTTTTGTTTTTATTTTTTTAATGTTTATTTATTTTGAGAGAGAGAGCACAAGCAGGGGAGGGGCAGAGAGAGGGGGAGAGAGAGAATCCCAAGCAGGCTCTGTGCTGTCAGTGCAGAACGCAACATGAGGCTCAATCCCATGAACCATGAGAGCATGACCTGAGCCAAAATCAAGAGTCAGACACTTAACCGACTGAGTCATCCAGGCGCCCCTGGTCTTTAAAGAAAAATTTTTTTAATGTTTATTTTCTTTCTGAGGGAGAGAGAGACAGAGCACAAGCAGGGGAGGGGCAGAGAGAGGGAGATACAGAATCCGAAACAGGCTCTAGGCCCTGAGCTGTCAGCACAGAGTCCGATGCGGGGCTCGAACTCACAAACCGTGATATCATGACCTGAGCCGAAGTCAGACACCCAACTGAGCCACCCAGTCGCCCCACCCCTGGTCTTTTTAGATTGTGTTTATTCTTTTTTTGTTTCCCCTTTCTATTGCTTTAAACAGTTTAATCAATTTATATTTGGTATATGATAACTGTTATATAATGTCTAATTCTGTTCATTGTGATTTCTACTGGCTTTCACTCATGGTAGCCTGCGTCTTAGTGTGGTTTCTCATTTTAATTGTAATGTCATGTTCAGTAGGGCTTTATCTGTTAGACTCCTGTGAAATCTTTGGAACTATCCCTCCACAGAAGATCTGCTTGTGCCAGTTACCCTGGTATGCTACAAACCTGGGGATAATTTAAACTAATTTTATAGCTGAAGTCTCCCAGACCATGGAGATAGTCTAAATTCATATCCTCCACTTGTGTGAAGGAAAGACTGTGTTTTAAAATCTTACAAGTTCAGGGCACCTGGGTGGCTCAGTCAGTTGAGCGTCCAACTTCGGCTCAGGTCATGATCTCACTACTTGTGGGTTCAAGCCCTGCGTCGGGCTCTGTGCTGACAGCTCAAAGCCTGGAGCCTGCTTCGGATTCTGTGTCCCACTCTCTCTCTGCCCCTCCCTCGCTCATGCTCTGTCTCTGTCTCTCTCTGTCAAGAATAAATAAAACATTTTAAAAAATTTAAGGATTGTTTTAAAAAAATAAAATAAAATCTTACGAGTCCAGGCCAAGACAGATGAAGTTTCTCATTTTTCATTGTAGATAGGCAGGCTTTTTTTCTCATCTATCCTTTTATTTCATATCTATCCCTTTGTGAGTCTCACTTGTATGCAGAATTCTCTATTCCAACACTCCCTCTTTTGAGAACACTAACTTTGGTCTCCTGGCTCCCATAAAGCCCCCAAAACCAAGCCTTAAAGTCACTTGGATAGATAGACTTTCCAAAGCAGCAAAGATCCAGTGGCAGTTGACCACTTTGAATCCCAGTCGTGTTGTGTGTGTGTGTTTGTGTGTGTGTGTGTGTGTGTGGTGTGTTGTGAGGACCTCCCTAATTTGCATGAGAGTTTGTACATCTAAAAGTATATTTGTTATGTTTTATCTACGATATCCAGATGTTCTGTCTTATAGCTAGAAACACAATACTCTGCCTTCTATGAACTGTGATATAGTTCTGGGAGACAGAAACATCCATTCATCCAACCATCAACATTTTTATTGGTTTTTCTGTGCCAGACACTAATAACCAGGTACACATAAAAATATGCTGAGAGGCATGCCCACAGTGATATGAGGATATAGAGGTAAGAGAGACCAATTCTAATGGGGGTTCTGGAAAGTCTGCAGATAAAAACGTGTTGGAGCTGGATAATAATAATACCTAACTTTTATCACAGGCTTTCTCTGGACCAGGCACTGTAGCAAGTACTTAAATGTATGGTCACATTATCCTTACAAGAAATCATCAAATACGTGCTATTCTTAGCATCTCGATTTTACAACTGAAGCATAAAGATTTTGAGTCATGTCCCCAGTAATTGGCAGTGCCTGGATATGAATTCAAGCAGTTTGAGTCCTGATCCAGGGCTTTTAGCTACTATGCTATATTGTGCTTGAACAGACAGGATTTGGGGGAGGGCGTTCCATCCATACACTGAAGAAAATAATGCCTATATCATATACCATTGTGAGGATTATTTGAGATACTGTAAGGAAAACCACATGGTAAGCACTCTGCAAATGCCTACTTAGTTTTCTCTTTAACTTTGTACCATCAACTTGTCATAAATTCCTTTAGGGAAAGGGCAATACTATACACATGAAGATAGCTTCACCCCCACAGAACCTAGTATTGATTAGTGATTAATCCCTTTACTGATTTATTAATTGAACTAATGTATTACTTTGATAGTAGCTTCAGTACTTAGAATTGAATTGCCATACTGTTCTCAAAGCACTTTTATATCTATCAGCTCAATTTATCAGCACGTCAATTCTTGGAGTTAAGGCAGATATCTGGCTTAGGTGATAAATGTGAGCTTTTCTGAGATGGGAGTAGCTTACTCTTGGGAGAAGAGTAAGTATGAACTATGTGCAACTGGATGAGAAAGAACCAGAAAAGACTCTGACTGTGAGGCTCTAGGCAGCCTCAGGAAGGAGGTACTGGCAGAAGGCCAGGCTTCAAATGATCTCTCTGGTTCTAATCCTGTCATCAGCCATCTGTGAGAGCCCAGATGTGAGGTATGCCCTCTCTTGGAATCTTAGCTGCCTCACAATTCAGCCACTTGAATGCTTGAAGTGGTCTTGCCCATCACACGTTATCGTCGGTGTTCCTCTTTAGACTGAGCTCTGTAAGAGCAGAGAGTCCTCAATCGCTGGTTATAAAATCCAGCATCTAGAACATATCTGACACAGAAGGTGATCAAATATCTAGTACATAAATGATGTATGAGTTATTTGGATAAAAAGGAAAGAAGAGAGGAGAAATGAGGTCAATGTCATAGATTCAGATCTAGGGAGTGGAGAGAGGAAGCAAGCAGGAAACAATGAGAAGGCTGAGCCAGAGAGATGGTCCTGCCAGAATGGGGCACTCAGTGAGCTAAGTACAGTCAAGTCTGATTATGAAGCACTTTAAGAGCAGGGGGCTTCCCCAGTGGCTTTAATCACAGACTGTCCTTTCCTTTTGTTTAGCCCAACCTTATTTTAAAGGGAGCACAAACATAAAATGTAGCACTGGCCTTTCCCAAAGGAACACAAATTCCAGATAGCTGAGCAAGCTGAATTAGTGGAATGTCTACCAGTGAGATTTTATACTGGTGAGGAATTGTAGAGCACTTTGTGAACATGGCCCAAATCAGCTTTCATCTGCAAAATAAGCCTCCATTCCTCTGGGGTTGCCTTTCTGTCTCTCTTCAAAGTCCTAGGTCAACGTTCACCCTCTACACTGGCTTGAACATCTATATGCATTTCTAGCTTCACCTATAGGGGCAGTTTGCCCCTCCTCTTCACCCTGTTACTTCCCTTTCCTTCTCCTTTGCTCAGGGTCTACTTCAGCAAACCCTCCACATACCAGAAAAGCCACAGGCCACCAGGAAATAGTCTGTTCTTTTGTCTGGAATATTACAATACAGGGCTAGATTTGGCCCAAGGAATGGCGTGATTAGATCAGCAAGTCAACCCAAAAATTATAGAAACAGGATGTGCTTACCCCCCATTACAAAGGGATGCTGTGGTTCTTTCCACTTGGTCGGATGACCCACATTAAAGCTTTCAGATCCTGGGTGCAGGTAGAGTCTTTGGAACCGACAAGGATGGGGATCTGAGTGCACATCCCAGCGGGGAACCAGCTACCAGCTATAGTTCATCTCACGTCTGTAGTTCATCTCAGCGTCTCCTCACCCAGCTATGAAGATGACCTAATTGTGTACAGACAACAGCAATTGTACAGGGAAAATAATACAGTAATGCAAATATTCAAACCAAATTGGAAAAGCAAAGCAAGAAGGAGCCAGAAAACATTAGATCATTCAAATTGCAACCTGGCCAAGACAGCATCTGGGCGTGCACCCTCTGTCCAGCTTTTGTTCACATCCCATCCCTAATGCTTCTTTGCATTTATAGAATAATAGCTCGGTATTTGCACAAAACCCTTTGTGTGACTACATTCTAAAGAACAAAGTTCTCACAGTGTGCCTTCAGAAGGGTCAGAGTATTCCCCAGTGGAATGCTTTAATAGGCTTCCAGGTCAGAAAGGGCCTTTCTCTCTCTGGAAGGAGGAGTGGGGGAGTGATGTACCTTTGGCCAGCATATATGTTTTAATTGTGTGACCAGGGCAGCCTGTGCTCATTTTCCTTCCTCACTGGGTCATTTCCACCTTAGTTCTGAAAACAAAAAACAATTGATTAAAAAAAGAGCCTTCCTGACTGGAACCTTGGATCCTCTCTTTGGATTTGGACAAGAAGCAGGGATGTTCCCACTCTCCCCACACACTCCCGCTCCCTCTCCTCTCAACCCTCATCCACCCCCCTCCCACCCTTTTCCTATCGTAAACCTGGTTCAAGTTCTGCCTGAGAGTCTGAGGCATAACCTGGTCTCTCCTGGTGCACTTATTTGGGTATCTCCGGTGAGTGGTCCCCACCCCTTCTACGAGGAAGTCACTCCTGCACAGGCTCTGGAGTCTGAAGCCCTGGGCAGAATCTGGCTCTGCCACTGCAGGATCTTGGACAGGACAGACTACCTCTGAAAGCTTTGGATGTCTCATGGGTTAGAGCAGAATAATACTACCTGCCCCCTGGGTTTGTGAGGATGAAATATCATAAAGAGCTTCTCAGAGCACCCAGCACCTACCAAGTATTCCAGAAGTGACAGGTGTTCTTGTTATCCCCACTTGGCTGTCCCTCAACCTCCTACCCACCGCCTTAGTAGACCATCAGGTACCTCAGCACGAGTCCAGTGAGGAAGCAGCCAAGGAACATTTCTTCAGGTTTTAGCACCCGGTCATAACAAGCTTCTCTGGTTCCTGAATATGCAACCCGGAAAATGGCATTTACCTCGTGCATTCCTTCCCCCTTCAGCTAGTGAGCGCTGGACCTCCTATAGGAACAGGAGCAAATCAGGGCACAACCCCACCTGACTAGTTGCTTGAGATGTCTCCCTCTCTGTGGCGTCTGCATTTGTCAGGACCTAGAAAGCCTTAAAAAAAAAAAAAAAAAAAAAAAAAAAAAAAAAAGCCAGGGCTCTGGGGAGAAGAGAGAATCCGAAGGGAAAGCAGGGACGGCAGACAGACCACCTTTACCTGAATCACTCCAGTGGATGCCTCCAAACCCAGCGGGTCCCCTGGAGGCGCAACCGGGGCGGAGTAACCACACAGGTCACCACAGGCACATGGGTTCCCCAGCACCCTGGCAGCCAGGCGCCACACGAGGTAGAGTAAAAGGAAACACAAGTCCTGGGTTCAAATCCCTCCGCTCTCCTTTTCCAGCCAGTCACTTAGGGCAAGTTGCTGTCTTCTGGGAGGGTGGAGGCTTTCATTTGTAAAATGGGGCGAATTTCACCTGCCGAAGGAGGCTCGGGCGGGCGGAGGATGGAATGGAACGCACCGCCCTGGGAGTGCGGAGGGAGCGCGCGGGGATGGCAGGGCTGGCCGCCCACCTCTCGTCCCCTGGCCCCGGAGGGCAGAAACCGCCCCCTCCCCACAGTCACACGCTGTCCTGCGGGGAGCGTCGCGGGGACACGACCTGGCCTGGTCGCCAGAGCCACTCTGGATTCCGCAAGGGTCCCCGCGTGGGTCAAGGGGCAGCAGCGGGAGATTCTGGTCGGGGACTGGCGCTCACGCATTGGGCAGTGGCCATTGTCCCGCAGGAGGACCGCGCCCAGGGCCCAAGGATCACTGAATCGGGCCCCTTCTTAGTCACAAGTGTTGCAACTCAGTTTGTGTTCTAAGAGCATTACAAAGGAAAGAGAAGAAAAGATTTAAAGGAAAGAACCGTGTGTAGGTTTGTATTTGTTACCGTGGGATTCGGTTCAACTGTGTACTGGTGAAGGGTTTTTTTGTTTTGTTTTGTTTTGGGGGTTATTTCGTTTTTTGCTTTTTTTTTTTTTTTTTTTTTAAATAACTTTTCAAGCTGTGTACTGCAGTGGATAAAGATTACACCATGTTTGTGTTGCAGTGTTGCTATGGAAGAGCATATGGTTTTATTTGGTGGAAATGTGCAGAGAAATTGAAGGAAGTCATACGCATGCATGGCAAATACTGGAATTAAGGAGGGCTCCTGATGATAACTGGGATACTGGTCCACCTGCTTGGGTGGTAACCTGGGAAGCAAGGGAAAGAGTCAGGCAGCCAGAAGTTTAATCCGATCTGCCACTTGCTTGCCAGGTGACTTTGGGCAAGTTACTGGGCCCTGACTGACCTTTTTTTCTTCCCTGTCTCTGAAACAGAGAACATTACCCTTACTGTGCATTGCTCTTGCTGAGAGACAACAAGGTAACAGGTCATGAGCACCATAGTAACTGCTCAGTAAATGGTAGCCACCGTTAGGGAGTGGTGAGGCACTCGCATTTATGCCCCAAGGATATGGGTTCAGTCATCAAGCTATCTTTTGGCCTTTGAAGTTTGGAGCGCTTTGGGGAAGCCAGGGGTGTTCCGTGCTGGCCAAACTTGGTTTTGTGTACATTTGTCATCAGACTGGACAATTGCTGAAAAGTGTATACCTCAGCTGTCAAGGGAATTAAAAGGTCACCCCCTGCAAGCAGTAAGGTCTTCCTGAGTCTCAGCAAGTTGACGACACTGTCAGGTGGAACAGTGCAACCCTCTCAACATGTGGGTTTTTTGTTTGTTTGTTTTTGTTTTTTTTTTTTGTTTTTTTTTTTTAATTTTCTTAGCGTTCACTAAATAGGACTTGTTTCTTTTTTTTTTTTTTTTAACGTTTATTTACTTTTGAGGCAGAGAGAGACAGAGCATGAACCGGGGAGGGTCAGAGAGATAGAGGGAGACACAGAATCCGAAACAGGCTCCAGGCTCTGAGCTGTCAGCACAGAGCCCGACGCGGGGCTCGAACTCAGGAACTGTGAGATCATGACCTGAGCCGAAGTCGGACGCTCAACCGACTGAGCCACCCAGGCGCCCCTCAACATGTGGTTTTGAACCCCACCCCCCACCTTTATGTTGTCAGCGCTGGTCAGCATAGGCCTCAGCACCTCTGAGAGAACAGAAGACTCGTCTCCCAAGTGCTCACACCTGCTGCCTACCCTGAATGAACCCTTTGGGAGGGAGGATGATTATAATTGTAATGTTTTAAAATCTTCCTTGAAATATTCAGGTTTAATTCATGTAGATCAAAATCTGCCAGGAAAATGCTCCACATACACTTTGCATATGCATTCTGGAAGATTCACAGACCTGCTGAAAGGCTGCCTGCCACACCATACCCCCAGCCCCTTTCTCGAGTACGCGCACTAGAGGTTGGCAGAAGACGCTGAGAACCTGCGCGAACCTTTATCAAGTTACTGGATCTAACTGGGCCTCTTGTTTTCTGATCTCGAAAATGAAGATACTGGATTAGGTGATTGCCAAAGTCCTTCTAGACTTAACTGGCTATGACAGTATATCATTCATGCGTCTTGAATAGAATACAAGAGGTTTCTTTCAGCATTCTAGACTGTTGATGTTCTAACCTACGTTAGGAAACGATGAGAAAAAAGTCTGTATCCTCCCTCAACCTGAGTGTTCTAGTTTCTCTCAGCTCCTCGAAGGGCCTTCAAAAAGAAGCATCTAAAATACAGTGACTCACCCATGCTTTTCATGGGCATGGGGCCTTGCCCCAAGCCGGGACTCCACAGTTGGGCAAACTGTTCCTCACCCTGTTAGGACATGCGTAGGGCTGATTGAATGGACTTTTGTCTTTGCCTCTTTCTTAACACCTTCATTATGACTGAAGTCACTTTTTTAAAAACAAATAAATGGTGGAAAAGGGAAGGGGGACCTAACCAATTTTGTTTTTAAACTACACACCATAAAACTGTGTCATCATTCTGTGTATAATTCAATTGAAGTGTTTTTTTCTAACAAAATTAAGGGACATATGTTCACTCATTCAGTGTACATAATAGAATGGTCAAGGTGTGTGTTTAGACAGGAAATGTGTAAATCTCGTTTTATATATGTATTATTGCTAGAATCCTAAACGTGAAAAAAGTGTCTGGCACAAATGGGTACTGTACCAATCACCTCATTAGTGCAATAAATATCGCCTCTCACATTAAAGACATTAGCAAGTTTAACTGGCTAATGATGTTCACTGTGTGTCTAATGGTAGGATTACTAATGGATCTCAAAGCTCATACCTTTTCCCCTTCTTTCTGACCCCCAACTATTTTGGTCTTGGGTTACACAACGGCTGAGGCAGGGGAATGAAAGTCAGCTCACCGTTCTGCTCCCAACTGTGCCATAACCAGGTGTGTAACTTTGGACCAGCCTTTTACCCCATCTGGACCTAGGTTTCCTCACGTGAAACGCAAAGAACTCAGTCTGGAGCCATCTCTAAGATAGCTTCTGGCACTGACAGTCCAGGACTGTGCCATCCTCCAGCCTGGAGAGGTTATCTGCTGCCAGCTACTGTTGACTCTTGGAACTTCTGTTCCCAAGAAGCTGATTCCAGACTCTACCAGCTCTAAAAATCCTTGGCCCTTGCATTCTATACTGTTCTTTCTAGAATCAAGAGTGCAGCTTTTGCTCAGACTTGGGTTCAAAACCACGGAGTCAGTAAGAACCTCCTCCCATTTCAAGATGAATTCAAGAACCAGAGTCCTTCCTAGGGTAGGTAGATCATATTTCTTGTGTGTTTGCTCTGTCACCTGCTGTTTGCTTATCTTCTGTTCAATCATTCGGGGTGAACATTCCATTTTTTGCCCTCTTCAGATTCCAGCCAGTTGAGCTTGTAGGCCCCTAAGAAAACTTTCCCTGTGGGCATTTCTCATCTCTATTCTCTTTTTTTAGAGAAGTTTCCAGGAAGGAATGTGGAATACAGCCAAACAGAGTGGTAGGTAGTTATTCGGGAGTGGCCTCCCCTGGCCCCTGGGCCAGAGAAACAGCAGCCCCTGGTGATATAGACTAAAAGTTGACTCTGGCCCTGGCGGACCGTCCTTTGTCCTTAACTAGCTGAGGGAGTATGTGGTCCTCCTTTGTACCTTTCCCCTTTGTCTGCAGTGGGTATATAGCACCTTTCAAGTACCAGACTGAAAAGTCACTGGAAACATGCCTTATACAGTACTCTTACTCAGCAAAGAAAATCTTTACGAAGAAATTAAATGGAATATTCTTTCTGGACTTGGATAAGGTTTGTTTTCAACTTCTCCCATAAGCTCTTTACTCTTCTTTTATATGCTTATTCTCTCTTTCTCTCCTTCCATGTTCTAAGTGAAAGCCAGGGGATGATTTCTGGATTATCTTGAGTTTTGAGTAAATTTTTGCTGCTAAAATGACTAAATGAGATCGGGAGTCTGCCATAGGGCACATCCTTTCCTCCCCCTCTTCTGCTGGACCCACTGCAGGCAGCATGTGGTGCTTGGGAAAGGCCTTTCTGGAAAGGCGAACCACAAGAATGCAGTCCTGCATGTTGCCTCCTGAGCCACTCAGGGCAGTGATGATTAGCCCCACGCGAATGTGCCGATTGGTTCTGCTGCTTAACAGCTCATATCTGGAAGTAGATACTCAGGTCATTGCCAAACTAAGGATGGGGGGAGGTGGGGGACTGATTTGACAGGGATTTCAAATTCGTAAGTGGGCAACCCAAGCTGAACAGTGCGTCCAACTTTGCCCCGTTGGTATGTTGTTCCTACCTTGTATGTGACATTTCCTTTCCCAAACTGGTATTTTGCCCTGAATCGTAGGGCATAAGAGCGCAAACAAACAGATGGTATACATTAGCTACATCTCTTTTCTTAGGCCCTTTGCTGATATTAGTTAAAGCTGCTTAGCTCTTTACTTGGAAGTAGTTTTGACTCCACTTTAGAAGTAACATTTGCAAAGGGAATGCAAACCAGTGCTTTGTCATGATTCCTCATGTTCGGGGAATTCGAGATTTGAGTTCTTGGCTGAGTGAAGGAGGCCTCAAAAAGCATGCCTTACCGAGCTGTGGCTGCAGAGATGCTGATCAGAGGGCAGGGCTCCTGGGCCTTTCTCCCCTCCGCTCATTCCGATGCAACTTTCTGCACAGACCTCGACACGAGGCTGCTGGTTTTCATCACTTCTTCAGCTGGAGGTGAATTTTGGCTAGCTGCGGACTCTTTAAGGCATTTACAAAGCCACCGAGAGGAATTCAAGGGTCGTAAGGGAGAGCTAGAGAGACTGTGCATTCCACACACAAGACCTCCAAGCAGCGGGGACCGTCTCGGCAGCAGCAGCAGGCCTTTAACTTATTCAAGGATATTGTTCCGTATCAGCTGCAGTTCAGTGACATGGATGAGTCTCACCAGCATAAGGGGGCATGGAATGAGCCAGACACAAGAGTATGTGCAGTCTGATGCTTTTCATAAAACCTCCATAAACAGATGAACCTAGTCTGTTTAGAACCCAGAAAAGCGGATACCCTTGGTGAGGGGATGAGTAGTGTCTGGAAAGGAGCTGGAGAAGGATTTCCAGGGAACTGGTAATGTTCCATTTCTTGATCAGGGTGCTAGTTATCCAGGTGTGCTCAGTTTGTAAAAATTTATCCAGCTGTAAGCTTACAGTATATACACTTTTGTGTATGTACATTATATTTCAATAAACAGAATTTACTAAGAAACATGTCTATGTACAGTGACGTGAAACTGTCTCTAAGGTATATAGTTAAGTGGGAAATACGCAAAACAGCAATATGTAGAATATGCTATTCATGGTGTACAAAATGCATGTAGGCATAATTGTGTTTGGAAGGATACTGGGAAGAGCGGCTGCCCTGTGGTGCCTGGAGACAGACGTAGGAGGAGAATTTGCTTTTTACTCCATGTCTTTTTGTGCCTTGTTGTACACAATGAGTATGAGTATAACATTAAAATAGAGTTGAAAATTACTCATTAAAATATTAATTAAAGAAGCCATTATGCTAAGTGAAATAAGCCACAGAAGTTACACGTGCTGTATGATTTCACTGAAATGAGGAACTTTAGAGTAATCCAATTCATAGAGACAGAAAATAGAATGGTGGTTGCCAGGGGCTGGAAGGAGGAGGGGATGAAGAGTTTTTGTTTAATGGGTCCAGAGTTTCGGTTTGGGAAGATGAAAAAAAGTTCTGGAGATGGATGGTGGTGGCGGTTGCACAAGAAGGTGAATGTACTTAATGCAACTGAACTGTATACTTAAAAATGACTGGGGGCACTTGGGTGGCTCAGTCAGTTAAGCATCTGAGTGTTGGTTTTGGCTCAGGTCATGATCTTACGGTTCATGGGATCGAGCCCCGAGTCGGGCCCTGCGCTGTCAGCATGGAGCCTGCTTGGGATTCTCTGTCTCTCCCCCTCTCTGCCCCTCCCCGACTGGTGCTCTCTCTTACTTTCAAAATAAATAAATAGACCTTTTTAAAATGGCCAAAACGGTAAATTCTATGTTGTGTGTATTAAAATTGAAAAATATATTAATTAAGGCTAAACAGTCATTTTTAAATGAAGGTAAATTTATATGTGCTGACTCAGTCATTTGCAAGCTGTGTGACCTTAAGAAGTTACCTCCCTGTGGCTCCATCTCTTAGTTTCCTATTCTGAGATAGCATTAGTGCCTATCTTATGGGGTGGTTGTAAGAACCACGTGAAAGAATACATGTAAAAAGCTTAGAATAGTCCTTGCGACATAAGTGCTTAAGAAATGTTATTATTATCATCATCATCATTTGTGGCAGGATTCTCTGTGTTATGCCTACCATCCCGTTTATATTTTGGGGAACAATCTGTACGTTCGCACACAGGTGCCCCTAACGTGCCTGCTTGCATCCATCACATATCTTTCAAATACCTTCATTGTGCTGAGGGTTGGGTAGACAGTGGTGAGCATAGACTGTTGGGGCAGGATGGTGGTGGTGACAGGATTCCTGTTTAACTAGAGAGGTCACAGGAAATCTCTCTGGGTAGGTGACAATTCTGAGCAGACATTAGCAGAATACTGAAGGAGCCAGCTTTCCAAAGACTAGAAGAGCTTAACTGACAAGGGGGAAGTAGACTATCACAAGATCCCAAGTTTGAAGGCCTCTTGTATAAGGTGGAAAGTAGTATGAGAGGAGATTGGAATGCACATAGAAAATTCTGGAAAAATGGGGATTAAACTGTTAAGAGTGGTTTCTGCTGAGGAGTGGGTCTCAGGAAGGTATGGGGAAGAGGGTGTGGAGTGGAGAAAAGGAATTGTACTTTTCACCTCATTTCCTTCTACACTGAATTATTTGCCATAAGCATGTATTTTATTATTTTTTTTAAAGCTGGTTAATAAAAAATTAAGAAATTTTAATGATTAATAGTAAGGAATCTAATAACCTTTCTTCTTTCAAGAATCACCTCGTCTCAACTCTCCAGTTTCTTTTCATGAAATGAGAGAGTCATGTAATTTGTATCTGCTCATTGGTCTGAAAATAGGGCAGACGTGGCCTTCTCTTATCTATTCAGCCATCTTTTTCTTTGAACAGGGAATACTATTCTTCAGTGCCTTTCAGTGAAATCCTTGAATCATCTCTTCCATTGGGAGTATTTTTACTTAAAAAAAAAAAAAAAGGCTTCCAAATTCATGGAGGATTCTTACCTTGTGGTCACAGCAGTGACAGACTCACACAGAGGCAGGTGCCTGCCTTTTCCAACTGAGTGGAAGAGGAGAGGCAAAGAGGAGGACTGACAGGCTGAAGTAGAAGGAAGAAATCAAGCACCGTGCTGGCCAGACATCCTCAAGGTCTCACAGGGCTGAGTGCTTTCCTTCCCTGTGGCTCACTCGGGGGCCCAGTGCCTTATTGAAGTTGGGCAGGAGTGAGAGTTCCCTGGGGTGCCTGGGTGGTTCAGTCAGTTATGCATGAGACTCTTGACTTCAGCTCAGGTCATGATCTCACAGTTCATGAGTTTGAACCTCGAGTCGGGCTCTGTGCTGATAGCACAGAGCATGCCTGGAATTCTGTCTCCCTCTCTCCCTGCCCCCCCCCCCTTCGCTTTCTCTCTCTCTCTCCCTCTGAAAATAAATAAAAATAAACTTAAAAAAAAAAAAGTGAGAGTGAGCGTTTCCCTGAAGAGTGTTCTGAAAGATAGAAAGAGGTTCACCTGGTGCAAACAGAATTCCAGCAATGGAAAGACTGCTTGGACTCAACTCTTTGAATCAAGGCAACTGGTGATGTGTTCCAGCTCCCAGGCAGTGTTGGTGGGAGTTTTTATCTGGAAGTCTCCTGACGTTTTCAGTCCTCTAGATGGAACTGAAATCAGAAAAGAGGAAAACAGAGCATCTGATCTGTGCTTGGCTTGCCTTGCTGATAAATTTCATTGCCTACATGGCAGCGGGAAAAATAAGGTGGACAACCAATTTGGAACTTGGCACAGGACTATTTGTATGCCCAAATGCTCATGCTCCAGATGTCTCTTCTCTGTCCGCTGTTTATTCTCAGCGCATTTTGATACCCGTTTCCATCCTGGAGAAGTACTGTAGTTGAAACTTTGTCTTTGGCATCTGGCCAGGTGCAACACTTGAGTTCCTTCTCTTCCAAGTCTTGGCACTGCCCTTCCACTGTATGTCTATCATGTCCCAAGTCCTCTTCATCCAGACAACTCTATACACTGGAGAAGACGCCTTCCTTTCAGGTTTAGCTCATACAGTCCTATTCCAGGAAGACTTCCTCTGTCCCCCATCACCTTGTTTTGAAAACTCACTCTTTGCCTACCATGAGCAATAGTAGCAATAATAAACTGGTATTTATCAAGTGCCTATTGTGTGTTGGCAGTGTTCTAAGTACTTTACGTGGATTAATTCATCTAGCCCTTCATCATGACTCTCTGAAGTAGGTGTGGTTATTGTCCCTGTTTACATATGAGGAAACCGAGGCACAGAGACAAAAGCACCCATGGCTTCCTTTCTGCTCAGGATCTTTACTTTCTGACAAAGCAGGCTATTCTCTGTGCATTTAGATGGCCCCTGCCAAAGGGGCTTGGCCCTTGATGAATGATCTTCCCTTGATCTCCTTTCACATCCTGGGCAAAAAATCTGTCCCCGTATTCTTCCTGCCAGCTCCATCTGTGAAGCATGTGGGCCGATGTTTGAATAAGAATGACTAAAGGGGAAAGCGATTTTATGAACTTCAGACTGTGAACTCAAGGAAGAGAGTGAGTCAGGCCTCCACATTCCTAAAATACTTTCAGGAGGCTCAGTGACCTCAGACAATAAGAACCTGAGGCAGAGCTCTCTGGACATCCTTGGGAGGCCCTCCCACATGGTAGAACGTGAGGGGAGACACTGTGCACCTGGTTCCTATCTGCACTGTGTGGGTCTGAAGATCATTAGCCAGAGCAGCCCAAGGCTGTCCAGAGCACCTCCTCGCTTTTGCCCAGGCTGTTCCCTCTGCCTGGCATGCCTTTCCCTAAGCTCTTGTCAGCTTGTCCTCAAAGGCTAGGCTGATGTGTTGCCTCCTCTGACTGCTCCAGGCAGAAGTAGAGGCTGTGCGGTCTGGCTCCACAGGGCTTTGTGTGTACCTCTCAGCCCCGAACTCCTGGTGCCTAGAGGAAATGGCTTTCAACATGTCTACCCTATACATAGTCACACATACTGAGCTTGGTGGCAGCTCCACGGTTGAGGAAAAAGTCCTGTCCTGGGAGGTGGGAGATGTGGGTTCTAGTCCCATCTCTGGCCTTGACCATGCAGTGTGACCTTTCACACCTCACATTCCTCATGAATTAAAACGATTTGTTTTGATCTACCTCTCCCACAGATGGTCACTTCCCAAAGTGCAGGGACCTTTAACCCCTGATTTTGTTCTCAGTGGGAAATATGCACAATAATCATGGACAAATCTTTCCCTTCCATCCCTTTCCATACCAAGTTTAACCCCCTAGTTAGTATGGTGTACAAACTATCATCCACTAAATTAAAAAAAAGGTGATTTGGGGGTGTCTGGGTGGCTCAGTTGGTTAAGCTTCTGACTTTGACTCAGGTCATGATCTCATGGTTTGTGGGTTCGAGCCCTGTGTCCAGCTCTCTGCTATCAGTATAAGCCTGCTTTGGATCCTCTGTGCCCCTCCCCCACTTGCACACTCTCTCTGTCCCTCTCAAAATGAATAAATAAACTTAAATAAACAAAATTTTAAAAAGACGGGTCATTTCTTCGTGTGCACGTTTCGGGGGAACAGAGCATCCAGAAGCTGCACAAGTGATACCACACAAGTGAGTCGTGGAGAATGACTCAAGATGAGCCTTCCAAGATCTTTTGAGCAGGAAAGGAGTAAAAAGGTTGTACCTGGAGCCCATCCTGTGGATGGAAAAGCTGAGAGAGTAGATCACAGGCACGAGAATTCCCTTAACAGCTGCACCCCTTTCCAAGAGGACCAGTCATTGAAGGATGGAATGAGAGCATCAAACTAAGTAGGCTGTGAGTCCTTGGCCTAAAGGCCAAGATTTAGATGCTCTAGTCCCTGATTCCTTGGGAGAAGTGCTTTCAACTGTTTCCCCACAACATTCATTAAACCTACGGAGATTGGCAACAGCACCAATGCCAAGGGAAAAGCCCTGTCTTAGAAGTCTCACCTCAGCTGTGACATGAGGAGATTGGGCTGGTAAAGAGGTTAGCTGAGGTCCTATGATTCCCAGCCACTTCTGCTCTTCTGTGTCATCTACATAAACATTTCTCCAGTGACCAATCTGGCACTTGCCCCAGCCTCTATTTTTGCAATTAACGAGGCTGTCACCTCATAGTTGCACTCTCCATGAGAGGAAGGAAAAAGTGTGGGCAAATGCAGGTACATATGGCACATTTTCAATCAAGCAAATGGGATCTTTATTACCTAATGAGTTTAAAATCCATTTGCAAGCTAGACAAGGGAGGTCCTCTTCCCCATCCCATTCTTGCCTCCTTTCTTGCCCACTGGCCCATCCCCATCTCCTCCTGCCCCCATGGTGGTCTTTCCCTCATTCTGGCTGACCAGCGGAAGCTGCCTCAGGAAGCCCACCTCTGCATCCTCACTGGAGCTGCCCTGGTTCTCCTTGCTGCACCTGCCAGATGCCTTCCACAACCTCCCAGGTAGTTAATGATCTCCCCTTGGGCAGAAGAGCCCTTTAATAATTTACCAGAGTAGATAAAGAAAAAAGCATAGTTCTCTACTTGGAGGCCAGTTCAGACAGTATGGATGGGGTTAAGATTGACTTCAAGTTCAATCTCAGCTTTCTTGTGTAGGAACCCTGCCTTATAACCATGTATACAGAATCTTATCAAAACCTTCATTCAGATATTTAAACATCCCAGCCTTACCGTATGATCGGCACTTTAGGGCTCCTTCAATTCTCAGGGGAATATGTGTGTGTGTGTGTGTGTGTGTGTGTGTGTGTGTGTGTGTGTAGACACCGAAATACTCTGGGACAAAATGAGATTTAAACATTTAAGGAACTCTAGAGAAAGAAAAGTTATTTTGCATTTTCTGACTTCTTGGGTTCTTTATTAGAATTTGAAAATCATTTTTTGCAGGGAATTATATATTTCACTGAGTCAAAAGTGCAGACTTTGAGAAACAGCATCGTACAGTGGTAAAAAAAAAAAAAAAAAAAAAAAAAAACGGCAACAACAACAACAAAAGAAAACACATGCTTCGGAATTAGAAACCTACCTTGAAATTTTATCTTCAATTAAATGTGAAACCTTGAGGAAGTTATTGAGATTCTCTGAACCTCATTTTCCTTATCTCTAAAATGAAAATAATAATTCTGTCCTTGGGCTGTTTTTCGGGAATCATAAATTTGTAAAGAATAACCTGGCACACAATAGACAATAAATGATGTGTCCTCCTCTTCCTCCTCCTCCTCATTGCCTGTATCCAGAAAAAGTCCGAATTTGTAAAGCCATGAAAAAAAAAGAACTCCCTCTCAAAAGTGTAACAATGAAACTTAATAAGGATAAATATAATAGACTGTAAGACTACGGATTCACTGGTGGCCCCCAGTGAATCACCTCCTGGTACCCAAGGAGGTGCAGTTCTCTCCCACATTGACTCTGGGTTTGACCATGTGACTTGTTTTGGCCAGTGCGACATTAGTGAGTCTGAAGTACTAGTGGGCTTAATAGGTGCTTGCACATCAGGACCATCCTCTTGGAACATCTCCTCTTAGAAGCCAACTGTTTGACTGTAAGGAAGCTCAGTCTAAACAACTGAACAATGGGGAAGCCACAAGATGAGAGCCCATCTTGGACGTTTCAGCCCCCACCCAAGCTCCTGGCTCAGTGAGTCACTGCATGAATAACCATCCAGCTACACCTAGCCAACAAACAAAATTGTGACAAATAAGTCCTTGTTGTTTTAAGCCATCAAATTTTGGAAGGGTTATGCAAATGCCAAAGCCTAAATTTACATTAAGGAAAGGCAGTAACACAAGTAGAAGTGGTGGGTTATCCTTACAGAAGGTCATCTGAAGAGACCTTAAGATGTCAGTTAAAAATTATTATATTAATAAGTGTTGACATACTGCCTAGAAATTAAATGCAAGCTTAGCCTGCTTTCATTAAACCAGTGAATCGGCTGATGGACCATACAGTTATTACAGCCTGGTTACCAGGCTCTGCGCTGGTGTGTGGGGATACTAAGCAAGTGAAGACCCAATTCTCCTATTTCATGTTGTCTCTCGGATTCTGAAACTTGTCTGCACTTGTGCTGGGGGCTGGAAAGGCTAGGGAAGAAGTGCTCACTATTTAGTAGGGAAAGTGGATTTGTGAATAAAAGTGCACTTAGATTCCTGAAGGGAGCTGATAGGCTTCCTGGCCTTGGCACTCAGGAGAGATCTAGAGGGCTCTGTGAATCCACGAATATCCCCTTTTTAGAGGAATCTTGACAAACTCAAGTGTATCTGGAAGCAAGCAACTAGAGAATGAAGGCCTGAAGATTAGACCATGTGAGGAATAATGGTACCCACTGTAAATGTTTAAGGGAAAAACAAAAAACAAACAAAGGAACAAATAGAAGAAAAGAAAGGCTGGGAATGCAGGTAGGGATGGAGCACATAATTGAGAGGACCTAAATATGACGTGTAGAAGAGGACCACATTCATTCCGAGGACTGCCAGGAGGACAACCATTAACCGTTACTAAAAGTTATAGGGAGAAGGATTTCACATTAGTATTCAGAAGAACAGCTCCCACTTCTGGAGCATGAACTACAGAAGGAGGCAGAGCGGATACCACCTCTGTGAGTGAGAAAAGCATGGGTCACTCCTTGCCAAGGATGTGGGGAAAGGGTTCTGGGGGTAGATGGAGCCAGGAACCTCCAAGTCGCTCCCAAGTGTAGGGTCCCCCAGTTCACCTCTGGAGTTCTGTCATTTTTAGTCTGACTGAATAGTATTAAGTAAAACAGATGGTACATGCCCACCATTAAGGAGGGGGAGAATTGTCCGCCAGCGATGACAGGAGACTGTGCCCAGAGATTAGGAATGTGAGAATTCAAGCCTCAGAAACCCATAGCCGCTGCCTCTGATGTCTCTCACCACTTTGAAGGGATTATGAGAACTTGTGTTTTCCGGGGATTATTTATCACACCCTGGGGGGAGACTCAGAGGAGCAGGTCAGGCAAATATGAGCCTGCAGATTTCGCAAGCATGTGACAGTTTAGGATGTACAAGTGAAGAGAACTAAGCAAGTATAAGGAAGCCATCTGGCATTTCTGACTGGGTAGTACAGCCTCGTTCCAGAACCACCATTGAAGAACCTAACTGGCTCTCTCCTGCTTCTCCCACCGTTTAGCCTACAAAACTATAGAGGAGAAGATCTTTTCAAGAATGTGGGTCCGATTTCCCATCGTTGGGTCCTGTGGGTCCTGTGGCACCAACAGCACCAGGACTAGAGGTTCATAGGTCTGTGGGAAACAGGAGATGTGGGAAGTCAAGTTTAGGATTGCCTGGAGGCCTTGCGATTATGGATCCAGTCCAGGGATGTCTTTCACCTTAGTGTCACCGGCTTTGGATGGGAATAAAAGGAGATACTTGCAGAGTGCCCTCTGACCGACAGTTTCTTGGGTTCCCACGGTCTTGCACACCGTGCCTTTGCACATGCTGTTCTCACTACTCAGCTTGCCCTTTCTCCCTTCCCCTTTTCTTGTTTTTTTTTTTTTAATTTTTTTTTCCCTTCCCCTTTTCTACCAAGACCTGACTTCCAGATTGTACTCCACGTAAAACCTTCTCCAACTCTCTGAGGCTGAGGCAGCCTCACACCTGCATTGTTTTTCAGCACAGCTTACTGTAACTAGACCGTGAGGCCAGGGGCTGTGTCTTGTTCATCTCTTTGTTCCCCGAAAGGAGTAACACAGAACCTGGAATGTCTCAGATGCTTAGTACACAGGGGTCGAAGGTATGAAGCCCATTCCTCTCCCTCCGCACACATGTGGCATGCTCACATGTGCTGTGTTCTGTGCAGGGTTCATGCCTGTGTTATCATTGTGACCCATGTCTCTAAAGTTGGAATGCAACTCTCTGGTCAGAAGTAACTTCATTCTAAAGTAAACAAAACAAAGGAAAATGTGATTTCCATTTGCTCCATCCACTGCAGCGAAGCCCTGGCCTCTGGGGGAGGGGATTGGTCTAACTGGGACCGCCTGAGCAGACCAGGAACCCTCAAGGGAAAGAGGCCCGTTGTAGCAAAAACGCTTCAAGCTACTGACCCAGCACAAAGACTCTACTGTGGGGAAACTCAATATAAGGGTGTGCCTTGCTCTACGGGAACGCAATACAGAAAAATACAAAGTCATAAAATAGATAAATCTGGGCTGGTTATTGACTTTACAAGAGAGAACTTGCCAGCAGGCTCCTCTAAATAGCCAGCTCCCATAGTCCACTTAAACTGTGATTTTATTTTCAGAAGTTTGATATTACACACCGGTTTTCAGGAGAAACATAAATAGGTCCCCAAGGAGCCTGGCGTCACAGCGTGTCTGGCCAGCAGCTCCTTGACCAGGGCTTAAGGTGATCGGATCTTGAGTAAGTGCTGTAAGTGCTAAAGGCTCCCCCTCCACGTCTGCTCGTTGAGTCTGACTGTTTCCAAAGTTGGGTGTAATAGGAAGAAGCAGACCCAATCTGGACCTTCTTACCTCTATTCAAGTGGGCTGACTGAATGCCGTAAGGGGGACATAGAATTTGTCTCAGCTAGTCAATTCATTCATTCATTCATTCATTCATTCATTATCATCATTCATTTATTATCAAGTTTATTGTGCACTTTCTATGTGCATGACACTGTGCTAGACACAGCAAAGTAGAGAAGGACTATAAGATGTGTTCCTGTTGGGGCACGTGGGTGGCTCAGTCAGTTAAGCATCTGACTCTGGCTCAGGTCATGATCTTGTAGTTCTTGAGTTTGAGCCCCGCGTCGTGCTGTCTGCTGTCAGCACAGAGCCTACTTCAGATCCTCTCTCCCCTTCTCTCTTTGACCTGCCCCCACTCTCCCTCTCTCTCTCTCAAATAAATAAACATTTAAACAAATCTTGAAGAAAGATGTGTTCCTGCCCACTGAGAACTCACACACTACACTAGAACTAAGGCTAGTTAGACAAGCCCTTGGATATCATCGATTCTAGAATGTACATATTTTTACCCTTTAACAGCTCTGTAATCAAGATACATTTTACTGCAACCATGCAACTGTGACATAGTTGGCCATAATTGGCTGGGTTTTTCTTAGAGGTATGTAAAATGATGTTGTGTCTTGCAGTCATCCATGTCTTAGATGATATAGGGTACGTGAAAGCGCTAAGTAATGGTTTAATACCACAGGACTCCAAGTGGAGTTTGATAGTTGAAGAATAAAATTGGGCCCCTGTGTGAGTATACCTCGTGGATTTCCCTTTGCAGAGAATGAATATCATAAGTTTAAAATAATGCCCCTTTTCCATGGTTCTCCAGGGAAGCTGGGCTGGAGTGGGCTTGCCCTCCCTCCATTCTGGGAATCAGGCGTGTGTAGCAGCCTAGCCCCGATTCCCTTGCATGCAGGTCGCAGGAAAACCAGAGGAGCAAAGTAGCAGAGACAGGTGTCAGTAGCAGCCCTTGAGGAATGAGGACACTCTTCTTGATCCCGTGATTCGTAAATGCAAGTCCTTAGTGAACTGTACCCTCCGGGACCCACCACGACACCTGACCTATAACAAAACAGGAATTATAAACCACAAGGCTGTGTGTGTGTGTGTGTGTGCAACAGACAGATATAAGTGTGTGTGCAGATATAGGTCAATGAATGAATTTCTGTTACTGAGGCCAAAAATGCAATACAAAAACACTTCAGTGTGACTGCTAATCTTGATTTTTTGGCCCAAATTCATAACAGTTTCTTACAGTCTATCTAATGTTACAGGGGATTTCTTCTCTTTCTTTTTTTGGCGTCACCATTCCTCACCCAAAAAAAAAAAAAAAAAAAAAAAAAAAGCAGTGGCTCCTGTTGCTGGCCCTGTACACTTGCCATGTTCCATTTATTTCAATAGCTGTGTTCCCACAACATGCCAAGAGACCTAGTTTCTTCTGAGATTGTAGAGAATGTACAGCTTCTAGGGAGATGACAGGGAAGATGACTGCATGGGGGGGGGGGGGGGACGGTGGTTCAAGAAGTCCCTTGGTGCATATGCAAATACCCAGCATGCTTTAGACCAAACGCATCGACATAATAAAAAAATCCAAATCCTCTAATTCATTGATGCAGCACAGAAAGACCATGAATTACTTATTCACACTTGCCTATACAGAATGTGAGGACTCCTGGCTGTTAATGCCTTTTCTCGACATTCACTTTGATTGTGAGTGCAATTATGACAGTTCTTTCGTGTCCGGAGGAATAGATGAGGTTATGGAGCCAGCATGGAGCTGTCCCTGTGGCCTTTTGCTTGCATGTCACATTACCACAGCCTTTAAAATCCTGGACAAGAAGACTGTGCGCAGCTAGTGGTAAGGATGAGCATTATTCTAGGAGGAACCGGAAGCCATTAAGGGACTGGCCTCCTACCGGAATCTGACCTGTGGCACAAACACAAGAGCATCAGATGGCAGTAACCAAGTTTTCCAGGTCGCTTCTCTCTGGGCTTTTTGCCTTTGCCACCGGGTCCAAGTAGTCACTGGGGCTGCCTTGGGTGACCCACCGGTGGGTCAGGCCCAGGCTAGGTCCTGTCAGCCTGAGGTTATCCTGTCATAAGGAGGCTGTTGTGTGGGGGAAGCAGACCGCTTTTGTCTCCTGGGGGTATGGTGCACTTCACCGTTTCCAGCTCATATCTGGTGATGTCAGTGCTACCTCACCCTGTGCAGGCTGGCAGCTCTTATTACTGTGCGGGTGGGGGATTTCCAAAGGTAACACCCATGGAAGGGACAGGCGTGTCCCCATCACCAGGACAGGTCTCCTGTAGGTCCCTACGGAGGGCTGCTTTTCCTCTTCTCAGCCACAAGTGCAAAAGTGAAGATGCAAAATGGCTTTTAGTGCTCAGGTCTTGTCTGAGGCTGTACATTTGCTGACTCATAGTATTCGTAGGCTTTGAATACTTCGGTATTTTTCAACTTGGGATGTAATTCCAAACAGCCTTTTATTCATCCTTCAAAACTCTGTTCAGATACTGTGTCCTCTGTGAAGCTTTTTCTGACTACCCTCTGAACTCTCATATTCCTAAGTTTCTGGCACAGTTACAGTGCACTAGAATTACTTGTATATATTACTATCTCTGCTAGATGTGCTACCCTTGAGACCAGGGGCCCTGTGTCATTATTTCCTTTTTGTTACCCATGTCTAGCTGACCCATAGCCAATCAAGTGCATGTTTTTGTTTTTAATTTTTTTTAACGTTTATTTATTTTTGAGACAGAGACAGAGCATGAACGGGGGAGGGTCAGAGAGAGAGGGAGACACAGAATTAGAAACAGGCTCCAGGCTCTGAGCTGTCAGCACAGAGCCCGACGCGGGGCTCGAACCTGCGGACCGCGAGATCATGACCTGAGCCGAAGTCGGTGGCTTAACCGACTGAGCCACCCAGGCGCCCCAGTGAATGTTAATAACTGAGTTATATTCCTGCCAAATATTTGTTTGTTGGTTTATTCATTCACATCTAAAAGTACTTTCTTCTCCTTTGGAAATGGTTATTGCTACATTATTTATAAAACTTACAGACATCAAAAAGGGCCAAGTATAAAATCATCAGTTAGGATGCTTTTAGCTGTAAGTAACATTTGGCTTAACAGAACCAGCTTAAACAGTAGGAGGTTTATCATCACACCAAGCAAGAGGTCTGCATTTCAGGTGAGCCCAGCGCTGGGTGATTCAGCAGCTTAGTGATCTCTTTAGAGACTCAGGGGCTTTTCACCTTTCTGCTTTGTCATCTTCAGTGTGTCAGTGATGCCTCCTGCCTGGGCTGGAGACAAGTTATGCCCAGGAAAGACGAAAGGCATTTCCTCTCCCAGTCTCTTTTTATTATCAAAGGCCCTTTTCTCAGAACCTTTCCCTACCCCCACAGGATTTCTCCTTGAGGATCACCAATTAGGACCTATCACTGATAAGGGAATGAGACTCAAGTTGGCTGAAGCCAGTCCTGATGCAATCCCTCAGGTTAGAATGGCAACAGGGGATTTCCTTTCCTGGTCAAATGAGAGAGAGAAAACTTGAAAATGAATTATGGCACACCAGGGGCGCCTGAGTGGCTCAGTCGGTTAAGCATCTGACTCTTTTTTTTTTTTTTTTTTTAATTTATTTATTTTTGAGAGACAGCACCAGCAGGGGAGAGGCAGAGAGAGAGGGAGACACAGAATCCAAAGCAGGCTCCAGGCTCTGAGCTGTCAGCACAGAGCCTGACACGGGGCTTGAACCCACAAACCATGAGATCATGACCTGAGCCCAAGTCGGTTGCGCAACCTACAGAGACAACCAGGCGCCCCCTAGCATCTGACTCTTGATTTCCACTCAGGTAATGATCTCACGGCTCTTGGGATCCAGCCCTGTGTCCGGCTCCACACTGTCAGCGTGGAGCCTGCTTGGGATTCTCTCTCTCCCTTTCTCTGCCCCTCCCTGCTTATGCTTGCTCTCTCTCTCTCTCTCTCAAAATAAATAAACTTAAATAAATAAATGAATAAATAGATTGTGGCTTATCAATAATACAAGGAAAATCTATAAAGCAATTATAGCGATTTTGGGAGAACTGCATATATCAACATTAATTGACTTTCAAGGTATAGTAAATATAAAGCTCTATATATAGTCTAATCTTTTTTGTTCATAATAATAATATTAATAAATGCAAGTTAGCCACTCCCCCAAATCTGTGAATAATACACATCATGCACTTAAAAGTATGTGTGTATGCATGTGCGTGGGTGCACGTGCATGTGTGTAAAGGGTAATGTTTCCTAGGGACCTTCGTTTTTGACAGTCTGTATTTCTTACAATGTTCTTGCATAAGTATGCCTTCCTTTTGTTAAGAAAAAAACCCAGACATTAAAGAGAACACTGTAAATAGCTAAGTATCATTCTGAATGCAAGAAGTCAATTAAAGACATAGGCTCCTTTCCAAGAACAAACTAATTTGGAATATAGGAAGGACCTCTCTCAAGTTTTGCTCATGAGCCCAGAATTTAAACTCTCTCCATGAATGAGCAACGTTTTGTTTTTTGTTTTTTGTTTTTGTTTTGTTTTTTTTTAGCTAGCAAATCTCCTTAACAGAAGATCCAAATTTTTACATGCTGAATCATTCTCTGTTTGCCGGAGAAGGGCGTCATCCTTGCAGCGGGATGCTGACGATCCTGACTCGCCTATAGAAAATCCATTGGCCCAAGTCTTCCCAGGAGCCACGTTGACACCAAAGAACCAGCACCAGCTTCCCTGTAACCCAAGTGCTTTCCTGTGTCCAAATGCCCCTGTCAGAGATAAGCCTGAAGAATAAATCCTCTGAGGTCCACCTTCCACTCTGCTACTGGCTAGCTAACTATAACTACTTAGACAAGTTCTCAGTCTCTCTGGAGTTTATTGAATGTCTCTGAAAAATGAGTATTATTTATGTGACAGCACTTGAAGGAAGGACTTTGAGTCATTAAAAAAAAAAAATTCTAGAGCAAAATCCTGGCTATGGGTTGTGATTCCCCTTGGAAGGCTCTTTGGTCACTACAAAAATGGCTGGTTAAATTCAGCAGAGGTTCGGGATGCAGGCTATATCTCTGATCAACTCGTCCGGTGTCGGTGGGAAAATGTGACATGATATTTTACGTGGAATGGGTATACTTCTACTCAAAAATACACAGACCGTTGCCGTAGAAGGAAGCTGGGAAGTGACGGCATGTTTATAGCCCCATGGCCATCTGAAATGAATGACGTGGCCTCTATTTTTCCTGTGCTTATAACATGGTTCCCGTGCTAAACATTACTTTTCTAAGCACTTCCACGTAGTATTCTGGGTTGTGCCAGTAAAGAAAGAACCTGTGTTTTTTAAAGATCGTCTCTTCCCCGCCCTTCACCTCCCCCAACCACACACGTACACATACGTGTCTCTTCTCCTCAGTCTGTGCTGGTGAACAGAGCACACGTTCCGAGGAAGCTGTAGCACTGCTCTCACCATGCAGAAGCTGCCATGTAGAGACTGTAGTCCACTGCTGCAGATCTACGAATTTTTCAAAAGAAGCCAGAAGTTTGGACTTCTTAAAAAAAACTTCTCAGCTTTCAAATATTGGCAACAAAGCTCAGTTTTTATAAACCCTGTGCCAGTTGAACAAAACGTTGTCTATTGGCCCAATCCTGCCCCAGCCACCAGCTTGGGAATTCTGCCCTGGGGCGATTTAGAACAAACTTGCTTTCTCTTCTCCACGAAGATCTGGAGATGTTAGAACACAGTTCTCATACTCCTTCCAATTTATTCTTAGTTGGTACTCATTCATTGACCAAAACCCTTCAAGGAGCTTAAAATCTCATGGGAGCAGTTAAAGAACGAGTCACAATATAGTGGTGTCAGTGCTACAGTGAGGATTTGCACGAAGGGCCAGAAGAAGGAGTGCTCTTTGTCTCTCTCGGGGTGTGTGCAAGTGATGGATTGTGTCCTGCTGTATCCAGACAGATTTACAGAAAGCTTTTCTCTAGAGGTCTTATCAGGATCTCTCTCCACTCCCCCACCCTGCAGCCATCTTGACTAAAGTAGATCCTGCCAGTTCCGGAAGGACCTTGCGGTCAGTGTACCAGGAGCGTTTCTGAGAAGCCCACAAATCTGATTGATGTCAAACAAATGCTGGAGCCCTTCCCCACTCATGCATAAGCACGACAGGCCTGGGAACGTCTTGGGTATAACTAGCAAAGCTTTTACCTTTTCTGACTCTGCTCAAATTCATTCCATTTTATTTATTTATTTTTTAATCTTTATTTATTTTTGAGAGAGAGACAGAGTGCGAGTGGGGGAGGAACAGAGAGAGAGGGAGACACAGAATCTGAAGCAGGCTCCAGGCTCCGAACTGTCAGCACAGAGCCTGACGCGGGGCTCAAACTCACGAACTGTGAGATCATGACCTGAGCTGAAGTCGGCTGCTTAACCAACTGAGCCACCCAGGCGCCCCATTCATTCCATTTTAGAGAGTGGACATGAGCTTCTTGCCCCCAAAAGGGTCTACTACACAGGTACTATGATGGCTAATTTTCTGTGTCGTCTTGGCTAGGCTATGATGCCCATTTGTTTGGTCAAACACCAGTCTCAATGTTGCTGTAATGGTATTTTAAAGATGTGATTGACTTTGAATAAAGCAGATTACCCTTCATTATGTGGGTGGGCCTCATCTAATTAGTTGAAAGCCTTAAGACAAAACACTGAGGTTTCCCAAAGAAGAAGGAATCTGGCCTCAAGACTGCACAATAGAAACCCTGCCTTGTTTCCAGCCTGCCTGGCCTGACCTATGGATTTAACTTTTACCTGAGTTTCCAGTCTGCTGGCTTCCCCTAAGGATTTTGGACTTGTCAGCCCCCATAATCGCATGAGCCAATTTCTTAAAATAAATCTCTCTTTCTCTTGATGCGTGTATGTGTGCGTGCACACACATATACATGTATCCTATTGGTTCTGTTTCTCTGGAGAACATTAATATGGATAACCTCTTCATGATACGTCTGAACCCAAAGTAAGAATATAAGCTGTTTCAAACACTAATGATCTGTAAGACTCTGAACCCAGGTAGTGTGGGTGTCTTTGACTTCTCTTAATGGCTGAGATGAGAAAGGTATCACTGGTTATTTCAGAAATTTCCAACTCAAGCACCAAGGCCTTTGAATAGTTTCTGACCTATGCATCTTTGAAGAAACTACTGAGATGACCACTCCTCCAAGAAACCTCTCTCATCCCAGCTTCAGAGAGTTGGTAGCTTTCCCCTCAACCATCCTCTGTGCCCTATTCTTCTTATAATGTATTTTGTGCTATGTGGTATAGACTACTAGTTCTCCCCTCTGTAGTAATAGGATCTCTGATTTTTAGCTGGGGACGTGGCAACCCAGGATAGGAACTACACTTCCTAGCCTTCCTTGCAGCTAGGTGAGGTGAATTGGGGAACGGAGGCCACACATGGTGAACAAGATAGCAGAAGCTTTGGTCCCCGAAAACTTAGGGCATCACATCAGCCCTGTACAGCCTACCTGGATTTTTCACATGACAGAGGAATAAACCTTTGTGTTATTTAAGCCATTTTTTATTTAGCTTTTTATTTGCAGCTGAACCTAACCTTAACTCATCTTTGCTTACATGTATGTCCCCAAAGTGAAGAAACCAGGCTTCTTCATCAACTAGTCCATAGCACTGTACGTGGAATATAGTGGTGCCAGGCAGGTGTCTATTGACTGGATGTATGAATAGAAGGACGGATGAATGAGGAACAACCTAGGGGAAAGCCCAAGGGGAGGTAGGAAGAAGACATTGTGCTAAGGGAGGGGTGCCTTCTACATAATGCAGTTTTAAGACAGCATTAATCTAAATTAATGAACATCTGCTTTATGCCAGGCACAGTATCTAGTGATGCTTTTGTAGTGGTGAAAAAGCCAAAAATCTCTCATCTCATAGAGGCTATTCTGGAAGGGGGAGACATAGTAGATAAATAATATCTGGTGGGCCTCAGGGCCGTGGTGAAAATAAAACTGCTTGTTGTAATGAACTACTTTAGACTGGGTGGCAAGGGAAGGTCACTGAGAAGGTAACATTTATGCTGAGACCTGCATGACAAAAAGAAGTGTAGATTAAGGGACATTGAGGCAAGAGGGGCATTTGAGACAGAGGAACAGCTAGTGCAGAGGCCCTGAAGAGGCACTGATGTGGCTTAGTTCAAAGAGGAAAAGGCAAGTGGGATTGTGGCGAGGGTGAGTGGGAAGAAATAGGCATGGTCTAGGGCCTGTGTACTTAGTAAGGAGGGAGTTGAGTGTTATTCCAAGAGTAATGGGCAGCCATAGAGCTTTTAAGCCAAGGGTTGACGTGTTCTGATTCACATTTTTGAAGAATCACTCTGGTTCCCATAAGGAAAATGAATCTTTGCAGGAAACCAATGATGTTTGGGTTATGTATGCTATCCAACAAACAACACCCAAAACTTAGGGCCTTAAAATAACCAGTTAGTCTGCTCACTATTTTATGGGTCAGGAAATCTGGGAAGGACTCAAACGGCTATTTTATCTCTGATTCACAAGCCATCAGCAACTGGAGCTGGACGATCTACTTCCAAGGTGGTTTCTTCGTGCACCTGTGATGCCCATGAAGATTCTCCCTGACCTTTCTCTTTCTCCTCATGTCTTCTTATCCTCTAGGGCCTGTCAGTGTGGTATGGGCTTCTCACAGCCTGCTGGTCTCAGGATCATTGTGCTTCTTACATGGAAGCTCATTTCTAAGAGAAATGAAGTAAGAGCTTCTAGTCATCGCCACAGTTGGAACTAGCACCACAGTGCATTGCTTCCTGGATATTCATTGGTTAAAGCAGTCAAAGAGCCCAACCAGATCCAAGAGGGTAGAATAAACCCCATCTATGCAGTAAGGTCACATTGCAGAAGCGACAAAGATTAATTATGTGGGGTGGAAGATATTACTCCAGCCACCTTTAGGGAATACAGTATGTCACAAGTGAAGTCATTTAAGTAATTCAGGGAAGAGATGATGATGGCTTAGCTTTGGATGTTTGCACTGGGCATGTGAAAGGGGTGGATTCCAAATATGTGAGCAGAATATCTGAGCGTCGTAAAGCACTAACAAATGCGTCTGGGTACTTGCTTAATTGAATTGCACTTTATAAGATTAGGTGGATAAGTGTTGCCCACCACCAATAAAGTTAAGTTACAAATAAATTTGTCCTATCCATAGGACACATACATCATTGTCATGCTTCACAATGCGCCTTGTTTTGAAGAATGAGTTATTTAGGGCAGGGATTTAATGAGGCCCAGATATCAGGCTATGCAGGAAGATGAAAGCATGGACCTATAGGCTGAGATCCAGGGATTGCCACATCCTATAACCATGAGTACTTCAGAGAGGAAGAAGGGTCAAATAACATTACGGTTTTCAAAGGCTTCCTGGAGATGAGTGCATTGTGCATTTGCCTACAGAAAGACCCAAGTAGCTTTCACTTCATACATTCAGTGGCTTGGGGAGATGAAGTTTTTAAGGTACGGAAGTCAGTGCACCAAAGAGAGCATATGAAAAAGAATATTTATGGTGGAAACAAAAGAGCTGGAAGCTATGGTTCCATTTTAAAACAGGAGAGATCCATCCAGACACTTGCCCAGAATCACCTAGTTAATTAATGGCAGAGCTGGTGCTAAAAGACTCCCAGTTCCAGTCTGGGATTCTTTCCCCTGCACCACCTGCCACCCTGCTCAGAACACAGCTTTGTTGTGTCCTGTGGTCCTACTGGACCCTTGCTATGGCTCCACTGACTTACAAATAGGATCCAGAGGGCAGGAGAAAAGACGGTGTACGAAGCAAGTCTAGTCTCTCTACTGGAAAAATCACTCTAAAATATACTTTGCTAATTTTGACTCTGTGGCATCTCTTTGTGGAGTGGATAACACATGTGTTTAAGTGAAAATCATCACAGTGAGACCACTTACGGTGCTAAATGTCCCAGAGACTATTTCTTAAAATTCACTGAATTCCTAAGATTCTGAGGTCACCCTATGACTCTCAGTTCTTACATCTCTATTAAAAAAGAAAAAAAAAAAAAAAACAAAAAAAAAAAAACAGCTCAAGACCACCAGGGTCTTTTGGATTGGAAAGTAAGAAGAACACAAATCTTTACTGTATGTGGAGGGGCACATGTATATTATGATGCATGTTTATATATGTAACTTCTGTTTCATATGTGCAAATGCCTGGTGTTGGATTTTGTTTTCTCAATACTTGAAGTAGGCAGAGCTCCACACTGCACCTAGATAAAGGTTCCATGTTCTAATTTGCATAATTTTATTCTCACCTACTTTGAATTTCTTTACTTTTTTTATAGCCAAATAAAATGGACATAATTTGTACCTATTTGTCTTCACTAATTGAGCACTAATTACCACTTTATGCAGCACTCTTATTGTATTTACTACAATAAGGTTAACGACCCAGAGATCCAGTATTTTCCCATGTCTGGTTTTGTTTCGCATTTGAGCTTATTTGTATACCTATTACATCCCTACGCTCTTAAAGGATCTATAAAATATTACTCCTTGATCTCTATGTAAGAAGCAATTTGCTGGGCTTTAGTGTTGGAGGAAAAGACCTCAGGATTGGTGCCTGGGAATGTGAAAATCTTTCCCGTGAATTTGGATGTCTGCTCAACAAGATTGCACCACAAAAACCTCACACTTTTATTGTTTCGCGTGTTACATTGCACTGTTAAGTTTAACTGCATCGGAGAAGGCACAGGTGGTGTTTAAGTTCCCAAATACCTTAAAATTTCAACGCCTCGGGCAAGAAACAGACAACTGGGTAGGCACAAGTTGTAATATTTCAGGCAAGACATTGCCAAAATCAGAAGAGCCTTTGCCCATACATTTTACCGTCACATTTCTATGAACCTTTATGCATTTCAGTAAGGCTTTTAAATAGATTCTTAGGCAGTGCTTTCCTGTAGGTCTTCATTAAGGCATTGATATTAAACTGTTTTGAAAAATCCTTTTTACAGGATCCCAAGAGTTGTCCCCCTTCTCTTTTAAAGCACTTTCTCGATACCTAAAAATTCAAGTACTTTCTTAACCAAGTGCAGACTGAAATATTTCACTATGGATTTGAACAGAAGCCAAGAGCGTCGATGAAAGGAAAACTTCGCTATAAAAGGTTTATTGTCAGTGCTTTCTAAAGAGGTAGATTCTTCTAAAACAGGCTACCAGCATTTTCACAAACATTGACGCAGCCTTCTCAACCTCTCCTAGACCTAAGATTGAGGTCCTTTTCTTTTAGGAATGCTCTGCATCTAGCCTTTGACCTTCTGGATAGCCAACTCTATCTAACTGCTCCCTCCTCCAGCAGCATAACGTATATTATAAAAAGGAAAGGGGGGATGGGGTAGCTCGGTCCTCACGCTATTGGAAAAGTACTTGAAATTCCTTGCATTCCTTTGCATTTAACAGCATGTTTACCTAATCACTGGCTTATTAGGATTAACACAAGTCATTGCTTCAAGCTCATTCAGTGAAAACAAACTGACTCCTATAGACTCCAAGACTTTTTTTCTGCTCCCAACTAAGAGTGGATCTTTCGGTAGTTCTCCTATGCTTTCAGAACAATATTGGGAAAATATAAAGTTATAAACAAGTGACCTTCTATAACACATTATCCAACCAGACTTAATCTTGCCCATGAATTTAGATATGGGCAGCCTGGGTTATGGACTGTTTCATTCAAGTTCCTCTCTTCTTCCAAGGTGACAAGCATAATAGCCTAGTAATTAAAATGATAAATGACCCTACTATACCCACCTTACAATGATGGAGTGATGGAGACCCTTAGGCTTTGAATTCTTATGAAAATAAAGCATTATTATTTTTTTTTTAATTTTTTTAATGTTTATTTATTTTTGAGAGAGAGAGAGTATGAGCGGGAGAGGGACAGAGAGACAGAGAGGGATACACAGAATCAGAAGCAGGATCCAGGCTCTGAGCTGCCAGCACAGAGCCCAACGTGGGGCTCAAACCCAGGAACCATGAGATCATGACCTGAGCCCAAGTCGGATGCTTATCCAACTGAGCCACCCAGGCGCCCCATAAAGCATTACTATTTAAATCACAAATTTAGCTTCAGATTCCTTGTGCTTCCTAGGATGCCTAAGTGTTCAACATGTTTTAAAAACAGATTACTTTACATGCAGAGATTTTTCTCAACTGAAGATAAAAGCAGTCATTGTCTTCTTTTTGTAGGTTAGTTCCCTGCTCTTATCCCAAGCTCCTAGAACAGTTCCTGGCACAAAGTAGGCACTCAAGTAGTCCTGGTTGAATAACTGAAAGAATGCATAATACGCTAAGCTTTTGCCAATGACTTTGGATAGTCTCTGAAAATATCGAATACCACACACTCAGATATTAGGTAAATATTTCTTTATTAAATGATTAATTCCATAAATAAATTCTTTTCACTGAATATAAAATTAAAATCATTTACAAATTATTCCAGTATTACATTTCCCTTCCCTCCCCAAAAGCTACATTTCGATAAATAAAAACATTCAGTCTTAAAACACCTGATTTCTGTTTGCAGTTTAGAGTGCAGATAGCTGCCTCTCACGGTCACTCACAGAGTGTCCCCTTCAGGAAGGGATGGCACCCCCTCCCATTTACTTCTTTCAAAAGATGAAGACTTTAACTGATCAACTAATCTTTTTTTTTTTTTTAACAATTGTAGAACCAAAAGGAAAAAAAGCCTAGAGAAAAATATGCTTACCAAATAATTTACAAACAGAAAACAGAACGTCATCAACAGCACAAGCTCCAAAATGAAGCAGTAACGTGGGCTCCAATATTATGAAGCGAAGTATTCTCCCATCGTGGCTGCATTAGTGTCCGTCCATCTGCACCAGCACACCTGGCAGTTTCAAAATACCTTAATACTACTCAAGAATGAGCAATGCATCCCTTCTACAATGAGTCCCTCACCCCCACCGCCCCCACCCATATCTCTGTGATTCTGGCACTCTTCTCCCCCCTCGTTTGTTCACCCTCGCGCTGGAAACCCAGGTGGCATTTAGTCCCTAAATTTGTGAATGTCATTGAACAGCCTGTAGAAGGGAAACACCGCCTCGTTGGCATGCGGACAGTTGTAGTTGCACTTGCAGGACTGGATCATCATGACGTTCTTGGAAAACGTCTCCCCATCTTCGCAACGGAAGCGCATCTTCACAGTCCTGGTCTGCTGGGGCGTGCAGCAGCGGCCGTCCACGCACGAGCCGCAATACTTGGGCCGGTATTTCTTCACACTCGAACATCCAGCATAAGTAAACCTGACTGGTTCGGGGGATTTCTTGGTCTTGCTGCATTTCTTGCCCTTCTGTAAGAAAGAGGAAAGAAGGAGAGTTAGGAACAGTGTTTCTCTGTCTTGGAAGAGAGGGTCACATCTCGCCCAGCTGCCAGGCAACAGTCTCCAACAAGCACCACGGGAACTTACTTTCAGGCTGCTGTACATCTGCTGTCCACAAGGCCGCACTTCACAAATCCGGGTTTCCTTCACCAGACGGCATTCAAGGTTGTCATTGGTAACTCGTGTGGAGATACCAGTTCCACAGGTCTTGGAGCACTGGGACCATGAAGTTGTTTGAACGATACATTTCTGGCCGTGTAAAGAAGGGTTGTATAGGATTCGAGGTTCCATTCCAAACGCTAGAGACAAACAAGAGGGAAAATTTCTCAGAGGCATAATGACACCAACAGACTCAAGGAGTCGTTTCTACAAAGCTTCAAACTAGGAATGAATGTATTTCAGTACAAGGTCTTTCAGGCTGTCTCAACTTACCTGGGAGCCGCTTCAGGGAGCCGCCTTTTCCAACCGCAATTAATTCATTGTTCCTGGTTAACTCCACCTCCGAGGCATCAAATGCCAGCCCCTTGCCCAGGAGGCCATCCCGGTCGTCCGCGGGGTCCTTGGCACCATCCTCATCACAGACCCACTCCTCACAGCACTGCCCGGTAACTTTGACTAGCCGGGGGTTGGGACAGCCCAAGTTGGGGAGAGAGAGTTCTTGGGGACACAGAGGAATGCAGCCCACAGCGCCGTCGATACATGTGCACTGATGTTTACAGTTGGGCTGGAAACTTTCCCCATTCTGGTAGATTCTGGAGTTATATTCACAGGGTCTGCCCTCTGATTGAGCTGCAAAGAGCACCGAAAGAGAAAGGGAAAAGAGGATAAAGTTAAGATTCCCAACCACGGCCTGAAACTCATACATATTTTCTGCTGTTAGATTCAATTTATGGTAAAGTTCCCTACAATTCCTCGGGGACTCCAGACCAGAACAATAAGTTAGTCAGGAATCACTTTTCCGTATGCGCTTTTCGTTGGGCCCAGACACACTGAATTGCATTCCAGACTGCTGAAATCATGTGCCTTTCTGCCAAGCTACCAACAACAAAGCATCACCATACATGGTCTCAAAATTACTAAACTTCTGGACTACGGGGACTATTATTTTTTTAAAGGGGCCAAACCACAAGCATCTTACCTCTGCAGATCCCCTTCGGAGCGGTGGAACTGGCGCCGAAATTGCATTCCAGCCCCTTGGTGTGGTCGCAGGGCTGCATTTTGCTGCAGTCCTCGTTGAGCTGCTTGGCGCAGACCTTACAGCAGCCGCAGCCGTCCCGGACCAGCCCGACTCCCGGGGCGCACTTGGGCGCCTCCTGGGGGCAGTGGCAGGCGGTAGGGCAGGTGGAGAGCGCCTGGAGGGGGGTGGGGGGACAAGGCACGCGTGAGACTCGGCGCGGTTAGCAGACGAGCCCAGAGAAGGGAGGGTTCCTCCGACCCTGTCCGCAGGGGGTCTCTGATCCCGTCCAACCCGGCCACCCTTGGCGGCTGCGGCTGCCAGCAGGCCCCCCGACGCGTCTCCAGGGGGGGCTTGAAGAAAGAGCTAACCCGAAACGCCCCCGAACTTTTTAGTTTAGTTTTCTCTGCGGGGAGCAATCTGGGGAAAGGGGAAGGGCCTGGAAGAGCGGATGGGGAAGCGGAGGCAAAAGAACTCACCAGCCTGGCCAAGTGGAGAAGGGTGACGGCGAAGGCGAGCGTCCTGGCGGTGCGGGAGCTCATTGTGGCGCGCAGGAGTCCGGACGAGCGCGGAAGCAAAGACGCCGATACACGGGTGCGCAGCAGTCGAGGTCTGGTGCGTGGATCCGGGAGACAGGACAGGCTCCGGTCCGTGCGGCGGGGTGGCGGGCCCGGTGGCAGGAGGGCGAGGGCTGGGGCGGCGAGCGGGCTGCAAGCGTCCTTCTCTTGAGGTCCTTCCCGAGGAGGCGCGAAGGGCGCGGGTGCTGCTCGGGGGCGCTCTCGCTCGCGGTCTGCCCAAGCGTCCAGAGCCCGCCTTTTATACGGGCCGGCCGCGGCGCCGCGTGTTGCAGTGACGTCGGCTCTGTCTGCGCGTTCCAGAATTCTCAAACATCTCAGGAATGCTGGTTGGCGCGGGCTGCTGCCAAGCGCCTCCCCTGGCTCCGTTGCACCTTTTTTTTTTTTTTTTTTTTTTTTTTTTGTCCTGGACCCGTCTAGAAAACAATCTACCGTTTTTTCCACTTTAAATAATGACTTTGATTGGGAGGGCTCTTTCTGGCGTGATGGTGGTGATGGTGGTGGAAGGGGCAAGGGGGGGCGAGTTCAAAACTTTGCCTGGACTGGGAGGGTGGGAGGACCTGGGAGGGAGGAACAAAAGTGGTTTTGTTTGGTGATGCCGAGTTGACCGGGCAGCCTTGGAAGCCCTCACCCGGGAAGGCAGCGAGCTGTTTGCTTGTTTACAAAGAAGGTGAGAGTCAAGTTATCTATGGAGAGGCGAACGGGGAGGGGGAGTGTGTCTGTGAGCCTGGAGTCTATTTGTGGATTTCATAGAGGCATGCTCGAATCAAGTCCCAGCTTTGGTATGGTGTTTATTAGCCAAGTTAAGTGTATTGCAAATTAATACCCGCAGTGGCATTTATGAATGAGAGGGGGGAAAAATCAGCTTCCCCCACCGTCTGGCAGATTCCCAGGCAGAGGTCTTCCCCCTTCCGCCCCCCCTCCCTTTTTTGGTATGTCATACTTGTTTGTTTTTGGAGGTTCCCACTTTAGTTCCAGCCCACTGCCTGGGTTGGAAGTCCGAGAGGAAACAAACGCAGGGAGTTCTCCGGGAGGCTGACTTCTACTTCCTCACGGATGCGGGAGACAGGGTAAGCCCTTCCAGCCTCCCTCCCCGGTCGGGAGGCGTTGCTAACTAAGCAGCCAGCCAAAAGCAGAGGGGACCACCTTGCAGTAATTTGTCCTGAGATCATCACCTGTATATACTGCAATGCCAAACCAGATTCCAGCACCATTGGGCCCAATGGGTCTAAAGCTAAAAGTTTTGTGGGGTTTTTAACACTTTTCCTTGGGACCACTTAGAAGCCTCCCATTTCAAATGGATTGCAATGCTTTTCTAGCCAAGTACCGAGGAATATGAGATTTTTGGATATACTGTTCTGTAATAAAACTGTTAGCAGAATTTAAGATCCTGTTTTACCTGCAACACATGCCGTAGAAGACCCCCACACTGTTTGCTTTAACATTATCAGTATCATTAGTGTTACTGATAAATTCTCCCTCAAAGTTTCAAAAACTATATTCTTGTGCAATTTTAATAAAAACACAAAGTAATTATGCCAGTCTTTTATATGTGCTCTAGAACTTTTCGTCCTTTCTAATGTGTTAGGGCTGTTCTTCACAATTTAGCAGTCTTGCTTAAGAAGTCCCTCAGTGCCAACTTTTCTGTGAATTACTCTGATAAGTACAATGAGAAGCTATTGCAATGAAAACATTATCCAATAAAGAGAACTGTGGCAGGAAAGAGTTAAGTTTCATTCATTCAGAAGTGCCCTTTCATAAGTCTAAGAGGCTTTGGCTTGTGGGAGTAGGATCTCTAAGGCTTTGTTGGAGGGTTTGGGGTGCGTGGCTTACTTTTCAGGACTTGTCAGGTGTTATGCAAATAAAGAGGAAAATCTGGGCCCTACTTGGTACTCAAGACAGCCCATCCATTATTACTTAGAAAACGTTTTTTTCCTGCGTTAAAGCTTCATTATCGTTTCCCTCTTAATGAAGTGACTGGGGATGGGGGTGAGTAGGCGCAGTACAGGGTGGGAGGAGGTCGTGGGGAGAGAATGGAGAGGAGTGTTCCTGGCTTCTGTTGTGGAGTCTTTTCTATTTGACTTCATGGTTGTAAGTATTTCCAGATGGTGAATCAGACACCAGACGTAACAATATTTCCATATTTGGGTATAGCAGTAGCCTGCGTTTTTAACATTTTTCTGCCTCTGTTATCCAACCACAAAGCATTCTTGACAGCTTCAAATGTTGTTAAATATAGACTTAACTTCTGTTCCCAGAGCAGGAAATTCTTTGGAATTCCTTGTTTTTCACGCAATCTGTCTATCATGATTTAAAATAAAATTACAATGGATGATCCAACTGGCCAGTGTATATACCTTGCTTGCTCCTTTATTGAGGGGGACGGGAGATATGCAAAGAGATTCAGTCTGCTGCACAGCTTTGAAACACAGGCCATTCCAGAGATTCCTTTAAAAATCAGATTAAAGTTTTCTAACAAGGGTGTGTGGGTTTGTGTCTGGGCTTCAGTTGGGGAATCTTGGAGGATGAGTTTGCCCTGGAGGAGAAACTTAGAGAACCTTACCATCAGCCGCCCATTTAAAGCTGCCAGTATGTTGGGGTGGGGGGGTGGGGGTGGGGGGGAGCTGGAGCAAACCGGGCCAGGAGGTGGGGGAGAGGGAGAGACTGGAGCAACCTATGTGCACAGCCTTTCCATATACTGCGTCCTGGTGCGCCTGCTAGTAAACGACGGCATCGGACCAGAGGAACAGCAGCTCCTCACGTCCGGCTTCAGGACGGTCCAGAAACCCCAGACGTCCCGTCGCCTTCTCGCCTTCTTCGCTCAGGGCTGCAGATCAGTTCACGTTGACAGATTAGAGGAAAATGTGCAAATGTTTATGGGTAAGTGTCTTCGGATGCTAATTCTGCATGTTTCTTTTGCTCTTTTTCCTCACTCCCTCCCTGCATGCGCGCCCCATGATGGAATAACGGGCCGCCTTGTTTCCTTGTGCTGCAAGGCACAGAGAAGGAGCTGCTTGTTGTCTTCAGCAGCTCCCAGGTTTGAGCTGAGTGATGGGGACATCTCTCACTCGCTGCTGCCAGGGAATTTTAGGTCACCAAAAGAAGGGCTCACTGTCTGGCGGCAACTGAGAATAAGAATCACCCTAAAACTGACGAGTCCAGTTTCCTAGCCCTAGACCAGTGGTTCTCAAACTTTGGCGTGTCTCAGAATCACCTGGTGGACTGATTAAAAAACTGATTGCTGGGCCCTACCCCAGAATTTCTTATTAGCTACATTTCTAACAAGTACGCAGGTGATGCTGCGGCTGGTGGTCCTGAGAACCACAGCCTTGGACGGTTAGGAGTGCTTCTAATAGCCGTGTGCATGTGCGTGCGTGTGCCCTCGTAGTCAGGTGCTCTCGCCCGCACACCCAGGCTCACAACTTACACCTGTTACAGCCACTTGAATGAACAGAACAATTTGTGGTGACGACGAAAGGCCGGCTTTAAGGTGGCGCCGCCGGGCCATCCCTTCCACCCCGCCGCGTTCCCCCACCCCCACCCTGGGGAGTGATGGCAGGGAGCGCCACAGGTAATCCGGCTGACCGCGGGAACTGGACGGCTGGCGCGCGGGGAGGGCCTCGGCTGCCCCGGGGGACCGCTGCGGAGACCGGGTGCAGGGTCCACGCGGCTGGGGGACCCGGGCTGGGGCGGTCCGCGCACCAGGCCGCTCGATGCCCACCGCCCCCTGCCGGCTGCCCGGCCCGCGCGCCCTGAGTCGCCGCGAAGGGCAGGACTCGAGGTTTCCGGCGCGCGCCGCCGCAGGACGTTTCCAGCCCCGGCCCATATTTGGTGAAAGTCTTTCAGGACTCCGTCATCCAGCTCCGGGGGGCGGCGGCGGCGGCACTGGGAGCGGGTCCGGCGACGGCGCGGCCGCCGCGCTGCTGCTGAGTGCCTGGGCCTCCGGCCGCGGGGCCTCAGGCGCGGCGGGCGCGGGATCGAGCGCGCGCGGGAGACCGCCGCGGCCCAGGCCCAGCCCCAGCCCGCACCCCGGCGAGGGCCGAGGCCCAGCCCGCGCTGCGTGGGAGGCTGGCGCAGAGGGCGCCGCGGCCGGATTATGTCACTTTTCCCGTCCACCCCACTGTTGACTCTTCCTCCCAGCGGGGCAGCGAGTTGCTGCGTTGTGCCAGACTTAGAGGGTACGCCCAGGCGCGGGGGTGTGGGCGTGTGTGTCAGAGGGTGGCGTTTGCTCAGGCTTCGAGCCCACCCGAGAGCAGAGACGTGGAATCGACTCTGGAGAGAAGTCCCAAAGGCTTGGGTCCTATTATCTCTAGAAAGGAGAGTAGCTAGAGCTCGCCTCTCGGTTTCTTTGGGTCTTCCACAGCCCCTTCCTCTCTTCCTCGTCAGTAAATTCCTAGGCGGAGGGTTGGGGGTGGGGTGGGGGCGGATCCCTGGAGGGGAAGTCCTGGCTCTGCGGTCCACTAGCCTGCAGCCTTCGGTAAGCTGTCCATCCTTTGTAGACCTGTATACTGTAGATCAGTATAAATTGGGAAAGGAGACCAGTAGGTGGTAGAACGGGAGCAACCCCTTTCAGAGCTAAATCTCTTGCCATTCTCTCCTAATAATGACAGAAGCAAACAGTACCACTCTAAGGCACCGTTTTGAATGACTCCTGTATGTTGACTCATTTAATTCACCAGTGCCCCATTGAAGCAGATCTTCTTGTAAACACCATTTTCTCTCTAAAGAAATGGAGGCACAGAAGGTAAGTGACTCACTAAGACACTCACCTGGGAGGTAGCAGAATTGGACCCAGGCGTCTTGGTTCCAACAAGCCTTGTACTTAAACATTGTGCATACTGCCTGTTCCCCATCACTTCCTTCAGGCATTCAGGCCTGTCCCCTTTCCTAGAACTTTACCTTTATTTAACTCTATCACAACTTACCCAGATATTCCAGGATAAATGCATCGAATAGAAAAATAGTTGATAAATTAACTGAAGCGATGGTAACCTCTGAGGAGAAGAGGGGAAGGGGTGTTGCATTTTAATAGGAGAAGTTTAATGCACATACGTTCATGTAGTATGCTTTTAAGCACCTTGGCAGGCTAGGGAAAGACATCTAGGACCTTTGGGGTTCTTCTGATATCTCACAAGCCACATTGATCAAGGAGTCTCAATGTCTGGAACAAGGCTTTAGCTAGTAGAAATTGCATTTGTCACAGACATAAAGTTTTCAAGGTCACTTACTTGATTGTTCATCAGTCTGAGTGTTCCTTATGGGCTGAATATGCTATGAACCTGTTTTTTGCATTATACATCATGAGTATATTTATCTATATATCTGAGGACAAATTGTTTATTCCCATTGAACCCTGGATTTATTCAGAGCTCATGATGTGTCATGGCACTGTGGTAGGAATTAGTGACATCAAAAAGAACACTTTAACATTGATGTTCCCCTGGAGGATTCTGCAGTCTGTTGCTGAAGTAGGTACAAAGTACTGTGTGGACACGTCTCTGGGTGGGGAGTGAGGGTGGAAATACTTGGAGTCTGAAAGGATGAGCAAGAATCTGTATCTGTGCTGCCGAAGTGAGCACAAGATGAGCAAGAATCTGAAGGACATTTGAGACAGAGGGAACAGGGTCTTGACCATGCAAGACGATGGTACACCTAGTGTGTCTGGACTACAGGATTCCTTTGGGGAACTGGCAGCAGGTCTGCTGGGACCTTCTACAAATGGCCTTACTTGTTATAACACTGGGACTCTGGCAGTCAGGAGCCATGTGAGGCTTTGCCTTGGTTTCATCATCTATAATATAATGGGGTTGCCCTAGCTCAGGGTGTGTGCACTAAAGGGCTCACAGGGATCAGCCAGGTAAAAAATGATGTTTCGGGGATTTGTGGTAGCTGATACTTGGCCTCAGCATCGAGGAACCATGGTGATAGTGGGGACCAACCATGGGGGTGCTGAGAAATTGATAGGTGAAAATGTAGGTCCAGTGTTTGCCCATTTTCTCATTTTTTAAAGGGTACCAGGGATCTGGATTTTTCTGTAAAGTCCTTTAATTTTTTACATGTTGGCAATTAATTAAAACAGTTAATCTAAGTTAAAACTCCATCTAAGTTAATCCTAGGCAAATCAAGGAAGGCAATGTCTGGGCCCTGCCAGTTGTGGTCTCTAGGATGAATGACCCTAGGGCCTGTCCTGCTCCAGCATTCTGTTACCCCCAGCCATTCAAAAAAAACATCAAATAATAGCACCCTGGGCTCCATTAATTGTTAGATTGACTGGACTTTCATTTACTTAAAAAATAAGGGCTGCCACTTAACTCAGTTGTAGGAGTTTACACTTTATCAACAAAATTGGAATGTGTCTTTTTCTTATTTTCTACTTTACTCCCAAACACTAGTGGGTCTCCCTTTCTTCTCCCCCTGAGTTTATGTTGTAAGCCGCTGGCATTGCCTTGGCAGCATAATAGGAAACACTTTTTTTTTTTTTAGGGCATCTGTATCCAATGGGAACTATATCTGTTTATTTCTTCCACCTGGCGTCTGTCCACAGGAAGCCAGGCATTTCTAACCCCCTTACCTTACAGAACTTATTTTGTGGTAACACAGAAACATTTTGTTGGAACGGACTAGAAGGCACCTCTCCCACTCCACCCTGCAACCCATCTTCTAAACATGATTGAGCAATATGATATGTATTATAAATCACTACCAAATGGCTCCAGATTTAGGTGATTAAGAATTAACCTTCTCCTCTTGTGTTTTATTTCCAGAGATAACCGGTCTCCTAATTACCCACTTAAAACCACACATACCACATTCAGAATTTAGAAAAGGTTTGATTTGGGCACAGTACTTGAGCACACAGATAGATCCTACAGAGAAATTGAAGCAATTTATTCTTGCCAACTTTTTGCAGGTCCGAAGATTAAATGAAAAGGAGCATTCTGGCTGTGGGGCTGATTATGTGAAATAAGACGTAAGACATGTTTAATGCTCAGCAGGATGCTTGGCACATAGTAAGTGCCTAATAAATTCCAATTACTGCTACTGCTAAGCCCCATCATTACCTTCACTTTTACTACAATTAGCATAGAATGAGCTAGTCTTATTCTCTAGAGAATATTCTGCATTCTTTGAACTAGATGAACTCAAGCTGTAAAAACATTTGATAAGTGGTATATAGATGAAGTGATTTAAAAAAACCCATGCAGCCCAGTTTTCTGGCTTGCACTGGAGCCCCAGTGACCATTTAAGAAAGCGCCCAGGCTTTGCCTATCATGGAATTGCAAATTTGCCTACAGGCAATAGTGAGCTGAGGGGCTTTTTGCCTTGGTTTCCTCTCCTATAAAAAATAATGGGATTGCCCCAGCTCAGGAATCGTGCACTCAAGTGGTCCAGGGACCAGCCAGATACAAAACACCATGCCTGAGGAGTAATGCCAGCTGACACTTGGCCTCAGCATACAGGAGCCATGGGGATAGTTATACCTATGGGGTCTGGGTTTTACCTGCCAAAGACTAGGGAATTGATACATATAGCTGAGTTAGTGATTTTATCTAATGTTTATAACCTTGTTGGCTATGGTATTCCATCTTAGGTCCGTTTAAATGATGAGAAAACTGAGGCTTAGCTAGAGTCAGTAACTGGTGCAAGGGCACAGAGCTATCGAGGGAGAGCAGAGTGTCTGTTTCTAAAGGCTTTTCTTTTGAGGGAGAACATGGGGTTTGCCTTCTGTGAAACCCACCTAAAAGTGTAGAAACTTGCCCTCAACTTCTTGACTTCCCATTAACAACTGACTGTGGTTGTTACTTAAATGTATTTCTTTTCTTTTCTTTTCTTTTTAATGTTTATTTCTGAGACAGAGAGAGACAGAGCATGAGTGGGGGAGGGGCAGAGAGAGGGAGACAGAATCTGAAACAGGCTCCAGGCTCTGAGCTGTCAGCACAGAGCCCGACATGGGGCTCAAACTCACAAACTGTGAGATCATGACCTGAGCCGAAGTCAGTCGCTCAACCGACTGAGCCACCCAGGCACCCCTTTAAATGTATTTCTAAGGGTGTCTTGGATTTATTTGGTTTTCAGTAATTGTGGGCCCCAGTTTCTTCATGAGAGTCTGGTGATGAATGAGTTAAACAATAAAAGAGGGTTCCCTCCACACAGAGCCCCTTGCCTAAGCTTGCTCCTATTTCCTCTGAAGAAAAAGAGATGTGTCAGGACAAAGGAGGAACTCAGAGATTGAGAGATATTTCTACTGTAACTTAGTCATCACCATCAGTTTTGTTACTGGAGGCAGACAGACCTGCTCCCGCTCACAACCATTGGTCACCCTCCAACAGTTACTAAGCACAGAGCCCTCCAGGCACCCACTGTGAACACCCTGTATCTCTGAGACTTGCACAAAGTGTCTCTCAGCTTTGGATGTGAGGGTGGGGTGGGGTGCCCAACATTATGACAATAAGTAAAAAGCAAAGAGCAATTTGAGGCTAGTCCTAGGCATTTAACAAAAAATCTTGAACCCCCTTTCCTTTGAGTAGGCTTTAGCTCTCAAAAAACAAAAACAAGACAAAACAACAAAAAAACCCACTGTTTTTAAACAATCTTTTTGGTAGTTTCTTTTTTTTTTCATTCTTTTAAAATTGAGATACAATTGACGTATGGCTTTATATTAGTTTCAGGTGTACAACATAAAGATTCAATATTTGTATATATTGGGAAATGATCACCACAACATATATGTATAGGTAACACCCACCAACACATATAGTTACAGTTTTCTTTCTTGTGAGGTGAGCTTGTAAGATCTCTCTTAGCAACTTTGAAATATACAACACGGTAGTATTAACTATAGTTACCATGCTGTACATGATATATCCAGGATTTATTTATTTTATAACTGGGTGTTTGTACCTTTGATCACTTAAACAGTCAGTTCTTAATGGACAAAGATAATATGTGTTCAGTGCTTGAATTTCTGAGACTCTGGGAAAGGCCACTGGGGAATTAGAAGGTGTAGAATATATACCGAAACACTGCAGATCCAAAAGATTGATAGTTCAGGTCAATCCTATAAATACGGTATGCATGCCAGAGTTTGTGCTAGGTGGCAATACAAAGAAGAAGAATATCTAGACTTTGTCATCATGGCTCTCACAGCCTGGGAGAGATGTGGATGTCTATGCAAATAATACAATACATTGATTGGGGCCTCTGGATGGCTCAGTGGGTTAAACGTCTGACTTCAGCTCAGGTCATGATCTCACAGTCTGTGAGTTCGAGCCCTGCATCAGTCTGTGTGCTGACAGCTCAGAGCCTGGAACCTGCTTAAGATTCTGTCTCCCTCTCTCTCTGTGCCCTTCCCTTGCTCATTCTCTCTCTCTCTCTCTCTCTCTCAAAAATCATAAACATTAAAAAAAGTAATACAATACAGTGATTGATGCTCTAGGTACAGTGCAACCAAACTCCTTTGGGGGTACAAACAAGGGATGTCTAATTTAGAGTCCCACCCTTTAAAGATGTGAGGACTTGTTCAGTCTGTAAATTTTGATGGCTGGGAGGGATCAGGCACAGTTATGCACAGGCACTAACATCCACATTCCCTTTCAAGCTGGCAATTGCAGAAAACATGCACATCTTCGTGAGACATTAGCGAACACCTAAAAGTGGGAACCTGAAGATGAGCCTGTTAAAATGCATTGATTACAAACAAGAGCAACCCTTTGGGTGCTGTTGGATATTCTTATCACTATGGATCTTTTTTTCTGAGAGGGGAGGGAAGGGAACTGACACCTGACAGGAGCCAAATGCCTTAAAGGTTATCTCATTTAATGTTCAAGAAAATCCTCTAAGGTGAACATTTTAACATCGTTCTAAGCTTAGTAAGTGGGCGTTCAGAGAAGTTAAGTAACTTGCCCAAGATCAGACAGTTAGAATGTGACCAAACAAGCATTCTGACCCAGTCCTGTGTGACTCCAAAACCTGTACTGTTTCTACATTTCTGCTGCACTGTCCTGACTCCCTGAATTTCCATTCCCTGTGTGAGTGTTTGCTCCTTCTCTGTTTTCTTATATTATTACTACCTCCCCTTCATAGAGCCAGCCTTTCCCTTTCTCTTAGCACTTCCATGTTTATTGATGTTGAAGTCTTTGAGCCACTGGTGAGTCTAGCTTCTAAAAGGAGGTACAGACTAAAGTGAACGAGATCATTACCATCTTGTCGACATTAACACCACATCGTTAAAATCAGAGAGCAGCATGGTGACATTAACCTTCACTTACATTTGCTTCCCTGCTTAGCACTGTGTAGAATGATTTAGAGGTATGTGATTTCTCCTATCTGGGGACAGATGACAAGTTCCAAAGGATGTGTGTGGAGTTTAATGAGAAATAATGACGGAAGTATGATTTAGGGATTCTGTCTTTGAGAGACAGAGGGAGGTCACCTGCATGGCTCAGTGGGTTAAGTGTCTGACTTCAGCTCAGGTCATGATCTTGTGGTTTGGGAGTTTGAGCCCCGCTAAAAGCTCTGTGCTGACAGCTCAGAGCCTGGAGCCTGCTTCGTGTTCTGTGTGTGTCTCTCTCTCTGCCCCTCGCGGGCTCATGCTCTGTCTGTCTTGCTCTCTTAAAAAGAAACATTAAAAAAATTTTTTTAAAGACAGAAGGGAAGTGCCATGGCAAAGGCTGCAATACAGTGCAATACAGGCTCAATAAAGGCAAGATGGTAACAATAAAAGGTAACAGAAAGAACAAATACAAAGATAGTGGAAACTCAGAAGGAAGCTAGATGACTATATGAAGAAGGTCCTGGGCCAATACACTGAGGCATATTTGCGCACACACATTCACGTGCTCCTGTGTTGGGGAAGGTAAGGATGGGAGAGTTGAAATGAGAAAATCATAGTGAATTATGACATTCCCATGGATTCATTTTCTTTTCCTGTTACCACAATTAATCTGGATTTCATTCACCTTTCTTTCCTCTGGGCTTTCACCACCTTCTAGGTCATCTTTCTGCTATTTTGAATAGAGAAATGCTTTACTCTCAGTCCAGGAAAGGTGACCAGAAAGGACCTACTTTCACAGCTGGGCTGTTTGTTTGCAAGGGCTTCAACCCTGAAAGCGCGGGCCACAGAGGGAGGTAGGGATGAGGATGGGAATGGGGGCAAACTCAGGGAAGACTTCTGAAGTGGCATAAATGAGAATTGAGACAATTTCCACTTGAAGTCACCTCTCCACTTATGAATCATTAACCATCTGGAACCAAGTGCAGTTAATTTAGCACCACGCTGGAAAGCTTATAACGTGAACTACATTCCAGGGCCCGGGCATCCAGGTTTTAATCCTTTGTAAACGCCTCTCTTTTGGAACACAATTTGGTGTCAGTACATAGGAACTAAGAATTGTGCCAACTGGTGAGTCATCGCTCTCTGCTTTCTTCCAGAGCACTGTGGGAAAAGGATGGGCAGACTGGGTCAGATAAAACCCAGTCCCACCCAAACTCTCACTGAAGGCTGGAAACAAATCCATTTTTTAAATGTTTTTAAAATCTAATTGGACTCAGAAAAGAGATAATAAGCCTCTGTTCTTTGGTTTCAACTTGGATCTGAAGCCTTGTTTTGTTTTCTAAGTCTCTAGGCTATCACACTGGGTTATAACTTTTTTGTTTGTGCTTGCCTTTTAAAGGACATTTATTGGGGCAGTTGGGTGGCTCAGTCGGTTGAGCCTCTGACTCTTGATTTCAGCTCGGATCATGATCCCAGGGTCGTGGAATCCAGCCCCAAGTCGGGCTCTGTGTTGAGCGTGGAGCCTGCTTGGGATTCTCTCCCTCTCCCCTGCTTGTGCTCTAAATAAATAAATAAGCAAATAAATAAATAAATAAATGGACATTTATTAAATCATTAATGATCGATTGCACTGTGGTAGGTTTTGGGGATACAAAAGTGTGGTTCTTGACTTTGAGGACAATACAGGCTAGAGCCGTGAGGGCATGCCTAAATAATGTGTGTGTAAATACTATGTAATAAGTCTTTTCTTGAAGGTACAATGGGCACAATCTCTTCTGGATCTCTGTATGAACATGGACCCATACTAGGGATGAGGTTTTCTTATTGCACTGGACGGTGTTGCTCTTGGAATTTCCAGTGCTTCCTCTGCAAACTTGGAAGAACAAACTATATTTTTCTCTGCTTGAACTTAATTGACTATGCTTATGATATAGTATCAGCATAAGCCTTGGGAGTCCTCTAACACTCTCTCCTTAACAAAGGGTTGGATATTTTTGTCTTGAATACCTTTCCGCTTTTGGTTGGTAAGCTGTCCAGGTGTTTATAGCCTTTTGCGTAAACTTGTGTCTTCTGGTGTTCTAATGATAACAAGTGGATATGTAAATTAATTCTTGGCCTTGGCTGAAATGGTGCATGGTGAATCTAAAGATTTCTGTTACATAGTTTGAAACATAAGCCCAGTTCTTTGAAGCCTTTTTCCTAGGCAGTTGACCACAATGGGAGTGGACAAGAAGGGAGGGCATATTGGGTAAGAGGACTGTACTCCAGGATTCTATTACATTTGGTGACATTTTAGAAAACTGTTTAATTTGATTCCACTATTGTTTGTGACTTGCCATCTGGCATTATTTCCTTTCTTCTGTTTTCTTTGGCTTTAGTTTTCTCTTATTTGTCAAGTTTCTTAATGTGGAGGCTGAGGTCACTGATCTAAAGATTTTTTTTTTCTTTCTATTGTAAGCATTTAGCACTCTAGATTTCTCTCTAATCCCGCTTCAGCTGCATCCCACAAATTTTGATATGTTGTGCTGTTATTTTCATTCAGTTCAAAGGACTTTCTAATTTCCTTTTTGATTTCTTTTTGACTTCTGGGTTATTTAAAAGTGTTACCCAACTATTTGGATATTTTTCAAGTAATATTCTGTTACTTATTTTGAGTTTAGTTTAATTGTAGTCAGAAAATAAACTATGTATGACTTGAATGTTCTTAAATATTTTGAGACTAGTTTTTGGCCCAGAATATAGTCTGTCTTGAAAAGAATACCTATGCTGCTGTGGACAGAGTGTTCCGTAAATGTCAATTAGGTTATGTGGTGTGATAGTGATGTGCAAGTGTTCTATATTCACACTGATTTTTGTCTACCTACTCTTTGGGTAATTAAAAGAAGAGTATTGAAATCACCAACTGCAGTTATGGATTTTCTGTCAGTTTTTGTTTGATGTATTTTACACATCTGTTATTAGGTGCATAAACATTAAGGATTGCTAAATGCTCTTGATAAATTGACCCCTCTCTAATTATGAAATGACCTTCTGTGATAGTTAATTTTATGTATCAACTTGATTAAGCCATGGAGTTCCCAGATATTTGGTCAAACATTATTCTGGGTGTCTGTGAAGGTGTTTTTGGATATGAGTAACATTTGAATTGGTAGACTGAGTAAAGCAGATTGTTCTCCCCAGTGTGCGTGGGGTTCATCCAATCCCTTGAAGGCCTAAATAGGACCAAAGGCTGAGTAAGAAGAAATTCCTCCTACCTGAGTGCCTTTAAGCTGGGAATATCTTTTTTTTTTTTTTTCCCTGTCTTTGGACTTGAACTGAAACATCTGTTCTCCCTGGCTCTTGAGCCTGCTGGCCTTAGGAGCAGAACTCCACCATCAGCTCTCCTGGGGCTCCAGCTTGCCAACTGCAGATCTTGGGACTGGTCAGCCTCCATGCTCCTATGAGCCAATTTCTTATAATATACTTTATTATATATTTTATATACACTTCTTTTTTATACATATTTATGTAATGTATATTACAATTATTACATCTTCTATCTGTACCTATTTATATGTATATCTCCTCTTGGTTTGGTCTCTCTGGAGAACACTAATACATTCTCTTTGTCCCTAATAATATTCTTTGCTCTGAAATCTACTCCCAACTCCAGCCTTCTTTTCATTAGTTGTTAGCATGCTATATTTTTTCATCTCTTACTTTTAATCCATGTGTGTCTTTACATTTAAAGTGGGTTTCTTGTTTTGCTTGTTTATCCAATGTAGCAGGTATCTACCTTTTATTATTTTTTTTAATGTTTATTTCATTTTTGAGAGAGAGAGAGAGAGAGCGAGCGCTACTAGGGGAGGGGCAGAGAGAGAGGGAGACACGGAATCTGAAGCAGGCTCCAGGCTCAGAGCTGTCAGCACAGAGCCCAACGCGGGGCTCCAACCCATGAACTATGAGATCATGACCTGAGCCGAAGTCAGACACTTAACTGACTGTGCCACCAGGTGCCTCTGAGGTCTCTATCTTTTAATTGAGGTGTTTAGACCATTCACACTTAATGTGATTATTAATACAGTTGGGATTAATCTGTCATCTTGCTCTTCTCTACGTGTCCCATCTATTCTTTGTCTTTATTTTCAACTTTTTCTTCCTTTTTCAGACTAAATTTTTTAGATAATTCTACTTTACTCCTTTCATTGGCTTATGGGCTATAACTTTTTGTTTTATTTCAGTGGTTGCTTTTGGGATCATAGTATATGTTTTAAATTTATCACAGTCTACCTTCAAGTGATTTGATACTGTTTCGCATACAGCATAAGTACCTTATGACATTGCAGCAGTTCTCCCTGAAGCACTTCTTTTAATGTTTCTTGTGCAGGTGTGCTGGTGATCAAGTCTCTCAGCTTTTGTGTATCTAAAAAAGAAGTTGTTGAATTTTCATTTTCTTAGCTTTTTTATTTTGAAATAATGTCGACTCCAGGAAATTGCAAAAATAGTACTAGAGTGAGTCCCATGAACTTTTTACTGAGCTTTCTCCAATGGTGGCAGCTTATAACTGGAGTACAATAAAACCAGGAAATTGACATGAATACAGTACTGTTAACTAGACTACTGACCTTACTCAGTTTTTACCAGTTGTTTCATGTACTCATTTGTGTATTTTACCTTCATGTTTGAAAGTTATTTGTACTGGATATGGGACTTCTATGTTGGCAGTCTTTTCTTTCATTAAAAGATATCTCACTGCTGTGGCTTGTGTTGTTTCTGATGAGAAGTCTTCTGACATTCTTATCTTTATTCTTCTCTATGTAATGTATCATTGCTGTGGCTGCTTTTACGAATTTTCTGTTTATCACTAGTTTCAAGCAATTTGTAAGGTGCCTTGTGTAGTTTTCTTATGTTTCTTGTGCTTGGGTTTCTTGGATCTGTGCATTTATAATTTTCATTAAATTTGGAAAAATTTTTCAGCCATTATTTCCTCAAATATTTTTTTGGTGTCACCAAACCCCCCCTCTGCATTTAGGAGACTCCATATTACGTCACTTGAATTTTTTACCAGCTCAGTGGAAGTCTATTTTATTTTAGTCTTTTATTCCTCTGTGTGTTTCATTCTAGATATTTTTAATGCTATATGTCAAGTTTATTAATGTTTCCTGAAAGACATATAATCTGCTGTTAATCACATTTTTGTATTATTTTTACATTTATTGTATTTTTCATCTGAGACATTCTATTTTCAATTCTAGAAGCTTGATTTGGGTCTTTTAAAATATCTTCCACGTAGCTACATGGCATAGTTAACCTTTTTGTGACCTGACCTTGTTGAATATATGGGATGTAGTTGTAACTCTTTTAATGTTCTTCTCTATGAATTCTATCATTATGTGTCATTCCTGGGTCTGTTTCTACTGAATTATTTTTCTCTTCAACATAGATCCTATTTTCCTGCTTATTTGAAAGCCTGACAATTTTTGATTGGATGTTAGGCATTGTGAATTTTATCTTCTTGGATGCTAAATATATTTATATTCCTAAAAATATTCTTAGATTTTGTTCTAGACCATAGATTACTTGGAAACAATTGGATCCTTTCAAGTCTTATTTTTAAGCTTTGTTAGGGATGAGAGCTGCATTTAGGCTAGGCTGAATTTGTCTCCACCACTGAAGCTAACCCTTTCTGTGTACTTCAACTGATGTCCCCTGACAAGAAGTTTTTCACTCTAGCTGGTAAAAACAGAAAACTATTCCCAGTTCTATTTTTGTTCCAAGAATTGTTCCTTCCAGTCCTTTTAGGCAGTTCTTTCCCCAGCCTTGGAATAGTTTCCTCACCTGAATGCACCATTCAGTACTTGGTTGATGACACCAAGGCTGTGCTTTTCAGATCTCTGAGGCTTTCTCTGTGCAGCTCTTCCCTGTCCAGTGCTCTGCACTATATTCTCTAGACACTTTGGCTTCCCTACACACCTACCTCTGCCTGATCAACTCAGGGAGACTGCTGGACTCTGACTGGGTTCCCCTGCCAGTCTGGGTATTCTTTTTAGGCAGTTAGCTGGGTTGATTGTAGGTCTCATCTCTTATTTTCCCACTCTAAACAATCACTAGACTGTACTGGTTGATGTCCTATGTCTACAAAATGTTGTTTCATCATACATTTTGTCTAGTTTTATTATTTGTTGCAGGTAGTAAAGTAAATATGGCCATTGTTTCTCCATTTTAGCACAAAATGGAAGTTCTGCAACTGGAATTTTGCTGAAGAAACTTTATTGGTTCCCTAGGGCTGCTGTAACAGAGTATCATAAACTAGATGACTTAAAACAATATAAATTTATTCTCTCACAGTTCTGTAGGCTTGAAGTCCAAAACCAAGGGGTCAGCAGTGCCATGCTCCTTCCAAAGACTCTTCCTTGCCTCTTCTAGCTTTTGGTGGTTGGCTGCAATCCTCACTGTTCCTCAGCTTTAGATGCATAACCCCAATCTCTGCTTTCATCTTCACATGGCTTCTCCCCAGTGTGCCTATGTCTGTGTCCAAATTTCCTCTTCTTATAAAGGTACCAGTCATTGCATTAGGGTCCACCCTAATCCAGTATAATCTCATTTTAACTTGATTACATCTGTGTCTTAGTTCAGGGTGCTGTAACAGAATATCACAGACAGGGTAGCTTAAAAACAAACATTTATTAATCACAGTTCTGGAGGCTAGGAATTCCAAGGTGAAGGTCCCAAGAGACCCAGTGTCTGGTGAGAGCACCATTCCTGGTTTGCATATAACTGTCTTCACTGTATCCTCCCAGCAAAGAGAGCAGGAAGGTATTCATCTCTCATCTCTTCTTATAAGGGCACTGATCCCATTCATGAGGTCTCCACCTTTATGGCTTAGTTCCCTCCCATTGGCCCCATTTCCCAATATCACCCACATTGCAATCTAGGCTTCAACATGAATTTGTTGGGATGGGGGACATAAACATTCAAGAATTCAGTCCATAGCACTCTGTAATCACCCCACATCAAATAAGGTCACATTCACAGGTACCAGGAGCTAGCGTTTTAACATATCCTTTGCGGGGGACACAATTCAATCCATAACAGAAACATTTCTTCTTCTTCATTTATATATATATACATATACATATATATGTGTGTGTGTGTGTGTGTGTGTGTATACACATATATATGTATATATATTTTTTAATGATATATACACATATATATGTATATATATTTATATGTGTATATATCATTAAATTATATATATAATATTTATATTTATATATTTTTATATATACATATATATTTACATGTATATATACATATATATTTATATATATGTATATATACATATATGTGTATATATCATTAAATTATATATATAATATTTATATTTATATATTTTTATATATACATATATATTTACATGTATATATACATATATATTTATATATGTATATATACATTTTTTTTTTTTTAATGTTTGAGAGAGAGACAGACTGAGAGAGCATAAGCATGAGCAGAGCGGGAGGAGGGGGTGCAGGGAAGAGAGGGGGACACAGAATCCGAAGCAAGTTCCAGGCTCTGAGCTGTCAGCACAGAGCCCATCATGGGGCTGGAAATCATGAACCATGAGATCATGACCTGAGCTGAAGTTGGATGCTTAACTGACTGATCCACCCAGGTGCCCCAATATCTTTTTTGTTTTTTTTAAAGTAAGCTGTATGCCCAATGTGGGGCTTGAACTCACAACCCAAAGATCAAGAATCGCGTGCTGTACCAACTAAGCCAGCCAGGTGCCCCCTTCTTCATTTTTTAAAATGATATTTTAAATTTTATTAAGTTTTTTTAAATTTTTTAACATTTATTTATTTTTGAGAGACAGAAAGAGACAGAGCACAAGTAGGGGAGGGGCAGAGAGAGAGAGGGAGACACAGAATTCCAAGCAGGCTCCAGGCTCTTAGCTGTCAGCACAGAGCCCAACACGGGGCTTGGCTGGAACTCACAAACCGTGAGATCATGACCTGAGGCGAAGTTGGATGCTTAACTGACTGAGCCACCCAGGCACCCCCCCACCCTGTTCTTATTTTGATTAAAGCAAATTTTAGATAAAGATGATTGATCTTTGTGGAAAACTGTTAAAATACTCTGCATTGTTAGTTTATTTTTGGATGTCCTCAAGTATTTATGATAGTTTCTAAATCAACTCCATATTTATCTTTTCTTAAATATGATTTAATACAATGAAATTATTGCTTTAAAAATTCTAATATTGGCTTTAAAAAAAAAAAGAAAGAAAGTCATTATATATTTTTTGGCCTTCTGTTTCACCCTGAATCAAAGTGATTATTAGAGATTAAAAGGGTTCAAACTAGAAATTGTAGGAAGTCGCTGCTGTGATGTTATCTTAAAAGTAGCTTCTTGCTTGAGGATTAAAATGTGTAGTCAATTAAGTTTTCATTATCTGGAGGGATTAGAAGAAATGCTGTCAAATAGGCTCACCCTTGATTCCATTTACAACTTCTTTTTAAAGGAAATCCAGAAAGGAATCACTCACATACTCATCCAGTCTCTAATAAAGTTTAATTCCATGAGCTAATATCATCAATGACAGAACCATGATCAAAATTAGAACAGGACTTATAAAGGTCTACACTGTAAATGGACTTTCCTTAGGGTAATAATCAGTGTTTAATCCATGTGCCCATGGATCCATAGGTTTTCTGAAGTGGAAGGGAATTCTGAGATCTCCATCATCATGCTTAATATGTTATACTATTTTAATTGTCTATGTGACTTTCTCCCCCATAAGAACCTTGAGAGAACAAATACCTTGGTACTTAACACAGTGTAATGTACTAGGTTTTCAGTAATATTTGTTCAAGACAACAGGAAATAAGAAAGGAAGGACCAAACAAGTGAATGAATAAGGCCCAAAGAAGTTTAGCATCATGTCTATGGCCACATAAATAATGATAAGGTAGAACTAAAACTTGCTCTCCTGGTTCTCAAGCAGTTTTCTTTACAACATCTCCTGTATTTATTATCTCTTTGAATATTAGTTCTTTATCTGCATTTTACAAATTTTCATGAATAATAATAGATAGCACTCTTACAATACTTAATATCTTCCTGGTATTTTTCTTTTTCTTATTTTCTTTCTCTTCTTTTTTTTTTTTTAAGAGAGAGAGGGAGAGAGAGTGCAGTTGCACTCATGCACCTGCACTTGCACATAAGCAAACGGGGGAGAGGCAGAGGGTGAGGGAGGGCAAGAATCTTAAGCCAGCTCCATGCCCAGTGAAGAGTCCTACATGGGCTCCATTTCAAGACAGATTCTGACCCGAGCCAAAATCAAGAGTCAGACACTTAACTGACTGAATCACCCACGTGGCCCACTCCTGGTATTTTTCTAAGTGCTTTCAATGTATTAAAGTCATTTGTTCTTTATAACAACTCTATAAGATAGGCATTATTTTCCCTACATTACAGGAAACTGAAATACAAAACACTTAAGTAATATGCTCACGGTCTCATGCCTAGTAATTGGTAAAGCTGAGATTAGAACCCAGGCAGTCAAGCACTAGAGTCTATGTATAAACCGAACCACTATGATATGGTCCTTGAAATAGAGTCCCATTTATCTTTTTGTTAAAGTTGTGTGAGGAGAAGTAAAATAATACCTAATACAGAATAGCATAATACAAATTTTATTGTACAAAGAACGTATTTTTTTTAAATTTGTTTTTATATTCAAGATGCTCATTTTTTAAAAATTTCCACTGAAAGATACAAAAACAATAGAAAAAAGGTTTATAAACTAATACTGAGAAGCAAATTAAGTATTCCACGGATAGTAATTTGACAGAGTTTTTATAAACAATTTTCTAAAAGTCAGAATTGATTTTTTGTTTCTCCAAGGGAGTTAAGACTTACTCTTCTTAGGAGCACGTGGGTGGCTTAGTCAGTTAAGCGTCCTACTTTTGATTTCAGCTCAGGTCATGATCTCATGATCCAGTCCTCCAAGGGCTCTGCACTAGGCACAGAGCTGCTAAAGATTCTCTCTCTCCCTCTGTTCCTCTCCTCATGCATGTGCACGTGCGCTCTCTCTCTCTCTCTCTCTCTCTCAAAAAAAAAATTTTTTTTTTTAACAAAGACTTGGGGCACCCAGGTGGCTCAGTCGGTTGAGCATCCAACTCTTGATTTTGGCTCAGGTCATGGTTTCATGTCATGGGATCAAGCCCCACATGGGGCTCTGCACTGAACATGGAATCTGCTTGGGATTCTCTCTCTCTCTTCCTCTGCCCCTCCTCTCCTCTCCCCACTTGTGCTCTCTCTCTCTTTAAAATAAAGAAAAAACAAATAGGTTTTTTAAAAAAGACATTCTTTTTAACCTTTTCTGTATAGTTCTAAAGTAAAATTCATTCTAGTGCTATTCATTTTTTTTTAATTGCTTGCTCTAGGGTTTGCAATATACATTGTTAAACTTATCACAGTCTTTCTTCAAATAATGTTACACAGCTTCATGCATAATGTAAAAACCTTACAACAGTATATTTCCATTTCCCTCTCTGATCTTTGTGCTATTGTATTATATGTTTTATGTCTATATATGTTTTAAGCTCCACAATGCCTTGTAATTCTTTTTGCTTCAATCCACTATCTTTTAAAGAAATTTTAAAATTAGAATAAAAGTATTTCATATTTACTCATGTATTTATCATTTCCAACACTCATTATTCCTTTGTGTAGATCCAGATTTCCATTTGATATGATTTTGCTTTTGCTGGAGAAACTTCCTTAAACATAATTTTATAGCTCAGGTATGTTAATGATAATTTCTTTCTGCTCATGTTTATCTAAAACAGTTTTTATTTTGCCTTCATTTTTGAAAACTATTTTTGCCAGATTTGGAATTACAAATTAACAGGCTTCCCCCTCCCTCTTTAACGCTTTAAAGATCTTATTCCATTGGCTTTTGGCTTGCGTGTTTCTGAAAAGAAGTCAGCTGTAATTCTTATTTTTGTTGCTCCCTAGGTAATCAGTCTTTTTTTTTTTTTAGTGTTTATTTTTGAGAGAGAGAGAGAGAGAGAGAGAGAGAGAGTGTGCACAAAAAGGGGAGGGCAGAGAGAAGGAGAGTCACAATCCCAAGACACAATCCTCTGCACTGATGGCGCAGAGCCTGATGTGGGGCTCAGTCTCACGAACCGTGAGATCATGACCTGAGCCAAAAGTAAGACTCAGATGCTCAACCAACTGGGCCACCCAGGCACCCTTCCCCCTGGGTCATCAGTCTTCCCCTCTGGCTGTTTTTCATATTTTCTCTTTATCATTGGTTTTCAACAGTTTGGTAATCATGTACCTTGGTGCTGTTTGTTTTTTGTTGTTGTTTTTAGCCTGCTTGAGATTCATTAAATTTCTTGGGTCTATGGGTTTTTAGGTTTGGTCAAATTTGGGAAATTTCTCACTATCAGGACTTCACCTGTTTTTCTTTTTTCCTACTCCTCTCCTGAGACTTCAGTTTTACAGCTAATAGACTGCTTGCTATTATTCCAAAAATCATGAAGGTTCTGTTCATTTTTTTCTTTTTTTAGTCTTTTTTTCTTTCTGTGCTTAATTTTGAATATATTCTAAATTGTTTAACCCTCAAATTCACTAATTTTTTTCTTCTTCAGTGTCTTATTGTTAACCTCATCAGTGAAATTTTTATTTCAGGCACTATATTCTTTATTCCCAGAAGTTCTATTAATTATTTAAAAAATATCTTCACCTCTCATTATATTTATGTTTTCTTTTAAATAATTGTATATCGCTGTAGTAGTTGTTTTAAATTTTTTTAATGTTTATTTTTGATAGAAAGGGAGAGAGAGAGAGAGAGAGAGAGACAAAGTGTGAGTGGGGAAGGGGTAGAGAGAGAGGGAGACACAGAATCCGAAGCAGCTCAGGCTGAGTTGACAGCACAAAGCCTGACATGGTGCTAATACTCAGGGACTGCAAGATCATGACCTGAGCAGAAGTCCGACACTCAACTGACTGACCCATCTAGGTGCCCCTATAGTAATTATTTTAATGTTATCTGCCTAGGATCATTATCTCTGTCATCTTTTTTTAGTTTATTTATTTTTGAGAAAGAGAGAGAGAGAGAAAGAGTATGCACGTGCATGTGGGGGAGGGGAGAGAGAGAGGGAGGAGAATCCCAAGCAGGCTCCATGCTGTCACCATGGAACCCAGCTTGGGGCCCAATCTCATGAACTGTGAGATCATGACCTGAGCCAAAATCAAGAGTTGGATGCCCAACCATCTGAGTCACACAGCCACCCCTCTGTCCTTTTTAGAAAGTCTGTTTCTAATGATTATTTTTTCTCTTTATTCTGAATCACACTTTCCCCTTCTTGGTATGTCTGAGTGTTATAGATGTTATATTGTTCAGTTTCTGTATTTGTTGTCTTTCTTTGAATAGTGAGGCTTTGTTTTGGCAAGTAGTTAAGTTACATGCAGATAAGTTTGACCCATTTAAGACCTTATACTTTTCTTTTTTTAACGTCAGCTCTGTCAGCACAGAGCCCATTACGGGGCTTGAACTCGCAGACCACAAGACCATGACCTGAGCGGAAATCAGACGTTTAACCGACTGAGCCATCCAGGCTCCCCAAGACCTTATACTTTTCTAAAGCAGGTATAGAGTAGCCTTCTACTAAGATGTGACTCTACTAGTGTCTATACTGAATGATCTAGAATGTCACTGAGGTCTCTCTATTAATCAAAATCAAAAGTCAGAGAGCCAAATCAAAAGGAGTTGGTCAGGATGGCTTCACTGAGAAGGTAATGGTTTACACATAAATGCTTTTCTTTTACTTCTCTTTATTGGATCAATGGGTGTGAATTATTCTAATAATATTGATATATAATGTCAAACTGCTTTGCAGGTCATAACATTTTATACTTTCACCAGTAGTTTAGGAGAATGCCTGCCTCACAATATCATTGACAGCATTGAGTATTAAGTTTAGTAAATTATAGTATAATCTCTTGGAAGTAATATCATGCAGTCATTAGAATCATGTTTTTTGAAAACTAATGACTTGGAGGAAGAGCTCTTAAAACAGTGTTAATTGAACAAAAGCAGGATAAAAAAATTTATATACACTGAGATCTCACTATTAAATAAAGATCATTTATATTATTTGTTTATAGCATTTATCTGTGGATAATGGGATTATGAGAGATTTTTATATCCTCATTTTTTTAGTATTACCTTGATACTAAAAACTACTTTAAAACATGAGGTATCTGGTAAATGGGTTACTCCAAACATGGAAATACTTGACAGCAAGAAAGTCTATATACATAGAAACTATATACCCACCAGAATCTATAACTGGAGTCACATCTTTCAGTCTCTGTATTCATCAGGAATCTTCTAAGAATGGAGCTGTCTGGGCCATCAAAAGGACTGTCCTAGGGTACATGGGTGGCTCAGCTAGTTAGGGGTCCAGCTTCAGCTCAGGTCATGATCTCATGGTTTGTGAGTTTGAGCCCTGCATGGGCTCTGTGCTAACAGCTCAGAGCCTGGAGCTTGCTTTGGATTCTGTTTCTCCCTCTCTCTCTGCCCTTCCCCTACTCACTCTGTGTCTTTCTCCCTCTCAAAAATAGATAAACGTTAAAAAAATTTTTTTTTTTTTAAAAAAAGGACTGTCCTGACAGCATCTCCCACCTAATTGTGAATTTATAAAAGTTATGTAACTGGTCAACTCCCTGTTTTGGGTTGGTTTTGTTTGTTTTGACTAATGTGGACCAAATGCATTTTCCTTGTCTCCCATTTTACACTTTAACACTGAGTGTATTAGTTTCCTAGGACTGCCATAACAAAAGGTCACAGATTACTTGGTTTAAACTACAGAAATTTATTTTCTTACGATTCTGGAGGCTAAAGTCTAAGATCAATGTACTCCCAGGGTTTGTTTCTTCTGAGACATCTTCGCATGGATTACAAATGGCCATCTTCTCCCTGAGTCTTCATATGGTCTTTCCTTTGTACGTGCCTCTGTCCAAGTTTCTTCTCATGAGGACCCCAGACATATTGGATTAGGGCTCACCCTAATGACCTCATATTAAATTAATTACCTCTTCAATTACCGCTTTATATTTCTAAATATTGTCATCTTATGCATAGTGGTTAGGACATCAACATATGAATTTTGAGGGGGTACAATTCAGCCCATGATACTGAGTAAGTTTAGTTCTTCAAGCTCCTCATGGATGTAGCAGAGGCAGAAAACCCATTTCTTTACTCTCCAGGCATAATTTCTAGACCCCAAAGTGCCTGGTGGTGAATTCTGGCCCTCTCACTTAAGAGCAGTTATTTGATGTGGGACAAGACATCTAGGCTCTTTATACTTTGGTATCTTCGTCTCTCAACTGGGGACAATACAAGCACATACTCATAGGTCTATTGTAGCATTCAGTGATTTAATTTATGTATATCTTGAAGAACAGTGCTTGTCACAGAGCTGTACACTAAGTGCTCAAAAAAGATTAGCTCTCATTATATTATTATATCAAATTATCTTATTGATGTAGCCATTTAACACTATATTTGATATAGGAGGTATAGTGATGAACACAAAAACTACTGCCTTCACTGAGGAGGGATTTTTCTCCTGGATCTATGTGTTATTCTTATTTCTGGCGGGGCAACTTTTGTTCTTCTTTTAAAAATTCTGTGTAGAAATGTTTTTCTGAGGGATACCAAACAGGGAAAGCCTGCTTGATCTCTGCCCTTCCCTCACTGTGGGCACTGACTCTTATATACGATATACGGTTTGTAGATTAAGGGAGAAGTAAAGTCTGAAAAAGAAACCTGTGGAGATAAATCCTGTATTTGCTTTATGATTGTCTCCTTTTTCTCTACCCCTTAACCACACACACACACACACACACACACACACACACACACACTTATAACCTGTTAACTGTGCTGGATACATTTTCTAAATCCACGTGCTCAGGTTCTGCACCTAGATAATACTGTCTTATGAGGCTGTAGTATCTACTCCATTAAGCAGTCCTTCTAGAATGCTTTGATGACTAAAAATATAGATGATGTATCTGTCTTTTGTACACCAGCGCTCGCACCCTTCTGTGGGAACATGTGCTTTGGGTACTTTTTCAAGCAAGGACTTGTACTGATCTACCTCATACATTAATTCTAGCTGGAATAATACTTGGGGAAAGGAATATGATCCCAAAAATAACCACAAGGAGAAGTGTGTCATGAAAGGTCATGGCACTGGGGCAGAGGATATTGGACAGAAGAGTTCTAAAAATAGGAATCGAGAGATCAAAGAACCAGCAGCAGTGAGGAACTTTTTTTGGCCTTGATTCACGGAAGGAAGAGGCAACACCCCCCAGCCGGCTCGTGCCTTCTGCTCCACCTGCCACTCATACCTCACTTGTAGAACTGAGGGGGCGGGAGGATGAGGAGCGCATTTTTCTCTCCTGGGAGCTGACTGCCTTTAAATCATGATGGAAAGTGTATTTAAATAATACTTTAAAACGTGTCAAAATAACTAACATTTTGGAGAATTTTACATTACATATTCCTTATATTGCAAGGAAAGTCGAAGCATTCTGATCAAGACTTAATTTTAGCTCTCTCCTGGACCAGATCTTTGGGTTTTACAAGTTAACTTCAATTTTTTATCACCTCCCTACACTATACCTGATGATTAATTGTTTGCAAAGCCAAGCACCAGATTTTATGTGCATGCACTACAAATTGGGTAAGTAGAGGGGCACCTGGGTGACCCAGTTGATCAAGCGTCTGACTTCAGCTCAGGTCATGATCTCACAGTTCGTGGGTTCAAGCCCCGTGTTGGGCTCTGTGCTAACAGCTCAGAGCCTGAAGCCTGGTTCGGATTCTGTGTCTCCCTCTGTCTTTGCCCCTCCCCCACTCTCACTCTGTTTCTCTCTCTCTCAAAAATAAATAAACATAAAAAAATTGTAAAAAAAAAAAAAAAAAAAGTTTGGGTAAGTAGGTTCGACCACATCAGATTTCATCAGTCACTGTTCGTGTTCTGTGAGAATGAGGCATGGGCGTATCTGGCTGCAAGTGAAGAAACTGAAATTTTCGATGTGCTGTCCGATGCCCTCCCCTTGTAAATATAGCTTTGACAATAATGAGGTGGGTAGGTTAAGACAGGTTAAAGACATGGAGCTCTTTGAATGAACTTTGACAGGTGATTGTATTTGTGGCGGTAAGAATCAGAAAATTTGGGATAAGTCCCATAATCTTTCTAAAGGTCAATTTATTCAACAGTGAAATGAGCTTATTGGCACTTGGTTTAGAGACAGTATATGTGTGGAGGTGTTTGCAAACTACAAGTACAAATGCTCCTTTTAAACCTTTTAAATTCTTTGTCAAAGAATCAGTCTGTGCATTCAGGTGGAATCCACCCTTCCCTATTCAAAGAGCCTTCTTTTTATTCATTTCAAAACTATTTACTTCACTCTGGTGTGCAAGGCACTGTGCCAGGCACCAAGATGCATTCAGAGATGAATCATACCCAGAGGCTGCCCTCAAGGAATTCAGGGTACAAGGAGGCAGATAAACCACTGGAAAATGCACTGCTTGATTTTTAAAATTTAGCTTCAAATGACAGCATAATTGAGCATAATACCACATTTTATCATATAAAAAATTTCTTAGGTTTTTATTTATTTATTGAAAGAAAAGAGAGAGAGAGAGAGCACGACAGGGGAGGGACAGAGAAAGAGAAAGAGATAGAATCCCTGGCAGGCTCCACACAGCATGGAGCCTCTTGTGGGGCTCAAACCCACTGAAGTCTGACACTTAACCAAGTGAGCCACCCAGGTGCCCCATAATACCACATTTTAAAAGTGATTTAGGCATCCCTCTTAAATATTTAAATAGTAATTTACATGTTAATCAACATATATTTGTCTGTTAATAGACTAACATGTATGCCATTAGTCAAGAATATTGAAAAATGCATGTGAAAACAAAGTATCTTGACTCAAGACAGGCAGTTTGGGCTACTAACTGGCAATGCACTGGCCAGTTAGTGATTGATGATGAATGGCAATACACTAATCCCAGCCTTTGTTGAGAGATCAGTCTTCATTAGGCTCCCCAAACCAAAACTGACCCGAAAACAATCGATTCTGTCTGCTCCTAAAGCCAATATCTCCATTTTGTTTTGATTCAAGGCTTTTTTAGCCTGAATCCATGAGTGAAAGGCCCTTTTGTTTACCATTTTACTTGCAGTCAACAAATCTCTGACTTAATTCAAAAAAAAAGAGAGAGAGAGAGAGAGAAAGAGGAAAGTTGAGATTTCTCCAGGAGACTGGGATTCCTAATATTTGTGTGAGGGAAAAATAGTTATGATCCTGAAAATTATGTCATTTGTTTGGATTTAATGAAAACATGATATTTGGCTAATACAATTTCCAGCTATTTGAAAACCATCACAAAATCTGACTTTTGTAAAAGCCTAGCTTAAAACACATTCTCAATCAGAATTATGACTTCAAAAATATCCTTTGAATAAGAGTATGATAGATCTTCTGAAAATACAGGACATGGTTCTGATCTCCTAATAGAAGAAGGCTGCTTCAGGGATCAGAAATCTCACTATTTCCCTTTCAGGGTAACTATGAGGGCCTGTACATTGGTTTGGAGTTGGCCTCTCCTTCAGGGATTTAATAGGTTTAAATCAGTGTGAGAGATCTTCAATATGGTCTTTAGGAAAAAGAAGCTATTGTAAGCTCAGAAAAGAGGAATGTTTCATTGAGTGCTCAGAATAATGGTTGAAAACTATTTTAAATAGGGGGATCTGTGGGTGTTAACACTTAGCTAATGAGTTCCACAGAATGGTCGGAAGAGAAATAGAAGTACTGTGTGGGCAACAAGTGTAACCTTCAAGTGAAGATGCTTGTGGTATAGGCACAGAGGCCTGGGTTATATGACGAGGACAAGACGTACAAATCCCAGCCAGAATCTTCAGAAAGCCCCTTCACAGAGAGTCCAGCAGGCTGGGCCCGGCTCTCCAACCTGCAAGCCTCTGACTCAAATGTCTCAAAAAGAGAGCCCAGATCTATATCACATTTCCAATGATAGGCCATTATGGAGACCTGTGATGCTTCAATTGCCCATTGCCTCTCAGTAAACAGCCCCACCAGTAATGCTGCCAGTCCCTGGATTCAGTCAAATCATACAATATGTATTCATCAAGCATCTGGTTTCTATCATCTGCCAAGCAAAGAGTCATCTCATGCCTCCACCTTCCACTTTGGGTTTTGATAAAGCTCAATGAGCTTCTGCAGACCTTGATGGAATACTTTCTACTGGTCAGATCAGCAATGCAGCCCTTAGCTGGTAGCCTCTGGGCCCCCAGTGGCTTCTGGCCTCATGTTCACAGGTAGGACCTGAGTCACTCAGTGGTTCTCACCAAGCACCCTAAATGTTTCTGGGAATCCCTAGAAGCTTTCATCTTGAATTGGCCAGTGATTATCACTCTTTCAGGAGACTTACCAGCTTTAGGAATAAAAAGCAGTGTGAAGATTCATTCCCTGGCTTTTCTGGTATTTATTACTATGTACCAAATGGCTCTAAAATTTAGTAAGTTAAAACAGTTCCCATTACACCTGAAACTAATATTACACTGTATGTTAACTAACTGGAATTTAAATGAAAACGTAAAACGAAAACAAATAAAAAAAACAAAAACCCATTCGATTATGTTTCCGATTCTGTGAGTCAGGAATTTGAACAGGGCTTAGCTGGGAGATTTTTATGCCCCTGATGAGACGGCTGAAGTTACTCATTGGTACTCAGCTAGCAGATGGGCTGGTTGAGAGGGTCTAGGAGGACTTTACTTATATGCCTGGCACCTTGGTGGGAATGGTTGGAAGTACAGGATCAGCTGGGACTGTCTACTGGAACATGTACATGGGGTGTTTCACTTCTCAGAGTGGTTGGAAATATTACATGGAGGTTGAGCCAGCATCCCAAAAGAATCAGGAGGAAGCTGCATGGCTTTTCCTGACCTAGCCTCAGAAGCATTACCTCTGCAGCATTCTCTTGGTTGCAAGTGAGTCATAAGGCCATCCCAGATTCGAGGAGAGGGAAATGGGCTCCCCCCTTTTTTTAAATATATTTTTTATAATTTTTAAAATGTTTATTTATTTTTGAGAGAGGGAGATCACAAGTGGGGAAGGGCAGAGAGAGAGGGAGAGAGAGGATCCCAAGCAGGCTCCACACTGTCAGCACAGAGCCCGACACGGGGCTCGATCTCATGAACCTTGAGATCATGACCTGAGCCAAAATCAAGAGTCACAGGCTTAACCAACTGAGCCACCCAGGCGCTCCTGGGCTCCCTTTCTTGATGAGAGGCCACTTTGTAGGAGAGCTTGGAAATATTTTTGCAGCCCACCTTTGGAAAATGCAGTCTTCCACCTTAACCTCTGTGTCTCATTTATTGCTGAACTGCCTTTGAATACCTGATACTGGTCCAGGAGTCAGTTACTATATCTATCCAGATGCCAACCTTCTTCTGACCCTTCTTTTTCTTCTCTCTAGTCAAGATGCCCACTCCAAAGAAACTTCCCAAAGACCATCTAAAAGACAAGGCAGAGTAAACTGGTGCTTAGTTGGAACAGCAAGATGATATGGGTCAAAAAGGAAGGAAGAATCATGATGAGAAGAATTAAAAGAGGCTTCGTTGAGTCCTTATGCTGGACTTTGATAGAAAATAGCATTTTGACGGATTGAGAACAGAAGAGAAAGGCATGTCATTCCCACCTGAACAAAAGCACAGAAGTGTAGAAAGGTATGTTGTATGAGGAAAAGCTAAGACTGCTAAAGAATTTGAGTTTCAGATTCTATAGCTGTGTTTTAGGAAGCTGTGTTTTAAGCTGTGTTTTATGAATATGACTCTGGCAGCAGTGTGGAGGATGCATTGGAGAGGTGAGATTTGGTTGGTGAGGTGGAAAGATGGCCAGTGTGTGTAGAGTAGTATTCTACCGTGTATAAATAGTATCCTTTCAAAAGGAAAGGAGATGGCTTTTTTTTTCTCCTGATCTATGAGAGAAACAGTAACAGTGACTCTCCAGAAATGATGGCTTAAACTGGTACAGTTCATCACTATGCTTGGACTTTCTGTCTGCAAATGCTTGTCTAGATGTGTCTGGATTGGATACTTGGTAAGACTAGTCATCCCCTTGGGATTCATCCCACTCACCCTCCCCCATCCCAGTGAATTTATGCCTCAGCAGCCCTGCAAACCTGCCTTCAGTTCCCATGATCACTTCACACCCTTGCCCTAGCTAAGAAGAGCTAAACTTTTCTACTGCTTCTTCCATCATCCCCTCAAACTCGAGGCTGCAACCACACAGAACTTATCATTCCCTGGCATGCCATGGCCTATCTCAATGCCACATCTCTGTATATGATTTTCTCTCTGCCTAAAGAATTCTATCACCCTTTTTCCACCAGGCAAATTCCCTAGTCATCAGTTTATACCCAATTGAAACATCACCTCTGTGAAGCATGATGCACTAGGCTGCTACCTTCTGGTCTCCACAATGCTTATAACATCTGTCTGTTTATAGTGTCGTGTGCATTTCATGTATGTTTTGTAGATTAGATTGAGATCTTTGAAGAAACAGACCATGCCTTATCTTTGTATCACCAGCATCCCTCATAGGATTAGGTAGTCAATACATGTTACATGAAGGAAGGAATGAAAGTAGGAACTTCATCTGTCACTTGTTAATGTAAATGTTGTAAATGTTGGTCTGTGTTTCTGATCTAGAAATCCAAATCCCAACACTGAATGAGGAAGTAGTTGGTACCATTCTATGCAGAACAGTGGTATTTAAGTTTGTTCATAAGAAGCTAGGTTTCTGTTGACATAAGGTTACCGAGGTAATCTAGAAAATCAACCAGTGAAAACCAGCAGGTCCCAGAGTGGTTGAGCTCTATTCACAAACCTTGTTTATTTCTTACAAATAGTTTCCCAGAGGTATCATGAACAGCCCAATTGCGGTGCCTCTCACATCCCAGTAACTATTAAAACTGGCAATTTCTTGCCTGATTTCAGAGCTTTGGAGCAGCCTGGATTCATCAGTAACATTCTTTTCGCTGAAAGGCTGATATTCACAGGTACCGTAGGTCATTGTCAACTTCTGCGGTCTCCCTTAAAAACCTAAGGTCACACATTCATAAAATTCTTCCTGACATAGTGTGGATAATAGTGGGGAACTCAGCTTACACATATACTAAGCCCTAAAGAATGCTCTGTGGGCAGAGCTCAGCTTACTTGGGAGAACTTTGTTTGCACAGGGTTTCAGAGCCTGGGTAGTTTCCGAGCCAGGGTAGATGGATGTTTTCCCTTTCACCATTACCCTGCCATGAACTGCTTTCTATAAGCACAGTAGTGCTCGCAAGTTGTTGGTGCTGTCTTCACTCTGGCTAGTGCTGCGTGTGCCTTCTTAAGCCTCAGGTGAATGTAAAGGTACTCTTAGAGAACCTTTACATTATACCTTCTTTATTACACCCTTGGGTTGTTTGTTGGGCTTATTAAACAACAATCTGTAAGCTGTGACATTTTTTATCCTTCTTAGTAAAACATTTTGATTTAATTTTATCCATTAGTTAGTGCCCTCCCTGCCTCTCTCCTTTAATTTGATGTTTTCAAATTGTGTTTTCACTTCTAAGGTGACACATATGTGAAAATGATCATTTTAAGGCTTCTGGATTATGGGTAATTCATCCCAACACCAAATAATTCTCCCTTACAGTTGTCCTTTAAGGAAGGAGCTCCCCTATGCCATCGAAGGATCACTAGGGATTTGAAGCAGAGCAGTTGGTGAGGGGCACTGAAGGGAGAGGGGACTCTGGATTAGTCTCCTTGGCTTATGTCCTAATGCTGCCAGTTAACCATGTGACTGGACCCTTTCTGGGCCTTGACTTTTCTTGGAATCAGTTCCTCATCAGAGGTTTGATATAGATGAAATGAGGTAGCCCGTAGAAGATGTGCAGTAAAGATTGGTTTCTGTCCTTTCTTCCTTGACAGGTAGGTAGGGCTGGAGAGGGCAAACGAATCAGAAACCTCACACTGAAGAGTTAGAAAACAGTGTCAATTGGGCACATCTAAAATTAGAATCTATAAATATGTAAATAGGATCCAACTGACAATTATTTGACTTGCAATTTTCGAGGCACACATCTATTATACCAGGCAGTGCCGATTTTGTGATTCTGTAGCTATACTTATAATCACCATTATTTCAAAAGACCCCTTGACTCTAAAGCTTCATTAGCATCATAAAAATTTCTATTCTAGAAATTAAAGGTCTAGACATAAAGGTCTGCAGGTTCCAGTGAATGGATCCCGAGCCCAAGTGTCAGTGATGTAAAACTTACCTATATTTATAAAATACTTCTTAGTCACTCCTCCAAGGAGATGAGGAAGAGTTCACGCTACTGAAATTTAATCCATATAATTAAATAAGAAAATAAGATTTCACTCTTAAATATATTAGTATCTTCTATTAAAGCTTGATCAAAGATATTATTTTCCTAACTCCTTTCTTCCATCATTGATTCCCGAAGCTTTTGAAACTTGCGAGTGGAAAATGTGAAGTACAAAGAAAACACCATAAACATTTGGCTAAATACTCAGGAGTCAAACTTACAGAAACAAGAGAAAAGATGACAGCTCTTGATGATGGAAGCAGAAATCAAACATCTTTCATGTTCTACTTCAAGGTCTAAGTCTAATAGAAGAGGTTAGATGAGTGGCATAGTCCCCAGACCAGCAACGTTGGCACCACCCGGGAACTTGTTAGTCCTGTAAATTCTTCAGCCTCATTCCAGATCTACTGAATGAGAAATTCTGAGGTAGACTCAGAAATCCTTGTTTTAACACTCTCCAGGTGATTCTGCTCATGGTAAAGTTTGAGAATCATTAGACTAGATTTTGAAGAATAAAAGAACATAATCTTCAGAATGTCATTATAAAAATTTTACTGCATGCTTGAAGAGAAAAAATTACAGGGCTATATGGTCCTTAGCTAAATATACCTTTAGACTAATAGCTTTCTGGAAGCCAACACCACTATAGAATGATAGTTTGGGGAGGATTCAAAGGTCACCTTTTATAGCCTACCTCATTAATACAGAAATGCTTTAGCTGCCAAAGTGAGGTTATAACCTATGAATAGTCTGTGAAACTAGTTCCATGACATAGTTATGTACAGAGGAGATTGATGCCCAAGTATTTGTAGGGTACTCTGGGTTACACAAAATGAAAAAGTTTTCCTTGTTAAGTGTTACAAGAAGTGAACATGTTTAATTTTGTTTAAGCTAGTGCTCTGCAGGACTTCTCAGAGCTTTTAATATGTGATGGTATAATTGTAGATTTCCAAAAGAAGATACCCTCTTTTGTCTCTGAATGGTTCTTTAGTTTATGGTGTTTCTCAAACTGGTGGACTGTGGAAAACTTTTTCTATAGAGCATCCCTTGGGACCAGAGTTGTGCAGAATCTATTTTGGGAAATGCTGATCTGAATTATAGAATGATAGAATTTCTTGCTTGGAGCTGTCTCAACCACTTGGTATCAACCAATTGAATCCCTCAGTTTTAAACACCTGGCTTGCCTAGAGTCACAGGACTAATTATCCTGGAGCTACTTTTAACTTCCTTTTTGTGCTGTTACCAACCTTCACAGATATGGGAATCTTTTTTGTAAACATCAAATTTCATGGATAAACACCCACCTCCTACATGGAAGAAAATAGGTATAATATTTTATACCCATCAGTTAGATAGTGGCCTAACAATGGGGAAAACCACAAGCTTTGGAGTCCCAATTCCAGTTCCATTATTGACTATCAGTAAAACCAAAGGATGAGTTACTTAAACTCTACAAATCTGTTTCTTATGCATAAAATGGGGATAACTATTATACCTCCCTTCTTGGCGGTAATAAGAGGCAAACAACATAATTTTTATAACATGGTTATTAGCACTGTGCTTGCCACACTGTAAATGCTCAATAAATGTTAGCCACTGTTTCACTGGTTGATTGAAAATATATATAATGGACAGAAGTTACAACCAAATCCACAAGGCCTTTATAGAATTTGTGTTTTATGAAATCAAAACGGACTGTACATGCCTTTGGGGGAAAATATTGTATAGAGGTACAAAGACATTATTTACTCTACAAAGTTTGATGTGCAAATCAATTTGCAGATTCTTTGGAGTAATTCTACAACATTTGAGGTTTACAGACTACACATTAGGAACCAATGGCCCGTGTCACCCTATTTTTATCTAAAAATAGACCGTCTATTTTTAAAATATTTACATGAGGAGAGAACCCTCGGCCTTCTTTGTTCTATTATCCTGTGTTTAAATTGCCTTGCAGTTAATTTTTTATGTGTCTCTTTGGGCATGTTCAAAACCCATTTCTTCTGGTCTAATCTTCTGCAGACCTGAACCGCTGGTCAGCATCTTCCTCACAGTGACATTTTACTCAGAGGAAAACCTCTTCCTAAAGAAACCACTCTAGGGGCGCCTGGGTGGCTCAGTCGGTTAAGTATCCGACTTCGGCTCAGGTCATGATCTTGCGGTCCGTGAGTTCGAGCCCCGCATCAGGCTTTGTGCTGACTGCTCAGAGCCTGGAGCCTGCTTCAGATTCTGTGTCTCCCTCTCTCTCTGACCCTCCCCCGTTCATGCTGTCTCTCCTTGTCTCAAAAATAAATAAACATTAAAAAAAATTAAAAAAGAAACCACTCTATCAGTCAGTTAACAATATTATGTGCCCAGCACTTGAGCAGACACCTTTGGACAGATAGAAGACATTTGAAACCTCTTCTGTCACTTCAGGGAACTTATTATATAGCGGAGGGAACAAATTTATCATTTGAGAGTATCCATGTGTTATACTGGTAATAAAGGCTGAAAATGCAGTTGATGTTCAGAAAAGGGCAAAATCAATGTGGGAAAATATTTGCAAAGCTCTGTGGAAGCACAAGCTGTGTTTAGTGTGAAAATGCTAAATTGGGAATTGGGATTTAGGTTCTAATTACAGGCTTTGAAATGAAATGTGACCTAGAGCTAGATCTTAACATCTCTAGATTTATCCATAAAATGGACAACTGGATTAGGCTCTGCCTGCTGCCACTTAATGATGGGAGACCTTTATTCCCAATGCACATTTTCACACTGAATGCTCACACCGACTCTGCGATAGGTACTGTTAGTAGTCCCATTTTTCACTTAAGGACACTGAGGCTCAGCAAGGTTATGTAACCTACAACTGCGTAGCTATATCTGGTTCCAGTACTCCTACCCAAATTTGATGTACTCTGTCTGCTTTTTGCTTAATCACAGGGCCAACCTTCCCTTTTGAGGGGATGAGAAAGGGTTTAAGCTGGACCTTCTGAGAGGGGGGAGGGCAGAGATTGAGTTTCACTGTGGGTCTAACTCAATGCCCAGAGTACATGGTAATTTATAGTACAACTCCCTCCCTGACCCCAGAAAACCTATAATATGAGGTTATTTCTGTCTCCAAACAGCAGCATTATTATGAAGATCAGCTGAACATGAAGTGAGTTTGTTGCTTATTCATTAACCTTTTCTTTTGGAGGTATTTTTCTCTTTTTTCTTTTTTTAGTTCTTCATTTTGACATTGCGTTCTTAATTTCTTTTTTTCTTTTAGAGAGTGAGAGAGAGTGTGAGCAGGGGAGAGGGGCAGAGGGAGAGAAAGAGAGAAAGAGAGAGTCTTAAGCAGGCTCTGAGCTGAGCATGGACACAGGGTTCCATCCCATGACCCTGGGATCATGACCTGAGCCGAAATCAAGAGTCAGATACTCAACCCACTGAGCCACCCGGGCGCGCCTCTGAGTTCTTAATTTCTTAAGTAAAGCTCTTCCTATCATCATGTATACAGACGGACCATTTTCTCCCCACCTCTTACATATCATTAGCCTGTAAATAATCACAAGCATAGTATCACATTTAGACTTTTAATAAAAGAATAACTACATTGATTTTCATTTGCTTCTGCTGCATTAGAAGTTCAGAATTCTGTGACTTTTTCAATCTCTATATTAGGGGTTTTTTGCCTTTTGTCTTTGCTTGAATCTGACCATTTAGAGGTGAAAGAGCCCTTGACAGTCATCCTGAATTTCTACTGAGTGCTCACGCTGTTTCAGCTGTGTATTGTATTTGATCTGCTGAAAACCCCCAAAAGTTAGGAACCACTAATTGTCCCATTTTACAAGTAAGGATATTGAGTTGAAAGTCATTTGTCCAAAGTTGCATATTCATTCAGCAGAGTCAAGATTCAAACTCAGAGTTTGGCACCAAAACCTAAGCCTTTAAACTTGAGATTACACTTTTGCCTCTTCCAAAGGAAAGAAGTGGGACATATGTAGGAGGATTGGTTACCTTTTCTCCTCCTCCTCCTCCTCCTTCTTTAGCTTGAGCTGATTTAGGTGGAGCTTATTTGAGCAATATAGGAAGATTAATTATTTAGGCTAGGCAGCAAGGGAAGGAAATTAAAAGAGGGAACATTTTGGATATATACTTACGTCTCACACACACCTCTTTCCCGAAAGGAGAGTTGTTTCCTGACCAATTTTCCTAGTGAAAGAGGTCATTCACAGCTGGGAAAAGCAGGCCCCATGGCTGGCAGGATTCAACTGCCACTGTGATCCCAGTTAGTAGTAAGTTGGAGGAATGAATAGCTTTCTGTCATTTTTAACGTATTTTCATAATTAACAGGATGAAAATTAACCCTTATCTTTATAATCTTCAGGAAATTACTCCATTTTGTCACCTCCACTTTCTCTTCTTGTCATGCTAAAATCACTTGTCTGATATTTTCTTTTCCTTTGCTAATAGTAAGCCTTTAAATTATTAAAGAAAAAGAATGTTAAGGCTTCTGCTTTGCTGCTTCCTCTCTGCTGTGAGAGTTGGTTCACTTTTTGAGGTTCCCTCTCTCTTCCTTGGAAAGGTTCATTCTCTGTTGGGAGTCACTCCCAGCCCTGCTTTGTGCCTGTGAACTTGAAGGCAGAGTTTGGGCCACTGAATGAGCAGAGGAATGATTGGGTGGCAGGGGAAGGAGGCTGTTGACTTCACTTAAAATATTTTTTGAAAATATCTCATATAATGTTAGGTTTTGTAATGCCCCTAGCTCATCTCTGACACCCCCCCCCCTTTTAAATAAACATGAAGAATTATAGCATGTACAGAGGAAGTTAGAAAATGAACCCCACTGTTCCTATCTCCACAGGCATCTGTGCGGGTGTGACAGCGTGAATGGGCCCTTTGGGAATTCTAAGGGGAATCCTCTAGAGCCAGATTCTTCAACAGGGCAAACTTCCATCAGCTGTGTAAATAGTGTGGCAATGTGTGGAAGCCACAGGCAGTTTCCTGATAGTCAGCTACTGTGCCCAGGTAGTTAAAAGGATTCGTGTTCCATCCTGAGGCTTGGAAGATGTGAGTTGAGTCTTGTAGTCCCTGATGAGTGGGTGGGTAGAAATTTCCTCTTCACTTCATCCAGTGCGAAGGAAGGCAGTCTGATTAAGGTAGGTAGGGCTGGCTGCTAAAACCACACCTAAAAGAAAGCTTCTGGGTGTCCGACTGGAAAAAACTATAACTGCAGACTGAGGACAAAATCGGGCACACACTGTCAGAGGGTGTTGTGCTCTGAGGACATTGTGCTCTGAGGTTGTATATTTAGCTGCTCTTTAGAATGTGAATTTAGCACGACTGAGTGACTCAGTCACTTAAGAGACTTGATCTCAGTTTAGGTCTCGATCTCAGTTTGGGTCTCAATCTCAGGGTCATGAGTTTAAGCCCTTCATTGGGCTCCCCGCTGGGCCGGAAGCCTACTTAAAAAAAAAAAAAAAAAAAGTGAACTTAAATGCAATTCATGTATCTAGTTTCTTTTCCCCACAACATCTGAAAGCAAGCAGCAATCCTGACAGCCTTCTGTCCATCAAGCAGTGCCACCTGCCTGTGCCTGAGCCCCTGCTGGAGGCTGGTTTGCAGCTGCACTGACCTCGGCACTTCCCCATGCAGAAGTTGGGATGTTTGCTCCAGCTCCTGAATCTGAAGTTGCCTGGGTTTTTGTGTACATGTTCTGCAGCCTTCACCACTCTAATGTCCAATTTTTGTTTGTTTGTTTTTTGTTTAGCTTAAACAAATGGGCATAGAGATAAAACAACTAGGTACAGGTAGTTTTCTATGGACATCTGTACATAATGCATTCCTGCAAATAGGTATAAATCTGCAAGACTCAAATAATAGGTTTACCTATTGTAAACAGCATCTTGGGACCAAAAAACTAAAAGTGCTATAAAATCCCTGAATACATCTTGCATTTAGAAATAATCTTTAATTGTGTGTTTCTAGAATTTGGTTTGTGCTCTCTCATTTAATTCTTTCCCTTCACCACTGGATACCTGGAGTCCTGGCTAAAGTCCAACTATCATCCAACTGAGGCAAAAGTTTCTCTGCTTTTGACTTGGCCACTGTTTTCCCATTTTCATCTTAATTGTATTAATTTTTTGAGATTTATCCTTCTTATCGTAGTATCAGTATGTATTTTTCCATTGTCAGCCCCACTTTTATGAATGTGTATGGATAAAACCCATAAAAATGCTCAAATAATTACTTAGACAAGTACTCTTATGCAAAGATGGAAGCACCGTGCCCAAAGACCAACTATACCCTCTGTCATCCAGTTTCACTGTAAGCAATTGAACTGCTAAGTTTCTCCTTTCTTTAGTGTCCTCTCAACTTGCCTAAACCAATCTGGGAATTACTAGAAAACAAGATTGCATGTTGTTGTGGGTATGTTTTCTTGAAGTGATCAACTTTTTGGTCTTGGTGAGTGGTCTAGAACCACAGGAATTGATGAAAGACAGGTTTAGAGGTTTAGTGAGCATGATGAACAAGTTGGCCTTGTACCAGTCTAGGAGAAGTCTGTCACTCAGTTAGATCTCAGAGTATCCTTGATATATTGTTGTTTTCTTCAAAATAACAGAATGTTTGAATTGTTGTTTTGTCATTTTTAAGGTTCAGTGTGTTAGACATGTACATACAGTGTTGTGACTAAGAATTTAAGAGTAACTCCAGAGAGGAGGGAGGAAATGGAAACCAGTGTGTGAGGGAGTCTGGCTCATTCGTTGTCTTTTGTTACCACATTTATTGGATCCTTGTAAAGACAATCTGGTGAAGTATTATATTGAACTTCATCTCTATCTTAATATCACATAAAAAAATAGATCTGAGAAGGAGTGTAGTAGAATCATTAACAACACAGACTTGGAAGAAAGAGAGTTTGGATCCCAACTTCAACACTTTCTAGTTGTGTGATCTTGGGTGAATATTTAACCTTGCTGACCCTTAGCATCCTCATTCATAAAATGGGGATAGGTATGCCTATCTCTTTAGATCCTTATAAAGATTAAACATATTTCATACATTTTTGTGAAATTACCCAGCGTTAGCCAATGAACATCAGTTTGTTTCAAAGATTGTCTTGGTGTCATCTGAAAATTTGTGTTTCCCCATTTCATTTTTAACAATTATTAGCCAAATAACAATCCTAATCTTGGTAAACAGAGAATGGAGGATGGCTGGAGGGCATGCAAGTATACTTTGGGGTTAGACAAGGTGGGCCTGAGTATTGGTGCCATCATTTTCTCCCTGGCTGTGGGTGGCTTTTCATAAATCAATATGTTGGTTGAGGGTATAGATAGAGAACTGTTTCCTTTGAAAGACTGGGAGAACATTGATCTAGGCCTTGGATTCTCACATCTTATCACCATTTACCTGGATTTGTGATGTTGAAAGATTTTCAGAAATTGAGCTATGAGGTTAACATAAATTGCCTATTTTCTTGTGACACAAATTCCAGCCAGATAGCTGGAAACAGGAGAACTTGAAGAGATTTTTTTGAAGTTTATTTATTTATTTTGACAGAGAGAGAAAGCAGGGGAGGACAGAAAGAGAGGGAGAGAGAGAATCCCAAGATGGCTCTGTGCAGACAGCACAGAGCCTGACGTGGGGCTCAAACTCACAAACAGTGAGATCATGACTTGAGCCGAAATTGAAGGTCTGACACTTAACTGACTGAGACACCCAGCACCCGGTAAAAGAGATTTGAGAGGATAGAGAATTCTGATTTCCTCAGAATCTGAGCAGTCATGGGCTGAGGTAACATTTTAAAGTCACACAGATTCCTGCATGCCCACACTTAGGCTTTCAGAATCATTCATTCTTGGTGTGTTTTCAAAGGTCAGGGCATACCAGCACTTTGTCAGACTCTTTCATAAATGGTCTCCTATTTAAAAACACCAGTTTCTCATCTGAGCTCCCTTGTACAATTATGAATAATGTTCAAGGTCTGGAATAAGGAGATCTGTATTCAACCCTAACCTCTGCCATTATTATCTATATGACCTTGGGCGAAAGTATTCTTTAACAATGCTGAGCCTCAATTGATCCATTCCAACAATGTGTATATTAATACCTACATCAAGTTGTTTTGAGAACTAAATAAGAAAATGTGGTTAAAGTTGTTTGCAAGCTCTACTACTGAAATGATGAGTTTTAGTGGTAGATGGTCACAGGATTCTGCTATATCCTGTAAAACATAAACACGGGTGCCTGGGTGGCTCAGTTGGTTGAGCATCCAACTCTTGGTTTTGGCTGAGGTCAGAGTCTCACAGTTTGTGGGTTCGAGCCCTGCATCGGGCTCAGTGCTGACAGCCAGGAGCCTGCTGGGGATTCTCTCTCCCTTTTTCTCTGCCCCTCTCCTGCACACGCACTCTCTCTTTCTCAAAATAAATAAACACAAATCTGTACAAAATCACTTACCAATTTTTGAGACGGTAACAATCAGGAATGCAAACAAATGCCTATGAAATACTTTTTTTACCTGTAATACTTTCCTATGAAATGCCAAGGCAAGGGCCAAGAGCACAAAATATTTAGGTTTCCCACAACAACTTCCCCTCCAGGCAATGGCAAGAACAAAATGACAGTAAATTTCTACTTTAGCACACAAGCATTTCTTCTGGTGTTTTTTGTTTTTTATTGTTTTGTTTTGTGTGTGTGTGTGTGTGTGTTTACTTAGAAAGATTGTATATTTTTAAAAGGAAGGTTGGTTTAGCCTAAGTTCTGCAGAGCCTCCTTCAAAGAAGAGTTTTAATCTTAGAGAAATAAAAAGGCTATCACTTAGAAAAAGTGCAGCTGGGTAGGCCTTTCAAGTTGTGACTTGATTATGGCAGGAGAATTAACTTTTCTTGAAGTACCAAACCTCCTAACTTGGCTGGGTAGTGGCAAAATGCTTGGGGACCATCAGTCTTCATTTGATCATAATGAATGATAAAGGGAAAATCACAAATGTGCTCTGATTAGTCATCCAGTCGATAAATATTTCTAAGAGCCTATCATATGCAAGAAGTTGCTGGTTTTCGTAGGGAGGACAGGAGGATGTCTTTGGGGGTAATTGTTTAAAGATACAGGAGTTACAGTCTGGATCTCAACGAAACTTACATTCTAGTGGAGAGATAAAAGTATACATAGCCCAATCGCAAGGTACCAAGAGTAGTTTCATAGGAGAGGATAAAATGTATGATAGTTCAGAAAAATAAGAGGATGTTCTCATTTAGGGAATCAGGAAAGAATTAATGGAGGAGAGGTGGTGTGAACCAGGCTGCATGGACATATGGAATAAGGAGGAATGAAATTCCTGGTACAGGAGAAATGAAGGTCAAGGTGTAAGAGTGGGTAGACAGAAGGAACCTAAAGACAAAAGAGGGAAATAAGGCTAAAAAGTCAAACCCTAGGCTTAGAAAAAGGGGGCCATAGTAAATTGGAAAGAGCATTGGCTTGGTATAAACTGGAGTAGTGGTATATTTCCTTTTTTTCAAAGGGTCACATTTTTTTCTTATTTTAATGTTTTTGAAATCAAGAAAAACCTAACAGTCAATATGTATATTTAGTGTAATACTTCTTTATCACCTAAAAGAGGTTATTGAATCAATGGTATATCCACAATTGGTGGAAATATTTTAATATTCCATGACTGTAATTCTCTATTTCATACACACTCTATAAGCTTTTTGGAGAAATAAGAAAATGACACATGCAAAGTACTTGTCATACAGTGTGCTCAGTAAACTATTTTTACAAAAACAGGGTTGAACTAAGTTTGACAGGCAAGGGAGAAGTCCAGAAGGATTTCAAAAAGGGAGAGACAGGAAGAATCAAACTTTGACATCAAAATCACCTTCCAATATTTTCAAGAACCAGTTAGGGATGGAACGAACCTTCTTGGGACCCTATTCCAATAGTCTAGGCAAGAGGTAATGAAGGGTTAATCAAGGAGTGAACCAGTGACAGTGAGTGTGACCTTTGCCTTGCCTGAGAGGTGTTATCACCAGGACTTGCCAAAGGATGGGGTGCATCACAAGGAGAGGTAGTCGTGATTGAGAGGATTGTACTATTAGCAGAAATAGAAGACATGGGATATGATATTGTACTTTGTAAGGAAAAATATGTGTTTGGTCATTTAGATAACCAAATATCTATTTCTCCTATAGTTGGTCTTCACAGTTCCTGACTCATACCTCCCCAAACCTTTGGGATTTCCTGTGTTGAGAGAGACAAAGGTGTCTCTTGTTATGTTAATGAAATGACTTTTCTATTTCACCTAAGGAGTGAAAATACTGGTTGCCAGGAGAATCAACCTTGTGATTGGAAGCTTGGAACTTTCAATCCTACCCACCAATCTCTGGGGAGGGGGAAGCCTGGAGGTTGAAGCAGTCGCCAGCGGTCAGTGATTTAATCAATCATGGCTATGTAATGAAGCCTCCGTAAAATCCAAAGAGGAGAGGGTTCAGAGAGCTTCTGGCTTGGTGAACACTTGGGTGTCTGGAAGAGTGCACACCAGGAGAGGACGTGGAAGTTCCTCGCCCTGTACTCATACCTTGCCCTACCCATCTCTTCCGTCTGGCTGTTCCCGAATTATATCCTTTTATACTAAACCTATAATCTAGTAAGTAAAATGTATCTTGAGTTCTGTGAGGCACTCTAGCAAATTAATGGAACCCGAGGAGGAGGTTGTGGGAACCTCTGATTTAGAGCCCATTGGTCGGAAGTGCAGATAACAATCTGGACTTGTGTTTCACATCTGAAGTCCAAGGTGGGGGCCAAGGGAACTTCTAATCTATAGCTGGTTGGTCAGAAGCACAGGTAACCTGGGCTTGCAACTGACTTCTGAAGTGGTGGGGGATGGAGGGAGGGCAGTCTTGTAGGACTGAGCTCTTACCCTGTGGAATCTGATGCTATCTCTGGGTAGATAGTGTATGAATTGAGTCAAATTATAGGACACCCAGCTGGTGTCCAAGAATTGCTTGACAGCATTGGGGGAAACCCCTCCACCCACACACATGCTGAAATTGGTGATCTAGAACATTTTATGGGAGAGGCAGCAAGTGCAGAAGCAAAGCTGATATGTTTGATTTGAGACCCCTTGAACCCAGCTCCAGATGGAGATGTCCAGGGAGCATTTAGAAATTCGTAATTTCATTTTGGAAACCAGAGACTAAAGATGTCATTTTAGAATCATATTCATTCGGGTGATGGTTGAATCCATGGAGGCAGATAAGATTTTTAAGGAAGGGAATATACAAGGAAAACAGAAGAAAATTAAAGAATGGAGACTTTAAACAGGAACCAGAGAAAGAAGAATTTGAGCATTTGGAGAAGAACTGGAACAGGACCATGAACCTGAATCCAAAGAGAAACAGTGCTAAGCATGAGCACACATTCACAGACAAATTGGTATGAATAGATACTTTTTTTCTCTTTCTTTTTCTTTTTGTAATTGAGATATAATTGACATATAACATATTGGTTCCAAGCATATGGGTGTGGTGTGGTGACTATATTAATACTATATTGTATATTTGAGTGTTGCTAAGCAAATAGATACTAAAAGCTTCCATCACAAGAGATGCCTCTTTGCACACCTGACTTGTCTTTGAGTATCTCTTGGCGTTTGGCTGTCATCTTTTTCCTGCTTTCACTTCTTTCCTTTTGCTTCGATTTCTGAGCCCTTTTCATTTTGACCTGCATTTCTGTGGTTGCTTTAGTAGCTTTGAGGGGTTTTATTTTATTTTTTTCCCCTCTTGCTCATGTGCTTGTGGGAAAATGCAGAGCACAGACTTTCCAAGGCAGACCCTTAGGGTAATCCAATACTGATGCTTAAGAATGTCAGAGAAAAATAAAACTAAGCCCACCTGGGCAAAATCATGGAGTCAAGCCTCCGGTGTTCCTCTTTTATGGCAATTCAACACTAATAATAATAATAATATGACCATCTGGTTTAGGATCCAAGCACAGACCTACCTAAATTCACTTTAAAATTTCCTGGAAAAGATACTCTTGCTTGTCACACAGAACCTTCCTACTCCTCTTCAGTTCGTCCCATTGTGTTGATAGTTCTACTTCCATGTTGTTTTATACAGTAATTAGTTCTTTCTTTACCTTGCCATTCAGGGTCCTTTAAATAAGCACATATCCACAGAACCCATTTGAAATTTTGAGAAAGCTACCCCATAGCATATGTTGAATACATTATAATATAGCCAAATGTACTTGCAGAAAGTGCTAGTCTATCTCTGCCATAAAGTTTTATACATCAATAGCCTGTTGGCAGAGCATTTAGTTCTAGTGTTGGAAACTTGTAGGCATGGAGTAGGTTTGGTTTTGATTTTCCGGCTAATGGGAATTGAGATGTGAGTGTTCAGTGCAGCACCAAATATGTGACTCTGTTAATGTGTCAGTTTTAACAGCAAAAACAGAATTGGCTTTACCAAAGGGAAAAAGAACACACGTTTATTTTCTGTGTTTTTTGTTTTTTTTTGTTTTTTCTAATTTTAACAATGGTTTTGATAGCTTTAAAAAATGCTCTTGTTGGGGCGCCTGGGTGGCTCAGTCGGTTGAGCGTCTGTCCGACTTCGGCTCAGGTCATGATCTCATGGTTCATGACTTCGAGCACTGCGTCAGGCTCTGTGCTGATAGCTCAGAGCCTGGAGCCTGCTTCAGATTCTGTGTCTCCCTCTCTCTCTGCCCCTTCCCTGCTCATGCTCTGTCCCTCAAAAATGAATAAACGTTAAAAAAAAAATTTTTTTTTTAATGCTCTAGTTGACTAAACCAAATTAAGACTTTTGAATGAGAGCAATTAAAAGATGTCAGGCCCTTAAGATTATAATTTACTGAGTCTGGGCCAAGATTGGGGCATCTTATTTCTAAGAAACTTCCCTAATTTTCTGATACACACCAAAGTTTGATGATCCTTGTTTTTCTGAAATAAGTTCTAAACTAAGGTACAAAAACCTGAATGCAAGTAGGGAACTATCCAGTAAAAATAATAATAATAATAATTATTATTATTATATATTTAAATTAGCTATATATACTAAAACCTCCAATTATTTGTAGCTTATATAGATATGCACTAAAATAATTGAGTAAATCCTGTAAAAGAAGGACATGTTTTTGTGAAAATTTGTGGAAGAATGGAGAACTTTCAGAAAACTGAAAGAGAGCCAATATCCTATCTAAATAGTTTTGAAGGAATAGACGAGATCCAGCCAACTGCAGGCTGTGTGTTTAATTTCCATTGCTGAAAAGAACACACAGCACTGGGAATATTGTCATAATGTTGGTTTGGTAAGTGAGCAACTGTTCTTTAACCCGACTTAGGCAGAGCAGAAGGAAGTGGACTGAAACCAGAACGTGAGGGATTTAGGTTAGAAGGTAAGTTTTATGACTGGGAGGAATATTGGAACAACTTCCTAAGAAACATTGTGCAACCTCTTTCTCTAGAGGTCTTTAAAAATAGGACAGATTTTTGTGTCTGATTTAAATCTGGTGCTGCCCAAAGCTGAAGGAAAGCCAAAGAGCTTTATTTTATGCCTCATATATATTTTGAAGACCTTTTAAAATCTATTTCCTCATTTCAAATATTGGAAACTAAGGATTTGTGTTATAGTATGACATCATTGATTTTTAAAATATTCTTCCACCTTAAGTAAAGTTTGCTATACAAAGATATATATCTTTGTGTCACCTATCTATCTATATGGATTTAGATTTATATCTCCTATATATATGGCTTCCATCTCATTTCCATGAGGAAAGAAAAAATTGCTAAGCACATCCACTCCCACCCCACCTCCTTTTTTTCTTTTGCTTTGGCACACTATGTTGTGTATACATGTGACCAAAAACAGAGTTCAAATGAGTAGTCACAGCAACCTTTTCTGGCAGGCTTTGGCAAATCAAATATATGCTATATAATGTATAATAATTATACATGAAGAAAAGAGGCAGAGGGCCCAGAAGCTCTTGGCAGCTGTGCTGTCTGGTTAGAAAAGGAAGCAAGTTACAGAGTTTGGACATTCAGTTCTGAGACGTTATTCCTGAGTCAACAGGATTTTAATTATGTATGTGGCTTAGGAGAGACATTTACGCAAGAGGAACATATTGTTGTCGAATGTGTTTGTGATTTTGCTCCTGGTTCAGAATTGGAAGGAAGCAGAAAGTAATTTCTGAAGGTACGTAACTGAATTGAAGGAACATAGAATAACGGATACCTCTCGTACTGGCAGGAAAACAGCCAATATCCTGGCTTTCCCTTCCTATTCCCTCACTCAACACCGTACCTTGTCTTTTATAGTTACCCTTTTGCAAAAAGCAACAACAATTAAAAAATACACATATTATCACAAGACACTTATATATTTCAGGTCATACTAGTTAGAAATAAAGGCTGTGTTAAATATAACCTCATCTTTGAACATCTTTTTCTTCTGTCATAATGTTGAGGTCACTGAAAGTGTTTATAAGTTCATTGTGTCCTCATGTTTATTTTAGTCTAGTTTTGGAAAAAGTTGAAAATGTACTGCACTGAAACTGAAATGCTGCATGGGGAATAGGAAGAGTATTCTGAGTTATGTGGATAAGTTCTCTTACGGATAGAGTAGAGGGGAGCAAGGAGCCTGCAGAAGACAAAGATTTTAGCTTTTCAGAAAGTTAAGCGTTGCTTCCTGTGACTCTATTCACTGATTCATTCACTGATTGGTTGATTGATTGATTTGGTCATTCAGTATTTAGTGAGCACCTACAATACGTCAATTCTATCATTTAGGTTTATAGCAGTAGACCTATGATTATCCTTTTTTTTTTTTTAACTTACCTTCTCCACGCCCATTCATGTGTGCAGTAATGATAATGACATTTTCTGCTTTTAATAGCTAACAGTTCTTGAGCAATTACCAGACATTGTCCTACGGGCATTTTATAAATTACCTTACTTAATTTTCACAGCAAGCAATCTTATGAGATGGGTTTTGTTAACAACCTCATTTAGATAGGAAGGGCCTAAATACAGGGAGGATAGGTATCTTGCACAAGGTTATATACCTGATGAGTGAACCAGGGCTTTTGGACTCCGAGCCTTTTTTTTAACCACCATCCTGTACTGCCTCCCAGTATTATTTATTCTATGATTTTTTTTTTGCCATAGAGATTTTCTTTAAGTACACATTCTCAAGGCTGCCTCTACGCCTCATTGAAGGACCATTTTTACCTTCTGTGCTCATCTCTTTTACATCATTGAAAATCCATCTGTAATTTTTTAAATTAAAACTTTAAAAAAAATTTTTTTTTAACGTTTATTTATTTTTGAGACAGAGAGCGATAGAGCATGAACGGGGGAGGGTCAGAGAGAGGGAGACACAGACTCTGAAACAGGCTCCAGGCCCTGAGCTGTCAGCACAGAGCCCAATGCGGGGCTCGAACTCACGGACGGCGAGATCATGACCTGAGCCAAAGTCAGCCGCTTAACCGACTGAGCCACCCAGGGGCCCCAAATTAAAACTTTTTTTAATGTTTATTTTTGAGAGAGACAGACAGAGTGTGAGTGGGGGAGGGGCAGAGACAGAGGGAGACACCGAATCCAAAGCAGGTTCCAGGCTCTGAGCTGTCAGCACAGAGTCCAACATGGGGCCTGAACCCACAACCTGTGAGATCATGACCTGAGCCGAAGTGGGATGCTTAACCAACTGAGCCACCCAGGTGCCCCCATTTGAGGATGTTTTTTAAAAAAAAAAACAACAAACTGTGTGAGTTCCCATTTGTTTTAGATTTTTCAGCACTTAATGCAGTCTCGGTTCTCTCTTAAAACCTTACAAGGTAACCAAATCAATGTGGCATATTTGTAAAGGTTAATGTAAAGTAAATGACTTTAGAATAAAAAGTGACGTTTTGTCACTCAAATGTCCATATAGAAAAAAGCAATCCTTGCTTTGAGTGTGAGTAACTAAAAATCCTAAAATCTTGTGAGCTTCTTTGGGAAAGGGAAGAAAAGTGCAAAATGTATCTCTGTGTATACAGTATTGATCTCCTCCAACTTAGTAAGAGATTATAAGATAGTCTTCAGCAAACCTAGAAATGACAACTATGATTTTATAAGCATGAGAACTCGAATCATGTTTCTTTAATACCATATTATTCAGTTATACCTTCCCAAAAAAACATCCTTTTAAGATGAGCCAGATATGCCAAAGCAACATATCATCTTAGAGCAATTGAAGGTTTTAGGGTTTCCCCCACTGGAATCCTATTTCCAGTTGACAGATTTTGAAGGTTCCCCCAGGGTTTTAGTAGATGTTATGTACCTTTTAATGTAGGGCTTGCAAACAGCAAATGATCACTTTGTTAGAACCTGGGGGGTTCATACTGGGCTCTGCTCTGTGCACCCCAGAGTTAACATGTAAAATGGCTGGGGAACATTTAAAAACCAGGTTCTCTATTTCATATCCTGGCTCCACCACCTGCTAGATGGTTGTGTGATACTGAGCATACTACTTAAACTCCTAGTGCCTTGGGTTTTGGTTCTCTAGGTTGAGAGTAACATCAGGATTTATCTCATAAAGTTGTTGCCAAATAAGATAATCTGTGGAAAGCACATGGCAGAGTGCCTGGCCCATAATAAATACCCAATAAATGTTCGATTTTATCCATCTCAGCAGTGGTGAGATTGAAGGTGATGTGTTGAACTCAGTTTTGTTTTTTTTACAAGACCTTCATAGAATTATTTGATATTCACACTGTAATTCATAGCTTCACGGCACTAGAAACCTCAAGGGTTTTTGGTATTTTTTAGTTGCTCAAAGAAGAAAAGATTGTTTTTCTCTATATGGACATTGGAAGTAAAAGTCACTTTATAATCTAAAATAATTTATTTTACGTTAACCTTTACAATGATGCTATCTTGATTTGGTCATATTACAAAGCTTTTAGAGAGAATCAAGAGTGCAAATGGATAGTTTTGGATATCTTGCCTCTGCAGCCAGGAGATTTGGTTAGTGAGGTATGCAGATGGAGACTATGGGGTGTTTAAGCACAGCAGTGAATGGCATGGACTCTGGATTGGGAAAGGTTAGAGGGTCCTGGATCAAGTGGAAGGAGATAGACCTGTGATTTTTCCCAGATTGTTAACAGGTATGGCCTACAAATGATTCCCTAGTCAAACAAGTATGGAAAATCCCGGGTTGAATGTGGTTAAATGGCTTTCTTTATTGTAGAACCAATCAATAATCAGCCTTAATCTGGATTCCAGCCCCATCTCTTGCGACCTGTGTGACTGAAGCAAGTTGGTTAACTTCTTCTGTCTGTTTCCCCAGTTGCAAAATGGGGACCGTAATAGCACCTTCATTGGTTTATTATGAGTTAAATGAGTTAAAACTTGGTCCTGGCTTATAGGAAGCTCTATATAAGTGTCAAGTCTTATTAATGTGTGGAAGGAGCATAGGAACTGGTGTCGTTAAATCCCAGCTGTGGACTTTGGGCCACAAAATTTAACATCTTCGAGGCACTAAAGAGTGCAAAATGAAGGAGCAAAAATACCTCCTTCCTCAGCTCATTGTGAGCAGGGTCATATACACAAGAGATATTGAACATATAAACTATATTACAGTGTGACATGGTAGGTATACCATAATTGGCAGGTCTCTATTAGTTTCATTGACTAAAATACATAAACACTGGGTTGATGGCACTGAAGATCTGCATAAATCAGTAGAAAGCAACTTGTGCATTAACACGTGGAGTATCCTGAGCTTCTGTCTTTTCCCCATTGTTCAGACACGTGAGAAGTTGAAATGGATCTCTGTCAGTGTTGACTATGTAGTGGCTTCGGGCCTTAGGAGTCAGGGTTGGGAGAGGCCAGAAGTGCCTGGATTGTGGGGCATAAATAGCCCCTCTAACTGCAAACTGTTAACTGTAATATTCGGCATTACATTCAAATAAGATTTCACTGGTCAAATAAATTTGGAATGTCCTGGATTAAACATGGGTAAATAACTTTATCGTAGAACCATTCCAATGCTTTGCTGTGCTAATCTGATTGTTGGATACAAATTTGGAAATGTTAGAAAAGGAATGCTGTTTGCAGCATTTCCTAAATCAATCCTTTTCTTCTTTCCCCATAAAATGTCTTGTGAGACTGAAGAGCCTTAGAATGCGCTTGGGAAGAACTGACCTGGGCAGTCCTGGGGCCATTGTGTCCACTTCAGTCCCCAGAGGTGGCTAATGACCTGGAATGTCATTCAGGCTTTGTTGTTATCAGCAGGATTCAGCCTCAATTTGTTTCTAGTAATGAGGCAGCAGCACATTTAAACCTGTAATAGGTTGAACTATATGATGATGATATTTGCTTGTCTTTGACCTACTAAAATAACAGTTTCATATAATTCAAACTCATAGGATAGTGACTTCCCTTTATGTCCACCAGGTTCAGAACCTTTCCTAACCATACCGGAAGGAGAGTAGTTAGTGTCTAGGAACTGGATTCTCCTGCTTTGTACCTTCATTTAATAAATCTTCATGGAAAGCCTTTTACAGTTGACCTTGAACAACACAGGTTTGAAATGATTGGGTCCACTTACACACAGATTTTTTTTTTTTATAAATATAGTACAGTATTGTAAATGTATTTTCTCTTTCTTACAGTTTTTTTCAAGTTTATTTTAAGTTTATTTATCATGCACGCGTGCACACATTGGGGGTAGGGGCAGAGAGAGAGGAAGAGTGAGAATCCCAGCACAGAGCCTGATGGTGGGGGCGGGGGGAGCTGAACGGGGGGAGGGCTTCGTCTCAGGAACCGTGAGATCAAGAGTCGGACACTTAACTGACTGAGCCACCTAGGCGCCCCACTTTCTTACAATTCTCTTAATAACATATTCTTTTCTCTAGCTTACTTTATTGTAAGAATACAGTATGTAATACTGTAACGTACAAAATGTGTTCATCTATGTTATCCGAGAGGCCATGGTCAACAGTAGGCTATTAGTAGTTAAGTTTTTGGGGTATCAAACATATGTGGATTTTTGACTGTGCAGGAGGTCTGCGCGCCTAACCTCCATGTTGGTAAGGTCAGCTGTGTACGTTTCAGTGCTGTCCATAGCAACTTATCTATAAAATATTAGCTTCCTCCCTCTTATTTTAGTTGGAAGGGGCTAGAGGCCTCCTGGAAGGGAGCTGCTGCTGGCTTTGGAGATAGTGAGCTGCCCTGAAGAGTGATTGGCACTTGCTTCACACTAGTCTGGCTATATAGAGAAAGCTGACTCTTGGAGGGGGCTGCAAGTTAAAGTGGGTGATTAATTTAAAATTCATTTAGTCATCTCTTCTTTACCTCATTCCTTTGTTATGAAGTACCCAATGTGCCTAGTTCACTGTGCCAGTTTGGAGATGCAACAGTGGACAGGAGAACACCCCTGCCTGCCTTTTGCACCAAGAGGCTAGAGGGAGGCAGAGATCAACAGGCATTGGGTGTGGTGGGCAAATCAGGGGAGGCCCTGTGAAGAAAGCCAGGTGGGGACGGAGGATGGAAGGGCATGTTGAGAGCTCTGTAGTCATAATTCTCTGCTCTGGGTGGGGACGAAGTTTATAGTGTTTCCACCTCACCTGCCACTAATGAGGAGTCCCATTCAGTAAGGTAATTGTCAAAGGGTCACTCTTATCAAAAGAGTCTGTCCGTCTTGATGTCCAGGGAATCCACCTTGTGGTATTTGGGGTTTTAACATACCTCTCTCTCAACACCAATTTGTTGACTCTATAGGCAACATCAAGAAAAAGCACCAGTAGGCTCCATTTTAATTCACATTACACAAAAATCTCAATTTACAAATCAGATAGGTTAAAGGGAAACATACAGTCTTTTCAGTGTTGTCAGCTTACTGGATTCTGACCAGTCCATCAATTTTATTGACAAGTACCGGACCTCCATATTAGGGAATCATCAAACACACTACAGACAGAATCTCCATATTCACACATAGAGAGTCACCACAAAATTTCTTTAATTATTATCTTTTTTGGGTAACTAATGTCTGATCTTGTCTTCAAAAGTCAAATTTATAGATCAATTCTAAAGAATCCTCAAGGGCTCAGAGCCATACTCTGCATTTATCCTCATGCTGAATATGGCCTTTTCATAATTCTAAATGAGCTAGTAGAAATCTGTTATAATAAAGGCTAGACCTTTAATTTTTTATTCTATTAAATATCATTATCTTTTTTTTAAACATTTTTACTTATTTTTGAGAGATATAGTGAGAACGAGTGCAAGTAGAGGAGGGGCAGAGAGATACACACACACACACACACACACACACACACACACACACACACAGAATCTGAAGCAGGCCCCAGGCTCTGAGCTGTCAGCACAGAGCCAGACATGGGGCTTGAACCCACGAACCGTGAGATCATGAGCTGAGCCAAAGTTGATGCTCAACCGACTGAGACACCCAGGCACCCCTATTTTCTTTTAAAAAAAAATGGGGAGTAGGGAGGGGTCAGAAGCCTAAAGAAAAGAGGTAACTTAATTTTTAAGTTTGAAAGGTTGTAAAGAATCTTCTTCAAAAAGAAGAAAGGGATTGCATACTAGTCTCATTTTTAAAAAGATAATGTGCTTCAAAATATAACATGATAATGATCATATTAACTTAAAGATACAGTCGTTTTATTAGCACTCACTTATTTCCTTAATTCATCTCAAATTGATACCTGTATTATTGCCTTACAACATTTTATTTTCTTTAATAGAATTATGAAATTATTTGAAGGGCCAAGTAAAATAGTATTTCTCAAACTCCAGGTTATGACCCATTAATGGGTAGGGAAATGAATAAAATGAGTCATAATTGATAGTTTATACAAATTAAGAAATAGAAGAGAAGAGAAAATGCCAGAAATGCATTCACTTTGTAAGGGTAGGTTTTGTTTTGTGAAATTTTGTTGAGTGCGTGTGTATGCATGCACACACACATATGTATGTGTGTATATATGTGTATGTATATACACATACACATACACATACATAGACATATACACATACACATACATACACACATGTATATACATTTGCACATATATGTGTATATAAATACCATATAAACATATACATGTGAGTGTACTGAATGAAAATTTTAAATGTATCTCTTATTGTGGAATGCAGACAAAAAGATTCAGAGAAATCCTGTGGTGAAGAATATTCAAAATAAAAAGTAAAAAAAAAAAAAATGACCATGGTACCCTACCCACTAAATATGACTTTAAATGCTAAATATCTTTATTAAAGCAATGTCTTCAGCCTTAGCAAGTTTACAGTTCTAATAAAGGCATTCAGGCAAAATGTATTTTCATATATGGGTATGTGTGTGCATGCATACAGGCACCTACCTATAAATAGAATTTCTAAAACCTTCAAATATATTTAAAACTTTTAAAACATATTTAGAAATAGGACTTCCTGATTCTATGAATAACTGTCGTTAATAACATAAAGTCAAAGGTGCAGTTATGCTGATATTTTAACAACATTCACACACTAAGCTAAAGGCCAGTATGAAAACAAATTGCAGGTAGTTGCTACTTTTTTCGTTGAAAATTTACAGCCTATTTAGCACCTACCCTGTCACTTTAGCCTGGAACGATAGTAGGTGGTCTGTGTGATGCAGTTGGAATCCAGAGAGAAATTCTGAAACTGCATTTAATGGTTGAGAAGAGACAGTCTTATCCTTCCTCTTAATGATTTCCCCCCTGATCTGCCTCTGATCTGAACTGGTCTTCCTGAACGTTGTAATACTGCTCTGCCCGTTCTTCATCATGGACCATATAGGCTTCCCGGGAACTCTCAGGACGAAAAACATTCCAGACATTCCTTAACACAACGTTCCTCAAAAGGTTGGTTTCTTAGGATCCTGTGGAAGCGCTGCCCGCGTGGTTCACAGAGGCCGCCGCACAGGCCTCTTTCAGGAGCAGATGGGCCAGACAGCGGCAGCTGTCTCTGCTCTGAAAGACTCGCTTTGCTCAACTGGAGCCCATCAGACTCGCCTTTAGAGGGGTAAATGAGGACACTGGGATTCTCGGTAGACAAGAACCAGTCAGTGGGGCCGAGTTTCCAGCAGCACAAGGAAGCTACACATAGATTGTATATCTTGGTGTGATGTGTGTTTTCTTTGGAAAGAGGAATTTAAATGAAGTTTCCTATAGCCAAGTCTTGGCCCCCCAAATCCAAGAGTCTCAGAGTTACTTTTAATGAATTCAAGAACCGGTAATTCTACACTGGAACTCTTCTTAGCTGCCTTTCTTACACAAATAATTACAGGACACACCATTTCCTTCTTTTTCCCTATTAATAATTACAACTCTGCCTCTCTCTCCACCCTCCATCCCTCCCTCTCTCCTCCCTATGCCTCTCATACACTTCCTTTGAAGTTGTCTAAGTCTCCTTTTAGACCAGGGACAAATTGATATCAAATGTTCCAGGGTTGAAGGTTTCTAAGGATGAAAAGACAAACCCAAAAAACATCTTTTACCTATGACTGGGTCCCTTCACATTCTTTCCGCCTGACTGACTGTTCACGGCAACCCCTGGGGGGGTTGATTTGCCTACAACTCTCCTCACCCAACTCAGCCCCTCTTGGTTTCCACATTCCTTGATAATTACAGCCAAACCCAGCATCCTTCTCAGAAATACAAAACCCTAGTGCAACATCTTACACACAATTCTTCCATGAAATACGAGTTCGTGAGTGTTACAGGATGCGCTCACATACCTGGACCTGAGTGATCTGACCAGCGGAGTTTGTCCTGAGGCTCTATTCTTTCTCAGTGACCCATGAGATGCTGAACAAATTAGAGGTGTTCTATATTCAGCATATGATTGACTGCCGATGAAATATGACTCAGAGCCCAGAGATGCAGTACAGAACGGGATGATTAAGAAGCTGAGGGATCATTTCACATTCCAAATGTATAGTATGATAGCTGGAGGAAATTGTATCAGCTTCAGTATAAGTATTTTTCTCTCCTCTTGTCTTCCCTCCATGCAGTTGTGGGCTGAGGCTCCCGGAACATGTTGCTACAATGAGAGTAAGGTGGGCAGTACTGTTTTCCTGTAGCATGTATAAGATAACACATTTCCATGTTCTTTGTTTCCATATTTGTCAATCACTTTCCTGGGTCATTTACCAGAAGGCCTCCTGACTTTGGAATCTGTGGCAGAATTTTCAGCTGCCAGCTCTAAAACAAAGAAACCCACCTAGACAAATCCTGTAAGATGTCATCATCTAAAAATACCCCTTAGTGGGTTATTGAGAGCAGGAAATGAAGCACAGATAGCAAGTTCACACTGACTTGTTGAAGTCACTATGGAGCGTTTACAAGGATCCCACAGATGACTAAAATTAGTTTATTCTGCACAGCATTATCCACTGCTGACTCAAGATGGTGATACAAGCAGTGTTAAGCTGTGAGCTCACCAGGAAGCTCATTCCCTAAAATTATTCTCTGGCTGGGAAAGACCCCTAGGTCACATCAGTGGTTGGAAGATGGGACATTAATAGCAACTTGTTCTGCCATCACTCAGAAACTGTGTTTTCCTGTTGTCTCCCGTTCTCTGTTTCTTGCAGATGTAGAAGCCTCCTGATCAGCCTGTTGTCTCTCCGTGCTCAAGGGTATGGGATGTGCACGTGTGTGTGTTTGTATGTGTGAATATCATTCTTTTAGTTGTGTAATACAATAATTAGAAAACATGGAGGCTAAGTGATCTGGGAAGGACCATCCAGCAACTCACCAACACTCAAAACTGAGTGTCCTATAATTTCAGTCCTGTAATTTTCAAAGACTTTTAGACATACTGAGCCTTTGCTGTTTCTCCTATAAAGCAAAATGCAGGCTCTAAGAGTTGCCTTAATGTAGGTGGTCAACTGATTAGAAACATGTTCAGGTAGGTGTAGGCAGAAAATATACAGACACATGTGCTGTTGGGGTGGTTTTTCTGTTGTGAGAAAAGGTTTTCTGTTTAAGGGCAAACTTATTAAAATGAAGCTGCATCCTCACTCTACTAAAAGTTACCATCTTTGTTGATTCACTCAAGAGGTCGGTTCAATTAAAGAAAAAAAAAAAAGTCCTACAAATCAACTCTTTGAATTGGCTAATCAATCTTTTTTTTTTTTTTTAAAGTAGCTCTGGCATTTCTATATCAGCCCATACCCTGTTATGTTCTCTCTTCATGGCTGATTTTATATTTCTTTTCATACGGATTTTTTATTGTGTTCATTTCAGGACCCAAATAGATATTCTTTAGTGTGTACCAGAGTCATTTTGGTTCTAAATCATTCTATTTCTCTGTAGGTGCCCATTCTCGGCCACTGATAACTTTGCCCCATCTGTTTAATCCATTTTCTGGTTTATTAAGTACTGGGATTATTTCTTTGGTGACAAAGCCCTCAAACTATGCATCACTGATTTTCTATTTTTGAAGCCCTGGAATTTTCCTTGTTGGGACATTGAGTGCTTCATTTCTAATTAGGCTTTCCTTCTTACTCATATTTGGCTTTGCTTTATCAATAAATTACACAACCAATAATTGGGAACAGGATTTCAGAGTGTGCTGCAAACATGAGTCCCAGTGATTTGTGGGAAAGAAGGAGCATTCAGGGAGAAATGGGATTGGATTGCATTGCAGGCAACAGGGCTATCACACTGGAGAATGTAATGGGAAGTTGTTAATTTTTTAAGCAACAGCTGGACTCAGGTTGGTAGTAGTTCTATTTTGTAGCCAGACGGAAGTTTTTAGTAGAAACTTTCCCATTTTGTTAGCTATTCCCTTTAAAATAACCTTTTGTATGAAAAAGCATCTTTAGAAAAAGCCATTGGACCCGTTCAGTTGTAAAACCAGGGTTAAGCATAACACTCCAGAAGTGTTTTCCAAGATCCAGTCCTTTTTTGAGAGAGAGAGAGAGAGAGAGAGAGAATGAGTGAGAGGGTGGGGGGAGGGGCAGAGAGAGTCTCAATCAGGCTCCACATGCGTGGAACCCGACATGGGTCTTGATCTCATGACTCTGAGATAATGATCTGAGCCAAAATCAAGAGTCAGACGCTTAACTGACTGAGCCACCCAGGCGCCCCCAAGATCCTGTTCTAATACTTCCACCTCCATGAAGTTTTTCCTGATCCCCCAGCTCAGAACCATGACTCCATCCTCCCAGCTCCCAGGCACTCGGAGATAATCCCAGTAAGACACTTAGCACAGAGCATGGTATAAAGAAAGCATTCAGCAGGTTTTCATTATTACCATCTCTGCTTCTTTGTAGCATGTATCACCTTCTGCTGGAAGGTCCAAATCATCATTTTATCCTCAATGTGATTTGCACTTTCTGGATACTTGCTAAGCATGTATTGAATGAATAACAGATTTTCAGACCTACTCAGGTATCTTTGTATGCCTGTGAAAAACACATTTCAGTAAGTGTGGTGATAATGAATGTTCAATGAATGGTTATAAACAGAAACTTCCATTGTAACTTTTGAAAGGCAGCCAAAGTTCAGTCTTTGTGTTCACAGGGTTAACTTTTCTAATGTCCTTTTAGTGCCAAAGACATTAAACAACAGCTTTACTTCTGGGCCCAGTCCTGTAAATAACGTGCTGGTTATTTAAATAACTGGCTTCATCAGCACTTCCCATGGGTAGAGTACAATAATTATGGCTAATACTTATTGGGCATTTGTTTTGTGCCAAGCTATGTCCTGAGTACTTTATATACAGTCACTCATTTCCTTCTGCAAATTGGTCTAAAGGTGAGGCACTGAGGCACAGTGAGGTGAAATCCCTTGCCCCAGGTCACGCTCTTGCCAAATACGGAATTACAGCCAGAGAGCTGGGCTGTAGTTGGAAAGTTATGGCTTTGATGGCACATATCACCCTGTTTCCTGCAAAATGCTAAAATCAGAGCAAATGCCAGAATCAGTCCAGCCAAGATGCTGCTGCACAGAAATTTAATGTCTCTTTCAAATATATTTGAACTTTCAGCTATCTTCTTTCTGGCAGGTGTCCCAAGGAGAGAGGGGAAGGAGGGCCACAGAAGCAGTTGCTTTTAGAGTCTCAGACCCCATATCTTTGCAGATATCTGCTCTACTCCATCAGTAAGCACCATCCTGCCTTATCTTCTCCCACATCCCCTTGTAATCTCATCTCTGCCAGCTCTTCCCTGGGCTGTGAATTTTCTACTTTTCTCCCCTCTTTCAACTGTTTGGGCCCTAGAAATCATTTGAGATGCAACTTGGATGGCAGTTCTTGCTAGAAGCCCTCCCTAACCATCCCAGACAGGTGTCAGAGCCACAGCAACTCTCTGAGTACCACCTGTCCTGGCTTCTTGTTCTGTATTATAAAATTGTTTTAATGTTTATTTTTGAGACAGAGAGAGAGACAGAGTGCTAATAGGGGAAGATCAGAGAGAGAGGGAGACACAAAACCCCAAGTAGACTCCAGGCTCTGAGCTGTCAGCACAGAGCCTGATGTGGGGCTCAAACCCATGAACCATGAGATCATGACCTGAGCCGAAATCGGACGCTTACTGACTGAGCCACCCAGGTGCCCCTTGTTCTATGTTATAATTGTTAGCTTAATAGTCTCTGCTACTAGACTGTGAACTCGTCAGGGTGGGGACCTGTCTTGTTCACTGGTATCCTGAGAACCCAGCACAATTCTGGGCGCATATGTGTTTGTTGAATGAACAAATAAATGAGTAAATAAAAGTGTTCCCTTTCATGTCCACTCCACTCTGAAGTATTCCATAAAACAACCCCAGGGACCATGAATTTCCACATTCAGATGCCCAAGACTGTCTGGAAGGACACAGCCAAGAAGAACAAGTTAGAAATGTTATTTCTCTGTCCCTACATATCAGAGAAAAAAATCTCTCACTGTCATCCAACCTAAGTCCATAGGAGTAAATGATCTTTGATCGGGGGGCCAGGGGGGAGATGCCTGAAAAATTTGTGGCTGCAAAAAAATGTTTCAAACAGCATTTTTATTAGTCTCCACTGTGGGCTTATTGTGTAAATTATGTGTGAGACAAATATATGATAGACTCAGTGGTAATTACTTGTTCTCAAATGTTCAGTTAACCACGCCTCTTAATCCTACATACAGTAGCTTAGCACAGAATTAAATTCTGCCCTTTAGGCAGGATTAGCATTTGGAATTTCTTGTTTCTGTAGTTTAAATGTTTTTATGCCAATATTTGTACTTTTCCATTTAGAATAAATGCACTGAGTGTGTGTGGGGAAATATAAATAGCATGGAATTTTTATGATTCAACTCATCATCCTTATTGGTTTGCAGTTGATTTTTATGGATACTAATTTTTTTAAATTACTCATCTGTAATTAGTTACAGAAACAGAGAAAGAATTGCTAGACCACTCTCTTTCTAATGAATCTAGCATCATTTCTTTGCCAATAATCAAGATCTTTAATTTTATGAAGGAAAAAAAATGTCTTTCAGCCTTTGCTCTCAAAATGCAGAAACTTTATGGGACAGTGTTATATAACATAATTAGGGAGAAAGGTTTTTCCCTGCTGTCATCTATAGCAGGAATGGGAGAAAAAATGTTGACCTAGTTAACGGGAATCTCTACCCCATATCAGTGGTAGTACTAATCTATTTATTCAACATCCATTAATGTTCACTGTGTGCCTAGAATGTACTAGAAGTTGCTATTTACTAACCATGTAAAAAAACTAAGACATGGTCTCTATCTTCAAGGAGCTTAATAAACAATTGAGTCAAACAGGACAAATCTTATGTGGAAGTCTACACAAAGCATAGCAAGGCTTTAGGAGAAGAGTGTGAACTCGCTGGGCAAGTCAAGACTGTGGATTCCCATCTGAGCTGAGACCTTCAGGAACAGGAGTCTGCCAGACATCAGAGTCAGTGACTGAGCGATGGGGGAAGGTATTCTAGACACAGAGCTAAGACAAATGCCTCACTGGAATCTTTGGGGCTTTATTATCAGTAATACATGGCCTATGACCCACCTCACAACTCACAGAGACATCAGTGTGAGGCAACCCCACTGTGAGTCCAACTTTAAGCATAGCAGGAATCTGTTCAGATTGTCAGAGCAAGAGAGAGGAGGAGGTCACTGTGGCCACAGTATGGTGGGGAGACTATGGGAAAGCTGCCACAGTATTTGGGCAAACTGGGATGAGGCCAGATCTGGAACAACAGTAGAGGGAATCAGGATGTGAGCGGTGATGAGGAGGCAGGGGCAGCAGGACCTGGGGATTGACCAGATGGGTCATGGGGCACCCTCTGTACTGTAAGCTACAAATCAGGACTGACTCAAATTTTCTGTTATGGTCATAGCTATCTACATCCCCTCCAATAAAAATTAGGTTGAGCCTTTCATTCAAATTAGGCAGAAAGCTGAATGTAACCCAACAGTAGAATATTTTATGGCATTAAGCAGAATATTTTCAAAATAGATTGTCCTTTTGGAGGGGAGGATATTTGTCCATGTTAATCTATTAAATAATTACGTCTAACCCTAAAGAGATAACTACACTTCCACTAACACTTCCAACAGAGAATGAAGGGAGGCTCACTCCTGGTCTCCATCAGCATTCCCTTTTTCTCTTTCAAAGCACTTCATAAATACTGGCTTCATACTTTACATTTTTACCAAGTCTCCATTGGAGCCAGCAAATATAGGGGAAAAGGTGATTATCACAGTCAGTGTAAATCTGTGATGTCAAATCTATTTTACTGGTAGCCTAAATTCTATTTAATTGTGTATTGACATTTTTCTGTGCATATGTTCATGTAAATATCTACATCTGTTTTCCTAGCTCTTCAGAATTTGGAGAAGGAACTTCTGCTCCAACCACCTTATTCTACCACTGTTCCCCACATTCTGCTGACAAGGCCTCTTCTATGTGCCTCATCATATAGGCCATTTTCTTATTTGAATTGTTCCTTCTTAGACATTTATGAACCTCTCCTCCTTCAGAATCTGTCTCAAAATTAAATTTCTCTCTGAAATGTAATCACTTTTCTGATTACTTCTTTGTTTCTTGACAACATTTATGGACTGTATTAAATTTGCATACATGTTTCTGCTTAAGTCTTCTTAAACCTTCTCATACATATTTTAGGCATTTTATTATTTTTTCTTTTTTAAGCTTATTTATTTTGAGGGGGAGAGAGAGCATGTGCACTAGTGGGAGAGGGGCAGAGAAAGAAGGAGAGGATCCCTCTGTCAGCACAGAGCCCCATGTGGGGCCTGAACTCATGAACTGCAAGATCATGACCTGAGCTGAAGTGGGTTGCTTAACCAACTGAGCCACCCAGGCACCCCTGGGCCTTTTCAAACAATATTATCCTTAGCCTATTATGAGTCTTCAATAGGTGCTAACTGATGGACAGAAAGTAGATATACATTTTCATCTGTCTGCCCTAATTCTATGTTTACCTATAAAACCTTAGATTGTTTTTTCTAGAACACAAAATACATGTACCATCAGGACAGCATCCCTATTTCTGACTTCTCCATGAAGTTGTTTAAAAATGTTTTTAAACATTTTATATACACAGAGAAGTAAAGAATATAACAAACCAGAACTTTAAAAGGCACATATCCTGGAGTACCTGGCTGGCTCAGTCAGTGGAGTGTGCAACTCTTGATCTTGAGGTCATGAGTTCGAGCCCCACATTGGGAATAGAGATTACTTAAAAAAAAAAAAAAAAAAAAAAAAAGAGGCAAACATCCTGTCATATATGTCTCAGACATTTATTTATACTAGAAAGAAAATATTACATATATAATTAGTATCCCTTTTACAACCCTCTTTTGGCATCCATCCATTTTCCCCCATGTAAGTACAAATAACAAGTATTTATCTTTTTACTTTTTTTCTCCTTTAAAAAAAATGGTTATACTGTACACACTTTTCTATAGCTGACTTTTCTCAAATACATCATTTGAACATCTTTCTATGTCCGTAATATGGCTCTATCTCTTTTCCCTGGCTACATAGCAGTGGTGGTGATAGCTAACATTTGCTGAGTGATTACTATGTGCCAAGAGTCTGTCACATCTTTAGTTTACAAGAACCACATGTGGAAGAAGCTCCATTTTGGAGATGAGGAATCTGAGGCTTAGAGAGGTGTGACAGGTAAAATAATGACCCCCCAAGATGTCTATATCGAAATCCCCAGAAACTGTAATGTATTACCTTACATGGCAAAATGGACTTTATAGATGGGATTAAGGTTGAGACCTTGAGATGGGGAGATTGGTCTGGACTGTCTGGGTGGGCCCAGTTAAATCACTTGGGTCTCTAAAAGTGGAACTTTCTTGGTTGAGTTAGAGTGAGAGATGATGACAGAAGCAGGGTCAGATGACACCACAAGAGATTCCATGCTCTGTGGCTGTTTTTGAGATGTAGGGGTCTATGTGCAAGGACCAGCAAGAAGACTCTAGGAGCCAGGGGCAGGCCTCTGCCAACAGCAAGCAAGGAAACCAAGACCTCAGTCCTACAGCCACACGCATGGGTCTGAGCTCTGCCAATACCTGAATGAGCAAGGAAAGGGATTCCCTCTTAGACTCTATAAGAAGGACCCAACACTGTCAACACACTGCTTTTAGCCCAGTGAGACCCATATAGGAATTCTAACCTGTCAGACTGTAAGATAATAAGTTTGTGTTGCTTTACACCTCTAAATCTGTGGTAACTTATTATAGCAGCAATAGAAAATAAATATAAATGGCCACAACTAATAAGTTGTAGTAAAATGGGAACTCAGGTGATCTGACTCCAGGGTGTGTGTATATATAGCTGAATCAGTATTTATTTATTTAATCAGCTCGTGTTAGTGGACATTTAGATTGCTTTCAATTTACAGTATTTCAGACAATGGGATAGTAGATTTCTTCATATCTAAGTAAGCTCTACTCACAACGTGGGGCTTGAACTCACGACCCCAAGATCAAGAGCTGCATGCTATACTGACCGAGCCAGCCAGGCACCTCAGAAGTTTTTTTTTTTTTAAGTAAGCTCTTGGCCCAGTGTTGGGCTTGAACTCATGACCCTGAGATCAAGAGTCACGTGCTCTACTGACTGAGCCAGCCAGGCACCCCAATTTCCTCATGTCTGTATTTTCAAACACTTTAATTAGAATTCCTATAGGAAAATTTCCTACAAGTGAAATTATTGGGTCAAAAGATAATCATATTAAATATTTTTCTAAATACTGCCAAATTGCCTTACAGAATGTTCCCAGTGCAGCTCTTAGACAAGAACTGAAATCAGCAGGAAAAGAGTGAACAAAAAATAGGAATGGATCTGGCTTATTCATTTCAGCAAAGAACTGATGAAGGGACCACGTAACTGAAAATGCCTTTCTCCTTCATTTTAAGCAGAGAACCTATCTGTTCCGGAAGAGTCCCTCTGGCTCTTTCTTTTTCATGTGTATTGTGGATAAATTCATTTTGTGCTTTTATTTCTGGGTCTTGCTTTGGCCTTTGAGGCAATAAAGATTGACAAAAATAAATAGCCTTTTTAGTAAGTATCTCTTGTGCTAGTGATCTATTTTAAAATGCTCTATTACTTCAGTTGAGGCTAGAGTTTCCCTTGTGCACAAATAGATACTTGAAAACAGTAATCGCATTTCATCAATTTTAAATGATAGGCTTTCCAGCAGGGTCCTGGAACCCAACTTTTAGAAAAAATTACTGGTTAAAGAAAATTAACATAGCAACCTGTTCAAGTGTGTGGGCTCTGTGATTAGCTGATATGTTATGGGAGTCACTGCAGCAGGGCCCCGTCAGGATTTAATGGTCAGTTCCTCGTGTGACTCTATGTGAGAAAAAACCTCTTCACATCGTTCACATTAAAGGATCCTGGACTCTGAAAAATAAGTCTTTTTTGCTGGAGATAACTTTTACTTTCTTCGGCATCTTGATTCCATTCTTTTATCTGGAAAGTGGTCTCTGTCACTCTTGGCTGGTACCAATGCTTTTGTTGAGTTTATAGGTGGCATAACACCCTTTCTTCCCGCCCCGCCCCCCTTCTTTTGTCTCAGAACTTTCTTTTCTCTTGGAGATTTTGGTTTTCTCCTTAGGCTGTGATTTTTTATCTTCAAAGTTGTGAAATAATTTGACTCAATTGTTATGTTTGTTTTTTGCCCTTGTGTTCAGCTGCTAGATCCTGGGGCATTGTAATAAACATCCTCTTGGCTGTGAAATGGAAAGATGTCTAACTAATGATGTTCATTTATTTACTCATTTATTTTTGATTCATTTTTGCCTAGGAAACCAGAAAGGAAAATCTGAATTCTGATACATGTTAGGGTATTGTAATGAACAATAACACCTCTTATTTGTTTAACACTTACCATGTGCCTAACACTACTCATTTTTTTGTAAATGTGTTAAAGTCCTCAGGGCCATTCTGTGAGGTAGGTGCTATTATTATCTGCATTCCATTGTTGAGGAAATTGAGGCTTTAAGCAGTTAGACAACCCGCTGAAGGCTATATAGTAGTGAATGATAAAGCTGAGACTCAAACACAGGTTTTTTTGACCAGTCTGGGTTCTTAACCACTATACCAGAATGTTCTTTGGCATTTCAAATCATTTGTAAGCAATGCTTCCAAGAATGTTTTAAAACCAAAAAACCATAGCAAAAGAGCTACTTACTTTGTGGTGAAGTAGAAAGAGTATTGGGATAGGAGTCAAAAGGTTGTGTCCTTACTAGCTGAGCAAGTCCCCAGGCAGGTCCTCAAGTCTTTCTCTAGCTCCTCCTTTGGCCTTTGTTTTCCCATTTGTAAAAGCACCAATCTTCTAGCATCCTAAAAAAAAAAAAAAAAAAAAAAAAAATCGACTTCCTCTTTAATTTCCCCTTTTCTAAGACAGATGAAACCTGCCGCTCCCATGTCATTTGTGACAGTTAAGGCTGGTATCGGATGAGTCATTTGGCACAGGGCTACTTGTCCTGAAAAAGAAGGAAAAAGCAATGATTAAATGCCCTCCCCTCCACCTCAGCAGAGAGCAAAGCTAAGCATAATGACTCAAATTCAAAGCCTAGAAAATCTTGGCGGAAACAGGGTGGATATGTTCTGTCTCCAATTTTCTCTGTATATCCATCGTTGACCATAGAAATGTGGGTGAATGTGTGGCTCATCATGTAATCATCAGCTCAAACTTGCTCAAGCTGTTGTCGAGTAATAATGCTATCAAGTTGTCTCTGTCCAGTCAGAAATGAGACCTAGCCATAGAGAAGACTTGCTAACTTTCTCAAACATGTATCATTATCACATAGCTTTTGTCTACCCTATGTGTTATGGGCTGAATTGTGTTCTCTTCAAATTCATATTTTGATGTCCGAATCCCAATTTGTTACTGCCTTTGGGAAACAGGGCCTTTAAAGAGGTAATTAAGGTAAAATGAAGTCCTATGGGCTCTACTGCAGTGTGACCAGTGTCCTTATAAGAAGAGATTGGGACACACAAATACAGATGAAGGCATGAATGACCATGTAAGGGCACAGGGAGAAAGTGGCCATCAGCAAGCCAAGGAGAGAAGACTCAGAAGAAAACAAACCTGTTAACACCTTACTCCTTGGACTACTAGCCTCCAGACTGTGAGACAATAACGTTCTGTTGCTGAAGCCACCCAATCTGTGGTATTTTGTTATGGCAGCACTAGCAAACTAATACAGGATATTTTAAATCCAGGACTGTTTTTAAGGTTTCTCCTTTACTTCTCAGAATATCTTCACCTTTATGTTTTTCTTTCTTTCCTCCTTTGCTTGAGTTCAATTTTCTTACCCTAATAAGTCATACTTAGGTATCAAGCTTCATCCATGAACTGGGGTACAGACATTTCACAGATGTTAACAGTGTTTGAAGAATACTTAGTGTTAGGTTACTCTTGACTGGTACTCTGAATATAGCTTACATTTCTACACCTATGTGAAATCCTTGACGCTGACTCACCTGTGTGTGTCACTTCTTAAGCAGATTATTTAATTTTACAACTAATATAATAAAACACTGAACTATGTACAATTGAGTTCTCATCCCTCACCCATAGCCCAGGAGTGTTTCCATTTTTTCTTACTTCCTATCTCGGTAAGATGGCAGCAGCAGTGCCATCCATCTAGACTCAGATTCTCAGTCTAAGAACTTAGGGAGTCCTTGTTCTTTCTTTTCCTTACCTCACACGTGCAACTCCTTATCCGCTTCTATTCATCCATCCTTTAAAATATCTAATGGGAAAGTATTTGTCATATTAAATTATAATATTAAATTTTAATGAAAAATATCCATATGGACTCATGAATTAAAAATATACATGCATACAGGCACCACTATCTGTCCATCCTGGTTTTGTCTACTAGAAGAATATAGAAGCAATGATACCCCTTGAACAATAAATACATCTAGATCCACATTTTGGTTTCCATCGTTACCTACTAAAAAGAACAATGATCTTTGGAGAAATCACTAATTCTAGTTGTTGAGCAGGGAAACTATAAGGTGAACTTAGGATATCTTGTTATCCTAGGAACTAAGGAAATGCTCAGTGATTTATGGGGGCATGTTAAAGGGACACAAGAGCTAGTTTTAAAGGGTTTCCACTAGACACATTTGGACAATTTGAAGATGACTGTAGTTAACTGCAAAACATTGAAAATATAAAAATCCATGAGTGTATAGTGATACCCAAGAAGTAATGGAAAGAAGAAGAAAAACATTTACATCATTAGAAGTAACAAATCCTTACTCTGAAATTGATAGTAAAAGGGAAAGAACTAAACATTTACTTTGTCTTTTTAGGAGAAATATGTATATCATCATCCTAGTTGGTGAGGGAATCTTACCTTTAGAAAAAAGAATGCTGTAGAAGAAGTGATATTTGAAAGTCACTATTTTGCAACCCCCAATGAAATAATATTTCAGAACAGGATAGTCACACAATGACAAAGTATCATCACACAGGTGACTTGCCAATTGCAAAGGAGCAATCTGGTGGGTCACTAATTTGGCTATACCAATAATATGGGATAGCCTTGAATTGTATTCCTTTTGATGTGATCACTCACAGACTGATTCTATCTGTGATGCAGATGAAATTCACAAAATCATTTATGAACTATTCTTGCCAAAAGTGTTAAACTCAATCTAATTAAGCCTTTAGACCTAACTTCAAATATATAGGAATTACAGGAAATCAAAGAACAATGAAATTACAGGAAACCTACAGACCTACAGAGGAACCCGTAAAGTGAGATATTCTATAAGACAACTTTTTTGGATTCTTCCAAAAGTCATTATCATCAGGGGAGAGAGAGTAAGAAGACCTAACAACCAAATACAATATATGAACCTTGATTGACTCTTGGCTTGATAAAAACAGCTAAACATTTTGGGGACAATTGGAGAAAATTTCCATATGAGTTATATATTAAATGACATGATATGTGATATTAAAAAACTAATATTAGTTTTCTTAGATGTGATAATGATATTGTGGTGATATACAAGAAAACTCTTATTTTTAGGTGATGCATATTTGAGTTATTTAGGTGTGAAGTGTCATGATATCTATGACTTTCTTTTAAAATACATACACACACACCTACACACACGCACACACACACACATATATATATACATATATACACGTATATGTGCATACTGTTATCATTTTGCCATATTTGCTTTATTTTTACACACACATGTATACGTGTATACATGTATATGTGTATATGTATGTATATATGTGTGTGTGTGTACGTATATATATGTATATATGTGTGTGTGTGTGTGTGTAAAAATAAAGCAAATATGGCAAAATGATAACAGTTGTTAAGTTGATGTTGAATCTGGGTAGCGGTTGGTATTCATTGTACTATTCTTTCAATTTTTCTAGATGTTTAAACATTTTTATAAACAGTTTGGGAACATGTTTAAACCTCAGCTCCTTTTATGCCTCTGCCCCTTGCCTCCGTCTTCCTCACCACTCTTCCTACTGCAAGTCTTCATCATGTCTTTCCTGAACTATTGTGGTGGCCTCCTGAGTAGTGCCATAATTCAGTCTAAATGCCTCCAAGTTATCTGCCAAAGAGAGTCTCCTAAAAATCAGCTTTCACTAATTTCCTACCCTGTTTCACTCTCCCCCATCACCCACATGGTAAAGTCTGAAAACACTTGGCAAGCAAGATTCCAGACTTCTCATACCACATTCTCATTCAAGGCATTTTCCTGCCACCTCATAGCCTGTGCTCTGTCAGGGGTCACAACCACAAATGCCCATAGGGAGGGCTGGGAATAACACAATAGAGAGTGTGGGGTTTGGGGTGGGCTAGGGAGAAGAATCTCCCTCTAAAGGAGGTAGCTATTATTCAAGATCAGTTGAATGTGGGCCCAGTGTTGCTAAATCTTTGTGTTTCCAGTAAGTCAAAAATAAAGGTTTGTGCACAAATTCTCCCCATTTTAAACATGGACAAGTAGTTTTTTTAAAAAACATTCTGCAGACTTAAAAAAAAAAAAAAAAATTGTGGGCTGCCGGGCATGACTCCTGCATGACTGAATGCTCACTTTTTGGCATCGACCTCTGTTATTCTTCCTTCTCCTTTGTCTAGAATACTTTCTCCATCCTTTGTCATCGAAATCCTGTGTATCTTCCAAAACCCAGCAAGCAAGGCCATTCACCTTCCCTCACTCCCCCAGGCAGAGCCACTGCTCCTTCTGTAGAGTGACCTTTTGTACAAACCACCATTCTAGGACTTGTAATAGAATTACATATTTGATTGTCTGTCTTCTTCCACTGGGTTCTGAACCCTCATGATTAAGAGCCACGTTTTACTTATTGTCTCCCTAGTGCTGCTCCTGGAGTCCTATATATTTCAGCATCTGATGAGCATCTTTTGGTTGAGTTGCCTCTTAAAAGTAATGCTGTAGAAGAATTTAGGACATAGCTTCTACAGCATCCAGTTGGAAATGTACTTAAGAATGTCTATGAATCAATAAAAGAAAAATTATTGTTATATCCCAAGTAAGGCTGTCTTCTGAGATCATTTGTCTATTGCAGGAAATCAGGTAAACACATTTAGTTTTTTTAAAAAAATTCTGAAAACAGGATCCTTTCTGACTTTTTAACCCAAGAGAATGATAATAGGGTTTTAAGGGTTGCCTTTCAAAGGCAATCTTGGCTAAGATCAGGCCAATGAGTCTAGGCAGCTTTGGTAACCTATAAATGCTCCAAACCTGCTCGAATTCTTGTAAGAACTGAGTGGTGAGGTGTGTGCTGAATCAAGTCACCGCCTCTTCTTGGGGACATCAATTTTTATCAGTGCCCTACATACCCAATTCTCTCCTTCTTGTCTCTTTCATGGCTTTCTTTCCTGCAATGCTTGCTTACTTTTATTCAGCATTCCTTTCAAAATCCAGCTGAAAACTTACTTCTTCCAAGGAGTCTCTGATAAGTGCCCCCAGCCTTAATTGTTCCATTATGTTATATTCTCCATTTATTCTTTATGTTGGGTATGTCATATTCCACTGTAGACTATATAATTAGAATAATTATGTTAAGAATAATATAGTAAGAGTCATTTGAAGACCATTGTTAAAATAATAGCTTCCTAGACTCTTCCCTGGAGATTCTGATTTGGGGGACCAGGCATGGAGATAAGTACAGGTAATTTGTATTTTTAACAATGGCCACAGCTAATTCTTAACATCAGGCAACTTTAGGAAGCATTAGCCTCATCTTTATAAGGTTGGATTTGGAGTCAGACTGTTCAGGATTTCAGGCTGGGCTTTTAGCCTTGTAGCTCTGTGCAACATTAGACAAGTTACCGTGTCCAACAGCCATGTATTTTTAATCCACAAAATGGGAATGATAATCATTATTATAGTCCTGTTCTGGAAGAATCAAATGATTCATGTAGAACATTAGCACAGTGCCTGGAACATTCTAAGAGCTCAGTAAATATTGACAATTATGGTTATATTTGCTTTTAATTTGCCTGGTTATGTAAATAGGAGTCAAGGTTTGGATGATGGTTTCTTTGGTTCTTCTGTAACACTGTGGTGATTTAGGGCAGGGTGACCCAGAAGATTTTATACTAGCCAAAGACTGTTGTCAAGAGCCTGCCAATTTTTATTGCCCCAGCAAGGTATCACCCTTTGTTCTCCAATTTTACCTGTCATCTCCATTAAATTATAGAAAGGTCTTTGAGGCCATTGACCTTGTCATCTACTTTTATCACATAGTAGATCCAGATCCTGCACGATGGGCTATCAACAGAGAGAATTATCTAATAGAACACACACTTATTTCCTGGAATTATAGAACCATCATTTCTTATGTTACAACAGCTCCTAGTATGTCTTGGGGTCTTCTACCCCTGCTCCTTTATGAATAGTCCCTACACAGCAGCCAAAGTGATCACTTAATAGTGTGATCACAGAATGTCATTCCCTTTTGAAATTTCCCAGTACTTCCCACTGTAGTTAGAATAAAATCCAAACTCCTTACTGTAGCTTTGAAAACACTACTCGACCTGGGCTGGGTTTTCTGTCTGACCTCATTTCCTGTCATTCATTACCTGGGTTATTACATCCCTATAAATTTGCTGTCCCCCTGCCTGGACTGTCTTTTTCCCTAGATCTCCATGTCACTCAGCTGAGATGTCACTTTCTCAGAGACCTTCCTGTACCTCCCTATCCAATATTTTTCCTCTCATTAGTTTCTGTCCCATTATCCTGCTTTATTTTCTTCAGATCACTCACTACTATCTGATATTGTACTTACTAGTAACTGCTATTATTTGTTTATTGTAGCCTCTGTGAGATCAGGCATCTTGTCTATCTTATATTTTTAGCACCGGGGACAGAACCTGGTACATTTCATGTTCTCAGTATATATTTGGCAAATCAATTAGTGAGACCTAAAGAACATCTATAGAGTTCAGTAGACTTCAACTTTTTAAAGCAGAGGACTCGTACCAAAGCATAATATTTGGTTTTAAATTATTAATCTGTGTGTTTATTTAGTTCTTTCCTGACAAGCAATAGGATTCTATACACACAGCAAGTTCTAGCAAATACTTAGCAGTTTAATGAATCTTTGTTCAACAAGAGCTACCACCAGGGGGAAATCAGTCCTCTGACCAGTAGCTGTAGATGGTGAGAAAATCTGGCTGGAGGAGAAACAGGCCCAACCTCAGGGGACAAGGGCAGGCAGGAGGCCCTGAGTGTTCTGGCAGCCCAGCTCCTCCAGGGCTTCCCCTCAGCTCTGCAGAGAGAAGCAGTAGGAAGCAGGAGAGGTAGGGCCATCATTTGGAGCATCCAGAGGAGAAGCAACAAGATAGGGCTCTTTAATGCCAGCCTGGACTGCGGAGAAAAGCTGGAGCAGCCCTGGGCCAGTGGCAACAGCACTGAAGAAAATATGGCAGCAGTGGTGGTACCAAAAGGACAATATCTCAGAGAGGTACTGACCTGTGAGGCTGCCTCCCACCAGGATTAAGCCATAAAGGATTGGGAAGGAGGCAATGAATGCAAGTGGCAGTGAGGAAGGCACTTGACCCCTCACCCTTTCCCAGGTGACAGGAAAGGATTCAGGTACTTAGCATTCCAATAGTTAAGTATGTGTGATCTCTGACAGAACTATTGGTTTTGTTGTTATTTGGGTTTTATTTATCTTTCAGTATCATCTTCAGGGATTAAACATATGCAGAGATGACAGAAATGTTAGGGTTAACAAGCAAGGACTTTAAAATAGTTTTATAAATATGTTTAAGGATTTAAAAGAAAATAAAGACTCAACTGAATAGAGGAAAAGTCTCACTAGAGAAATGGAAACTATAAAAGAAAACTAACTAGAAATTCTAGAACTGAAAGTTATCTGAAATGAAAAAATATCACTAGATGAGCTTAACAGTAAATTGCATTCTAGAGACAGAAAAAAAATTGTGAACTTAAAGACAGCAATATAAATTATCCAAACTGAAGCACATATAGAGAAAAAAGACTAGAAATAAATGAGCAGAGTCTCATTGACTTGTAGGGTAATATGAGGTGGCCTAACATCTATGAAACTGGAGTCTCAGAAGGAGAGGAGAGGGTGACTGGGATAAAACATAGATAGATAGATAGATAGGTAGATAGATAGATAGATAGATAGATAGATAGATATAGATATATCAAGAAAAAGCTGGAAAAAATCCAAATTTGATGAAAAATATTAACCCGTGAGTTTTATAAGCTCAATGAGCTATAAGGAGGATAGAAATAAAGAAAACCCCTTCTAGGTACATCATAGTCAAATATCTAAAACCAAGGACCAAAGAGAAACATCTTAATAGCAGCCAGAGCGGGGGAAAAACTCCTTCTGCACAAGAAAGGGAACAATATCTGACTTTTCCACAAGCCAGAAGACAATGCAATAACATCTTTAAAGTGCTGAAAGGAATAAAACCTGTTAACCTGGAATTAGAAACCTAGTGAAAAGATCCTTGAAAAATGAAGGGAATAATAACAGTGAGAGCAAGAGCAAGAAAGAAAAAAAAAAGGAAGTAAAGGGAAAGAAGGAGGGAGGAAGAATGAATGAAAAAGAAAAACATTGCCAAATACAAGCTGAGGGAATTTGTCAACAGTAGGCATGTACTTTAAGAAATGTTAATGTCTTCAGGGTGAAGGAGGTGATACCAGATGGAAACTCAGATCAATGTGGAAAATGAAGAGTGTTGGAAATAGTAAATATGTGGATCAATAGAAATTTCTTTTTTCCTTGCCTATTATTGAATGAGTGTCACTCTTAATTATACAGCTAAGTTCTTAGTGGACATTGCAGTTGTCTGGGAATCAGGAAATCTAGGGCCTGGTTCATTTCTATGACCTTAAGTAAGTTGCTTAATCTCTTACCTTGCTTGGATCATGAATCAAGTGGAATTCCAATACTTGATATTTTTCTCTTTTTCGTAAGCATGCAATAAATAATTCCTTTTATCCCTGCGAAACACCTCCAAAGGGCTATCTACCCATTGCTTCTCAAATTTAGTGTGCATATGAATTACCTGGGAATCTTATTAAATTCAACTACAATTGATAAACTCATTGTGGTATTGGTAAAAGGACAGACAAATAGGTCAATGCTATAGAATAGAAATATATTCTTTTTTCCCCTTTTACTTCTAACCTGTTATTCTTTATACTTATACCTTATATTTAAAGCTTTTCTTTTACAAACTGTACATCTCTATATAAACAGAGGTGTTTATATACATCTGTCTTATAAACTCATTTTTGTCTTTTTATTCACTTTTATAATCTCTGCCTTTTAATTGGAGTGGTTAGTCTAATTATATTTAATATCATTGTGGATGTTGAGCTTATATCTGCCATCTTGCTATTTGCTCCCTTTCATCTGTTTGTTTTGTCCCATCTGTTTTTATATCCCTTTGTTTCCTTCTTCCTCCTTTTGGATTTGCTGAGAATTTTTAAGTATTCTACTTTATCTCCTCTATTGGCCTAAAAGCTGTACGTCTTTGTTTTATTTTTTGGTGGCTGATCCTTAACAGAGTCTACTATGATTTCACATTATATCACTACACATGTAGTATAACAAACTCATGAAAGAATACTTCTTGTTCCCCACCTTGTCCTTTGCACTATTGTTACATGTCATACTCCTTCATATGTGAAAGCCCCACAGTTGTTACTGTTTTTGATTTACATAGTCAATCATCTTTTAAAGAAATTAAATAATGTCAGTATTAGAGCAGTCCTGGGAAACCTTCTAAGTTTACTCTCTGCTTGCTGTATTTTCCAAATGTGGTGTGTAAAGTCCTCTACAGCCCCTACCCGCTGGGTTCAGGTGAAGCAACCCTTCAGTGAAGTCACCTCTGCTGACTTCTGAGGGTCTGTTCCTCAGAATCTCTTCAAAATTCACAGTAGGAAAAGAGGACAGCAGGGTGCTTAAGAGGAGGGTGAATACTGACCAGGAGATGGGGAGAATAAAACCCCATTAAGTCTGTATCTTAAAATCTCATTAATCTTCACTTTTTATGAAGTATAATTTGAAGAGAGATATTTCTTTTCAGAAAGCATGTTGTGAGGCACTTGGGGGTTAGTTAGTTCACCCAGTGGGGGATGCTGAAAATCATACTTGAATTGTCAGTAATTCCAGAAAGCAAAATTCAGGTACTAAAGAGTGAGTCGGTAATTGAAGTCCCTGGGCAAAGAAAGATCTTTGCTTCTTCCCAAGGTCATCTGGTATGAGAGTAAGAGGGTTTGAAGAAAATGTGTCATTGATGATTTAATAATATTTGACGTGAGAGATTACATTTCTCTAATTTCATTTTTTTTACATAGAAAACCCAGACTGCCTTAAACCTGCTAGTGATATATGTGGGTTAAAATTGCATTGAACAACATTGCGTACACTTTCTAATCACCTCAACCTTTTTTGAGTACTGTGTATCTCCATTAAAATATATATTTACATTATGCTTTAGATTTATATTTCCTTTTGACACTCTCATGTTTTGTAAGAATAGAAATCTTGTCTAAGTCTTCTCTTTAATGGGAATAGAAACCTTGCTAACATCTGAATCATGCTGAGCATAAAAAAGAAAAGTGGGGCCATCTCCACACTCAGTCCCCTTTCCTGGCATAGAATGACAGAGTATTGATGTAAAAAGGACTGCTCTTTTTTTTTAATATTCAAAGTGTTACTAAGTGCCGTGGTCCTTCATCTTTGGAAATACTGTGGCTTTCAGAGTCACTGGCTGTGTGTCATATTCCAGCAGAGAGCACAATACATCAGCTGTCGATTTTCTTTGTATTCTCAGTGTTGTTCGTGGCTGTTTCTTTACATAATGGGCTGTATGACACCCTTCATTTTAAAAAAGCCCTTATGTGGGGCGCCTGGGTGGCTCAGTCGGTTAAGCGTCCGACTTCAGCTCAGGTCACGATCTCGTGGTCCATGAGTTCGAGCCCCGCGTCAGGCTCTGGGCTGATGGCTCAGAGCCTGGAGCCTGGAGCCTGCTTCCGATTCTGTGTCTTCCTCTCTCTCTGCCCCTCCCCCATTCATGCTCTGTCTCTCTCTGTCTCAAAGATAAATAAACGTTAAAAAAATTTTTTTTTTAAATAAAATAAAAATAAAAAAGCCCTTATGTTTATGATTACTGTGTCAAGTTATTGGGTCTGTGGCTGGCTTTGCACAGTCACCGGCTTGAGCTCACAGGAAAGTGGGCATAGTTGTCAGTGCCATGATGCTGTTCTGTTAGATTAAATAAAATGTAGAAACTGGTGGTATCCAAAAAACTTCTGGTAAAAGCAGTATCTTGGCAGCAGGGAGCTCCTGGGTGGCTCAGTCAGTTGAGCATCCAGCTCTTGATTTCGGCTCAGGTCACGATCTCCTGGTTTGTGGGATCGAACCCTTCATCGGGCTGACAGCATGGAGCTGCCTTGGGATTCTCTCTCTCCTTCTTTCTCTGCCCCTCCCCCCTCTCAAAATACATAAACATTAAAACAAATTTTCTTATTTGAATTAATGAAGAAGGAAATATATGCTGTGAATAATGACTGTTAAATAGCCTTGGTTTTTCTGTAAGGAATGTCCTCAATGTTAGCACCTGCAGTAGGATAGCGTGTGTCATATTAGTTTTATAATATTAGTATTTGTACAGAATGATGGCAGGAAGACAAAGTGAGATTTATTCCTTACCGGTTATTATTGGCTGATGATACTCCTGTGAAGGCTTATGGTATTAGGTGAAATCATGTGAAATCATTGTTTATGTAGGCAATTTTATATGGCTTTAGGAAATAAGAAGCATTTTAATTAGTTTTCTCCATATCATTGTGAGTCTGCCGCAAATATTTTAAACGAATACATATATTTAAACTTGAAGGCAAGATTTCTTTGTTCTCACTCTTGCTGTGTTTTTACTCTTTGTCAGTGCCTTCTTGCTCTCCAGGAAATGGAGACTCTGTATACAGAAAATCTGACATTTGCCATTCTGCAGCCCTCTTGAGAGGTAAACAAGTAAAAATACGAATATTACTTACTCAGTTGTGGGTTAAAGCCATCTTTAGATCCTTCTAACAATAATTTAAACTTCTGGCAGTTCCTTTATGAATTCTTTTTTCTGTAGAAAAGACAATTTCATCATAGGAATATATTACAAGTATTAAGATATCTTTCCCCTCCCCCCTGCTCCCATATTTCTCCATTTTCAGTTTTACCTGTACAAAACAGGAGCTCTGGTAGCCTCTGCTGAGACTTTTCGGTAGAAAATGCTTTGAAAAAGAAAAGAAAAGAAAAGAGAGAAGCAGCTATTTTGAAGACTGACTTTCTAAAATTATACTTAGGTAAGCTAAATTTCCGATGTCATCCCTTATAGCTGAAAGTACACACATTTGATTTAATCATGTTAATCAAAATGTATTTGCATTCAAGTGCTCTTATATATCAGTGCTTCTGGATGGATTTAAATTATATTGACAGAAAACATCCATTTCCTCACGTTTTCAAATACCAAGCAGGTTTCAGAACCTTGGTCTACAGCATGGTTGTTTTGGGGGAAAAAAATGTAATTCAGCCAAAGCTGATCTTGTTTTTCCTTTATTCTTTAAGCCAGAAGCAATTACTTTTCATTTCAGGATTAAGCGGCTGTAACATTGCCATTCGTCGCCGAGGCTCCTGGTTTCAGCACGTCTCCTTGGTTCCCAGCCAGTCCTGGGTGTTCAGGTAGCAGCTGTGGCTGGGAGTGCCTCTCCAGCCCGCATTCCTTGGCTATGAATTCTGCAGCCCTGTTTATCTGATGAAGACCTCCCCATAGCGAGTTGCTCATGACACTGTCACACAGACCTTAATGGATGATATGGAAAGATACTGAATTTTTTTCCTCCAGGAATGCCAGCCAGTCCTGAATGCCAACCAGTCCCTTCACTTTGGCTGATCACTGCAGAGGCCTGGTGCTGAGGTCTGATGAGACCTGTTCCACATAAACCAAATTCTAACAGGATGCCTGCAAGTCCTCTCTATGAGGCTGTCACGCAAGCCTGTTCAGAGAATTTTCGGCAATTACACTTGCTCAGACATTGATTCTCACTTCTCTGCACTAATTATTTACTTCAATTTCTACTTTCAATCTATAAATGTTAGCACTGTCAGCACTCACAGACCTGTCTTCTTTTTCTTGAAACCATGACTTTACTTGGGATAGCTTGGGATGCTTTAGAGCATGGCTTTCTCACTATGTCATGTGTCTTCATTTTGCTTTCCCAAACCAGACTGTAAACTCCCTGAGAGAGGAGACTGTGAAAAGTGGTAATATCTTATATAGACAGATACACAACAAATAACAAGAACAACATTTGGACAAAAAGACCGTTGTTGCTCTTAGTAGTTGAGAAAATTTGCCTTAACATGTTCAGAAGACTCTCGATCGGCTGCTACAACATACGTCTCTTCTCCTTTCCCCTGCCTGCCCTCTGCTGGAACTGCTAATGAGCAATAAGAGGGCCAAAGCAGGACGTGGTGTGGGAAACATGGGAAAATAGGGGCTTGTCTGACTGAAAAGCAAGTTGAAAAACTGTGATTTGTCAATTCGCAACCTAGATCTTTGAAGCTCCTCCTTACTTGCCTTTGGGCAGCTAGCAGTCTCATTACAAGACCCTTTATTAGTTCAGCTGTGCGTGGGAATGTGATTCTACCTAATGGCATGAGATGGACCAAATGACCTTGTATGTCTTCCACTCTTCTTTGCTTGTTTCACCTCTCTGTCTTGCAGTCATCCAATAGATGGCAGATAGCTGAGCCAGATAGTGCCCCGTCCCAAACATAAATGCCCTCCTGTTTGCCAAACCCTCAAAACCTTCACCACCTTCACATATAACAGGCTTTTACGAGGATCTAGCAAGACTGCCGCTTCGGTAATGCAATGCCGAAGGTAAGCTTGAAACTCTAGACTGGTTTCCTGTTTCGAAGGGCAGCAGGATGTGACAGCTGCGGAGGCAGCCCATTTGCCCTTGGAGAGAAGCAGGAGTGTCTGATCACTAGATGACCTCTCCCTCCTGCTGGCTCAGGGATGGTGTGAGCAGTCCTACTCTCCCTCCTGCCCTTGGTCAGATGGCGAGATTTTATGAAAAAAGGGAGGAAAACATGTTTTTTTGCTTTTGTTTTATTATTAAAAGAGGCACTCTCTGAAGAGGCAGAATCCATTAGCTGAATCCATTTCAGTGTCTATGGTTAATTAATTTAGGCAGCTTTAATCCACTTTTATTATGTAGCCTTTAAGAGCAATTCTGGTAAATGTCCATCCCATAAATACTAGCACTACTTTATATGTATGATACCCTTTTTTGGAAGGGTGAATCTGAATTATTATCCAGATATTAATTTGCACACAACTCTGTCTAGACAATGCAAAAATGATTCCTCATAGTTTGAACATTGTTCAATACATTTTGAAGTGGGGAAAATGGCTCAGATATGAGACTTCGCATTTTAAGTCAGTGAATAAGTCAGTCTGTTTGCTTCCCGAAACATAACTCTGAAAATCAGTCTTATCATACTATGAACTGAATAATTGATTTCTGCATTTCATTCTGTAAATTAAACACTAGACTTTGAATTACTAGAAGAAATAGCACAGTTAGCCAATAAGGCTTTCTTATAAAATGACAGCATTTTAATTTAGTGTATGCATTAGCATTTATTCATGGCTAAGATTTCATCAATCAATTTTCCGTTTAAAAAAGATGTCTTTGAAAACAACAGTAGAGAAATGCTGAGTTCCAAAAGCAATGTTGTGAAAGGCAGCAGCTCTAGCATTTTGGGCACGTGTTTAACTTAATTATAGTCAATAATTATGTAGCTCCAAGCATAAACCCACATTTTAAAAATTTATTTATTTTGAGGGGGGGCGGTGGTGGAGAGAGAGAATCCCAAGGAGGCTCTGCTCTCTCAGCACAGAGCCCAACGCAGGGCTCCCTCTCATGAACCGTGAGATCATGTCCTGAGCTGAAATCAAGAGTCAGACACTCAACCAACTGAACCACCCAGGCGCCCCTAAACCCACATATTTTTTTAAGTTTATTTATTTATTTTGAGAGAGAGGAGAGTGCAGGCAGGGGAGGGACAGAGAGGGAGGGAGAGAGAGAATCCCAAGCAGGCTCTGTGCTGGAGCACAGAGCCTGACACAGGGCTTGATCTATAAACCCCAAGGTCATGACCTGAGCCAAAACCAAGAGTCACAGGCTTAACCGATTGAGCCACCCAGGTGCCCCTAAACCCCCATTTTTTAAACATCTAACTTATGAACTGACTTTCTTGGAATGTCAGAGTTTATAAAAGAAAATAGTTAAAGTTTAATGAGAGGTGTGTTGTATTTGTTCAAAATTATAACAATGTCTGACATTATTTTAAAATATTTATTTTGCTACTTTCTATGCTACTTTTGGTTTTTAAATTTGTTTACAGTAGTACATCAATAGTTGGCTTCAGATTAAATGAATATTAGTACTTTTTGATAATTTTATTATTTGCTTTTTGAAAATATTTTAAACTGAAAGTGACTTCAACATAGAAGCTTTAAGAATTCCTACCACCAGTTAAATACTAATTTTAAATCATTTATTCATTTCATTCATTCAACCAAATTGTATTTAACACATAACAGGACTGACTTATCCATATGCAAGATAGGCATAGCACCTGCAACCCACAGGACTTTTAGGGGCCCATGCAAATGTTTTAACTTCCTTTAAAATCAGGAGGAAAAAAAAAAAGAAATTTTAGGTCAAAGAAAATGTTTAAATATATAGAACTAATCTATTCATCTTTTTTTACCAATATGGTCATAAAATACAATTTTCAATATTTTTTATGGTGGAAGAAGTTCATGCAGGCTAACATTCCCAGGACCCACAGAAGTACTATTGCAACCTGTGCCAAATTCTACCTATACTAGATTCTAGAGATAAAAAGATGAGTAAGACACAATTTCTATGCCCAAAGCGGCATAGTCTAATGAAGAAAATGGGCATATAGCAGACAGTTCATAAAATGGTTTCCTTGAATTTGTTTGAAATAGTTGTTATAGCTTGAGGAACACAGGCATTTTTCTACAAAATGTCATTTAACATGTAGCCCTGGTCTTAACCTTCTTTCAGTTAACTTATACAAAAATAGGATTTGCATACTTCAATGATACATAGACACCATGGCTATATGTTTGTTTCTTTTAAACACTAGTGATATTACCATCTGGATCTGTAAGCGAAAATATTCATATTTTACTAGCAACTTCATTAACAGGGCCACGAAGGAAATGCCAGGTCCTCCATATTGATGGTTCAGTGAAGAAATTAGAAATGTCTCCCTAGCATAGCAAAGCTAACTTAGCTTATATCTTTTAGAGTTTTATTGAGGCTTCAAAAATGGAGCCGAATCTTGGCTATACTTTCTGTCTTCATAAAATGTCTCATTTATATAAGATTCAGCTTTTATTTTTTCAATTACTATTTCTAATGCCATAATTGGAGTAGTCAGAATGTTCTAAGCCTAAATCTTCCTTGCTAATATTTGGGCCCACTTCCACATTTTTTTGTTGCCAATTGGAGAACGATTTTTGATCACTTTTTATTTTTAGGGCAATTTTACCTGCATTATCTTATTATACACATGCAAATGCTTTTTGAATAAGTAGGGCATCATAGGACATTGGAAAGAGCACAGACTCTGACAGACCTGGCTATGGATCAGAATTCTGTCACTCAAGCTATATGACCTTGGTCAATTCATTTCACCTCATTGAATCTCAGCTTCCCCGTCTGTAAAATGGGGATTGTTATGCATGTGTTACAAAGTTGCATTAGGAACTAGACTAATGTATGTTAAGCATTAGGCCAGTACTTGGAATATAGTGGATGCTAGATAAGTAGCTGCTATTATTATTTTCCATGTTTTACAGATTAGGAAGCTGAAACACAGACATATTAAATGGCCTTGGCCAGCTTTGGGGGGATAAGGTTCCCAGTTATTATCGGAAAATTGCAGCCTGACTTTTGATCAAGCCTCACTGAGAATGAGGTTGTAGGACACACAAAAAAGTTCAGAAGCAAAAAGTGTAGAAAAATCAGTAACACCAAAGCAAGCAAATAATCAACATGTATTTATTGAGCACCTTGTAAGCATATGGTATTCTGTGCACAAGTTGGGGTACTTTGGATTGCAAATGGCCAAATCCCAACTTGCACACACAAAAAGGAAAACTTATTGGCTGGTGTAACCCAAACACAGGTTGTAGGGAACTGATCATAGAGATGTCTGCATTCAATGTCAGAAACACTTTTAGGGCTTATGCTCTCTATTTCTGACAAGAGTTTCTATTTCTATTTCTGACAAGGTTATCTTTGCAGATAGCTGTCTCTATACCATGGGGAACATGGCTTCCAATAACTTTGGTCTCTCATCTTTTCCTAGAAGCTCTTCTACCAGCAAAGAAAGAGGATTTCTTCCCATTTGGCTCCAGCCTGGAAACAATCCCAAGAATGACTTGTATTGGACCAATGGAGGTTGCATACTCCCTCCCAAACCGCACACCAAGCCAGGAAGATGGGGTAATATGATTGGTCCAATCAAGAGTTCATGTTGACCCTTATCATTAAGGTGTTGGTTTTATTTTTTTCTCTTCATGGAAGGGAGTTCATTGGAGCAAGCAAAGATAGTAACCTTTATCTTATATGAGATGTAATAAAGAAATTAATATTTTAATGGTAGAGTTGGTTTAAAGAGCCAAAAGACTAGAATCTCAGGATGTCTAGCTAAGATACTACAGGGCCCAGGTGGACATGTCATGTGGATTTTTCAGCCAAAAAGGGAAACTTACCATATTTTTGCCTCCCAACGTATTAGCTCATAGAGTACAGACTTAAATTTATTTCTTAACATGCATGTCTTTTAATGGAGAAAGTTACAGACACTTGGGTACTATCTTAGAAAAAGCAGAACTCTTAGGGGCATGTGGGTGGCTCAGTCATTTAAGTGACTGACTCCTAATTGATTCTGGCTCCTATTGATTTTGGCTTAGGTCATGATCTCACAGTTGTGAGACTGAGCCCTGATTTGGGCTCTGCAATGAGCATGGAGCCTGCTTGGGATATTCTCTCTCTCTCTCTCTCTCTCTCTCTCTCTCTCTCTCTCTCCCTCCCTCCCTCCCTCTCTCCCTCCCTCCCTCCCTCTCTCTCAAATACATAAATAAACTAGAAAGAAAAGAAAAGAAAAAGCACAACTCTCTAGAGGGTGGCTGGAGGCTGGACCACAGACTGACTTCCTGTCCTTTGAAAAAGTCCTGGGGGAAATGCATTATTCTAACAGCTTGCTTAATGCTTTTGCTTCCTGTGGAGAGGGGTTGGGGGTAGGAACTCAAAGCAGACTTATAAATTGAGTTCTATAGTGGAGGGACTTCTCCAAAACTCTCAGCTGGGTTTATTTAAGACACTGAACTGTTCGCTCTTGGCTCCAGTATTTCGGTGTCCACTCACTATTTGGTTCATAGGAGAACATGGTATTATATTAGAGATATGGGGAGATCATGACTGGGGGAGGAGACTGTTTTGACTTTTTATGCCAAAATCAACATTCCCCGCTCATGTCACAGGAGCCCCAGAGCCTCCTGTCATCCGGGCTCTCCATTCAAGGTTGCCTTGATTACTTTCAAGGCTTTAGTCATGAATCTTTCTTAACTATTTTTACCTCAAAATAGTGTCTTTAACAACTCACTGTTGCTTTTTTCTGTGTCAAAATTAGAAGTATCCCAACTGTTTTCCGGCACCAAATTCTTTCCTCTTTCACCTCCCTGGGAAACTAACTCCATCCATTATGCCAACTTCTGTTTACATCTTCGATTACCCCTTTGCTGCACCTTTCTCCACACATCTACCTACAGGACTGTCCCCTTGAGATATCATCAAAAGAGATAATGAATGTGGATGTACTCTATGACTGTAAAGTGTAATATAAATATGGAATAACATCATTATCCTATCTTTCTTAACAGTCATCTCAAAAAATTATCAATGTAATGTATTTCTTGACTTTACTTTCTCCCTATCAACTCATTACTTAATGTCTTAAAATCTGATGTGTCGTAATGTGTTGAGGATGGGAGGGCGGGGGCAGGTGTCCACATCTTTGAGTCTTCTTCCAGTATGTGGCACATTTGACTCTGCCCTCCTCTTTCAGTGTCTGTAACTCACTGCTTTGGTTCACCTCTCTGAGTACTCTTCTCTCTCCTTTAATGCCCGTCTTTTTCCTTCCTCTGAATGGGAGTTGTCTCTATCATTCTGTTCTTGCTCCTACTTACCCTGCCCCCTCTCTTTTGTTCTCATAAATACTTGTTAAAACAAATCTTATCTCTGTCTCTTCCCTTCATCCTGTTAAATGCCCACTGTAATTTTAACCTACATATCTCACTAGCCCCAAACATGAGGTATATAAAATAAACTCTTACCCCATCCTAAATATCTTCCACCCTATCTCAGCCAACACTGTTACTTTTTAGTCACCTAGGCTTGAAACCTTGGTTCCTGTTTTGATTCCTTGCTCTCTTATCCCTGAATCCAATTTAAGCTATATTTTAAGAACATATTATTCTGTTCACCTGTCTTCACTCTGTCTCTGCCTTCTGCCTTCTCTTTCTTCAGGCAGTGATAGTTCAAGCTGCTGGGATAGCACACCGTCTTATTTTGCTTTTGGTAAGGTTGTCCAGAAGTATTTTGTGGCCATACTTTTTTTCTCTTCCTCATTCTGGATTCTTTCCCTTTTATGAACTGAATAACCATTTGAACTTTATTCATAAAGATCACTAAATCTTTTTCTACACTAATACCTTTCTCAAAACCTAAATATATACTAACATGTTTAGAATGGCCTGTATAACATGTCTAGTTAAGAACAGGTGTAAGCTGACCATTGTTTATAAGCATTGACATGAAAAAAATACATTTCATAGCTATGTGTTTTATATAATTTGACATCTTCAAATATAGTCAGTAACTTCATATTAGGATATCATTTCAACCATATTTGATTTAGAAAGCTAAAGTTTGGAAGATCTAATGATGGGCTAGTAAATGTATATTAAACATATTGCTTAAGTTTTTATACATTTCTAGCAATCATCAGCATATAATTCCAGTTTATGTGTAAACTCATCAGAAATATCACTTCAATCTCTAGGACTCGTGTCCTCTTATTTTATTTCTGCATATCCTATTAATAAGGAATGATTAAGGACAGCTTTAGTTTTCTCAGTTTCAACCTTAAAGATGTATATGGTAACAATAGCATACTGTGTAACTGTTAAAAAAAAATCGAGAAGCTCCTTATGTGTTTATATGGAAAGATCTCTGTTATAAACTGGGTGTGTCTCCCCATCCCCCCAATTCCTGTGTTGTTGAAGCTTTAAACCTGAATGTTATGGTGTTTGGGGAGTAATTGGGGTTAGATAAGGTCATAAAGATGGGATCGCATCAGGGTGGGATCACTGTTTTTATAATAACAGACACTGGAAGACATACTGTTTCTCTCTCCCTAGTGAGGACACAGTGAGAAGGTGGCCATTGGCAAGCCAGGGAGACAGCTCTCACCAGAACCCAACCATACTGCCACCCTGACCTCAGATTTCCAGTCTCCAGAACTGTGAGAAAATAAACTTCTGTTGTTTAAGCCGCATAATCTATGGGTTTTCTTATGGTCGCCCAAGTTTATTAATACAATCTCCAAGATTTATTTGTAGGTAGGGAAAAAAGGGTGCCAAAAGAGTGTACTGTTGGGATGAAAAAAAAGAAAAGAGTCTATACTTGTACTGGTTTGTATATCCATTCTAAACGTCCTGGGAATAAATGAGAAACTAATAATGTTGTTTACTTCTTTGTGGGGCTGTAGGAACTTGACAGAGGACGGGGTGGAAAGGAACCTTTGCTGTATATCCTTCTCTATCTTTTGATGTTTGAACTATGTGTATGTGCCACCACTTCAGAAAACTAAATAAATAAAATTCATTTAAAAATAATAATAAAACCACTTGGAAAAACAATATTATATTGAAATAAGGAAAATATGGATTATATTGAAAGAAAATTATTGATTAGCAGAATAATTACGGCAGAGGTTGACGTTTGAAGATGAAGGAATATGAGCAGTTATATTAAATGGCTTTCTTGGGCCGTTATTTAACAATTGCTGTGATCATGTAGACAGTTCTGTCTACTGCCCTTTCCTGGGATCTGCATTGCTGACAACAACAGAGCTTGAAGTACCCCATGTAACATGCGTTTCATTGAAAGATGTTGGCCATGGGTTCTCAAGTACTCTCTTGGTCATCTGTCTGGGAGTAAAGCCTTCTTCAGCTTCCCTCAATTGGTGGTCCAGTATTCAAGGACAACTCCTGAGATAAGGACCAAGCCATTCATTTGAAAGAGGCCAGTGTCTCTTCTGTGGACAAAGATGTAACATCTCTCACAACTTACCTTGGCCAATTAAACATCCAGTTGTTCTGGAGACATTACATCATGCTACTCCCAAGTGTTGTCCTTAAATATAATAATGTAATTCTGGTCATTTCTTTGCTTTTAACTTCCATCAAAGATTTCTTCTCCATTGGTCATCTGGCCTATCTCTTTATCCCCATTGACTGTTTTTTAAGTAAACTCTATGCCCAACATGAAGCTTGAACTCATGACCGTGAGATTGAGTCACATGCTTTACTTCCTGAGCCAGCCAGGCACCTCCCCCCCCACATTGACTCATTTTGAGCTGTTCTGCCATGACCCCAAAGTACCTTTATTTCTGTCCCCACACCTTCATAAATGTCATTTCCATTGTCTGGACTACCCTTCTATTTGTTTCTATTGATGAAGTTCCGTAAATGGAGTTGACTGTTTTTCTTGACATCACCCTAAATTTTTGAACAGCAATAATATTCTCTATGTGCTTTTTACTTCTTGTCAGATTCAAGAAGTTTGGGGGCCATAGCATATTCATTTTGCATCCCCAGTGCTGGCATCCAGTAGGCATGTGATGGTTGAATGAATGAATAAATATACACTCTGGCCGAAATGTTAAAGACAAAAATGTCATAGTAGCCTATAATAAAATCCTAACCAATGCTTAGGGAAAATGCCTCACAGGAGGATTCTAACTCTCTGCACTGCGATTGTGTTATTCAGGTCCTGATTGACTTATAAGAGCTGAATTCTGTCAGGACCATTTTTCCATTAGCCTTTTGCAGGGGGTTGAGGGGCTTTCAATTTTGTGGATAGTTTGTGCATGTTTTGAAAACTCTGCTGGGCATCCCCCTACTAAGGCATCTCTTTGAGGATTTCCTCTGTTTAAGAGCATTTTATTTCTAACATTTTAAAGTATAGATGGCAGCTCTCATTCCAGTGGATTTTCATCCTTATCTCCAGAAAACCATATTTTGTATGCTTTGTAGCAAAGTAAGTTATGCATCTATAGAAGTCACCCCGTGGAAGTGAGCCTTTGGATAGAAGGCTCAGCTCCACATTTGCTTGCCAGAGAGTAAGAGTGACAGCAAGGTGATCTCTGTCACTTTGTAGTAGGTATCTTTCTCGTGTAACTTTCTCAAAGATGCTCTTTTAAAATATTGAGATATTTGCAGAAAACAAATCATGAATATTTTCTAGCTAAAAGAATTCACTTGCCACATTTTGGAGGGTTTCAGCTGTGTCAATATGGCACTAGGGAGACAGATATTAGAATTAGGCCCATTGTCTTTTGTTAATTCAGTTTATCCTGGACAAAGTAAATTAAATGCTTGAACTCCAGCTATTGAGACATGCTTGTATAAACATGGCCTCATAATAATTTGCTCTCAAAGTTCATTGACTTTTAAGTGTCTTACTGATGCTGCTAAAATGTGTCCATTTATATATCTAATGTATTAGCATTTATTTTCTATATTATCTTGAAATCTCATGTATAGCATGAGTGTAGTTAACAAAACTTTATTGTATACTGGAAATTTGCTAAGAGAGTAGATTTCAGGTGTTCTTGCCACACACACACACAAAAGAAAATGTGTTTGGGGTTGCCTGGGTGACTCAGTCAGTTGAGCATCTGACTTCGGCTCAGGTCATGATCTCAAGGTTCATGAGTTGGAGCCCAGCATCGGGCTCTGTGCTGACAGCTCAGAGCCTGGAGCCTGCTTCGAATTCTGTGTCTCCCTCTCTCTCTGCCCCTCCCCTGCTTGCTCTCTCTCTCTCAAAAATAAGTAAACATTTAAAAATTTTTATTAAAAGAAAATGTGTTTGGAGATGAACATGTTTTTTAGGTTAACTATAATTATCTCACTATGTATATTTATATCAAACATCACGTTGTACTCTTTAAATATATACAATCATTATTATTATTCTTTTTTTTAGAGAGAGAGAAAGAGAACATGAGCAGGATAGAGGAGCAGAGAGTGGGGGAGAGAGAGAGAATCTTATGCAGGCTCCATGCTCAGTGCAGAGTTCAACACAGGACTTGATCCCACAACCCTGGGATCATGACCTGAGCCAAAATCAAGAGACTGAAACTAAACCAATTGAGCTACCCACTCACCCCTATACAATCGTTATTTTTTAAAAAACAAGATTTGCAATAGATTGAATGCAGAAGATAGAGGAATCCAGCTGTCCTCCATTTTGCAAAAATGTAAAATAATGCCACTCAGTATATATTTTTTGTTTTGGAGATTATGGTTACTTTTTCATAAAAATACATTATTTGTGTTCACTTAAAAAAATCCAAAACATTTTCTATAGTTATGAGCACCATTGAAGTCTGAGTCCAATATACATTTGAGCACAATCCTTACACTTTTCTCCATATAAATAGCACATTTGTTCTTAGTGACATGTGGCTGAAGGCAAAACTTAAATCGAACAGAATTTGCTGGATCTTAGTTCTGATGCCATTTCTTGCAACCTTTGGATATAAAAATAACAAAAGTCTTGGAATATTTCTCCCACTCCAGAATTTTAGTTATTTTGCAGTCACAAATCTGCAAAATCTCCAGATTTTCCCTCCTCCAGGAAAGAGAGTCTTAATTAAATAATTAATTAAGCCTTTTAAAAAACAAGCAGTTCCCTGTGGATTGCTTTTATAATTGCCTCTACACTCCTCAACTAAAGGTCTACCTAAGCGAACTGCCTCATTTGTTCTCAATATAACATTTTACCAATTTAATTCATGCCATTGTTTACTATAAAGCTCATGTGTCTCTGTTGTCATCATCTGTTCAAAGCCATAAGGTCCCAGAAGAACCAAGTATCCTTAATTTATTTTCTATGGGGCCTAACCAGCATTATATGATATTAAACAGGTAATAATTATGTTTAATGTGATGGTGATAAAGACAGGAATCTATAGTAAGCTGATAAAATATGAATTTAACATGAAAACAGACACTTATTAAAGCTCTAGTGCTTTTTATAGCACACAGTAGTCTATCAGTGGCTCGGAAGAATTTAGTATGATGTGAAAACATGGATGAAAATGTGCAAAATAGCCAACTTCCAATGACTCATAGGGTACATGTGTCCCTTAAGTTGCTCGCCTGCCTTTGCCCTATGGCCATGTTTCCGTTTTTATGATTCCAGCCAGAGAAGGCATAGAGGAGGTCAAATCAGTGAATTCTCTAAATAGTGATAGTTCTGGTAATAATGTTACTCCAAGAGGGGCACCTGGGTGACACAGTTGGTTAAACATCCGACTTTGGCTCAGGTCATGATCTTGCAGTTCATGAGTTTGAGCCCTGTGTTAGGTTCTGTGCTGACAGCTCAGAGCCCGGAGCCTGCTTAAGATTCTGTGTCTCCCTCTCTCTCTGCCCATCCCCCACTCAAGCTCTGTCTCTCTTTCTCTCTCAAAAATAAATAAACATTAAAAAAATAATGTTACTTGAAGAGAAGGTGGTAATGACTGCTAAATCATTATTTTGAGGGGTTATTGTAGAATTAGATCTTGATGGTCAACTGGCATTAATAAATCAACATTCATTGAATGTATAGTTGGTAGAAACATGGAGAAATTCCTTTTTCTGTCAGAGGCTCTGTATGGCAAGTCTGACTGTGGAAGATCTTGTATCCATGGGAGAAAGTCAAATGGTTGATCTTCATGAACTAGCTGAGCTTGGAGGAGCAAGCCTGAAAGACAAAGTAGTTTTCTAAAAATGAAGGATTTAACCTTTGTTCTAGTCCTTTCTGTCAGCAAGAAAACTGTCAAGGTTGATCATCCTTGGCATTTTCCCCCCCAAAACTGCCTCTCTGTCACTTCATAGAAATCGCTACTTGTCCTCAGTTGTATGTAGTATTAGCTCAGACATTGCACGCAATTCATTATACCACAGAAATTGAAAAAAAACCCCACATTATATATTATAATAATATAATATAATATAATATAATATAATATAATATAATATAATATAATATATTTCCCCTGAACTGGCTATGTATCAATAAACTCAGGAGTATTAGAGTTAAGGTCTGAAACCACAGCCACTTTGTCACTTAGCGGTCAGTGTTCTTCCAAGAGAGATTAGGAAGTGTTTGGCTTAGAGACAAGCTTTAAAAATTACTGAGAAATGCATTTTTACCAGGTCTATTAATATTACTTCTACTTAGATCATCATATTTCTTCACATCTTTTAGATGTTTGTGAAGTGTGTTTATGATAACATTTCTTTCACCTTTAAAACAACCTCAGACCTCTTAAGTACATGTGTCTTCAAGACAGAATTAGAGCATTTTCACTCCTGGAGTGCATGTATCTATGATCAGATATGATCACATGCTCTAACAGTGAATTGAAATCAGTTTTATGACTCCTACCATCAGAGCAAGTGCTGGGCCTAACGAACTGGGGGCAGAGAGGTAGATGACCAACACCACCCTGCATGGGGTGTGGTGCTGAGCCCCCACATTTCCCATCCAGGTCCACAGTCTGCAATTCAGAAATCCAAATGGCTCTGGAAAACAGGACTTTTTAGTAACAAATTTGGTGGCCTAGACTCATGAGAAGCCTTAGAGTTCTTATTCTAATAATCCCACCTCACTAAATGGGACTATCAATATGTTAGATTATGGAGTGCTGGCCCAGGCCTATTAGGGGTGTTATGTAAGTGCATATACTCACATTACCTTTCTAACTGCGCCCCCCCCCCCAAAAAAAAAAAAAGTCTGAGTTTTGAAACACACCTGGCACCAAAGATTTGTATCAGGAATTGTGAGCTGTACCTTTCCTTACGGTGCTAAAGTCTTTAACACAAAATCATTATGGGCAGTCGCTGTTAAATCCTCCATCACCTGTGTATATGGGTGATTAGTTGCTCTTACAGAAAACTATAACACTTATCATAACATACTAATAGTTTGTTTTCAATCTAGTATCTTCTGGACTAGACCGACAACTCTTCCAGAGAGAAACTGCCTTTAAAAAATAACGTTTGTTCCTTGGTGAAAATTTGTGTAGTACAGAAACATGTACAGAAAATAAAAATAATATATAATCCCACATATTAAGGACAAAGTTCCTATTATATTTCATTATGCTTTTTCCTATGCATATTTTTAAAAATAAAACTGGGACCATACTAAAGCATATTCTTTTTTCCCCCCAGTTTTATTGATATAATTGACATACAGCTCTGTGTAGGTTTAAGATGTATGGCATAACGACATGTGTGCAGATTGTGAAGTGATTATCCACAATAAGTTTAGTTAACGTCCATAACTGAATGGATGGAAGCGTTATTTTCAAAATCTTTATTTCTAGTGGCTGCAAGGTATTCCATAGGTATGGAGAACCATGATTTACTTAACTACTGCCTTATTGGAGGACTTCCTACTCGTTCCCAATTTTTTAAATGAATAGAGAAACAGTTTATTTCTTTTTTTTAATTCTTTTTAACACATTATTTTTGAGAGTCAGAGATAGAGAGCAAGCTGGGGGAGAGGCAGAGAAAGAGACACACACACACACACACACACACACACATAGAATCTGAAGCAGGCACCAGGCTCTGAGATGTCAGCACACAGCCCAATGTGGGGCTCGAACCCACAAACCATGACATCATGACCTGAGCTGAAGTTGTTTGCCTAACTGACTGAGCCACCTAGGCACCCCTAGAGAAGCTGTTTCTTAAACAGATTATTAGGCACAGTGTCTAGCACTTCCTCACTCAATAAAAAAGGTATTGAATTGATTAAAGCTATTTTCATCTACTAAGATCCTAGCACAAATAGGCTTATTAGGTTTAATCAGACACTTAGGAGGAATCTGAAAGAATGAACTCCAGAGCGAATATATCTTGATTATGAAGGGAGCAGTTTAAGCCTGACTGAGAGAGGCAGTGCAGGGATAGGAGTTGCTAACAGTGTGTGGGGTGGGGAGAGGAAGCTTTGAAAAACTTCTAAGATGAGTTTTGGCTATGTCACAGTTTGACCCACTGAGGGAAGTGTTGAACCATCTGCAATGGTTTCATTCTCCCATGCTTCTCAACAAGTGGCTGTTTTGTCGCGTGTTTCTGTTTTCTCTTTTAATTGCTCATAGTCGTTCCTTTGAGGGCAGACATGTGCTCTTTGAATTTAATTGAATGTCTGCTTTAGAATAATATGACAAGGGGAAATAGCATCTTCTTAGATTCCAGTATGTGTTAAGATGGGTATAGTCATTTCTGGAAACTCCCAAATCAGATCTATGTGATGTCTTCCAGGAAATGTAATTAGGCCAGCTCAACAGGACTCTGCCCCAAGCAAAGTCAAGCAGATGGAAGCCGGAAGCACCATTTTCACTCTAACATGATTGAGACAAGACCCAGCAAGCTGGACTAGCAATATTTGATGGTCTGCTGGTGTTTTGATGATATTCGCATGGGCTCCTCCAGAATGCCTGTTCCCATACCATGTAGAACGAACACTGCCTTTTTTGATTTGGGACCAAACCTACTCTACATTCAGATTATCTGAAAACTGTCAAAATACTCAATAAGCAATTAATGTTGCAAATACTGGAGCACCTGGGTTGTTTAGTCGGTTAAGCATCCAACTCTTGGTTTCTGCTGAGGTCATGATCTCACAGTTCATGAGTTTGAGCCCAACATGCTGACAATGTAGAGCCTGCTTGGGATTCTCCCTCTCTCTCTGACCCTTCCCCACTCGCGCTCTGTCTCTCTCAAAATAAATAAATAAATACACTTTTAAAAATGGTGCAAATACTAGTTATGGTAATGCTAGCATTCAGCAAATTTGTTTAATTTAATTAAGCATTTAATTTCCTTCTGGTGTTTTTTATAAAATAAAAGAGGGAGGAAAAACTAATCTCAGTTATTAACTACTTAAAGCTTTTCAGTTACTACCTCTTGGGCTATAGCAAACCATGAATCTTTTAAAAGCAAGACACTAGGGTGCCAGGGTGGCTCCATCGGTTAAGTATCCTGCTGTTAGTTTTAGCTCAGGTAACGATCTTGAGGTTTGTGAGATCGAGCCCCGAGCCCTGCGTAGGATTCTGCACTGGTTGCACTGAGCCTGCTTGAGAGTGTCTCTCTCTCTCTCTCTCTCTCTCTCTCTCTCTCTCTCCCCTTCTGTCTCTGACCCTCCCCTGCTCATGCTCTTGAGCTCATGCACTCTCTTTCTCTCAAAATAAACTTGAAAAAAAAAAGCAAAGCACAATTTAAATTAAAATAAAAATTGTTTAAACTTTCAAAAGGCAATGGAAATACAATTCCTTTGAAAGGGTATTTACTTTCATATTCCTTAGAATAAATATTATAAAGTAATATAAAGCTATATAGAATACAATATTACAGAGTGATATAAATCCTGAGGACTATTCCCCAAAATGTTAGCCCATTCATCATCAATTGACATTCATCACTCTTTCCTGACAATGCCCAGCCTCTTCCCTTGATCTCCTCCTTACCAGTCAATGACCATTTCTGATGAGGATCAGAATATTACAGTGAGGCAGTCAGTATTGTAAAGCTCAGGAAATATTAAGTCAAAAGGAAGGATACAACTAAAGGATAATCCCTAACATTAATTAGGATGTCAGAAAGAGTTCTTGGCAAAAAGTAAATAAGAATTGAAGCATCTTTCTTTTCTTCTTAAAGATTCATAAAAATACAATTCTGATTTTTCTGTATAATATGCTTATCCCCTTTCCCCCTAAAGTGATGTAGCTGTCACATGATGTATGCCCACCAGGGGCAGGGGGCAGGGAGGGAATGTTTTCCAAGGTAATCTTGCTTTTGTTTTTCTTTCTGTATTTTTGAAAAAAATCTTTGTTTAAAAGCCCAATTTTTTTCTACTTCTGAGTTGGCAGATGACATAGTTAATTAATTTTTTCTCAGTTATAAGTACATTAAAAGTAATTTAAGAACTGAACAGAGAATTGAAGCCCACATGTTAGGATATAGAAGCATAAAATATCCTAGACTATCAAATTATTGATGATCTGTGCAGCATTTTATACTGATGCATATATTGATTTGATGGAATGTTTAAATAAATTCTCAGGAAAATTGAATAAGTAGCTACATGTATGACCTGTATAAACACAAATATCCATTTTTCTCTAGCTTTCACATAGAAATTGAAATTACACATATATAACGGGGATAGTGTGAATCATGAATCACATTTAGAGTTAGATAATCTTGGCATGACTTAGTCTTGATTTACATTTAAACTATACTTGTATCTGTGATATCACCAGGATGTATTATATTTTCTGCAGATGTTTTCTTAGGGTGATTTTTCATGCTGTTTTCTCTGAATCTGGGTGATTCTCATGTGAGACATCATTAGGTTTGTAGGGAATGCTTTTCTAGTTGTAAAAGGCTGTAAAAGAAGCCTGAAGGCAGGTTGCAAACCATTGGCAAACTCCCCATTATTGAGGAAACACACTTAGTGGAGCCCTTAACCTTATATGAGCCACCCAGCTGGGCACTGACACTCAGTTTCCTCACTTTTAAAGTGAGTTAACACTATCACCCACATTCCAGCTGTAGTACATGGATTTCTTTTCTGTTTCCTCAAACACATTAAGCTCCCTCTCACTTTTTGTCTTTGCTAATATGATCCCTTAGTTTGGAATATTCTCTCCAATCTTAGTTCATACTTACCCATCCTTCAAGTCTCATCTCAAAAGTCACCTCCTCAGGGGAATCTTTCTTGATCCCCCAGATATTTCTGTCATTATATGTTCAGGGAAACCAGTCCTTCGCCTGCATAGCACTTATTTTATAAATATTTAATTGTATGATTGATTAATAGTTATCTTCCCTGCTGGACAGTAGTAGTGTCCAGCACTAGTCAGTAAATAGTGCTAGTTGCATAAGTAAATGTATATGTATGGACCCTGATTTTAATTCAGGAAGTGAAAAAAAACTTCAGGAAATTGAAGGCAAATTGTCTAAAAAAGTTATGTAAGTACTTTCCGGAATAACAGAATTTGGAGAATAAAAATGTGGCTGATTAATAATGGGCACTCCTTCCATCAAGAGGTAGTGTCTATTTCTTTTCTGTTTGATCTGGACAGGACTGTGACAGCTTTGACCAATACAGGATGACAGAAATGATGCCATGCTAGTCTCATGTGTGGCCCTTAAGTGGCGAGTCCCCCCCCCCACAACTTCTTACCTCTAGGAAGCCAACCATCAATTAAGAAGTGAGACTACTCTGAGACTACCATTCTGTGAGAAGCCCAAGCCACCTGGAGAGGCCCTGGAGGAAGAGACTCAGAGGAGAGAGAGGTCAGACAACACTGAGGCATTGGAGATGTGAGTGAAGAAGCCATCTTGAAAGTACATCCTCCAGCTCCAGCTGCCCCAACCAATTCCACATGGATAAGACATGAACCACCTAGATTAGCCCTTCCCAAATTCGTGACTTACAAATCATTGGCAAAATAAAATGATTGTTTTAAGCCACTAAGTTCCAGGATAGTTTATTATGCAGCAATAGATAACTGGAACAAAGAATAAGAAAAGCAGTTCATGATGATGAGGAACTGAGGAAAGATGATTCAGAGGAGAAAATGTGTAAAGGGTAAAATAAGGAAATGTGTAACAAGCACCTCAGAGATAAAAGTTCAGGTAATGGAGATGGTGAGGCTTTCTCCATAAAAACCACTGGAAGTTTGCAAGCTACTCATTTATACACAATGCAGGTCCCAATTTAAGAGACCTTCCACTATAATTTTATAATGGTGCTGGCAAGTAAAAAGTGTGGGGAAATAATCTGACACCATTTTTTACATGACTTTATAAGGATTGTCCCTGTATATCATCAAGCACATGGAATATAAACTAGTTCATTTAAAATGCAACAAATTTTCACCCAATATTCAACCTAAGTTTCCCATTTGTCAGGGGAAGTTGGGCAACAATTTTGTTATAATGAGATTTGGCCCTAGAATGGGTATATAAAGCTTTACCCAACCATGAATGGAATGAGAAAAAGGAAAAGGAGTAACCTTCATTGAAAGCTAATTATTGTCAGGTTTTGCATATTTGTTTTTTCGTCTTCTTCTCCTTCCCCTTCTGGTTCTTCATCATCATCATCACAGAAGCTGATAATATTTGTTTATCAGTGCTTACTCTATATTCTATAAAGCTTTATGTACATGGATCATCTCAATCTTTTAAAACCATAAGGTAGGTGTCTATATTCATTTTATAAATTAAAAACTCAAAGCTCTGTGTGTTAAGGTGATTTATCAGGATTGTACAGAAGCCAGGATTTGAACAAAGAACTATCTGAATACTGACTAAACCAGTGAGAAGGACAGGGAGTACATGTGTCCTATTTGTTTAAGGTAGTTTTTTTTTTTAATGTTTACTTATTTATTTTGAGAGAGGGGGGATGTGAGCAGGGAAGGGCAGAGAGGGAGAGGGAGAGAGAGAGAGAATCCCAAACATGTTCCATGCCACCAGTACAGAGCCTGATGTGGGGCTTGATCCCATGAGCCATGGGAACATGACCTGAGCTGAGATCAAGTCAGATGCTTAACCAACTGAATGACCCAGGCACCCCTAAGATAATTTTACTTAATCCTCTTAATACCCATCTAAGATGAGTATTACCATTCCTGTTTTGCATACAAGAGTCTGAGGGTCAGAAAGGTTAAGCAAACTGTGCAAGATCACACAGCTGTAACAGAGCCAGATTCAAACTCAGACCATGAACTCTACTGCACAGCAAGTAGCAGGCATCTGGAGCAAAAGAATCATAGATTCTTGAAGTTGGAACAGGGCCTGGTATAATTCTCTTATTTTCTAAGAGCTGAAAACCATTCTTATAAAGGTGGGCTGATGGAAATACGGAGAGGTGCATGCTATCCATTGCTTTAATTAAGCCATTCTCTAAACACCTGAATTGAGGACTCGGCAATAAAAAGATGTGTCTGTCTGCCAAGAGATCCTCAATTAGCAAGTAATACAGTATTGTGATGGGAGTGAAAATGGATATAGGTTTACCACATCTAGCCTAGGGGTTCGGGGTAGTCTTCTTACTGGGGGTGATGCCTCCACTGAGTCTTAAAGGAGGATTAGGAGCTACCAGAGCAGGGATGGGATCAAGCATATTCCAGGTGTTAGAACACCGTGTACAGAGGCCCACATAAGACAAAGGAGGGGGAAGTGACCAGAATGAGGTTATGGAGGGGTGTTTTGCAGGCCATGATAAAACATTTGGACTGAATTCTGAGAGTAGGAGTGGCCACTGGAGGATTTAAGCAAGAGTGTCATGGTCAGATTTGCATTTTAGAAATACCACTCTGGATAGGACTGTTGCAATAGTCCAGGAGACCAATAATTATATTCTGGACTAGGTGGTGGCAGAGTAATTGGAGAGACATGGGTGGATTTTGAGCCATTTTATGAAGACTGATCTGTCAGAATAGGATGGTTGATTAAATGTGGAAGCAAAGGAGAAAGTTAAGCTAAGGATAATGTTCAGATTACTGGCTTGAGCAGCTCTTTCAGTGAATGAAAGGGGAGACAGATCCTGGGAGGAGCATGATGAATTCAGGGGTGGGCATGTTGACTTTGGATTTCCTGTGGGACAGCCAAACATGGGTGTCTTCTAGGCAGTTCTGATGCTCAGTGGAGATTGCAGGACCAGAAATGAAGTGTCTGGGCATTGTTGGCATTGAGAAGATATTTGAGTCACGGGTGTAGATTAGCTCCCACAGGAGGGAGCATATAATGTTTGAGGAAAATAGAGTGAGGGTAGACAACTCTGGGAAACACTAACATTTAAAAGCAGTGGAACAGAAAAAGAAGAAGGAGGAGGAAAGAAGGAGGAGAAGACAAGGATGAGGAGGAGAGGAGGAGAAGCAGCAGCAGCAGCTAGGAGAGAGCAGTACCACTGACGCAAAAGAGGAAGCAGGAAAGAATACTCCTAGGACATGTGTGTTCTGATGTAATGCTAAAACAGGTGTGGATTGATACCACAAGAGCAAGCATGATCATTCCCTGGAATCACAGCTCTAGCAGTTCATTGTTCTTCATCAGGGAATGAAGCAACTTCATTTCATAAAGAAATGAAGAGGGCTTATCAAAGCCCTGGAGTGTGTGTGTGTGTGTGTGTGTGTGTGTGTGTGTAACAATTTCAACTAGAGAAATGCTTTTCTTTTCTTGAACACTTAGATTGCCCAAAGTTTGAAAAGGCTTTTCTCGCAATCTTTTTGTGCCCCCACAGACATACATTTAAGTGTGAAATAACCATACAAAGTAGTTCTGGAAAGACAGTGTTGCAAAAAGCTCTGAGAAACAGAAAATAAAAGGAATTATAAATGTTCAGGGCCACAGTAACCTTTGCAAATCATCATAATACATCACAACTTGTTCAGACTCAATACACTTACGTAGTATTCTGTACTGTTGAGGATACTTTGATTATCCCATTAGCTCCGAATGTGGTTGTAATGAAGTAGATGACTCTGGCATCAATGGGTTATTACGCTGCTAAGAGAAAATAATAAACAGCATAAGAGAGGAATAGAAAGGGTTACAGAGGTTTAGAAAGGGGAAATGTTCCTTGTATGGGAGGGGAGAGGGAGAAGAAAAAGTAGAGCTTTGAAGAACCAAGAGCACCTATTAACTGCTTACAGTGTCCCTGTTACCGAGGTAAGCACTTTATATGTTATCTCATTTGAAGGACTTGGGTATTCGTCACAGTGCCTGGCACAAGAGCAGAAGAGCTTTATTAGTAGTTATCATTAATTGAATACTTCCTGGTGCTGGTCACAATAAGACCCCTTGTACATGCTATCACATTTCAGCCTCAAAACAACCTACAGATTAAGGTATTATAACTCCCACTTTACATATAACTCCCATTTACATAGGAGTTTAAGTGAGTAACCCAACAAAGCTCCCTGGTAAAAAAAAAAAAAAAAAAAAAAAAAATGGCATACTCAACTAAGAATTTTGAAGAGAATGTTTAATAAAGAAAATGTTCTTAGAGGTATGGGCAGGTTAAAGACAACCAAAAAGGGATGTTGAGTTATCCAAGGACTGGCAAAAATGGGAAGCCATTACCACCTCCAGATGTAGATCATTTAAGGAACACCATTAAGCGGTTCAGCTGACTTGCAGCAAATTAGCTGCTGCTTTCTAGAAAATGGGAGTTAGGAATTCTAACTTTGCTGCTTTCATTGACATCTTTACATTAAACACATATGTAATGGTTGTTATGTTGGGTGGTTATGTTATGCTGGATCCCTTCTGCAGCTACTCTGATCAACATTCACAATTCCAGGAAACACTTTGAAAAACTGGAGAAAGTGGATGGCCCCAAACACAGCCTCCTTATACATTAAATATTGCCAAATGCTCTTTCTGAAAATGCTGAATTGACTTTTTTTTTTTGCAACTTGTTTTTAAAAAGTATTCAATGTCATGTACTTAAAAGTGGGTTTTGAAATGTGTGCTGTTTATTACTTCCATGTAAGTAGTTATCAGAATCCAGCCAGAACCTGGAATCACTCAGAAGTGGCCACCAGACAGAAGCTATGATTATAGAAGTGTGTGCATGGTACAGGACCATGAAAAAGTAGGAAGAGAGTGAGAGGAATCAATATGTTGACCTCTCTCTCCTCTTTCCCTCCAGTCTCCTATAAGTGCCTCCCATTGGCCAAAGCCAGCAATAACGGATCCCAGGTGGTGCAGTCCATGCACGTCAGTCCTCCAGGACTTAGAGCAAGACAGAAAATGGTGGAGCATGATTCTAGGGCACACCAAGTTTACACAACTAGAATGCGGGAAGGCCAGGAGCCAAAGTCAGGTTTATCACGCCTTAGTCACTGCTTATATATATTCCTCTACCACACATTGCAGGTGCTTGGTAAATATTTGTTTAGTGAATGAGTTCCCATATGAAAGTTGAAGAAACTGAAGTTAGGAGGCTACTCATCTTGACTTTAGAAACCAGAGCCCTCACTACCCAGGAACCATCTCCCAGTCTATAACTTACTGCCTGCCCACTTGACCAAACATCATTTACTCCTTGGATGTCAAGGAAACTCTGTAACAATGGGTGCCTTCCACAGTAAACCTTTTCACATAAAATTTAATGATTGTTATGTGTAAACACTCAGGACTTATTCTCAGAATATAGACTTATGGATGGTACTTACTTGATCCAGTATTCCTCGCACTGGAATGGACAAGGACACCCTTGAGCCCTCATTCTCTTTTAGAATTCCCAAACACCCATCCTTAATGAAAGTAAATCTTGAATCTTCTAAAAATAGAGTAAGAAAGGACTAAGGCAGGAATGTCTGTTTTAATCCTGAAATAATTGCTATCTAAAATTGACTTCAGGGGCACCTGGGTGGCGCAGTCGGTTAAGCGTCTGACTTCAGCCAGGTCACGATCTCGCGGTCCGTGAGTTCGAGCCCCGTGTCAGGCTCTGGGCTGATGGCTCGGAGCCTGGAGCCTGTTTCCGATTCTGTGTCTCCCTCTCTCTCTGCCCCTCCCCCGTTCATGCTCTGTCTCTCTCTGTCCCAACAATAAATAAAAAACGTTGAAAAAAAAATTAAAAAAAAAAAATAATAAAATTGACTTCAAATGTACGTACCAGCAATATTATCAATGGGAAAGAAAAGTTGCCTTTGTATCAATGTCCACCTGGAGAATAGAAACAGCTCTAGGTATTTCAAAGGAATTAAACCAATTTCAACTGGTTATAAAAATCTTAAAATGTGTGGAAGAGCAAAAAGAACAAATTGACTATAATAAATCCTACATTCTCGTTTATGATTACATCTCCAGTGCCTAGCACTATACTTAGTATGTAGCAAGGGTTCAATAAATATATACTGAATCTATGACTATACTTGTAGGTGAGACTTGGTCTGTCAACCTAGGAAAGCCATGGATTCAATTGGAAAGCATTAGGATACCTGTATGACTCTGGTAATTCAGTGAATATGGATATGTGGTTTGGCCTTTGGTAGGAAATCACATTCAAAGCCTTCTGTTCACAACCTGTCAGTGGATAATATTTATTAAACATCTACTAGGTGCTAGATACTATTCTGGGCACTTTTCTAAGTACCTTGCATTATTAATTTACCTTCATAGTAGCCCTGTGATAATGAATTCATTGTTTCCCATTCTACAGATGAAGATGAAACTGAGACAAAGAGTGCTTTTTTTTAATGTTTATTTATTAATTTTGAGAGAGAGAGAAAAGAGAGAGAATGAGGGAGGGGCAGAGAGAGGGAGATAGAGCATCCCAAGCAGGCTCCATGACAACACAGAGCTCAATGCAGGACTTGATCTCACAAACTGCAAGATCATGAACTGAGCGGAAATCAAGAGTCAGATGCTTACCCTACTGAGCCACCCAGGCACCCCAAAGAGGTTTTAAGTAACATGTCTAAGATCATACAATGAAATAGCAAAGCCATGCTTCCACCCACAAAGTTTGATTCTACAAGCTACACTCAGTCTCCACGTCATTTGTCTCTTCATTGCTCAAGTGAGGAAAGTTTATTCTACCATTCTACCTTTATTTCCCATTTTTCCCATTGTGCTCTGAGGCAGAACCCAGCTAGGTGTTTCTGCAACCTGTTTCCTCTTCTTTCTGGGCCCACAGAGGATTTTACTTCCTAGTTTTTCCCTGTGATTACTGTAGCTGTGTGACTGAATTCCAGCCAGAGGAACATGAGCAGAGGTGATATGCATCACTTCCTGGCCTGGCCCATTAACCCTCTCGCATATGATGCTGTATGTGCTTTCCCTTCCTTTCAGCTTAAGGAAGGTAAGCACGGTGAGCTTGGATGCCATATTTTGAAGTGTGGGAGCCACAAAATGGAAGAAGGCTGGATCCCTGCATGTTTGGGGGAAAAGAGTCAGGAACCAACCAGGAACATCTGTGTTAGATTTAAGGGAACACAAGATAAACTTATATCAACTTTGTGCCACAATATTTGTTGGGGGTGTTTGTTGTAGCAGCTAGAGTTATCTTAACCAATATATATATGTGAATTGAGCTGATCTGTTATCCCTGGAACATGTGTCTCGCTTCTGCACATACTTTTCCTTAAAATCTCATTCTCCCATTCCAGTTATTCGCATCCTAAAAATTATTCAAGGCCTAAACCAAGACCAATTGCCTCTAAGCAGCTCTCTTCCACACCCATCAGCCACAGTGATATCTCCTTCCCTCAATGCCTATATCACTTTGTTGTCTATGCCTTTCATGTGCCCTTGTCATAGCTTCAATTTTGGATGTCTTGTTTTCCCAATGCGGTTGCAAGCTCTTCAAGGTCAAGGATCATGTTTTTATGCTTCTTGTATGTCTCTGAAGTATGTAATACGGTGTTGAGCCTTGGGAATTTTCAATAAATATGTGTGGGGAAAATGAATTTATAGATGCATTAGGCTCAATAAAATCTGCTTCCCTAAAAACGACCCTTCATTACTTCAAGCAGGAAGGCATGTAAACTATAATTTACTGGAGTTGGTGTTTTTATTCTTTTCAGTGACATATACATTCTAACACTTTTTGACAACTGCTTAGAGGAGACAGAAGGCATGCTCATCAAATTTCAGTTGACACAAAACTAAAGGTAATAAATAATGCACAAGATGACAGAATCAAAAGTAGGCAAGTGGGAATGAAGCAGATAGCATTTAATAAGGATAACTACAAGATTAAATTTTTAAAAACCAACAGCCCAGGGGCACCTGGGTGGCTCAGCTGGTTGAGTGTCCGACTTCAGCTCAGGTCACGATCTCACAGTTTGTGAGTTAGAGCCCTGCATCAGGCTCTGTGCTGACAGCTCAGAGCCTGGAGCCTGCTTCGGATTCTGGGTCCCCCTCTCTCTCTGTACCTCCCCCACTCATGCTCTGTCTCTCTCCCAAAAATAAATAAACATTAAAAAAAAAAAAAAAGGCCAGCAGCCCAATTGCAGTATGGAAAGACATGGCTAACAGAAAAAACTTTTTAAGTTTTAATTGGCTGCTGGGCTGACATGAGCCCAGGGTGGTATACAAGACCCCACACTAAGTTATGCTCCAGGCACCGAGTGGCAAAGTATTCAGGTTTTAACAGGGCACTGGCATGAATTAATGTCACTAGGTGGAGGCCAATTAGAAGCGGATGTAGCATCGATGTTAGGTAAAGGAGGGAACAAAGGGCAACGTCAGCGCATGGGTTAGCTTTCAGCTGTAGCATTAGTGGGAATCTCCTGTCTAAGGCCGCCATTAAGTGATTTCTGACACTAAGCTACCTGGGGCCCCTAAGAGTTTTGCCCCCAAGTAGGTCTTAAAGGTTTGTTATTTTACTTTTGGCCACACTCTCCTGTGTCAGGGTCAGAGCTGCCCTTCACTTAAGACACTTCACTTTTGAAGCTGAGAAGTATGTCATCTGGGTAAATTCAAGTCAGCTGTGAGACAGGTGAGAGAAAGCAAATCACATCTCCAGGCTCAGTTGGGACAATCATTCCAGGATCCTCAGATCTGCTTCTAGAAACCCACATTTGCTAAAAACTTGCCAGAATTCTGGCAAGAAGCCTATGGCCTAAGCCTTAGCACTGGATCATTTAAAAAGTGAATACAATCTTAGGCAGTGCTAACAGAAGCCTAGCATCTGGAACAAGGGTCCTGCTGTCGTCTGTGCTGGTCACAACACACAGGAAGAATTGTTTCTATTCCAGATACCATGATTTTTTTTTCTAAATAACATTTTATTTATTTTTGCTTATTTTTTTTAAATATGAAATTTATTGTCAACTTGGTTTCCATACAACACCCAGTGCTCATCCCAACAGGTGCCCTCCTCAATGCCCATCACCCACCCCCCATCAACCCTCAGTTTGTTCCCAGTTTTTTTTAAGAGTCTCTTATGTTTTGGCTCCCTCCCTCTCTAACCTTTTTTTTTTTCTTCCCCTCCTCCATGGTCTTCTGTTAAGTTTCTCAGGATCCACATAAGAGTGAAAACATGGTATCTGTCTTTCTCTGCATGACTTATTTCACTTAGCATAACACTCTCCAGTTCCATCCACATTTATACAAAAGGCCATATTTCATATAGCAGCACTTTCAACAACAGCCAAATTATGGAAAGAGCCTAAATGTCCACCAGCTGATGAATGGATAAAGAAATTGTGGTTTATATACACAATGGAGTACTACGTGGCAATGAGAAAGAATGAAATCTGGCCAGATGCCATGATTTAAAGGGATACAGGTGAACTGGTGTGTGTCAAAAAGAAGATGACCAGAATGTTAGAAACCAAATCACTAGTTACTTTTTGGTGGTTCAGGCTCAAGGCCTAGAAGGGGTCAAGATGGTGGGTGGGAGGGTGGTGTCAGGCAATGTAGATATTAGAACTGTCTCCAAATAATGTGAATGCCTCAAATAATGTGAAAGAATCCTAGCCTATTAGATAAGGCTAGAAGACAGAACAGGGACCAGTGGGTTTTAAGCCCAAAATGAAGATTTTAACCATTATAGCTCTTCAAAAGTAGAATGTGCTTTGTAAGTAAGAGAGGTTTAAAATGTTTTAAGATCTGGGGCACCTGGGTGGCTCAGTTAGTTGAGCATCTGACTACAGGTCAGGTCATGATCTCACAGCTCGTGAGTTTGAGCCCCATGTCGTTGGGCTCAAAGCCCGGAGCCTGCTTCAAATTCTGTGAGTACGACTCTCCACAACCCCTCCCCCACTTGCGTGCGCACTCGCTCTCTCGCTCTCTCTCAAAAATAAACATTAAAAATTTGTTTTAAATAAAATGTTTTAAGGTCTGATGATTTTCATAGATGTTCTAGCTGGAATTCAGGACCACTGGGTGGGAAGTTAGAGGATTTCTGATGTCTCATTCAAATCTATTGTTCTATGATCTAATCAATCTTTAAATTAGAAATGTGCTACAGAATATGAGGAAACAAGATTATTACCTGAGATTATTTTGGAGCTAGGGTCTGGGTTTTGAAGTGGATCTTCCCCTCAAAAGAAACAGAATTCATGGATGATTTAATCTCCAATATGTAAGAGGAGAAAAATAGACATTAAGTGCCATTAAGAAGAGAAAGACACTTCCTAAGGTGTATGGAAAAAGAAACATTCAACAAATACCATGAGAAATTGCACGGAGCCTGTACAGGCGTGAGGGGAAGGCCAGGGAGAAGGCTGGAAATCTTTTCCAGGGATGAGAAGTTGTGATGCTATGTAGTCTGACGCTGCGCAAGGTGAGCGCTTCTCTGTAGTGGGGAAAGCGTGCTTGGTCTTTGCCTCCCCTAGTCTGCGGCCCCTGGAGACAAACACACCAGAATCACATTGTTCGTGACAACGGACTGTCCTTGAAATACTGTGAGTTTCTATATGTCTGTTTTTCTCTACGTGTGTTTTTGGACTCTTCCTCTTTCTCACAGACGGGAAGAAACGCACTCTTTATAATCGCGAGTCTCACCTGGGGTGAGGGGTCATTGGCAGACTTGGGTACGAAGAGAGAGAGATTCTCACGCCAGGAAGTGGGGGTGGTACCACCTGCTGGGCAACCTGGGACCAAGAGAGCAGGGAGAGAGGTCAAAGTATTTAACCACAGAGGCAGCATCCTATCCTTTGCCTCTTGATCCCTGAGAAGCCCTCCAGTCACTCTGCCCAGAGCACTGCACGCTCTCCACGTGCGCCTTGGGGCTGATGTGAGGTGTGCACCTGCGGCGGAATACAGGTAACGTCAGGTCCGGGTCCACCGAGGTCCACCGAGGTCCCCCACCTGCGCACGGCTCGCTCGCTCCCCGCTCCCTCCGCCGCCTCCGCGAGCCCACTCCTCGTGCGGTGCTCGCCACTACAACCCCCACCTAGGCTGCCGCAAAACCCGAGAGCGCCGGGGTGGGCGCGCGGGCTGCGCGCGGACCGGCGCCGGGAGCTCTGGGCATGCTCAGTCGCGCGGGCAGGGCTCCGGGCGCGAGCGGGGCTCTTTCTGCATCACATTCATCTGCTGCCAAGGGAAGCCGCCGGGCGCTCGCAGGCTCTGCGCGCTGCCCGCGGGAGGACCCGGCCGCCGCGCCCCCGCCGCCGCCCCGCAGCCTCCTGGAGCCATGGCAGCGCTCGGCCACCCCGCCGCCTTCGGCCGGGCCACCCATGCCGTGGTGCGGGCGCTGCCCGAGTCCCTCTGCCAGCACGCGCTGAGGCGCGCCAAGGGCGACGAGGTGGATTTCGCCCGTGCCGAGCGGCAGCATCAGCTCTACGTGGGCGTGCTGGGCAGTAAGCTGGGGCTGCAGGTGGTGAAGCTGCCAGCCGACGAGAGCCTCCCCGACTGCGTGTTCGTGGAAGACGTGGCCGTGGTGTGCGAGGAGACGGCCCTCATCACCCGACCCGGGGCGCCGAGCCGGAGGAAGGAGGTGAGTGTCCGCCCGGCCACGCGAGGGGCGCGGCCGGGGACGCGCACCGGTCCCTCCCCCGCCGCCCGCGCCCGCGCCCCAGTTGCAGGCGGAATCGCGGAATTGGCCCCCGGGCTAGTTTAAAACTTACCATTTGGGGGAGAGGGTGTGTCTGAGAGAGAGAGTCAGAGAGAGAAAGAGAGAGAAGTTCATTGTTCACGCCTCCGGGCTGTCGGCACAGCTTGGGTGCCTCCAGGACGACCCGACTGAGTGTGGTTGTGCGGACTCCGGCAGGTGGGTGGGGTGGGAAATCCACCTCACAGACATTTTTATTTGGAAAGATTAAACAGTGGCAAAGACGATGCAACTCGGAGCGTTTCCGAGGGAGCAGGGGCAGGGAGGGTGGCTGTTCCAGGCGGGCGGGCGGATGCCGGGCGAGGACTCCGGGAGGGAGTGGGGGGCAGCGCCAGTGGGTGACACTGAAGCCCCCTAGCCTTGCCTAGGGTTTTCGGACCAGCGCGGGGCAGATGAACTAAGCGGGTGTCGGCGCCCACAGACCTAGGGCGTCCCGAGTTACTTTTGAGTGGTGAGGAGTGAGTCCAGCAGATTGTAAGGAGAATGGTTTGTTGGTGAGCTGTGAATAATGTGTTCGTGAATAGGCTAGGTGTGAAAAGCTGTACTCAGGGTAGGGTGCTGGGGGTGTGTGTCTGTGTTTAATTAGAAATGGTTGTTTCACAGATTCCATGATCTTTATTCTCTGTGTTTTTAAACTTCTAACAATTAGAGCTTTTTGTGTTCTCAGGGAAAAGGGACTCCTTTAAAATATTGCAGCTTGGGAAAATGGCTGTGATTGCTTTAAACCCGAGGTAGGTTGGTGGAGAGAGACAGAGTGAGAATGGATTTTAAAAAGCCATCTGGGCTGGGATTCCCCTTATTGCCCGGCTAAGAGCCCAGGCTCAAGACTCTCCGTTGCTATTGCATCGAGTGGCACTGCAAGAAGCTGGTGTTTTCTTTCATATCTGGGCGGTTCGGGGTTTTTTTCTTCTATTTTGTCTTTATTCAGTTCACATTGGAAATGCCCCCATAGAGCTTATGGTTAAAATATGCTTGTTCTAAGGACGCCTGGGTGGCGCAGTGGGTTAAGCCTCCGACTTCGGCTCAGGTCATGATCTCAAGCCTCGCATCAGGCTCTGTGCTGACAGCTCAGAGCCTGGAGCCTGCTTCGGATTCTGTGGCTCCCCCTCTCTCTGCCCCTCCCTGGCTTGCTCGCTCTCTCTTTCTCTCTCAAAAATAAATAAACATTAAAACAATTTTTTTAAAATATGCTTATTCTACACATGCTTCGCTAGTTAGTTGATAGAACCATACATGGGCTGAAAGAATAAGCATATTCCACTTAATTCTTCCTGAGACAATTTATCTTTTTTTCCACCCTGCCTTAGCAGACAACAAAAAGAGTAATGGGTCTTTTTCACTTTACCTTTTTATTTTCTTTGCCACACCTTTGGGTTTGTGAGATGGCCCACTCTATCTTAAACTGATAAGCATGTAACGCCATTTGAATACTTTCTAGTATGTCCTAGGCCATATGACACAATTGTGGTTTGTGCTTAAAAGAGTAAAAGATTTCAGAAACCTTTTCAAAATGGTACTCATTTGATGAAAGTAATCCAATTTCCTGTCAACATACTGTCACATATTTAATCATCCATTTCATTTTATTCCTGTAATAAAACCTTCCCAAGTTTGGCCTTCCCAATGCTAAAGTGGGCAGTGATCTTTCTCTGTCAGTTTTTGAGGCATACATTTTGGAACGGCTTCAGTCTTATATCGGTCTGGTGGCCCCTTGCCAGAGGCCACATAGTGTAGTGGGTAGGATCATCAGACTGCATCCAGTTCTGTGGCCTTGGGTAGTGTCTCTTGCCTCATTTTTCTCACCTGAAAAGTGGATATAATAATACCTATTTCATAAAGTGGTTGTAATAAATTTATTAATCTATCTGAAATTTATAGGATAGGACATTTCATGAATGCTGGTTATTATTCACTTAATATTAGGTCATGGAAGATTTGCTTCTTCTTGAGCAGTGAGAAGTCTACTATATAGTGATGTGACATTACAGTGACATTTCTCCTTCCCAGGGTGAAGGGGAGTCATCTGCATACCTTAGGATCCATCCTAATCTGCTTTGTAGCACTTCCTCCCAGCTTGAGTTTCCTGCAGGTACACGTTTCCCAAAAACACCTTTGCCATTGCACATGATCTGAATCAGCAGAGTAGCAGACCTTCCAGCTGGAGAGAGAAATATGGGCAGTTGTATTAGATGGGGTGCTTCTGGAAAGCAGGGCTATTCAGGGTGACTAACACTCTTTGAAACTGCTCACAATACCAGTTTACTGCCTTAGTTGTTGAGTGAATAAATGAATAAATGAAATCCTAACTAGCTGATATTAACAAGCTGATAATAATTACTTCAAGGCCTTCTTTGTACTGTTGTATATATTTTTCATGCGATACTTGACTCTCTAACTGAAATTCCACAACGACTAAGGCATTATTTTAAGATTATTGCCACTGATATCCTTGCCTTCTGTCTCCTTATTCTCCATTCCATTCTTCACACTGTAACTAAGCTGGTCTTTCTAAAACTCAAATCTGATCCTGTCCCTGCTGTGATGAAACTTCTTGAGGGACCCCTATTAAGCTTTATGAACCCATTGAACTGGACTCTCTTGCTTTTCCAGCTTCAGTTGCATCTCTGACCCTACCCCAGGTGCCTACCAACCCTTTGGCTCAAGCCAGCTTCTTTCACTAAAGCTCACCATGCTGTTGCTTTTCTAGGCATACATTTCTCCTTTTTCTGGGACATTCCGCCTCTTTCCTCTTCTCCATTTCTTCTAGCTGTTCCTATTCATGCAGCACTTCTCAGCTTACTGGTATCATTAATATTACTAGCTATTCTCTCTCGGGTGCTTGCCATCTGCCAAACATTGTGTCAGATTTATGTCACAGGTTTCACTGAATGCTCACATCAACTCTTAGAGCTCAGTGCTATCATTATTCTTACTTTTAAGTTGATGGAATTGAGGCTTAGATGGATTAAATCATTGGCCAGGATCATAGAGTAGAACCAGTGAAACCAGGATTTGAACTCAGGTTTGTAGGACTCAAGCTCTAGTCACAACCACTGTGATACTAGACAACCAAGTCTAGGGTTCGCTCTCCTTTTATGAGCACCTATGACTCTCTGCACTCCCTTCTGTGGTATTTGTCGTACTTTATGGTAATGGCCTGTTTTACCTTTCTGTATCCCTCCACTGTTATGAAAACTGTCAGGGCAGGGATCACATCTACATTCTTCAACATTTTATAACCAGGACCTTGCACACAAGAGTCATGCAGCAAATATCTTTTTGAACAAGTGTGTCCATGACTTTAGGTCAACCTTAGATTTCCCTCCTTATGACATATTTGGTGTTTTGCAAGCATTCTCAATTAACAGAGCCCCAAAAGTTTCATTATAAGTGCAGGTGACTTATAACTGTTTTACTCTTCCTCTCCTTTCCCCTGACTCTGTCTCTTATTATTTTGCTTGTTTTTATAAAAATCCTGAGAAATCCTTCTTTATCAAAGCATCATGTTATATTTAATGACTTTTCTTTCTTGGAAGAAAGGACTGAGAACCGAACTCAAGAAAATAACCCTCTGTGAAAGGAGTGTTTGCCACAATGGGGCCTCCCAAGATTAATAAAACACAGACACTATCTGCAGGAAGCTTAAGTTTTAGTGAAGAAAACTGTGTACAGAGTCAGCAAATAATGTTAAGTGTCTCATAATTCTGTGTCTTCATGAATAGGAATATTTTAATGTTTAATACTTTAAAGACAAATAAATTAGCTTTTAGAACTAGTCTTTTTTTTTTTTTTTAGTTTTTGAGAGAGTGTGTGTGCATGCTCATGTATAAGTGGGGGAGGGGCAGAGGAAGAGAAAAAGAGAGACTTTTTCCATGCCCACTGTGGAGCCCGACCAACACAGGCTCCATCTCGTGACTGTGAGATCATGACCTCAGCTGAAATTAAGAGTTGGATGTTTAACCAACTGAGCCATCCAGGCACTCGGAGAACCAGTCATATTTTAAATGAATCCAGCTTAATTTCTGAAGGAAAAAAAGTCAGTTTACAAATGTCAATGTCCTATAAACAAATACCTAAGAGCTAATGTAAGACAAGTGACAGGGTGTGAGAATTGGGTTTTTAAAAAATTAAAAATTTTGGATAAATTATACACTTCTGCAATACTAAAATGAAAAGGTGTAAGAGGATAAATATGCAGTGAAGTTGTCTCCCTGCTCTTGTACCTGACTACCTGGTTCCCTTTCTTAGAGGCAACTTTTAATACCATTTTCTTGATTTTTCCTTCTAGCAGGTTTTTAGTACCTAATAAATGATTAACTGACAAAGGCTACTCAAGCAAAATTGTAAAGTATATCCTGTGCCCTTTAACCCCTCTTTGAGAGTTATTTTATCCTTTACCAGGTATCAAGGATTGGTATGTGGAATATTTTGTCTAGGAGAGAAAAAAACACAGACTCATTCTCACAGTGTGAGAATGGCTTTAATTATCCTTTCCTGGACCATTTGCATTTTTAGGGACCTCTTTAGGAAGGCAATGCATAGCACAGTAATAAATCTCAAAAGTGGAATTAGACATTAAGGTAGGGCAGGGAGGTATAAATGGAAAGAGTGAGCAATACATATTTCGATAGAAATTCCCCTTTTATTAGAGCACTTAACTGTTTGGATCTACGTATTTTGGCCCTGGGTATATTCTTTGGTTAGGCTAAAAGCATAACCCTTTTGATCCCAGAGGCAAATTGAATATGAAACCAATGTCTAATGACTAGCTAACATGTGCCAAGTTATGTGTGTCTGTGAATTGCAAAACATGGTATTATTATTAGCTCTATTTAAAAGAAGGAAACTGAGGCTTAGGTAACCAGAGTTAAGTAAGTTGTCCAAAGACACACAACTAATAAGTGACAAAACTGAGATTTTCATGAAAATATGAAGGTCATTTTTGCTTGAAGTGCTTGTAGCCTGTTGTGGTTAATCATAACAGAACATTAAATCAATACAAAACAACTACCTGAATCCCATTTTATACAGCTAACAATACATAATCTCAGTTGGATATTAACGAAGTGAATGTTTTACTTCTGTCATCTCATAAATGAGAGTAGATTATTTTCATTTTAGTTAAAAAATAATTATCTGGTCATTTACATGAAACACCAGAATTATTTTATTTTATTTTTTTTTTATTATATGAAATTTATTGTCAAATTAGTTTCCATACAACACCCAGTGCTCCTCCCAAAAGATGCCCTCTTCAATGCCCATCACCTACCCTACCCTCCCTCCCACCCCCCATCAACCCTCAGTTTGTTCTGTTTTTAAGAGTCTCTTATGCTTTGGCTCTCTCTCCCACTCTAACCTCTTTTTTTTCTTTTGTTTTCCCTTCCCCTCCCCCATGGGTTTCTGTTAAGTTTCTCAGGATCCACATAAGAGTGAAAACATATGGTATCTGTCTTTCTCTGTATGGCTTATTTCACTTAGCATAACACTCTCCAGTTCCATCTACGTTGCTACAAAGGGCCATATTTCATTCTTTCTCATTGCCACGTAGTACTCCATTGTGTATATAAACCACAATTTCTTTATCCATTCATCAGTTGATGGACACGTAGGCTTTTTCCACAATTTGGCTATTGTTGAGAGTGCTGCTATAAACATTGGGGTACAAGTGCCCCTATGCATCAGTACTCCTGTATCCCTTGATGAAACCCCCAGAATTACCTAGGCACAATTTGTCCAGAATTGTGTTGTTTACCAGGAGGCTGGACGATTGCTTTTTTTAAATGCACACATTTCCTCAAACTTCTTTTTAACATCAGGTGAGAAAACTGCCCTAAGCCATAATTAGAAATTACTCTTACTCTCACCAAGATGGAAGGTGAATGTGCTGGAGGCTCTTTCCATGGCAGCGGATTAATAGTTCGTGATAAACTTCACCTCCAACTGGATAGAACAACTGCTCCTTTTCAGGATGTTTCTTTTTTGACTCTACTTGGCCTTGGCAATGAATGTTTGGAAATTGATATGTCTTGGAAACTGGAGTACATCTATTATATAATGCAATCTATTCCCATGCAGTTGATCTTGAAAGCCTTGAAAATAAAGAACGTAATGATGAGTAGGGAGTGACTTCTATTAGATACTATTAGCTGAAAATGAGCTTTCTGCAGAGATTCCTAGAATCATTAGAGAATCGTTATAAAACTAAGAAGGCAGAGATGGATCCCTATAATTCAGATATGCTGGAAAATTGCTTTTGCATGTATTTAAATTCTTGTTGAGCTCATATTTCCTCAAAATTAGTTTTATTAGAGTAATGATGTGTATCTATCCATTACTATATGCCTCAACACAGAAAAATGTACTTAAGACTTTCGAACAAATAGATTTACCTTCCATTGATTTTGCCTCATAAATAAATTATTCATGGCCTCTTATGAATCTCACTATAAATTTGGAGATGCATGTTTATTTTTTTTTTTAATTTTTTTTTTCAACGTTTTTTATTTATTTTTGGGACAGAGAGAGACAGAGCATGAACGGGGGAGGGGCAGAGAGAGAGGGAGACACAGAATCGGAAACAGGCTCCAGGCTCCGAGCCATCAGCCCAGAGCCTGACGCGGGGCTCGAACTTACGGACCGCGAGATCGTGACCTGGCTGAAGTCGGACGCTTAACCGACTGCGCCACCCAGGCGCCCCTGGAGATGCATGTTTAAAAACTGAGTGTTGGTTGTTACTTATTTTACTGGCATTTGCTGTTCAACTCTGTAACCACTTCAGAAAGCCTCATTTTCTAACTGGACATGTGGTAGAGTTCATTCTCCTGCTCAAGGGGTATCATAATTAAAGTTAAAATAACTGAAATTTTAATGAGAGAAAGAGAAGTTTCATTCCTGTCTTGTATAGAACATGGCGTGTTGTTCATTCCAGATAGTCAATAAATATTTACCATAAATAAATCCCCAGTGTTCCATCACAATGCTCCCCTCACCTTTGAAGTTAGCTTTTATTGCTTTCCCTAAACTGATATGAGGTATTAAATCTGTTAGAGTCCTCAGGCCCGTTTCATAAGTAGGCACTTTTCATCCAAATGGACAAGCAGGAGTAGTCTTAAACAACAAATCCCATTTAAAATGCGTGCATATGATGCCATCCTAGTTCACTTCATCATTGTCAAACAGTTTAATAATGTACATTGTCTTCCTGAAGCTGAGTGCTGAAGGAGCAGTAGTATCACATGGAAAGAATAAATCATCAGACTTTAGACTCCTGTTTCTAAATGTTTAGGTCATCCAAGCAAGTATGACCAGAGGAAAAAACACAGCAGACTAAAAAGATGAAAGTATACATTATTACGGGGTCGGTTTAAATCACTGTGGGCAAACTTAACTTAGTTTATGTTAGCAAATTAAAGAGAATACAACCTCTAAGCTGCTTTTGCAAGTAGGTGCGCTCATGGGAGGAAATTGTCATTATAGTGAAGATGAATACATCAGTATGTTGCTTTATTTGAATATGTGTGATTAAATAAACCTTTGCCTTAATTAAAAATATTTATTTGATTTCTTTGTTCTTGTTTCAGAAATATTAGAGTTTTCTAATTTGCTTACAGGTCCTATTCATAGGGGACATGGAGGGTGAGAGAAGGATAAGAGATATGGAAAAATTGATGGGGCAATGTTGATAACTTACATTTGTGAGATGAGATGAGGGTTTAATGAATAAAAAATACTGGTTTTTATTCAACCTGAAACATTATACTTGTCCTACTTAATTAACCAATCATATAAACTCATGCCTTGCTAATGATGATCCATTATGAGATGAAGCTGAATTATGAGTGCATGATTGCATTAAAAATGACTGTGCTTTTGAAGGTAAAGCAATAGTAGTTGCATGACTCCTGTATGTTTATGCATTCAACAACTGTCTCCTACATGCCAGACCCAACGTTTGGTGCTAGGGAGATAGAGATGAATTAGATCTCACTAATGCCCTCAGGATCTCACAGTTCACCAGGGATGCAGACTGGTGGCAGATGCTTGCAGAACAAGGGGAGAGGTTTCACGACAGAGTTCTCTCTGGTGCTATGGAAACTCCGAGGAGGTATATCTGACCCACACCAGGACTTCTCAGAAGAGATTATTGAGCTAGAAGTAATGGGAGAAGTCAGAGAGGACAGCCTTCCAGAGATAGCACTATGAAGTAGGATGAGGGTGATACTCCAGTAAAAATTAATTTCATTAATGTTGAAAAGGATGCAGGATTGAAAAAAGCCCACCTATGCCCTCTCAGAACTTTGAGATTTTGGATCTGTAACTCCCAAGTTCACCAAGAGAACTATATCCTTAACTGTATTTCCTGTTTGGGGCCTAAAGGGATTTGGTTCCCTAGCACAACCTATTCCTAATTGTCCACTTATTTCTTGAGGTTGCTAGCATGCCATTTTGCAGACGCAGTAATTTTTCCTCTTTGGCCCCAAATTTGTCGCATTAGGATGTATCAGGCAAATATGACATCCCATAGTATATAGATATATATAACATTATCCAGTCAAGATAAGAGAAAACTATTTCCTCTTTGCTGTCAAAATGTGGTTTTATTTACAAATCTCTCCATCTTGGCAGAGCTGAATTTTCTACATGCTGTGAAAGGCAACGTGGTAGGGATATAACGCCATCCTAGAGGTTAGGGGATGCTGGTTTTGACTTTTTGCCTTGATATGAATATCTAGTATTCTTTACAATTTGGAGATGCTCTGCTTTCTTTCTGGATCTCAGGTCATGTTGAGATGGGACATGGTGGGTGAGAGAAGGATAAGAGATGTGGAAAAATTGATGGGGCAATGTTGATAATTTACATTTGTGAGGTGAGATGAGGGTTTGATGAATAAAAAATACTGGTTTTTATTCAACCTGAGACATTATATTTGTGCTACTTAACTAACCAATCATAAAACTTATGTCTTGCTAGTGATACTCCATTATGAGATGAAGCTCAATTTACTCTGTTTCAAAAGCTCAGCTTCCTTAACCATTCATAACATACTTGAAAAGTAGTTTTTTTGTATAGAAAGCTATAGATAAAAGCCATTGGAAGAGTATAATATCCCTAGACCCACACAATTTCTATCATCCCATGACTCTCATCAGTGTCTGCCGGTTGATGTGTCTGTGGTAAACGTGAATCAATGGCCTGAAGAAATGAAGAGCTGGAAACTGTGTTTTTTGCCAGACATGCCCATGGCAGTTCTTTCTTATAAACTCTTCTTACATATGTGTTGATTTCCACTCCTGGTGCTACATTTTGAGCTCTGTTTTCTAAATTTTGACTTTTGTCTTCCAAAATTGCATGTTATTTTTCTGAATAAAGAAAGAAAAAAGATAGCCATTTAACTGTAGCTTTTCTGTAGTTACCTATGTATAATTTTTAAAATATAATTTATTGTCAAATTGCTTTCCGTATAATACCCAGTGCTCATCCCAGCATGTGCCTTCCTCAATACCCATCACCCTCTTTCCCCTCTCCCCCACCCCCCATCAACCCTCAGTTTGTTCTCAGTATTTAAGAGTCTCAATGGTTTGCCTCCCTCCCTCTCTGTTTGTAACTATTTTTTCCCCATCCCCTCCCCCATGGTCTTATGTTAAGTTTCTCAAGATCACACGTGAGTGAAAACATATGGTATCTGTCTTTCTCTAACTGACTGATTTCACTTAGCATAGTACCCTCCAGTTCCATCCATGTTGCTGCAAATGGCCAGATTTCATTCTTTCTCATTGCCAAGTAGCGTTCCATTGTATATGTAAACTACATCTTCTTTATCCATTCATCAGTTAATGGACATTTAGGCTCTTTCTATAGCTATGTATAATTTAATATTGTTAAAAGTAAGATATTGATGTAATTATTTTTAAAACTTGGAGGTATGTTTGTGGTAAACTTGGACATTCTTTGTCTGAAATCATTCAAAGAGCTAAAATTAATAATCTTGTTGCAGTTAAAAGATACTAATGGAAGAAAAACACATCCACTTTATTCTCTTAATTGTTACTATTTTTTTTTTTTTTTTTTTTTTTTTTTTTAGTCCTAGGGAACCATCATTTTACAAAGAAAGAACTATAGTTCAGCTTTGGGTCATATTTTAGGTCACTTGTGATATAAACATATTTTCCAATTCAAGAGTTTTCTGTGGAGAAATTAAAATCTAGTGCTTTATTTTGAGGTACTGAAACCATTTTGCTCTTGCTTTTGGTATTCTTCTGACTTTTCTTATGCCATCTTAGTCCTCTAGCAGGGACCCAGGTTTTCCAGCTCCTCTTCCTGCAAAAAATACAGTGTTGAGAGAGAGAAGTACCCTAGTCACAAAGGGTACTGATTTCATTTTTACATTACGCTCAAACTAAGCATCTCTAAAGCTTTCAGCCTCCCCTAGTCTCCAAGCTTCCCCAGGCCACCCCATGTGAGTAGTTTAACAACGAATAGAGCACAGCTTCAAGACAAGGCTTCTTGTATAGTTGTGTGTGTGTTTTCAAAGTGCTGCTCTCCAGCCATCATAGAGGGGTCATGAAATCAATTCAGTGGGTCATGACCAGCCCTTTTATTTTTATTGTAACAGAATCAATAGAAAATGTCAGAGTACACTGCAACATAGTAGGATAAATACAGTGTCATGAAACTTTTTTCATTTTGATACATTTGTGTTTGTATGTATAGTAATTACGTATATAAAATACATTCCTTGCTGTAGATAATTGGCAAAAAAAAAAAAAAGTGAAACCCCCCTGTATCTCCTTTCAACCAGATTGCACCTTTTAGCCTCTTCATAGAAATTCTGGAGGACCATGCCTGTTGTCCAGTTGGGATCTGGGAATCATGGCAAAAATCCCAAATGTTTATGTATATCAAGTCACATTTTATTTCCATTTACCTAGGTTAGAAATGGAACCTTCTGGCTATTTGGACCCCTGTCCATTCAGGGGAGAAAAAAAAAAGTTTACTTGAGGAACATGAGGAGGAGAAAGACTGTCAACTCCACCATTTTCTAGACACTGATTCTGCCTCTCCTTTGGTAACATTCTAAGCCAGTTAAGGGAAGGTTACATTGATTAAAACGGGCAAGCATGGTTTCCATTTGAATGGGCACCTTTTTCATTTTTTTGAGAGTGGATTCTGTGGTGGCGCCACAGAACTGAACCACAGAGTTCCTTGCATCCAGAGGGGTGACTCCTGACATTTTCCTGCCAGCAGCCTCCAGGTGAAAGCTATCTGCATTGACCCCAGGAAGCCTCAGTGTCTAATGTCAGGATTTCCATTCCACTAGAGATGGAAACTCAGAACACTTTTCTGTTGTTGTTGTTCAAAGAACCCCAGAATATGTCAAAACGCAGAATCTCCTAAAACATAATTTTAATGTTCACATCATTTTCAGAACACTGACTAAAGGCCTAGCAGGGACCTTGAAAATCACTGGTTTCACCATTTTTCTTTCACACTTGTGCAACACTGAATAGGTGTAAATCCAGCCTTTACAGAAGAACGCCCAAATGAAATTTAATTTTCTTCCTCAAGTAACCCATTTCAGCAATATTTGTGAGTGTTGGTGCTCATTAAGTATGAGTCATTTGGACTGACATACAGGTTTGGGTTCATTCTGACAAAGTGTATTTGGTTAGGAACAAGTTAGTCTGTGATTACAGGAAAACGGTACCCGATTTCCAATGGTAAACCCCACCCCCACCCCCTTCACAGCTGAGCAGCCTAGTCCTGAGAGTGGAGTGTACTCTCACACCTGCTCTTTTGTCCCCCTCAAAAGGAGTGCTGTCAAGATTTCGGTAAGGGAATGATAATAGAGGCAAACAGTGTGTTGCTGTGATTGGAGAAATTGTGTGTTTGTAGAAAAAGGGCTTGGAATTGTGCATCTTGGAACTATGTTTACGTGAGAAAAAATGGGTAGTGCAATTGTCATGTCTATGACAACATTTTTCTTTGTGAGCACTGAGCTGGATAACTGAAGCCTTGGAGTGGTTTGCAAGAGAACTGAGGACGAATATTGCTTCTAATCTGGTCCCCAGAGAGAAGCTTCTTGGTGAGGGGGGGGAAGGAATGGGGATTTAGGCTGGAACACTTTTTTGAAAGTAAATGACGAAAAACATACAAGACGTTGCCCGCTGGCCTCAACGTGGCTGAGGGCTCAATTAGGATTCGATCCACGCTCCCTGAAAACACTTGCCTGCCCTGAGGTCAGCCTAATGACTGGAAACTCTGCAAATGTAACAGCTACTGTCCCTTGGACTGTTTTCAACACACAACATATGCACATACAGTTTATACACACTCAGTATCAAGTTTGGATAAAATCAGTTTTCTAACAATGTCTTCCTTGTGTATAATGCTTGGTAGTGATGCAGATCATCAAAACCGATTAGAGAGATTCTTGAGTTACATTATTTTGGTGGACCACTATCCAGGAGAAATATTTTTTTTAATGAATTCTGCTTTTTCACTGGGCTCTCTCAGCCCAGGATCACCTCTATATCATCCTTCCTTCCTCTTGATGTCACCCCTTTTTAGAGCTGTCAATGGAGGAGAAAGGGTGTATGCAGTTCCTGGAACTTTCTTACCCTCCCTTACCCTCCTCATGTTGGGGAGTTCCTTTAACCCCATGGATTTATCCTCATATTCTGGGTCTGGATAGTGATTTTCATATTGCAGGTTTCAACTCATAGGTGGATCATAAAGTCCACCTAGCAGGTCACTCTACTTTTTGTTTGCTTTCTTGCAAACAAACTAGAATTGAAAATACCGGAGCACGTTCATTACCCATAAGACAGCCAGGTGTTTTTTCATTTACATACATACAAATATATACATGTTCACTAGTGTGTTGTGGGTTGTGATGTAAGATGTATTTGCCATTGAAATCTGCTTATCTAGGAGACCAAGATAAAACTTTAAAAAAGTACTAAAATTACCTTTTATTGACAGTCTTTGCTGTTTGCAGCAACAATAGAATTTTGGCATGTGTCAGAGGCACTGACTTTCATTGAGCAAATAGGCTGTTTGTCTCCTTTTATTACCTAGTAGGAAGGTAAAGCCACTTGTGTAAATGCAGCAAAATGCAGGAGATGGAAAGGAAGGGAAGAAAAGTAAACAGTGTAGATGGTAGGTTTTGAGTTCTTCTCAGTAAGTAGGCATTTCAAATATTAAGGACTCCTTCACATAAATGCTATAGAGTATTTCTGTACTCTTAGACATATCTTCATTTGTACACCAAATTATGATGATGTGTTATTACAGGCCAGGATGGCAGGTGTTTAGAAAGCACACCTGTTATTAAAAAAGCCACATTTGGGGCGCCTGGGTGGCTCAGTCGGTTAAGCGTCCGACTTTGGCTCAGGTCACAAACTCACAGACTGTGAGTTCGAGCCCCGCGTTGGGCTCTGGGCTGATGGCTCAGAGTCTGGAGCCTGCTTCCGGTTCTGTGTCTCCCTCTCTGTCTGCCCCTCCCCCTTTCATGCTCTGTCTCTCTCTGTCTCAAAAAAAAAAAAAAAAAAAAAAAAGTAAAAAAAAAAAAAGCCACATTAGGGACGCCTGGGTAGCCCAGTCAGCTAAGTGACAGACTCTGGATTTCGGCTTAGGTCATGATCACATGGTCTGTGATTTTGAGCCCCCGCGTTGGGCTCCACGCTGACAGTGAGGAGCCTGCTTCAGGATTCTCTGTCTCCCTCTCTCTCTCTCTCTCTGCCCCTCCCCACTCACAGTCTGCCTCCCTTCCCCCTGCCCCAAGAACAAATAAACATTTTTAAAAAATAAATAAAAGGGCCACATTAGAACCCAGTACATTTTTATGTTTTGTTGACCCCAGCCTCACTTCTACCCATTCTACTGTCCCATGCCCCGCACTGATCTGCCCATCGGCATCTTCACTGTGCCCCACTCCCTAAATCCATCGTCACTTGAGGTGCCAGATCATCTCAGGTGCCTCAGTCATTGTCATTCCCAACATGCATACCCCTCACACAGAATCTGGTACCTAGAGACATGTCCTTTTAAACTGCCTCAGGAGGCAGACTGATTCCTGTGACATTCCTTGAGCTGTGCTTTTTCCTCCTTTCCATTGCCTTCAGGGGTGGAAGAGGACAGCTATGAATTTAAATTATGGTTCCACTGCTTATTAGCTGTGTAGCCATGAGCAAGTTGAGCTTCAGTTTCATCCTCTGTAAAAATTGGGCAGGGGGGGGGGGCAGTTGACCATCTGTAACTTTGTTAGGATGCCTATATGCATTAACATGTTAAAGTGCCTAGCAGTACTGTGCACAGAGTAGCTCTTCTGTCAGTGATAGTCCCTCCTCTTATGTTATCTGCTTTCTGTATTTGTAGAGAGCTGTCAGTCATTTAAGCCCCTAAGGTGGAGACTGTGCTTTACTCTTGCTACTTCCCACCCTGAAACTAAAGATCTCCATCCCTTTGGCTTCAGCCTTGCTGCCCGTAACCCTTTAGACAATAAGACTCTGCCTAGCAATTGGGATTTGTGGCTCTTTTTGCACCCCTATGCTGGCTTAACCTGAAACATGTCAGAAGGTTGGGAATACCATTAGAACATATGCTTGAGCCTGCTTGGGCAGCTGGATCAATCCCCCAGCACCTATGTGGCTACTCTACAGGCAGGTCTGATGAGGGCACTAGCTTTCTCTCCACCTCACTTTTGTAGGAGTAAGTCATCCTTAACTGAATCAAAAGATACTGCCCTTTCCATAATTCTTCATACCCTGGTCTTCTAGGTAAAAGAATACTTAGAGAATCTCTTCCTTTCAATTTACCATTTGATCCTGAACTATTCGTTTATGGGTGTTTAGATTTGAATTCACATTTCTAGTATCTGTATATTTAATATGTTTTCCATTTTTAAGGACTTTAAATTTTTATTTTATTAAATTTTTTATTATTACCCTTTTTATTGAAGTATAGTGAACATATAATTTTATATTTTAGGTGATACAACATAGTGATTCAACAACGCTATATATTGCACAGTACTCAAGAGGAGAGTAGCCACTATACAACATTATTACAATATTGTTATTATTATTTTTATTTTAGAATAGTTGACACACAGTGTTACATTAGTTTCAGGTATACAACATAGTGATTCAACAAGTCTATATGTTATGCTATGCTCACCACAAGTGTAGCTACCATCTGTCACCATACAGTGTTCTTACGATACTATTGACGGTATTCCCTATACTGTACCTTCTTTCCCTGTGAATTATTCATTCCTTAAGTGGAAGCCTGTGTCTCCCACTCCCTTTTACCCATTTTGCCCATCCCTCTACTCTCCTTTCTGGCAAACATCAGTTTGTTCACTGTATTTATGGGTCTTTTACTGCTTTGGGTTTGTTGTTGTTGTTGTTGTTGTTGTTGTTGTTGTTCATTTGTTTGGTTTTTTAGATTCCACATATAAATGAAATAATGTGGTATTTGTTTTTGTCCGACTTACTTCATTTATCATGAATGATACCCTCCAAGACCATCTGTGTTCTCACAAATGGCAAGATCTCATTCTTTTTTGTGACAGGATAATATTCCATTATATATACACACATACACACATATATATACATTATACACACACACACACACACACACACACACACATCTTCTTTATCCATTCATCTGTTGGTGGTGACTTGGGTTGCTTTTATATCTTGGCTGTTGTAAAGCTGCAATAAACATAGAAGTGTGTATATTTTTTTGAATTAGCATTTTCATTTTCTTTGGGTAAATAGCCAGTAGTGGAATTACTGGATTATATGGTAATTCTATTTTTAATTTTTTGAGGAATTCAACTACTTTTCATAGTTGCTGCACCATTTTACATTCCTGTCAACTGTGAAGCAAGAATTCCTTTTTCTCCACATCCCTGTCAATACTTGGTATTTCTTGTCTTTTTTGGTCTAGCCATTCTGATATCTTATATTGTGGTTTTGATTTGCATTTCCCTGATGATTAGTGATGTTGAGCATCTTTTCACATATGTGTTGGCCATCTGTATGTCTTCTTTGGAAAAATGTCTGTTTAGGTTCTCTGCCCATTTTTTTGATCAGAGTATTTGTGTTTTGGTGTTGAGTTATATAGGTGTATATCTTGGATATTAACCCCTTATCAGATATGTAATTTGCAAATATCTTCACCCATTCAGTAAGTTGCCTTTTTGTTGTTGATGGTTTCCTTTCTTGTGCAAACCAAAATAAAAAGCTTGAGCACATTGAGCATGATGTTAGCTGTGGGTTTTTTATATGTGGCCTTAATTATGTTGAGGTATGTTTTCTCTAAACCCACCACTTTTTTGAGAGTTTTTATCATGAATGGATGTTGAATTTTGTCAGATGTTTTTTCGGCCTATATTAAGATGATCATGTGATTATTATCCTTGATTTTGTTAATGTGGTGTGCTACATGGATTGATTTGCAAATATTGAACCAACCTTGCATCCCTGGAATAAAATCCACTTAATCATAGGGAATGATTTTTTTAATGTGTTGTTGAGTGTGGTTTCTTAATATTTTGTTGAGGATTTTTACATCTATGTTCTTCAGGGATATTGCCCTGTAGTTTTTGTTTGTTTGGGTTTTTTTTTTTTTTTTTTTTTTTTGGTTTTGGGGAGGTTTTTGGCAGTGTCTTTGGTTTTGGTATTGGGGTGATACTGACCTTATAGAATGTATTTAGAAGCTTTCCTTCCTCTTATGTTTTTTGGAATAGTTTGAGGAAAATTGGTATTGACTCTTCTTTAAATGTTTGGTAAAATTCACTTGTGAATCCATCTGATCCTAGACTTATGTTTTTTGGGAGTTTTTTAATTACTGATTTATATGTTCACATTTCGTATTTCTGATTCAGTTTTGGAAGATTGTATGTTTCTAGAAATTTTTGCATTTCTGCCAGGTTGTCTCATTTATTGGTGTATAATTTTTTGTGACAGTCTCTTATAATCCTTTGTATTTCTGTGGTGTTGATTGTTACTTCTGTCCTATTTCTGATTTATTTATTTATTTATTTATTTAGGTAGTCTATTTTTTCCTTTAAGAACTTTAAAAATTCTTCTTTCATTGCAAGGTGAAATTACACCTAGAAATGAGTCTTGGTTTCACTTCTCAGTTATATCATCTTTGGCAATTCACAAGTTTTAGTTTCTACTGAAATATTTCTTCCTCCTTCCCAAGGATGTTGAAGACCAAAGTATATTGAATACTATGATGCCTTATACAAATGTGATTACACTGGTAACATTGTTATGGTAAATGATAGACTGTACATAATGATTACAGTAACTTTATTACTTATGGACTAGAGATGACTAGCTTATTCTTGAAGATGTCTCTGACTAGATCTGAGCAGTGTCACTTGCACTGTGACCACTAAGCCCTGATACCCTTTTAGGAGGAGCCCTGATAGAGGCACTCTTAAAAAGCTTTAGTCAACTCTAAAGACCCAGATCTACTCTGGAAACTCTGAACTCAGGCAGATAAACTTTGGGTACAGTTTTGTCATTCTGTAAAAAAAGATAGCATGCCTCTTATTCATTTAATTGTTATTGAGTGCCTGCTGTATGTAAAACTGATAAAGTAAACAAATATGATGCCCACCCCAATGGAACCTTATCAGGGAGTCTAAGTGGGGAGATAACCATAAAATAAACAATCCCAAATATATGCATATTTAAAAACAGTAAATACTGTAAAGGAAAAGGATGTTTTACTTCATAAGGTTGTAAAAATAAGAGACCTTTGCTGGAAAGGACTTGAGTATCAGTTTTTACATATACCTCTTATTAAATAGTAGGTAGTAAATGTTCATTGATCAAATGATAAATAACTGGTCTAATATAATGTTACCAGAGATACTCCCTCAGGCAGTAAAGAGGTAGATTGGCATTGAGGGGGCACCTGGACTAGGAAGTCTTAAAACGTCTCTACTTAAAAGCTGTGTAGCTAAGAGCTAGCAGATGATTGCTGTGGACTTTAGGATTCCCATCTGTTAACTGGGGATAATGCTGCTCTTTGTCATTCTCTATTGTCTTGAGCTTTAAACAGAGAAGTGGGGTGCCTAGATGGCTCAGTTGGTTAAGTGTCTGACTCTTGATTTAGGCTCAAGTCATGATCTCATGTTCATGGGATCAAGCCCCATGTTGGGCTCTGTGCTGACTGTGCAGAGCCTGCTCTGGGCTCTCTCTCTCCATCTCTCTCTGCCCCTCTCCCACTCATGCATACACCTGTGCAAATGTTCTCTCTCTCAATAAATAAATAAACTGTAAACTTAGCACCTGTAGGAACTGGGCCACAGCCTGCCCTGCCACAACATCACAACATCTGGAGATGGGTCCCTAGTCCCACAGTCCTCTCTGTAGAAATCTTAGAACCAGCTCTTGAGGGAGTCCCGTAGCTTGCCTGATGTGGGTCTCAGACCTTTGATAGCAGGATCTATAGCAATGGCACTGCGTATGGCTAGCTTTTTGCCACATGTTAAAGGATTACCTATTTTATGGAATTTCTAGGGAGAGCCCTCTGTTAGACCCAGGAGACTAACTGTGTGAGAATATGCACCCTATTAAAGAGTTTGGGAGCTAGATGGGTTTCAAGAACACATGTAACCACCACTTATTGTGTACTATGCTTGCTGCTTTGTCTACCCCACTTCATCTTTACCCATACAGTTTCCCCCACTTGATGAATAGAGAAACTGAGGAGAGGCTATATGACTTGCTTAAGGTCACATAGTTACTAAGTAGTGAAACTGAGATGGACAGCCTGGTGTTTCTGACTCCAGGGCCTGAGCATTTGGCCACTATACTACAGAAAACACACAAGCAGCCATGCCAACCATTAGAGGATTTGGGTTAGCAAGACCCTCCCTGTTGATATAAAAACCAAAGTCACAGGTTTGATATCTCCAAAGGGCAATTGTCTAATCTACCAGTGAGGGCACTGAGAAGAATGAGAGAGACAAGGGATTCTGTGGCTGAAGACAAGGTTTCAGCTCAGCAACTACCTATCCTTCTATCCCTCTACCCCCTAATCCATGAGGCTAGCCCAGAAACCTTGCCCACCTAGGAGAATCACAGAAGCTGGCCAGCATCTCCAGCCATGGACTTAGTCTTGGCTTGATATTTGTTGGCAGGGTTCCTCACCAAATAGTTAAGCAACCCATGGAGAACCTTGATCTTAACTTACAAACACAGAAAGGCATGCTGAGTAAGAGTCTGAATAGGAATCCTAAGATGGCCCCAGCTCAAGGAAGGAAACTCCCCTGGCTCTCTAGAGTAAAAAACAAGGGTTAATTCTATCCATACACCCACACTAACTCTTGCTCAGTCTTCCTGGAGACAAATCAAAGAGTTATGCATGAAAGAGACAGATTATCACTTTTATTGACACAGATGTTCTTCTAACTCTGTGTGTGTCTCAGCTGACCCCAGGTCAACAATACAAACAATAATTAACACAAGCAGGCTGCAAACCTGTCTCATTCCTGTGCACCTGAGTTTTAGTTGAAGGAGCAGGGATACACATAGAAGCATGCCTGGATCTTACTGTCTTTGTATCTTAGAAGAGGGAGGGTAGGATGACATGCCTGGCTTTAGGTTCCAGCATCCCTTAACCCCATTAACTAAGACACTTGACTTCTGTGATGGCTTAGTTAAGCCATTGGCTCCTTACCCTTCCTCTCTCTCCAGTCTTGCTCTTGGGACTAGTATAACCCATATTTAATAAAATGAATACATTACCCATACTGTACAGCTCTGATTTTGTTCTTTTGAATATTCCTTCTCCCCTCTGTAGAGGACTTGAGTCCTGGCCTTGTACTCCATCCCCATGGGGACTTGCCTCTGGACTGCTCTGACTTCTGCACCCCGCAGTGTCCATCTCTCCACCACCATCACACATTTTTCCTAACCCTTGACCTCACCTCCCACTTGTTCCTGCCACCATGCTTCCTGGATATTCATTCTGTCCACCTGTGTAGATTTCTACCTACCAAATGTGTATCTCTTCGTGCCTGGAACTAATTTTCAGGTTTATAGGTTCCTTCCAGTGCAACCTGCCTTCTCCTGGTTAATCCTTTCCCCCACAACAAACAACAGCATAATAGCATTTATCATGTGTTTATTGTGCATCAGCACTTTAAATCCATCCTTCTCATCAGCAGCCTTGGTCTTGTTCCTAACTCTTGGAGCAATCTGTCTATTAGCTGAGGAATTTAGAAGACTCCTTAGTCAATAGGTCAATAGTCAGTAGTGAGTCAACCTCATCATTTCTGCTGTTGGCCTTGTTCTGACATGACCCTTGCTTAAGTTGTGCCCCAGTTCCATTAACTGCATTTATATATTGATACCCTTTGCTGATTTCCTGCCTGGATCCCCGGTGAAAGACTTCAAGACTGACCTACAATCCTATATGGGAGGCCTCCTTAAGCTAACTGCCAAACCCTTTGGCTCCATGTTGTGCCAACCTTCTCATATATCTGCCTGGTAAATGTCAGGTCAGACACGAGCCTGCCTTATGCTGGGGTGAGCCCATCAGCATACTCCCTTTTGCTGGAGTCTCTGATGCCACTGCCATTATGACTCTTCTTCCTTCTGCTCACAGTTAGAACCATCCCTGGTCACTGGTCTTGCCCTGGGGGACCATTCTGCTCTCTGGACCTCAGATGGAACACATGCTCTTATATTTTAAAGTATCTGTTAGGTCCAACCTATTGGGAAGTTTAGGGTAACATGACTTAACTAGGGCACACTCTTAATTTTCCTTCTCCCTTCCCACCTCCTATAGTAATTAGCTGTCAATAAATGCTACTTTTCTGACTCAATTTAACAAATCAGTCTGTTCTTGGAATTCTCACTAAACTGACTTTAGTATGATTTAGTAAAATGGCATTTGCTGGTAGGAAAGTAATCTTACAGTGTTTAATTAAGCAGATTAAAATGTGATTATCTCAATTGTCAAAACTGTTTTTGTAGATTTCCTGTGTTTTCTGTTGTTTTCTGTAAAAGAAAGATTATTCACATTATTGTAATTCCATACAGTGCAAAACTAGAACAAAGGAAGTGATGCAAATCCTTTAGCAGAAAGGTCATTTGAGTCATTGGAGTGTCCTGAACCATAGAGGGCACTTAGAGCCATTGTTGATGCACAGCACATTTCTTCAGATTATGACACCACTCATTTATGTAGAGGTTTTTCATGTGAATATTGGCACTCGAGACATACACTTGTAAACAAAGGCGGGTAGTGTGAGGAGGAAGTGAATCCTTTGTAGAACTCTAAAATAAGCCAGATCCTCAGAACATCTCACTCTTAATAATTCCTGACATTCTTTATCTTTTAGAACAGAGAGGATGGGGAGAATTAAAAAGTAGGATTAGCAATGCTAGAAACGTGAATTCTGATTGATGATCCAGGATAACAACTTCAAACTAACAGATCTTGATGTTCTCACAAGAAAGGATGATGAAGATTCTGGCTCCCAATCACAATTGGTCGATATTTGCTGCTGAACACAGCACTGCACAAGCTCTCTATGTCTTCCTTGGGTTAGAGAAAGTGATGAATTCAGGGGCACAGCTGGCTTGTTTTGATGACTGACTGAGGAAAGAGGGTAATTTTGCAAAAGAGAAATCTTTCCAGAGTTTCCATTGAGGATTAGCCTGTTGAAATTCAGAGAACAAAGGCCGTGTAACTTTTGGTTAGCGTTTTGCATAACTCAGAGTGACTAAATCTACAATTCCTGGTAACTCAATTTGAATCTTTGGCAAGCTTTGGAACTAGATAGGGAGCTATCAGATCTACCTCCAGGCTAAGATTAGCAATCATATTACTGGGTCAATGATTTTGCATTCTAGTCAGATTATTTAGATTGTTAAAAATCAGTCATGTCTGCTGAATGAAAAAGGAGGAAATTGTAAGAATATACCTAAACTGAAATCCCAAAATCATTTGGAACATGGAATCCCTCTTTTCCTCATGCTCTCTCTTTTCTCTGTGGGTCTGCTGTATCCTATCATGTTTTCTAATAACTTTAGCTTGCTTGTGGTCCAGAATTACCTTATATCCCCTTAACGTAGCTGCTGTATCGATGTAACTCAAATTTCTATTTCTCCATTTCCAACTCCCAAAGGGGGAGTCTCATGGCCCATATTAATTTTTTGAGCCAGGCAACCGAGTAGGTAGGTAGTTGGCCAGCCTGAGAATAGACTAGTTTTGTGTCAGGTGCCCATTATTGGTTCATTCAGCTGTGTTTTAGGGTCAAAGACCAGAGTAGGTTTGCTCAGAGCAGCAGAGTCTGTAGACAGGGCAGATTCAGGCATATAAATAGGCAGTGGTTGGTGTCTCATATATGACTAGCTACCACCTGCTTTAAGTGAATCTGAACACTAAACTGTAGTGAAAGAAAAGTGCTCTGGATGAGGAGACCCCAGTCTGGTCTTTTTTCCTTTTGAATTTTTAAATTCAATGAAGATGACCTCCTTTTCTCTCCTGGTGAAAGGTGGCCTGTCCTATATCCCTTCTCTCCTGCCTCCAAGTGAAAATTAAAACATAATATAAAAAACTATTGCTGCAAAGAGAGTGGCAACTGAGAAGGAGAAGAGCAAATGGGAAGAGAGAAGGAGAAAGAGAGTGGGGGAAGAACTGACTAGAGATGGGATCTTCACTTTGCACCCATAAACTTAATACATTTCCATGACGCTAAGCCATAAACTAGATGATTAGGGCTGACGTTGGGAGGTTTGAAGGAGATGGAGAGGGAGGGAGATGGAGTTTAAATAAGGGCGGAAGAATATGAAGGAGACAGTTTGGGATATGGGGCCTTAGTAGGTGGAAATTCCACCTTGGTGTCTTTGAAGTGCGATTGCCAAAGGATAGGATGAAAGGGGGACTAGAAACGAAGGTGAACCAGTGAGCAGGGCTGGCTTTCATCTCTCCCTCTTTCTGAAAGCACTCCAGGAGCCAAGTTCATGAGCAATCTCTAAGGCCCAGGGCTCAGCATGAGTGTCTCAATTTCTAACCAGCCCCAAAAGAGATGCACCAGACAACAAGCATCTGGGTATTCCAGACATCTTTACTGGGCTGTAATGTTTCGGTTTGCCATTGTAACAAATGGCCAGAGTTGCAGATGACATTTAACTGTTGGGAAAGATTTATTTGACTTTAAAATGTAACCTGATATTTTCAATTAGCATATCCCCTTTGGGAAGGAGAAAAGAACCTTTTTCTTCTTTGGTGTATCTTCACTTGCTTTTTTTTAAATTTTTAATGTTTATTCAATTTTGAGAGACAGAGAGAGACAGAGCATGAGCAGGGGTGGGGACAGAGAGAGGGAGACACAGAATCCCAAGCAGGCTCCAGGCTCTGAGCTGTCAGCACAGAGCCTGACATGGGGCTCGAACCCACGGAACCTGAGCTGAAGTCAGACACTTAACTGACTGAGCCACCCAGGCACCCCTTCACTTGCTTCTAACATTAACCATCTCTCCTAATTTGATATCCTATGGTCTGGCCTGCAAAACCACATATATCAAGCTTCCTAAATATTTGGTCTTGAATGCAGGGCTTACATTGCACATATCAGTAATCTTTTACCTTTCTTTCTTGGTGATTAAAAAACAGGGCCTACTGAACTCCTGAACTCATTCTACTAACGTAGCTCAGATGCCTTATTCCTTGAAACTTTCACAGATTCTTAGAGTTATTGTGTCCCCTATACTTGGGTCAGCACATACACTCTTACCGTAGTTACCTATTTGCATGATGTTCTCCCTCAGTAATCCATGAACTCCTTTCCTGTATCACCACTTCTCATTTTTTTCACTTCTGAGCTTCCAGCCCTGAGCACAATAACTGGTACACAGTAGATGCTCAATGAATGTTCATTGAATTGAGTAGACTGTGTTCAATACAGTTTAGCATGCATAATATTCTTGGGAGCCATTCTGTAAGGCCATGCAATAGGTGACAACTTTGGTGTGGTTGGAAGAACAAAGGAGTTGGAATCAAGACACGTGTGTTCAAGCCCTCACCTTGTTCTTTATGGATATGTGGCTTTGGTCACAGTCTCCCTGAACTTTGCATGTAAAATACAGATAATGATTCCTGCTCCTCAAGGCTTTTGTGAAGAAGAAATTTTAAAAAATATGAAAAGTCTCTGTAATGTTAAAGTGCTATATATAAACATGATATCATCAAAAGATAACATCCTTCTGAAAATTCAGAAAATAATCCCCCTTAGATATGTGATTCAAGACAGACCTTTATTCTGTAGCAGACCAACTACCTTTATTCTGTATGCAGACCAGCTCTGTAGCAAACATGTCATAGAGTTAAAAGCTATACTGTTGTGAGAATAATAAATACGAAGCATCTAGTATAATGCCTAGCATATAGTAATCATTCAGTGAATGATAGCTATCATTACTGTTTTCACCCCTACTGTTATTAGGATAATGTAGCATTTCCTCAGCTGGCTGGCTCAGAGGAAAGCAGTTGGGCTATCAAAGAAGGGTAATGAATCTTCAGTCCTTGTACAGTTCTGTAACCCTCTATTTCTGAAGGAGCATCTGATTTCTTGTCTTCTTTAAACTCTAATTTTCACTTGTGTACTGTAGGATGGCTTCAAGCTCAGAGAAGAGGAGCTCTAAAAATTCAGGTGAGCATAGCTATCCTCTTGAGCATGCACTTTAATTCTCTCATTATCTGTTTGTCAGATAGCAGAACCTCTACTGAGAATGGCAAGGCTATAAAAATGTCTGCATTTATCTACAAAGACAATCAATATCCTACTTTATTTGGAAGTTGAGGTGGAGATGGAGACCTTTCAAGTACTTGATGCCATTGAGCCTTGTTAATTTGTGAAAGGGTTTTGTACTTGCCCTCTTTTTTTTTTTTTAACCATTCTTAATTTTCCAGTCCTACTTTCTTGTTGGCTTCAAATGTGCTCACGAGAGTCCTGCCAGCTTTAGTTGGAAGGAATATATTTCCGAGCTTAGTTGGACATCAGTTTTTTTTGGGCCCTGCCCAGACTTTTGACAGAGAAGGTAGTGTTAAGGGGGTTGATGGTGTCTAGACAGTAAAATCAGAAACTGTGTAATTTATGTTCTATTACAGACATCCACTTCCCGGATTGGAAAAAGGAAACTGGTTTTTATCTAAGGAAGTTACATTGAAAACCAAAGCCCCTGGGTATTTCTGACCTATGAAAAGTTGAAGCTTGAATAGTTTTATATAACATTCTTTAGTCCCTTCAAAGACAAGAGTTATTGAGAGTATTACTGTGTAGATGAGAAATAAAACTTCTAAGTTCCAGGAGACAGTTTGTAGAACTATATAGTGATCCTTTGCTGCTGCTTACCACAGGTTGAACCCCTATAAACTCACAGTGCAGTTTAGGTATTGCACATCAGTTTTAGAGGGATGTGGGAAAGTTAGAGAGGAGAAAGGCTAATAGCCAAAGATGATGGAGTTGTTCAGACCTGTAAAGAAGATTGCAGATCTGACTCAGGAATTAAAAAAAAAAAAAAAAATCAAACTTTGCTTTAAAGAAAAAGCATGCTCTTGATTAGGAAAAAGTATAATAGAAATTTAAAATGTCTTAAATCCACAGTATTTTGTATTTCTTTTTAGATTACTTAATGCTCAATGATAAACTAATAATGTTTATAAACTAATGATGTTTATCAGGTACTCAATATTCAGTAATGTCAAAAGTAATGGGATGACAAAAATCTTAATAAGCTGGGCAAAATCTATGTGGAATTAAAGGATTTTAAGGCCCATGATAGCTTTTGTTTTATTTAACCTGGATAATTATCCAGGTTTTTAATGAAATCTCTCCATTTTTTTTCAGAAAAGTATAAACTCCTCTATGTAGCACTATGAGACATTATATCAAATTCTGCTCTCTGAACTGTTCAGAACACATGCATTTAAAATGCTGTAGTCTTGGGACACCTGAGTGGCTCAGTCGGTTGGGCATCCGACTTCGGCTCAGGTCATGATCTCACGGTTCATGGGTTCGAGCCCCACGTCAGGCTCTGGGCTGACAGCTCAGAGCCTGGAGCCCACTTCAGATTCTGTGTCTCCCTCTGTCTGCCCCTCCGCTGCTTGCACTCTGTCTCTCGCATTGTCTCAAAAGTAAATAAACATTAAGAAAAAATTAAAAATAAATTTTAAAATAAAAAAATTAAAAAAATAAAATACTATAGTCTTATTATTATTTTTTTAATGTTTATTTATTTTTGAGAGATAGAGACAGAGCATGAGCAGGGAAGGGGCAGAGAGAGAGGGAGACACAGAATCTGAAGCAGGCTCCAGGCTCTGAGCTGTCTGCACAGAGCCTGACGCAGGGCCCAAACTCACAAAATGTACAATTGTGACCTGAGCCGAAGTTGGACACTCAAATCACCTCAGCCATCCAGGCACCCCTAAGTTGCTTCTAAATTTTACATAGAAAGAACTTTTTAGTATGTAGTAATTAGGTAATTAAAATTTGTTTTAAAGAGCAGATCATTTCAGAAATTATATATTAATATTAGATATTAAAATTAGATATCAGAAAACAGAGAAGAGTATCAAATGTATAATGTATTGATTGCTACATATTCATGATATGTGTAATATGCAGAAATCTCTGTAGCAGCCAGAGATTGTGATAAAAGCCTTTTCCACAGCACCATAGCCCTTTGGCAGGAAGACTCGGAGGGTCGTAACTGCATCAGATACTTGGGAAGCTCAAGTCAGTTGTTCAACATGCCACTCCAGTCTGGGATGTTTAGCTTGTCAGCTTCCCAGGGTGAGAGTCTACACCTTCTGCGGTTTCCATGGTTCTGGCACAGTGGTGAGAATGTAGAGGACACAGTGGGAAATTCTCAATTAATTGGTGGAATTGTCTGTGTAGAATGTGTTGGTAACCAGCATACACTGGAACATTGTATCCCACCACTGCTAATTATGGTCAAATGCAATTATCAGAAAACTGCATAAATAATAATAATAATAATAGTGACTATTAATTAATGGTAATAACAGTTACCATTAATTAAGCACTTACTGTCAGCTCATTTAATCTTTCCAACAACTTTATGAATTTGATTTTATTTTCACAGTTTTCTAGTTGGGCAAGTTGAAGTTAAGTAACTTGACTAAGATCACAAACTTAGTAAAAATTGGAGTTGTTTAGATTCAGATTTGTCTGTCTTGAGTCCAAAACCTATCCTTTTCATTATCATCCCATTCTAGAACTTTTTATTCATCTTTCCCACTGGCTTCTCATAAGTTATAATTTGGCCTACCCTAGGGTGCTCAACAGAACTTTCCAGATGTCCATGTTTCACACCTCACAGCTAAAGACCCTTTGAAAATCTTCCACCATCATCCTGATCCTTGTTCTGATTATTTCATGCTGTATAACAAACTATTCCAAAACTTAGTGGCTTAAAGCAATAACAGAATTTAATTTGCTCATGAATCTGCCGTTTGGGCCGGACTTAGAGGGGATAGCTTGTCACTGCTTTGCTTGGTGTCAAGTGGGCATGGCTCAAAAAGGAATAAATAATTATTTACGATTCTGGCAGTTGGTACTGGAAAGACTCAATAGCTTCTGGCTGCCACAGCTGAGGCTCCACAGGCTTCTCTCCCCATCCGTATATGGATTTGCTTGTGTCCTGTATGGTGGTACCAGAGTTGCTGGGGTTCCTATATGTCAGCTCAGGACACCTAAGAGACAGGGTGACAGAGAGAGAGAGAGAGAGAGAGAGAGAAAGCCAGACAGAAGCCATATTGCCTTTTTTAACCAAGTCTCAGAAATCATGCAATATCACAGTTTATTCGTTAGAAGTAAGCCACTGAGGCTGGCCCATATTCAAGGGAAAAGAAATTAGATTTTACCTACTGCTAGAGGAATATCAAAGAATTGGTGAACTTGTTCATCATGGTACCATATGCCTTTCCTAAGTAGGTTTACTCCTATCTCAATTCAAGGCAGTAGGGCTGGGACTGGGCTCAGATGTGCAAGAAGCGCAAGTTGTCAACAACATTCATTGCTTTGCCTCTTTTAGAGCCTCTTTTCCCACCAGTAATAGCACTGTACAGCAGTAGAGCTCCTCTGCTCTCCCAAGCCTGGAACTTTCCAGCTCTCCCACTCCACACCCATCCTCATCTCCATCCTAATACTTATCTAGATGATCAGTTCACCCAGGATAGTGAAGCCCAGAGAGGTGCTCGGCACCATTACCAACACAGCCAACAGAACTTATACAGTGTCAGCACCGCCTGGTGCCTGAGCCAGCTCTGACCAAGGTTCACAGTGTGCCTGTATTGCTATAGCACATATCTGCACATCACCAATTGTACATTATTGCTTCCTCATCATTTGTATTAATGATCTTTCCCAACATGTTTCTGCCAAAACCTTCATTACCCACATTATACCACACTTTTGTGTTCTCTGAAATACTAAATCAACATGGATGGCATTAATAGAACACACTAGCTCTGGTGTAGCAAACACCTGTTTGATGGCATAGGAAAGAGTGGGTTCACATTCCTAGGAAGAGTACAGTGGTTGTAGAGACAAAGCAGGAGTTTTCTTTGGCTGTCTTAGTGATTTTCATGTGCTAGAAAATAAAATATAGTATCAGTATTTTCATAAATCTTGCTGCATATTTTTCTCAGGTTTATGAAAATGCACTTCTTTTTTTTTTAATTTTTTTTTTAACGTTTTTATTTATTTTTGAGACAGAGAGAGACAGAGCATGAAGGGGGGAGGGGCAGAGAGAGAAGGAGACACAGAATCGGAAGCAGGCTCCAGGCTCTGAGCCATCAGCCCAGAGCCCGACGCGGGGCTCGAACTCACGGACCGCGAGATCGTGACCCGAGCTGAAGTCGGACGCTTAACCGACTGTGCCACCCAGGCGCCCCGAAAATGCACTTCTAAAAAATAAAATTTAAATACTAAAAGCTTCTTACATCTTTGAGAGATAATAGGGAATATTATTTTATGTGCTAGTAAAATAAATTATTGTAGTTTTGTCTGGATCTCCTCTGCCTTGTTTCCAAAATATCATATTTTCATTGTGTTCTTGAAGTTAAAATAATCTGCAGGATTTATAGTGTGAAGGCCAAGGACTCTGTACCTTGTTTCTAATCGTCTTATCAATTGCATAGCAGTCTATAAAGGCACCAGCAAAGATTTTAAAATATGATTTTAAAATATGGTGCATCATTTGAGGAATGCAGATGTGGCCCTTAACTCCTAATTCTGAGATTACTTCATCATACATGAGCAGTGGGGTCTTATGCTGCTTAATCTTACTTCCATAAGTAGCTGTCTCCAATCTTTGGTCTCCAGGAGGATATAGTAACCTGTACCAGGGATCCTGGTACATTACTGCATGCCAGGTTATAGGGCTAAATTCAGACACTGTTGACTATGACAATCACCAGTGGTCATTTAGGGAGTGTTTACTGTGTGCCAGTGACTTGAGAGTTCTTATCTCACTTAATCCTTGGAGACAGTTGTTAATATCTACATTTTATAAGCATCAAAACCAAGACTTCAAGAGATTAAGTAATTTGACCAAGATTGCACACTAATACATGCTGAAAACTTGATTCTAAACTGGACCTTTTTTTAAAAAAAAATTTATTTATTGATTTATTTTGAGAGAGAGAGAGTGAGTGAGCAAGTGGGGGAGGGGCAGAGAGAGAGAGAATCCCAAGAAGGCTTCACACCGCCATCAGTGCAGAGCCCGATGTGGGGCTCGAACTCACGAACTTAAAGATCATGACCTGAGCCAAAGTCAGACGTTTAACTGACTAAGCCACTCAGGCTCCTCTAAACTGGGTTTTTTGACTCCCCAGCTCTTGCTTTTAGCCTAATTACTACAACCATTGTTTGCCATTCTTTTTCCCCCCCTCCCATTACCTTATTGAAATTCAAAAAAGTCTCAGTTGCTAGAGGATGCTTTTTCTTTCCAGTGGTATTGCTGTGATATGAAATTCTTTTCTCTCATGCACTGTGAAGTACCATGTATAGTAAGAAGAGAATGCAAATAGACATCTGAGAGCTTGCAGAGTTTCTGTTTGCATGTGGGTCAAATGAGCCTTGTAGGACTCAGTGACATTGTGTTACCACATAATGAATATCTTTATATAATTGAATTGAACTCACAGGAAACATTGGAATTGATGACCCAGCCCTAAATTGAGACTGTGCAGCAAGGAGGAAGGACCCAGGCTGCCTCCCACTTTCCTGTGTTCATTGGTCTATTTTATGAGCAAGCTTGTGGAGGGCTTGTGTAGAGCTCAGTGAAATGATATACTATGAGATACGGGAAGAGCAACCCTTATAAATGGAGTAACACTAAGCAAGAAATGCCTATAAAATTGCGAACCTAGAGGGTGAAGGGCACTGCTTGCATCTCACATGAAAGCTACTGAAGAAAGGAGGGAGGAGAGACTCCCAGATTGGTACCCCTGTAGAAACAGTGACAATCAAGATTCAGACTTTGTCCACTGACTTGAAATCGGTGGCAATGAAATTAGTTTACTCCACAAGTTCATGGTAGTTGAGGTTCTGATGACAGTTCCCTTTTGACTTTAGATTGTGTTGTTATCCAGCCAACTCTTAAAATAAAACTCCTACTTACATGAGGTCAATGTGCTAGACACTACACCATAGTCTACTGGGATTAAGGGTAGGAAAAAAATAAACAGACAAATGTAGCAGTGATAAGAATTATGACTGAGAGAAACACTGAGCACAGTGGAATGGGGGCCCCTGTCTAAAATAGATAGGTCCAGGAAGACTTACCAGAAGTGGTGACATCTGAGACAAGATGAGCATTTATTTGCTTTTTAAGATAATTTTATTGCTTTTAGGGGTGTGTGTATGTGTTGTGTATGTTTGTATGCATTTATCCCAGATGAATGAAAAACCTAAAAAAAACTTATGTAGTGCTGTGTTAAATAAGAATGAGTGGTAACAGTGAATACCCTTGCTTTGTTCCTGATCTAAGAAAGAAAAGTATTGTTTAACATTGCTTTAGCTGTATCCCCCAAAATTTGATATTTTATATTTTCACTTTTGTTTATTTCAGTGAAGTCCTTTCACTTCTCCTGAGACTTCCTCTTTAACCCATTGACTATTTAGAAGTGTGTCATTTGGTTTCTACATGTTTGAAGCTTTTCCTGTTATCTTTATGTTACTAATTTTTTGTTTGATTCCATTGTGGTCAGAGAACACACTGCATATTTTCAGTTCTTTTAAATTTGATGAGGTTCGTTTTATGGCCCAGGATATATTAAGTTTAACATATCTTAGTATATGTTCTATGGGCACTTGAAAAGAATGGATATCCCACTGTAGTTAGGTGTTCTATAAATGTCAATTATATGCTGTTGGTTGATGGTGATGTATTCTTCTGTATCCTTGCTGTTTTATGTCTTATTGTTCTATCAGTTGCTGAGAGCAGGATGTTGAGTCTCCAACTATAATTGTTGATTTGTCAATTTCCCTTTCCAGTTCTATCAGTTTTTGCTTCACATACTTTGCCACTATGTGGTTTGGTGCACAGCCATTTAGAATTGCTGTGTCTTCTAGATGGATTGACCCTTCTAGCATATTGTAATGTCTCTCTCTGTCTGTGTTTCTTGTAGTTTTCTCTGCTTTGAAGTCTACTTTATTTGACATTAATATAGCTACTATTTTCTTTTGACTAAGGTTTGCATGATATATCTTTTTCTTCCCTTTTGTTTTGAACCTACCTAATCATTATGTTTGAAGTGAGTTTTTAGTGGACAGCATATAGTTGTGTTACTTATTTTTTTAATTTATTTTTTTAAATTTACATCCAAGTTCTTTAGCATACAGTGCAACAATGATTTCAGGAGTAGATTCCTTAAAGCCCCTTACCCATTCAGCCCATTCCCCCTCCCACAATCCCTCCAGCAACCCTCTGTTTGTTTTCTATATTTAAGAGTCTCTTATGTTTTGTCCCCCTCCATGTTTTTATATTCTTTTTACTTCCCTTCCATTATGTTCATCTGTTTTGTATCTTAAAGTTGTCATATGAGTGAAGTCATATGATATTTGTCTTTCTCTGACTAATTTCACTTAGCATAATACCCTCCAGTTCCATACACATAGTTGTAAATGGCAAGATTTCATTCTTTATGATTGCCAAGTAATACCCCATTGTGTGTATGTGTATGTATATATATATATATATATATGTATATATATATATATACACACATATGTATATGTATATATGTGTGTGTGTGTATATATATATACATCTTCTTTATCCATTCACCCATTGATGGACATTTGAGCTCTTTCCCTACTTTGGCTATTGTTGATAGCACTGTTATAAACATCGGGATTCATGTGCCCCTTCGAAACAGCATACCTGTATCCCTTGGATAGATACCTAGCAGTGCAATTGTGGGAACATAGGGTAGTTCTATTTTTAATTTTTTGAGGAACCTCCATACTGTTTTCCAGAGTGGCTGCATAAGTTTGCAGTCCCACCAGCAGTGCAAAACAGATCCTCTTTCTCCTTATCCTCACCAACATCTGTTGTTGCCTGAGTAATGTTAGCCATTCTGACAGGTGGTATGAGGTGTGAGGTCGTATATCTCACTGTGGTTTTGATTTGTATTTCCCTGATGATGAGTGATGTTGAGCATGTTTTCATGTGTCGGTTGGCCATCTGGATGTCTTCTTTGGAGAAGTGTCTATTCATGTCTTTTGCCCATTTCTTCACTGGATTATTTGTTTTTTGGGTGTTGAGTTTGATAAGTTCTTTACAGATTTTGGATAGTAACCCCTTAGCTGATATGTCATTTGCAAATATCTTTTCCCATTCCGTTGGTCGCCTTTTAGTTTTGCAGATTGTTTCCTTCACTGTGCAGAAGGTTTTTATTTTGGTGAGGTCACAATAGTAAGTTCATTTTTGCTTTTATTCCTTGCCTCCGGAGGCGTGTTGAGTAGACAGTTGCTGTGGCCAAGGTCAGAGAGGTTTTGCCTGCTTTCTCCTGGAGGATTTTGATGGCTTCCTGTCTTACATTTAGGTCTTTCTTCCATTTTGAGTTTATTTTTGTGTATGGTGTAAGAAAGTGGTCCAAGTTCATTTTTCTGCATGTTGCGGTCCAGTGTTCCCAGCACCACTTGCTGAAGAGACTGTCTTTATTCCACTGAATATTCTTTCCTGCTTTGTCAAAGATTAGTTGACCATACGTTTGTGGGTCCATTTCTGGTTCTCTATTCTGTTCCATTGATCTGAGTGTCTGTTTTTGTGCCAGTACCATACTGTCTTGATGATTACAGCTTTGTAATACAGCTTGAAGTCTGGGATTGTGATGCCTCCAGCTTTGGTTTTCTTTTTCAAGATTGCTTTGGCTATTCGGGGTCTTTTCTGGTTCCATATAAATTTCAGGGTTGTTTGTTCTCACTCTGTGAAGAATGCTGGTGTTATTTTGATAGGGATTGCTAGTTCTTCTTTCCAAAGATTTCAAAATTCCTTCTTTTATTATTACCTTTTTACCTAGAGAATCTGGTTTAGCCATTTTTTAGGGTAGGCCTGCTGGTGACAAATAATCTTAGTTTTCATTTATTTGGGACTGTCTTGATTTTCCCTTTATTCCTGAAGGACATTTTCATGGATATGGGATTCTGGATTGACAGTTATTTTTTTCATCATTTGAAAAATGTGTCATTTCCTTCCAGCCTCCATAGTTTCTGATAAAAAATTCATTGTCATTTGAATTGTTTTCCCTCTATAGATAAGTTGTTATTTCTCTGTAGCTGCTTCTAAGACTTTTTTTTTCCTTTAGTTTTCAGAAGTTTGTCTATGATGTATCGTGGTTTGGATTTTTTTTTTTAATTTATCTTGTTTGGAATTCATTCACCTGCTTGAATCTGTAGGTTTATGCTTTTGCCACCTTTAGGAAGTTTTCAGCCATTATTTCTTTGAGTGCTTTTTCAGCCTTGCCTTCTTCTCTCCATCTGGAATTCTAATGACAAGAATATTATAACTTTTCTTATAGTCAGTCTCACAGGCTCATTTGGTCCTTCTTTGTATCTTCTGTTTCTTTGATGCAACTTTCTATTTTCTCATTTGTTTCCAGCATGTTTGTAATTGCTCACTGAAGTATTTGGTGCTGGCTGCTTTAAAATCTTTGTCAGGGCACCTGGGTGGCCCAGTCAGTTGAGCGTCCAACTTCTGCTCAGGTCATGGTCTCGCAGTTCATGAGTTTGAGCCCCACGTCGGGCTCTGTGCTGACAGCTCAGACCCTGAAGCCTGCTTCAGATTCTGTGTCTCCATCTCTCTCTGCCCCTTCCCATTCATGCTCTGTCTCTCTCTGTCTCTCAAAAATGAATAAACGTTAAAAAAAATTTTTTAAATCTTTGTCGTATAATTCTAACATCTCTGCCATCTCAGTGTTGATATCTGTTGGTGGTGAGTATCTGTTTAATGTAATTAAAATTGTGTTTTTCCTTGTTCTTAGAGTGATGGGTGATTTTGAATTGAAACCTGAACCTTTTAGGTATTATATTATGAGACTCTGGATTTTATTAAACCTTCTATTTTAGCTGGTTTCCTCTGACATTCCTTTGGCAAGGGAAAGGTGAGGGCACTGCTTAATTATTGCCAGGTAGGAGGTTTTGTATCAGCTTATTTTGCTCAGCATAACCTTTTGAAATTACTTCATGCTGTTGCCAGTATTAGTAGGTTGTTCATTTTTATTTCTGAATATTATGTTATATGCATCGTATGCCTCAGTACCTTTGAAAATTTTTCACAATTTTTTTCTCATTTACTGTTTATACATTGTGTTTATTATATTGAATCTGTACATCAATTTTGGGAGAAATGTAATCTTAACAGTATTGAATCATACAAAGAAGACCCAAATGTATATTTAGGTCTTATTTAATGCCTCTCTGCAATATGTTGTAGTTTTATAGTCTCCTTAACTGGTTGATTTTTTGGGGTTCTATTATAAATGGTATTTTTTATTTATTTTCCAGTTATTTATTGCCAATACAATCGTCCCCCCCTTTTCTGTGGTTTTGCTTTGCATGGTTTCAGTTACCCAACAGTCAACCATGGTTCAGAAGTAGATGATCCCATTTCTGACGTATTATCAGGTCATTAGTAAACTAGCACTATGTCATACTGCCTGCATCATTTACCTCACTTCATCTCATCACCTAGGCATTTTATCATCTCACATCATCACAAGAAGAAGAGTAAGCACAGTATAAGATATTTTGAAAGGGAGAGGGATATTTTGAGATTTTTGAGAGGCAGAGACCATATTCACATAACTTTTATTATGATATATTGCTATAATTCTGTTATTTATTACTTGTCCCTTACTGTGCCTAATTTATAAATTAAACTTTATTATAGTTATGTGTGTATAGGAAAAAAACATAACATATATGGGGTTCAGTATATTCAAGGTTTCAGGCATCCACTAGGGATCTTGGAACATACCCCCATGGATAAGGGAGACTACTGTATATAGAAATACAGTTGATCAATTGCATCTGCAGTCTCGCATCTTTTATATGCAGCCTTGCCAAATTCACTTATTCTAGCACTTTTGTGTGTGTACTTTCCACATACATGATCATGTCATCTGAAAAAACAAGTTTTACTTTTCTTCCTCTCTGAATGATATGCTTCTTTCTTTCCTCCCTCCTCCTTTCTTCATTTCTTTCTTTCTTTTCTTTCTTGTTTTTATGAGAGAACATGGATGATTTTAATGATATTCTTATCAAAGAATGGTATAAAATATAGAAGAATGAGATTTTTTTTAATTTGCTGTTTTTTTCTCTAGCTTGAGAATTTGGCACAAGGTTTATGTATATTATTTATTTGCCTAGTTGTTGAATTGACAATACCTGCGAAACTCCTTATAATCCTGTATGTTAATTAGATTTGTGTAGAACATCCTAATTATGTTCTCAGTCTGTATACGAGATGTATATTATTGCAGTTATCCTTGTTGTTTAGCATTAAGGACAGGAATCTCTAGAAATATCAACCAAATAATGCATTTTTCTGAAGTCATTAAGGGGAGGTCGATTTCATATGCAGAGGTCAAGAAAAAGAACCCTCTCTTCGTCCCTTCAGCCAAGCTGAAACCCACACTTCTCCTCTGTCGGCCCAGGTCCCCTGCCAGGTCTTTGGTGTTTTATTTCCTAATTGTACCTCTTCTTGGTACCTTAGCCATTCCATGAAAATCCCTAAGTGGCACCTACAGGAACTTAAAAACAAAAACAAAATTGAATATTGTACACACACACACACACACACACACACACACACACACGTCTGGCATCCTGGCCCCAGACCAGTTTTGTTACATAGATTTGTATCACACAGTATAAATATCAGTGTCACAGAGTAGATCTCATAGTTTGGAGTCATCTTTTCTGAACCAATAAGTTTAAGCCAAAACTGAATGGGGAATTATAAGGTCTAGAGTATTGTTTGTTTTACTGGTTTTGGTTTGTAGGAATCAGCCCAGGTCTTGATCATTTCAGGGCCCTAATTTGTTTTCACCACATTGTACCTTCAAGATGCTAAAATACCAGAATGAAAAGTGAAAAATTCTGTTGTTTTTATAGATGCCTTAAATACTGAACATTTGAATTAACTAATAGAAGATTGAATGGGTGAACCAAATCATCAAGTAAACTATAATTCATTTGTATTTGCTTCTGGAGTGTGTCATGTGATATTTTCCTGGGAAGATTCATATTCTTAATTATATTTGGTTTACAATAATATTAAAATAACCACATTTCCTGAATACAATTCAATTGTGCCATTAAGGGATATGGTGTTCCTTTATCATTCCAGTTAGGGTAGAATTTACTGGAAATAAGAATTGGCCATGAATAATCCATACAAAAATAAAATAGATTTCACTATATCTAGAAGCCTCTATACCAAATAATTTACATTATTTCTGTGTGCCAGTGTTTCTCAGAATCCTAGCTTTGGGAGGGATATGGGGTGCCTTCTCACTGGTTTAGCATAGGTTAGCCAAGGGTCTGCTTTATTTCATGCACTGTGTTAGCCCATGGGGAAAGGGAAATGGGAGCTGGAGGAGAGGTCATGCCCTCAAAGAGTTCTCTGTTTGGTGATGCTCAGTCTGGCTATCTTGAGCCTTTGCTTGATCATCCTGAATAAAGCACTGTTTTCTTTGCTGTCCAGGCAAGCAGGAGTAAACAGGCAAGCTGGTGGCTGTTTGTGTTGTCTGGGGTTACTTGTCTTGAGTGTGCTGTAGGAAGCTGGTGGGGAACAGACCATTCCCACTGCCTTCTCAGATATCCGTTCACAGACCTGGCAACAACCCTACCCTTCTTGAATAGTGTTTGTCTCTGAGAAAACATCTGCATAGGCAATAATATCCCTCTCCTGAGCCTTGATTCTAAGAAGTCTGGAAAGGCAGATGGATAACTTAAAGGGTCTTGGGTGACACAAACTACTTGGGCTCTTAATATGGGTAGACAAGGTAGTGGCAGTTAGCTAGGACTCAGCTAGTTAAAATCTAACTGCCAAGTAGTTTATAACCTTCCCCAACCAGTAAGACTGGAATAGGGGTTGGTGCCAAGAATGCTGTAAGGGTTGGGCCTCAGTACCTCGGCTTATAGTTCTTTCATTCGTGTTCAGATCTCAGTGTTGGGGGAGATATATGACAGCTGAAGGACAGCCTTTCCTACCCCCTCCCTCATCTAGGATATTTGGGAGGACAGTTCATTAGGAAATACTTAAATGTTTATGAGGTGGGAGGGGTACTAAAAAGAAAAAAAATATGCCCAAATATCGAGGACCCACCCCTGTTATGACCTTTTCTATCCCATACACTTTTTCTCACTCTCACTTCCGTAACATCCTTAGAGAGAAACAAGGTATTCCACCATGTTTATTTGTTTGTTTTCCAAGAGCAGTTGACAACAGACAGTCATGTAAACACACCCAGTTTAACAATCATGTAAGGAAATAGATGACTATTCCTGTCTGTCCCTTTGAGCTGGCCCTGCATGGACTGGCAGGACACAAGCATTTTGCACATGCCATTTCTACATAGAGGTCTTACAGCTGTAAAATTCTTCTTTGAATCCAAGTTACCATATGAACTTGGAATAAATTAGAGTAAAACCCCCAAACAAAGTTCCGTAACTAGCTTGTTTGTTCTGAGCAGGCTTCTTGATGACTAGAAGTTTGGAGCTTCACATAAAAAATTTCAGAAAATCATTAGACTTTTCCAACATGCCATAATATAGAATGCCCTCTTTTCTAACTTGCTTTCCATTGTCTCTTGCATTTAAAGAAACAAAACTGAAAACAAAACCAGAACCACAAGAACAATAAGCTCTTTACACACTGCAGAACCAAGTGGGGTTTAAATAAGAATTGGAGACCTGTATTCTGTTTTATGTGTGAACGTAGCATGTACTTGTCTTTGGTTAAATGTGAAATGGAAACTAACTAGCTATGATCCTGAGAAATTTACCTAACTTCTCTGAGCCTTGTTTGCCTCAGCTGTAAGATAAGGAACTTGAACTAAGATCATTCATAAGGTGTAGTAAGAAGGTTTCAAAATTTTAGCCCAAGTGGGTGTGCAGAGAAAAATATGTTTTTCAACACTTTTAAGATATCAGGTAACTTACTGATAGCCAGTATTAAATTAGCAGAACTTGATGAAATGAATTAGGTGAAACTGAGGCTCAGTGATGTTGCATATAATCCTAATTTCAGTCTACTGTTCCTGGGTTCCAAGGATACAAGGGATGGAAAAATATAAAAGGCAAACTTTTTTGAAAAATAAATATCTGATGATGATGGCAGTTAACATTTAATGAGCTCTCACTGTGTGCCAGACATTGTTCTAAGTGTTATGTATATATTAACTAATTTAATTCTCACAACAATCTTATGAAGGAGGTACTGAAATTATTCCTACTAGTGATAAATATAATGTGGAATTGAGTAGGGCAGGATTTCTTTTAATCTGTTTTGTTCACTGTTATAGCCCCAGCAGTTAGAATAGTGCCTAACACAAAATGGACACTCTGTAAATATTTTTTTAATGGTTATTTATTTTGACAGAGAGAAAGAGCACATGTGAGCGGGGGAGGGGCAGAGAGAGAGGGGGACAGAAGATCCGAAGTGGGCTGTGCAGTGACAGCACAGAGCCCAATGTGAGGCTCAGACTCACAAACCATGAGATCATGACCCGAGCCGCAATCAGATGCTTAACTGACTGAGCCACCCAGACACCCCCGTAAATATTTTTTGAAGGAATGAAAGTTTCTGAATGATTTGAATGAACGAGTCTCTGTTTTTCCAACAGAGAAACTGAGGCTTGGAATAACTGGGTAACTGTTCTTGACTAAGATCACTCAGCTGAAACAAGGTAGATGCAAGATTTGAATTTAGCTAATCCAGAATTCTTTAAGGCCACAAGCTATCCTTGTATTGAAACAACCCACCAACTATACTAACTGTATGTGCTTTGGGGGAAGTTTTAAACCTCAAAAATCATAGTAACTTTACTTATCCTTGGATTTAGGTTCTTTGCAAAGAAACATTTAATTGATGTAAAATCCTAGATTTGATATAAAACCCTTATATAGTATTGATACTGATCAGGCTTGGAAGACAGTTGTTTAACTGAGTATTTTGATATTTCTGCTTAAGAATGCATTCTCTAATTAAATGTGTGATGTTTTGTTTGTGTTGCCTGAGGCACTCATTACAAACTGGGAAAGTCTAGCTCTGGTTTATCCATCATAGAAATATAAATGTCTGAGAAATGGTGTGACTAGCCACAGAAGCTTGAAATGGGAGGGTGTTAGTGGGTGGGGGATGGGTATGATTGCAAGTTCAGGTTAGTTAGAATAAAATACTTAGGAAAAATTGAATTACTAGAAGGCTGCCAGCTTGCAAAGATGAACCTGTGAAAATCTAGAAAGGAAAATAAGACACGAAGTGATACATTACCTTTGAAAAGTACAAATGTAAAACATACAATCCCAATGTGAGATTTTGGCTTCACAGTGAAAGAATTGCAGTGTGAAATGCAATGCCTAACTTCACCCAGTAGTTAATGTGACGTGACAGCTCACCTGGAAATGAACTGTGAAGAAATGCTTAATTTAAGAATTATATTGTATGATTTCCATAATCGAAATGTTAAAAGCTTTTTAGCAGAGCATAAGTAAATGTTTCAGTAAAAAAAAGTGTACTCTTAAAGTATACTCTTTCCTTACAAATAGCATGCAACAATAGACTAAATGATAATTTTCATTATTGTTTGCATATAACTAATGTAATTCTTACCCATTTATTGTGTATTTACACTTGCTTCTTGTTTTACATTGATAAACTAGAAAGGAAAGCCAAAGATGGATTTCTCTTTATTTTGCAATGTTTTCTAATCATAACACTAATTAATACATATTCCTTGCAGAAAATTTGGAAAATATAGAAAAATTTAAAGTTTTTAATATCAGAGCTTAGAAATTTCCTTTAGAGGGATAGTGTATATGCCTATGTTCAGTCCTTTAAGAAATCAAAAAAATTGGTATTTTGTAATTATATACCCATGTGAACTAAAGAGGAGAGAGATAATGGTACTCATTTTATATTTGAAAAAATGGAGATTCTGGCCAAAGAAAGAAAGAAAAACAAGTGGAGTTTTAAAAAATTATGCAAGAGGCGCCTCGTGGCTCCTTTGGTTAAGTTTCCAACTCTGAATTTCACCTCAGGTCATGATCCCACGGATCATGGGTTCAAGCCCCACATTGAACTCTGAGCTGCCAGTGAGGAGCCTGCTTGGGATTCTGTCTCCCTCTCTTTCTGTCCCTCCCCCCCCCCCTTTCTCTCTCTCTCTCAAAATAAATAAATGCACATTTTTTAAAAATGAGTTAAGTACAGTATTTAGCACATGTTCACTTTATATTTGTGAGTCATGATAAAAAAAATAAATAAATAAAAATTATGTTCGCTAGATATCTGCATGTATATAGAGCTTCTTTTCTGTACTTATAGCTATATTATGTGTTGACAGATATCACTTTAGTTCACATGTGCGGAGTAAGACATGGGTGTATCAGTTTGCATCATACATACTATACCCTAGTCTCATTAGTCTCATAGTCTCTTTTCCATCTTGATCCCAGTGTGATTATTAACCTTCAAAAACAAAATAAGGGATGCCTGGGTGGCTTAGTTGGTTGAGCATCAGTCTCTTGATTTCAGCTTAGGGCATGATCCCAAGATCATGGGATTAAGCCCCGCTTTGGGCTCTGTGCTGAATGTGGAGCCTGTTTGGGATTCTCTCTCTCCCTCTCTCTCTCTCTCTCTCTCTCTCTCTGCCCCTCCCTCTCTAAATAAATAAATAAGTAGACATTCAGAAAACAAAACAAAATAAAAGCACAGTACCAGCCCCAGTTAGTTTAATTGGTGAATTCTCTTCTACTCAACATTTAAGGAAAAAATGACACCAATTCTCCATAATCTCTTCTAGAAAATAGAAGCAGAAGAAACACTTTACAACTCATTTTATGAGGTCACCATTACCTTAATACCAAAACCAGGTAAAGTCATTACAAAAAGGGAACTCTATAGGCCAATATATCTCATGAACATAGATATAAAAATTCTCAACAAAATATTAGCAAATTGAATCCAACAATGTAGAAAAAGAATTATACAGCATGACCAAGTGGCATTTATTTCAGGTATGCAAGGATGATTCAGTATTTGAAAATCACTCGGTATATTCGGGCATCTGGGTGGCTCAGTTGGTTAAGCGTCCAGCTTTGGCTCAGGTCATGATCACACAGTTCATGGGTTCAAGCCCCACATTGGGCCCTGTGCTGATAGCTCAGAGCCTGGAGCCTGCTTCAGATTCTGTCTCCCTCTCTGCCCCTCCCCGGCTTACTCACTTGCTCTCTCTCTCTCTCTCTCAAAAATAAATAAACATTAAAAAAAATCACTCAGTGTAATCTACCACATGAACAAGTTGAAGAAAGAAAATCATATGATCATATCAATACATGGAGAAAAAGCATTTGACAAAATCCAACACTCATTCATGATAAAAGCTCTGAAAAACTAGGAATAGAAAGCAACTTCCTGAACTTAATAAAGAACATCTACAAAACAAAACAAACTTAATGGTAATAGCCTACATTTTTTTCCCCTAAGATCAAGAAAAAGGCAAAGATGTTCTTTCTCAGCTCTGCTATTCATCATTATACTGAAAGTTCTAGCTAGTGCAGTAAGACAAGGAGATAAAAGATATACAGATTGAGAAGAAAGAAATAACAGTGTTATGTTTGCAGATGATATAATTATTATTATCTAGGGAGGAAAATCCCAAAGAAACCAAAAAATAAAAACAAAACTCCTAGAACCAATAAAGTATAGCATAGTCTTGGGCACAATGTTAATGCACAAAAGTTAATTGCTTGCCTATATGCCAGCAATGAACAATTTGAATTTGAAGTAAAACAAAAAATTTACAATAGCAAAAAAAAAAAGAAAGAAAAATGAAAGGAAGGAAGGAAGGAAGGAAGGAAGGAAGGAAAACCTACATATAAATCTAACAAAATATCTATAGGATCTATATGTGGAAAACTACAAAATTCTGAATAAAAAAGTGAAAAAAGACCTAAGTGAATGATTCCATGTCCATGGATTGGAAGATTCAATATTATTAAGATATTAATTATTCTCTAATCTACCTAAATATTTGATGCATTCCCAATCAAAATCCCAGCAAACTATTTTATAGATATCAACAAACTGATTCTAAAGAATGTATGGAAAGGCAAGAAACCTAGAATAACCAACACAATACTGAATAAGAAGAACAAAGTTGGAGGACTCACAATACCTGATTTCCAGACTTACTATAGATAATAGATAATAGATAATAGAACCCAGTAGGAAGCCTAGAAATAGACCCACACAATTATAGTCAACTGATCTTTGACAAAAGAACAAAAGTTATTTGTCTTAGTGGGTCGCCATGACAAATACCATAGATTTGGTGGCTTAAACAACAGATGTCTATTTTCTCACAGTTCTAGAACTGTAAGTCAGGGTGCCAGCATTGGTTCAGTTCTGGTGAACTGTGCTCACACAGCCTTTCCTCAGAATGTGTGTGGAGAGAGAGAGAGTGCAAGGTCTCTGGTATCTCTTCTTGTAAGAGCACTAATCCCATCATGACAATGTTATCCCCCAATAATCTCATTAAACCCGCATAAAGACCCCATCTCCAGATGCTACCACATTGAGAGTTAGAGCTTCAATGTATGAATTTTAGGGATATGCAATTCAGTACATAGCACTATTCAATAGAGAAAGGATAATTTTTCAATAAACAGGATGGGAACAGTTGGATGTCCACAAGCAAAAACTGAACCTAGACATAGACCTTACATTTTTCATAAATAATAACTCAAAATGTAGAATGTAAAACTATAAAACTTCTTGAAGAAAATATAGGAAAAAACATAAGTGACTTCAGTTTGGCAACAAATTTTTAAGTACAACACCACAAGCATGATTCATGAAAGAAAAATGGGATAAATACACTTTATTAAAATTAAAAACTTGTGCTTTGTGAAGGAAACTGTTAAGAGAATGAAGAATAAGCCACAGATGGGAGAAAATACTTGCAAAACATGTCCAGTAAAGAAATTGTGTCCAAAACATACAAAGAACTCTTAAAACTCAACAATAAGAAAACTGACAACCCAGCTAAAAAGTGGGCAAAAGGTCTGAAAAGACTCCTTACCAAAGAAGATATACAGATGGCAAATAAACATATGAAAAGATGCTTAATATTATTTGTCATTAGGAAATACAAATTAAGACGAGATACCACTACCTACCTACTAAAATGGCTAAACTCCAAAACACTGACAGTGCCAATTACTGGCAAAGATATAGAACAACAGGAACATTTATTTGTTGCTAATAGGAGTGTAAAATAGCACAGCCATTTTGGCAGTTTCTTTCAAAGTTAAACATAATTTTACCATATAATCCAGCAGTAATGGCCTGGGTATTTACCCAACTGGCTTGAAAACTTATGTCCACACAAAAACCTGTATGTAAATGTTTATAGCAGCTTTATTCACAATAACTCCAAAGAAGATACCAAGATGTCCTTATTAGGGCCTTTTTATGATATATTCATATAAAGGAATGTTAGTCCTCAATATGGAGACATGAACTATCAAGCCATAAAAAGCCTTGGATGAATCTTGAATACATACTGGTAAATGAAAGAAGCTGGTGTGAAAGGACTACCTGCTGTATTATTCCAATTATTTGACATTCTGGAAAAGGTAAAGCCATGACAGTGAAAAGATGTGGTTGCCAGAAATTCCAGGAGAGAGGAGGAGGGTTGAATACATGAAGCACAGGACAATTTTATGGGGCAGTGAAACCCTTCTGTATGACACTATAATTATGGACACATACACTATGCATTTGTCAAAACCCATAGAACGTTGCAACACAAAGAGTAAACCTGAATGTATGCAAACTTAAAAAAATCATTTAGGAGATTGGGAGTCCCAGGATGGAAAACAGTATGATTAAAACAAACAAACAAAAAATCTAACCATTATAAGTTATGAAACAACCTCACTGAAGGAGTTGGGGTTGGGGGGGGGGAGAGCTGCTGACCTATGTAATTTTGGAAATGTGTGGAATCTGTAAGATTAAAAGCAAAGCAGGGACGCCTGGGTGGCTCAGTCGGTTGAGCGTCTGACTTCGGTTCAGGTCATGATCTCACAGTCCATGGGTTCAAGCTCTGCGTCAGGCTCTGTGCTGACAGCTCAGAGCCTGGAGCCTGTTTCAGATTCTATGTCTCCCTCTCTCTGACCCTCCCCTGTTCATGCTCTGTCTCTCTCTGTCTCAAAAATAAATAAACGTTAAAAAAAAAAAAAAAAAGGCAAAGGAAACAGTACATAGACACTGAACCATAGTGGACAAAATTGTTTCCCTTGAAGATGCAGGTTAACAATTCTGATATTTCTATACTGGAACTGAGCAATTAAGTAAATGGATGGCAGTTGGTAGAAGCTGGGTTTCTCATTGTTGGAGTGAGAGTTTACTGGTAAACAAGAAAAGCTAGAATGATCTCTATGGTAATAGATCAGAGTTGGAGACATCAGTATGAATTCATGTTTAGCATAATATAAATACAGATGGTTACATATAGAAATATTTATAGATATGTGTATATACAAGAGCTAATATATGCAAATATATTTTTTGCTCCTCAGCTGAAAGGGTCTGGAAATAACAACACTCCAGCAGTAACAAGCATACTTAGCACCCAGATCTTGGTTTCTTATACTGTTCTCCTATAAAAGGAACCAGGACTCTTTGGAGAAATATCTGATTTTAGCACTAGATCAGGAAATATACAAGATGAATCTGGAGCATCTTATAGTGCCAGAAAGTAAGGAAGTACTTTTAAAAATGCACACATGGAGGGATGCTTGGGTGGCTCAGTTGGTTAAGCATCCAACTTCAGCTCAGGTCATGATCTCATGGTTCATGAGTTTGAGCCCGGAGTCAGGCTTTGTGCTGACAGCTCAGAGCCTGGAGCCTGCTTCAGATTCTGTGTTTCCCTCTCTCCCCTGTTAATGCTCTGTCTCTCTCTCCAAAATGAATAAACATCAAAAAAAGTTTTTTTTTTTAATAAATAAAAAATAAAAATGCACAGTGGGGACGCCTGGGTGGCTCAGTCCATAAAGCATCCCACTTCAGCCCAGATTATGATCTCCCAGTTCATGGGTTTGAGCCTGGGCCTGGCTGTCTGCTGTCAATGCAGAGCCCACTTCAGATTCTCTGTCTCCTTCTCTCTCTGCCCCGCCCCTGCACGCGTATGCAAGTGTGTGTGTTACATATGGGCACACCCTCTCTCAAAAATAAACATTAAAAAAAATGCACACAATGATAGAGTGTGTCAAAAGGATACAGAAAGCAGTTGAAAGAGCTCTCAATGGCTAAAGATGGAGCAATTTGAGCAACAAAGTAAATAAAACACTATGGGATTATAACCCAAAGTATAAAATAAATATCCTTGAGTCTGCACTGATATAAATAAATGATTGAATAAATACTTGTGGGAGAAAAGACAAATCTCCCATGCAGAAGAATTCCAAATAATTTATGTAGATACTCTGCCTTCAAGGAGATAGAGCAAAACTCCCCATACCTTAAGTGTGACTGTACAAACTGACTGTCTTCCAAAGAATGGGGAGAAAGTAACTTCACCAGGGAGAGGCCTGACAAACACTGAGCCAAATGATCAAGGTCAATACCAACAGTGATAAGTCATGCTGATAGTATGTACACTTGATAAAATGTAGCACTTTGCCTCAGCAGTCCTGCTCCCCCAGACCCATAAACCCAGTCTAATCATGATAAAAACATCGGACAAATCCAAGTTGAGGGACATTCTACAAAATACCTGACCAGCCCTCTTCAAAAACACAAAGGTCATCAAAAATAAGGAAAGTCTAAAAAATTGTCATGGCCAAGAGGAGCCTAGGAAGACAGGGTGACTAAATACAATGTGGTGTCCTGGTTGGGATCCTGAAACAGAAAAGTATGGATTTTAATAATTAAAACTCTGCCAGTATTGGTTCATTAACAGTGTACCAATATACGGTAACAAATGTGCCATGCTAATGTAAGATGGTCGCAGGGATATATGGGAAATATCTGTATTAGCTTCACAGTTTTTTCTGTAAATCTAAAATTGAACTAAAAACAAAGTTTGTGGGGTTTTTTTTGTTTCTGTTTTTTTTAATGTTTCCAAGACTTTCTTGCTGTTGCGGCTGTCCTCAGGGTCACTACATTGCACAACTCCAAGAAACACCATTCATATAAAATTCAGTGTGAATGGTTTCCCCTGGAGTTGTGCTAGGCTGCAACTTCAACGGTTTTTTTCCTAAGAAAACTTATCATGTTTGCCATGTGTCAACTTATGTGTTCCCAGTGAAACTTTCCCTCCATTGATTATAGATCCTGTCCCACTGGTTTCCTCAGAAGGGGAAGGTTGGACTGGATCAGTGACCAACCTTTTTCACACGGAGGTAGGGAAGGCACTTTCCCTCTTGTTTAAGCAGGCATCAACCCAACTAAATGTGAGCAGACAGGGAAGACGTAGCCAACTTGGGTAGATCTGGTTGGCTTCTCCTGTCCTGGCCTATGATCTATACTCCACACTTTGACCCACTTCTGAGCTTGGTTATGGGGTAGGAAGCACAGCATGGCAGACATGACGATCCTGGTGCTTCAACCTCCTGAACCAGGAATCAACCCAAATGGGCCAGGAAAGCCCAGGGAATGTAGTAGGAATTGTGTTGAAAGTGGCAGCAGAAGCATTTTTGAATAGAGAAGGGCTTTTCCAACATCCAAAGAAATGCTACATTTTCTAGCCTGCTTCACTGAGAACCTGAAATATAAAAATTGTTGTTGACTACTCTGAAACTCGGGCATTTAACTGAGATATGCAAATGAAATATTCAATCCCTATGAAATGTGAGGCCTTCCCCTGGCATTTAGTCCATAAGTTGTGTTCCACCAGATTTTATAGCATCAAGTTCCCCCATTCGAAACCAATGATCTTTCATTTACTTTCTTGTAAATTATAAACCAAATTATGTAATGCAAACCATATAAAAAGAAATTTATTTTTTTAAAGAACTTCATACATTTCTTATTTTACTGAGGTTTATTGGTCCTGTTAATGGGACAGAAGAAAAATTGACCTTTCATGTTTTTACTTTTTTCCACACTGAAGGGAGACCTTGAACTGTTAGGGCAAAAAGGCAAAAATACTTGACTTGGGCCAACTTTTTTTAACAGAGTAGGTCCTGTTGCTGAGATAAGCCTCTTGCTAAATCAAATGTGTGTTTTTGTGTTTGGTCTTGGGTCTTATCTGCCTGCAGCAGCAGCAAGCTTAATAACAAATGAGGTTCAAAGAGGTGAAGCTGCTGTCTCAGCCTCTTACACCAGTGTTTTCAAAGAGTTCTGTAGATTTGGTCATTATGCTCATCCTAATCAAACTCTTTGAAAGCTTATCTTCTGCCACCGTTTCCTACAGTCTTTCCGCAAAGCAACCATTATTTGCCATCATTAGTAGAATGGTATGTGGTGCATAAATGTACTTAACAGGTAAATGTCTAAGACATTGTTTAAGACCATCTTTTAAAGAATCTCAGTTTGGCATGATTTTTTTTTTCTAGTTTTAGTTTTCAAATTGGAGTATTTTGCAATTATTTTCGACGCATTGCAGTTGATTTCCTAAATTTGCTCTTCAGTTCATGAGGGATATGGTTTCTATCGCACAAATAAGTTAAGTAGCTGCCATTTGGTAATATAGGTAACAGAGATTGTTTTCTTCTTTTTGTGCTGGGTAATTCTATTTAAAAAAATTTTTTTAACCTTTATTTATATTTGAGAGACAGAGAATATGTGAGTAAGGGAGTAACAGAGAGGGAGACACAGAATTCAAAGCAGGCTCCAAGCTCCAAGCTGTCAGCACAGAGCCTGATGTGGGGCTCGAACTCATGAACCGTGAGATCATGACCTGAGCCGAAATCAGATGCTTAACCGACTGAGCCACCCAGGCACCGCTGGATAATTCTATTGATTACTGGAAGTGTTATGTATATGAAGGTTGATAAAGAGGAACATTTTTAGGGCTGTAAGATCTCCCTAGAACAAGATAGGATTCACAGTCTAACCTTGGTCTTCTTCAAAGGTCCCTGTTGGCTGAAACTCTCAGAAAATATGATTGTGCTCCTCAGTCAATGAAATTGTAAAAGTGATCAGGAGCCCTGTCCTGAGGAGGAGGGACTGTCTACATTTGGAGTGTCTGAGGTGGTAATGTTGAGACTCAGACTGGCATGATGTAGGGATGGGGACCAAAATTCCTAGAACACAAGCAGAGTGAGCCCACTTGCCTCTCTGTGAATGGGGCTCTTGACCACAGGCCTGGCTCCCAGTCCCCTTCCTCTCCTCTCCTCCCCCTCACCCAGCAGAGGTCTGACCCATCCCTGCGAGAAGGCAGCTGTCCTTGGCTGGAGCCAGCTCTTGGCTGCACGCTGTGCTCCACACAGCCTTCCAGCCCAGCCAGCTTGGCTACAGATGCCTCAGATTTCATCTCCCAACTAAAGACAGTTCATACACTAAAATCAGATTTTCTCACCTGGTAATTTGATCATTTCTCAGTTGGTAGATTTCATCCATAAAAATTGTCTTCCTGACAATAAAATAAAATCCAATGTTATCTAGCATGGTGTTACATGTAGGAACACTACCCAGTGAAAGCTCTTGAAAAAATGAGAGTTAAAAACAGCAGTTTAGGGGCACCAGCCTGGCTCTGTCAGTAGAGCATGCAACTCTTGATCTCAGGGTTATGAGTTTGAAGTTTCTGTCGGGCATAGAGTTTACTTAAAAAACAAAACAAGTTGTGGTGCCTGGTGGCTCAGTCAGCTAAGTGTCTGACTCTTGATTTAAGCTTGGGTCATGATCTCACGGGTTTGTGAGATCGAGCCCCACATCAAGCTCTGCACGAACAGTGTGGAGCCTGCTTGGGATTCTCTCTTCCTCTCTCTCTACTCGCTGCTTCCCTGCTCTCTCTCAAAATAAATAAATAAACATTAAAAAAAAAAAAGAAATCAAAACTTAAAAGGCCCCTGGATACCCCTCCTCAATCACAGTCCTCCCAACAGAGGTAACTCCTCATCTGGATTTTATGTTAGCCCATTCCCTTGTTTTTCTTTATAATTTAATCACCTGTGTATTTTCCTTCAAAACAATATAGTGTTTACTTTTGTCCTTTTTGAACTTTACACAAAGAGAATCACAACTCTGTATTTTTAGTGTGACTTCTTTTGCTTAACACTACTGTGTGCTGTATTCCAGTATATGAATATATCAAATGTATCCATTTTACTGCTGATTTACATTTGAGCTGTTTCTAGTTTCTTGCTATTGTAATGAGCAATCCTGCAGTTAGTAGTCTTAAACATGCCTTCCAGGCCACATGTGCAAGAGATTCTCTCATATTGATACCTAGCTGTAGAGGTGGATTGTAAGGTATATATATTTCTAGCTATACTAAGTACTGCCAAAATGTTTCCCAAAGTAATCATTCCTATTTATGTTCCTACAAGCAATGGATGAAAGCGCTTATTGCATTACATGTCCTCCAACATGTGATATTATTTGATTTTCATTTTTTCTAGTGTAATGAGTAAGAAATGGTATCCCACTGTGATTTGCATTTTTATTTCCCTGATCACCAGTGAGATTGGATATCTTTTCATAAGATTATGGGCTATTTGTGTTTTCATTCATTCTGTTCGAGTACCTCTCATGTGCCGGGCACTGTTAGTGTCTCCTACTTCTTTGAAATTTCTGTACCTATTGATTGCCCATATTTTCATTTGTGTTGTTTTCTTTTTTCAAAAGAATTCTTCATATGCTGTGGAAACATCCTTTGTTGGATACATGTTTTGCAAATATTGCTTCCAAGTTTATGGCTTGCCTTTTTACTCTATGGTATTTTTTGATGAACAAAAGCTCTTAACTTTAATATAATCAGATCCTTTTTCCTTATATTGTTTTTTAAAACTTTAGAGTTTTGCCTTTCAAATTTAAGACTTTCCTACTATTTGAGATGTATTCTTATACATTATATGAGGAAGGGATCCAGTTTCTTTCTATTTTTTTCCCCATATGGAGAACTAACTCATTGTGACATTATTAATGAGTGGTCTCTCCTTTACCTACTAATCTACAATGTCCTCTTTGTTATGAGTCATGTCTTTATATATATGTGTAGGTCACTGTTCTATTTGTCTTTCTCTGTGCCAGTTCCACTGTATCACTGTATGCATTACTTACCATTTAAAAAAAGATAATACAGTTGATCCTTGAACAACATGAGTTTGAACTGTATGTGTCCACTTATACATGGATTATTTACAGTATGGTACTGTAAATGTACTTTCCTTATGATTTTCTTAATAACATTTTTTGTTCTCTTGCTTACCTTATTGTAAGAATACAGTATATAATACATAAAATATACAAAATATGTGTTAATCAACTGTTTAGATCGTTGGTAAGGCTTCTGGTCAACAGTAAGCAATTAGTAGTTAAGTTTTAGGGGAGTCAAATGTTATGCACAGATTTTCAATTGCACAGTGGGTCAGTACCCCTAACCCTCACATTATTCAAGGGTCTACTGTAACTATTTTGGAAGTTAAATGCACAGTACATGACACATGTGAAGCACTCAGTAGATGTCATCTATTATTATATTAGTAGGGAACACATTTTGGGGGAGAATATATTTCAATATAGTTTTTAAACAATATCCAAAACTCTGTAGAAAATTAGTGAATGTTCGGTAGAAATTTTTTTTGCATTTGATCCAAGTTACCTGGCTGTCCAGAGACTTAAGAAATACACGTGCTCTGGGGCGCCTGTGTGGCTCAGTCAGTTAAGCAATCAGACTCTTGATTTCGGCTCAGGTCATGATCTCACGGTTTGTGGGATTGAGTGCCATGTCGGGCTCTAGGCTGATAGCAAGGAGCCTGCTTGGGATTTTCTCCCTCTCTCTCTGTCCCTCCCCTGTGTGTGGGCACGCTCTTTCTCTCAAAATAAATAAACATTAAAAAAAAGAAAGAAAGAAATACACCATCAGTCATTGTCTTTGCCTTTTTCTGAAGCATGTAGGAAAAGGTGAAAGGTGAACTCTCTAGATTCTCTACTTATCCTTACTCAGAGTCTCTTAGGAAGGCTAAATGAAGGAGGCTTTACTTTAGTAGTTTGTTTCTTTTTCAGAATTGAGTTTTGGAAGAGAAAATGATGTGAAAGAATATAGAAGCATATGCAGAGGAAACTTCCATTGATAAATATCTACAGCATCCAATTTTCTACACCTTGCTTCTATTCCATACTTTTCTTATTATAAACCACCTCAGAATCTTTATAAAATAAACCCATTTATTTGATGAAGAAGAAGGAAGTGCCACATTTTAACTGTTACTGAAAGAAATGTTCTTTGCTCTGTTGGTCTTGGACTTCCACAAAATACTTGATTCCAGATGTTAAATTGTTTTTTCAGAAGCCTTGTTAAAGTGCCAGAGCATTAGATTTTTGAAGGCATTTCCAAACCCCAGCTGATTATCACAACACACAGGAATCCAAACTTTCAAAGCTCAGCTTTGGTTCTGAAGTATATCAGCAGCTGCAAAAAATATGTGCAAAGGCACAGGTTCACAGGACTGAGGTTCAGTATCCGTATATGGTAAAATTATAAGTAAATTTCCTTCCTGGTTATCAGAGATTCAGCTCAGTTGTTTAAAAGGCTCTAAATTTCCTTGATCCTAAAAAAATAATTGTAGCTCAATAATGGTAATAGTCATGTAGCAAGGTGGTATGTGGATTCATTCCATTAGGTAATGTCATATGGGTTTCTCAAAACTTCTTTAATTTTATTTTCCCACCAAGGCATTCACAGTGATGAACTTATTTTACATCTTACTCCAGCTATATATTTCAGAATATATTAACAAAGTCACCTTTCCTCCAATTATTTTATACATATTCACTATTTGTGTTCTTAAGAGGCTTGCTTCATCATTCCCTAGGGAACCAACCCAAGAATGGAGAAAAAGTCCTCTCCATTCATCTTATCTCCCTCCAGCCAAGGCAGAGGGATCATCAATAGCGGCTGGAACCTGACGAAGGTGGGGAGGGGAGTTTAGGAGAGAACCAAAAGGAGATGTTTGAGCTACATCTCTTAATTGTGTTCCAACAGCAGACTGATGATCTTTGCATTCAAATCATTTAACAAATAGCATTAGAGCATCTAGCATAGTATAGTAGACTCCACACTCAATAAATTGTTATCATCAGATAGAGTAGAATTATAAAGACAATCTATAATAAATGAGAGATTGTCCTGGGCCCTAAAACAAAATGTTTCAAATTAATTAAAAAAAAAAAAATATATATATATATGTGTGTGTATATATATATATACATATACGTGTGTATATATATACATATACACATATATATATATATGTATATATATACATACGTATATGTATATATATATGTATATGTATATATATATGTATATATATACATACGTATATGTATATATATATATATTCATTCTGTTTCATACCACTGGCACTACACCTGGAATTTGGTACAAGTAGGAATTAAAAAATCAGTCCAATGCCTTTCTCTCCTAAATCCCACAAGTACATTCTACATTGGCTTGATCATTTAGGAGGAAGTCCTGATGCTATCAGTGTAGAACATTCCTCCAGGCCTGGGTGGGGTAGAAGTTCTGCTTTCATCCCTTTCTAATTCCTTTTCCAGCTATTGATTGGCTTCTGCAGGGCTAAGGGCAGAGGTGTCAGCTGATCTTTCTCTGATTTCTTAAGATTCCTCCCTTTCAGAGCAGAAGCCAGCAGGACCAGAATACTTCTAAGGAATCTTCGGCAGCAATCTCCATGGGGAGCCTCAAAATGAGAGTGAAACACAGCATTTACCCTCAAATGGCTCAGCAGTTGTCATCATGGCAGCTATCAGGAGCTACAGATGTCTCTTTCACAGTCTTTATATTTAGGGCCCAATAGAATTAATTGTCTGCTGTCTTGGCATCTGGATCTAGACAGATGTACACTGAGCAGCCATTTTGCTAAAGGCTGGGATGCTGAAATGAAAGACACAGTGATAGCATGATGTGATAATCAACACTGCATCAATCCCTGCCCTCCCCCCACCCCCAATCAAGGTCCGCATTTACTTTGTCAGGCAAAGGAGCATTTTACTTAAGGCAGGTCCATTACCTTTCTAATGGCTCTTCCAGTGGTGTGAAGTCTTTTCTTTGTCTTATTTGACCTCAATACTTGTAGTTTGTTTTTAAAATCTTAATTCTAAGCTACTTATTGCAATTGTGCCAAATGTTTAATTCATAATTCTTTGTTCCAGCTCCTCTACTTTGTGAAGGTTAACTATTTATAAAACCATGCCAAAACAACAACAAAAACTCCAGCCTACCTTTCTTGAAGCAATAATTCTATTCTAAAAAAACCATGTGAAAATTTAATTCAGATAATTTATAACAGTTTACTGCTGTCTCTTAGACTCCTCCTCTCTGTCAAACTGCTATTGGTCTGTTTCATGGATAATGGTGTCTGAATATTTTCACATGCACTACAGTGGTTTTTGTGATGTTGTAATAACTTGTGGGCTAGACCAAGACTGGCTGGTCGAGGTCCTGGCCAGACACACTTAGTCAGAGGACCTATGAAAAATATAGTTAGATAGAGTTGGATCTCACGACATCATTTCAGCCCCATAGGCGATATCTACAACAGCCTAACCCCACTTTGGTGGTGACTCCACACTGTTATAATATCTCCCTCACACATCAGAGTGTCTGCTCCTTGTTTTGGTCCATATTTCCAAAGGTTGTTATACCAGAAGCAAGGGGATATTTCTCATTGGTTTGCTTGCTTCAGTGTTCCATCAGAGAAGCAAAGACTTAATTATTTATGAGATTAAGTAAAATCGACAATCAGAATATCCTTGGGACTAAGCCATGCCTACCACTGCAAAATTATCTTTTAAAATGAATTCAACTTATGCATTCTAAACTGAATCATATTCACCTAAACCTAAAAATACTCATATAATCTCACTTTCCCTTTTCTGAAAAGGAGATTAACATTAATTTTGAGGAAATTTTTTCAGATCTATCTTTTCGTAATATCTCCTGGTATACACATAAAGAGAATTGTTATGATTAAATAGGCATTGAAATGGCCTAGTTAACTTTTAGTACAAAATTTCAAGTAGGGAACGAAGACTAGTGAAGCTATGAGTTTTGACCAATAGCTTGGGTTTTGGTAAAAACTTTAGCATATGGCCCTCAAAATTGGTTTTAACCAATAAGTAGCATTTGCTATACACAAAGTTGAAAGCTCATCTATGTATTTCAGTAATGCTGTTACAGCATGAAATGCCATCATAGCGGTGAATGCAAACTGCTCTGGGAGCACAGAGCTAAATACCTGCTGTGGAGTTAAGTAGCCCTTCACAAAAGGTGCAGTGTTTGAGCTGGGTTTAGAATGAGGAGTTGGGAGTTCCAGATGGAGAAAGGTGAAAGATATTGTAGGCAGTATGTGAAAAAAGCATAGAGGTGTGACAGAGGATCTCTGCAGACCAGTAGGGAAGTTTGATGTGACTAGAAACTAAAGTGACAGGAGAAACACTGGGAGGTTACACTATGAATGCCAAGTTGAAATGGTTGTGTTTCATCCAGTATTATAGTTTAATGGGAAATAATGAAGAAGGTGTTTTATTAGGGCAATGATGTATCAGATCTTGATGTTTGGGGATATCTCCGTGTAGATTAGAAGTTCAAAACACCAGACTCAGGGAAACCACTTAGGGCTCCTACAGTAGTTGATGCCAGACATGTTGTGATTCTGGACTCACAGTGACCATGGGAATGTAGAACAGGAGATGAAGTTGGAAGGTATTTATTTTTTATTTTTTAATTTTTTTTTTTAACGTTTTATTTATTTTTGAGACAGGGAGAGACAGAGCATGAACAGGGGAGGGTCAGAGAGAGGGAAACACAGAATCTGAAACAGGCTCCAGGCTCCGAGCTGTCAGCTCAGAGCCCAACGCGGGGCTCAAATTCACGGACCGCAAGATCATGACCTGAGCCGAAGTTGGCTACTTAACCAACTGAGCCACCCAGGCGCCCCAAAGTTGGAAGGTATTTAGAGTTAGGTTATTAGCTCTGTGAGAGCAGGAATCATGTGTGTTTTATTGGATTTAGCCCCATAAAGCTCTCTGTACCTGTTGTGTGATCCCAGAGTAGACAAGACCCCTTTCTTCCAAGATCCCCACCCTTTCCACTTTACTACTCAGTTTTTACTAGTTGGTCCAAATTGTTCAGTGTAGTAACCCCACTCATTGTTTCTGCTGCTGTCAGATATATAGACTTATCATCAATGAATTGAGTAAAAAATTAAACTAAATATCCTCACTCATTTGTACTTTTTCATATATTTCTGTTTCATTCTGTTTGTCCATCTAGCCTATGCTGGAAGAACAGCTACATTTTTAGTGGATGTGTGTAATTAGCACAATCAGAAAGGAAGGTACATATTATGAGATACTTTTTAGCCATTTTTAAAATGAAGTAGATGTACAAATATGGAAACATTTCTAAGAAGTGTTTTTTTAAAAAAGGAATTTATAGAATAATGTGATAATACATTAAACAGAGAAATCACAAATCAAAATTATAGATCTTATTTTATATGTATATATTATTACCCAGATAACGGTATGAAAAAGAATACTCCAAATTGATAACAGTGGTTACCTCTCAGAGAAAGACCAGAAGTAGAGGGGAGAGGTGAATTTTTCGGTTAATCTTTACGTTTGAATATTCCCCTCCCTCCCCTAAAACAAATGCAAGAAAGAGGGAGAAGGAGAGGAAGAAGAGGAGGAAAAGGAGGAGGAGGATGGGGGCCCCTGGGTGGCTTAGTTAGTTAAGCATCCAACTCTTGATTTGGGCTCAGGTCATGATCTCAAGGTTCCTGAGATCGAGCCCTGTGTTGAGCTCTGCCTTGAAAGAGCAGAGCCTGCTTGGGATTCTCTCTCTCTCTCCCCCTCTCTGTGCCCCTCCCACACTCCTGGCTCTCTCTCTGTCTCTCTGTCAAAATATATACACACTTAAAAAAAAAAAAAAAAGAGGAAGATAAAGTAGCCAGAGCAAAACTCTTTCAAAGCAGAAAATTCCTTGTTCTGTACTTATGTTTGTCAAGAGCAAAAGAAACTGAGAAACATGACTTTTTCCAACACTGGGAGAAAAAAAGAATTTGATTTCATGAATTATTTTCATTACTGAGGCTGAAGTTGTGATTGGTGAAGTAGTGCAATGAATCTGATACCCAATTTTAAACTAGAAAAATCCATATTGTAAACCTGGACCTGCCTTTGCATAGCTATGAACTCAAGCAAGCAATTTAAATTCCGTGTGCATTGTCTTCTAACTCTAAAGCAGGAGAAATAATACCTATTTCTAAAATGGATGTTGGAAGAGACAAATGACAAATGCAAGCAAAAGAATTTAACTCTTTTGAATTTTATGTAAGCATAAGATAGGATGTTCTGGTATAATCTCTACCTATATACATATACTGACAGACACTGGGTATCTGTTGCATACTGTTTACCAATTTTAAATGTGCAAATTATTGTTTAAGATAATCTTGCATAATCCTTGGGTCAATATTACGGAAAAACTAACAATCAGTTCTTTCAGTTTTCTGATTTCAAAAAGCCTCCTTTCAGATTTAAATTGAATGGGCAACCATTATTTCTAGTGCTTAAAAACACAGTGGCATCCCCTTGGAAATCCCTAATTAGTAGTAGCTGTGGTCTAATTAGGTGAAAATGATAATCTAAGAAAGTCCATTGATTGTTTTAAAAGCAAGATATTGTAATTCAAGCATATTTCCAGATGCCAGTGAATTGCTGGAAAGCTGTAAGTTTAACTTTCCGCTCTGATAGAGTTTTAAAAGAGGTCAGAGTACGTTTTACCATAGTGTCTAGCAATGTGAGTTTGTGCAGACCTTTTGGCAGACATTCCTGCACACTCAAGCTAAATCAATGAATCATCCATTGTTGGCCGGCCCCGCTCTCAGTTGCTAAGAGATTTTTCAAGCATACTGAGGCTGCTTCATTCTACATGGTCTGTAAAAAGAACAAAATGTATTAAATTTGTAAATGTCTCCTCTTTCCTAATTAAAACTTTGCCCAGGACTTTAATATTTGGGGCAAAGAGAAAGTCAGTGTGTAGCTGGAGGGTTTCTACTGGGGAAAAAATAGGAGAAAACTTCCTGTTAATAGCTCTTCAGAACTATGTGTGTGGAGGAAATGGAAATATTTAAAAAGTGGACGCAGACACCAAAAACAAAAACTCAACTAGGAAGGTCTAAACTCTTTTAATGAAAAATTGTGTGTGTGCATGTGTGTCTGTGTGTGTGTGTGTGTGTGTATTATTATGTTTCAAATGAATAAGGTTTTCTTCCGGTTTTATTAAATGTACTTTAATTTTCATTTCTCTCAATCATACAGACTTTCTTTCTAATTTAGCCTATAATTTTAAAGCTTTGATGTAATAGTTTTTAAATGTAGAAATTTAAAAATACCATAAAAATAAAATGTAGTTTTTTTCAACTTACTATTTATGAATGTATAAAGTTTATTATGTTTTATATATATCCTTACTGGTATTTCAAGTTTTAAAATATATAATAATTGTTTTCCTTATGTTCTTTTGGGACTCTGATAATTTCACATTATTGAGAATCCCATAATTTATCATAGAGGTTAGTGATTCATATGATGAGAGGAAAAGGATGTTTGGACTACAGATTTTAAAAGAGAAAGAGATAGAGCATAACAAATCTTAACTTAAAAACAAGCTATTTTTAAAGTTATTGGATTTGAGTCTGTTCTTTAGTTTCCCAGGATAAAACGCTATTCCATAAATCTCTCATAAAGATGAAGCTTTGGAGATAAGAATGTGGGCTTTGAAGTTGGACAGGCTTGAATTGTGATCCTGGCTGCTCCATGTTCTAGATGGTGTGACTTTGGGCAAGTTACCTTCTTTGGGCTTCCACTTCCACCTCTGTAAAACAACATAACAAAGTACATCACAACAGGTTGTTATAGGATTCAAGTGAGGAAACGTCATAGCCTTGTCACATAGTGGGTACTCAGCTCTCAGCTTCTCTAGAACTGTTGGGGACTGGTTATTGATATGCTCTTAAATGCTCACAACCAAACCTTGTTTGTTTTAAGTTGGCAATATTACTATTTGTTTTACTTCTAATTTCAACAGAGATGTATTCAGATGAGTGGGTGAGAACATTGATCTCATGTTGCAGAGCTTGGGGTAAGAGCACATGAAAAGTCTTACGCCTTGGCCTTCTTTCTTGCAGAGAAACAAAACATTTGTGATTCGTGGCTTCCTGCCTCCCCTCTCTCTATGAGGTCCTCTTTTTGTGGACCCCACCTTCTTTCAAGACCTCTATTCCAACATGCCATCTCCAGTTTACTATTCACTGCTATAAAGCAGGACTTCATCGAGGGCACTTTCGTTTTAGCCAAAAACCAAGTATTTCCCCAGCCAAATGCAGAGTAAGGAATGAACTGTACCTTAGTACTACTACCAGCCCTGTTCTGTTGACCCAGAACATTACTTTTTAAGACTTCAAAGCAAGCTTACAGAAAAATAAAGACTGACCCTATTTATGTGTTTAAACTTCCTGACACCTGTGTTTGTGTAGAGGAAATAACTCAATGTCTGTACTAACAATTTGATGACATACACCCTTTATAGAACCAAGTACATTATTTTTACAGTAAGTTTTTTTAATGTCAGGGAAAAACAGTATCTTTTCCTCAGGTGTTTGAGTGTTTTCCCTCTGTAGTCTTAGATACAGTTTTAACCCTATTTCTTTTAGGTAATCTTTGTTATGCTTGATTGTAGATCAAATGGAAACGAACCCATTTGGCCTATCATTGAATTAAACTGAAGAGACTTGCTAGCATCTCTGCTCTCAGAATAATATGAAGTGGCAGCTGTATAGAACTGATAGAGAATCTGGTAGCCCCCACATAAAAAGAGAAGTCCTAATGTAGCTGAACAGTATCCACAAAAGAACGTGTCTGTCCCTGCCCAGAGGGGATAAAACAGAGGTAAATGACAGAGTGAGGATGTAATGCTTAGGCTGTCCTAGGGCAAATGGTAGAGCTGGACATTCCCTGGCAAAAATGAAGCAAAATAAAACCCAAAGGAAAGAACTTTAGGTTTAATGCATAAAGAGATTATGGTCCCCCAAAATAAAAATTAAAAAAACCAGCATAAACTGACTTAAATTGCAGGGATGGCATTCAGTTAGCACTACAGGGTAAAACTCTTGTGGTTTCCTGTTGGAGTTTCACTTTGCAAATACTTTTCATACAATTCAACTTGAGAGAGAGAGAGAGAAGGAGGGAGAGGGAGAATTTCCCTCACTTTCTAAATCATGGCTCAGTAGTGTGTTATAAAACACTGAGAACGGAAAAGCCATTACGTGGAATATAAAGAAATACTTGAGTCTACAATATCATTGAACTCTTGGATTCAGTTTCAGCAGACATGTTCTGTATTCCCACAAGAGTCTGGAAAATTAACTTCTATTTTTTTCTGTCTGGAGTTGCAGTTAGTGTTATTATTTGCTCTATGGCTCAATCCGGGTCAGACTGTTCTGCAGTAACACAGGTGGATGTTAAAACAGGGAATCTGTTGAAAAGATTGTGGAGGAACTGCTTCCCTAAAGCAGTTTTGGATGGCAGTTTGGTGGCAGTCAGCTATGGTAAGGACAAATGAAGCCTAGCAGTACCTTCTAGAATGGGGTCTTGCAAGGTTTGTCACCTGCAATCTTTAGGGAGAAGTTTCATGTAAAATGGGTCTTTAGGACCAGGTGGCATCCTCTAAGAAGTGGATCCTAGAAGTGGAGGTTGTTGAATTCTCTTAATATTTGTGAATTGTAATGTTGTTCTGCATGTCTCTAATTAGCCTTATTTGTGAAATACAATACGCATTTCTTAAAGGAAAATTCCATAAATCTTTTGTGTAGGATTTAAAATATTGTAGAAATTTACTGTTAAAAACTAGTTATAGAAAGATTTCTTATCCTATTGAAGGTAGCAGAAAGAATATAGTTATGATTTAAGGTATAGAAGTTGTTTTGTATTATATAAAGTGTTTTATTGTCAGCAATTACATTGTTAAAATGTAACATGTAAATTTTCCCAAGGGTACATATATCTACTTGTAAGCGATCACACAAGGGAAACTATATTTTATGTGTTCAGCCCATTGAATTATTTTTCTAGTAAACAACCTAACATAAAATAGACTGAAACATCCATTTATTTTAGCAACTATGTTAAATTACAGATTAATGGTCCAAAATAAAATTTGAACTGATTTAATACATAATTCAGCATTAGGGGGGAAAATAGATCTTTTTCCAACTGAGAATAGACATTTTTTTTTCTTTTGTGACTAACTTATTTTCCCCTTAATAAGTTTAGGACATGCCTGAACCACAGCCAGCCTTAAGAATCCCTTTGTTCAGAAATGTTCAGTGTTATATTGACTAAGGAGCAACTTGGGGGTTGAAAAATAGATCAGTGTTTCAATTTCTGACTTTAGACTATTTTTAAAGTGCGGAGAGTTCCAACTGAAAAATTGCAAATGCTCCAGGACACTGTGCCTGGAAATAAGATTCCTGAATAGTAGAGCTTGGGGATGTTTAGGCGGCCCTTACAGAAATGAGCCTTCAAGTACATTTTAAGTACACTGTGTCTCACACGTTTTGAATGGTTCTTCTCAGATTTTTCTTGGATATAACGATTTCATTTTGTTTTGCTTCTTTTCTGTAATTCTATTTGTTGAACCCAGGAGTTTCCATGCCCAAGGGAAAATTTTCCTCAAACTTGCTATCATTCCTCTCCAGATCAAACCCCAGCAAGCCCTAGGGAGGGTCCCAGCTCACTGCCGACTCACAGATTCCCTTCTTATCACTTGGAACAGACACTCCTCTGTGGGCACATACACTGCTGTCTTAAGAGAGCAGATATCTGTTGAGGTTAAACTAATATTTTTTGGAGCAAAAACAAGAATCCTGAGATTTTTATTGGTTAATTGTGTTTTCTAGAAATGGAACTTTAGGTCAGCTGTATTTACCAGAAAATCCAGAAAAGCATTTGATATCTTGGTATTTGTAAGAAATTACAGATTTCAGAAGAAAATATCAAATTAATCTGAGTCTGAAACAGTGTGGGAAGTTCATATGTACTATCTTTTCAAAATATTTTGTCAATAAAAAATTTGGATGGCAGTCTCATTTGTTATTAGGTGAAAAACGGGATTGAGGAGAAAAAAAAATTCACACTTAGACCCTAGCTGGAAAAGAGAAACAGGAGGTGAATTTTTTTAAAAAATGACACTTTCAGGGAACATTAAAAAAGAACTAGGTGCAGAACAGTTTATGAAAACATTTTCTTTCAAATAAGGTAATAGTGTTTCTTTTTAAAAATTTATATGTAACAATATCTGATTCTATAGCTAAATGAAAGGAATTTTAAAATAGCTCAAAAGCTGCTTCTCTTAAAATTCAAAGTAAAATTATATTTCAGCCTCATTGCAACCTTTTTTCCTTAAGGTAGTTATGAACCATGCCCTTCTGTATATGCTTTAAAACTGTCGTTAGTGTTTTGGATATATTTAGTAGTTCTTTTCTGCCCCGTGAAAAGTGAATAAATACAAATAAAAAGAACCTGTTGGGGCACCTGGGTGGCTCAGTAAGTTGGGTGAATGACTTCAGCTCAGGTCATGATCTCACAGTCTGTGAGTTCGAGCCCTGCGTTGGGCTCTGTGGTGACAGCTCAGAGCCTGGAACCTGCTTCGGACTCTGTGTCTCCTCTGTCTTTTCCTTCCCCCCACCCCCCTTGTGTTCTCTCTGTCTATTCAAAATAAATAAGCATTTAAAAAAACATTTTTTTTAAAGAACATGTCAATAATGGAGGATTTCACTTTCAATGAATTTCAAGTTTTCACAGTAGTCTCTCTCCTCTCTTAGGGGCTCTAGGCCTGTGGAAAAAGGGAACATTGTCATTTTATTGTCAGATGGCATCAACACAGTTTATTATCATAGGTACTTTTAAATACCCAAAGGCAGTTTCTACACAGAAATTTACTGATGAAAGAGTAGCAAGTTAGTGTTCTGAGAAGTATTGACTTTTCAGCTCATTGTTCTAGAATTGTATAGATAAAGCTTTAGAAATCCCAGATATTTGCTTGCTGTGTCTTTGAAGAGTATAATCGCATTGTGGGTGTGGATGATGTCTCTGCTTACATTTTTATATGTTTTCCATTTTTGCATCCTCATGCTGCTGAAGGAATAGAAGACAGCTTAGTAGGATATATAAAATGCAAAGTAGAATCGATCAGAATACGGATAAAGGAAGAAAATAAGAATAATTGCCATCGGGAAGAGCCAGGAATGCAGTTTATGATACACATGGTCTAGACACTGTTACAGATGGGCTACAAATTCCACTATAAGCTTCCTACTGCCAGCAGTAAGAGGTGGACCTTGTAGGTGCTTCAGTCTGAGGACACAAAGATGCAGGCAAATCAGTTAATGAGAACTGATAGTGTTCTTACTACTAAGCTCAGAATTTCCTCTTGGGGCCCCATGTGACCAGAGTGTGATGATGTAAATACCATCATCTATCACTTTTCTGTAGTAGGTGCAACTCACTGAGTTCAGTATTACAGTAGGTAAACTCTCTTGATTTGGGTGTACATTTTTAGTATTTCTGGAAGAGTAGTAGACTGTGTGTTCTTCAGGCAGTCCTCCCTGATTGTTTTTAATAAATTGTGCCAATGAGCACATGATTTTATTATGAAAAAGTAACAGAGATAAAGCAAAACAAAGCCAAGATTTTCCTGAGCAAAAATTTTGGGTTTACTCAGGCACATGGACCAAAAAACAAGAACAAAAAACAAAAGTAGGCCTTCACAGCTCCCTAGTTCTGTTCCATTATTAACAGGGCTGACATAAATACCATCTCAAAAAACTGTGAGGTCCTATGGGGCGCCTGGGTGGCTTGGTCGGTTAAGCGTCCGACTTCGGCTCAGGTCATGATCTCACAGTCCGTGAGTTCGAGCCCTGCGTCGGGCTCTGTGCTGACAGCTCAGAGCCTGGAGCCTGTTTCAGATTCTGTGTCTCCCTCTCTCTCTGCTCCTCCCCTGTTCATGCTCTGTCTCTCTCTGTCTCAAAAATAAATAAACGTTAAAAAAAAATTAAAAAAAAAAACAACTGTGAGGTCCTATATCTACACTCCTTATGACCAAAATAAAATCTCAACAAAACATGTATTAAACATGTCTTGAACTTGGGTGATACTGTTTCCTTGCATTGACTTCAAGATGAACTATTTGAAAAGTGCACCCCCAGGCAACTAACAGATTTAATTTCTCCCAAATTATTACTTGTAAGACATACAAACAATGGAATAACTTTGGTTTTAGGATATTTGATTTACAAATATTTGAGTCGGTTTTTTTTTTGTTTTTTTTTGTTTTTTTTTCTGTTTTGGTAATTATAGGTTATAAGCTTGTCTTATCAGGCCATTCCTAGTGAGAGGTAAAATAAACCAAATCAGGAAGCTTGGCTTTCTGCTGTCTATAGCACAAGAACAAGAATCTATTTCATCCAAATAGCATCCTCTCTTTCCTAAGTAAAAAGTTGCACGTGGAGTACGAAATGCAGGAACTCTTTATTTCTTTTCCTCGTGTTTCCTGAAAGGAACCCCTTGCACTGAACCATTCTGGTCGTCTGATCCTTGTCAGCAAGTTGCTAATCCTGTTGTTGGTCAGCCACATTTTTTAGTGGATTTGCAGGTCACTTTACTCAAAGTAGGAAGCAGATTCTACCTTTCTCTCTTTGCTCAGCAAAGCATGCCCCTGTGTTTCCTCTTTCCTTGTGAAATGTCTTGGGACAGGTGGGTGAGGTGAATATTGGTGCATTGGGTTTTAAAATGACATTGGCCCAGCTCATGGATCAGGTTGTTCTCAGTTCTGATTGGAAAGCAGGAGACCTTGCCAGTTCTACAGTTAGATTCTTACCAGGGGACCCCGTGTAAAGTTCATATCTGATCCCCATTTCCCTTTGTTTCTTCCTAATTAGCCATAGTGTGGAGAAGAGGATGGGGTAGTAATTGATACCCCTAACCGCTTGCAAATAAGGCAAGGACACTGAGGTAGGATTAGGCTTGGCCAGACCTAGAAAAGTATGTGACAGTATATTCTTTTCTGTCCTTTGACTTCAGATGTAAAGTTGGCCAGAGTTTCTTTTCTCTATGGTAAGTAATAAAGATATTTCTTGGGGTTTTTGTTGTTGTTGTTGTTGTTGTTGGAAGTTAGATGGTCTAGAAATGTCAAGTTCGGTTACACATTCTTTTGCCATTACTGCTGAATTATATTAGCATAACTGTAATAGAAATTTTAGGTATTTTACTCCTGGTGATCCTGCTACCTGAAATATCCTCCTTAGGCCCTCCCCACTTTCATTTTCCTTTTGTTTTTTTGTTTTTTTTTTTAATTTTTTTTTAACGTTTATTTATTTTTGAGACAGAGAGAGACAGAGCATGAACGGGGGAGGGTCAGAGAGAGAGGGAGACACAGAATCTGAAACAGGCTCCAGGCTCTGAGCAGTCAGCACAGAGCCCGACGCGGGGCTCGAACTCACATACCGTGAGATCGTGACCTGAGCCGAAGTCGGACGCTTAACCGACTGAGCCACCCAGGCGCCCCTTCATTTTCCTTTTGGAGGGCTAATTCCAACTTTAGCTAGAATGTGAGTTCTCTGAGGTCAAAGAGTTCATCTTAATCATTCTTGTATCCTGTCATTCGATTCATTCATCCCTTATGTATATATTCATTTAAAACAAACAAACAAACAAACAAAAAACAACTAACTTGTTGGCATCTCCAGTGTGGTAGGCTTGCACCAGGTCCCACAGTGATGTAGACACCAACATGAGAGCAGAGATGCTGCCCTCACAGTTTCTGGTAAAGCCCCTCATGACAAAAGGATTTCAACTGAGTAACTAAAACATTGAGCACAGGGCCTCATGGCATCGGTCACTCAGCACACATCTGTTCAGTGGATGAATCCATCAGTAGTGATGGAAGTGGCACATAGTCAGTGTCCTGAGTTTTTTGTACGGATCTTATGGATTCCGAGACTAGAATTTAACACAGAGTGAGTAATTAATATTCAGTAAATAACATTTACTGTGGGTAGGGCACCATGCTAAGTGCTTTATATATACCATTTTCTTCATCACAAAAACCCTGTCAGGTACAAACAACTTTTAATGTCCATTTTACAAATGAGGAAACTGAGGGTCAGAATATAAGTAACTTGCCCAGTCAACTAGGAACTATCAGAACAAGGATTCGAATGGAGTTGTTCAATTCCAAAGCTAGTGAACCTAAGCATTTTGCTGTACAACTTCCCAGGGGTTATCTATTTCTATTCCTTTTAGTGAAACTTGGACCAGTGGGACCTTAACAAAGAAGCCATCTATCAGTAAGGAGACCAAATATTCCACATTAAAAGCAGATAAAAATAGCTTCATCAGGAGCACAGTGAAGGTCATGATTTTTTTCTTTTTTGTCATTTTTTCAGAGAGCCATTGATGGTCTTAGAGTGGTAGTATATACCAGGACTTTCCTGAATGCTACATCCAGTTAAGCTAAAGAGGAGTTGCCTATGGATTCTTATAATGAAATTTCTATGAATTTTAATATAAAATGTAATTTTATAGTTTACTAAGGGATCTAATGATTCTGGACAACACATTTAGAAATGGAATAAGGGAGGGGGGAAGTGAGACAAATTAAATATATTGTTCCCTCCCACTGTGCCTCCAACTTCTTAGGGGAAACAGTAAAGATAGGTTAAAATTATGTAATTACTTTTCATTCAAACCATGCAGATTATTTCCATAGTCTCATAGTTTATGACATTTACTGTCTATATAATTTGTATTTACAGAGCTAGTGTTCAAGAAGCAGTTTGGGGGTTTTTTTCTTAACAATAGTAGCCACAGTAACAATACCTAAAATTGTTTGCTGTGTGCCAGGCTTTGTGCTGAAGCTTTTACATGCATTATTTCACTTTATCATCCCTGCAACCCTAGGAGACAGTTATAATCTCCACTTTAAAAACAAGGACCCAAAAGTTGGACAGGTAGAGTAATAGCTCAAGGTCAAGGAACCAAGATTTGGAGAGGTTGAGGATTGTCTCAGGGTAACAGACCTAATAAGTGCCTGATTCCAGTGTCCATGGACTCAGTTACTCTACTGGCCCACCCTCTTGAGAGGTTAGCCTGACTGCTGGCTAAACTGCCATCAGGTAAAGCCTTGCAGTCCATACATAGGAGTTTCCCAGGGCAAAGTGATCTGGAGAAGAGAATGACACATTTTCCAACTTGATAATACTCTTGTAAAGTGGTTTTTAAAATGAGATAGTCCTCCTAAAAGCAAATTATTAAGAACACCCATCATTGAAATTATATTTAATACCTATTTACTACTTATTTTCTTCTAAGAGGATCCTGGTTTCCTTCTCCAGGCCTGAATTTTATGTTTTTTCCCAAGCCATTCTGAATTTTTGTTTGCTTCAGGTTAGAAAAGCTCCCTGGGTATAGCTGTGGTTCGATGTTTTCAGCTGCTTTGCTCTGGGCTGATGGTTTTGACTCCTTCAGTAAAGGTACGCTCGCCTACCATGGCTCTCTTATATAGGAGCTCAAATAGATATTGCAGAGGAGAAGAATCACAGCAGTTATGAATTGTGTTTCTGGGTCTCTGTAAATTTTAATATAATGGTTACATTTTCTTATTAATCATTTTGCTACAGGTTCATCTCCTAAACACACTCCAGAAACACACTGCTGCATAGTTTCAAATGGCCTTCTTAATTAGCTTCCAAGCTCTATTAGAGTTAATAGCTATATCAAAGCATAGCACTTAAAAAATTTTTTTTAAGTTTATTTATTCTGAGAGAGAGAGAGAGTGAGAGAGAAAGCACACACAAGCAGGGGAGGGGCAGAGGGAAGGAGAGACAGAATCCCAAGCAGGCTCCAGGCCATCAGTACAGAGCCCAAAGTAGGTCTCAAACTCATGAACCGTGAGTTCATGACCTGAGCTGAGATCAAGAGTTGGCCACTTAGCCAACTGTGCCATCCAGGTGCCCTCCAGAGCATAGCATTTTAAATAACATTTAAATAAATCCTAAAGGAGTTTTATCACACTTAGTAGTCTGTTCCCTTTCATGCCATTGTCACCAAAATCATCAAGAATCATTATACTTGTTCTTACAGAAGTATTTTCTAGACCATCCATTTATTTGTTAAAGGGGAGGATGTTGGTCCTCACTGTTTTAATGAGAAAAAACAATCACTTGAGTTAGGAGAAATTACAGAATGTTGTCACATAGGTTGTCAGGTAAGTAAAGTTACAATGTTTTAGTGTCTGGGCTTGAGCCTTTTACTTCTAGCCAGTAAAGCCTCCAGGAATTTCTCTTTTGCTGTAAACAGTTAGAAAACTGGACCAGTTATGTGAAACACTAGTTTTCAGACAATGTACAAGAAGAAGTATAGGACTGTGATCCTTAAAGGGATAGAAACAAATGAAGTGAGATCTCCGGTTGCCCCAGGTCACTGTCTGGAGTCAGTTTCCAGAGAGAGGGGAACAGAACAGAGCCCAGGGATCTTGCTGAGTTCACAGGACAAAGATCAGAGTATGGGGAGATCAAGATGGTAGAATTTTCAGGACGAAGTACTGGGGGTGAGGGAGCTTCATGAAGAGAGCATTCTAGACATCTGCAGAATTGTTCCTTCAGTCTTGGGCTGCAAATTTATTAGTCTATGCATACTTAAGAGCAACTACTAACACTGGAGAGAGAAACACTAGAAAATAGACCAAAAAATTCCTGGAACTCACAATACATGGGAATAGTTCATAGTCATATCAGCCAGCATAGAGAGATCTCAAAACATGTATATGAATGAGAGAGACAGACAGACAAAGGAGAGAGTCAGTAGTGCAAAGGGATCTTATGATCAGGATTGGAATAAATGGCCAGAGAAGTCAACATGGACAATGTAACCAGTGACCAGTGGGAATATGACCATTTCAGCTATGACAGTGCCAGTGATCAAGAATCTAGGACCATGGTGACATGATTGTATATCCTGGAATATTCCAGCACAAGACTCTCTATAAATGCTCAGTGTGAATGTTGCCTAGAAAGAAAGGTGGCACGGTGCCCTAGTGGCTCAGTCAGTTAAGCGTCCGACTCTTGATCTCGGCTCAGGTCATGATTTCATAGTTTGTAAGCTTGATCCCCACATCCGACTCTGTGCTGGCATTGCAGAGCCTTCTTGGGATTCTCTCTCTCTCTCTCTCTCTCTCTCTCTCTCTCACTCCCCTTCTCTCTCTTCCCCTCCCATGCTCTTTTTCTCTCCCAAATAAATAAACTTTAAAAAAAAAAAAAAGAAAAAGGTAGAGAAGAAACGGAAAGACCTAAATTTAACTTAGTTTGAATTTTAAATGATTAAGAAGTTACTGGATTTGACTACATGTATCTGAATTGTTTTCTGTCTCTAGAAAATGTGTTCAATTATAGGAAAATAAAATCATTTATATATAACAATTTGTAGTTTTTAAAATTGTCTACTGGCATATTATTTAATGTCATGGGACCTGATTGATCATCTCTGAAATAGGGAAAATAATATAAACCTCATACAACTGAATAAGATTTCAAAGGATAATTTATGGTGGCAGGGGGGGACATTTATACATTTAGAAGAAAATTTCCAGTGTGAATGTTAGGTAAGCTTAGGTTTTCTTGGGTTATTTTGTGGGTTTTTAAAAATTTTTTTTAATGTTTATTTTTGAGAGAGAGAAAGAGAGGCAGACTACAAGGGGGAGGGGCAGAGAGAGAGAGGGAGAGACAGAATTGGAAGTAGACTCCAGGCTCTGAGCTGTCAGCACAGAGCCCAACTTGGGGCTCAAAGTCACAGACTGTGAGATCAGGACCTGAGCTGAAGACGAATGCTTAACCGACTGAGCCACCCAGGCGCCCCAGGTTATTTTGTTTTTTATGTGAGCTCTACACCCAGCACAGGGCCCAGATTCATGACCCCCAGATTAAGAAAGAGACTCATGCTCCATGAACCAGCCAGGTGCCCCAGGCTTAGGTTTTTAAACCAATGTGATTTCTGTTATTTTAGGAGGCTTGCTCTGGCTACCATGAATATGATAACTTGAAGAAAGGAAGGCCACTAGGAGGAGACCAGTTAGGAGGCTTTGTTCAGACAACAGGGAATGAGGCCATATTTAGGAAATTGCCGTGTTTTGGGTTCAAGAGCCTTTCCAATGGTACAAATGTGAAGAAGGGTAAGGAATTAGGGAGGAGTCAGAGATGACTCCAAGGTTACAGGCTTGATGACTAGGAGGACAAGGATGATATTAACTGTGTTCAAAAGTAAGGATGTCAGCAGTTTTGAGAAAAAGATGAGTTCAGTTTAAAGCACACTGAACACTGAGTACAAAGATGCCCTCCAGAAAAAGAAGTCAACAGTATTGTAATGGTTAAGAGTGAGGGTGTGGTGTGGCTCTGGAGGCAGACTCTTGGAAAAGTTACTTAAGCTTTCAGTGCCTCAGTTTCCTTTTGTGGAGAACAGTGGTGAAAATAGTGCATACTTCATGGATTTGTTAGAAAGCTTGAATATAAAGTCATCCAGGAGGAATACTTAGAAAGGCACCATCTTTGAATGTAGCTACTTTGGCCACTGTTGGTGGGAGGATGGTACAAAGGGCATGAAGAAAGGGCACTTCCCACTGCTGTGGATGACAAGAGATACAGCTCTGAACATTTAACTAGCTGGTGACTTTGAACAAGGGATTCAGCCAGACCTCAGTTCATGTGTGAAAATGAGGGATTAGGTAATTCTCTATAAGGCCTCTTAGAGCTCTTGCCATTGTGTGATTGTGTTGAGGCTGAAAGTAAAATTTGTCACAGATAAACCATAATGGAAATAATTTATTCACAGATAATGGAGCAGTCAATGGTGTTCATCACATTTTTGAGTACCTGTGTGTCCGTAAGTCATATTTTTGCATTTAAAGCACATTGGAAATTTAAACATGGTAAAGGTAAAAGCTTTTTGAAATTTGCCTCTGGAGATTTTTTTTTTTTTTAATTTAGAATTTCAACTGTGCATTGTTCTAGTGGCTTTTCTATTTACCTGTCACTGTAAATTTTCTGCAGAGTTTCTGGTAAATGTATGGAGTCTTCTCCTGTTAGGCTTGGCTTAGTGATGTCACAGAATAGCTGTCTGGACGCTTACTTCATCTGCAAGAATAGGGTTTTTCATTTGCCAGGATTTTCCCTTGTTAAAAAGAGTCTCAGTCTCCATAGACAGGGTATTAATTTGCTGTTTTTAGATAAGCCTTCTAGAGCAGAATGCAATCCTCTTCCCATTAGGTTACTAGAAATTTTTATTAATAGAAACATGCTAAGCACATAAACAAAGTTAAGATTTGCATGTGGCATACACAGGGGAAAGTTTATGAAGGAGGAGCTATAAAGAAAAGATACCAAAGAACTCCCTCTTAATAGCTTATACCTCCCCTATCATTTTACCTTTTAACAGGGGAGGTTTTCTTCACCCTTATTTTCTTTAACCCTTTCTGGTTTTCAAAATCTGATACCCACCCATATGTATTGAACAAAATCATTTTTCACTTATCTCCTTTTTAAATTACAATATGCAGAATATGGCTGAAATAATAGGATGAAGTCCAGTTAAGTCACCTGTAAAAATCAGCCTAAATTACTTTATTATCTCATATTCATGCTGAAAACTTTCTTCATATGACACATGTTTAGTATTCACTTTAGATACATTTTCAAAATGTTCAGCTATCAGAATAAGAAATCAAATACAAAAACTGTATCACAGTTTATACTACATATTTTCCAGTTTTTCATGTGAGTAGGCTTCAAATATTAATAAGAGGAAGAGAGGTTGTTAACTTATTTGGGAAGCCAAATATTCAATTCTCAGATTACTCAAAGGTCTTATTGTACATGGGTGTGTATGTATCATGTATGTATGTTGGCGAGGAGGAAGTTATGTTTTGCTTTGGGAAAGAACCGTTTAGGGAAAATCTGGCAGACACTGTAAATAGCTGTGATTTAAAATTTTTTCTTATCAGTTGAAAAATACCTGGGCCACTAACTGTGCATTGTTTGGAAACTTGTAAAAATGTGCCCACCTGGATAATGTCACAGAGGGCTATGGTCCCCACTCCTGTCTTCTGATGCCAAGCCACATGTATTCTGTAATCTTGGTTTTGTCAGATGACAGATGCTTCCTCCTTTCATGCCACAAAAAGTGAAATTCCAGCTAATATGAAAACTTTATAAATGAAATCTGGTAATTGTACTTGAGTCTAAGAAAATTTAAATTTATATGTATATATAATTAATTATATATTAATTATTTTCAAACTGTTTAAGTAGAAACTATTTTACATTAGTAGTCTTAACATTGACTTTTTGTCTTAAAAAATTTTTACTGAGTCAGGAATCTTGTTATAGTGTAAACATGGGCCTTGGGTCCTAAGTTCTGCTTTTGCCCCTATGACTGAGAAAAGTTAATTAAACCTAATGGAACTTGGTCCCTTGATCTGTATGACTGCTAAGACCTCTTCTGATTTTAATAGTCCATGATTCTATAGGTTATATGATGTGCTAGTTTCTTTCCACTTAATTCTCCAGTTCAGAAATTTATCACACATATATCTGCATCTAGCTTTGACATCTATTAGGTGATCTATTAGGTGATCAATAAATATTTATTAAAGTAATGGTATGTGTATTTTGCTGTTTCCGATGGGTTGTGAAATTACTGTAATTTCATAGCTTTTTATATCGGGCTGTTACTCATCTTTATTTTTGCTGAATGATATTATTGCTGCTTTAACATTTACTTACTCTCTACCATAGTTTTGTGCATGATGTAGAGTTGTTTTTATGTGTTTCAGAGAGGAAGCTGGAGGAAAAACTCTTTCACTACACCTAATCTTAGTCACCCTAAAAAGATAGCTACAAATGCTATCATAATCGTAAAATAATCCAGAAAGTAAAGTTTACTTTTATTCAGCTTGACTTTACTAGTGAGGAAAACAAAAAACAAAACAAAACAAAAACATTCTGTTACTGGCCAGTTGCCCTATGGAAAGAAATTGGAGATACCCATCCTTTCCTCTAAGGCTCTTAGATGGATATACTGAATAGAAAAAAAATACTACAGGATATAAATTGTTTCCTGTTTAATATAAGAATTTTTAAATTAAAACATTTGTTCCCTTAACTTTGATTTTTTTTTTTTCATCATGGATTTTCAGTCTTTAAATGAGGGATAAACTATTTAACTCAGTCATCAGATAGTACACATAGTGTATTAGTTCTTTAAAAATGCCTAGTTCTATGGGATATATATTCAGCTTCGTATATTTTCAGTATTTAACACTAACACCACAGTGGCTTAATATCCCATTTGTAATGCAGAGAGTTAATGAGTTATGCTAGTAAAAAGCAAACTTTAAAGCATTTAATACATTTCATATTATTATTTGTTCTGAGAGACTAATTCAAGATTTATAGGGTTCAATTTTGAACCTCAGAATAAATAAAGAGAAGGGAAGCCAAAACTTCCCTGGTGTTGAGGAAAAACCCTTGCTTTCTAACTTCCTATGAATGGCAGTATTGTTCCCCACAGTATAGGGGAGCCGGGACCTTGCCATTCCATACTAAGGCTTGTTTTTATTTTTAAGGAATGTCGGAAAATTGTGGAAATGAATGTTTTTTCTTTTTCTTCTTTCCTTAATACCTCATGGATCCTGACCTTTTCCTTTAAACTGGTTTAGTATGTGTTTCCTTTAAAACTGGTCACTGACCCAAAAATAAGTTTTTCTTTTTCCATGATCTTCTCTAAAGAATTCTGTTAATAGCACACTAAACTGGATTACAAACTTACTGAATAAGTGCTTTGAATTCTGGGCAACCTTGGAATAAAGGGCACAGAAAGAGTAATACTGCATAAAACAAAATTGAGCAAGTTAGTATAAAGGAAAGGAATGCAACTGTATGGTTGATGTGATCAACATCTTCTAGTAGGTTTATTAGCAATTTAATGGAATATGGTTATTCAAGCATAATAATAGCCTCAGTTGAAATGTCTGCTCTGCTCTTTTTCCCATACACTTTGGAATGAGTCGAATGTGACAGTTGAGCTTTCAACAAGCTTCATGAATTTTAAATCCTTTTGAGTCATAAAATAGGTTACATGGCATGTAGTCAGTGTGGACAAGGAGTTGGCAGCCTCGCTGGGTGTTATGGGATATCAGGTGTCTTCAACATACTGAGGACCTGGGTTCACTAGGTGCATTCAGAGGTCTGCTCTGTATATCCACAAAGAACAGAGGACCTCTTTCTGTCCAACATTTAATAATTAATTATTTTGCAATTGTAAGGTTACTTTCCCAGCAATTGGTTCAAGACTTAAACTTCATGTCATCACAGAAGAAAATCTTTACTACTGTCTCAGAACAAATTATTTTGGGGCAGCTAAATATTTCTATGTTTGTTTCCTTCTCCTGTCTGATTCATGTATATTTAAAGAAGAAAACCTCTGTGAATTGTGACATGGATTTGTACCCTCAAATTTTAACACATATCCTAATTGGTCCTAAAGTTATTCTCAATTTCTGTTACCAGTGTAAAAATCTGATTCTTTGCTTAGGGATAAAAGTATTGAAATAATCTGAAATTCAATACAGGGAGCTTTACTATTTGTATCTGGAGCTACCTTACAACAAAAGTCTGTTTTCCGAAGATAATTTTTCAGGAAGTCCATTTTAAAGCAATCTCAACTTGAAGTGTGAATTCATTTTTAAACTACCTTATAACAGTGCCCCATATTTTATTTAAATGTGGCATGTGGGTTCTTCTAGTGTAATTTTATAATAGCATGAGGAAAAAAACAATTTCCTTAACAATTTCCGATAGGAAATTTTGGAAGTTTATGTGACAGATTAGTAGTGGTATCTATACATGGTGTTGGGATTACAAGAATTTTTAATGGTTTTATTTTTACTGATCTGTAATTTCTAATTTTTTCTGCATAGAATGTGTGGGATGGGATGTACTACCTTTTTCATCTTGAGTCTAGGGAGAGTGGGTTTTACAGAGACCACTCAGAGTTGATAGATATTCCCTGCATTTGGGAAATGCCCTGGGCACTGGTCTAGGAGATCTGAAGAGCAAGAAACTCAGTGACTAACGGCTTAGATACGGAGCCAAGAAATTGCTGCTTTGTTGGGCACAGATACACTGCCAGAGTTTGTGGAAGTGTTTTCATGGACTAGAAATGTAGGAGCTAAAGCTAGGCTGGGGCTGTTTCAAGTCCAGTCCAAAGGTATAGATAGCTTGGTATACCAAGCAAGGTAGCCCCACAGTGAGAGCCTGAATGGAGCAAACCACCAGTGAACTAGGGGTTGGTAACTCAGGCAAAAAAGACTTCTGAAATGTGGCTACAAGTGGTCTGCTCTTCCTTACCCAGAGTCACATTAGTACTTGAATGTTTAGAATAGTAGAAAGCATGCATTGACAAGCCATGTCCTCTAGGCATAGATCTGCCTTGGCATCTGCCTCGGGAGTGATTACTACAGTTGTAGATAGGTAGACAGAGTTTTAGGCATTCAGCTTTTTCCACCAGTGACAACAATCATTATCCACTGACCAAGCAGGGCCCTAAATCATTTTTGCATATTTCCTTTTAGCCTTTGTTAACAATCATAAAAAAAATGTTGCAATCTAGTTTTTTGCATAGTCTTCTAACTGCTAAATTTATCCATGTTCTTATTCTTAGAAGTATCTCTTCGTTTCTCCCTGGGTATTTATAAGGATATGCTTCATTCAGTTCATTGCACAAATTCTAAATGACATTAGTCACTAAAGAGATAGTATGTGAAATTACGCTCTTAAGATCTGAAAGAGTTAATCTACTTTTCAGAGTTCCTGAGGTACTGAGAGAAGCTGAAGCAACAAGAAAATCTGGCTAACTATATAATGTCAACAAGAAATACTTAAGGAGTATATTTGCATAAAGTAAAATACATTTAGCTTTGTGTTTAGCATAAACATTACTGTGTTCACTTGGTATTTACTTCAAGATCTGAGTGTCAACTTATGTGATACTAAATTTAGTTCAGATACATTCGAAAACTTTACAAACTATACCCACTATTAAACAAAGTGGTTTTTGCCAACAGATTGTGTGCTTTGTTAGACTATAAGCTTTGTACATTTTATAATAAGCACATTCCTGTTGTGAAATGGAATGCGTCTGATCCATAATAAATCTAGTTGAGAGACAATGGAACTTAGCCAGCTCAGCCCTGGTTCAAGGAAAAAGACAATAAATAGGGGTAATGACATTTATGAGAATCTAATTTCATCATGCACTGCCTCATAAGAAGAGAATCTAGATGGCATTAAGGTTATTGTACTTTGAGAATTACTCAAAACCAGATACAAAGTGCCTTCCATCTTATAGAAGGGACTAGTAGCTATTCCTCAGATAAATGTTTTATTTAAAAGTTAGTTAATACTCAGTGATAATTGGAAACAAATAAACTTTTTCTTAAAAAAAAGAAAATCATAAGGATAAGAATTTTACCATATTTTTCCCTAAAACAATTTGGAAAAGGCAAAACTCACCAGCTAGACAATAATTAGTTTTCCTTGGTAAAACGTTGACTGGAATGTTTCTATTAGGAAAATATTATCAAACTGTTCCAGTCTCAGTCCAGCCAAGGATGCCCAGATTTGATAACAGAGAAGAAAAATTATTCACTATTTTTGTTACCACTATGTTAAAATTTGGACAGCTGTCAAAAACAAGAACAATTTCTTGAAACTAGCCATTTTGTACAACTATGGTTGGAAATAAGCCTTTACTTAATATTCATAAACATACAAATATTCAGCTGGTGGTTTTTCAGTAACACATTTTAAATAAGCTCTAGGAGAAGCAAATGTTTGAACATATGACAAAGGGTGAATATTTACAAAATCACTTGCCATGCTCCAGCCAGGAATCAGAAAGCAACTTCTCAGAATGAATTACTATGTCCTCTACTAACAATGACTGGAGCCTGTCACAGCCATTGCTAATGAAGGCTTCAATCAAAACACATAAAATAGTCTAGGCTAGGAAGAAAAAAGAAAAGCAGTATTCCAAAAAAAATCATCCCAGCATTCCAAAAACCATCCTGAATATTGTGTTCAAACACTGGGCAATGTGGTACAGTTAAAAAAGCACCAGCTTTGTACCAGTTGTGAAGAAAATTAGTTTCAATTGGTAAAAAATTAGTAAGTACAATACTTTTAAAAGATATTCAGCCTTATTCATTTTTAGCACATACAACAGTCATTTAGAATATACTAATGGTTTCTAAATTATATCAAACCAGATACAAATCACTTGAATAATTGAATAAGAGTATTTTAATTAGCACAGCAAGCATCCATTTAGTCCTATAGTTGCTTTGGTATGAATTATTTTGGACTAATTGATCTAAAATGTGTTTGAAAGTTGTTCTTCCTATAGCCTTGCTAACTGTTTGCTTAATGAACTTCACCCTGTCGCCTGTTCAAAGTGATCACAATTCCAAAATTGATGGTTTCTGAAAGAATGAAATCTTATACCACTGTTGTTTTATAGCTTCCACAAAATTGAATCTAACAAAAAACATACCGATGTTTAACAAGTATAGCACTTGAAGCCTTAACATACATTACATCCAGAAAGTTCATTTCAATCCACATGTGTTCCAGACCCTTTATCCTGGTGGTATCTGTGCAGTCATAATGTATGTGCATTAAATAGTCTTTTCCTGCCAAAGGGGGATTATTCCCTCCATTGCTGCAAACAGCCACCATATTGTGCAACAGCAATGGCTCAAAAATATCTCCAAGAGTCTGTTTCTTGGAATACAGTTGTTAAGAGGAATTGTCAAGGCCAGATTTCTCACATCACTTCCTGCAGAACATAGTTTGAGATAGTTCTAATTTCCTTTGGTTTAAATACTGTTTTTATGTCTTACTTCCAGTTCTGACTACCCTCCCAGAAGTCTAGATTAATATAGTCAAATGTGTTGATCTCTCCATATCTAGAATATCTAGAAGATATTTCAGAATCAACTTAGCTAAAACAGAACTCATATTTACTCCCTAGATTTGTTCCTTTCCTCTGACTTTACTGTATCAGAAATTAGTACCGTCATCCACCCAATTGCTCAAGACAAAAATCTAAATAATTTTTGATTTTTTTTTTTTGCTTCACTCCCATATCTAATCTATCAGCAAGTCCTGTCACCTCTCCTTCAAAACACATTCCAAATTCTTCCCATTTTTTTTGTCTCCACTATCATCACCTTGTCCAAGCCACCATTATATTTTGCTTAGACTACTACAAATGCCTCTCAGCTAAATTCTCTGCTTCCATTCTTACCTTCCAATACATTTTCCACAAAGCAGCTAGCCAGAATTATCTTTGTAAATTAGATTATGCCACTCTCCTCCTTCAAATTTCCAGTGGCTTCTAATAACACTTAAAATTCTAACCCTTTATGCTAGTTTACTAAGTTCGGTATGGTCTGTTCCCTGCCTACATCCCCAGTGTTATCTACCACCTTGCTGTATTAGTTTTCTAGAGTTGCCATAACAAAGTACCACCCGGTGGCTTAAATAATAGAAATTTATTTTCTCACAATTCTGGAGCCTAGAAATCTGAGATCAAGGTATGGGCCAGGTTGTTTCTCCTGAGGCCTGTCTCTTTGAGTTGCAGATAGCTACCTTCTCCCTATGTTTTTACATAGTGTCACCTTTGTACCTGTATACTTCCTAATCTCTTTTTATAAGGATACCAGTCATTGGATTAGGACCCACACTAATGGCCTCATTTTAACTTAATTACCTCTTTCAAGGCCTTAATACAATCACATTCTGAGATACTGGGGGTAAAGACTTTAACATATGAATGGCAGGGGGTGGAGGGGAGAGAGTTCATCTCATAACACTGGTCCTATCCATTTAGCTCCATACTGACTATCTTTCTGTTCCTTGAACAAATTAAGCTTATTCCTATCTTAAGACTTGCACTGGCTCTTGTTAGAACATTCTTCTCCCTGATGGCAACAGTGTTGGTCCTCTTGGTCGACACATACATGTCACATGTTCGGAAAGGCTATTCCTGAGCTCCCAATCTTGCCCATTCATTTTACAGGCATACTTCAGAGATGTGGCACATTCAGCTTCATATCACAATACAGTAAGCCAATTGAATTTTTTGGTTTCCCAGTGCATATAAAAGTTATGTTTATATTATACTGTAGTCTATTAAGTGTGTGATACCATTATGTGTAAAAAATATGCATACTGTAATTGAAAAATATATTATTGCTAAGAAAAAACTGCTAGCCATCATCTGTGCTTTCAGTGGGTCATAGTCTTTTTGCTGGAGGAGGATCTTGCCTCCGTGTTGATGGCTGCTGACTGATCAGGGTGATGGTTGCTGAAGGTTAGGATAGCTGTGGTAATTTCTCAAAATAAGACAGAAGTGAAGTTTGCAGCATTGATTGTCTCTTCCTTTCACCAACAATTGCTCTGAGTATGTGATGCTGTTTGATAGCATTTTATGGACAGTAGAACTTTCAAAATTGGAATCTATCCTCTCAAACCCTGTGTCTGCTTTATCAACTAAGTGTATGTAATATTCTAAATCCTCTGTTGTCATTTCAACAGTCTTCACAGTATCTTCACCAGAAGTAGATTCCATCTCAAGAAACCACTTTCTTTGCTCATCCATAAGAAACAACTCCTCATCCGTACAGGTTTTGTCATGAGATTGCAGCCATTCAGTCACATCTTCAGGCTCCACTTCTAATTCTAGTTCTCTTGCTATTTCCACCACATCCACCACCATTACTGAAATCTTTAGCCCCTCAAAGTTATCAATGAGAGTTGAAACCAGCATCTTCCAAATTCCTGTTAATATTGATATTTTTACCCTTTTTCCACGAATCACAATGTTCTTAATGGCATTTAAAGTAGTTAATCCTTTCCAGAAGGTTTTCAATATATTTTGAAAACCTATTTTGAAAATATATTTTGGTCCCATCAGAGGGATCACTATCTTTGGCAGCTGTAGCCTTACAAAATGTATTTTTTAAATAATAAGACTTGAAAGTCAAAGTTATTTGTGGATCCATGAACTGCAGAATGGATGTTGTGTTTCGCAAGCATGAAACCCATATTAACCAATTTGACAATAAGTTATATTAAAAAAATAATAAAATTTTAAAAAATGTTTCTTCACTTTTGAAAAAGAAAAAAAAAAAGAAAACCATATTAATCTCATTGTCCATCTCCATCAGAGCTCCTGGGTGAACAGGTGCATTGTTAATAAGCAATAATTTTTTTAAAAGAGTCTTTTTTTCTGAGCAGTAGATCTTAGTAGTGGGTTTAAAATATTCAGTAAGTCATGTCTTAAACAGATGTGCCATCATCCAGGCTTTATTGTTCCATTTATAGAGTATGGGCAGAATATATTTAGCATAATTCTTATGAGCCCTAAAATCTTCAGAATGGTACATGTAACTGGCTTCAACTTCAAGTCATCAGCTGCATTGGCCCCTAACAAGACAGCCTCTCCTTTGAAGCTTTGAAGCCAGGCATTGACTTCTCTAGCAAAGAAAGTCCTAGCTGACATCTTTTTCCAGTAAGCTATTTCATCTGCACTGAAAATCTGTTGTTTGGTGTAGCCACCTTCATTAATTATCTTAGCTGGATCTTCTGGATAACTTACTGCAGCTTCTACATCAGCACTTGCTGCTTCATCTTGCACTTTTATGTTATGGGAAAGCCTTCTTTCCATAAACCTCATGAACCCACCTCTGCTGGCTTCAGACTTTCCTCCTCCAGCTTTCTCACCTCTCCTAGCCTTCAGGGAATTGAAGAGAGTTGGGGCCTTGCTATGGATTAGGCTTTGGCTTAAGGGAATGTTGTGGCTGGTTTGATCTTCCATCCAAACCACTGAAACTCTCCATATCAACAATAAGGCTGTTTTGCTTTCCTTTCATTTGTGTTCACTGGAGTAGCACTTTTAATTTCCTTCAAGAACTTTTTCTTTGCATTCACAACTTGGCTAACTGGGTGGTACCACAGGCCTAGCTTTCTGCCTCTCTTGGCTTTAGACATGCCTTCCTCACTAAGCTTAATCATTTCTACCTTTCGATTTAAAGTGAGATGTGTGATTCTGCCTTTCACTTGAACACTTAGAGACCCTTGTAGAGTTATTGATTGGTCTGATTTCAGTATTGTTGTGTCTCAGGGGAATAGGGAGGCCTGAGGAGAAGAAGAGAAATGGGGAAACAGCTGGTCAGTGGAACAGTCAGAACACACAGAACATTTATTAAGTTCACCATCATATATGGTGTGTTTCATGGCTTCCCAAAACAATTACAGTAGTGACATCAAAGATCACTGATGATAGATTACAGTAACAAATATAATAATTATGAAAAATTTTGAAGTATTATAGGAATTACAAAAATGTGACACAGAGACACAAAATGAACAAATGTTCTTGGTAAAACAGCACTGATAGACTTGCTCAATGCAGGGTTGCCACAAGCCTTCAATTTATAAAAAAATGGAATAGAAGTGAAGCAAAATAAACTACCATAAAAAGGGGTATGCCTGTATATCACATTCCCTGAATTCTCTGCCTAGTACCTACTACTACTTAATATTTTTTCTATTTATTATTTATGATCTATCTCTTCATATCCCCACCAGAATATACACAAACATCTTCTCTCTTCACTGATGTGTTTCTAGGACCTAGAATAGTGCCAGATGTGTTAAAAATGTTGAATCAATATTATTGAATGACCAGAAAAATGAATGAAATTATTAGAGAAGGTAAAGAGAAGAGTGACAGTTTAGTTAGTGATTATTGTGACAAATAGACCAAGGATGGTTTTCTCACTTGGGGGTCTTTAGAAATAAGATGAATCTGCTTACCCTTGAAATGTTGTAAGAGCTGTCTAGAAGAGGTCACCTCACCTTGCTACTATGCCTTAGCTAGACAAAGTGGATATTTTTAAAGGAAGCATAAGTTTATTATAACATTTCTAGAAATTATGTGTAACTTGCAGAGTTTTTCAGCTACTCATTCACTAAACATATGGAGAGTCTATTGTGGCCAGATCTTTTGTTAGTAGAGTGCCCTGGGAAACATGGCAGCACACAGAAGGCATATGTAACCCAGCCAGGACCTGCAGTTGGCGTGGGCCCAAGGGTCTCTTGGAAGGCTTCTAAGGCAGCTTAATACCTACAAGGTATTAATTGTGTTCTGGACATACAAAATATTTGTCACAGTTTACCCCTGTTTGCCTTTATAAATGGCAGCTTGCAACTTCTCTGAATTTACAAAAAATTATGGGCCCTTCAAGCTCTATGTCTGGTGCTTACTTTGAATGGTGTGCACAGCAAATTTTTATGGTTCTTGACTTTTGGGAAAATTCCTTTAAAATTTTAGAACCTTGTCAGTTCCCTAGTTTTTAACATACTAGATTTTGCAAACCTTTTGGCAGCTGACACTTATTTTTATTTGGTATTTGGTGGTAAATCATATTTCTATTTGTTCCTTGCAGATAGAATGTCAGTGGCTCTTAGACATTCAGTACATTATCGTCAACAAGGAAATGGGCCACTTGAATTAGTGCATTATATGTCAGGAGAGTGACAAGACCAGCGGAGCTTCTGCCTTGTTTTTCATTTTAAAAGTTAAATGTTGCTTCCAGGCTTCTTCTGGGAAACTCTCATGTTGGCATCTTTATCAAGGGGCCTCTGTTTTGTGTGTGTGTGTGTGTGTGTGTGTGTGTGTGTGTGTGTGTGTGTGTTTTGAGTTTTGGGTTTTTTTTTTCTTTTAGCATAGTTGACACACATGTTATATTAGTTTCAGGTGTACAACTCAGTCATTTGACAAGTTTATACATTATGCTATGTCCACAAGTATAGTTACCATCTGTCCCATTACGTCCCTGTTAGTGTCATTGACTCTTCCTTTCATTCCCATGACGTACTCATTCTATAACTCAAGGTCTGTATCTCCCTCTTCCTTTCATCCATTTTGCCCCATCCTGCCACCTCCCTTACCTCTGGCAACCGTCGATTTTTTTCTCTGTACTTATAGTTCTGATTCTGCTTTTTGTTTATTCAATTTTTTATGTTTCGTTTATGAGTGGAATCATACGGTATTCGTCATTTTCAGTCTGACCTATTTCACTTAGCATAATTCTCTCTAGGTCCACCCATGCTGTTTCAAATGGCGCAGTCTCATCCTTTTTTATGGCATGTTTGATTTTGTGTGTGTGCACGCACACGTGCATACCACATTTTCCTTATCCATTCATCTATTGATGGATACTTAGGTGGCTTCTATGTCTAGGCTATTGTAAATAATGCTGCAATAAATGTAGATGTGCATATATCTTTTTGAGTTAGTGCTGTGATTTTCCCTGAGTAAATATCCATTAGTGGAATTATTGGATCATATGGTATTTCTATTTTTAATTTTTTGAGGAACCTCTATACTGTTTTCCACGGTGGCTTTACCCTTTTACATTCCCACCAATAGTGCACAGGGTTCCTTTTTCCTCCACATCCTCACCAACACTTGTTTCTTGTCTTCTTGATTTTAGCCGTTCTAACAGGTGTGAGGTGATATCTCATTGTGGTTTTGACTTGCCTATCTCTGATGATCAGTGATGTTGAGCATTTTTTCATGTGTCTGTTGGCCATCTGTATGTCTTCTTTAGAAAAATACCTATTCAAGTCCTCTGCTCATTTTTAATTTTTTTTTAATTTAAGTTTTTATTTAAATTACAGTTAGTTAACATACAGTGTAATGTTAGTTTCAAATGTACTATATAGTGATTCAACACTTCCATACATCCTCTGATGCTCCTCACAAGTGCACTTCTAAATCCCCTTCACCTATTTAAACCAACTCCCCTCTGGTAACCATCAGTTTGTTCTCTATAGTTAAGAGTCTGTTCTTGGTTTGCTTCTCTCTCTCTCTCTCTCTTGCTCTCTTTTTCCCTTTGTTCATTTGTTTTGTTTCCTAAATTCCACGTACGATTGAAATCATATGGTTTTTGTCTTTCTCTGACTGACTTTGTTTAGCATAATATTCTCTAGCTTCATCCACGTTGCTACAAATGGCAAGATTTCCTTTTTTATGGCTAATATTCCATTGTATATATACCACATCTTCTTTATCCATTCATCAATCAATGGATACTTGAGCTCTCTCCATAGTTTGGCTATTGCTGTGTGTAGCCCTGTATCCCTTTGAGTTAGTATTTTTGTATTCTTTGGGTAAACACCTAGTAGCGCCATTGCTGGATCATAGGGTAGTTCTATTTTTAACTTTCTGAAGAACCTCCATATTGTTTTCCAGAGTGGCTGCAATGGTACCCATTTTTTAATAGAATTATTTGGTTCCTTGATGTTGAGTTGTATAAACTCTGTATATATTTTGGATATTGACCCCTTATCAGATATATCATTTGAAAATATCTTCTCCCATTCAGTAGGTTGTCTTTTTGTTTTGTTTGTGGTTTCCTTTGATGTGAAAAAGCTTTTTATTTTAGTGTAGTCCCAATAGTGTGTTTTTGCTTTTGTTTCCCTTGACTTAGAAGACCTATCTAGAAAAATATTGCTATGGCTTATGTCAAAGTTATTACTGTCTGTGTTCTCTTCTAGGATTTATATGGTTTCAGGTCTCATGTTTAGGCCCTTAATACATTTGATTTTATTTTTGTGTATGGTGTTAAAAGTAATCCAGTTTCATTCTTGTATGTGCAGGTTTCCAGTTTCTGGGAGGGGCCTTTGAATATCTATAACTTTCCAGATAATGAGAGCACTCGTTCCCAGTTTTCTTCAGAGATGTTTTGTTTTAAGATTTTGTACCCCCCTCCTTCTTTTATAAATGTTTTTATTTTTATTTTTGAGAGAGAGAGAGCATGCGGAGGGGCAGAGAGAGAGGGAGACACAGAATCTGAAGCAGGCTCCAGGCTCTGAGCTGTCAGCGCAGAGCCCAATGCGGGGTTCAAACTTGTGAACCACGAGACCATGACCTGGATTGAAGTCAGACGCTCAATCGACTGAGCTACCCAGGAGCCCCATTGTTTTGTTTTGTTTTGTTTTGTTTTGTTTTGTTTTGTTTTGTTTTGTTTTGTTTTAAGTAGGCTTCATGCCCAGTGTGGAACCCAACACAGGGCTTGAACTCATGATCCTGAGATCACAAGTTGGATGCTTAACTAACTGAGCCACCTAGGCGCCCCTTCAGAGCTGTTTTTAATCTTTCCTGTGTACTCTGGCCCTATCAGTTTTCCTTCTGCATTTCTGCCAAACCTTTGCATTCACATGTCCTCCAGATCTGAGCACTGGTTCAGAGATGAGAGTGTCAGAACATCAATTTCCCGCTCTGACATATGGAGCTATAACAATTATGCTTAATCTAAAGAATTGAGGCAGTATAATAATTCTTTTTGGCTTTAAAAGTTGTTATTTACAATCTGCTTTCTTCTATAAACAGGATGGTCTTAGTGTCACTAATGGCATTTAGTCAAAATTCTTGTCAGCCACAATAGCAGTTATTATCAGTTAAGATAACACCTTACATAATTGTGTAATTTATTGAATGGCAAGTCAGGTGTATTTCTGGAGAAAGAAAAACCCTCCATTTAACAGTTGTTTCTACATCAGAACTTAATGAATTTTAGTAATGTAGCCTATTGTTATGAACTCTTTGGATATTGCTTGTCAGGTTTGTTATATAAGTAAATGAATTGTTTTTAGCTGCAACTAACAGAAACTCAATTCAAATTGATTAAGGAAATGAAGAATCTCATATGCCAAGAATTTCTGTGCTCCAGAGTTGGTTGATTCATCAGCTCAATAATGTCATCAAGGACCGAGGTTCTTTCCATCTTTCTGTCCTGTCATCCTTGATGACAGTTGGGCTCTCAGACTAGCACCTAGTTCCACGTACCATATCCAGACAGACAATGTCCAAAGGAAGAAGTGAGATTACGTTTCTTTCTGTACCTCCAGGAAACTGTCAACAGACTTCCTCTCAGTGGCCCAAATTAGGTCATGTGTACCAGTCCCTGGCAAGAGGGATGAAACTGCCTTGACTGATTCAGACTAGGAGGGATATGTTATTATTAATATGAGATAATCCATGTAAAATCAGTTAGCACAGTGCTTAGCACTTAGAAAGAGCTTAATAAATTTTATATATTATTAATGATGATAAGTCTGTGGCATTAATATTGTAAAAGAGGGCCAGAGTTATGAGTGATTAAGAGGTAGATTCCTCAGCCCTGGGGGTTACTGATTCTATGTTGAGGAGATAGAGAGAGGTGACCAGTACCATCTATGTGTAGTAGGTACACCTGGAAAGGCCATCTACAGTGCAGGGTTGTAGTTTAAGGCTCAGATCTTTAGAGAGAGCACAGACAAGGTCCCTACTCATAGGAAGAGATTGGGATAAGTTACTGCCACAGGACTCCAGGGAAAAGAACCAAAGTCACACCTGGGTTTATAGTCCATGTGGAACAAGGTATAAAGAATGACTTAATGCTGAGCCTCAGAGGATTGGCCTGGAGCTTGTTAGATCCTCCTTTTTTAGATGACAGTTGATCCTGGTAGGGATGAACCCAAAGTTGAAGTTTCCTATCCTCCAATTGGTTAGTATAAGAAAGTATGCAGAGGTTAGCAGCTAAGCAGGCCCTGATATGTGTTTTCTCATAAGAAAGGCATTATTGGCGCTCTACATAGTGTAATTATTATCGTTGTTGGCAGATAATTAGCAGCACCTTGGGTTACTAAGAAACAAAAAAAACAAAAAAACATGAAGTATCATAAGTTAGTGTTGACACTCACACACCTTGTTTTTTAGATACAGCTTTTCCCACTGCAGCAGAATCCTGTTGGCCTCTGAGGGTTTGCATCCTTCTCAGATTTTTTCATCTACTTTTGGGTTTCCCATGTCTTCCCACCGCCCTCCTCCCCATCCATATACTCAGCTTCTTGCTTCTGATTGAATTTGGTTAAAATCTAGAATACATTATTCCTGAATAACCATCTGGAATGTTTTCAGTAAACTATCTTGGAGGGAAATAAAATTACAGTTAAAGTCACATTTATGAATGCCAAAAACTGTTTTGAGACTCCAACTCTTCGAAATGTAGAGCTGGAAATGACTTCATTTTTAAGCTGACCTGTACCCCCTCATCTTACAAGTATGGGAACCAAGATGCTAAATATTCTGGTTAATTTTTAGAACTTGTCACTAGAGATAAGCCAATAAGTTTAGAAGTCCATATCATAAGATAAACCAATAAGTTTAGAATTCCAAGAAATCAATGGTAAAAATGCAATGGATATTAATAGTCTTTGGGAAATGTTTCAAGAGATCTTATTCTTGTGTAACAGTTATCAAAGCTCAAAAAAAGGAAAATGAACTAGGTAGTTATAAAACTTTCACACATGTTGACCACGAATATCATGAGTTCCCAGAATAATCAAAGGATTAATGACATTTACTTGACTCTTCCTGATAACTTCTGAAGATTTTAATGCAGTAAATAATTTCCAGTTCTGTTGACCATATTCTTAGTATAGTAAGGCCTTAATTAATTTTTCATAAGTTAAAGTGAGCTGTTTGTGATCTGAGAATTATCCAGAAACCTGTTTGGTTTCTAAGGAAGAATTCCAGATGACCCACCAGCAGGAAAGATAACCATTATAAACATTTTTATTTCTTAGCTTAAACGTCTTCCTCAAAGTGACCTTTCTTGACCCCTGAATCATGTACCCTTCTTATTTCTCAAAGCACACCATTGTTTTCCTTCATAACCCTTATCATAATGTGTAAACTATATGTTGATTTGGAATCATGTACCCTTCTTATTTCTCAAAGCACACTATTGTTTTCCTCCATAACCCTTATCATAATGTGTAAACTATATGTTGATTTGGGTGAATCTTTAATATCTGTTACCCTAAGGGCACTATATAGCAGGAGTCATGTCTATTTTTTGATGACCACTCATTACTGTCTATTGTGGTATCTAGCTCAGAGCAGATACTCAATATTTACTGAATGAATGAAACTGAGAATAAGATTGGGATGGCTCAAGGCACATTTTTGTTCTGCATTACTACTTAGGGTATATACTTCTGTCATTTTCATTTCTATGAGCATGTATTAGATTTGTAACTTTAAAAAAAAAAGTATTGCAACTTGATTTCTATATTTTAAAATCTAACTGTACAACATTTTAGTAAACATTGGATTAAGGAAGTTGGTGGATCTAAAACTTTAAACTCAGTTAAAACATTTTCTTTTTCTCGGGAATTTCTTAGGAACATCTTAAGAACTTTTGCATCTTATTCTGAATAAACAACTTAGACATAAGTTCAACATTTTGCTTGTGACCAAAGGCCTTTATAGATAAATTTTTAAAGTAAAATGTTTAAATTAGGAACTTTCTGTATTAGTTTTCCATTGCTGTGTGACAGCCTACCATAAATATAACACTTAAAAGAACACCCACTGGGGTGCCTGGGTGGTTCAGTTGGTTAATCATCTGACTCTAGATTTCGGCTCAGGTCATAATTTCATGGTTTGTGAGTTCGAGCCCCACATCAGGCTCTGTGCTGATGGCATGGGGCCTGCTTGAGATTCTCTGTCTCCCTCTCTCTCTCTCTCTCTGCCCCTCCCCCACTCTCACTCTCTCGAAATAAACAAACATTTAAAAAAAATAAAAGCATACCCACTTATTATCTCTCAGATTTTGCAGATGGGAAGTCTGGGTGTGGCATACCTGGTTGTGGTTGTTGGCTGGGCTCTGTTCTCACCTGGAGCTTAGGTCTTCTTCCAAGCTCATTCAGGTTGTAGTCAGAATTCATTTCCTGTGGTTGTAGGATCAAGGTCCCTGTTTTTTTGCTGGCTGTTGACTACGGGTTTCTCTTAACTCCTAGAGACAGCTCTGCGGGCATACCTCTAAAGGCAGTTCCCAACATGGCTGTTTGCTTTTTTTTCCAGACTAGTAGGACATCTCTCTGACTTCTTCCATCTCTGACCTCTAAACCCCCGTTTAAGGGCTCATCATATTAGGTCAGGCTCACCCAAGATAGTCTCCCTTTTAATGAACTCAAATCAACGGATTAGAGACACAGTTGCATCTGCAAAATAACTTCACCTGTGCTATAAAAATGTGCCTAATCATAGGAGTGATATCTCCTCACATTTATAGGTTCTTTTAACACCCAAAGGGAGAGATTTGCACATGGTATATACATCAGGCAGTGGCAGTCTTGGGTATTGTAGAATTCTTCCTCCATAGTTCCCAATGTGGTAAATTCTCAGAATCTTTCCCAGTTGATTGAATTGGTTTGAAATGTGTGTGGTGACTTGGTTTGGAGTGTATCTTCATGTCTCTGTGCTTTTGTAATCTCATTGTAATTAAAATGCTTTTGTTGACTGTCTGAAGATTTCTCTACAAATAACTCCTTCTCACGATCTGATCTAGGAATTGGAAAGATGAAGTAGTGGTTCTCAAAATTCATTAGTTTATATATATGCTTAGGAAAACAAAATTTAGGATAGGATCTTTAGAAACCAAACCTAAGTTCACTTTGCTGCGATTTGTAGCCTGTCCCTCCTACCCCCGTTCCTCCAGCATGTCTGAGTTCCCATTTTTGTTCATACAAATAAAGTGAACATAATCTGGTTTTTTTTTTAATGTTTAGTTATTTATTTTGAGAGAGAAAGAGAGCAGGAGAGAGGCAGAGAGAGACAGAGAGACAGAGAATCCCAAACAGGCTCCACAATGCGGGGCTCAAACCTGTGAACCGTGAGATCATGACCTGAGCTGAAACCAAGAGTTGGACGCTTAACGGACTGAGCCACCCAGACACCCTGAACATAATCTGTTTTTAAGAGTATTATAAATGCTTACAATCTCTTCTAATATTTATTTTTGTCTGACTGCATAGTAGATATATAAATTATCTTGTTAGTGACAAGTTGTATAGGAGAGAAGAACACAAACTGCAGAGTAAAGTTCTCTAAGTTCATATCTCAGCTCTGCTGCTGTAAGACCTTGGTCAAGTCACCTACCGTGCTTCTGCTTCCTTGTCTCTAAAACAGATAATTCTTGTACGACTTTTATTGGGTTATGAGGGTTAGATTATTAAAGATGAATTCTTAAGACAGTGTCTGTCTGATACAGGAAGACTATACAAATGTTTGCTTTTATCATTGCTAAGTAAATTCCTCCTAAGAGTTTTGTCCTAAAATTATAGCAGAGGATTCCAATATGTTTTTATTTAGGAATTTTTCAGACTCAGTCATTTAGTATGTTATGCCTCTCTCTGATCTTTTTTTTTTTTTTTTTTTTTTTTGGTAGTTCTGGTTAGTTTTAGTAATTTAATTAGCACACATGGGAAAGTTAAGGAATAAACCACTGAACAAACCTCAGGCATCCCAAAGTTGAAGGGTGGTAATTAATATGCAGGCTGTCATTGGTGAACATTCCTGATGTGGTTTATACATTCTGTTCATATTACTTAGTGTTTTAATTGTACTGCACCTTAGCATCCTAAGACCCTCGTATACAGAAATGTCACCCATCTCTGAAATGAAGAGGTCATGGAATCTGGATCCTCTTAAATAGGATCTTGTAATACCAAGTAGACTTGAGTGTACAAAGTTGGAAAACAGAAGGCATGAGCTTCATTTCTGATGTGGGCTGTGCTTTGTTTGGAGGCTTCGGGAAAATCATAATCACACAGTGCAGTGAATAGGAACACAAACAGGAGCATGGGCTCAGAAAGCTTGACTCAGCAAGTCAGTCAACTTCCTTTAGCCTTAGTTTACTCATACGTAAAATGGGTATACTGATGCCTGCCCTTACTTCCTTTTCAAGTTATTGTGAGCATCACAACAAATATTTCATTTTATTATCACTATATATTCATAAGGTATATCTGTTCTGCTGGCTTGTTAACTTCCCAGGAACAGGGACTATGGTTTGGTGTTTAAATATTTGTAGCCAGGTTAAAAAAAAAAAAAAGTTGGCATCTACTAAAAGTTTGCTGAACTGAAATGTTGACTAGCTGAGAAAAGATATATAAAAGTATGATAGAGACTTGAAGTATTGTTATAAAATCAGCCAAATGTACACTAGTCCAAGTGGCCACAGGAACAAAGATGTGCTGATTGACAAAGAACATTAAAGTGGCATAAACAAATGGAATGTGACCTTTTGAGTGTGACCAGGGACAACACAGTGTAACTTTGATGTATCAACAAGTTTCAAGCCAGCTGTGCCTTGGCATGATAGAGGCATCACATCAGCTTCTTGAGTGGCTTCCTCAGCATTATCTATGACTACCAACAAAGCTATGTTGCTGCTATTCAGCTCTTAAGAGCTAGATAAGAGTGTGAATAGGATGACAGTGTAATTTTAAAGCTCTTAAAATACGATGAGTACTTGGAACATTGAAATGGGCACTGAAAATCTAGTGGTGATAGCACAGCTCCTAGCACATGGCAGATCTGGGGGGAACAGAGTTATGTTGGCCACAGACAAGCCAATGCCAGTGTCCTCATTCGTGGTTATAACATCTGGCACGCCACTGAGCAGAGCAGCTAAAGGAAAGCAGCTTGGCAGACACGTCCGTGCAGACTCTTAATGGGACTGCAGCACAAAACTGTTCATCAGGCCTTGTGAGCACATTCACCACATCCAAATGGAAGATATGAAACATCAGAGTGGTCATTGTTGAAAATAGGCAACAAAAGCAACTTTGGACAGGGCCAACTTGAAAATATTGGCATCTACGTAAAGAATACTGAACTAATGACAGTGCTCTTACAAGCTATTGGGAGTATAAATTCCCAATAAAATGTGTAAGGTTTTATAATTATTTTAGTATTTTGTATTTGGGGGAAATTTTGCAAGAAGAGTTGGGATCAAATGGTATATTTGTATCTTTTATTTCTTTTTGAAAGGTAGCCAGAATCCAAACCAAGCACTGAGTTAATTTAGGGCAAAACAATAACATCAGCAGCTACTGGTTTTGACCACAGTGTGCCAGGCAGTATATATTAGCTTATTTGTTACATAATTCCTGTTAGAGTGGAAGCACTATCCAATTTGCAGATTAGAAAACTGAGGCTCAGGAAGTATAATTCGTCCCAAGTTGCATACCTAATAAGTGGTAGAGCCTGAGTTCAAATCCCCAGTTCTTTCCATTCACCATGAAAACCCAAAAGGAGTAAGATGAGAAGACAGGAAGATGATGTAAACATGAAGGACACATGAGGGAACAGAAATGAGGGCCATGAAAGAAGGTAAGAGAGTAGAACACAAAGGGTAAGAAAAGGGACCAGGCATTAAGAAAGAGTGGGAGTTCTTTCGATTGAGTCCTTTAGAGTGGTCATGTCTTAGGAACTGTCATCATTCTGTATCATCTTGGCTGATGCCCCTTTGAGTCCTGTGGGACAGCTTAGCAGACAGGTCCACTTACCGCCTTATCTAGTACATCCAGCGGGGTGGTTTTAAAGCAGAGATTAGACAAGAAAGCTACCACATAGCCTGACAGCTTCCAGGAAATTAAACTGGAATGATTCAAATTTAAATGTGTCTTCAGTGTATGTGCTCTAACTTTACGTTGGCTTTGCAGAAAACATGTGTCATTTTAATTCACTGGAAAGCAGGTGGAATCTGTCATGGGGTGAAACATAAGAAATCTGTCCAAATGTAAGAAAAAGCAACAGCTTCCTTTGGTGCGTCAGTTTCATAGTACAAGTATGTGTCACTCGGTCCACATAAGCTGATATTCACCAAAATAATAAAAGTCGCATCTAATAGTCATTGAGCAATTATAGTGTGCCCAGCGTGTTACATGTATTTAATCATCAGGAGGAGCCTAGGGGATTGGTACTATTATGACCAACCACCCATTTTAAAGATGAGAAAACTGAGGCTCAAAAATTAAACAAGTTATCACTGGCTAATAAGTAGCTGAGCTGGGATTTGAATTGCAGGCCCTTGATCATAACACTACACTATGAAGTGCCTGTGACTTGTGTCACCCCATGATGACATGAGTACTCCAAAAAGAGAGAGAGAGAAGGAAAGGGAGGCAGAGAGGGCACTAAGAAAAGAAGGAGAAGATAATGACCTCAAAACTAGTACCAGCTTTGAGGAAGACATGTGGGTTGGATGGTTGGAAGCCGTAGAGGTGATCTGAACCTCTCTGTGGTCAGAGAAGGAATCTATAGCAAAGCAAGGGGTAGGAGGAGCCAAAAGGGGGCAAGAAGAAATGGGAGTACAAAGTAAAAGAATGAAACCAAGTACACGCAGAGTGTAAAGGGGAGGAAGAAAAGTTCGTGTAAATCTTTGGAGTATGAAAATAATGTAGTTAGATTTTAAATTAAAGTTGTTTCTCTGATTTACCCTTTTATTTCCAATTTCATGGGTGAAAATGACCTATTCAGCTCAACCTTTAGAATTAATACTGTTTGTCTGACAGTTTCTCTCCACCCTGAGTAACACTAAGTTCCACCCTGCAAGGTTAGCATCTCAGTAAAAGGTGGGTGTGCTGTTTAGTTGTTGGGTTTTTTTTTTTTTCCTCTTGAAAGTTAATTAAGTCAACATTAACCATGGCTATGTAACCACAGAATGGGCAGTTTCTTTGAAGGCTCATGGTTTGGATCTTTTCCTGCAAAACTTCCCACTTCTATAGCTATATTTAGTGTGCTAACTGCCTGAATGACTGGCTTGCTGTGGGTCCCTGTGTCACGGCAATACTGGGCCTTGTTTGCCTCCAAGTTTGCTTTGTGGAACCATGATGCCAAGAGTTTGCAGTTCTCAGTCGACAGCCTCTGGGTTCAGCCTCTCTTGTTTCTTCTCCAGAAATTTCGCTGGAGTTAGCATTGCCGATTTGATGCTATGTGGTTCTATGATTCTCAGAACCATTTACTTAATATTTAATAAATTTTTAAACTTGTCCATACCCTTAACTCTGAAAGTAATATGGTATCATCAATGTTTGTATCCTGACGACTTTGTTTATATAGATGTGACTGAATATTTAAGGAGAAAAAAATAAAGTACTGGCCTTGCGCAAAAGCCAGTTTTCTCATGTTGGTGCAGCTGTTTTAACTTTTAAGAAACCACAAGCATTTTATCCTCTAAAACTTTAATTTGAAAGACACAGGACTTTTAAAGAAATACAGTGTTTCTGAAACTGGTGTATATTAGCCTCCCTACTTCTGTTCTCTTTAAACTCTTAAGAATTGAATAAAGTTCCTGAGTTGATATTACATATACATTTTTCAGAAAAATACATGTAATTGCTGTATTCCTAGTAATCTTTGAAATGTTAAGTTATAGTAGAAGCAGTAGCATCATAAGAGAGACAAAATGTAACAATAGCTGCTTCATTCTCTTGACCTCTCTTCAAGCTCAGAGAATTTTCCATAGACCCAGAGACAGATGCCAAAAGGAAACAGTTGTGTGTTTTCTTGGGTTCACTGTAGCCCAGCAAGCCCTGGTAATTGTTATTCGGCTTCTTTTTTTATGCTACAGCAATGATTCTCCTTCCTGTTACATAGAAAAACCTATTCTCCTGTTAAAAGAGAACACTAGATGTGTTTATTACAACATTAAGACCGTTTGTCCATGGAAATAATTTTTTATTGTTCTGAGTCACTCTGGTTTGTGGAATTTTTACATGAGTTCCAGCACAGGGATGAGATGATATATTTATTTTAATTTGTATCCTCTTTTTTTCTTGACTGCATGAATGTCAGGCTTGTTGTCCGAATATCCCCATATTTTTATTACTTTAGAAGTTACACTGCTGTAGTTGTGTCTCCTAAATTCTTCATTGACAATTCACTCTGTGTCCTGGGCATGCTGAATTTTGGCAGGACTACCTGCTTCTCTCAGTGTCATGGGATCTCTTGTTTTTCCATTAGCCCCATTCATGTTGTCTCGACATATGTCTTTACCATGTCAAAGGTTATACAGACCTTCAGAAATACTTGAATTGTTTTGTTGAGGGGTGGCTGGGTGACTCAGCTGGTTAAGCATCTGACTCTTGATTTCAGCTCAAGTCATTATCTCACGGTTCATGGGTTCAAGCCCCAGGTCCGGCTCTGTGCTGACAGCAGGGAGCCTGCTTGGGATTCTCTGTCTCCCTCTCTCTCTGCCCCTCCCCCACTCATTCTCTCTCTCTCTCTCTCTCTCTCTCTCTCTCTCTCTCTCAAAGAAGTAAACATTTTCTAAAAATTGTTGAGCAGCTGGAAAGACTTGAATTAAACTGTGAACTTCAAAGGGCATTTGTTATGCCTTAATTTTTTTTTTCTTGCATTAAAATAAACCTCACTTAGAAGTATTCCCTAACTCAGCTCAGAATATCTCTGCTTTAAACTATATCCTGGAATCATAGAAAGCCCCTAAAATTCATTTTCAACTATTCTTTGGTTTGATTGCAATTATTGTATGTGTTAATCACCTCTAGGAACATTGGTTAAATTTAACTAACAGTTCAGATTTACAGAGTAGTCTTAGATGTTCTGACATTTTAGAAAATATTTGAATAGAAAATAATGACTATCCTGTGGGCTGAGATTTCAAGTTACTGGTTATTGTCATTATTATTTCTTCCATATATTACTCTGTGTGTATGCAATTCTGACTGACTTACTAACTGACTAACTGACTGACTTAAGATTTAAAATTAAATCTTGTACTTTCTGGCAAGAATTTGAGGATTGGGTGTTGCCTTCTACCTTTTTTGACTCATATGTCCTAACTAGTCGGCCTCCAAAAGAAAAAGGGGCTATAATACTGACGTGAGCATAGACTAGACAGAGACAAATTGGACAATTTCTAATAGATAATTTCTTCTCTTACAATAATTTCTCTTACAATAGATAATTTCTTCTCTTTGGTCATGGCTGGTCCAAACTATACTACCTATATTCATATATTCGCAAGGGTTTATGTGTGTGTGTGTGTGCACATGGGAGCATGATTCAGCACTCAGAAGTTTTAGGTGATTTGTTTTCTTGTCAGAAAATGGTAGAATATTAATCTGAATCACTTTATTTTCAACAGGTTGACATGATGAAAGAAGCATTAGAAAAACTTCAGCTCAATCTAGTAGAGATGAAAGATGAAAACGCAACCTTAGATGGTGGAGATGTCTTATTCACAGGTATCCTAGTCCTTACTTTCTCCTATCCAAAACTATTTCTGATACCTGGCTTGTATTCACTTGTTTAACTATAGGTTTTTTTAAATTACCAAAGTAAAAATGCCAAATGCAGAGAAGCTGGAAAATACAGGAAAGCACAAAAGAGAAAAAAAAACAAAAATGACCTTTCATCCAACATTTGGGTGTATGTCCTTTTAGGACCTTTATATGCATGTAGTATTTGCCTATTTTTTACAAAAATGTTATCAGGGTGTACCTATCACTTCATAGGTTGCATCTACTACATTCTACAGGGTGCATTGTTTTGCATTGTGATATAATATCTGGTTTGTATTTAAAAGATTCTTAATTCAAGATGTGTCATTTACACATGATTTTCTTCCTGGAAAGCAAGATGAATTTAAGTAATTTTCAGTGTAAATTGATTTGGCTTCAATGCCAGATGAATAATAGCAGAACTCAGCCAAGTATAAACAGCTAATACTATTATTGATCTAACTAGAATCAGTTTTTATAGTGGGTATAATATGGCTGCTAAAAAAAAACAGTAATTGTAGCATTTAATCTTCCTCTTTTATGATTGTATTATTGTTTTGCAAAAGTCATGTGCTAAAATTTGGATCCCCAGATTGATTCTACTTAAACTGACAATTTGTAACTTATAGTGAGAGTTTACTTTCACTTGAATGTCAGAGAATAAATACCTGTTTCACGGATGGATCCCTACCAGCAAGGACTGGTTCCTTGGGAATGTAGCCCAGGTGCCCCACTGAAAGCATGAAGTTTCTCAGAAGTCTAAGGTTTTAGCTGATATGAATTTTATATTGAATCCCTTGTATATAGGCAAAATATAGCCATCTTCATTTTAATACAAAGATAATATTTTGTATTACATTTTGATACAATGAATTTTCTTGGAAAAGAGGTATTTATCCTGTGACATTTGAGGAGTTCTTTGCTCAGTGTCACATACCTTTAGGTGGAGCCACTGTGTTGCTGAGCTCCAGGGGGCACCTTTCTTATCGCAAGCTTATGCATAGTACCCCTTGGAGTTGTGCACTGCACAACCTGTACTACCACTGCCTCTGGGGCATTGTATGTACACCCATTGAGCCATAAGAATACAGAAAAGGGGGTCAAGGAGGCCTACGCCACATTCTCAGCTCTGGCCATGTCTGAGCAGACTCAGGCATTCTTTCGAATCTGCCTAGTAAGTTCCCCTGAGAATATTCTTTGTATCTCCCATTGACGGCACTTTCATTCTTTTTGGCAGCACAGAACAACAGCCTGTTTCTCTTAGAAAATAGGCTTTTGTGAGCAGCTAGATGTGTAAATCACACTTCTTACAATAAAACTCTTCTTTACCAGAACACAGCCATATAATAAATAATGTGTAAGCAGGTACTGATAATATTTGAAGTATGCTTTAAAACAAGCTGTGCTCACAGCCACCTAGTTATCTCACCAGCTGAACTGAACAGATTCCCTGAAATTTTCTCAGTGTAATGGCACAGTTTATGCCAAGAACCTCTTCCTCTGGTCAGAGGTCTTTCCACAGCATTTCAACCTTAACGTTTTTGCCCCAACTTCTAATTAAGCACCTAAGCATCGAGGCTTGCCTCTATCACTATCTGTAAGCACTTTTTTGGTAACATTCAATCCTTAAGTTAATATCTTGAAAGTTATTTTATTCAAAACTGAGATCCTGTTGGGATATTAGATCTTTATCTGCTTGGCACCTCATTTACACCTGATGTCTGGTCCTGCCTTCTATTTCCTACCTCTCAATTAGTTTTTCCTTTTTTTAAATTGTGGTAAAATATATATAACATGAAATTTGGCATTTTAAACATTTTTTTTAAGTTTCTTTATTTATTTTGAGAGAGAGCATGAGCAAGAGAAGGGCAGAGAGAGGGACAGAGAATGAGAGAATCCCAAGCAGGCCCTGTGCTGCCAGCACAGAGCCCAACCTCACAAACCATGAGATCATGACTTGAGCTGAAACCAAGAGTCGGACACTTAACTGACTGAGCCACCCAGGTGCCCTTCAATTTTTGGATTCAGCAGAGTCAGGTAGCACTTTCCACATTTTCTGGGTCCTCTTCCTTCTGTAACTCAGAGCTTCATTAACAATTGATTGAAGGGTGCCTGGGTGACACTTGATTTCAGCTCAGGTCATGATCCCAGGGTTGCAGGATGGAGCCCTGTGTCAGTCTCCATGCTGGTGTGGAGCCTGCTTGGCATTCCCCCCGCCCCTTCTCTCTCCCTCTCTCTCTCTTTCTCTCTCTCTCTCTCTCTCTCTGTCTCTCTGCCTCTCTTCCCTGCGCATGCTCTCGCTCTCTCTCTTTCAAATAAAAATTAAAGAAAAAAACAAGGAACTAAAAAACAAACAAACAAACAAACAAAAAACACAACTGATCAAGAAATGGACAGAAGGAAAGCAGCTTTCCCACTCCAGTTCTGCTGAGAATCTTGTCAGTCAGGCGAGCAGCTACTGGAAGAAATTATTTCAATCCTATTTCTCTTAAATAATCATCAACTTACCAACTTACCTCTACTTTTATTTTTCTATTTTTATGGAATATGGAGCAACTAAAGAAGAGTTATAAATGTTTATGTACAACTTAAAGACTAATGATAAAATGAGCACCCAGTGCCTGCCACCTGGCTTAAGAAATTGCCAGGACCATAGGAGCCCCACTCCTCCTCTCTCTTTTTTTTTTTTTTTCTCTTTGTTTTGCTTGTCTTACAGGTTTGTATGATTAGAGTCCTACTATAGGAACTATTCTGTGATTTGTGTGTTTTTGATTCAACTTGGTGTGTGTAGCTAGTGTCTTCACTGCTATATGGTATGCCATGGAAAAACTACACCACGATGAATTTATTCATTTTACTGCTGATGTATATTTGAGTGTTTTCCAGTTTTTGTCTGTTGTCTTCAGTGCTGCTACGTACATTCTTGTGTGTGTCTCCTGGGAATGTGTATAAGAGTTTCTCTCAAGTAAACAACTAGAAATGGAGTTTCAGGTGATAAACTTTTTACTCCAGTGAAATGTGTGTGATTTTTTTTCTTGCATCTACTGATGTGATTAATTGCACTAATTAATTTTTCTGGTATTGGTCAGTCTTGCATCCCTGGGGTGAAGTCAAACTCCATTGTGATATATTCTCTTTTTACTACAATGTTGGATTTAGTTTGTTAATTTTTTTTTTCAAGACTTTTGTTTCTGTGACCTGTAATTTTTCTTGCTTGCTATCTTTGTCTGGCTTTGGTAAAAGAGTTATCTTAACCTCACGACATGTATTGGGAATATTTCCTATGTTTCCATTCCCTAGATTCAGTACTATTTGAATTGTTCATTCCTTGAACTTTGGTAGAACTTACCTAGAAACAGGCCCTAGTTTTCTCTGTCGGGAGATTTTAAACTGATTTAGTTCCTCAAATGATTGCATGACTGTTGAGGGTTTTCTGAGTCCGTTTTCAAGAGTTCTGTTTTCTAATATTTTGTTTTTATCTAACTTTTCAAAATGTTGGGTATAAACTTATTCATATCTTCTTACTATCTGTTTTAAGCTGCATAGCACTATAGCTATGTCCCCTTTTCATTCATAATGTTTATTTGTGCCTTCTCTTTTTTCTTTTGTGTCTGAGATCTGTTGATTTCATTAATCTTTTCAAAGAACCAATTTGGGGTTTTGTTGAATCCTCTTTCTTGTATATTTCTTTTTCTCTTCCTGTTTCTGTCTTTAATTCCTTCCTTCAAATTTCTTTGTTTTTATTCTGTTCTTTCTTTCTTATATTTCAAGCTAGAATTTTGTCTCTTTAATTTTGAAACTTTTCTCATCTTTAATGCAAGTAGTTAAAGCTGTTGTAACTTTCAAGTACTGCTTTAGCAGAATCCTTCCTGTTTTTATATATATTTGCTATCATTAAGTTTTAAATGTTTTCTGATTTCCATTACGATTTATTCTTTGACTCATTTGTGTTCTTTAAAAAACGTATCAATCATTATTGCAAGTTGCAGGGACACCCAACTCATTACCCTGATAGTTCATAAGGGAAGGAAACATTCAGGCATTTAGCTGTGTTTCCTTTATGCATTCTATTTCAAGTAAGCCAAATACTTGGCTAAGAAAGTTTTTCTTTTTAGAATTCTAGCCCGTAAATGTAGATTCCTAATAAACTAATGGATCTGTGTAATGATGGTCACACGATGTTAAAACCTTTATATGAAAGCTTGACGGAGAACTTTATAATGTAGGAATCAGGCTGACATTTATTAAGCAGAGAATTTTTTGTTGGCCTTTCCAAAATACCACTGGAACACACAGATTATTCTAGTATCACTGAAAACGTGGCAGTCAGTCATGTGCCTCATGATGTGCTGCAATAGTGCAGCCCCACCTCAGAAGTAGTCCTATCCAAAAAAAATCTTTTGAACAAGGATCTAATTAAGCATCTACATGAAACTATCAGTTTACTGAAAATACAAAGGATAAAGGAACAGTTTCATGTTAGATGATACACAAGGAAGCAACCAGCCGAATCCAGGCTGTAGGATCATCAATAGGACAAATGACCTGGCTTCTTCTGTAAAAGAATAAGGTGAGAGGGTGAGTTGATACAGAAAAAAAGATGACATAAGAAACGTAACGACAACAACAAATTTTTTTTTTAATCTTGCAGTTCTAGAAGTTATTACTTACATCAAAAAGGCCATTTAGGGGATATAGTCTACCATACTGCTAGAAACAGAAGTCCAACTTACTTTTTAAAGAGACAAGTTTGCTTTTCTTTGTACTTTGCTACCTTAGTCTTTTAAAATAGAAATAGTATGCAAGCCCCATTATAAATTTGTTTAAATTTGCTTAATCCGTTAGATGTTTTTCCTAAAAATTGTGTATAAATCTAATTTATAAATCTATTTTTGTCTTAAAAGAATTAAAGAAATTTGCTTTTTAAATTTCAGCTGACTTTTTTAGTAAAGTGAGTAATACTTTTGTCAAATAAAAGACCCTTTCCCTTAGTTAAGTTTTGATTTGTATGTAGTGAGTTTTCTCAAGGGACAACATAAACATACCATTACAAAAACGAACAAACAAACCAAAAATACATGTCAGTATACCACCAAGGAATCTTCCCATCTTCCAACAGAATAAGCCATTAACTTGTCATAACATCATTTGACCTATGTCATTTACCTATTTTATAAGGACATCATGAGGATTAAAGTTGTAACATTATAAAGTCTATCAAGCAATTCTTTTTACATGGTTTCTCTTCTTATACTTTACCCTAATGTTCTGGATCAAACTATATACTGATTTCAATTTGAATATTTTTTCACATATTATGTATAATTCTTTTTCAAAGTATTCAGGGAGATTAAAAACCCTCACAATTATATATTACCTAATGCAATCTACTATAATTGTTTGCTTGCCTCTAAGTTGGAGACCATTTTTATTTAGGGTTTTGCCTTCTGAGAAGAATATTTATGGAATTTCAGAAAAGCCAAATAAGTAGAACGTTCCATTCTCCTAAACTGTAGTACTTTGTAGATAGGCATTTTGATTTGAAACGAAAGATAAAAGTTTTAAGGACATCTCTTAGAAGTCAGACCTGAAGACCAGTCAGCCCTAAACTTGCTTTACCCAGATAGTTTCTTCAGCCTTTACATCATCATTATAAGACAGGGAATCCGACTTCATCACAAATGCCTAGAATTATTAATTGGGGGTGGGGGGAGGGGAAGGAAGCATTCCTCACAAGCCATTGCTATTACTTAATTTTTTATTACACATTAATATGTTTAATTCTATTATTTCCTAAGTGAAAATTTTATTCTTTTGTTGTGGTAAAATATACATAATATAAAATTTGCCATTTAGCCATTTTTAAGTGGACAGCTCAGAGACATTAAGTACATCCTCACTGTGTTGCAACCATCACCACCATCCATCTCCAGCACTTTTTCACCTTCCCAGACTGGAACTTCATACCCGTTAAACACTGACTTCCTAGTTCCTCCTCCCCTCAACTTCTGGCAGCCACTGTTCTACTTTCCACATCTGTGAATTTGAAAAAGGTTTTTCTAAGGACAATATGGGTTTGCAAGCATAATTCGTTCTGGAAACATGCTTATAATCCAAAGCACTTGTATATCAAAGGGAATTTCGAGAACCATTGGCTCAGTTGCGATCATGACATTCGGCATCTTGTACTGCTCATATTGCAAGACATCACTAGTTTATCAAATTAAAATTTATTAGAAATGTTTGCTCATCTTACAGAACACTTGGCAGAACAAACTTCTTGCAATCCAAGGTTTTACTGTGGTTTGAAATCAGTTTAGTGTAAAGAGAGCAGGGGTCAGAGTACAAGCAGAGCTGCCTTCTGTGATAGGAAAGAACTGTGTGGTGCTTTAAGGTCATTATTTACAGATAAAGAAATAGTGTGCCGTCACTGGTGCCACATACTCACTATGTTCCATGACATTTATTATAGGCAGAGAATTTTTTGTGGGCCTTTCCAAAAGGACAAATCAACGAGGTGCTGAAATCTTGGCTGATACTTTTAAGGTAGGTAAAGGATAATTTATGCCCAGCATACAGTAATTATTTAATAAATATTCATAGACACATTGAATCAGTATGTCATGAATAATGGTATCTATATGTCACCAGCTTTGCAAAAAAATGCCTAATATTTGTACATTTGCTAGAAGTTTTAAGAGTTATCAAATTCAAATTTCTCAATAAATAAGCTGCATTGGGCTACCATAGCCACAAAAGACAAAGTTATCATGGACGTCTTCTTTTTTCTCTCAGTGTATAATCATGCAACCACCTGGCAGATTTCCTGGCACAATAAATGACTTCAAAAAAATTCTGGGGACCCAGCTAACTCTAACATGAAGTGTAGATTTTTCGGATTGGAATCAAGGATCACTTGTACTCGGGTACCTATTATGTGCTGGAAGCTGTGCTAGATATTGCACATACATCCTCTCATGGTCCCTTTACTCTATTGATTATTAATAGATTGACTCACCAGACGGCTTAGGAAGGGATATAACCCCAAGAAGCTCTTTCCATCTTGAGGGTGTGAAGTTCTAGTTTGCACAGGATTTTCAGACATATCCTTCCAGAGTAGCCCACTCCGTAGATCAAGCAGCAAAGCTAGGTGTTGACACAGTCACACATCTGAGAGAAGTCTCTGCACTTTCTTCTTAAAAGTAGTCTTTATTTAATTGGCAATACCAAAACCTACAGGTCCCAGTTCTTCTTCCAGATATTCAGGGCCCCTGGCACCCTCTTTAGAAATAGGCATATTTGGGGCAGGTTTAAATCGGTTTTAGAATTATTCTGCAATGCCAAACTGCTTGTTTCTATTATACGCATAGGACTATGCAGTCTCCACAGTCCCGGTGGCTGATGCTTTGCATTTGAAGAGTTTCTGCAGCATGGCTGGGCCTAACCTAATCGCAATTGGATCCAGTGAATCTGCACAGAAGGCCCTAAAGGTAGAAACAAAACTATGCTTCTTAATGCAACAGGCAATGCCTACCACATGTTTTTTTCTAATTCTGTCTACTGGGCGGCAGCAAGCAGGATTGGGGGGAAGAGAATAGGCTGGTACTGGAACTTTCTCAGATATACTATCGTGACCTCAGATTCATTGAGAACCAGCAACACCTAAGTGTTGGAAGAACTCATCACTGGTGAAGCATTCTTACTCATCCACCAGGTTTCCTAGAAAGGCCGTGATTCAGACAGAATAAGAAATACCAAACTCAGGGCATCTGGGTGGCTCAGTCGTTTAAGCATCCGACTTCGGCTCAGGTCATGATCTCACCATCTGTGAGTTCGAGCCCTGTGTCAGGCTCTCTGCTGTCAGTGCAAAGCCTGGAGCCTGCTTTGGATTCTGTGTCTCCCTCTCTCTCTCTTCTCTTTCCCCACTCATGCTTTGTCTCTCTTCCTCTCTCAAAAATAAGTAAACATTAAAAACAATTAAAATAAAAAAAAAAATACCAAACTCATCACAGTTATTTCCTCCTGGAAAAAGGAAGACATGCAGCCAGTAGCACTTTTCCTAAGTAAGATAGTTGGTACACAAGGGGTTGTTCTATTATTCTTACCCTTTTGTATGTCTGAAATATTTGATAATGATCTTTTAGAAAGGCACGATTGAGAAGTACATAAAAACCATAACTTCTTTGTTTGCATTTAGAACACTTAAATTTTAGGACAGGAATTTGTTTCATTTCACAGGTGAGAATAGGAAAGCACAGAAAAATTGTGATTTGCCCAAATCACACAGCTAGGTCAATAGTGGAAGTCATTGATAATGAAGAAAACCTTCCACTGCTACAGTGCTTTATAGTCCAAAGACCCGTTCCTTCTCTGTAACTAACAGCCCCGTGAGATCATCTGGACGCTCTTTCAGGGCAAAGACTATGTCTGTTTTGCTCACTATTGTTCTCCTTTGTGCTTGGTCCATGGTGGGCCCTTAATAAAAATCAGGTTAATGGATGAATAAATAAGTGAGAGAGGTGATAGTATCTCCATTTTGCAGATGAAAACTAGATCAAATGACTCACCCCAGGCCCCGAGGCTAGCACTAAATGGTGGGCTGGCATTACCACCCCCTCCTCATGATTTACTGAAGTACTAAAGAGAGAAGTTCTTCTCAGGCAAAGAGAGGAAGTCTGTGCCCCAAGGTGCACAATTAATTTTTTTGCCCTTTTAGGTCTTTACTTGTCTACCTGAGTGCTAGACTTGGCGCAGTTTGTCTCAGAAGAAATCATTGCCTGCCATTTACTGAATTTTCCCCCTGCATTTTCTGCAGCCTCTTCAGCCAGCTCTGCTGGCCTTTCCATCTTCCTTTTCTCATACCATATCTTTGATTGTATTTCTAGGACTTTAACAATTGTTGCTAAACAACCTGCCTCAGAACTTGAATTTGGTGGCTTTTTCTATGCTCCCTCTTTTGTTCTGCTTCATCTGGATGGCTATGTCAACTTTACACATAAAGAAGGTGGTGCCTTGAAAGAAAGTATTTGATGGATGGTATCACTCAAAGGATCTAGGAAGATTATTTTTCTCCTCAGGGTCTAACTGTGGTGTTTATCCATGGCAGCTGGGTTGGTCAGCACATGTCTGAAATTGAGTATAAGGGAGGGAGAGGGCTGAAACTGGTTTATACTGTGCTCTTGTGTTAATTAGCAGAAGGAACCTCTTCTGGGTAGACAAATTACAAAAAGTAGCCCCATCTGCCATTCTGGGTAGACTAGATCCCTAACTCAAGTAGCTTGGTCCCTAATTCAGATAGGTCACTTACTCAAATAGTCTGGAGAAGCAAACATCTAACAAATTAAGAAATAATACAATTATGGTTAACTAACAAAACATTCTATGAAGTAGTCCTGACTGCTTTCACAAGACAGGATGGAGCTCCTTGAAGCCTAGATATTGGGAGAAAACTTCACAGACAAAAATGGGCCTAGATGTGGGTCTTAAAGGATTTGGCAGGGCGGGATTCAGTGAGACAGTGTTCCAGGTGGGGCACAGTATAAGTAAAGACTGAGCCAGACACATACAAACTAGTCTAACCAATGAAGAGTTTTCCTGTGAGCTCCGGGAGATACAACTGGATGGAGCAGATGAAGTCTGAAGAAGTAGGGACTTAAAAGTGAGGAAGAAGATGAGTTTTTCCCCATGAAACATGGCTTTTGAACATGGGCTTCTGAAGAGAAGGGTTTGTATTGCTTTAGAGATGTTGAACCAGCATTCCTTTTGAAAAAAAAAAAAAAAAAGATGAAGGGGAAAGACCTTGCAATCCGAAAAGAGGACCACTGATAACCTGGGAAAAGAAAGCCAAGCCCCAAGTCCCATTGTATGCCTTAGTAACTCACCACCTTTTTTTTCTCCCTTCATCTTTCCCTTCCTATTGTCAAGTCAAGTCCTCTAAGGTCACATCTTTTAAGGGCCTCCTATGTGGACTTTACAGTCCTCCTTCCTGTAGAGTCTATTTGAGTTAGTGTTAATAATGATGCTCACTCTATACTTGAAACCTTCTGTGTCAGAAGCTATAAATAATCCTCACTAGTAAGGCATTCACTCTTTGGAGATCATGTTTTCCATCAGCAAATGTGCTTCCTAAGCCACAGGCCTGTAGAGTTGGCTAATGCCTACCTGCCATGTTTCTAGCATCAAAAAGATTCTCTTATTTGTAGTGAAAGCAGATGGACAAAGTAAGAATAGTGAGATCTCCATGCAGGCATGTTCTCAGGTCGGAACTAGGTGGGTTGGTGAAATTCAGATTTAGTGAACTGAACTGTTTATTTATTTGAGAACAGTTTTGGCTTCTGTATTAGAAAAGTCAATAAAATTGATAGTGTGGCAAGTCCTACTACTAATTTGGAGATATCAATACTGATATAGATAGGCAGAAAGACAAATGGATAGAAACAAATAGATCATTTGCACATAGTGAACACATATTTTTTTCCATTTGACAGGTGAAAATACTGAGATCTGATGAAATAAAACATTTTGAATACGATCTCGGGGTTTTGGAATCAGATTTCCTGGGCCTTAATTTTCTTCCCCCCAGTTGCCCACCTCACTCTATACCTGTTCTTTTTCAATTGGAAAACTTTTCCCAATTATTTTGCCATAAAATTATTCTGGCTAGGCTTCCTCTTTCTCCTTTCCTCTCTCCAACTACCCACTACCTCTTCCCATTTTTTTTGCTGCAGTGTCCAGGATCTGACCCATCAGGAAAGATGTGAGTTTGGTCCCAGATGTCTGTTTTTCCCTTGCAAATCTTGATGTCTCTGTAGAGAAGCCTGTGGCCATTTGGGCATCTCGTTGAAGGGCATAGCACTTAAACAGGTGAATCATGCCTTCCTGTGCCACACACTGAGAGCTTGAATACTTCCCACATCTGTCACTGCTTGTGGAATACTTGCCTCCTTCAGAGCCAGAAAACTATTTCTTACATATTCATGCAAAGCTGAGAGCCCAAGGGTTTCTGGTTAGTCTTATTGCATTTGAAACACTTTGTAATGGGTTGCAATCAATTCTGGTTAATGAAGTGGGATCTTATGGAGATAGTCATCATATCTGTCTAGGTTGTAGTAGATTTAACAGTGTGTGCATTGTATATTTAAATGAAATCATCAGTCTAGGAAGACTTGAGCAACTCTCTGCTAAAAAGCCAGAACACATTTAATACAGGGCACATTAATACACATTTAACACAGAGTGTATTTAATGAAAGGAAGGAAAAAAGGATATATTATTACTGCATTTTCCTGTTGATATGGCCAAGGTGCTGGAGGTTAGGTTGATTTGAACAAATACCTAAAGACATTTAACATCAAGTTTTACCCTTGAAATACTATTATCTAAGCAAAATTCATCTTTAGAGCAACCTGTCCATTTTACAGTTTTTTCCCCATACTTTCCATAATTCTGCTCATGCCTTTGGGCAATTATACCTTCATCCTGCCCTTCTAACTGCAAGAGAATTCAATCACCAAAAAATACGTATTCTATTATTTCATTCATTTAAAGTTAAACAAAAGACAAAACTTTAAGAGGTAAGAGAGTTGTGGTCCAGTGGGCTATTTTGTATTTATAATTTTTAAAGTTACAGAATTATGTATATAATGTATTATTGGAAGTGGGCTGAAATTAAGTTACATAAAGTAATTTTCCAAAATCTGGGTCTAACCCTTAAACCCTTACTTTACCTGCTACATGATTCCTGTCTTTCCTGCAGACAAGCTTGTTTTTTATTTTATTAATGAAGAAAAAAAAGACAAACTTCATACCCCTTGAGCAACATCTTCCCATTTTCCCTCCCCCCAGCCCTTATACACCTTAAATATATACAAGTTTTGTCAGTTATACCTCAATAAAGTTGGGGAGGCAAAGACATGACAACAAGTAGATTTGTGCCACATCTCATCCATTATTTTTTCTAGATCCATTCCAAAATCGACTTGCTTTCCAGGAACCTGGATTAATTACATGCTCTCTGTCATAGGAGGACAGACTGTAATTCCTGCCCTCTGGAGGGACTCACTATATTGATTTTTAACTCAATCTCCTTGGTGGCATTCAGTCCTCCAGTCAATTAAGGGGGGGGGGGCGGGGGGAGGTGGAGAAAGGAAGGAAAGACAAAGGGAGGGAGGCAGAGTAAGAGGGAGGGTGACATTTAGCTGAAATTTTCCCAAAACTAGGGAGATGAGGAAGCTCAAACCGGGAAGCCCCGTGGAACTGACAAGCTGGGGGGGCTGTGCCATCTGCTGGCCAGGCAGCAAGCGGAGTGCTCTCACCTTCCTAACCCCTCAGGGAAACCAGTTATTTGCTCCTTTTGGCATCTACAATTTTGTTTATTGGCCTTTTTTAAAATTAAAATTCCATTCTTTTGTATCACAACGAATTATTATTTTTAAATGCTTTTGATAGAAGTACTAAAAGGATGTGGTAAGAAAAGAATTATGAGTTCACCACTCCTTTTTTTGGTCCTTGTCATGTAAATGGAGCTGAAATATAGTAAGTGGAAATCCAGTAGACTTGTAATTTTAAATTAAGATGCTCATAACGTATCTCGATGGAAATGTCTTTTGGTTTCTTATCTACTTCCTGAAATAACTAACTGCATTTGTAAGATTTCTTGAATGAGGACATGGGCTGCTTCGCAGAGAATTTAAATTCCATAGCACGAAGCATGTTTTTTCTTTTGAATGACTAACTATATAACAGAGGTCACTCAGACAGTATTTCCTCTCGTTTTGACTCAGCGTCAGCATTGATTTTTTGTCCAAAAATGTCCATGTTATTTTATAGATGGTCACATAAAGAAAGAAATGGAAAAACCCTTAATGTGTTTGGATTTTGTATGTTTTTTTATTGCCTGGAATTTCCTTTGATGATAACTGGAACAACAAATAGCAAAAACCAAAAGACAGAATGAGACCTAACTAGTATCAACAGGGTGATTGAAATGGAAAAATAAAGACTTTGCATTTCTAGTTGTTGTTGTCACAGGGAATTATGGTGTGTAGCCACAAGATTTCCCACTTTGGGTCTCTTCTGTGAAATATATGCTGACAGTCCCATTGTAGGTTTAATTTAGTCTTCTTATTTGGTTGTCTGTTCTAGTTGTATTCATGAGACCCACAAAACAATGACTTAAAAAAAAAATCTACCATGCCTGAATTAAGAAATTAACAGAAAACCAAATAGCCTCTGAGTTTGTAACAACTGTTTATGCTTTTTTCCTGGCAGCGGTTGCCTTATCTGACGATATTCCCAGAGCTGTATGCCAACAAGGCTGGGGTGGCCAAAATAAAATACTTTGGCATGATAGGGCCATAAATAATCTGAAGCTGTGAGACCAAAACAGCCATGCTGAATTTCAGCACTAGTTCCAAGGCAGGAAGAAGGCAAAATTAGCCAAGTAGGAGAAAGGGAATAATAATAGGGTTTTATTCTCTTGAGGTTTCAAGAAAATTTCAGAGGAAGAAATTACATTTAAAGGACCATTTATTCTGTCCATTATATGATGGGACATCAAAAAATACTCAATAGACTTTATGGGATGTTATAGGGGGAAATCAAGCATCTGTTTTGTGACCGAACAAATGTCCTCTGAATGGGCCTTTGAATTCAAGACTCTTGCTTACAAAAGAAAAGGCCTAAGTGACTTTAAATGAGTGTTTTCTAATGAGAAGTGTGGTTTAAAACCACCTGCAGAACTTTCTGAAAACACACTGCCCTGGACCTATCCCAGAGAACCCTAACATTCTGGGTTTGGGTTCAAGCCCCAGCATCTGCATTTTTGAAAAGCTCCACAGATGATCTAGGAGCACAGATGAAGTTAAGAGCCACACTGCCCTCATGGATTTCTGCAACTTCCAAAAGCACCTAGCTTAGAATCCTGAATAACACACACCTGAAGAATCCAGCCACTATGCATTGTAGGTGCAAAAGTATGCATTCTGCCTAGCAGCAGTAAAAGTAGAGAAAGTGTCATGATTAAAGCCATCAAAAGCTAGAAACTCCTTACCTTTTTGCTGCCTGGAGTTCAACATTGCATAACTTAAAATATAACACCTAACTGGGTAATAGCTTGAATGCCAATATTTAATCCATTTGGCATGCTAAAATTCCTTATTAAAATATTCCAAGTGACCAAAAAATCGCTGTTATCAATTTCTGAGGGCAGGATATTTGCATTTGACTCACGTTTCCATACCCCCTCCCCCAACACACACACACACACACACACACACACACACACACATCTAACAGGACCTGATCTCAAGGTGTGAAGTTTTGTGCCAAAGAGGCAAAAAGGTTAAACTTCACACACCATTACTGATATTAAAGAATGTACCTTTGAAAATAATAGTATGTTGGGACACCTGGGTGGCTCAGTCGGTTGAGCGTCCAACTTCAGCTCAGGGCATGATCTCTGGGTTCATGAATTCTAGCCCCACATTGGGCTCTCTGCTATCAGCCTGGAGCCTGCTTTGGATGCTCTGTCCTCCTGTCTCTCTGCCCCACCTCACTGATACTCTCTCTCTCAAAAAAAAAAAAATAATAATAATAAGCATTAAAATAAATAAATAATCATATGTTGATTCTAGTAAAGAAGCATAGTTGTCCAAAGGTCCAAAATGGCTATGAGAACTAAGCAGATAACTTTGTTATTTTGGGTAATCCATGGGTTGTCATTCTGGCTCTGCCACCAACTCTCCCCATGGGTGACCCCTGTCTCCTGTACTCAATCTCATTCTAAACAAAGTTGAATCAGCCTCACTAAAGAATGAGAGCTTCATTCTTTTCCATTGAAAATTTCAGGGTAGAGGACTGTGTCTTGAACATGTGGATGTGCAAACACCTGGCAAAAAGTAGCACCAGAACAGGGATAGTTCCAAAGTGGGTTGACTGTAGACTCTTTGATCACTGTTACATTGTTCTTTCGATGGCTGTGGGTGATTGAAGACTTGTGCTTAGCTGAATATCTTCATGCCTGTTTGAGGATAGAAAACCACAGCAGACTCCAACCTAATTCCATCTTTCTTTGAGGAGGCATCAATGGCATCCAACTATCAAATTGGATATCTAACAAACATCATTTTGTAATTTATACATAAAAATCTAATAGGAAAAAAAGGTGAAGCTCCCAAAAGCCCTTGTTACTGTCCCTTTTGGAGAAAGGCTTCTTTAAACACAATTGAAAAAATAAAACCGGGGCAGTGGAAAAAGAGTCACAGCTGAGCTTGAAGCTTGAGCTTCCTATTGCTGGATGAGCTCCCAGCAATTCTTTATTGAGCAGCAACTATATGAAAGATACTTCCCCATGCACAGGGGACACTGAGATGAGTGAGAAACAGTCTCTGCCCTCAAGGTCCCTCCAGTCTGATTGAAGAAATAGGACAGGACATGAAGATATAAATGCTGTCACAGTGTAACATAAGATAAATGAGTAATAAGTACAGGGTCCTCATAGAGAGGATGGGAGTACTAAGGGGGGAGTGATCACAGGAGGTAGGAGTCAAAGTCTGAGTAGACCAGAATGAACAGCAAGTCTGCCATAGAGAAGGAGTGGTTATTACGAACGGGACAACTAGGGAAATGTCTATTTTATGATCCATAGACAATGGCTGAAGCAAGGGCTGGGTGCAGGGAAAGAAAGTTAAGTTTCCAGACATAAGTTGGGACTGGTCCAGAAGTCAAAGAGTGAAGGATTTCTTACCTGCAGGCTGTGGGGAGGCACTCGGAGTTTTTCACAGAGGTGTAAAAGCTGAAGGTGGTGTTTCAGAAAAATCTATCTGGCAGTATGCCTGTGATGATTTAACAGGGATAAAGATTAGGAGGAATAAAATTAGTTCGGTGCCATCACACAGTCCAGAAATAAAGAAGAGGAGGTCTGGACGAGGGAAATAGCCATGAGAATAGAAAGGGCTGTACAGAAGCTGAGTTCCATTTAGAAAAGTAATAGAACACTGTGACTGAGGGATGTGAGGAGCATGGGAGAAAAAAGGAGCCGATCAGCACTTTGACAGATATTTATAGAACTCCTACTCTGTACCAGGCATTGTACTAGGTCCTAGGGGACAATGATGAACAAAATGACTTCAGAAATGACTACCAGATGGGTGACTTTGGTGGGATTTTGGGAAAAGAGTTCCAGTTCTCCCTATCTGGGAGGACCTATCATGAGGACCATGAACTCAGTCCTCCCCTTCCACGCAGGAACAAACTATAGAAGATCAGTGGGCAGAAGTATGTTGCTGGATTTCACTGACCTAGATTCACATTTTGGGAACTGAGCTATACTCAGACATATTCAACTGAAAGTGGCTCGGGTAGACATCCGATGTCTAAGCTCCTAAGACACTAAGGGGGTTGGCTCCCATTTCACTTTCCATTGGCAGCAGTCTGTGGCTCATCCAAATTTGGAGTCTCTGTCCTTTACTCTTTTCCATTTATTTATTTTTTTATCTTTATCTACTCACTCTCAAGGCACACCAAAAAAATCACTTCAATATTTACATGCCCTCCATCTCCAGCAGTGTCCTGTTGTTTTTTTTGGCTGAAGTGAGTTGGCAAGAGACTGGCCCCCTCCTTTGAAAAAAAAAAAAAAAAAAAAAACCAGGATGATTTCTGTGTCACAGGCTGAAATGATGCATCACAGCACGGCCTATGTGATACTCTGGGCCATGCCAACACCAGTACCCTTAATGTTGAAGGGATTAGGAAATGTATCAGTTGAGCTAGTAGGGAGGATGGTTGAGTTTTAGGTTACTGTTTCTCTGTGGAAATCACATGTATTACATGCCTGAGGTGTTAATGAGTATCCTATTGCTTGGCTGAAGGTTAATAAAGCATATGGTAAAATATAGACCCTAAATTAGAAGGGACATGTTAACCATGAATTATTCTCCAGCCTCTAAGGAAACCATCTATACCACCTCATACAATACCAGAATTAGGCCATCCTTTGAAATAACGACATGCAAGAGAAACAAATTAAATTTGCCACCACCTTCCTGCAAAACCATTCCACTAGTGTTTCTAGTGCTATTAAAAATCACTATCTCTCCTTATTTTTATCTTTTGAAATGTCATATTAGTCCAGCAATCTGTAAGAATATTTCTAGATCTGGGGCACGTAGAGGGTTTAGTTGGTTGGGCATCTGGCTCTTGATTACGGTTCAGGTAATGATCTCATGGTAATGGGGTCCAGCCCCACATTGGGCTCTGTGCTAGGCATGGAGCCTGCTTGGGATTTTCTCTCTCCTTCTCCCTCTGCTTCTCCCCAACATGCATGTGTGTGCACATACACTCTCTCTCTGTCTCTCTCTCTCTCTCTCTCTCTCTCTGAAAGAAAAAGAATATTTCTAAATTTACTTTTCATTTATGATCACTGGATGCTGCAGTTGAGGCCCACTATTACTCAAACACTATCTGTCTGCAGATGTTAAAAAAGGAAGCTTTGGAAATATGTTACAACAGCCATTCCCTTTTAATCTCTTTCTGAAGTGGAATTAAGTTCAAAGCTGTGACCACAAATCCAGAGGTGATTCATCATACAGAGTTCAACCAAAAAATAAATAAATAAATAAATAAAATAAAAACCAAAAAATGGCAATTGGAAGCTAAATGAAAGGTGTTGAATCTATTACATCTCGCGCACATTTTCTAGTCACTCATTTGTTTTTCCATCCACACTCTGGCAAGTGATAAGAGCTCAAGATAGCTCACATGTAGTTGTAATATCAGTAGCAGTAATAATACCTTTTCGGTGTGAAAATCATGTTAATTTAATTTGAGAAGTCTAAGTTACTGGGTTTTAAACTTTAGTATGCCCAAGGATCACCCAAAATGCACATTTGAATGCACGTCACATTCCTGAGGTTCACCAGGAGAAATTCTGATTCAACAAGACTAGGAGGATGGAGCCCAGGAACCACTGCATGGTTTGGATGCAGGTAATCCACAGATCACACTGTGAGAAACACTGGCTCTGTCTGGAATCCACAGAGTGAACAGAAAATGCCACCTGCTATCATTCAGAATAATATCACATTGAGTAGAAATAACTGGCACTTCAGAGAAAAAGCTCTCGTGGGAAAGAAAACAATGCAGAATTCCACTAGATGATTGAAATACAAATGCTTATGAACAGCTAACTTTTCTCTAAAATGATGTATCTTTTTAGTGGGGGGGGGATGCTTACAGAGTAAAAGATACATATCATGTGTTACATCTGGTGCCTTTCTCTCTGTTGATAACACTTGCCTATTAAAAACAATGTATCTGAAGCAAGTTCTAATTCTCATTAGGCATAAAGGCCATCAGACTTGAATAGAAAAGTCTACATTTCTTCTGAGCTCTACCATCCTCTGGCTTGAAAATAAACATGATACTAAATTCTTCAAGTAGGAGTAGTGGAAAGAGGAAGGAAACCCAGATCTCTGTTTGGGTAAGAAGTTTGGTCCCATCCTTCAGCTTGTTAGGGAGAATTTGAGAAGGGCTTCTGGAGAGCAACCAAAGCTGATTAAAGTCAGAGATTCAGTAACCAGTGTTGATTGCACAGGATATGGCACAAGTGTTGATGGGCAACTCTTCATTGCTCTTCACTAAAGGTTGAGCTCTGAGTAAGTGTGTCTTATAGGAAATTGCCTCTGGAGACTTTAGGAGTATTTTAATAGTTACTGAAATGTTGAAATGCATTGCTAAAAGATTATTCATTCATTCAACATTTAACAAATGTGTATTAAGCATCTACCATCCGCCAAGCACTGCTGCAAAACACTGCACAAACGGCCAGTGGTGTAACTGTGCCTCTCTGGAAGCTTTTCAATAATCGTCTGTCCTTCCGGGATGACTTGGATACTTCGACTTAATCGAATTCAAGTAGTATGTCAATCGCCCAAGGGATCAAAATATATATAATGGAAAGGTAAAACTATGTATATTACTTTCTGAATCAATCAAAGACTATCAGCTAGTGGCCTTTTCCAGCTTCTTATCCCATCCTTCCTTTTAAATGAGCACATTGCCACTTGGAATAGTCATTTCTCAGCTTCCTTTGTACTAGTTATAACAATGAAACTAAGTATTACCAATGAGATAAAAGTGGAAGTTCTGGCTGTGAAATCCAGGATCTGGACTGAAAGGGAAGAGTTGTACCCTTTTCCCTTTCCTGAATTTTACTGCTTGAAAAGGGGATGTGATGGTTGGAGCATCCAGCAGCTATTTTATACCACGAGGACAAGGGCTAGATCCTAGGTATGGCAGAGCAAAAAGCTAGAAGGACCCTGGACTCCTGATGACACTATAACCTCAAAACTCTCCTATCAGAGAGAAATAAACTCTTTAAAATCTCTTTGGAGAGCAGGTAGTTTCTATTATAGCCAAATTTAGTCCTGATTGATGAAGGCTGTTCGTGTTCATTAGGCATTAGGAGAAAAATTCAAGCTGTCAAAACAACGGAGATTTATTGGTCCCCATAGCTCTAAAGTAATGCGGACTTTACAGTAGGTTTGATTGATCTGCTCAATGATGCCATCAAAGAACCAGATTCTTTTGTCTCTCTTCTTCACCTTACACAGATGCACTTCACCATAAAGCTGGCTCCTATTCAGGGCAGCACAGTGACTGCCAGCAGCTTTCTGACTACATGCTTGCTCACCTGTATTCAGGAAGAGAGACATTAATCTTCTTAGAAAAGTAAGGACGCTTCCTTCGAATCTTGTCCGTTCTTATTAGTCTGAATTGGGCGTCTGCCCATCCCTGAACCACTAACTATAAACAAGGGGTGAATTACACTGGAGCTACAATTCCCTGATTGCACAGAGGCCTGCTGAGACACTGCAGCAAACTCACGGGGGGGGGGGGGGGGGGGGGGGGGGGGCCATGGCCTATTTTAAATTTTCAAAAATAGCACAGATGTACCTGTCAGACATCACACACAATTCTACTGTTAGATTGCTTGGACCTAACTACTTAATAAACAAAAAGTGTCAGGGTATTCTTTGGACAGGAGTATTGTGTTTATTTTGGTTGTGATTAGGTTTTGTTGGCCTCGAGGCACCATGGAAATATTACTGAGACACGACGCGTTCTGAACCAAGAAAGGAGTCCCTGGCCTAGAGTCAAGGGTAGAATTAATTTCCCCTTATTATGTGGGCTACACTGGGCTGTGTGGATATGCAAATGAAAAGTGGGGTAGTTAGGAAGATAGCAAAGAATAGATGTGGGGGAAGCAAATCCTGAATTGCTCTGAAGGAGGGAATTGTCTTTATTTAGGAACATACAACTCCTTTGGGGTGAAAGGTGGGATCCTTGAAGGCTTGGGGTCGCCAGACAATACAGCAAGAGAGAAAGCAAAAACAAATGTCCTTTGTTAGAAGCACTAGGAACGTGGAGACAGGGAGAGAGAATTAAAAAGGGAGTGAGGAGTGGCCTGAGGCACAAGGCAAGGTTGGCAAGTCTTTGAAGAACACCAGAGTTCTCTATTCTAAGTGTTCTTATTACTGCAGTACTCCAACCTGCCAAACTTGAGAAAAATCTATTACCCTATGTGAATAAGATTTTTTGAGGCAATCAAAGGAAGCCTGAGGTCCCTGTTTATGTTGCCATGGTTTAAAAGAAGGGTAGCACCTATAAAATAACTGTACCTCTGAATGGATCTAATTCACTGGAAGCTAGGACGAGAGATAACATGAGAATATAAGCTGCCTCCTTTCCCCTCTCACTCTTTATTTACCCCCAAGATTGGTAGAGATTATGGAGAGGGCACAGAATACTGGTTCTCGATCCTGTCTACATAGTAGAGATACCTGGGAGAAGTGTTTAAATAGAAATACTGTTGTTTTATCTCCCTCCAGGCCAACTAAATAAAAAATCTCTATGGTTGGGGTCCAGAAATCTGTACTTTTTAAAAAGCTCCCTGGATGATTTTAGTGTGTAACCAGGGTTGAGAACCACTGGTTCTCTATAATGTTACACAAATCAAGGAATAAGGTGCAAGACACTCTCATCTAGATCTTGTAGAGAAAAGAGACCCCCTTAAAGTGGACGTGGAGGAGGAGATAGGAGAGGAGTTGGTGTTGTTCCTTCTTGTCCCACTTAAATTCTCTCCAACAAACTAAGACCAATAGAAAAGCCTGGACTGAGGCAGGAGAGCTAAGATCTAGTCCTCACTTTGCAGTTCACTAACTTTGTGTGCTTTTAGGTAAGTCAGTTTTTCATCTCTCTGAATTTCTGTAAGGGGCACCTGGGTGGCTCAGTCAGTTGAGCGTCTGACTCCGGCTCACATCACGATCTCCCAGTTCAGGAGCTCAAGCCACACGTAGGGCTCACTGCTGTCAGCGCACAGCCTGCTTCACATCTTCTGTCCCCCCATCTCTGCCCCTCCCCTGCTTGCATGCACGCTCTCTCTTTCTCAAAAATAAATAAACATTAAAAAAAGGAGAGAAATGGGCTTGATAATTTCCAAATTCGTGCCTAGTTCTCAAACTTATGATTCTCAGTAGTCTATAAAATGACACCACTTCCCCAGCTGCTCAGATTATTTTATCAACATTCACTGTCTGACACTAGCAAAGGCCATATCCAGAAGGAAACAGGGTTTCTCCCCCACCCCATTTCAAAACATAAAACTTGAAACACAGAAAGCCAGGTAACTCCCCACACAAGAGTAGGAAAAATGAGGATGGCTGTTTTCTCCGTTAGCCATGGTTTGGTTGTAGTCATTTACAGGGTATTTTGGTTTCTGGGAAAAGATATATGGGGATAACAGCTGTTTTCTTAAACACTAATCTCTTTCTTTTCAGGGCTCGTGTTAATTCAGAGGAAGAATTGAAGAGTAAATAGTATACTTATTTGGAAATTTGATTTCTTTCTTTTTCTGGTTAATTTTCCTCCTCTTTCCCATAACCATCTGCTCTTTTCCTAAAATATAAATAAATTTGATGACTTTATTCTAAAAACACTGGTTTTCAACCAGAGGCAACTTTGCCCCCCAGGGGACATTTGGTAATATCTGGAGATATTTTTGTCACAGCATGGTGGGTGGGAGAGTGGATGCTGCGGGTGTGTAGTATAGTACGTAGAGGACAGGAATGCTACTAACCATCCTACAGTGCACAGGAAGCCCCCATAAACAAAGAATATCCAGAGTGCTGAGGTTGAGAAACCCAGTCCTAAAATATGAATGAGATTTGTCAACCCTATTTCACAGAAATTGTGATTTCTGAGCACATGATAGTTAAGGTGCTTATGCCTGATGAAGGACAGGAGTGACTCCTGAACATCAAGTAGCCCGTGCTAGCAAGAGTGTTTTTCAGGAGCCAGGAATTAAGTAGCTATATACAGTACCAACGTTTATTAGATTTTTGTGTAACATACTATTTTCAGGTATTGGAACCACTTAGGCAAAACCACACGGGCAAAAACGTAATAAATATGAGATGATTATAGAAACTGAGTAACAAGGCCACATGTAATTGCCTTCGTGGGTACAGAGCCTCTAGAGATTTTTCCTTTTGTTATGTTTATCTACTTATTTTGAGAGAGAGAGAAAGAGAGTGCACGTGTGGACTCGCATGACTATGGCAGGCACACAGAGAGAGGGAGAGAGGGAATCCCAGGCAGGCTCCATACTGTCAGCACAGAGCCTGATGTGGGGCTTGAACTCACTAACCATGAGATCATGACCTGAGCCGAAATCAAGAATTGGGTGCCTGAGCTACCCAGGCGCCCACCTCTAGAGATTTTCATTACCAGCCTTTGAAGGAAATGGAGTTGGAGCTTCTGGACCTGTGATGTTCAGACTCCTTTACTGACAAATTCAATGGAGGGTAAGCAGATTTTGTTTCAAGTATGTATGTTTTAAAAAAAAAAAAAAAAAAAAAAAAAAAAAAAACACTGAAGGGGTCACCAGGGTGGCTCAGTTGGTTAAGGAGCCAAGTTTGGCTCAGGTCATGATCTCACAATTCGTGAGTTCGAGCCCCGCGTCAGGCTGTGTGCTGATAGCTTGGAGCCTGCTTCTGATTCTGTGTCTCCCTCCCTCTCTCCCCCTTCCCCGCTCGTGCTCTTTTTCTATCAACAATAAATAAACATTAAATTTTTTTAATTAAAAAGATCTGATGAACCCATGTCACTACCATATAGGAAAAAGGAGACAAGTAAGATGTGGCAGAGAGGGGAGAAAGAAGACTTCAGTCTTTTTTATTAGCTTTATTGAAATATAATTTCCATACAATAACACTTAATTTTCATACACTTCACACTTTAAATGTACAATTCAATGAGTTTTGACAAAAGTATATGGTTGTTTTAAGTTCACTAGAATCTTAACTTCTCATAGTTGGTTCTTTTACAAAAAGCTTGTGTTTTATGATTTTCTTCATAATTAGCTTTTTGTTTATAATTTAAAAATATGTTTCTAGAAGAACTGTCTGAAATTATATACTCCTACCTCACCTCATTTTGTAAAAGTGGCTTACAAAGATGCATGAAGGATAGCATAATAACCAGAAATAAAACAGAAGATTTAAAGGGAAAACAATGATTTAAATAGGTGCCAAGTTTAAGAATGCATACCATGGATTCTCATTTCATTCTTGACATATAGGACAATCAGACTTTAGGCTTCCAGTTAGTATGAAAAGGGGAAAGCGTTTCCACGTTTTCTTGGCATGTTTGAGAGCATCAGTGAATTTAGGCTCCTCTTTAGCAAACCCAGTTGCCACCCTTCCAAGAGTTCTTGAGTTTCATAAGCCCACTGAAGGTTAATCCCCAATTGTTGTCTGCCATGAGGAAGCAAAAGTTATATGAGCCAAATTTTAAACCTAAAGTTATCTGTGTCGTTAACAAAGAGGCTGTAGGGCTACTTAAAGTAACTTTAATGAAAGCCAACTCATACTAACATCCAGGAACCAAGTCTTCTAAAACTGTGAAGTCTCCTGTGTAGGGCAGTGGTTCGCTGGAACCACCTCCTACCAGCTTATGAAAGCCAATTGTCAAATTTTCAGGAATTTTGCCAGCTGGTTGTTAAACACAGCCATTATTAAAAATTAAGTTATGTAGGGGTGCCTGAGTGGCTTAGTCGGTTGAGCATCCTACTCTTGATTTTTGGCTCAGGTCGTGATCTCACAGTTTGTGGGTTCAGCCCCTTGTTGGGCTCTGTGCTGACAGTGAGGAGCCTGCTTAGGATTCCCTGTCTCCCTCTCTGTCTCTGCCCCCCCCCCCCCGCCCTGCTTTCACTCTCTCTCTCTCTCAAAATAAATAAATAAACTTAAAACATTAAATTATGTGAACTTAAAACTAAATAAATTATACTAAAAACAATACTAAAAACTTATCACTTCCTAATTCCTGTACTACATTTTACCATTCATTAGCTGTGCTCTTAAAGGTTATTTACATCTGTTGTGTACATGCATGATGGTAATATTCGATAATGGCATGCCATTGCATATCTCTTCCCAACTCTGTATTCAATAATGTTATGTTGGTAACTGGGAATTGGCAACAGTGGGAATGTGTGCATCACAAAAATCAACTTAATTTAGCTTTTTATTGATTGTCCAGACATAAGAAACTGATGGAAGAAATTTTAATCCCACAGATTAAACTTAAAAGTGTGTCACTTGTATAGCCATTACAGTGAGGGAGTATTCTTCCAGTATTCAAAAGCTATTATGTAATTCAGCAAAGAAGTCACCCATATCATCAACAAACAAACGAAGTTCCAATGTATGTTTTCATTGTTTCCCTTGTCTCATTAGGATAAACAAAAATATCAACCAATAGCCATGTTGGAACTACACTGGTTTGTCAATTGCAACACTAGGTTGGCGTCAGATGCACGAGCTCTGCAAAAAATCAACAGAAGAATTCTGTTGTGAGAATCAATTGGCAATACAAAATTTACAGTAAGGAATATTAACTGTTTTATTATTATTTATAAATTGTGTGCTACCTATCCTTTATACCAGTAAAATTTATAATAAACTTATGTGGGTATATTATGCATATATTTTCCCCTACATTTACCAACACACTACTTCCTGGAGCTAAAAATCTCAGAGTACCGAACATACATTAAAGATTTTTTTTTTTTAACCACCTAGTCTAAGAGTATACATTCAGGTAGAGTGATGTAACTGGAGGTCCCAATGATGAATTTCTTCATCTTCTTCCAGAAGGGGGCGGGGGGGGGGGAGCTCTTTCATGAGGACAGATTCTTCTCTAACCCCTAGGCAACCCTTTCACAAATGGGTTTGTGCCCAGCAGACTGGGCAGAGGATTTTGAATGACTCAAAGCAAAGCAGTCACAGTTATTGCAAAAGAAAATTTAAATGTATGCCCTGCTGATGAGATAACTAAGGAATATTTACTCACACAGAAAATAAGCATTAATCCACCAGTGCTAGGGTCAGAGTGAACAGGGCTGATTCTGGATGTCATTGCAAAGTGTGTGTGTTTGGCCATTTCTTATCTCTCACTTTGGAGCCTGCCCCTCTGCTGCTCTAGAAGCAATAATGCCTCTTTACCCACTGTTTTTTTTTTTTTCTATCCCCAAAGGCTCTACTCATCTTTCATCTACTTAAAGAACATAACAGCCAGCTTTAAAGAAACCAATCCATGGAGTTCAGTAGCGAACTCAGATGGTTTCAGGAGCCAGACCTTCTCCATCTAAAGTGCATTTAAATGCAAACTGTAAAAAATATATGCATGTTAAATAAGTTGTATCTACAGGAAAAATTAGCCCAAAGGCTGCCAGCTTGTGAGCTCAGAGTCTAGTCTTTTTTTTTTTAATTTTTATTTATTTTGGGGCACCTGGGTGGCTCAGTCGGTTAAGCATCTGACTTCGGCTCAGGTCATGATCTCACGGTTTGTGGGTTTGAGCCCTGCATCAGGCTCTGTGCTAACAGCTCAGAGCCTGGAACCTGCTTCTGATTCTGTGTCTCCCTCTCTCTCTCTCTGCCTCTCTCTCTCTCTCCCTCAAAAAAAATAAACATTAAAAAAATTTTTTAAATAAAAAATACATATTTATTTTGAGAGAGAGGGGACGTGCATGTGCATGCACCAGCAGGGGAGAGGCAGAGAAAGAGGGAAAGAGAGAGACTCCCAAGTCGGCTTCACGCTGAGTACCTGACTCGGGGCTCGATCTCCTGACCGTGAGATCATGACCTGAGCCAAAATCAAGAGTCGGACACTTAACCAATTGAGCTACCCAGGTGCCCCTCAGAGTCTAGTCTTTCAAGGGATGTTGGAGAGGTGGTAGTTTGACAGGAAAAAGGTGGGAACTTGGAGGTTGAGGTACCTAGACTTGAATCCTGGATTTACTGTCTTAACATGTGACCTTGGACAAATCATTAAATTTCTAAGAACTTTGGTTTCCTCATGCATAAAAATGAATTGTTGTGAGAAATAAATGAAGAATAGATGAACCACCAATAAATAGAAGATAGCTCAATAAATGCTGCAGTTGTTTCCTGCTATCCAATGACACAGGGAACCTGAAAGATCACCAAGCCTCCAGTACCCAAGGGAGTTAATTTTCGAAGGTGAGATTAGGGTGCAGGTATCTGGGGAAGCATAGTCAGGGCATGACTTCAGTAGCCAAAGAGGCAACAAGATATACCTTGGATACAATATACAAGGACTAGACTGTGGGAGATCTGCTTCTGCGACAGAGCTAGTCTTAGAGAATGCATGGGCAGGGGTAAGAAAGGAGATAGGATCCCAGATTTTGCCTTTTGGAAGGGGTGCTTTGGTCTGAATTTCTTTCCTCTGCACCCCTGAAATTAGAAAGTGAGGACTGTAACTCACCCAGAGGCTCTCCCTTGTTCCTCCTGCGTATACGCTTCTCCCCAGCCCTTCACAGAGCTCAGAGCGGTCCCCCCAGTGTGGGAGTTTTTCCCAGCCTTCCACAGAAACCATTGTTTTTTAAAAATTTTTTTTTTTAACGTTTATTTATTTTTGAGACAGAGAGAGACAGAGCATGAACGGGGGAGGGGCAGAGAGAGAGGGAGACACAGAATTGGAAACAGGCTCCAGGCTCTGAGCCATCTGCCCAGAGCCTGACGCGGGGCTCGAACTCACGGACCGCGAGATCGTGACCTGAGCCGAAGTCGGGCGCTTAACCGACTGAGCCACCCAGGCGCCCCAGAAACCATTGTTTTTGAGGATCCCTTCGAGAAATGGTTCATACAGTTTATGGTTGTAGTTTGAATAACAGAAGTCTTTCATCCCCATATTCAAGTGGGCCTTATGATCTGAACAAAAGGAGCAGCTCCAAATAGGAGAGAGAGTTGTGGAGAAAATGGCAGCTAGCTTCGAAAGGAATATTTGGCATTGAAAGTTGGTCCAGCTTTAACTAAAAAGAACCATGTCACTTCAGTTTTAGGATATGTACAGCCCATCAATTCAGAGAGGATGTTTAAAAGACAGCCTCTCTCAGGTTCTGTTCATTTTGAGTTGATCCACTGTAAGACTATAAAAAAAAAATGAAAACATAATAGTTCTAGAATGTTATCCATAGTTATATTGACCCAGCCTTAAAAGGACTGCCTGGGCTTAATGTCTGGTATATTGTCAGCTCTCAATAAAACCTTGATGGATGTATAAACAAATGAGGGATTTTAGGTATCCAGTAGCAACAAGTAGTGTGCTTGAACATCATATATCATACATCTCAATAGAATCTATAATCCCTTTTAATATTGACTGTTTTGATACATTGAGATGGGTACATATGTATATTTCATAAAAGATCAATTGTGAGTGAGCCAACCGTGCTCTGAATATTTCCTAAACATCTCTAAATACCTTCTATACACCTTTGCTTCAGTATTTGACCAATAAGTCCTAAACCGTTCTGTGAAACAACATAGCCCAAGAATTTTTTTAAGTAATTGATGTAATACAAAGAAACCATGAGTAACAAGTGGGAGAATGTAGCTGTCTTCCAGTCCTTTGAATGAGAAAATTCCCAGAAACGTTAGGACTGCCGGAAATGCCTGGTTGTTAATGCAACTAGCCATGCAAATTCTCTTGGGCTGAAAGCCAGACATTTCCCACTCTATTTTGTGACAGCTCTACTCTGGGGAGCAAGGCTGATTCCTCCAAACCCGCAGCTGTGTAACAGACCACGATGATGCAGCCAAGATGGTCCTCAGAACCATTTCCACTCTGCCGCGTGCCTTCTTCAGTAAGGGGGTGTCTGTAATAGAAGTGAAGTTGACTTTCTTTTTACTGCTGGCATCGCCTTCGTGTGCTTGTCCTGCTTTAAATTATAGATTGTCATCTCCTAAAGGCAGAGTCTGCAACTGAATTATCCTTGGGTGTCTTTCTCTTTGCCACCTCTCACTGCCATCGTGTCTAGCCCAAAGGGGGCCTCCGAAAAGGACTGTTGGATTGAACTAAACACCATTTGTGTCCAATCCCAATAATACTTACTATGTTTTGCACAAAATGGAATAATTATTTTGGGAAATGGCAAAAGTCAGAAATGGCACGTTAGAGCAGGGACTTGACTTCCCAGATCTTCCAAGCCATGTAGGACTCATAGATATTATCCAGAGTCTAGGGTCTCTCGGGAATTTAGAGTGTCTATAGAGGGTTTCGGTGCTTTCTCCTTTCCCTTCTGGCTTGGGGCACAGTGAGAAGCAGGAAGTACATCCCCTGGGGTTCAAAGAATACTTTACACAGCATTCTGCAGCAGTACACCACCTCCACCCTTTTAGGAAAAATGTTGGCACATAGAACTAAGCAGCCAACAGCCACATTCTCAAGATATTTGAAATGATGCTCATCTTTTAACAAAGGCTTCTGTGCACCCACAAAGAGGAAGCAAGATCTCCTCCCCTCACTGTGACTGCATCTTCCTCCTTGGGAGCCTGAGCTCTCTGAGGCGATGCCCTGCCAGGCAGGCCACATGAGCACATCCTCACAGTGCCAGTTCCAACAACAGAGGAAAGATGTTAGAGACATGTCTTCTGAATCTTTTTCTGTGTGTTCCCCTCCAAATGGGGAGCTGCGCACCCTGCCTTGTGTGTATATATGTATTTCCTGAACCCAGCTATAAATAAATGGCAAGCTTTCTTATTCAGACAATAGCAACATATATGAGAAAGGAAAACAATCACTCTCACAGGAAAAGAGAAACCTGTTCTTTGTTCCAAAACACAGAAACTCTTTGTGTTTAGAATCAGAACCTTTAGCTTTTTCAAGAAAAAAAAAAAAAAAAAAAAAAACAATGTATTTTTTGCTTATTACTTACAGTTACCACTTCCTAAATCCTTTTCATTTAGAAAGACTATGCCTGGCATTGCTTTTGTGTTTTCTCCTTTCCACAGTTAAACAGAACCACTCACTGCTCCAAATGGGACCTGTTCTATTATTAAAAGTCATTTCTTTTGGCACATTTTTAACCTGTCTTAAAATGATAACCATGGGACCTTGATAAATTGATTGAAAAACTTTTCCTAAGGTGGCTTTGTTAAGACATTTATTTTAAGAATAACTCTCAGTAGAATTCATTGGTGAGTTACTTTATCTATTCCCAGTATTAAATTATTTCCCCACCAAGGGTGTTATTATTCCTTTCCTGACAGTAATGAAAAAAAAAAAAAATGAAACTATCCTCAAACAATGCTATGTTGGCTACTGGCTCCGATGTCAGTAATTTTGAGAATACTCCCACCAGAAGCTATAAATTATAAATATAAGGTCCGGAAAAGAGAGAAACACCAAAGAGTGAGGAAAAGCAGTGATTACAGTTTCAAATAAATGTCAACAAAGCAAACACATAGGCACCAAGGGGGCAGGATTGTTCACTCAAGGAAGTGAGAGTGGGGGATGGGAGAGAGGGTGGAAAGAGATGGAACCCAAGTAAATAAAGCACACCACGAAAGGAAATCTACAGTCTCCATTACTCAGAAGAAACTGGGCACTTTCTGAAGTAGGCACAACCTTGGAGATTTTAGTTTGTTCCCTCACTGATAAACAAGAAGTCAGCACTGATAACGATCCCTGATAACACTTCCTCTGGAATGTACAACATTCCATGTTTCTACTTCATTGTCACCACCGGACATGCATGAGTCAGACTGCGAGGTAGGAAAATTGGCCGGGCTGCTCATGGGACCATTGAAGGTATAGTCAGGCCTATCGGTGTGATTTTGCCATGCTTCTTTCTCTTTCAACTCATCTCAGGAGGGATAGGTGATTTCTTTACCTTTGGATAAAGAATGCAGCGAATCATCTGTAGAGCAGATGGAAAACCAACTGGCAGTTATCTAGTGCTTATGAATGGTGGGAGCAACTAGCCTAATGTGATAGACTAAAATGGGCTGCCCACAATTCTCCCAGTTGATTAGAAAATCGGGTCAATGGAAATATTCAGTTTTCTGGAGTTTGTTTTCTTTGTGTCTGAGCTTGACCAGGTAACAATGGCTGTACATACCATGTTTTTTAAGGATCTTTGGGAAGTCCTTGAATCACTGAGGTCCCACTTAGTAAACCTCTGGCCCAGGGAACTGTCTCCCGGTGGTCTGGAAGAAATCCTAAACTTCTCAGATAAACTGTATCTAATCCACATGAAGGATGACAGTCAGTTCTAACTGTAAATGAGCAGACTAACCATCTTGGCCCACCTTCAACAACACACAACAGAGATTCAGACGTCATGCAGTCCTATTCCCTGCACCCAGAAAGAAACATGCTGGCCAGACTAAGAGAAATTGGTGAGAAGTTTTATAAATCCTAGTTTTTGTCTTGCGTTTAGAGATAGCTCCACTTGTATCTTGAAGAAATCAATCTGCTTATTGAGCTTCTGGACTATTTCACTAAATCACAGGTCACAAACTGACAGAGACATGTATGTGTTCAGTTTGATATACATAAGGTTTTTTCTTTTCTTTCTCTGTTTTAATGCTTTCAGGTCTAGTTTGCCCCAGGTCCACCACTTCCTATTATCTTACATCCAAAATCATTTGGGTTAGGACCACAGGGTATAGTGTCCTATTGTACAGCATAAGGAAAAAGACAAACATTGGCCTCACTGGTTTAGCCCGGTTCACATTAACAAATGAATTGTGTTTCTTTTTCTGGATGTAGACCGTACCTCATTTTTATACATGCAGTTGTTCACATACATAATTGTGAACATCTCAGTATACTCTTGAAGTTTGCTATATCCTTTGAAAGGGGTGAAGAAATGAATCAATTAGTTGCAAGCATATTTTGATCACCTGCTAGATGCCAAATGACTTGCAAGAAACAAAGAGGGAAAGGTGCACATTTATTACACATTGAATATGTACTAGGAACTTGTGCTAAGCACTTTACAGACATAATCTCTTTTGCTTTGTCTTTTAAAATAGCCTTCAGAATTACTCTATAGGAAATAGGCATGACATTGTCATCCCATTTTACAGTTGAGGAAAATGAGCCTTGGAGAGCTTAAGTGACTTGCTCAAGGTCACACAGTTAGTGTATAGCAGAGCATGGATTCAGACCTACCTTTCTGATTGCAGACTAGAAACTTGACCCCTACTTGGCTGGTCATGCTGCCATAAAATACTATTAGCTTATTAAGGGCTTTATATTATACATTATATTATATATATATACATTATATACATTATCTTCATGTACTTTCACAATAAGTGTATCGAAGGCTATTATTATCCCAGTTTTATAGTGAGGAAACCAAGAAGTCAAAAAACAAACAAAAAGCTTAAATTTACATTTAAAGCCTAGAGCTGAGACTCAAACCCAGGGGTCACTCCAGAGTTAATGGTTTAATGTGCCCCCTCCCATACAGTGAAAGCTACTATTAATGTGTTTTGAAAGCAGCCAAAAAGAAAGTCTGCATAAGGTGTGTTTACATAGAAATTCATAATAGAAGAGAGCTACTTGGATATGCATTGTTTTTCTCTTAAATAAGCCTCTCCATTTTATTTCTGGACATACCCACTTTATAAAGAGGGCTAAGTTGAATATGTTTTTAATTTGCTGAGAGTAGTTACACTTTAGGAGTGTCTTTAACTTCTCATTTTTATACACTTTTTCTTCATTTTTATTTTTTAATTTTTATTTCATTTTTGAGAGAGAGAGCATGAGCTGGAGAGGGGCAGAGAGAAAAGGAGACAGAGAATCCAAAGCAGGCTCCATGCTGTCAGCACAGAGCCCAGCATGGGGCTCAAACCCACAAGCCGCAAGATCACAACCTTAGCTGAGGTCTGACACTCAACTGACTGAGCCACCCAGGCACCCCAGGAGTGTCTTTAACCTCTTAAATGTCCACATATCCAAGTAGATCTAAGATTTCTCAATCAGGGCTCTAAAGAAGAACCAACCCATCGGATGACACCCTCTCTGGATCCATCCCTTTAGGGAACAATTTAAATTAAAAAGTGCAAGAGAAATGTCCAGTCAAGTCCTATAACTATACCAAACTGTACCATGTCAGGATAGGATTACATATGAAAGAAGAGTTAGTGATACCACAGGACAATAAATAATTAGTACCAAATGAGTACAGAAAAGGAGATGTTATAGTAGTTTATAGGAAAGTGAGATGTGCTGCAGCTCTGAGGTCAAGAAAGAGAGCAAAGTAAGATGATTAAGAAAGGTTTTGAGTTGCACAGATTTGGGTTTAAATCTACCTGTATGACTTTGAGCAAGTTATTTGACTTCTCTGTCAATCCTGTTTGTTCATCTATAAAATGGGAATTTTGAGACTAGATAATAAATTTTCAATGTTTTCCACGGTGCCCTGCTTGTTCTTATTGTAGTATAATTGTTTGCCAGTCTCCTCCATTAGCCTGTAACCTCTGCAAACACTGGATCTGTGTCTTACTCATCTTTGTCTCTCAGCCTTTGATACAGTGCTTAAGCTCATCCCCATTGCTGATGTTTCCTTCTGTGCCAAGGATATTCCATTATCAGATTCTTCTTGCTCTTTCCCGGCTCTTGACATATTCCACACTAGGAGAAGTGAGCAGTTGACCTGATTGGTGGGTCAGTAGGAGCTTACCATATGCCACCCTTCACATGGTATTTGGAATGAATTTTCTGCAGGGAACGTGCTGTCTCTTGCACTCTTCCATACTGTGAATCTTGCTGTCCATTGCTGCCACGAGTGAGTGGTCAAGGCTTCCGAATTCTGAGGCCTAGTAATATGAAGCACATTTCCATACAAATATTAAGGGATAAAGGGAGACCTGGCTGGAAAGGTAGATCAAGCCAGATTATGGAAAAGATATTGGTATACCGTTATGGCATGACATTTCAGCAAATTCCTTATAATGTATGGATATTGATAAAGAATGGAAAGAGTCTGCATAGCGAAGCCCAAAATATATTTAAGTTGTTGTGGGGTTGTTTTTTGTTTTCGTTTTGTTTGTTTGGTGTTTGGATATTTTTGTAGTGAGGTTGTGGTTGTTTTTTGGGTTTTTGCTTTCATTTTTTTTGAAAAGACGAGAATGAGATCAATTTTTAAATTTTGTGCAAAGTTCATTTTTGTGATTTTTTTTAAACTATTTTTATAGTAAGGCATTAATAATCTCATCATTTGATGAATAGACCTGTTATATCAGGGTTTTTGTTTTTTTTTTAACCAGGTGTGGTCTAGGGACCGTCTGCCTCAGAATTACCTGGAGAGGTTTAGAATGCAAATTTTCTGTGCCTCACTTCAAATCTGGCATACCAGAATCCCTGGGGATGAGACCTAGTGAGACCTAGGAATAAGAGTTTAACATTCTCAAGTGATTTTTATGTTTATTGTATTAAGGACATCATCTGTAACAGACAGGTTAATTCAATTTAAATGTATCTACCAGAGGAAAATGGGGGGGGGGGCAGTTATTACTAAATCAGATTATTGACCAGAATGATTACCACTAGGGACCCTTTTTCCTATAGAGCAGGGCAGCCCTTCTTACTCAGCCAAGAATATCATCAAAACCCCCACTGGGCCTTTGTATATGTGTCCATTTCATGTCTTAGTGATAGATCTTATGAACAAAAACAAAAAATTATGGACAGTTTTAAAACCTTTTTAAAATTACACACAAATGCACACTTTCATAAAACAAAACAAAACAAGAAGAACCCTTCCAGCTCTTCCAAAGAATCATAGCTTCATCGAGTTTTCCTCCTGGGATTTTCAATGACTAGAGGAAATAGGCAGGAACTTGACAAGAACATTCTTAGGCATCCGTTGCAAGCTTATTCCCACACACTGCCTTCCTTCTGTTTGAAAGTGTGGGGAAATGCTCTGCTTAAACCTGCTTTGTTTCTCTTTATAGATCATGCAACAGATGAGTGACCACCGCTATGACAAACTCACTGTGCCTGATGACATGGCCGCGAACTGTATATACCTAAATATCCCCAACAAAGGCCACGTCTTGCTACACCGAACCCCAGAAGAGTATCCAGAAAGTGCAAAGGTAAAAAACCCTCCTTCCTGGCCACTGCAGCTGAATAGGCCTCCATGACAGTCTTCCTGCCTAGGGAATTTTTTCATGATGGAGTGACAAATAACAGGCACTTCCTTTTCCTCTATACACATCAAATCATTATGAAAGCAGAAAGGATAATATAGGTCACAAGGAAAGTTTGATTTAACTCACGCTTCTCATTCATGTCATTGGTCACTAATGCGTGCACAGTAGTTGAGGTGATTGTGTCTGGTATTCAGAACTTTTCAAATAAGTACTTAGATCTCCCAAGTCTGTGCTCCAGCTCTGATTACACATACCTCCCCACACTTAAATACCCATTAAGCATAGATAGCTACAATTAGATGGTCAACTCGAATTGTTTTCAGACAAATGTGAGCTGCCCTTCCTCAAAACGTCATTAGCTTCTTATGGCAGAGAAGTATGAATGACCCAGAGGTGGGCGCTCATTGTCAGGGCTACAAAAAGAAGGGCTTTGGGCTGCACATCCCAGGTAGCAAAGGATCAGAAAGAGCAAAAAGAAAATATACTTGCAGTCAGGCACCTACCTGTCCCTCTAAGAGCCTCTGCATTTATGTGCCAACAAGGGAATTGTCCCTTGATATGGAATTCTTTCTGGTCTTAGAAGATGTTCCTTTGTCTTTCAGGGCATTCTGCCAGTCTCATTTGTATACTTCAGCAACTGCAGTTTACTTTAACCACGGAGACACAACAGTGCTCATCCATAGACCCTCCACATGTCCATATCTGTTTTAGGCATTTCAGCATCTTCAGCTCTGCCTGAAGGAATAAGATATTCATACTGAGCATTACACAAGAGCCTTTGATAACCACTCATCTTTTTTTACATCTAACTTAAAATTTTACATCTTTAAACATTTTAGAAAATGTTTTGGCTATCTTTTAAATATGTGATATTGTGTAATTACTAGGCTTATCTTAATTATTCACCTTCTTGGCAGATTAAAAGAAAATGGTGGGGAGATACATAGATGATTTCTCTGTTTCCATGGCAGAAAGTGTGACGCTGAGGAAACTATAGGACCCCTTACCTCATACTGGGGCTTAACCAGCTCTCAGATGAATAGTGGGTCTCATATTTTATTGTGCCTCAGGTTTGTTAAAAAAGCATGTTCCTAGATCTAGAATCTGCACCCTAGAATCCTAGAATCTGCAATACCAACAAGTACCTAGGTCACCACACTCACTTGGAGAAACACAGCTCTGGATCGTTCCTGCTTCTCCAGCCACAGTGATCATCTGACAACCAGACGATGATTAACCTCTTCTGGATTCAGTCCTGTGTCTATCAACAGTAACGATGATAGCATCCATGTTCACTGAGGCTTCCCCTGCTCCAGGCACTGGGCCAAGTGCGCTGTGTGCATTATCTTACTGATTCCTTACTGCGGCCCTGGGAGGGCGCTCTTGCTACTCTAATTTTACAGAGTAGTAACCCAAGGCTAAGAGGGGACATGGCATTTTGGATGAAGTCACACTTGAGGTGGTGAGTTGACAGAACTGGGTTTGGAGCCCAGCTCTGGCTCCAGCACTCTTAATTAACCACTGTACTGAATTTTAAGGAGCAAAGTGCTTCCTCAAGAAGCATGGTAGATTGCTTTTAGACAGTGTGTTTTCAAGGGATTTTGTTGTTGTTTTTTTTTTTAAATGTGCTTTGATCATCAGAGAACAATCTGTGGACTGTTAATTTGAAGTTTTGACACATGCTTTCTATTAGTGTCAAAAGATGCTATAAAATTCACACCTGTAATTTAAAAGCAGTTTGACCTGAAATACTTCATTTAAATTCTGTTTTGTCAGGTTTTTCCAGTGGTGTTGGTAAGGAAAGAAACATTAAAGTACAGTTAAGAGGGTTTTAAAGTGTGGAGAGGGAGAGTACTATTGATGCTGAAAACACTGCCACCGGCTTTCACGTATCGCTCAATCTCCCAGTGACAACGGCAGAGCGAAGGCATCTCTAGTAACAACCACATTTTTGACACATCTTTGCCTTTGAGGTTAAAGCATAGAGCTAGTGGTTAACCAGTGCTGCTAGCTCCATCAGTATGGCTGTGGGCACATATGTGGTCTAGATTGCATGCACATCTTGGGGTTACATGGCTGAGATGCCTAAACTTGCAAGCCACATTAATTCTCTGCACTAGGCAAGGAGGTGGGGGTAGGGTAAGACAGAGGCAGAGGCACAATCCTTCTTCTTTACCTTTCCTTGATTCCTGCTGCAGGTTTATGAGAAGCTGAAGGACCATATGCTGATCCCCGTGAGCCATTCTGAACTGGAAAAGGTGGATGGGCTGCTCACATGCTGCTCAATTTTAATTAACAAGAAGGTAGACTCCTGAGTTGAAGTCCCTCCCTTGTAGCCAGCAATACTGCACTCACAAGGCCGATAACTGTACCACTCCTATCGTGTTCATTGACAATCTACTGTGCCACTGTGCTACTAACTCTGGTTTACAAAAGTCTGATTCCAAGTTTGCTTCATTCTGCACCACCCCCCCCCCCCCGCCCCTTGCGGTGGTACCTAAGCCGTGGGTTTTGCTAAATGAATTAAGCAATCTAGAAAATATAGAGCTAATGAATTATTGAACTGTGATTAATAATAGTAAAGAAACACTCATTTTAGTGTTTGTATTATTGGTGTGAAATATATATATGCTGTTTAGTTGCCAATATATGCTAAAGGGTATCTTCTTGATCAGTCAGATAGGCTGGGTTGTTTTGTGTTTTGTTTTTTGTTTTTCTCTGTATCATTAATCATCTTTGGTTCCTGAAAAATTCCCTCGTTCCTGGATCCTCTCCGTTTCCTTCTTTTTTTTTTTTTTTTTTTTTTTCATCTGAACTCTGGAAATTTTGTTTCCAGTTATTTTCTTTTGCCTTTCCCACTTCTATTACCTTAGGTAAAATCCACGGTCTTGCCTTCTGGATACCTTCCTGCAGGCCTCCCCCATCTGCCACATCCCTCTCTTCTGGCTCGTGGCTACGTATTTGGCCACCACCTCCATTCTCCCCAGGAAAGGCAGACAGGTCCTCAGCAGAATTGTGACCAAAATCAGAGAGACTATTTGGGGAAGAGTTAACTACAAAGAAGCATATCCTGATGGGGTTTGCCCCAGATAACTAAATTCCATAAGTAGGACACCACAGCTAGGAAGGTAAATTCAGCTCCATAGGGTTGCTAGGATCGTAGATCAAGACACTTGGAAACACCATATGGGTACAATGTCTTAGGAAGTCTTTTAAGTCACATTCCATGAATTTTTGCTTTATCACTAGCCATTTACAGACCTTGGGGAATACTCTTATTTATTCCATCGGCTCATTTCTATTCCCACCCCCCCCCCATCGTGACTCACCCTATTTCCAGCCTTCTACCCCCCTGCAATTATCCTGGTCTAACAACGTTATTTCTTTCAAAAGAGACATTGCATCTAAAAGTGATTATAGATGGTCTAGTGAGAGCCAGATGGAGCATGTACAGGAAGTGATCCGCTTGGTGCTTGAAACCGCAGACAATGGACAATTCTACTTTGAAATATCTATGATTATGTACTGTGGAATTCAATTAACACTTCTTTCCTCTCTAGCTTTTAAATTACACAACCTAAAACTGATGCCAGTCTCTTACAAAGAACAATGCCGCAGTGAAGGGAGAAATCATTGTCTTTTACTTAAACCTGAAAGAAACAGCCTCTTAGCAGGCCAAGGAAATGGTACTTTCCAAGGAATGGTGACTGATCCAGGCATGTTATCAAACTTCCTAGTCATCTCCACCTTTCCGGTATTGCCTGTAGCTTGTTGTTCAAGATTAACAATCAGGGAGATTAAAAAATATGACTGAAAGTCTTGCCCTGCTTACCTATGTATTTCTAACCAATCATTTCTTAGGTTTAGTGACCAAATGGAAGTGATAAGCCTCTGAGAAAACCAAGGCATCCGTAACTACTATCTGTCTTTTTCATTTATTTGATGATCTAATGCCAGGATTTGAAGAATTCCTTTCCTCTCCTTTTTGCTTAACTTTAAATTCATTTCACATGCAGATATCTTATATAGCATCCCATGAATGAACCATATCTTAGTCACTGTCATATTTGGAATTGTCTCATCATAGGTGAATAGTATGTTTTTACCAGAGAGAAAATGAATGTTACCCACATGCTCAAGTTAATAAGGAAAAATTGTCTTCCACAATTATGGTTGCTCTTTTGGGTTAAATCTGGCTCTAAGCTGGCAAAATCAGAACTTCTCCCTGGAAGAGTTCAGCGTCTCAGAAACAATCTGGGGAAAATTAACCTAGTCAGCCACATGAAGCTTACTAGCAAGTGGCATATAATTTTTAATATCTTTACTTCTGTCATCCCCAACTGAAGAACTGTATTATAGTCGATTGCAGGTAGTTAGATTTTTCTTCTGAACAATCTGTTCTGCAGAAGGCTGTTTTCCACCTTTCCTTTCCTATGCTTGCCCTCTTTGCTCCTCTGTCTCAAGAAGTCACTTAGAATCTGTGTGCCTCTTCTACAGAATCTCATTCTATGCTATGTCAACTGACTAGGCTGTCTTCTTTGGACTCCCTACGTGATGATGTGAAAACCCAAAATATCTGCAGCATAGTAGTAGTATTTTTTGATGTTCTCATAAGCATAATGTTCTCTTTTCAGAGGAAAGATAACCTGTTATTACATAGGTTCCCCTCTGGCCCGTTGTGATTTATAAGGATAAATAAACTAACAGAAGCTGCTCTTTGACATTGTGAAGACAATAGGAATTATATTAAAGTAAGGAAAAGTTGAGTCAGAATTACTTGGTCGGTAAGATTCAATCTAATAGGGGCAATATAGAGAAAGTACATTATTTAGCATTATTTCTTCAACTCTAATGAATCGCTATAGAAATCAGCAGGCAGATCTCTAATGTGTATTGATTGCTCTTTAAGCTACTGTGAACAGATTATTAAGGCTATCTCTTCATCTCTAAGGGGGAAATAGTCTGTAGATGAATAATGTGACTTATATAGAGTTGCATGTTAGTCTTTGTAATTATTTAATCTTTAACATTCTACAGAACTCAGACATGATTTCAACATGGTGTTAGATGTGTGCATTTTGATTTGCTGACCATCACATTCCAGCCAATGTATGGTTATCCACTCTGTGTGCCAGAACCAGTAAATGCCTTTCACGGCTCTTTAGTCCAGAGAAGTTCTGCACTGATTTTGGTCTCTTGTTGTCCTGATCCTACAAGTATACAAATCACGATGGAATAAAGTGTGAATTGTACTGTGACCAACAGCATGTGTCTCTTTTTTGCAACAAAAACTGCTGTAGTAAATGAAGTCACCATTGCCTTGCTGTCAGAGATGGGAAGTTTTCTCTGTTGTCCCATAATTAGAAATACTGTGCCTGTAAATCCACTGCCATCAAAATCTTGGGTTGAAACGATATTTGAAGTGATACTTCATACTTCAGGCACTAAAAAGTGTGCATGATACCCAGGCGAGGTCAGGAGATCTTGATTTCACATGTGCTCCTCCTTAAGGCTTCCTTTGTTCCCTTTCACTCCTAACTGTGGTCAGCACATTACACGGTTCAGTCATGGAAACCATGCAACAATTTTTTCCTGTGTTCATGCAAGAGTTTGGTTTTGTTTTTTGTTTGTTTGCAGTAAGCATCTTTTAGGAAATTTGAAGATTTTTTAATGAGTCTTTTTTATTTCCACCAATTTTTTTTCGAGCTGAAAGCAGCTTTATTGTTTTCCTTTTCTGATTGTAAAAATAACCACTCACTGTAAAAGTAAAATTCAAATAATACAAAAGAAACTATAAAAATAAAAGTAAAGAAAAAATACCCAAAATTTCGTAACCTAGAGATGCTCTTCTTAATATTTTGAAGAATATCCACACATCTATAAAGAGGTACAGATATAAATGTGGAATAATTTTACATAATTATGCAGTTCAGTAGCCCGCCTCCACTTAACAATAGATTGCAGGCATCTCCCCATGTCAATAAGTAGAGATCTACATCATCAATTTTAACAGCCCTGAATATTCTATGATACGGTTGTCGAAGCAGTTCTTTCTAATTTATATGGAGTGTTATATCACAGATGTTCAGTATGCCCATGTTGCTAGTAGCCCGGGGTCTTCAAGCCGTCAAAAATGTTCTGCTTATGAGGTTTCACACACACCCAGAGTCAGTTCAATCTGGTGTCTTCTCATGGTAACTAAATGGTACGTGCACTTGCTCATTAGAAGCACAGAGTAATTAAAATTCCTTGGAGACATCATTGTTGTACCATATCTTCTCAACTTGATTAGTTCTCCCTTATCTAGGCCAGCATTGAAATGGCATGGAAGCTAAAAAGAAAATGCCAACTACCACCCTGGCACATCTGCCCAGGGCCCCCGTAGGCAATGGAACCCTCCACCTAAGTGCCAGAGTACTTACTCCTCACAGAAGAGGAAGGAGAACTTTTTAAAGGAAGAGTTGGCAGGGCTTACCTGACTGATCTTCTTCCCAGCCTTCCAGAAGAATGGCAGAAGGTAAGAATGATAAAAATCCCCTCTCGTGACAAGCTACAGATTCTGGAAATGGGACTTTTAGCTGAATGAATAATGCTGGCCAACAATATTTTTAGACAAGTGAGCACATATTTAACAAATGCGCACACTGCCAGGCTCTGGGGTGCAGCTCCTGTCTTTCCAGAGCTGGCAGTGTGGGAGGGCCAAGGAAGACAACACAAGATCACAAATGATTATGACACAAAAGAAGGTAGGGTAAGAACTAAAAAGAACAGCACCATGGTGGTTCCCAAGTAGGGGAGACCTGACGGAGGAACCAGGGTTTGATCTGGACTTGGAAGGACAGCCCTGGCTTCAGTAAGCCAAGATGGGAGGCCAGGTATTTGAGGCTGAGGAAACAGCATGAACAAAGGCATGGAGGTGGGAGAGCATAGTATGCACTTCAGAAGTGCTTCTCGTGGGGGCACCTGGGTGGCTCTGTTGGGTTAAGCATTGGACTCTCGATTTCAGCTCAGGTCATGATCTCAGGGTCATGAGATGGAGCCCTGTGTCAGCATGGAGCCTGCTTGGGATTCTCTCTCATTCTCTGTCTCTCTCCGTCTCTGTCTCTGTCTCTCTCTCTCTCTCTCTCTCTCTCTCTCCCTCCCTCTGTCTCTCCTTTCCTGCCCCCCTCTCAAAATAAGTTAATAAACATTAAAAAAAAATGTGCCTATCGTGTACCAGTTAACTATGCTAGACCCTGGGGGCACAATGGTGACAGGACCTGCTTTGCTGGAATTCGCATTCACAGAGGAAGACAGACATTAAACAAGGGATGGCAGGTGTGATGAAGATTGTAGAAGGAGAATGGGGTGTGCAGAGCAGATGGTAGGGGTAAGCAAGTAGATTTGTTGGGCTGAAACACAGGGAAATACAACAGTGAGACCATGCAGGTTGGGATGTCAAGAGTCTTGCCTGCTAAAAGGGGATATTAGACTGAATCAGCAGTCTGTGAGGATCTCCTGAAGACTTTGGGGTCAGGGAGTGATATTACTGCATATGGCAGCATCATATAGGATGATGGGGACTGAGACTGGCATTTTGCTGAGTTTAATTTCCCCCGGTTTAATTTGTCATTTAAATATCTCTTCTCACCACCAAAATGGAGCCTGAAAGCCAGGCAATTATCTCTCTATATGTATTTTCTCTCCTGAAAAACAGATTAATAACACCTTTCCCTCCCAACTCCAAAGGGACATTTTCAACTCAAATGAGATAAAAAGGACTGAAGAGTTCTTTGGAAGAAAGGTATAATGTAAATATCATTATCATCATCATTATCCTCATTAACTCCTATCACAGCAAGTCTGGATCCCATCAAAATGTCATCTTCTATTTGAAACATCAATCACTGCTCCAGAAATAACAAGATTTTCATCATTGATGCCTGTAAGCTAGCCTGACAGCTTCCATGGTGAATTCACAGGTTTCCTTGGTAGCCGACATGGCTGTTCTGAAGACATAGTTGCATGAGGCAACTGTTGGCAAATCAGAATGTTCCCCATCTCCCTTCCCCCTCCAAACATTCATTTCTAACTCAGTGAAAGCTGGCCACTTATAGCACAAGATAACTGAGGTTATCAGCCTTTTAGGAGAATGTGTAAGAGCCAAATATGTTACTGTCACTATAAATAAGTACAAGATTCAAACCAGTATGCCAGCTAACCTCTTGGTAAAATATAGCTTGGGCTGGCTTGTGACATGAATGCCTAAAAGTAATGTTGGGTCTCTAGGTCTTAGGAAGCCCCCTCTGTTTATAAATAGAAAGTTTAGTCATCTAGCTATGAATACAAAGAGTTTCAGTGAATTAACATAGACCTAAGAAAGTAGCTTGCTTTTTCCTATGCTTAAGTTTTAAAAGTAATTTTTTTAAGTTCCTGCTCACGGACAAAGAAACATATTGATTAGCTAGGACTTTGGGATAGAACTCATAGGATGACAGCTCAAAGTTAAATTAGGAAACCATGTGCTATGTGTTGAAATTTTCCACTATCTCTCAAGGGTGCAAAAGACTCTACATACTTCACATTGATGCAGGAAACGTTCAGGAACCAAACCACTTCTGATTCTAAACGACAGCCAAGCTATGTAGAAATGTTACCTCTTCTACTTCTGGAAAGAGCTTGTGGAATAAACACATTCGTGGATGCAACAGAGGCTTCAAATTCCAGGGCAGGACACGAACAAAATCATCTGTCTTGTTTACATGGGACCCATGTGAGCATATGAGGTCCCCTAGAGTTAATTCTAGGACAGCAACATGGGGCTTGCTTCCTTTTTTAGGCTTGATAATAACTGGGGGAGACCAAAGGAACATTGTTATCATGGAAGGATGGTAACAAGAAGTTTATCTGACAAGAAATAGAATTCACCCCTCCTTAGATCAGATAAAGAGATTTGAATGATGGTCTGTGTCAAAGGTATGGATGTTCAGGGTAAAAACAAGGGGTGGTGACACCGAGAAACCAGCTGTCAGCAGCACCCTTAAGCCCAGCAGAACAAGGACAGAAAATCATGCTACTGCATCTGAGACAGAGAAAGAAGGTCCACAGCTCCAGCCAGAGATCAGGTTCCAGAACAGGGAATCCAACTTCAGCTTCTCTTTCCACTCTCTGATCTGCTGGTGCCTCCAATGACTGAACAAAATGGCAAGATGGCCAGTGGGGGAGCCCAGGCAATGCCATCTTCAGAGGTGAGCCTCCTGGACCATAGAGCTGGCAGAGAAGGGCAGAGAAAGGATCTGGAAAGGGTAGAGGATATTCAGCACAATGCCACACTATGAAAATGAGCTCTTACCCCTTCAGAAAGGGCCATCACCAACTCTGTCTCTCAAGGTTGGCATTTAAATCATTTTTCTTGGCAAACTGCTCAGGCACATGCCAGTTCTATGGTCTGGTTCTCCCTCTCAACATCAGAAAATGGTTGGAGCAGAATCAACAGTAGGACAGGAGTCTGCATAGCCTGAGGGTGAGAGTACATCACATTCCAGACCCATGAGTCCTGGACCTCTTTAGTAAGCACTATGTTAATTCTAAAATTAGAGCAGTCCCTTGGGCACCTGGTGTTCAAAAACAGCTAGGTGCCTTTTTACAGCATGCTCATGACCTGCTGGTGACATAAAGTTGTTTAGGATTCCAAAGAACCTATTTTCTGTTTCCCCTTCTGTTTGTACACACAGCCAATCCCGCTAGGCTCAAGCTGTGTTTGGCCATGGTTATGTTGTTCCTGGGGATAATATTCAGATATTCAGTCTAAACTAATAGCAGCTAGCTCCCCATTCCTGGAGGTGTTCAAGCAGAGACTAAAGGACCACATCCAAGAGTGGTTGTAGAGAGATTACTCAAGCAGGTAAAATCTAATATAGACAACATCTAACATCTTTTACCACCCTTCAATTCTATAATTAGGTTTTGTGCTGTTCTGATCCTTGGTGACTTTCCTTCCCACTCTGGGCCCTACCCCCCAGTCTCTTGAACATATGAACATTGTTCTCATCTATTAAATAACAATAATAAAAGTTCCACATCTACCATGATTGCATGAGATCCGTGGACTGACTCTCCAACAAAACTGAGGAACATTTTTTTTGATGGGTCATTTTTTCCAGGTTTATTCAGGTATAAATGACAAAATTGTAATGTATTTAAGTGGTACAGCATGGTAATTTGATATATGTATATATGACAAAATGATTCCCACAGTCAAGTTAACACATCCATTACCTTTACACAGATAATATTTTTTAGTGAAGTACTCAAGGCCAACTTACTTTTAGCAAATATCAAGTTATATAATACAGCATTATTAACTACAGTCTCCAATCTGATCACTAGGTTTTTTTTTTTTTTTTGAAGAATAGTTGACACAGATTTTTTTTTTTTAAGAAACATTATCTGGAAATGGTTGTAAGTACATGAATCAAGTGAAGAAACAGTCAAGAAAATCTGCCCAACTTGGTAAGATCACTGAGAATCTATGGTATTTGCACGTTTCTTCCTCTCTTCCCAGCTCAGTGAGAGAGACCTCCCACTCTAGACTGAGAGCTAAGAACACAGAGCCCTTTCTCCCCACAGGTGAGAGGAGAGACCTCTCCATTTCTCACCTGCCCCACGCCACCTGTTGCTGAGATTAAATTCTGGGCAAGTGTGGCTGCGAAGTTGGGCTCCCCTCTTCCTCCCAACCTCAACTGTATGGGACAGAGGCTCTATGTTGAGCACTGCACCAAGAAGAATATGAGACCTTGAACACCCTTCCCCCAGCTAATGGGATGAGGGTTCTAGCCAGAAGAGGCAAGCCAGAAGACCTGAGGCTACAGTCCCCCCCTCCACCAAATATTCGTCAACTAAAGCAAAGGCCTCAGAGAAGAACTCACAATTTTCCCTGCCCCCAGCTAGAGCCAAGCATCAGAGATTTTGCCCAGGGGGAGAAAGCAGGCTATAGAACAAAGAATTCCAAATTCCTCACCAAAGAACTGACTTCATTTGCAAGTTCAAGTCTAAAGGTGCTCTCAGCAGACAAGCCTCTCCTCTGCTATCCCGCCAGCTGCTCCCTTGAGGGGTATTCAGGAAACTTCTATCTCCTTTAAAAAATAATAAAAAATAAAGGCACCCTCAAAAACAGTGGAGGTTGTCATGAAAAGCAGTTGGGAGGAGATTGGTAGATTACTTGAAGATCCAGGCAAACTTTAGGCAGCTAGCTTGGAAAGGAAGAAGTACCCCTGTTCACAGATAACATGATCTTGTTTATATAAAAGCCTAAGGAGTCCACTAAAAAATGGTTAGACCTAGTAAAAAGAGTGTGGCAAGGTTTAAGGATACAAGACCAATATCAAAAATCAATTGCATTTCTATATACTTGCAATGAACCAGCTGAAAGTGAAATTAAGAAAAAATTATTCCATTTACAATAATATGAGAAAGAATAAAATAGTTAGGAATTAATTTAATAGAAGAAGCACAAAACTTATACTCTGAAAATGATAAAATATTGTTAAAAGAAATTAAAGAAGAGTTAAATAAGTGGGAAAATCTCTCATGTTCATTGATTAGAAGACTTAATAGTGTTAAAATGGTGATACTTCCCAAATTGATTTACAGATTCAATGCAAAACCTGTTAGAATCCCAGCTGACTTCTTTGTGGAAATTGACAAACTGACTCTAAAATTCATACGGATTTACAAGGAGTCCCCTATAGACAAACAATAGTGGAAAAGAAAAACAAAGTTGGAGGATTCACACTTCCCAATTGCAAACTTCAAAAGCAACAGTAATTAAAACAGTGTGGTACTGGCATAAGCATAGACATATAGATCATTAGAATAGAACTGAGATTCCAGAAATAAATCCGTGTTTTTATAATCAATTAATTTTCATCAAGGGTGTGAAGACTATTTAATGGGGGAAAGGCTAGTTTCTTCAACAAATGCTGCTGGAATATCTTGGATACCCACATCAAAAGAATGAAGTCGGACTCTGCCCTCACACCATATATAAAAATTAACTCAAAATGGGCCAAATATCTAAGTGGGAAAATATAAAACTCTCAGAAGAAAACATAGGAGCAAATCTTCATGACCTTGAATTTGGCAATGGCCAAATACTTTAGTTATGACACTAAAAGCATAAGCAACAACAACAACAAAATAGATGAATTGGACTTCCTCAAAACTGAAAACTTTGTGCTTTAAAGGACACTATCAAGAAAGTTAAAAGATAACTCACCAAGTGGGAGAAAATATTTGCCAATCACATATCTGATAAGGTATTACATGTAGAATATATAAAGAACTCTTAAAACTGAATAACAATAAAAAAAAAGATAACCCAATTTTTAACATGGGGAAAGGATCTGAAGAGGCATTTCTCCAGAGAAGATATACAAATAAGCAACAAACACATGAAACATCATCAGTCATCAGGTATGTGCAAATCAACATTACAAGGAGATACCATTTCATACCCATTAGAATGAGGAGAATCAGGGGTGCCGAGGTGGCTCAGTTGGTTAAGCATCTAACTTTGTATTTCAGTTCAGGTCTTGATCTCGGGTTTGTGAGTTCAAGCCCCACATTGGGCTCTGCGCTGGGCATGAAGCCAAGTTAAAAGAAGAAGAAGAAGAAGAAGGAGGAGGAGGAGGAGGAGGAGGAGGAGGAGGAGGAGGAAAATCAGAAAGTCAGATAATAAAACATTTGCAACAATGTGGAAAATCAGAACCCTCATACACTGCTGATGGAAATGTAAAACACAGCCACTTTGGAAAACAGTCTGGCATTTCCTTAACACTTAAACATTCAGTTTCCAAATGACCCAGCAGTTCCACTCCTAGGTATATACCCAAGAGAAATGAATACACATGTCCACACAAATATTGTGTACCTGAACACTTGTAGCAGCATTATTCAAAATAACCAAAGGGTTGAATCAACCCAAATGTATACCAAATAAGTGGATAAACAAAATGTGTTAGCTCCACACAATGGAGTATTATTCAGCCATTAAAAAGAATGGAGTATTGATACATGCTACAACATCAATGAACCTTGAAAACATTAAGGGAAAAGAAGCCAGTCACCAAAGACTACATACTGTATGATTCCACTGATGTGAAATTCTAGCATAGGCAAATTTGTAGAGACAGACTGCTTACTGGTTGCTTAGGGCTAAGAGTGGAGGAGGAGGGGAAAGAGAGAATAGAGGAAGTGACAGCTGGGAATAGAGGGTTTCTTTTTGACAAAATGAAAATGTTCTAAAATTGATTGTGGTGATGGCTGCATGTAACTGAATATGCTTAAAACCCCTGAATTCACTTAAGGTGGGTGAATTGTTTGGTATATGAATTATATCTCAATAATACTATTTTTTCTGAATAACAGTAATAATATTCTTCATATCTCAAAAGGTAGTTGGGAACATCAAATGAGAGAATTTATGTGAAAGTACTTGGGACCCTATGCAGTGCCATACAGATGTCTGTAGCCTTTTATATTCTTGAATGGGATCAATCAGCTTTTCACCAGCACCTGTCAGTACAAAACTCATAAGCTGCCATTCCTAAAACTACCTTAGCCCCCAATTAGATTTCCTTTTCTTTAGTAGTTAAAATTCATGGACAAATTCATTCATTTCACCCTTGAAATCGCTCTGCATAATAATTGCCGTGGAATGCTTCTTACCATCACAGCCTTTTTAAAAGAGGAAATAACATTTCTTTTATATGTTTTCCTAAAATTCAGCTCAAGTGTGCATAATTACCACTCATCCCAAGTTCCTCGTTGTGTCAACCATGAAGTCTACATAGTGTATATAATAATTTGCTAACTGGTAATCATTCCTTTCCCCTCAAGTTCCCAAACCCCTCATTATATTTTGGCCATCACTATGCTTTTCTGAGCTGCGGTGAACAGCAGTCTGAATAAAGCAAACGGAGATGAGATATTTGCTCGAAGTGGTGAGGCTGAGAATAATATTGAAAGAATCTGGTTCTTGGCCAGGTGAGCCTATGAATGCAGCATCACTGCACCATTTTTAGACAGGAGAAGGAGAGAGAAATCAAGTTACCCTTTTTGGCGGCATTTTCTTCGCTTGGCTGATCTGGCCAATCCTGCAGTCTAAATAACCCTAGCTTCCTCATGCAATTATACAGCCTTGGGGCCCAGTCATGTTTCATTTGGCATGCAAGCAGCTGATGCCCTCTTGATCTCTTTTTTTAAACTTTGCAAATAGTATTTAATGATAAGAGCTTTTTTAAAAAGCTCTATGTGCCTAGCCTGGTGCCAGGAAGTGTTATGTGCCTCCTCACAAGTGCCCTATGAAGCCGATGACAAAACTGAGGCCCAAAAGACTTAGTCATGGCACAATGTCACGCCACTAGTGAATGTGGCACTAAGGCTCAAACCCTGATTCTGTTTGAAGAGTGTGGCCTGTGCTCCACAGCATTATTCTGTGCTGCATGCTGGAAAACCAGTACCCTAGTAAAATTTCAAAATTGTTACAGATCAAGGCATTTTCACAAGGCAAAAAGTTTTCCTCTGATTTTCCATATTAATCTAGATCTGGGAGTATGTATTGCCCCTCTCTCCCAGAGACATCCCTTGGTTGAGACTTAAAAACAAAGGAACCCTAGACATCTTTGGTTGCGGACAGCAGTCTTTGTAGAAAAAGTGTGGAGTAACAGCACCCTCAGGTGGTCATTTACATTTTCTCATGTGGCCTTTAGGCAAGGAGACCTGGGAAGGAGGCTGCTGGGGCTGACCTGGTGGCCTTCCTGGTACACATGACCCCCAAGGACCTGGCTGTGGGCCTGACCTGGGCAGAGTTCATGGCCTGGGCCCTCCCACTTTGACTGAAACCAGAAGTGGAAAGTCCCAACAGAGGTGTTTAAGATCCATGCAGACCTATATGAAGTCTGGAGGCTTTGTGGCCAGGAAACTGCCCCCCTGCCACCTAGTCCTTGGCCCATACGTGCATTTCTTCCCACAAAACACCAGCTCCAGATGAAGCTTTGTTCCCTTGCTGGGGAAAAAAAAAAAAAAAAAAAAAAAAAAAAACCACCTACTCTGGGGTAGAGGTAAGACTTTAATTTTTTTTTTAATTTTATTTTTTTAATTTACATCCAACTTAGTTAGCATATAGTGCAACAATGATTTCAGGAGTAGATTCCCTAATGCCCCCTACCCATTTAGCCCATCCACCCTCCCACACACTCTCCAGTAACCCTCTGTTTGTTCTCCATATTTAAGAGTCTCTTATGTTTTGTCCCCCTCCCTATTTTTATATTATTTTTGCTTTCCTTCACTTTAATTCTTTAATTAAACAATTAATCACTTTAATTCTTAGTAATTATTCACATCCTCCTGTGAAATATGTAGATCTGCCCCTTCCCTGATAACAAGTGTTTTAAGGAAAAGAGAAGAACCTAAAGATAATGAGAGCCAGGGATTGGGGAGAAAAGCAAGAAATAGAAACAGAAAGGGAAGGGGGGAAGGGCCCAAGAAGACAGGAGAGGTATATCCCAGAAGCCTCTGCAGTCTGCCTCAGTCCTCATTGCCCCAGGCTTCAGAAGCATGATAAACACTCAAAGGCAGTGTGTTCAATACACAAGACATTTCAATGGCTCCCCACTGGGCTCCCATCATTGCTTGGTGTGTAGTCTAGGCTCTCCAGAGAAACAGAATGAATAGGCCAGAGAGAAGTAGATAGATTTACTATAACAAATTGGCTTGCATGATTATGGGGCCTGAGAATTCGCATCCACAGCCAATGAGCTGGACACTCAGGAGACACAATGGTATCTGTGTTCCAGTCCAAGGCTGAGGGCCTGAGACCCAAGACAGTTGATGATGTAAGTTCCATTCTGAGTCCAGGTGTGAAGGTGGGAAAAGACCGATGTCCTAGATCAAAGACAAGCAGAGAGAGAGAGAATTCTTTCTTACTCAGCTTTTTATTCAATTCAGGGTCTCAGTGGGCTGAGGCCCATTCATATGGAGAAGGGCGAGCTGCTTAACTCAGTCTACGGATTCTAATGTTAATCTCATCCAGAAACATCCTCACAGACACACCCCAAAGTAATATTCAACCAAATATTTGGGCATCCCATGGCCCAGGCAAGTTGACACATAAAATTAACCATCCCATTTGGCAACAGCCCCTGTCGGCACACCACTTTTTGGTTGTCTGTGCCCAGGCTGTTCTCACCTTAGACAGTAGAGGCTAAGAGCAGAAACAGCCTTTCCTAGCATCCTACCCCCAGTGTCTGACACATAGCAGGTGCTCCATAAATATTTGGTGACCCAGGAATCATTGAGTGATCCCCTTCTTAGAGAAGGGGCAAGATTTGCTTTTCACTTGGAGCTGACCAAAACCACTCTCACTTCTTGTCTAAGTTTGAGAACAGGCTGTTACCAATTGGTATCTTTTACGTTCTCTTCAGGTTTCAGAAATCTTTGTTTGTAAAATCCCAGCCTTGCCTGTTGTCACCACAGCTACCCAGAAACTGTCAAAGTCCCACAGGACCCCTTAGGGAAAGCCAGGAATACTGTGCAATTAGTGTAATCCGTAAGCAGCCAGCGACAGCACCACGGGCCCTTCCAGGGGAGAATGAAAAGCCTGATTCAGTGGAGACTGTCATAGCCCATGAGCCTGCTGAGCTACAGGAGAATTGTTCTAATGCTGTGAGACAGGTTTCTAGAACAATTTGGAAAAGGGTGAAGAGAACCATCTTCACTTCATCTTACTTGCTGCAAGTCTCTGCTATTCAGGAAATGCAAGAAAGAGAAATCTACCTTTTGGGTTTCTGTGTCTTAGTTTTGTTTGTGGAAAACAGTGATAGTGGACCCAAAGACTCACAAAAGTATGGGAGCCCATCAATCCCCAACACCTCAGGCAGGATGCCGGGCTCAAGGAAAACCAAACCCCCAGCGAGTCACAACTACTGGCTGCTCACGGAAGTGGCACAGGGTAGTAGTAAAGACTTAACCCCTAAATCAGAACTGCCCTCTAATCAAGAGTCTATCATTTGCTGGTTTGGACCATTACAGTGGTGACACCAAAAGGTAGCTTAGAGGGGCTTTAGCCACCCATGATCTCCATCGGATTTCAAGCTATTCCAAACAAAGGCAACAACCATCGTTGTAATGAACAGTTGAAATATACTTGATCTTATGTGACTATAACCATGTAAGAAAATGTAGGGGTTTTTTTATACATGAGCCAAGTTAATGCACTGTGCATTTTGCACAAACACAGCTTCAAGACAAATCCCCTATCAGTCCCCCCGACATCCCAAACCAGGTCACTACCCTAAGCCAAATTCTGGAGCCAACACCAGCAAAGCATTTGCTTTCTGTAAGACTCAGTTTCTTCCTCTGTTAAAATAGTAAAAGTTGATATAGCTATTGAGTACTTTCTGTTTTCCAGGCTGAGCTAGGTATTTTTGTGAACTTTCTTATTTAGTCCTTACAACAACAGTACAAAGTCAGGCCTTTCCTCTCTGTGCCTCAGTTTCTCAGGTTGTAAGATAGACATATAATGCCTACTTCTTGGGGGTAGAGTAAAAGGTAAAAAGTTACTTGTTCATCTCAGTTAATCTGCCTCATAAAATACTCCATTCCCATATTACTGTAATTTCATTCTGTGTTCTGTGCTAACTGGTCATCTCCCAGCAATGATGTCAAGAGTCAAAGTTTATTCCATTCTCCATATCTGGGTGGTGGCTACCTTTGGGCTCCCAATCTGGCACCCTTTGCTCCCTTCTCAGTGGCTTCTTCTCAGGAATACTTCCCTCTCGAGCAACTTTCTTCTCAGACTCTTCCTCACTGAATTGGTGCAAACTTAATCAATTATTGGGAAAAAATCGTATAATATTGTCCCTGATATCTCAAAGTAAATCATTATACTCCATGACTCTGTAGCTTTCTCTCTACCTATTTCATCCCTGTCTTCAGCAAGTACTCTCCCTTTCCTTTTGCTAACTCCTTTCATTAATCCTTTTATTAAAGTTATTTTATTTTATTATTTTATTTTATTTTATTTTATTTTATTTTATTTTATTTTATTTTATTTGAGAGAGACAGAGACAGTCCGAGTGGGAGAGGGGAAGAGTGAGAGGGAGAGAGAGAATATCAAGCAGCCTCCATGCCGCTAGCACAGAACCAGATGCAGGGCTCAAACTCACAAAACTGTGAGATCATGACCTGAGCTGAAACCAAGAGTCAGACACTTAACCAACTAGGCCACCCAGGTGCCCTTCCTATCATTAATCTTAATGTTTGCCCAGTTCCTCCTAGAGATTTCACATGTTATCTGATGCCAGAGTTGGATTGGAGAAGTCAGCCTCCCAAAGGCTCAAATGTTTTTGGTTTTTTTTTTAGAAAATGGCATTACACACCTACCTTGTAGGTCAGTAAGAGAATTTTAAAAGATATTACACATGTTCCTATTCTGTGCATTTTTAATATATCAGAGGTGCTCAATAAATGGAACTTTTCTTCCACCCTTATCAGACCTGTCCCAGAAAACCCCAAAAGGACATGTGTGGAAAAAATCTAGCTCTGGCGTGCCGGCCCTGATTTGAGAAGGCCCAGAGCCAGCACAACAAAGACTTTCAAGGCCCAGTACCTGAGTCCTGGCAGTGTGGCCTCACCCAGTAGTATAAGTGATTGTTGGAATCTGATGTAGTTAGAGACATAAAAGACAATCATCTCACATCTCTAGATCTTTCTAACTGGCAGATACTCTGAGACCACCAAATATGACTATGCAGTACATAGCCAGGCACAGCTGCGCACTGGGGGCCTGGGCATCTCTGTGCCCTGCTCCCCCAGCCTGGTCTAACCCATCTCCTGTCTCCATCTCTTCATTCTTCCCATTCTTCTTCCTCTTGCCATCCTTTCCTGTAAATGGAGATTGTATTAATACCATGAGGTTGTTAAGTACATCAAAGTACATGTGTCTAAAAATGCCTTGTTAACTGTAAAGTGCTATACAGAATTTATGTTTCCTTGTTTTACTTTTCAGTACAGGAACTAGCCTGTATGTTTCACATACCATCAGTTAAAGTGCTGGTTTTAGTTGGGGCTGGGAGGTTGTTTGTTTAGTTTTAGGGTCTTTGGCTTTTTGTTTTCTTGTTTTTGGGTTCTGGTTTCTGTGCACATTCCGGTTCCTAAGGGAATTGGTGGTATTTTAAAGACCTAGCTGGCCTCCCAGTGTGGCTGAGATAGAGACATGATTCTCTGGAGAAATAATTCACACTGCGCAGCTTGCTACATAGATTTGCTCAGGTGAGAAGTGGTTCAACTACAAACTCACACCTGGCACTCGGAGTGTCTGTCCTTGTGACTTTTGATTTGGGGATTGGATCAGAAACCACAATATGATTCCTTTGTCCTAACATAAAGACTTGCCCCTCCAAATTGGCAAGTTCACAGACTTCTAACTGAATGTCAAATGCAGCGGCTCTAGAGGACCCTTTAAGGTGCCCCATGATGAGGGAGCATGAGGCAGGCTGAGGGGTAAAGCACAAGCTAGCACCCCCCCCCCCTCCAGGTGGGATCTGTGTGATATTTCTTGGACACTCCCAGCTACCCAAGAACAAAGGAGAGGGGTTTAAGTGCTTCCCATGGCAATGTGGGAAACTAAGGCAAATGAAAAATTAAATTCTCTTACTGCCTATAGCCCATTGACAAGTCACTGAAACCAGCAGAGTGACCTCCCTCTGAGGATCTCAGCTGCCTTGATGATGACACTTTGCTAGGGGCAAAAGAGAACCTTAGCTTAACATTATCCCAACCTCAAGGATCCTGTAAGTCAACTTCCTTTATCTCAGCTGCCCCAAGATATATGCTGGCGGTCATACTCCAAGCTCATGACCCCATGATATACATCTAAAGAGTCTCATAACTGAGGTTTTATTAAATGGTAATAAATGGCATTTTCCTAGCAACAACTAGCCCCTCAAGGTCCTGGAAACCTTGCTTCCAAAATTCTTTACAGATTTACTCTATCACTGACCACCTCCCAACTTGAGGGTATATGATGAGTTACCCATCACGACCCCAGTGCGGCTCTTACTGCCCATGGGTCCTGTCCCCATGCTTTAATAAAATCACCTTTTTACACCAACGACGTCTTCAAGAATTCTTTCTTGGTCGTTGGCTCCAGACCACCCCACTATCATCCCAAAATTTCATCACCCCACAGGACCCTGCTGGGGACTCGGTAACAATGCTTTGCTTCCCAGCCTGAGTTCTGAACCTATTGAGAAATAATAGAAAAGACCAAGTCGTTGGAGACCAAAATGTCTCATTTATTACTGATATAGCTTAGGTTGGAAGATCTGACTTGTATCTATTGGCAAATGGAACCTTAGCTCCAGGCTGGACCCTTTCAAGGCAGTGCTGGAGCAGAGGGAGCCTCTCCCAGCAGGGTGGGGGCAGAGCCTGCCGAGAGTTGCTGAGCAGAGCATGTGCTCACAGCAGAGGAGCCTGCTTCCTAGAGGAAAAAGTGAGGCACTGAGCCGAGCTTCCATTTTCTTCCCAAATTCACCAAGTAGAAGGAACCTTGCCATAGACTAATTCTAGTCAAGGACTACTCTTTTCTTTCAAAGTCTTCTTGAGGCAAATCCTTGTAGAATGACAATTTCCTTCAAGAGGTTACCTTGATCTATTCTATTCTGTTCTATTCTGCCACAGTATTTAACCCATCTCCATTCCATGCTCTTTCTGGTGTTTACCACAAACCCCCATTGTGTTCTGGCATTCACACCTCCCTCCACTGCAGTCACTTCTTCCGTTTACCTAACACCCAACACCCACTCACCACCAGCTGTAGTCTGAAGGCACGCATGACATAGTGGCTTGAGTTAGCATTTCCTCTTAAACCGTTTAAATGATACGACCTGTCTGTCTTTTGTCCTCACATAGGCAGGTTCTGTCGGTGGTTTCCATGTTTTTGGACTCCAATGTCAGTAGTGTTACATGAGCCTACAACAACAATAAATGGAAAACCTAATCATTGTGGTTTTTCGCCTAAGTTTGTTCCATTTAAATGAGTCATACCATTAAGTAAATACACAGTTTCCTTTAAACCCTTAATCAGTTACACAAGTACCAAAGAGTTCACTCTGACCCTGTGTTGTGTGAAGGCTTTTTTTCCTTGTTCTGTAAAACTTTCATTCTTGGATTACACATTTTTAGGGACGACTGCCAATTCCTTCCTTTCCCCTCTGTCCTTCTCTGATCATTGTATGTGTATATTTTCATGTCAGCATCCTGGTCCTGCAAATAAAAGCCACCTTTCCGGTTTTTTCAGCAAACTGAATCAATTCCAATTTTCTGCTGGGCTTCCCCATTAGTGTTTGGTGTGGGTGCTTTGCTGGATTGTTCCAATAAGCTTCCCACTCTGTTTCAAAGGCATCTAAGGTAAAGACCAATACACTGGAAAGGAACTGAAATTTCTGAGTTTCAGAGGCTGGTCTTCTCCTGTGGGCCCCAGCAGCTGGGCAGGTGTCTAAAGGGACTTGGCAGGTAGTTGCACTCTCCCCTGTGTTCCCATTATCTTCCCAACAACACTTTATACTTCCTTCTGCTATGTACACACCATCTGTATTTTCGTGACTTACTCCACTTTCTCCTTACCTACTCAGGAAATCTGCCAAAGCAAAACTCTGTCCTATCCTTTGGGTCTGTTCCAGCTAGCTCCTGACTCCTGGTGGGAGCTCAGTTACTATTTGAGGAAAAGGGAAAGAAAAAGAAAGAAGTGAGGAGCTCAGGAGGGGACCCATGCATATGCTAGTACCCCTTTCCAAAAAGCTGTCTCTACACATTTTCTCCACATGTCTCCACACATGGCCAGCTCCTTCCTTTCTATCACTCCCATGTCCGTTCAATCTCACCCCCTCAGAGTGACCGCACCCTTCCTGAAGGAGCCACCAAATAGGCACACATGGACACATACACACAGTTACCTTCTGTCTTCCTTCCCTGATTTATCCACTTTTGGCTCTTCACTATCAGAAATTATTTTAGCTGTACGTTTAGTTGTTGTCTGTCTCCCTCCACTATGATGTGAGCTCCAGGAAGTACCTTAGCTACAGTATCTAAAATAATGCCTGGCATGTGGTAAGTGCCTAAAGAGTTCCAATTAAATGAATAAATAGAGAAAGAGAGGGAGGGAGGAAGGGAATGTCTCCCCTCCCCCTTACCCGATTCAATCAACTTTCCAATATAGAGCAGTGGGAACCTCCACGGAGAAAAAGGAAACTGTTCTTCTGCCCTTTGCTTATCTTCCCCCTGGCTCTTCAATGTAGACTACAGGGTCCAGAAAACCTCTTTGGTGGGAGAACGGGTGAAGGAAGTGAGAAGCGTCTCCAGCCATTTATCCTTCAAGATGCAAAGAAGAATGCAGGAAGGAATGTGGCGTCCAGAGATGCGGAGCTGTCCTGGAGACATTCCAGCCATGTGCTGCCCGTGTGCAGTAAGGACCTGCTGAGCGTCAGAAAACGGGGAACACGGTTTGCACAGACAGCCACGGGCATTTTCGGTGCGTCTCGGCACCCATGAACAGGTGGCACACTGCAGCCTCGGAAAGGCCAGGGGCCAGAGGCTGCGATGCTGTTGCTCGTCCCACTGCGTTGTCAATCTCTCCTTCACTCCGTGCATCTGCTTCCTTCTCTCACTGCAGACCTGTGCACTGGAGCCAAATGCGGCTGCTCAGGAGCCCCACAGACCCATTTCCCAATTCCGGGAGGAGAAGCTGACAGGGCCAGCTGGAGTCAAGTGTCCACATCCCTTCTCAGCAGCTGTGGGGCAGGCTCACGTTGTACGGGTGTGGCAGCTGGAAGTGTTCAGAGACGGTGGCCTGTGGCTGAGGAATACCCCAAAAGATGCTACCAACTTTTTTTTATGTTTATTCTTTTTTTGTTTGTTTGTTTGAGAGAGTGTGAGCAGGGGAGGGGCAGAGAGAGAGAGAGAGAGAGAGAGAAACAGAATCCGAACCAGGCTCCAGGCTCTGAGCTATCAGCACAGAGCTGAACGTGGAGCTCCAACTCATCAACCATGAGATTGTGACCCGAGCCAAAGTCCGAGGCTTAACTGATTGAGCCAACACCCAGGCGCCCCTCATCTTTACCTTAATCAATAGGTGGTATGCTCCAGACTGATAACATCTGAGAAGCAGTTTGTTGTCGTTTCTTTTCAAATGTCCAGATGTTTTCCATTTGTTTTCTCTGTCATTAACCCATCATCATCTAGCACTGGAAGCATAAAATATAAAAGGTCACCCTATGAAATGTGTGCTGGGTCACTAGGGCATTAAGCACTTGTTTCCAGTGTTAGTGGATCTAAAGCAGCAATCATAAGTCAATGACAGAGAAATATTTACTGACCGAACATAGCCTAAAGAAGCCACATGTGACAGAAATCCTGTGGGCAACTTTCCACCTTCCTCTTTCATTTATTCTGGGGCCTGAGAAAACAACTCCTGGAATGTACCCACTGAGTGCAACTACCTCAACAGAGTAAGATAGTGTATCCTGAATGCATCCAAAACACATTTTTCCATGGGCAATTATGAGGCCAGCTCACAGAGCCTTATACGTCCTCTTTCACTATTTCTGACTCATTCAAATGGTTTTCTGGCTATTTAGCCCAGGGGTACGTGATACAAGATGACCCTAGGTGAAATCATACCTTGGGTGTTTTGAATACTTGATATTGTGTGTGTGTGTGTGTGTGTGTGTGTGTGTGTATTTTGTTTGTTTTGTTTTGTTTTTTGAGAGAGAGAGAGTGAGTGCAAGCAGGGGAGGGGCAGAAAGAGAGGGAGAGAGAGAGAGAGAGAGAGAGAGAGAGAGAGAGAGAGAGAGAATCCCAAGCAGTCTCCATGCTGTCAGCTCAGAGTCCAACTCAGGGCTCCATCCCATGAACTGTGAGATCATGACTTGAGCTGAAATCAAAGAGTCAGACACTTAACGGACTGAGACACCCAGGAGCTCCACTTGTTGTTAGTTTTCAATTGATTGACCTTTGAGCAAAGTTGTTCCTTTGTTGTGGAAAGTCTATTCAATAGACTGGGGTTGTGGGGAAGGTAAAACATGTTGGCTTCAAGGAGAGAAATTGCTGTGCACGTTAATGTAAGATTTGTCATAACTTGGCAGAAACATATCTCCAAAAATGATGATTCCTTTGGAGAATGTTCCTGCCCTAAGTGTAATGCAGTTATGTGTCCACCACTGTCCTGGCTTGTGGAGAGGTTCGGGGCCAGTTCTGTCTGGTTCCATGCTAGTATGCACCCAGGTACTGCTCCGTGAAGATCCCTCTAGGTGACCAAGACTTCGATCCTGGAGCTTTTAAGTGTCCTGGGCTATTGGAAATGGGGCTTCCCACATAGTATGAGGGAACAGCTGAAGGAAATCCTGGGGCACAGGTGGTCACTTTCAGACCTAGCTAATCACAGTAATTCAAGCCAATGATCATTCCTCACCACAGGTGAACAGGACATCTAATCTAGGTGCTCAGGACAGGTGGAAGTCTCCAGGGGTGTGAGCTGATGAGCTGGGAACCATGTTCCAGTGGAGTACAGGTATCTCTCTGTCCTTGAGGTCCTTCCTCTCCCCCATCTCCCAGCCTATGGAATCTTTAGTATGGGGACAGAGCTCTATTTGCAATTATGCAGCTATGCATCCGGCTCTTTCTGTCTCACACCTGTACCAGGGACTTTTGAACTTAAACATTACTAATTCACCTCCTTTATTCTCTGCCTCAAGAGTAACATCCTTCCTCTAAAGCACTGGATGACTCATATCTAGTTTTCTGGGCTGGAAGGAAGATCCTCAGGGTGCAAGAAAAAATGAGAGAGGGCAGAGTTGGAAGGATTGTGAGGGTTGAGGGGTGGTGAGAACACGAAAATAATTCCTTAAAATGTTCCCCTCTTCCATATGGGTTAGGCATTGTGCCCATACCATAATGCTTGTTACTATGGAGTTTTGTGTTCTTGTTCATATGGTTTCCTGCAGGGTTACAGGACAGATAAGTGGACCTGACCCTGAGGAGAAAACAGGGAAAGTGGCTGGATTTGGCTTGGGGCAGCACAACTGGGGCTGAACCGTGGCTGTCCTGCTGCAGAGTTGACTAAGGGGCCAGATCTTGGGGAATGTACTGATATTAGGCTTTATCTCCTTGTGCTTTTTGAAGACCATAATGCCAGGCCTCACCTCCAGCAGTGAAGGTATGTTTCTCCCCTGAAGGGATGTCATTTGATTATTTCTTGGGTAAGCTGACCTAGAGCTGAGTGAAGGGGACAAAAATAAGCAAATACCTTCTCCTTTTCCCGGGGGTGTATCAGGCCTAGATTCTGAGGATGAACACAGGTGAAAACCTCCTGTTTGGGGAGGTGGGGTTTGTTGGTTAGGATGGCCTTTGCTATGGGAGGTAGAAATGAGAAAGTGTACCCCCGAAATGCCTTGGCACCCACTGCACCTTACCGGCTCCCTACTTAAAAGCTTGGAAGCACACCCTGCCATGCACGTGGCAGCCGGAAGTACCAGGGAATTAACACCCCCAGGGGAGTGTCCGGCCAGTGGTGGTTTGGAGCAAGTGGATAAATATACCCAATTTCTTCAGTCCTCAGGACAATTCTGAGGCATGTTCTATACCAGCACTGTCCAGCAGAAATGTAATGTAAATCACATGTGTCATTTTACATTTTCTTGTAGCCACATTAAAAAAAAGTGAAATGAGAGGCACCTTGGTGGCTCAGTCAGCTAAGTGTCTGACTCTTGATTTCAGCTCAGATCATGAACACACGGTTCAAGGGATCTAGCCCCAAGTTGGGTTCTGCACTGACAGCACAGAGTCTGCTTGGGATTCCCTCTCTCTCTCTTTTTCTGTCTCTCTCTCTTCCTCTCCCTCTCTCCTCAACTCTCTCCCCCTCCCCTGCTCATGCTGTCTCTTTCTCTCAAAATAAATAAATAAACATGAAAAAAAAATTAAAACACGGAAAATGATATAGGTGAAATTAGTTTAATAGTGTATTTTGTTTAACCCATATATCTAAAATATTATCATGTCAATATATAATCAATATAAAATTATCAATGAGATGTTTTACATTTTTGGTAGGTTAAAAATCCAGTGTGTATTTTAGAGCACATCTCAGTTCTGATTAGGCACATTTTAAATGCCCAGCAGTCACACGTGGCTAGTGATTCTCATATTGGCCAGGCCAGATCTATACTGTCTCCCAAAGGTTCCCAATGTGACTGAGCCCCAGTTGCCTACAGTGGTAATCTTCTTATGGATGCACCCTACTGAGACTTCCTTCCCTTGGCCCTTCCCTTCCCTGAATGACTTCTCCAGTCTCTTACGAATGCTGCCTGAGTTCATCTTCCAAATGAACCACTTGCGCTCATATCCGTGTCTCTGAGTCCGCTTCTGGGGACCACAACCTAAGACGTGATGGATCTAAGCCTACAGGCTCTAAACGTTAGCTACATTCCATATTAGTTATTAAGTTGTCCTCAATTTTGAACTTTCCTTCTGTTATTTTTTTTTTTTTAATTTTTTTAATGTTTATTTTTTGGGGGGAGATAGAGCCGAGCGGGGGAGGGGCAGAGAGGCCGAGACACAGAATCCAAAGCAGGATCCAGGCTCCGAACTCTCAGCACAGAGCCTGATGCGGGGCGTGAATCCATGAACCACGAGATCATGACCTGCGGCGAGGTCGGACGTTTAACCGACGGAGCCACCCAGGTGCCCCTCCTTCTGTTATTTTTACATGCAATAAATGCTTGCTAAAAGTTATAGCAAGGTGTGTTCTGTGCTGTGACAACCTGGGGGGAAGGGTCTGCTGTTCCTGAGCCTGAAGAGCAAAAGACAGAACAGTGTCCCCTCCCCTGAGGCCAAAGTGGTGGTAGCAGTGTCAGTACCCATGGGGATAGCTATGCCCAACAGAGGGGCAATTTCACGCAGGTCACCAGCAGCAATGTAGCCAAGTGACAAGGAGGCTGGCATGGAAGAATACAAGGGACTCATTTGCTTTCACACAAGATGGTGCTGGGGACTCTCAGAGAGGCCAGAAGACAGTTTCTAGCCACCAAACCAAGGGAAGGGTGTCCCAGCTACCACAATTTTATATTTAAAAGGAAATTTACATTTTTATAGGCATGGGTGGTAAAGTCTGGACACCTGAGTGCCTTGTTAGTTAAGTCTCAATTTGCTGGCTCAATCAGGATGACTTCAGAGAATCCTCCATCCATGCCTCTGAAAGTAACGAAGAAAAACAGGTTGAGATGCAGACAGACTCCAGCACTGGTTATAAATTCTGCTAGAAGAGGTGCTTCCTTCTAGAAGAGGTGCATTCTTCTAGGAGTCGGAGCATGACTTATGATGTCAAATAATACTAGACACATAAAACAGCCCTATCAGGGTATGGAGCAAAGATGAGAGAGCAATTTTATGTCAGCAAGCACTGAAGTATCCCTAGAAGAAACCTGACCCCAAAATGTCCACATATATTAACAAAACCTATTGTTTTGTATTTACCTAATGAAAACAGAAAATTCCTTCCTGCTTATTTGTACTCCATCTCCGATTCTCTTAGGCAGAATGGAACTAGCTGGGCATATTTCCAGGCATATTTTTTTCTGAAGCCATCATCTTCACCAAATACAGGCCAATACATTTTAACTTTGGTGAGCCAGACATGAGAAATGACCAAAATATCTTACAGAAGACTAGTCTAAACTTGCAGCTTTATATCCTTACGTCCTAAAACCATGTGCTTTCACTATCTTTTCCAAAAAATGAATTTAAAATGACAATGGTAACATTTTTGTGGCTTCCACAATACACTCTATTCCATTACTCTCTCTAAGGTCACAAATGAGCTCCTGTTCCAATACCTAACCAGGGATTCTCATTCTACTTGAATTTTTTCTGCAGCATTCAACATATTGAACAACATTTTCTTTGTTTATTCCATTTCGACAGACATTTATTATCACTTACTATAAACCAAGCACTGTAATAAGCACCTTAGATATATCAGAAAGTAAGACGAAGACCTATGCCCTTCTGGAGCTCACACTGTAGTATGGGGAGACATCAATGAACCATAAGCCTCCGTTACTGATAGTTTTTAGAAGTTGGACACCAAAATACCCTTTCTGAACAAGCAAGGAGAGGTCGTAGGCTTTGGAGGCTGGAGAATATGAGTCAGAGGCTGGAAGATGACAGAAAGCTGTGGGGCAATGCGTGATTTTCACCTAAAGTATCCCCAGTTAGTAAATTCCTAAGCATCACGAGATGCCAAGTGTAACTGAATTTCTTATGGACAACAGAGCTGGGGTATTGCTTACATCTGGACCTGGCGGTTCCGCTGATTCCCTCAAATCCACACCCTCTCTCCCACCCCTGGTACCACTTCGTGAGTTTGGGGCCTCAACCTTCAAGCTGCTTTCCTCCCAAGCTCTAGTCTTACTCATCTCTATCCTGGCCCCCATAGTGCTTCCTGAGGGATCGTTCCCTAAAATACAAATCCTGTCACTGCCTTTCTCCTGAATCAGGCCTCCCAAAATTGATAATATGCTTGCCAAAGATCCTTTGGTAAAATATACACTGAGGGACACAGGTTTATTGGTCAATAGAATCGTACTTGCGAAAAGCACAATGGAGTAATTCTTTCTCCCAAAGCAAGAGTGAAATGCTCTTTCCATTTAGAAAGGGTCGACACACTTTTCACTGCTGTAGGAATTATCTCAGAACAGCAATAATTCTGAGAAACTGTGGATGGTTGACAGAGCTAAGCTAATCTTGACAGCAACCCAGATAATCACAAGTGGTTGTTTGGGGGTTTTGAGAGTTAGCACCAAGCAGTTTAAAGCATGTGAAGCTGGTTCATTGCCCATTCGCTGAGAAGCTGCAGGTTACTCCTCACATCCAACAGCTTGACGTGACTGAGAGCTGAGTAGGTGTGCAATGCCCAATCAGAAACACAGGATCAAGTTTTGCATCTGCTCTGAAGGTGGGTCCAGAGGGTATGGGTGCTGCCGAGAGAGAACCAGCACCTAGAAAGGCAGCCTGTGGGCTGAGTTTCCTCAAGGCAGCATAGTTGGGGGAGAAACCATATTGTGGCTGAGGGGAATCAAGGTCATCATCAAGAAGATGCTGACAAGCATCAGATCTGAAGGATGACTTAATAATGACAGTATGTCTCAATAACAAAAGTGATCATTGCTAATATTTACTGCCCATTTGGTATACAGAAACTAAGCACTTGGGGCGCCTGGGTGGCTCAGTTGGTCTAGTGTCAGTCTCTTGATAGCGGCTCAGGTCATGATCTCATGATCCGTGGGTTCGAACCCCACATTGGGCTCTGCACTGACAGTGTGGAGCCTGTTTGGGATTCTCTCTTTCTCTCTCTCAAAATAAATAAATAGAGCTTAAAAAAAAGAAACTAAGCACTTTTACATGCATTCAATCTATGAGATAAGATGTTGCTCTTTCTTATCCTTTATATGTTAGTATTTCCCAACATTCCACCTCTATTCCTCCTCTCTTTACATATTTAAACTTTTCTACTGGGTGGATGAGAAACTTTGGGCCTATAGCAGTTAGGAAACTTGCCTGAACTTGAACAGTAAGTGGTAAAGGGATGACTCAAGGCCAAGTGAAGTAAGGCTGAAAATCAGACAGTGAGGTGTGAGTCAGAGACCACAAGATGGAGGTCAGAATGGAGGACAGACAAAGGATGGGTTGAGGCAAGTAGGTTAGAGCTAAGGTCAGGAAGTTCCAGAACACGGAATTCTCCTTTAGCCGTGTCTTGGTGTGCCATCGAAATGAGAATGGCTGCTGAGGGGAACTTTGCAGGACTGGATGGGGATAATGGAAAAAGTTTGCCGACGTGGAGAAGAATGATTATTTTATTTTGCTTTCATTTATTCTGTGGTGGTAAGAACACTTAACATGGCATCGACCCTCCTAACAAAATTTTAGGTGTATGATACAGTATTGTTAACTATAGGCACAGGGTTGTAGAGCAGATCTCTAGAACATAATCATCTTGCATAACTGAAGTTTATATGATTGAAGAGCTGTTAGTCAGTCATTCCACATGTATTTATTGAACACCTCCTGTCTTAGTCCACTCAGGCCGCTATAACAAATTACTACTGACTGGGTGGCTTATAAACAACAGAAATTTATTTCTCACAGTTCTACAAGGTGTGTGACCGAGATCAGGCTGCCAACACGTCCAGTTCTGGCGAGAGCAGACTGCTGACTTCTCACTACATCTTTACTTGGCAGAAAGAGCAAGGGAGATCTCTGTGGGGTCTCTTTTACAAAGGCACTAATCCCATTCTTGGGGGCTCCACCCTCATGACCTAATCACCACCCACAGACCCCACCTCCTAGCACTCACATTGAGGGCTAGGATTTCAACACATGAGTTTTGGGGAGACATGTTCATTTAATAACACCTACTATCTACCAGGCACTGTTATAGAAGCAGCATTGAAAAAGTAGATAAAATGTTGGCCTTATTGAAGCTACACCTTAGCTGAATAACAATAAATACTAATCAATAAAAATAGTAGATCTGATATGGTGTGCTATCACAGACAGTCCTTTCTAAGGAAAAACCCCACTGGAACTGGATTTTCAAAATTAGGGGAGGGTGGCTTAGTTGGTTAAGCGACTAACTTCAGCTCAGGTCATGATCTCATAGTTCATGACCTTGAGCTCCGCATTGGGTTCCATACTGAAAGCATAAAGCCTGCTTCAGATCCTCTGTCTCCCTCTCTCTCTGCCCTCTCCCCCACTTGTTCTCTCTCTCTCAAAAATAAACATTAAAAAAATAAAATAACATAAAAATTAGGGGAAAGATAAAGAAAAAAATAACTTCCTATCCTGCAGGCCAGCCCCCTACCTCTGTTTAGCAAAGATTCTCAAGGTTCAAGTGGCTCTGGCAGTAGGAACATCGTCTCCCAGAGGCTTAGAGTTGATAGCACTGTCAAAATCACTTAGGCAAACCACCTTGCCTTCCAGTTTGTGAATTCCCTCATAGAAAAAGTTATCTGGGGTATGTATGCTTGAATACCTTCCCAGAAAGAAAACTTAGTATTTCTCAACTCAGTCCACTCCAGGGAAGTTCAGTTTGGATCTGGATCCCTGTTTTTCAAATGATGCTCTGGGAAGCCCTGGGCATCATTCCACTCTGGGCACTCATATGCTATGCCTTCACTAACCCTTCCCAAATTATGCCTGCAATGGAGCCCCACCTGGAGTTTGCAAGTACCACCTTCTTTCTCCTTCTGCGACTTGTATTTAAGCCCCTTCAATGTTACCCATGGATCTTCATGTCTCATGGATCTTCAGCAGGATCAGGCATTCTCATTTACAAGATTCCTTACATATACCCCAAGGTGCCATCTGACAGAACCACGAACCTCTGAACTCATGTGAAGCTGTTTTGTTATCATCTCTTCATTCACCAGAGGAGGGTCCATTTGTAGAAACTCACTGTAGACTAAGAAGTCTTCTTACTAGAATCCTGAGCTTCTGCTCAATAGTGTTGATGCCACCTTCTGGAGTCATGCTCCATCACTTACATCCCTAGGCCTTGAGCAGTGGACCCATTCCTTAGCCTCCTCACCTTGGCAGGATGTTCTTGTAAGGTAGCAGTTCAAGATCTATCAAAAGCTGGAGGACTCTTTTCCTGACAATCTCGGGATGCTCTCTTTCACATGTAGGGAGTTGGACAATCCCACCATAAATTTCTTAGCTTTTCTTTTTCCTGCCTCAGGCACAGAGAACAGACCTAAATGCATTATATCTTTGGCCTTGCCCCAGGGAGTGTTCTAGTATCCTAGCTCCTCTGAATCACTGCATCCTAAAGCAGTTAGCTCAGTCTGCAGCTAGCAGTTAAGAGCACTGGCCTTGTGATCAGACATGTTGAGTTGGCATCCTGATTCTGCTACTTGGTAGAGGAGTGCCTTGGGCAAGTAATATTTTCTAAGCCTCAGATTTCTCCTCTGTAAAGTGAGGGTAATAAAGCCTACCTGAAAAAATTGTTAACAGGTATTAAATTGCAACAGCAGATGTAACGTGCTTGGTTCAGAGTGGGTGCGAAATAAATCGATAGCAAATATTTCTTCCTAGGTATTTGTATGCCTGGGAGTTCTAACCTCTCCCTCAAGATCTCTCTGCTGGTACATAGGATATTGCCTCTCCTCAACTCTATTTAAGGTACTTTGTCCCATAAACATGTAAGCCTCTAATACCAAATTCCTGTTTTTCCTCCCCAAACAAATCCCCTCAGCACAAGGCAGAGGGACTAATCCCTTCCTTCAGGTTCCCTCATCAACCCCAACAATGTCCTAGTCTCAGGGTGTACTTATGAATGTCCTCCTAGTATTTGTTTAGGCCCATGCTTACCTGCACCCTCCTGGTCTTTCTTTCCTAAACTGGGAGCCACTTCTGGGACAGACTGCTTGGAAAGTTCACAAAGTTCCTGAGCTAAACTGTCTGAATTCCACTACAGATCGTCTCGCCATTAAAACCCAGAAGTGTCTGGCTCAGAACTGGCCACTTTTTTCCTCCAACTATTTAGAGGAAATGTGTAATTCACAATCACTTGGAATAGAATTCATTGCTCAACCTGGCACCTGGTATCTGGCAGAAAGTTTTGGAATAAATCATTAAATAGCAGTTAAAGTGCCATCTATTAAAGTCCTCTTGTCCAATTTAAATATACCTCGGTCAAAAATGGTTTCCTCTTCCCTCCCTCTGCATCCCTATGATAGTTATGGGGATGTTAGTTAGTTAATGAATGCTTATTAATTGTTCTCAGGTCAGATAGCTGATAATTGACAAATTTAGAATCCAACTGTACTAAGTTGAATGATGTCTTCCCAAAATCCATGTCCATTGGAACTTTGGAATGTGACTTTATTTGAAAATAATGTCTTCACAGATGCATTCGAGTTAAGATAAGGTCATACTAGGTTAGAGTGGGCCTAAATCCAATGATTAGTGTCATTATAGGAAGAAGGAAATTTGGGGGTGCCTGAGTGGTTCAATTAAGCGTCTGACTTCAGCTCAGGTCATGATCTCAGAGTTTGTGAGTTCAAGCCCTGCATCAGCTCTCTGCTGTCAGTGCAGAACCTGTTTTGGATTCTCTGTCACCCTCCCTCTGTGCCTCTCTCCCATGCGTGTGCAGTCTCTCTCTCTTTCTCACCCACTCAAAAAATAAATGAACATTAAAAATAAGATGAAGAAGGAAATTTGGAAACAAAGATACAGTAGGAAAACAGAGAAGGCCATGTAAACACGGAGGCAGAGATTAGAGTCATGTTGCCAAAGCCAGGGATTGCTGGCAACCACCAGGCACTCAGAAGAGGCGAGGAAACAGTCTTCCCTGGAGTCTTCAGGGGAAACATGGCCCTGCCAATTTTGAACTTTTAGCCTCCAGACCTGCGAGAGATGAAATTTCTGTTGTTTTGGTGGGTGGTTCAGTCGGTTAAGCATTTGACTTTCGGTTCAGGTCATGATCTCACCACTTTTGTGAGTTCAAGCCCCACTTCAGGTGAGCTTGAGCCCGGTTTCAGGGTCTGCGCTGACGGTGCAGAAACTGCATGGGATTCTCTCTCTGTCCCTCTGTCTCTGCCCCTTGCTCAGTTGTGCTCTCTCTCAAAAATAAATAAGCAAATAAATAATGTTTAATAAATGAATAAAGATAAATTTCTGTTGTTTTAAGTCACCCACTTTGTGGCAATCTGTGACAGCAGCCCTAGTCCTAGCCCTAGGACACTAATACACCAGCCTGAGTCTGTCAGTGGCTAACTCTTCATATTTAGCCACTATGACATGCTGTCCTGCGTCTGCAGCACCTAAACTGTATCCTTCATGGTACATTTCTCAGATGCCTCGTATTTCGCAGTAGGAGATGGATGGTGCACCCAGAACTCAAGGTGGGGATGGAGGGGGGTGGAGAAGAGGTAAAATGATTGCAAGGTAGAGAATGGGCAGGGCTATTTCTTGGAAAGGGGCCCAAACTTGATTACAGTCTGAACCTGTGGTTTAGCAGAAAAGGGGAAATGCATACGACTATGAAGGAAGTATCATGCACTAGAAAGAAAGCCAAGACTGGAGACTGCAAGGCCTGCCATGAACCAGCTCTGTGATCAGGCACATGACATTCAGATGTGGCTGCTTTGACACAGACTATTCCACTTGGGAACATTGAGGCATGGCCTCAAAAACAAAATATTAACCTTTCAGCTTTAAAAAATTCCCAAGCTCCTCATCCATTCCCACTCAGTCCCCAATCCTCTGTCCGTAACTCCTGCTTCTGACATAGCAGACACTTAACTTTTGAAGAAAGAACTGCATATGGAGGATAGAAGGAGGTTAGAGGTGTCAGAAATGAAATAATGGTCAACAGCAAGAAAAGAGATGTATAGCAAGGGTCATGAAAGAAGGCTCAAGAATCAGAGATGTCACTAACATTTGGTAATCAGTAGCCGTAACAGAAGCAAATGTGGCAAAATATCAGTATTTGTCAAATCTTGGTAGTGAACACAGGTGTTTGTAGTATTTTTCTTTAAATAGTGTGGTGTGTTTTAAATGTTTTCTTTTTACAAAGAACAACAATAGAAGAGCAACCATTAGCACCTCCTAATGGCTGGACCAAAATGGATGTGTCAAAGCAGCATCAATTCAAATCCCTTTACTTTGATGGGTGCTGAATCCCCACCTTTGCGAGCAGAGCTTATATAGTTGTGGCAAAACAGTTCATTCCCACACACGGCTGGATCAATACGTCGAAAAGAAGCTGTGGAAATACAAATGAAAAGACATTTCCTTGGGTTCTGTGCTCCTGCTCCTGAGAATTTATGCAAGGGAGACGATCATTCAAAAGAAAAAAGGATAGGGTGCCTGGGGTGGCTCAGTCAGTTGAGCGTCCAACTCTTGATTTCATCTCATGTCATGATCCCAGGGTCATGGGATCAAGGCCCACATTGGGCTCCATACTGAGCATGGAGCCTGTGTGAGATTCTCTATCTCTCTTTCCCTCTGCCCCTCTCCCCTGCTTGCACTACAATAAATAAATAAATAAAATAATAATAAATTTTTTTAATTTAAAAAATAAGAAAAAAGGATGGAGAATAGGTAGATGAAATCATTGGGGACAAAATTGTTAATAACAATGAAAAACTGGAAATAAAGTAACCGTGGGGGAGTGCTCACCACTGTTCCCACTCTGGTCGTGCCACCTTTATCTTCCCCTAGATCACTGTGGTAGCCTCTAGCTGTCTCTGCTTCCACCCTTACACCTACAGTGTACTCTCAGCGGCCAGAGCAATCCTTTTAAAAGGAAATGAAATCACATCCCCACTTATCTTCCAAAGGTTCCCAACTCCCTCGCTGCTACTAACCCTGTCCTGAGCCACCACCTCTGGGGCCTGGATTTCAGGGACAGTGCCCTCACTGCTCTCCCCCTTTCCATATTCATTCCTTCCCCTCAAAGCAACAGTGAAAGTGTTCCTTTTTCAAATCATAAATCGGATCATGTCACTCCTCTGCTCAGAACCCTGCAGTGGCTTCCCGTTTGACTCAGAATACACCCATATGACTCAGAGTAAAGTCAGAGTACACGTTCAGAGTAGCACACAAGGATCTCATCTCCTGCCCTGCCCCACTGAATCCTTTTCATTGGCTGTTTCCTCTACTCATAATGTTCTTTCTCCATATGTCCACATGACTCCTTCCTTTGCTTCCTTCAGGTGATAACTCAAATCTCCCCTTCTCAGTGAGATCTTCGCTAACCACCGTATTTTAAATGTTACTACTCCAGTACTGAGTGCTGACTAATGTATAGAATTGTTGAATCATTATATTCTACACCTGAAACTAATATACCACTGTATGTTAATTTTACTTGAATAAAAAAAAAATTAATATTACCATTCCAGACACCATCATCTGACTTTTCTGTTTTGTATTTTCTCTTAGCATTTATCATCTTCTAACATAATAAGATAACTTTACATATCATTTTTCAAGTGTCTATCTGGCCTGCCCCAAATCCATGTATGCTAGAATTAAACTCCAGGAAAAAAAAGAATTTTTATCTATTTTGTTCATAGCTATTTCCCCAGGACCTAGAACAGTATGTGGCATATAGTTGACATTCAATAAATGTTTGTGAAATGAAAGCACAAATGGTTAAGTAAATTGGGTTATACCAAGATGTGGGAAGATTAAGCAATCAGATAAAATTGTACCCTACTGTGTAACAATATAGAAAAGGACATATGATGTAACCTAACTGTTAAAAGCTTATGATGCAATGTTATGTGATCAAAACTACATTGATATGGGTTTGGCAACATTGTTCTTTTCTGGTTCTTTTGTTTCCCTTCCCTTAGAGTTTTCAAGAGATGCCTGACTAGCTGTCTCAGTGGGTGGAGTATGGGACTCTCCATCTTGGTTTGTGCGTTTCAGCCTCATGCTGGGTGTAGAGTTTACTTAAAAAAGAAAAAAAAAAATGTTGGAGTTCCCAAGTTTGCCTTTGGTCCTCTTGTCATTTCTATCTACCCTCACCACTTCAAATAGCTTATTTAGCATGTCGTCCAAACCACCGTCTCGGGCCCAGGCTGTCTTCAGCTTACCCACATTATTCATTACTCATGTTGTTTCGTATACACCTCTATTGGTAGTTAGATACCATTCTGGGAATAGCTATCAGTCTGTTGCATAAAAATAAGATAACTCTTCCAGGATAAGATGACCAGAACATGTTACTAAGAACTCAATAAATGAGTAATACAAGATAGTAATAAATTTTAGAGTTCATACTGTGTGCCAAGTACCTCTAAGAACTTCACATATATAGTATCATTTAATTCTCACAGCAGCCCTGTGAGAGGTGTAAGGTAGACATGTCTTTGTTATACAGATGAGTAAATAAGGAAATAGGATTATAAAAAACAGTAACCAAAAAGTATGCAGACGTTAAATTAAGTATTAAAGCGGGGGAGGCGGATTATGAGTGTTATTTGTCTTTCAAAAAAGTTCTTTAACATTGTAGTTAAGCTGCGTCTGTGTGTATTGTGTACGCGTATGCGCGCAAATCTGTATGCGACCAAATAAATTAACTACTTTAGTGGGCAAACACAGCAACCGGATATTGTAGGGCAGGGTCTGGGAAAAAGGGAGGAACCCAGAGGTGCAAACAGGTCGAGCCCGCCTCCACCAGTGCGCAGCCTGCCCAGGCGGGGGCGGGCGGCAGGAGTAGCAACGGGCCCCACCCACGGAAACGAGTCCTTACCGGGAGGCCAACCGGCCTCTCCTTGCAAATAGAGTGCGGGGGCTGTGGGCGGAGCCACGCCTGAAAGGATCCAGGGGCACCGATTGGCTGACGCAGAGATGGGGCGGGCTCTAAGGCTGGCCCAGCCTCGCGGAGGGGAGGGACCTGCGCGCGAATCTCCTGGAGAGGAAGGAACCCGGCGCTAAGCGCGCTTTGAAACGTAAAAGTCTACAGCACCCTGGGCCCTAGAGGCGGAGCCGGAAGCTCTACGGTTTCAGCTCTGAGCCCCTCTGTTTTCGAAGGGGTAGCCCTCTTCCTCTAGCCCGGGGCTGCCTCCCCTCCTCCCCCTTCACCCGGAGGCCGAAGCCCCCAGCCTGGCCTGGCGGTGCTGCGGCAGCTCCCGGACCCGGAAGAAGCATTAACTCGTCTCCGCCATGGAGCCCACCGCGCCGTCCCTCACCGAGGAGGACTTGACAGAAGTGAAGAAGGACGTGAGTAGCATAACCTGGTCCAGATGCCGCCGAGGGCTGGGGGTCGAGGGGGGGGCAGGGGCAGGCTGCGGCCCGGCGGGCAAGGAAAGCGGAAACCCGGAGTGGGAGTCCGAGTCGGAAAAGAGCCTGCGGGTCAGAGAAGCGGAAGGTCCAGACACCGCAGGACTGCTGGGAGCCCTACATCCGAGGGCCTTGGTGGAAGTGATCCCCCGTGACCTGTTAATCTACGTTTTAAATCGCTAAAAGCAGGGCTTGGGTTTCTGAAACCTTGTCCAGTGGAGCGTTTTTTCGCAGTCAGCTGTTTGCCCACTCTTCACTCTTCCTCTCGTGTTTTTTTTTTACCCCCGCTGTACTTTGGAGCTGCGTTGTTGGGAATCGACTGCCCAGGTTCATCCTTGAGTCAGACTCCTTAGGCCGTTGGCTCAACCTGGAGCAAAGTCAGTTAAAGGATCCCAAAGCAAATATGTGAAACTCTTTTATAAAGGGGTTTGGGGGAAGCTCAACAGCTGAAAGCACAACCTGGAATTCCCCTAGTAGGCAAACGCCCACATATTTAAATTGAGGGGGGGGCGGTGTAGTCGAAAATTAATATACAGGTAAATGCTGAAAATACTCAGTACCTAAATTAGTCTCTTTTGCTTGGATGTTGCAGAACTGCACACATCTTAATACTTATTTGCAAAGAATGACTTTGTTAAGGCATTTGTTCTCTTTTGCTTTTAATTGTTTTGCCATGTGAGACCTATAGGAGTACCACTAAAATACTTTACATAATTTCAAATTAAAAACAGAAACTCAAAAAAAAAAAAAAATTGCCAAAACAGAAACTCAACAGAAAATGAGTTCTGGTTTAACACTGCAGTATGTATACAGAATCATCTTTGTGAACTGGACAAAACAGCAGCTTTTTAAACGTTAATCTACCTTAAATTCTTCCCCTTTCCCTCCCTTGAAAGGTTTATTACACTGAATTCGCAATTACAATTGGTATGACTCATCAGTAGAAGGAAACTGGCTATGACTGGGATTTGTGCCTTAGGTTCCTCATTCAGATATTTAATGGAGCACTTACTGTATGGATAAAGTACTGTTCTTGGGCCTGGAAAGAAAAGAAAAAAAAGGACAGTCAGGCCTCTGCTTTACATTCTATTTGAGATAAGACTGGGACATTGATAACTACTGTACAATACCTGAATGTTTTATATAAAATTTGTGCCAGTAAAAACAGGAATGTCAAGAACTAAGCCTTCAGTGTTCCAGGTTTTTTTGTCACACACTTTGCAGTGTTTCCATTTAATCTTTACAGCAGCCTCTGAGGGAAATAATTATCGTCCCCAATTTACAGCTGATTAAAAAAAAAAAAAGGGTTGTGAGAGGTTAGGAGTGGGCATAAATATAAAACCTGTACACAATCACAGATATGAGGAGTGTCTCCCAGGTCTTTATTCATTTTTTTCCTATCAGTTCATTGATACTATCCATCTCCATGATATCAATTTATATCTATATCAGAAATTCATAACCTTGAGGAATCATGAATGGGTTTCGGGAAGTCTATTAAAAAAAAAGTATGTGCATATTTCTTTCTTAGAAATTTTTTTCATGCTATTTTCAAAACGGTTGATGACTTCAGAAGGTTTTAAAATTATCATACACAGGGGTGCCTGGATGGCTCAGTTGGTTAAACATCCGACTTTGGCTCAGGTCATGATCTCATAGTTTGTGAGTTCCAGCCCCACGTCGGGATCCATGCTGACAGCTCAGAGCCTGGAGCCTGCTTCAGATTCTGTCTCTCTCTCTGTGTCTCGATAATAAACATTTAAAAATTAAAAAAAATAAAATTATCATACACATATTTGGACTTCCTTATCTGTCAGCTTTAGGTGCTTATTTCCAAATATCTGCTGGAAATCCACTTCTTTTTTCTGCACACTCAAAAACTGAACTTTTTATTATCCCTTCCCCAAAGCTGCTTGCTGTCCCTGCTGTATTCTCTGTCTTGGATAGTGTACCACCACCCATCCTCCTGGAAAATCCCACTTTTTCACTGTGCTCCTTCCATCCCCACCTCCTGCCCCCATCTAGTTCTTTACCTCATCTTTTTGGTTGAATTTAGTTCTGTTTCATAAATATGGATTACATGCTGCTGTGAAGCAGGCGTGATTCTAACAATTCAAAAATTAAAAACTAAGACACAGTCCCAATTTGAAAAGCTTGATTTCTTGGAAGGAGGGAGACAGACATAAAACGATAATCTCCAATTACAGGATAAGTTCAATGTATTTTACATTCATCTATAACACTACTTGACATTCTGATAAGTGCAAGATATACAGAGTTGAACAAAACATACCTGGTTTTTGCCTGCTTCAAACATACAGGTCGTCAGGGTTGAAAACTAATAAATATATGATTACAAATTAAGCTAAGTACTATGAAGGAGACAGGTGTTGAGACAATAGCAGGGAATCTACTTGCAATAGGATGGTCAGGGAAGATTAGATTTAAATTGGCTGCTGAAGAATATGACAGAACTGGGGGAATAATTCTATTCTAGGCAGAATAGAATTTGCAAAAGACCTAAAGCAAGCAAGACCTTGATGACTTGGGGAAATTGGAAGAAGGCAGAAGGCAGCAGGTGCCCTGAGGTGAAGTTAGAAAGGTGGGCTAGAGCTAGATCATAAAGGGTCTTAGAGACGGTAATAAAGTGTTAGGATTTTTTCCCCAAGTATAGTAGGGACCTATTGAAGAATTATATTTTTAGTCTCCTTGCATATTGTATGAACTGAGGAGAGCAGAAGTGAGAAGAGGAAAACCAGTGCGGAGATTCTTAGAATTTATATAGTTGAGAGCTAATGGGTGATTTGGATCAGGGTGAAAGCAGGGGAAATGGATGGAAGAAGGGAATTCCAGATGGATTTTTGAAGTAGAAATGATATCACTTGGTGATAGATTTAGTTGAGAAAGAGAGTGGAATTAGATTGGTAAGTGAAAATGTCAAATCAGTTAGTAGACCTACAAGTCTGAAGATCAGAAAGGAGATCTGAGCTAGAACTATAAATGTGGGATTGAATGAGTTCACCTAGGAAGTTGAGAGCTGGAAGGGAAAAGGGAGATCATAGGGGAGTTTTACAAAGTGAAAGGTTACAGCCACAGAGATGAGAATGAAGCCAGGAGAGTGTGGTATTCCTCTAAAACAAGAAAAGAGTAGTTTAAGGAGGGAGTGGTCAACTGTGTCCACTCTATTGAGAAGTAAGATGAAGACTGGCAAGTATCAGATTTGACAGGAGGTTACTGTAGCTGAGAAGAGTAGTGAGACAGAGTGGAAATGAATTGTGGAGTCCTGCTATATAGAAAAGTGAAATATATGCACAGGATGCTACAAGGACAGAGGAGAGGGGTGCCTAACTCCGTCTAGGGAGTTTAAGCAAAGCTTCCCAAAGGAGATGCCCACTGTGCTCAATCTTAAAGGATAAATGCAGACTTTGGGTATGAGAGGAGAAAACAAGACAAAGGTAAAAACACAATGAACTGTAGAGTGATAAACAGCAATTTTAGGTAGAATATGATGTACCAGGACACATGGAGGTGGTGATAGATTAAGCTGGAGAGGTAGGCAGGATCCATACTATGAATTGCCCTGTCTGCCATTATCAAACAGCTATTACTTATTGAGTACTTACTGTGTATCGGGAACTGTGTCAAGCCTTCATATTCACTTAGTCCTTCTGAAGGTATCACTATTTTTTCAGTAAGGAACCCAAAGCTTAGAGGGGTTAAATAACTTACCCCAGCTCTTACAGGAGTATATGGCAGATTTAAGATCCGAACTGAAGTTGGCCTGATCCAGAGCCAAACTCGACCTCTCCACTGTTCTGCCATAGTTGAGGAACTTCATCTTTTAAGTTGGTGGAACACACTATTTTAAATTTTTACAAAATTCACTGACAGTATTTCAATATTAGTAAAATTCATATGGTACTTTTTTTCTTGAAAAACTGGAAGATCTAATAGATGTGTGAAGGAGACACTTGAGCGGGAGGAAAGAACTAGGAAGTACAGCTAGGTGTCTATTCTTAATAGTCCATGCAGCATATGATAAAGACCTGAACTAAGGCAATGCTTATAATAGAGATGAAGTGAAGGGGCAGACTCAATAAAAATAAGGAGTAAATTGGCAGGACTTGGTGGATGGGTGATCAGATACGGCAAGTGAGTGAAAGACAGGAAGTCAAGGATGAGTTGTAGGTTTATTGTATGATTGGATGGGTGGTGGTATTCCCAAATTAGTTAAGAATATCAGAGGAGGAGCACCTAGCTGGTTCACTTGATTAAACATCAGACTCTTGATCTCAGCTCAGGTCTTGATCTCAGGGTTGTCAGTTCAAGCCCCGCTTTACAGTCCACACTGGGAGTGGAGCCTACTTAAAAAACAAAAAAAGAATATCAGAGAAAAGGGACAGGCAGAGGTAATAAATTTGGTTTGGGACATGTTGAATTTGAAGTACCTTTGGAGGGGCGCCTGGGTGGCTCAGTCAGTTAAGCGTCCGACTTCAGCTCAGGTCATGATCTCATGGGTGGTGGGTTCGAGCCCCGTGTCCGGCTCTGTGCTGACAGCTCAGAGCCTGGAGCCTGTTTCAGATTCTGTGTCTCCCTCTCTCTCTGCCTGTCCCCCACTCGCGCTCTGTCTCCCTCCGTCTCAAAAATAAATAAACATTAAAAAAAATTTTTTTTTTTTAAAAATGAAGTACCTTTGGAATGTCCAAGTACCTTTGGGAAGTCTTGATTGCATATACAAATTTGGGAATGATCAGCATCTAAGTGGTAAAAATGACAGCAGATGGAGTTTTTCAAGTTCAGCTTTTTTTAAAAAAAATTTTTAAATGTTTTTATTTATTTTTGAGACAGAGAGAGGCAGAGCATGAGCAGGGAAGGGACAGAGAGAGAGGGAGACACGGAATCCGAAGCAGGCTCCAGGCTCTGAGCTGTCCTCACAGAGCCCGATGCGGGGCTCGAACTCACAAACTGCGAGATCATGACCTGAGCTGAAGTCGGACGCTCAACCGACTGAGCCACCCAGGGGCCCCTTTAATTTATTTTTTTTAAGTTTGTTTGAGAGACGATGCGGACACCAGTGGGGGAGGGGCAGAGAGAGAGGAAGGGAATCCCAAGCAGGCTCCACTCTGACAGCACAACTGTGATAGTGCAGCTTTATCTCTTGGATCATGAGCTCAGACCTGAGCCGAAATCAAGAGTCAGTCACTTAACCAACTGAGCCACCCACGTGCCCCTCGAGGAGTTCAGCTTTTAAATCTATTGTCTCCATCCCCACAGCTTAAATTCATACACTCAACATAGCTTATGTAAAATATGGCAGCAATCTTCTTATGGGTCTCCCAATTTTTGCCCCCCCCAACCCCCAGTCCTCTGCAGAAGTTTTTTTATTGCTTCTGATTTATAAACCTTTGATGACTCTTTTGGCTACAGGGAGATGTATTTTCCTCAACATGTTATAACAGTTCTTCCCTAATCCAACCTGTTTTACTTTCCAGCTTCATTTCTCACCACCCTCACATGCACCCCTCATCCCAACTACCCTAGTCTTGTTAGTGTTTCCCTCTGTGCACCTTCATGCTACAAGTATAGCCTCTGTAAACTTCCCAGGTCTAGAGGTACAGTTAGTTGCTTACTCTGTGCTTCCCCAGTACTTGTGGGTTTTTTGTTTTGTTTTTTTCTTTTTAATTCTGGGTCTTTTCACATTGTTTTATAATTACTGGCTTGAGTTTGTTATGTATTCTCCCAACTAGACGATGTGCCCTTTGCATGCAGGATCCAAGCCTTGTTCATCTTTGTATGCTCAGCACATAGCATAGTAGGTATCTAGATATACGAAATGTTTGTTGTGTGAATACATAAATGAATGTGGGAATTCAGTGGCCTGAGAACTATAGGAACCCTTCACCTAGCTTGCTTTCCTGCCACCATGTACTAGGTAGGGTATTTCTAAGATCTTCCATTCCCTGTAGCTCATCATGATACCTGTGAGTCCATTTAGTCATCACTGTCTTCATCACTAACATTTATTGACCACTTACTATTTACCAGGTACCTTTCTAAGTATTTTACATATATTTATTTCTCATAATATTCTGATGAGGAAACTGAGGCACTGAGGAGTTAACTTACCCAAGATCACATATCTAGTAAATGAAGGAGCTAGAGTATAGTCAGCAGAATCAAATTATTAATGCTATTTATTGGGACCCACATCAGTTTTCTGCTAATTAAATTTCCTGAGGCACTTCTCAGATCTAGGTCTGTTTTCTGTGATTTCCTTTTCATTTCTTTAATTCCTTCCAACATTCACTATTTCTTTAGCGTTTGCCTCCCCACCCCCACCCCTTCTGCTTTCCTTCTCCCAACTGACTCACTGAGTTAGTCTTTCCAACTGACTCCAAAGATAGATACATTATGGGTCCTTTTAGTGCAGGGTTTCTGTTGTTATAATTATTATTGTTACTGTTATTTTGTTTTACTCTAGGAAAATGGAAAATTAACAAACACGAGAAAGTTATAAATTATGAGACCTCACTAAGCTCTCCTCTTTGGTCCTGACTAATCTCGGATTCCTTGTTAAATGGTAACTAAAATGTATGGAAGCCTCTGCTCTCATCTGTACCCCTGAAGGTGGAGGCGCGCAGCAGACCTCCCTACTTCCACGACCCAGGCCCTCTAGATTCACCCCCTCCTGATAATAACCTGGTCTCGGTGTGTAGGTGTGAAGATGTGATTAAAGCAGCATAGAAACTGAGCAATGTTTAGTCTAGGACCTACTTCTGTCCACTTGGCCGTTTGTCTTAATAACATAGATCTTAGTAGGCCTGAGCTTCTTGACTTCAGTACGTTTTCTCCCACCAGTTAAGCTTCTAATAATAGTCACCTAATAATCAGTCACCTATGTGATTTCCTCTGGTGTTTAAAAAAAAACAAAAACACTGAAGCATGGTTTGTATCTTTTAGGCTTTAGAAAATTTACGTGTATACCTGTGTGAGAAAATCATAGCTGAGAGACATTTTGATCATCTACGTGCAAAAAAAATACTCAGTAGAGAAGACACTGAAGAAATTTCTTGCCGAACATCAAGTAGAAAAAGGGCTGGAAAATTACTAGACTACTTACAAGAAAACCCCAAAGGACTAGATACGCTGGTTGAATCTATTCGGCGAGAAAAAACACAGAACTTCCTGATTCAGAAGATTACAGATGAAGTGCTGAAACTTAGAAATATAAAACTAGAACATCTGAAAGGTAAACTATTTTAAGTGGCCAAGAATTCATTTAAATGTGACAATGCTTTCATTTATTTTTCATGTTTATTGATTTTTAAAATTTTATTTATTTTTGCTATTTATTTACTTTTGAAAGAGAGAGAATGTGAGTGAGCGAGGGGCAGAGAGAGAGGGAGAAAGCGAGAATCCCATGAGGTGCAGTTAGAAAGAGGAAGAGAGAGCATAGGGCCCAGAGCAGGGCTTGAGCTCACCTGGTGCGGGGCTCGAACTCATAAACTGTAAGACCATGACCTGAGCTGAAGTCAGATGCTTAACCAACTGAGCTACCCAGGTGCCCCTGACAGTGCTTTTAAAAGTAAAATACAGAGGTTCCAGGCTGGCTCAGTCAGTAGAGCACGTGACTCTTAATTTCAGAGATGTGAGTTCAAGCCCCACATTGGGTGTGGAGCCTACTTAAAATTTTTTTTTTTTTTTTTGGGACAGAGAGAGACAGAGCATGAACGGGGGAGGGGCAGAGAGAGAGGGAGACACAGAATCGGAAGCAGGCTCCAGGCTCCGAGCCATCAGCCCAGAGCCTGACGCGGGGCTCGAACCCACGGACCGCGAGATCGTGACCTGGCTGAAGTCAGACGCTTAACCGACTGCGCCACCCAGGCGCCCCTAAAATTTAAAAAAAAAAATTTTTTTTTTTTTGAAAAATACAAAACAAAAAACCCAGAAATGATCATTTTGTTTTTATTCAAAAAGTTTCAGCTTCAGAATTACATTTGATTTACATTGTTTTTACCTTTTATCATGTCATTTCACTGGAAAAGTGGACGACTATCACTCAGTGTTCTGAGTGTAATGAAATCTGTGTTCTCACTGTAATGAAATCCCGGTATACCCAGCAGTTGGTTTCTGAAGTCAGCAGAATGTCAGTTCAATCTATTCAAAAATAACCGCTGAAAATGCACATCACACACGAAGAACAATATATAGACGAAGTATTTTTATAGTAAGTCCAACTCTGATAGTTCTTGTTCCACCTGCTGATCACAGAATGAAGTGGGCGGCATGTTTATAAGAATCATGTTATAGAAGTTATCCGTAACTTTAAATACTAGAGTCACAGTCTGGCAAGACGGGAGGGGTGTGGGAATGGAGGTTGATTAACGGCTTAGCAAATTTCACCGCCCACGTCTCACCCTCACCCCGGAGTACACCCTGACCACTTGGAATACTTCATAGAATTGCCCGCACTGTTTAAATCCTCCTCTCCCCACAAACCCCATCTCTTTCTCTCTCTCTCTCTCTCTCCCCTTCTCTCTCTCCCCTTCTCTCTCTCCCCTTCTCTCTCTCTCTCTCTCTCTCTCTCTGTGCCTTTCTGCAGAGCACTTGAGATAAATGTGCATGTGATATAGCTCTACTCCAGCTGTTCTAGGCACTGGGGATACAGTAATGAGTAATTTAGGACTCTGCTCTTAAGAAACTCACAGTCTGTTAAGTCCGTACTGGGACACACTGGAAGTCTTCGCTCCTGAGCACATTTAAGAAGATCATTTGGGGGCGCCTGGGTGGCTCAGGCAGTTGAGTGTCTGACTTCGGCTCAGGTCATGATCTCATAGTCTGTGAGTTCGAGCCCTGCATTGGACTCACTGCTGTTGGCACAGAGCCTGCTTTGGATCCTCTGTCCCTCTCTCTCTCTGCCTCTCTCTGCCTCTCTCTGCCTCTCTCTCTCTCAAAAATAAATAAACATTAAAAAAGAGAAAGAAAGAAAAGAAAATTGTTTATATAGCATGGAACAGAAATGCTGAATGTATTGTGAAGCTGAAAAGCTAGTGGGGGAAAAAATGACATGAATGTACTTTATAGACTTTGCAGATTTTCCATAAAATTTGTCAACTCAGGATGTTCTGTGCCTATAGACAGGTTAAATATTTGCTAAGCCGAACAGATAAAATTTGTTTGTGTTCATTCTTTCACCCTGAGGCTAATTGATACCTATACCCATTGGATATGGTAAAATTCTTTGATCAGAAGAGCCACTATCGTTTAAACTCTAAGGTTGGGAACCAGAACATTATTTAATGTGAAGAGACCTGGATTCTAGTTCTCACTTTCCCATGAAGTAGTTCTAGAATGCTGGGCATGACTTCACTCTTTGAGGCCTCTATTTTCTCGTCTCTGATAGTGAGAAGCTATCCCAGGGGACCTCTAAAATTCCTTCTACTTCTAACACCCTATGACTCAGGAATCTATAATTGGTATTAACTCATAGAATTTTAGCATATGCCCTGTTTACAGTTTGTTTCTTACTGCGTTTGTGCCAGAATGCTAAAGAATACTAGTTGTGAAAGCTATTTCTTACTTTATGAAAAATTTTAGGGGCTACATAATTTTTTCCAGGTCATTCAGTAGTTAAGTATATGAGTACACAAATTAAATGTGATTTACAGCATGTCATTTAGCTTCTTTGAGATGACTTCCTTATCTAGGAAATAAAAAATAATGGTGTACTTCATGGTTGTTGGGAAAAGCAAATGAAACATGAAACGGATTATGACAGAATTTATAAACTGCTATTTAAATTTTTGGTTGTGTGGTAACCAGCTTGTAATCTTTCAAAACTTACAAGATGGCTGTGGGGTGGAGTTTCTTTTGTATGTTTGTTTTGTTTTGTTTTAGTGACTTTTTCATTTACATCTGAATAATTTTATTGTAGGACTGAAATGTAGCAGCTGTGAGCCTTTTCCAGATGGCGCCACAAACAACTTCTATAGAACAAATTCAGATGAGAGTAATTTCTCTGAAAAACTGAGAGCATCCACTGTCATATACCATCCAGAAGGAGAATCCAGCACAGCCCCCTTTTTTTCTACGGAGTCTTCCTTGAATTTGCCTGTTCTAGAAGTGGGCAGAACTGACAATCCCACCTTCTCTTCAACTACGCTTCCCAGACCTGGGGACCCTGGGGCCCCCCCTTTGCCGCCGGAGCTGCAGTTAGAAGGAGGAGGAACTTGTGGAAACTCTAGTGAGATGTTTCTTCCCTTACGATCACGTGCTCTTTCGCGTCAGTGACTGAGATTACAGCCTTCTAATTTTTTTTTAATGACAAAAAATATTTGAAAGGATATGAATCTTTTTATAGAATTGCTATAATGACTTAACATTTGATATGCGTCTTTTAAAATGCAATGGAAGCATACTTTGTAAATAGAGTCTTTTAGAATAAAAGAAGCGTACTTTTAGATAGCTAAAGAAAATCATGTTGATCATGTAATTTTCAGTGTTTTCTGTCCTTTCCATTTTTGAGGTATCTTGAGTGTGTTCACATTTTTTATGTTTTAAGACTAACAGAGAACATTGCTCTATTTGAGAGTAGAGTCTCAGGCTGGGAATAATGTCTCAGTGCAGTTGTGCTAGAAATTTTCGAGGTCTAATAGTCCTTTCTAATTCTTCAGCAGTAAATTTTCAGATTAAGCTATTTCTGGATGGAATAAAACCGATCACTGACAGGAAAACTGCCAAGTGTACTGAAAAGAATCTCTTTCCCAGTCAGTTGGTCTTAGGGACACTTACAGAGTCCCCTTTTTTTTTTTTAATTTTTTTATTTTATTTTTGAGAGGGAGAGACAGAGCACCAGCAGGAGAGGGGCAGAGAGAGAGGGAGACACAGAATCAGAAGCAGGCTCCAGGCTCCGAGCTGTCAGCAGAGAGCTCGCCATTGGGCTCGAACTCACAAACCCGTGAGATCACAACCTGAGCCGAAGTCAGATGCTCAAGTGACTGAGCCACCCAGGCACCCCACAGAGTCCCCTTCTAATGTGGGATGACATCAGAGAGAAATGTTGAGGTTGGAGCCACCGAAGATCTCAATTTGCCAAAATACATTTCTTACTCACCTTACTAATAGTACCTTCTTAGGATTTTCACAGTCTTTGCTTATCATTTTAATTCCTACACAAAAATCTTGACAAAAGCCTGCTATTGCATATAATTTGATGAGATTTAAAAACATTTTTCTGTGCTTTTCATTCACTTTTAATGAAGACCACTGTACAAGTTGAAATAACTAGGACAAAGTGTGTGTGTGTGTGTGTGTGTGTGTGTGTGTGTGTGTGACAGTTCTGTCTTTAATATTGTTTGGAACAAGTGGCCATTAGCCTGATCTGTCTTTTTGTTACATAACAAAGTTTGACTAATTTTACGCCTTTATAAATTTTATGCTGTCACTATTTTTATTTAAATTATAATTCTATTTTCCTGGTTATATGTCTCATATATTTCCATTACTTTCAAAAAGCAGAGATGGAATATGCTATTAACAATAAAAGGTTTTAATTTGTAGTGCTGTTGTTTTGGAAGTTTCAAGTATTTCATTAGGAAATAAATACCTAAAATACTTTTTTATGTATGCCAATTTTTATACACACATCACTTCAGGTTGTGAGATCAAGTTGCATTTCTGGATAGACCAATGAATTTATCAGTCATGAAGAAGATTGGCATATTGGCTTTAAAATTTTTTTCAAGCCTGGATGATTTTTGTAGTGTAACATTTTCTAAGGATTATAGGGAAACATCTCACCTTCAGCAAGGCATAAGAAAATAGTAACATTACATTTGAAGAAATCTCTTTAAAAAGCAGAAGCAGACTTTTCATTCATTAATGAAAATAAAAATTTGATATGTGGTTACTTTTTAAAATTTGAATAGAATTTACTCAGATCGAAAAAATTTGGATACGCTGTATCACCTACATTTATGGTTTATAACACTGAGTTTTCTTTCAGACTGTTAACTATACAGATAATAAAATTAATGTTTTAACAAACTTAGCCTTTTGGGCTTTCTGAATCCTGTGATGTCAATTTTCTTTCCGTCAGACATTGAAAACCACCTATTGCCAAAAATGTATAAATTAGAATGACAGATTGACAGGTTGATGAATGCAGCAATGACAAAGTTACTTTTTACAGATACCATATTATCACTTCATACAAAGACAACAATTCTGAGCTCACTTTTTAATTTGTTTTTTAATTAGTAGCCTTTTTTAGAGTGGTTTTAGATTTATAGAAAAATTGAGCAGAAAGCACATAATTCCCATATACCCCATCTTCCTCTGTTTTCCATTTTCACATCTTGCATTAGTGTGGTATATTCATTAGAATTGATGAACTAGTTTTAAGACATTATTAATAGCTCACGTTAGGATTCACCCTGTGCTGTACAGTTCTATAGGCTTTGACAAACGCATAAAGTCATGTATCCGCCTGGATAATATCAGACTAGATTGTTTCACTGTCCTAAACATTTCCTGTGTTCCACTTACTCCTCTCTTCCTCTTCGCCCCCCCTTCCAACCCTGGCAACTACTGATGCTTTTATTGCATCTCTGTTTTATTTTTTCCAGAATGTCACCTGGTGGGAATCACAGAGCATGTAGCCTAAGTTTTCTCCATGTCTTTTCGTGGTGAGCACACTTTTGCATGAGGTAATTATGCATCTTTGGTCAACATGTTACTCTTGGTGCAAGGTCAGACACCGGCAGATTAGGAACAGGCTATGATAATGGCAATTTTTTTTTTTTAAGTTTTTCGGTTCTGTTTGGGAGTTTTGGATTTATTTTGATACATTTTTTTACTTTAAGTAATTTATCAATCTTTTGTGCTTAGTGATTTTTGTCTCCTGTTTTAGAAATCTTTGCTTATCTTGGTGTCATGATGATATCCCGTTTTTTTCTGGAAACTTAGTTGTTTTAGTGTCACCCTTGGCTATATAATTCATTAAAAAATGATTTCTGTGTATGGTATAAGGTGGAAGTTAAGTCTTACAGGTACTGTCTTATTCCCTAAGCAATATAAAAGGGACAGAAAGTTCCAGGCTCTGGCCTTACCTTGTATCAGTGGATAAACATACCCACTTTTGACTTTGAGGAAAAAAAGCAAACCAAGAAGCAAATTAGTCTGTAGTTGTTCAATGTAATCTCATGAAGGCTTTCTGAAAGCAGAGGTAAAGTAAACTCAGGATAAAGTAAATGAGTCAAAATCACACAGCTATTTAGGATTAAAATCCAGGACTATTTGGCTCTACAGTCCATGGTCTTCCCACAATTCCACGCTCTTCATGAAAGGCAAAAGAAAAAAGTGTTTCAAGAAGGAGGCCTACCTTGTTAAAAGGTCAAGTAAGAAGCAGCTCTTGGACTTGATCACATAAGGGCTGTTGGTGGCTCTGATAACAGGGACTCATGTTAAACTGGGTACCCCAACTCCAGAGGCACTCAACAGTGAGCCGGTTTTAAAAGCCACAGGATAAATGTGATAATCTTAGCGTTAGTTTTACTCGATAATAAGTAATTTTAAGTATTTTTTATATATTAAAATAAAAGCTGTATTAGGACTAGTATATAAAATTTGCATACATTTTCAAGATATTATACTGTATTTCCCCCAAATTTTATGCTCATGGGGTTCTGGGCCACACTGTATCAGCTTTACCTACAGAGGAGCTGGAGACAGGTCAGCCACGTAAGCAATCAACTGTCTATGTAGACTGAACCCTAATTAAAACTCTGGACACCAAGGCTTGGATGAGCCTCCTGGGTGGCAATACGCCATGCATACCGTCACATATCTTTGCCACAAGAAGTTAATACTGTCTCCACCTCAATGGGGTGAAGACATTGGAAGCCCTGTGTGTGGAAGTCTCCTGGACTCCACCCTATGTACCTCTTTCCTTGGCTGATTTTAATTTGTATCCTTTTGGTGCAATAAACCACAACCAAGAGTAAAACAGCTTTCAGTGAGTTTTGTGAGTCCTAGCAAAAACTTGCAATTGGTATCAAAAGTGAGGATGCATCAGGGAAATACAAATCAAAACCACACTGAGATAATACCACCTCACACTGGTCACAGTGACTAAAATTAACAACTCAGGAAACAACAGATGCTGGCGAGGATGTGGAGAAACGGGAACCCTCTTGCACTGTTGGTGGGAATGCAAACTGGTATAGCCACTCTGGAAAACAGTGTGGAGGTCCCTCAAAAAATTAAAAATGGAATTACCCTACAACCCAGCAATAGCACTACTAGGAATTTATCCAAAAGATACAGGAGTACTGATTTGTAGGGGCACATGTACCCCAATGTTTATAAGCAGCACTATCAACAATATCCAAATTATGCAAAGAGCCCAAATGTCCATAATGCATAAAGAAGATGTGGTATGTATATATATAATGGAATACTACTCGGTGGTGAAAAAGAATTGAATCTTGCCATTTGCAACGACGTGGATGGAACTGGAGGGTATTTTGCTAAGTGAAATAAGTCCCTCAGGGAAAGATAGATACCATATGTTTTCACTCATATGTGGAATTTGAGAAATTTAACAAAAGAAAAATAAGTTACAAACAGGGAGGCAAACCATAAGAAACTCTTAAATACAGAAAACATACAGGGTTGATGGCGGGGTGCTGGGGGGTGGGCAGGAAAAATGGGTGATGGACATTGAGGAGGGCACATGTTGGGATGAGCACCAGATATTGTATGTGATGAATCATGGGAATCTACTCCCAAAGCTAAGACTACACTGTATACACTGTATGTTGGCTAACTTGACAATAAATTTTCTTTAAAAAAGTGAGGTTGGTTTTGGGTACCCCCAAACTTTGCACTTTAGGGCCATCATTTTCCTTTGTCAACACAGGTACTTGGATGGAAAATTTTGAGAAAACCCATCCAAAACTACACACTCATAAATTACTATATATTCCACATTATTTACTGATCAATGAAAGGCACTGAGCTGGGTATCAGGAATACAAAAATGCACAAAACGCAGTCCAGCTCCTCCTCTGGGAAGGAGTGAACAAGACAGACATAGCTCTGCCCTCTGGAGCCTACTTCCAGCAGGAACAGCAAGTTATGAATGTGTGTATCGTCTGAATGAGCAGGCATCCTTCCCCGGGTACCGTACACGTTCACAACCAACTTTTTCACTTTCATTTAGGTATCATTCCCTCTTAGATCACCAGGAGAAATAAAAGATTTCTAGTTTCAGTGGTGACTAGGTTATATCATTTACTAAGAGAGGGAACACAGGCAGAAACAAGTCATATGGAAAGACAAGTTACTGATGCAGTAATTGAGTGTTTGAGGCTTCATCAGGAGGCTCCACATGGAAAGTTTGAGAGCCAGGTGGAGATCTGGTCCAGAGCTTGGAGTGAAAAATTGCGGCTGGAGACACAGATTTGGGAGTCACAAGCATAGGTAGCTAATGCCATGTAAAGAGATGGGCTGATTTGCAACTTTGTTAACACCCTCTACAAAATTATATTGTATTGTTGAAAGATGGCATAATATGTTGGGACACACCAGCGCTTAAGTGCCATACAGGGCAAAGCAAGAATGGAAGGAAGCTGACAATGAGAAGCCAGAGAGTTTGAGACCCGCTGAATCGTGGATGCAATCAATCCAAGAGGAATTTCATTAAAGAGAGTTGTTCAGAGTCCACTGGAAATGAGGTCAAGCAGGAGAGGATTTAGTTTGTGACGTGTTAAGTCCACAACCCATAGAAGTGTTCCAGGACGACTGAGGGAGGCAAGCATACTGAGAGTAATCTTCATTTTGAAGAAGCGATGTAGTGGGATCAGAAGAAATCCTGGTGTCTCTGAGCAATGGCTAAGGTGAAGCGGCAGTGAAAAAAAAAATTCTTATTTCTTGTCTGCCTTTAATAAATTCTTATTGAAAGCTGAGAGCTTTGTTGGGACCACTGGTTCAGGACCTGCCTCTTCTCAGGGTTCCTCGGGAAGGAGCAGAAGCAGACCCTGCTCGGCAATGTGCGCGCCCCGCCTCCATCCTAAGACCCTGGCCGAGAAGCAGGAACGCGTCGTAGCCGCTGGGGGGCGCAGGCCCCGAACTCCTCTGCGAGACTTGGGGCGGAGCCAGCCGTGGGGCGGGCCCTTGGAGCAGCTTCCGGTTTCCGGCGGAGCCCACAGTCGTCGCTCGCAGCCGTCATGGCGGCCGAGGAGAAGGACCCCTTGAGCTATTTCGCGGCTTATGGGAGCAGCAGCTCAGGCTCCTCGGGTGAGGAGGATAACAGCGAGCCGGAGGAAACAAGTCGCAGGGCCCCAGATCCTGCGAAGTCGGCGGGAGGCTGTGGGAACAAGGAGGAGAAGAGGCTGCCGGGACCCGACGAACTATTCCGGAGCGTGACTCGCCCGGCCTTTCTCTACAATCCGCTCAACAAACAGATAGACTGGGAGAGGCACGTCGTTAAGGCGCCTGAGGAGGTGAGGTTCCCGACCCGATTTCCCGGTCGTAGTCCCGGCCTCCGCCCCCTTCCTCCTGAGCCCTCTCCTGGGGACCGGCAGTCTGTTCCCCCACACGCAGTCACCTCCTGCGGGTTGCCGCACCGCCCCCTCCCACCTCCAGCCCTGGGGAGCCCGGGTCCCCTTCCCCAGCCTGGTGGGTGTCGGACCGACCCGCAGCCCCCGCCCCCTTGTGAGGAGACCCAACCTCCGCGCTCGGTGCCCCGACCCCGCGCTGCGAGGACTAACGGTGGTGACTCCCCCGCCCCCCCCGCTGCAGCTTCTCCCCGAGACCCCTTCCCTTTGACGCCGAAGTGCCTGCGGTGCTGCCTCCAAGACAGTGTCTGCTGCAACCTCCTGAAGGGGTCAGCCTTGCCGTAGTATCTCTGAGACTGGATTCTTCTTTGGTAATTAAAAGTTATTAGCTTTATTCATATAGGGAACCCTTTGGCTTTCACTTAACAGTATTGTGATTTTGATGGAAAAAAAAAAATGTGTCTTTAAACCTTAAGAAAAAAAAAAGTCAGCCTGAACAATAAGCGAACGGCAGGGAGGTGCATGTGCCCATACGGATTGTAGGAACCTCGGTTCGTCACGGTGCGTCTTAATGTGTTTGCTTAACAGCCTCCAAAGGAATTCAAAATATGGAAGTCAAACTATGTACCACCTCCGGAGACCTACACTACTGAGAAGAAACCTCCCCCTCCAGAGCTGGATATGGCAATAAAATGGTCTAACATATATGAGGACAATGGTGATGATGCCCCACAGAACGCTAAGAAAGCTAGGCTCCTGCCTGAAGGGGAGGAGACAGTGGAATCAGGTAAGGCGAGTCAGACTCCTGTGATAATACCTTTTGGTCCCTGTGATGAGTTTTAAAAGGAGACATTTAATGAGTGAAATTTAAGTCTAGCGGTTTAACAAATTAATTATGGTGTACGATTATTATTTTTTGCTGTATTTTTGAGAAAAATCCTATATATTCGGCTTGGCAGTGAAGTCTCTGAAAGCTCAACCAGTAGTATTTACTGTGTTTTAGAAAAAGATCATGTTATTCAGGCTTTGAAGCAAAATCCCTAATATCCCAACCAATAGTATATGTGATTTATGGTGCCTTATTACAAGAGTCAGTTAATGCATGGATTCTTTCTTGTGATTGCAGCTTTGAAGCGCTGAAGGCTTCATTTTATATTAAAGTAGTTGTGATTTGAAGCCAAAATTAGTGTGACAAAGTGAGTTTAATTGAGTATCCCTGCGTGGTAATAGGAAGATAATGACTTAGTTGTTTATGGTATCATAATTTCATCTCTTACTTAGAGTGTAAGTAACCACAGTAATCTCTGCTTACAGACTTTTACCCAAACCACCTCTCAAATTCCATCCTTCACACTGCAGCTAGTGATCACTTTCTAAAAGTCCTATCTGATTATGTAACTCACCTGCTTAAAACCCTTCACCAATAAATAGCATAGAGTCAAAGCCTTCTGATGGCCCTGCCTTTCTCTCTATCTATATTTCGAATGGTGCTTTTTCTAGCGCTTCAAGATCTTAAAATTGAAAACTGAATAGACCATGCTATCTTACGGTTCTTTCAGTATATGTTGCACATTAGTCTGGAATGTTCTTCCCTCCCTCCTTACCTTTGGCTGGTAAACTCATTCATCCTTCAAAATCCAATTCAAAGAAAAAAATGTCAACACCTTCAAAGTATTTGTTCCTCTGTACCTTGTATGTGCTAATGCTGTTGATTGTACTTACCATTCTTTATGAGATGATTTGTTCATAAATCTGTCTCCTTTATGAATAGGAGTTCCTGTACAGTTTATAGTACATTTTAAATACTCAGTGGATGGGCGCCTGGGTGGCTCAGTCAGTTCAGCATTAGACTTCGGCTCAGGTCATGATCTCTTGGGTCTGTGAGTTCAAGCCACACATCACACATTGGGCTCTGTGCTGAGAGCTCAGAGCCTGGACCTGCTTTGGAATTCTGTGTCTCCCTCTCTTTCTGCCCCTCCCCCACTCATGCTCAGAGGTCTCTCTGTCTCAAAAATAAATAAACATTAAAAAAAATTTTTTTTAATACTCAGTGGATAATTGTTGAATTATACTAAATTTTTATGAAAGGGCATGCCAGTTAAACAAATTTCTGATAGTTTCATGAATCAAGGGCTACTTAGCTCCTTTTACAACCAGGCAGAGTGTTTTAAGAGAAAGGATAACTGGTAGTTGTTCAGTTTTGATTCTACTTGGCTTTTCTGTTTCTTTTACTGATGTCACAATGCAGATTAGAAGTCACTAATGAAGGCATATCTTCAGTAAATGGCATCCTTTTAGAGATGCCAAAATGAAGTTGGCATTTAAAAAACTTCATAGTAGGGTATTTTATGTAATTAATAAAAACACTTTTGCATAAATAATGTTTAATCCTTACAACACCTTGTGAAACCACATAGGGAAATATGGAAATGAGAACTTCATGTGACTTGTCCACAGTCACAAAATTAGAAAATGCCAAGCTGCAAATAGGTACTTTCACACAATTTTTAGAATTCATTGTCCTTAGCAGCCTAGTACAGAAATGGTACATGATTCATTGTTACTATTTTATAGACAAGGAAACAGTCTCAGATTAAAGAATTGGCCTAAGCAAATTCGCACAACTAGGAAGAGGCAGAAAAAGAAAAATTCAGGTCTTTAAATGGAAATGGTGCCTCATTAATTTGGGGTTTAGTCTCTTACTGTTTTGCAAGCTGTAGTGCTTGTAGCTGTTTTGTAGAAAGTAAGACCACTAAAGTTGATATTCAAGCAAGGTACTATAGGTTGGTGCTCTGTCTTTGTTCCTATATGGAAAAAGTGAGGGTTATATAGCAGGACAAACAAAGAATTGTCTTTTTTCCAGCTTGCTTATTGAGTTCAGATAGGTAATTCAGAGTTCAGTTAGGTATTGAGTTCAGATAGGTGTGGGAATATTGTAATTCCCATAGATGATATCTGTTCTTTTGATTATATGATAGTCCTCCAACAGCAAGTGTATATGTATACAATATCAACAGAATCATAAGGTTAAAAGTTTAATCCTGGATCGTAAGGTTAAAAGATAATCCTGACGTCTTTTTTTTTTTTTTTTTTTTTTTAAAGTTTATTTTGAGAGAAAGAGAGGGAGAGAATCCTAAGCAGGCTCCACGCTATCAGCACAGAGCCTGTCAAGGGGCTTGATCTCACGAACCGTGAGATCATGACCTGAACCGAGATCAAGAGTCGGACACCTTACCGACTGAGATGCTTAGGTGCCCTGATCCTGAAATTTTTAATTTGGACTCTAATGTTGGTTAACCATTCAGAATCCCATACCATGTTCACAGAGTCACTATAAAATTAATCATTTTTTACCTGTATTTTTTTAACTTATAAAATATCTTGTTTAATAAATTCCATTCTCTGAAATTATTTAATTTTTAGGTTATTAAATTATTTTTACTTTCCCTTCTCATTTTTTTAAATGTTTATATTTGAGAGCGAGAAAGTGGGGGGAGGGGTAGAGAGAGAGGGAGAGAGAATCCCAGGCCGGCTCTGTGCTGTCAGTGCAGAGCCCAGCACGATGCTGGATCCCACCAACTGGGAAATCAGAACCTGAGTGGAGATCAGGAGTTGGTCACTTAACCATTTAACCAACTGAGCCAGCCAGGTGCCCCCTCCTTCTCATTTTTTGGACTTTAGCCTTTTTTTGCCAGTTAACTTATTCCAGATTTTTTTCAAGTTTTTTTAAATATTTATTTTATTTGTATTTTTTTAAATTTTTTAAATATTTATATATTAGAGAAAGAGAGAGAGAGAGAGAGAGTGCTAAAGGGGAGGGGCAGAGAGAGAGATACAGAATCCAAAGCAGGCTGTAAGCACAGAGCCTGACGCAGGGCTCGAACACACAAACCTTGAGATCATGACCTGAGCCGAAGTTGGGCGCCAACCAGTTGAGCCACCCAGGTGTCCCAGTGTTTATTTTTTGAGAGAGAGACAGAGTGTGATTGGGGTAGGGGCAGAGAGAGGGAGACATAGAATCTGAAGCAAGCTCCAGGCTCCCAGCTGTCAGCACACAGCCCAGTGCAGGGCTCAAACCCAGGAACTGTGAGATAGGACCTGAGCTGAAGTCAGATGCTTCACCAACTGAGCCACCCAGATGCCCCCCCCCCCTTTTTTTTTTTTTTTTTAAAGATCTGGGAAAGGTTCAAAACTCACCAAGTCTTGCTACTTGCCAGCACTTCTTGTTTGGTAATTGTGAAATGCAGATCACTAAGGCTTAGATATTAATTGTAGCTTTATTGACGTGTACTTAATCGTGAAATCCTAGCTAAAGTAGCTAATGCTTTCCTTTTTTTTTTTTAAAGAATTTAGAAAGTTCATATTAATGTAAACTTATTTACCTCAGGTGGCATGAATTCCATATAGAAGAATTGTTTCCTTACTAGTGCATCATCTGTGGTATATGGCACAGACTAGAAACTCACTAATCTTGATAAATGAACATTTCAGGGTGGTTTTGTTTCTTTTGTTTTTCCTGTTCTGGTTTTTAAGGTAATGCCTTGTTTTGTCACTAGGTGGCATTAGCTCTTCAAATTACCGATAGGAAATCATTTTTCGAACTATCTCAGGATCATCTTTTTAATATGTCAACAGTGGATTTTATAGCAGAGTTAGAAAGTAATTTTGGTTTTTATACTATTGAAAATAATCTCAAGCAATGATGATGATTAAATAATTAAAAAAAAAACAAAGGCCTTGGAGTATTCGAGCTGTGTGCCACATCAGTTGGTTTGTACATTATTTTTGTGTATATATGATAAACAGTACTGATTAAAACCCTCGTTTGTAAATTCCTATGATGATTCAATTAATTTTATTTTATCTTACTGCTTATAATATAAATATATATATGTAAATCCATAAGTGCTTTATGAAATATAGGAATAACATCACCATACTGAGCTTGAAGATGAATGCAGATGAATCACCCGCAGTTGTTTCTAATTATTCTCCACATCAACAAAAGGAGATATTCTGAGTATGGTACAGTTAGGAGAAGGGAACTGAAGGCTTAAGGTTGTAAATGTATTTCCTCCATAAGGAGTTTAGGGTGTGATATCAGCAGCTTCCCCAATTTTTTATTTTTAAAAAATTTATTTATTATTATTATTATTATTATTATTATTTTATTAAGTAAGCTCTACTCCCAACATGGGGCTTGAACTCATGATCTCAAGATCAAGAGTTGTATGCTTTACTGACTGAGCCAGTCAGGTGCCCCTGCTTCCCCAGTTTTTTCATATAAAGGCCCCTTTCAACATCAAAATATTTTATAGACCACCATATGATAGTTGTTGAACTTTCGGTATCTGTTGATTGAGAAAGTAAAGCCAAAAATGCAGTGAGTTCAGTAATGTGCTTAAAATAAATGTATATTTTAAAATTAATTCCTTCTACATTGTATTCTATCTAAATGGAGTTCTTAAAATAAAGCCACACATTTGTTCAGAGAGAATACAGTTTCAGTGAAACATCTACCTGTGAGTGCTTTTTAAATTTCAAAATAATAAGAATGGGGGTTGTAAATAGAGAAGGGAGTTGTTCTGTGAGGAGAGAAAGCAGATTTGAAAGGAAAGAACAGCTGATCACTGCTTAAACAGTGTCATGGTTGGATCGATACTCTTGGTAAAAAGAGCAGAATGTGTTCCATTGTTACAAGGTGTAGATTATTTAAATATATACAGTATATAAGCTGTAGAATATATATGGGATAGCTTTTTTTCAGAACAGATCTGGTTTTCTCATTTTAAAGTACCTGAATCCAGCACTAACAGGTCACTTTGTGAATTTTGTATAACACTACAATTAATTTCTTATTTCTACCTGCACTTTAAAATCAGAGATCTAAAAGTTAATTTTTGGTTTTTATTAGGATACTGAAAGAAACATAAGTTGAAGATAATGATTTTGGTCTAAAGTCAATCAAATTTTAATACTTAACTTTTTTTTTTTAATTACTGATTGAAACTTTTCCTTTCCTGTTTAAAGATGATGAAAAAGATGAGCATACTTCTAAAAAGCGCAAAGTAGAACCAGGAGAACCAACAAAGAAGAAAAAGTAGAAAATGACAAATCACAAGAATTTCTGGACTGCGAAACTTGTTGAAACGGTTTTTTGGGGCAGATTAAGTTGATATTTTAAATTATTATGAAACAACATCTCCATGAAAGTACATGTTAATTAATAAGTATTGCTATGGGAACTTTCCACTGTAGAATTCATTTTTTTATTTAAAACTTTATTTAAAACTCAAGTGGTGATTTGTGATTGTGAAATTGACAACACTTGGAAGCATTCTTGCTATCACAGAGTTGGTGACATACTTTGAAAGTTTTGTCACACGTCGACATGCCAATGTTCTATGAACCTTTTATAAAGGAATATATTTTTAAAGTAAATATATTGTAATGTACTGTGAACTTGTAGGGTGCTTTTCAACAGTGTTTGTACAGTGTAAATAGATCATGGAAATAAAATTACTTATTCAATATTGCTATTATTGCATAACATTAACATTTGAATATTTGTCTGTGACAAGTAACCTCTTTGCCACATGGTGTTTTAATAGTAGGTATTACCATTTAGGGAGTGCCTCTTGTGTTCCAGGTGCTTCGTGGGTGCTTTTTCTCTGCTCTTCAGACAGCCTGGTAAAGCAGAGATTAGTGGCTTCATTTTATAATAGAGATTAACTTACTCAAGTTTCCATAGCGAGTGAGCAATGATTTTGTGACTTAACTCAGGATACTTGACTTCCAAAATCATCAAATTAAGCCACCTACCCACCACTCAAAATTTAGTTGTCTTCTAAAGGAATTGCACTTGTCCTCTCTTTTAGGTACTCTCTGTGGTAAGTAGGGAGATCTTCCTCTTCCCTGATTGTATTACTGCACCTTATCATGTAAGTCTTATGTGATGGTTTTTCCTTAATTTCCCTGTTAAATAGTTTGCTGAAGATAAGGATTCTGTATAAAGAATTGCCAGATGTAGCAAACAAAAATACAGGATACCCAGTTAAATTTGAATTTTATGGTAACAACATGTTTTTGTATGTGTAATATTTGGGACAACTTACACTAAAACTTTATCTGAAACTCAGATTTAACTGAGTATCTTGTGCATTATCTGGCAACACTACTTCTGTTGGATCATCTTTACATGGTTCCTATTTTAATGCTTTGCATATAGTAATAAACAAGAAAGCAAGGGGTGGTCGAGAAATGAATAATCTTTGATTTTACTTCTACAGTCCAAAATGCAGTGCCCTTATTTGTAGCATTTTAAACTATAAAAAGGAGAGGTTATACATTGTATCAGTCATTTCATGATTCGTAATGCCTTTAAGAGACAAGACTTAATTACAGGACCTGCACATTCAGTGTATGAGAAAAAGACTTTGAGTTAAAAAAAAAAAAATCCCCAGTCCAGTTGTTTTTCTCAATACTGGAAACCAGTATTTGAAAAGCTATAAAATTCGTGTAGTTAGAACATGGATTAAGTAGACTAAGATTTGTAAAAGTCATTAAAAGATACGATGCTAGCCATGGTGTTTTGTGGAATGAGGAAGGAACATAACAGTATGATGGCTTCAGTAGACCTCACACTTAAAAAAACTAATTGTATAGCTGCTTATCCTTTAGGTTTATAGCTATATGATTCCCAAAATTGAAGTAATTTGTAAAGCAAGAAGTTTTTAGTTTAAAGCCTTTGTATGTGAATAATTTGGAGGGCTACGGTATCATATTAAGGAATGGCATCAAGTGATAAAGCATGACTCCAGTATGACACCAAACTAAACAAATAGAATTATAATTCTGAGGCTGTGATTCCCAGATCTGGAGAAGTCTGTAGTCTGGATACATGTGTTAGTAGAGCAGATACCTCAAGAAGCTATTGGAATACTACAAGATATAAAAACTAGCATGAAGGTACACCTCATACAAAAACAAAACAAAACCAGCAAGCCACTGTCTGGAAATCTAACCTCTTTATCACCCATTGGTTCAACTCCCAGCTCTCGTTGATTTGTTTATGACAACAAAAGCTCATTAGATCAGTCCCTAGTGGTGCTTTGAGCCCCCCTTCTAGGAGATAACCGAATTGGGGTGGTGGGGAGGAATAAATACCACTTTATTAGAAGAGGGATTGATACTTTAGACAGGACAGGTAGTGGCTACACTTGTGAGATCATTACGTAACCGGCGGGGAGATGTATACCAATGTGAGTACAGGTCAAGGTAGTTCTAATTTAGGAAGAAGGAGGCTAAATATTTTTGAGCAGTCTGAATCTGCCGTATGTGTTTCATTGGGTTTCTTTTCAGAATATGGCCAAAAACAAAAGGGGAAAGGGATCTCTATCCAAGTTGTTTCTTTTTTTAGTCACTTAATCATCAAGTGATGATTAATCAAGTCACTTAATATTCCTGATTATTTCCTCATCTTTAAGGAAGTGAAGCCACATCAGGCATAAATGGCTTTCTTTTGTGCAAGGATAAAATTTGAGAAGAACTAAGCATTTGTGGGTCATATTTTAAAATTCAATGTGTGAATAGCATTATGGAGTTATGTGGAAAACATTCTAACTGGAATCGAAGAACATTACTGAGAAAAATTGACACTGCTTTTTAACCATTAAAATACAAATATTTCTGGAACTTATTTGCAAACTTGCAACTTCCTAGTTTAAACCGTTAATGCTGTGTAGTGCTTTTGAGTTCACAAAGTTGAATCATAGCATTTTATTTTCCAAAAACCTAATGAGGTAGGTTTTATCATTTCCAAATTACGGAAATTGAAAAAACAGACCCAGCCAGCTACAGCAATATACCCACAACTATGCTTAGTTAGCTTCAGAATCTGCAATCCCATTCCATGTAAGGTTTATGGAGTACCTCTTGGTGTAAAGCATTGTGTTAGGAACAAAGGGTCCATCTTTAAGCAAAGTCACGTTGGTAGCCATTAGGAGGAAGGACATGCAGGGACTGAGTCTGACCAGCTGCAGCAGTTCAGTAGAGCGGTAAGGATCTGCTTGAACTAAGGCGTCGGGAGAAGAGACAGGGATATGAGGAATAATACTGCTCAGCTGGATATAAAGGCAGAGTGAAATTTTCTTTTATTGCCAACTCTACATATATTTAATTAAAATATAAATGGGCTAATGCAGGTTTGAACATGACCTACATATAAAACATGTTGCCACACCAGATACAAAGCCCTACTAGAGATATTTTAAAAATATAGTTATTTTTACAGGTATCTGAATAAAGTCAGCAACTTTGAATAAGTCAAATTTTTGACTAATTAAAACCATAGCTGGACTTTAAAATATGTCATTGGTGGTATTTTGGATGTTCGTGTTTTTGTGTCCATATTGAACTGCTCTATTTTACTACTCCATTATCACTTAGTACAGAAGTTCCAGGCATTCTTAGAAAAAAAAAAAAAAAAAAAAAAGTGGTAAATTCCCAGCAAGTGTTTTGGACTTTTCATTAAATTCTAAAGCTTTCTCTTTTTTCTTTACACAGTTTTCCCAATATGAAACATGGCATTGCATTGTAATGGAAAAAAAAAGAAAAGATACCAAGAAGCATTTGTATGTATAGTCCACAGAAGAGGGACTCTGCCTGTTCTGTCATTGACTAGAACAATGCCTGGCACATAGAAGGCACTTGATATAACTCCTAATTGGTGATGGTGAACTGAATTTTCCCCCTCTGGTTTAGGGGTGATCCTCCAGAGGCTGTGTTTCCAGTTATATAGGCCAATAAATCTTAACAACTTAAACCAGTTCGAGTTCAGTTTTGTCATTTTCCATCCAAAATATCCTAATTGGTGTGAAACTCTACTCCCTTGGTTTCTTATAAGGTCCCATGTTATCCTGGTTCTCTTCTTTATTTCTTCTCTCTGGTCTCTCTGGCTCCTTCACTTCTGGTTGCCCTTGAATGCCAGTGTAGCCTATGTTGTTGCCTTCTCATTGTCTACACTGGTTCTTGACAATTTCAGCCAAGTTCACGACTACCACAGTAACACTATGATGGTTCCCTACACTGTATGGTTTGTCAGAATGTTCTTGTAAAACCCTAGATTTGTGTATCCAATTGTACATCTCTGCTTGAGTCTCAAGGGCCACTCACATTATGTATGTCCAAAACCAAACACATGGTGTCAAAACCCATATCACCTCCTATATTTTGTTTCTGGCTAATAGAGTTACCATCAACCCAAAAATCTGCCCTCTGCTTCACATGGGTTTAGTTACTAAATTCTAAGGGTTTTCTCCCCTCGTTCTCACATACTTAATAATCCCCCTCTAATGAGTCATTTATAATTTCCCGGGTATGCTAGTTTCATAGTTCTGTGTGTTCAATTGTACCGTTTGTTTACCCTGGCCTTTCTCATTCTACTTAGCGAACTCCCTCTTATTCTCTGAGATAAGAATCCAGGTACATATTCCCTCTCCTGTGCACCTTGCTCTTTATGTCTCCTGCACCTGTCCGTTGCTCTTTCCTGTGCTCAGTACTAAATAGCTGACATTAGCTGAGTACTTAATGAAACCAGTAACCAAAGGGTTAATGGGACTACTCACAGCTGCAGACTAATAAGTGCAGCTGCAACTTTTTACTCAGACTTTTTTCATACCTTTTAAGTCTTTCTGACACTCCAAGAGGTGGATTTGAGGCTTGCCCTCCAGTCTCCTTGTTTGGCTGCCTCTCAAACGCCCTCCTTGCTACATACTCAATGATTGTCTTTCCTGCGAATTGGGCGGATGAACTTGGATTTGATTACATTACTATGTGCCAGGCATTGTTCTTGGTGCTTTACATGTATTAACTCATTTAATTTGATGAGGTAGGTGCTAGTCCTAGCCCTACATACCCCGGGGGAGAAAACTGAGGTACAGAGAGGTTAAGTGATTTGCTCCAGGTGGTAGAGCTGGGACAGCGGGCAGTCTGGCTCCAGACCCAGTGCACTCCTGCTGCTGCACTGGAGGGGAGGAAGGAGCGCCTGAATGAACCCATAGATTGACTTATTAATTTGTATGTGTTTCATTCAAAGGATGTCTTACCCCTAGAAGGCACTCAGAATACAAATATTTGGAGAATTAATGAATCCCAAACCAGTTGACTAACCAGAGGCATAGCATTTGTTTAATGCTATGGAAAGTCAATAAATACATGTTTTAGGAAGATTGATGCCTATTTCAATGACTTAGTAGCTTATTTATCACATATTTGGAGTATTTTAATTGAAAACCTTAAAGTAATAGGGCTGAGGATATACCTCTCTCCCTCCAAAAATATTTTTTAGCTTTTCAGCTCTTTTTCAAAGTCTACAGTTTTTTATGCAAAGTGAAATAGCTGTAAATCATGAATTTTGCCTCAAGTATTTTTTCTACCCTTTCAAATGATAGCTTGAGTTTAGAATCATCGCACTAGGGGCGCCTGGGTGGCTCAGTCGGTTAAGCATCCGACTTCAGCTCAGGTCATGATCTCGCGGTCCGTGAGTTCGAGCCCCACGTCGGGCTCTGGGCTGATGGCTCGGAGCCTGGAGCCTGTTTCCGATTCTGTGTCTCCCTCTCTCTCTGCCCCTCCCCCGTTCATGCTCTGTCTCTCTCTCTGTCTCAAAAATAAATAAACGTTAAAAAAAAATTAAAAAAAAAAAAAGAATCATCGCACTAGGGTGTGGGAAGGCCTCCAGAGGCCCTCCGGTACAGCCTTGCCGGAATATAGGATTGTCTTCTCTCTGATCTTTGTCTCTCATTTCTAGGTTCACAGATGAGCCCACAAAATGACAGGTTTACAGGCTGGATTTGAAAAGTCATTTCCTGTGTGTCTGTAATATTTTGGTTCCCAGGGTCTGGAACTCCTGTTCCTTTCCCTGTGTTTACCATTTTCTGAAAAAGAAAAAAAAAACAGAGTGTTTGGTGCATATTATTGAAGTAAAAGTGCAGTTCCATTCCTGGCATAAGTACCTGTCTCTCTTTCTAGTGGGACCAAAATTCTAGCAACCTTCTCTAGTGCACGCTGGGGAACCTGCATTAACATTTTAAATTTAGAAACTGCAATGGAGTCACAAAAGTCACTTCCTGAGAAGGAGGTGATTTGCCTGCAAGCAGAGTTACAAGCAAGAGCCAACTTGGAATTAACTCCTCTGAGGCTCACATGCCAGGAGGAGCTTAAGACCCTTTTGCTAGTTTTTGCTGGCTTTCAGTTTGGACACACACGCACGCACGCGCGCGCGCACACACGCGCGCACACACACACACACACACACACACACACAGGATTTAACAGTCAATAGAACCTTCCTTTCCTCTTTTTACCAAGTTCTGCTTCAGGCCTTCCCCTCCAACCCTCTCCTCAACTGCAAAAAGTGGCCTACTTAGTAGTAAAATTTCTTCCATAACATCTGGAATCCACATGTCCAAAATGTAAGGCGTAAACTCTTCATTTTTTTTTTCTTTTAATTTAGGCTTAATTACTTGAGCTCCAAATCCTGCCTGTCCCTGCCTCCCTCCATACCAAACTAATTAGAACAATTATCTGAGCCATCCATGGCTACCGATCTGTTAAAGCCTGTTATTGAGGTTAACAAATGAGAGGGTTAATTTCTCTAGATTGCTCCATAGTTGGCGAAGAAAGATAACAAGGCTTTACATTAGTAGAGTGCTTATGAGTTTTCAAGCTATTTTTTCTCAACACCAAACTGCCACCCAGGAGAAGAGCTTACTTTGGGGTTCCAGCCTGTCTGGAGGTAAGTGACTTAATTCAGAACTGAAGCACTTGGAATTCAGGACTACTTGTGAAAGAGGGTCTCTCCCCGCCTGGCTGCTTCCACTGTGTAAAAAAGGTTTTGATGTTTTTTAAAGGAAATAGGATTGCCAGGTAGTAACCACTGGTGCCAACTTGGAGCTGTTGACTTAAAGCCTTAAACAGTAAGCTGCTTTTTATAGATAATTAGACCAAGGCCCTGTATATTTTTAACTTAAATTCATCCAGTCACTTTGGCTAATTATAAATTACCCTGGTTTTTCTATTCTTTTTCTACATTTGTTTCCCCTGTAACAGTAGCAAGGCTATCCTATGTCAGTCTTACTGGGTAGCTAAACTGGAGTTCTTTTTTATTTTATTTTTTTTTACGTTTATTCATTTTTGAGAGACAGAGCGCAAGTGGGGGAGGGGCAGAGAGAGAGGGAGACACAGAATCTGAAGCAGGCTCCAGGCTCCCACCTAGCAGCACAGACCCCAATGCGGGGCTCGAACTCACAAACCACGAGATCATGACCTGAGCCAAAGTCGGATACACAACTGACTGAGCCACCCAGGCACCCCTAAACTGGAGTTCTTAATGTAATCTTTTTGCCCTGGAGGGTTTTTTTTTAGATCACATAGCCTAGTGTTGAATTTTCTTTTCTTTCTTTCTTTCTTTTTTTTTTTTTTAAAGCCCAAGAGAGTTCGTTGAAAAAAGGATTCGGTTTTCCTAGTATTACCACGATTTCAACTAATTTTTCCAACAGAGATTTGTGAAAATGTGATAAAAAGTGATGGCGAACAGGTTTTCAACTGCCTCACTTAAGTGCCAAAGGTAAGAAAAAAAATCCTTACGTCACAGAAGCACAGAAAACAAAAACTTACATGTTTTCTTCACTGCAAATATATTTTGTCTTTTTTCAAGGACAGGATCTATGGTTACACCAAAAATACAATAACAATTGAGTATATTCAAGACACATTGTTCCAATTAATTCTCATAACATTGATATATAAATTGTTTTAATAGTAATGTTCATTCAAAAACATTTATTTTTTAAATTTATTAGTATTATTAAAATTTTTTAATGTTTATTTTTGAGAGAGAGAGAGAGCATGAGTGGGGGAGGAGCAGAGAGAGAGGGAGACACAGAATCCAAAGCAGGCTCCAGACTCTGAGCTGTCAGTACAGAGCCTGATGTGGGGCTCAAACTCACCAACCATGATGTTTAACTGACTGAGCCACCCCGATGCCTGTCTTCATTCAAAAAGAACATTTCTGATTATGAAAATGATACATGCTCATTGTGGAAGTTCTGGGAAAAAAATAAAATGAAATAAGAAAATAGAAATCACTTTTAGCAGAGACATTCACTGGTAACATTTTGATACAGAATATTTTCTTAGAGTTTTTTTTTCTATGCATATATGCACATATTCTAAACAACATAGATATTCCATATTTTACTTCACATTAAGCATTATCAATTCCCTTAAAAATTCTTCAAAAACCTATTTTTATTTTCATTTCTCTAATGGACATTAAAATTATTTCTGTATTTTTCACCACTATAAATAACGCTAAGATGAGTATCTTATAATTAAGTATTTGGTTGTAGAATTCGATTATAGAACTACTTTTGTAAGAATTTGAGTCATATGTAAAGATCTAGTTTCCTTGACTTAATGCTCTTAACCTCTTGAGACCACATTTCAACAAATATTTTAAAAGTTTTTGTACATCTCCCTGAACTCCTACACGTTAAGTCTCTTGCCAGAAACCAGCTCTTTATAACAGCAATTTGGCGTTCCTAATATGTCCTCTTTTTAGCTGCTCTGAAATACCACGTTTCTTTTTAGACTGCTCCCAAAAGCTACTCAGATTCCAAAAAGCTACTCACCAGGGCTCAAATTGAGAACCTGGTTATTTTGCCTTCAGCAAAAGGAATTTGTGGCCACTCTGAACTAAAGACAGATTTAGAGGTGGAAAAAGGACTGCGGGTGGGGGGCGGGGGGAATAATAAAGCAGACTGGGCTTTCCCCCCCACCCCATTCTACCTTATTGACCATGTAATTGCAATTAACAGAGAAGGACCTTAGGTGGAGCCAAAGGCTACTGGAGAAATCCCCTCCGCACTCAGGCAAGCCGTGCCTCTCAGATTCCGCCAGGCAGCTGGCTTGCCTGGCTGCGGGACACATCCAGAGCCAGCCAACCTAGGAGGGCGAGTGCCAGGAGGCACCTCCTCTCAAAGAAAGGAAAGAAAAAAAATGCCTTCTTATCATGGTTTGTGGAATTGGGGAAATTCCACAACCAGAGCTCCCAGTAAAGCTTTACCAGAGGCTTACAAACAAGGCAGACTCCCAAGAGAGGAGCTCCCTGGGAGAAGTAGCATTATCCTCACTCTCATCTTGTCACTTAATCACACTTATATTGTTACCTCACTGCTGGGCACATCTTTTCTTCCTCACTGGATTCGGAGCTGCTGGAGAGTCCGCAGGGCCTTACAGTTCTCGTGGAACAAACCCGCGGACCCAGCCCAAAGCAATACAGTTAGAAGTTGTTTAATAACTAATTGCATACATGAACCAACACTTAGCATCTTAGAGCAGTGCGTTATCAGGTCTTTTCCTGCCTATTTTTTAATACCTTTTTAAAAAAATGTTTATCTATTTTTGAGAGAAAGAGAGCGAATGAGTAGGTGCAGAGACAGAGAATCCCAAGCAGGCTCTGCCCTGCCAGCAGAGAGCCTGATGCGGGGCTCGAACTCACACACACTGTGAGATCATAACCTGAGCCAAAGTCAGATGTTCAACCGACTGAGCCACCCAGGTGCCCCTTCCTGCCTATTTTTGATGGGGGATTGAGCAAAGTAACCTGGTCCTGGAAAGAGGACCAGGAAAGAACAGTTCACCAAGGTCTTTATTTCCCTGGGCTGGTTCTGAGAAAGTGAACCAAGCCCAATTCTGATTCCTGTACTTCAGTGAATCCAATGATTGATAATCTTCAATTAACTGAGATCCTCTCCCACTTCCTCAATTTTGAGGGAAAGAAATAAAAAATAGGGATTTTTATTTTTTCTTAAATAAATAAAACCATTTCTCAGTGTTGGCCATGGACTAGGTATAAATCCATCTCAGTCTCCTAAACCTTCCCCATCAATGTTTCCAGAAGTTTGTTCCAAGAAAACTGCTTGCAGATGCTCTGAGAAAAGGTTTCCACAAAGTCTAGGATTCTTCCCTTCTAGGTATCCACAATGAGTGTGAGTGTTACAAAGGTTCTTAGGTGTCATTCAGTTATGAAGCCTCTGTCTTCTCTACCCCAGAGTCTCAAACTTACCAGAACTATTTTGAATACAACCAGAATTATTTTGAAGAGCAGCTGGTAAAACTTTATGGAATGAACTTGGAGACATGCTGCTCTCCGCCAGGTGGAATGACAATACTCATTTGGGTTTACAGTGGGCGGAGGGGGGAATTGGTCATTGATTATTCAAGGCGTAACTTCAGTAGAGACTATTTGCTAAATTATTTTTCAAAATAGTTGTAGGCTCAAAGATATTTTATTTTTTTTATTTTTTTTATTTTTTTTATTTTTTATTTTTATTTTTATTTTTCCCAATATATGAAATTTATTGTCAAATTGGTTTCCATACAACACCCAGTGCCCATCCCAAAAGGTGCCCTCCTCAATACCCATCCCCCACACTCCCCTCCCTCCCACCCCCCATCAACCCTCAGTTTGTTCTCAGTTTTTAAGAGTCTCTTATGCTTTGGCTCTCTCCCACTCTAACCTCTTTTTTTTTTTTTTCCTTCCCCTCCCCCATGGGATTCTGTTAAGTTTCTCAGGATCCACATAAGAGTGAAACCATATGGTATCTGTCTTTCTCTGTATGGCTTATTTCACTTAGCATCACACTCTCCAGTTCCATCCACGTTGCTACAAAAGGCCATATTTCATTCTTTCTCATTGCCACGTAGTATTCCATTGTGTATATAAACCACAATTTCTTTATCCATTCATCAGTTGATGGACATTTAGGCTCTTTCCATAATTTGGCTATTGTTGAGAGTGCTGCTATAAACATTGGGGTACAAGTGCCCCTATGCATCAGTACTCCTGTATCCCTTGGGTAAATTCCTAGCAGTGCTATTGCTGGGTCATAGGGTAGGTCTATTTTTAATTTTCTGAGGAACCTCCACACTGCTTTCCAGAGCAGCTGCGCCAATTTGCATTCCCACCAACAGTGCAAGAGGCTTCCCGTTTCTCCACATCCTCTCCAGCATCTATAGTCTCCTGATTTGTTCATCTTGGCCACTCTGACTGGCGTGAGGTGATATCTGAGTGTGGTTTTGATTTGTATTTCCCTGATAAGGAGCGACGTTGAACATCTTTTCATGTGCCTGTTGGCCATCCGGATGTCTTCTTTAGAGAAGTGTCTATTCATGTTTTCTGCCCATTTCTTCACTGGGTTATTTGTTTTTCGGGTGTGGAGTTTGGTGAGCTCTTTATAGATTTTGGATACTAGCCTCAAAGATATTTTTAAAAGAAATGCAAGTTAATACTACTAAGGGATACTATTTCTCACTAAGTAGGTTAGAAAAGTTACACTTGACAATACACTCCGGTAAGGATGTGAGGACACAGCATTTTCATACAATGCAAGTAGGAGGGCAAAGTGATCTAAACCCTATGGTGAGCAATTTGCCAAAAGCTACAGAAATAACAAAAATATTTACCTGTTGACCCAGAAATCTCACTTCTGGGAATTTATCCTTTAGTTATGCCTATATATGTACATTATGATAGATGTACAAGGTTATTTATTGAAACATTACTTATAATAGCAAAATGTGGGAATGAATTCAAATGGCATGAGGGACTGGTTAAATAACTATGGTTTATCTACACAATGGAATAGTATTCAGTAGCAAAAATAAGGAAAAAATAAATTCTCTGGATGGATATGGAAAGAGATCCAGCATATACTATAAAATGCAGGATATAAATTTATTTTATATAAAATATATAAAAATGGAGGTATATAAACATGTATAAAATGTATTAAAAAGATATATATATATATATATATATATATATATACACATATATATATAATGCTACTGTTTATTTTTTGTGTAAGAAAGGGGATGATAAGAAAATATCTTCATCAAACAATGGAATGTTATTCAGCACTAAAAATAAAATGAATGAGCTATCAAGCCATGAAGACATAGAAAAAACTTAAGTGCATGAGGCAAGTCAATCTGAAAGGCTATATACTGTATGATTCCAACTGTATGACATTCTGGCAAAGGCAAAACTATGGAGACAGTAAAAAGATCAGTGGTTGCGAGAAGTTGGAGTGAGTGGGAGGGATGAATAAGTGGAACACAGGGAAATTTTAGGGCAGTGAAAATACTCGATATCTTATGATGTTGGATACATGTCATTACACATTTGCCCAGACCCATAATGTACAACACCAAGAGTGACCTGGAATGTAAACTATGGACTCTGGGTGATTATGTTGTGTTGATGTAGCTTCATCACTTGTAATAGATGTACTACTCTGGGGCAGGGGGTATACGGGAAAAATCTGTACCTTTCCTTAATTTTGCTATGAACTTAAGTTCATAGCAGGTTTAAAGTAGGTTTAAACCTACTCTTTAAAAAGTCCTTTAGAAATATATAGAATCACGTGTGCTCGTGTTTGTATGAGGTAATACTGTAACGACACAGAAGAAACCAAAATAAGTGCCCTGTAGAGGACAGGGAAAGTTTGGCGTGACAACTAGTGACAATGTTGAGCTTTACCTAAGCCCTGTGCTCCAGAAAACCGTGAAAGCTAAGAAATCCCCCAACCCTTTTGCGTCCCAGGAAATAGCAAAGGACCCTCCTCCTGTCTGAAATAAGACCTACTTCATCCTTCCTCCCATAAGACTCCTGTGGATGACTCCCTTGTTGACCTGCTCCTTCCTTCTCTTTAAGACATCCCTCATTAATGAACAGTCTCCCTATTATAATAGCCAGAATAAAATTATCTCTTTAATTATCCAGTGCCTTTTCACAACAAGCATAGGGACAGAGGTCAAAGACTTCTTGGGGTAAACCTTTTTCTATCATTTTGATGTTCAAATGATGCGACTGCATGGGCCACTTGAAAAATTTCTAATTTAATTTAAAATACAAAACAGGCAAAAGATACTTTTGATAAACGAGTGGCTAACTTGAAAGCGCCATTAAAGAATACCTCGGTCTGGGGCGCCTGGGTGGCATTGTCCATTAAGCTTCCGACTGTGGCTGAAGTCGTGATCTCACGCTCCTAAGTTCGAGCCCCACATCGGGCTCTGTGCTGACAGCTTGGAGCCGGAAGCCTGCTTCAGATTCTGTGTCTCCCTCTCTCTGCTCTTCCCCCGCTCACGCTCTCTCTCTCTCTCAAAAATAAATCAACATTAAAAAAAAATTAAAAAAAAAAAAAAAGAATACCTCGGTCTGGCATCCCCAGTTCACTATTTCAGGATAGAAGTATGTCCTGCTCTTCATCCTTCTCTATTGTCCAATGAGGTGCTGGCTTGCTGACACTTTGCAGGCTTTTCTTCCCTTATAAGTACATTTGTAATGAAAGAACATGGAGAGAAAGGAAAAAGAGGGAAAAGGCAGGAAGCTGTTCTGGCCTCTCCTGTATAATTTTTGAACCTGTGGTTGATAAAATTCCTTAGTTTGAACCCACAGTCTTTCCTCCTACCACAGAAAAAACAAAAAAAGTCATTTTCTCTTTTTTTCCTCCACGTATTCCTGTCCTTTGGGTCTTCTTTTGCCTTCCGCCTTCAGTTTTAATTAATGTTGTGGAAACCTGAGCTACATGTCCCTCGTGCATGGTCACTTCCTCCCAGTTGCTGTGGCAACTTGCATGCGGTGGCCTTGCTTTGAAGACAAGTCATAGGAGGGGGTACTGCAGTTCCCTGGAAGGGAACCTGGATCAATGGGTGACCACGAGGAGCAAACTTCCCTGGAGACCTGGACCGTTCATACTAAAACTGTTACATGAGAGAAAAAGAAACTTCTTTTATAAACCATTGTACGATTAACTTTATTCAAGTGGACACAGTTTCTCCTCAAGGGAATTGAAAGGGTTGCATTAGATAATCTCCAAGAAGCTTCCCAGTGCTAATTTATGTGAATCAAAGGCTAATTTTGCCACCTTAAAGGGTCAGAGAGGCTTTGAACCATAGCTGTGTTTATAGAGCATATCATCATGCACAGCTGAGATGCATTTGCTACTCTAGAGCCTAATGGATAAGACCTGAACTTTGGGTTCAGCCTCATAAATCCAGTTCCCGGCCTTGCTCCTTACCACCTGTGACCTTGGGCAAATTGCTGAGGCTATTTGAGTCTCACTTCCTTATCTATAAAATTCAGATAAACTTAGGAACTGTTTCACTACCTGAGATAATCCAGGAGAAGTTCCTGACTAATAATAAACACTCAAATTGTAGTTGTTTTTATCATTGTTGTTAACGTTGTTGTTATCACGACCTTTGTTAAGAACGTACACCCCAACTGTAGCAATTTTGCATGGGCCAATCTTATCCAAATTCTGATTACCTGCTTTCTGTCATCATTTTAAAGAATTAATGGACAAAAAACATCGCAACAGATTGAAATCACTGTGAAGAGTGAGGTGAATGGTTGTGGTAGTGGTATCTACTCTTTGCCTGTGTGTGGTTCTCTCCTGTGTCCTGGGAGTATGGGAGACTACTGCCCAGCCTTTTTGGCAGTTGGGCAAGACATCGTGACTAGTTCTCGTCAAGGGGCAGTGAGTCAAAGTGATGGATATAAATAACATCTGGTGCAAGGGATTTCAGAGCATATGGGAATTCTCCCTCATCTCTTTCCCTAAAGCCACTGGTTGATCCAATAGCGTCATACAATGATGGAGCCCTCGTCAACCTGGGCCCTTGAATGACTGTATGGAGCAGGTCTATTTCTCACCCTCAACCTCTGACTAACGCACATTGGACATGTGGAATAAGAAATAAATTTGTTGTGCTGACACTGAATATGCTATCACATTACCTTCATTCCCCCCTAAAATAATAAGTAATGACCAAGTTGCCATAATATTCAGAATACTTAAGCTTTTGCACTGAAAGGTCAAAGGGCCCACATTTGCCAACTATGATGGCCCCTGCTGGAAATTTCCATGATTAAAATACCTAAAGCGATTTAAAACATAGAAAATGTTACTTCATTAATGGAAGTATGGCAATAGAAAGTTTCCAGGAGTGATTAATAAAGAAGATCTATGTTTAGAGCCCCTAGTAGTAGAGAGAAAAGCTATTATTATTTCTTACTGAGCATATTGAGATGATTTTTTTTAATGTATATGAATTGCCTAGTGGTTAAGAATACCCTAACTCTGGGGCACCTGGGTGGCTCAGTCAGTTAAGCCTCAGACTCTTGATTTCCACTCAGGTCATGATCTCACAGTTTGTGAGATCTGCCTTGGGTTCTGCACTGAGAGCACCGAGCCTGCTTGGGATTCTCTCTTTCCCTCTCTCTCTGCCCTTCCCCCAAGTGCCCTTTCACACACTCTCCTCAAAATAAACAAACTTTTTTTTTTTAAAAAAAAAGTATACCCCAATTTTTTTTTTTAACGTTTATTTATTTTTGAGACAGAGAGAGACAGAGTATGAACGGGGGAGGGGCAGAGAGAGAGGGAGACACAGAATCGGAAGCAGACTCCAGGCTCTGGGCCATCAGCCCAGAGCTGACGCGGGGCTCGAACTCACGGACCGCAAGATCGTGACTTGAGCTGAAGTCGGATGCTTAAGCGACTGAGCCACCCAGGCGCTCCAAGTATACCCTAATTCTTACTCTCAATTCAGACCGCCTAGATACAAATCTTGACTTCACTTCTTGTTTTGAGCAAGTTACTTAATTTCTCTGGCCCCCAGTTTCCTCGTTTATAAAGTGGTTTAATACACCTCACTTATACAGTTGTTATAAGGAATAAATGAATTAATATATATAAAGCTTTTAGAATGTACATGACACAGAGTGTCTTATATAAGTATTGGCTATTATATTGATGATTCTTTCTTTCTTTCTTTCTTTCTTTCTTTCTTTCTTTCTTTCTTTCTTTTTGAGAGAGAGGGCACAAGTGAGGGAGGGGTAGAGAGAGAGGGAGGGAGGGAGAGAGAATCCCAGGAGGGGCAGAGAGGGAGAGAGAGAGAAGCAGGGCTTACCCAAAGCGGGGCTTGAGCTCAAGCTCACAAACCGTGAGATCATGACCTGAGCCAAAGTCCAATGCTTAACCAACTGAGCCACCCAGGTGCTCCCTGATGATTATTTCTAATAACTGTAATGATTTCTGAAATCAGAAATTATGCCATGGGGTGCCTGGGTGCCTCAGTCGGTGAAGCATCCAACTCGTGGTTTCAGCTCAGGTCATGATCTCACAGTTTTGTGAGTTTGAGCCCTATGTAGGGCTCTATGCTGGCCAGCAGGGAGCCTGGCTGGAATTCTCTGGGTCCCTCTCTCTCTGCCCCTCCCCCACTTGCACTTATCTGTCTCTCTCAGGATAAATAAATAAACTTTAAAAAACAGGAAAAGAAAGAAATTACACCATATTACCCTGCCATAAGAATAGGCTGATAAGTCATTGACACAGACTAGAGAACCCAGAAATAGATTCAGGGCAGGATGGCTATCCACTTGGTTTGTATGTTGTCCCTGCAGACAGTATCTGTTGTGGTCCATCCGTGTCCATCCTGTTTTTGCTGTTTATATTTTAAATATATCCCTGGTCTCAGGACATAGAAATTTAGTATATGGCAAAATGTGGTGCTTTGACTCAGTGGCTAAAGATGATTTATGTCACATATATTGCTAACAGACACCTTGCTATATGTTTGGTAAAATAAAGGGAGACTGTTACCTTATACTCTAGAGACCTAAATTTCAGATGGATTTGAGACTTGACTGTAAAAAACTGTAATAATGGAAATGTATCTCTACATGTTGGGAAGACTTTTAGCAGGAAACACAGATGTTATAAAATAAAGATATGTAACTACTCAAATTAAAAAAAAAAAGAACCATAGTGTGAAAAAAATTTAATTAAAAAACATATAAAAATATTTAAAAAATAGAGTAGAAAAGATACCACAAATTTGATAGACAATGATAGATTAGGCAAACTATTTCCAAAACATGTGAAAATGAAGGGCTACTTGTTTTACTACATAAAAAGTTAAAAAATAAATAAAAAAAGAGTAGCCTAACAGAAAACGGACAAAGAATGTAAACAGGCAGTTCATGTAAGAGCAAGTCCAAGATTTGTGTTCGCCACTAAATACAGAAAAAGATGCCAAGGTGCCTGCCTCATGAGGAGTCAGGGAATTGCAAATTAAAGTAACAATAAGATATCTCTTTATAGAATTCAGATTGGCAAAAATAAAAAAAGAAAGATGACAGTTACTGTTTTCAGAAATATGTGGAAAGGGGCACTCTTATACATTGGTAGTGAAATTGTGAATTACTACAGTATTTTGGAGAGCAAACTACAAATTTATATATATATGTATATATATAATTTTATATATACAATTTTATATAATATATATATTTATATATATTATATATATATACTTTATATATATATACTTTATATATATATACTTTATATATATATGTATATATATATATATACTTTTCCTAGCAATCTTACTCACAAGAGGAATTTTCCCATTTAAATAAGAGCACCAGTATGAAAGGTTAGATAAAGGGGCATCTGGGTGGGTCAGTTGGTTGAGCATCCGACTTCAGCTCAGGTCATGATCTCACAGTTCCTGGGTTCAATCCCTGGGTTGGGCTCTGTGCTGACAGCTCAGAGCCTGGAGCCTGCTTCAAATTCTGTGTCTCCCTCTCTCTCTGCCCCTTCCCTGCTTTTGCTCTGTTTTTCTCTGTCTCTCAAAAATAAATAAATAAATGTTAAAACGTTTTTAAGAAAAGAAAAAAAAAAAGGAAACATGTACAAGGATGCATCCTTGCTTGTCATTGGAAAAAAACTTTTAAGTGCCACAATAAAGATAACACATATAATATCCCATTGACATAAGTTGGTATATAGATATATGAGATGCAAAAAAGGATGGGCACCAAAATGTTAACAGTGGTTATCTCAGGCAGGTAATGAGATTTCAGATCATTTTTTATTTTCTTCCTTATATGGTCATATATACATATATATATTTAAGTTTATTTCTTTATTTTGAGAGAGAGAGAGAGAGAGAGCGAGAGAGAGAGAGAGAGAGAGAGAGCATGTGCGAGTGGGGGAGGGGGTGAGAGAGGGAGACAGAGAATCCCAGCAGATCTGCACTGCCAACGCAGAGCCCTATGTGGGGCTCCATCCTGTGAACTGTGAGATCATGACCTGAGTGGAAATCAAGAGCCAAAGGCTTAACTGTCTGAGCCACCCAGGCACCCTGTTCATACAATGTTTTTAGAATTTTCAAAATGTATTATTTATATAAACAGAAAAACATGAAACTATGTTCATTGTAGGAAAAATAAACGAATGAAGATCCTTAACAAACTTTGGGGTAAGTAGATATTAATTTAGGGAGGAACTTGAAATGCTGCCATAGACTTAGGTAATATTGAATAACTCATAACTTATTGAAATTTGATTTAAAACAATAAGAATATTTAAGTATCTTTTAAAGATTTTTTTCCAGTTTTCTACCTGAGACAATAAAATATAGCAAAAACCTCAGTTCACTTAAATGGAGATTTTGTTATTGAGAGAGAAACTTTTCACTGTAATTCAAAAGAACAGTATTTGTTAAAAGATATATTTTCTTTGCATGCTTTTAATAAAATCTTTTATTTTTCTTTCTTCAATGGCCCACATCCTTATATCCTGATGTTTACATCATATTTGGAGACCAGCTAATTTAATGGTTTTATTTCCCCACCCTGCTTCTTTAAATTTGAGTATGGTACTCTGTGGTAATCAAATGACTACAACAAATTTACTGTTAGACCACTTCGTTGTGACCTCAACACAAAGCATTTACGGTATTTTCAGTTGTCGTCTTGTGAGTCCATTCTTGTGTATGTGTAACTTCTTTTCAACAAGTAAAAAGCTGCTCATAAAAGTTAAATCACAACCCTGGAAGGAACACTACCTCTTACACAAAAAAAAGAGGTATAATAGGGAAAGGACAGTTAGCAGTGAAAGTGCTGTCAGAACAAACCCATGAGTGATTAGACACAGTGAGATAGGGCACTGTTTCAAATAGCTAAACTAGACACATATACCACATTTTTCTCCTTTCTGGCTCCCTAGGGCTTCTACATTCCAGCCCGCTTACCATTGTCTACCCACTCAGTCTTTTCTTTCTTTGAAACATCTTCGTGGTTTTCTTGAGTATTCTGTTCTAGCAACTTTTCTTTCACAAGGAGAGGCTTATTGGTATCTGGTTTTAACAAATGTATTCTCTCTTCACTGACCACTTTTTTTTTAATGATTATTTATTTTAAGAGAGAGAGAGAGAGAACACACACACATGCATGTTCAATTGAGCAGAGAAGGGGCAGAGAGAAGGAAGAGAGGGAATCCCAAGCAGGCTCCTAGCTGTCAGTACAGAGCCCAGTGTGGGACTTGAACTCACTAACCATGAGATGGTGACCTGAGCCGAAATCAAGAATTGGACGCACCGAGCCACCCAGGCGCCCTGACCACAGTTTTGAAAACCAAAAGGTATAGACCAGGCAGAATTTCTGGAGCACTCTCTATTCCTCGAGAGGAACATATTAGTATGGAACCCTAGTCAGGTCAGCGCTAGACAGCTTCATTCCTAGTCTGGCCAGAAGCCTCACTTTACTATGGCTGGTGTGTAGGGCACTCCCTTGCTCCCTGACCGAGACCCAATCTGCCTTTCTAGAGGCAAGAAAACTTATACTAAAGTTAAAAAAAAAAAAATCTGCAATACCTCTCCAATAGGGAAGTTGTGAAACTTAAACCATGTTTTTATAGCACTTTCCAACCCATTGCTGAAAGAGCTGTGGAAATCCAATGTTAGTCTTTTCTCTATGGCTATTGTGACTCATAAGATTCAGTGATGCAACAGATAAACAATAATCAAGATAAGTTTGAGATCTGATATGCCTTAAAGAAGGAAAGAATTGTCATCTATCTCTCCTTAACAAAAATCTTATTCAAGGGCTCTCTATAATGACGGGGTATCAACCCTTTCTCAAATCAGAGAGTCTGTTTTGATGTTTTGGAACATTCTAGCTGCTCTCTGCAGTTTCCTTATTGACGAGGGCTAGCAGGCTTTCCAAGAGGGTCTTATCTGCAAGCTGCAGCAGTGGCTCAGGGAGCTGCCGAACAGGTTCAGTGGGATCGCACAGCTGCCTGGGAGCGGGAAGCCAGACTGGGTGAACTCCCTGCTTTCTTCTTTCAAGGCCTGCAGGCTTTGACCTGTAAATAGGTGCCTAAACAGGGTCTAATCTATCACACAAATATGCCTTAGCAAGAGTGGTAATGCCCCTTATTACCTGGCTTAGCAACAATCCCAAGACATCTATTTAGAGAAGAGCTTGCATAAATTGCTATACTTGAAGCTATGCCTGGTATTTCTATAAAACCCTCTTAAGAAATGGTATAATGATTCAAATTTTGTTTCTAGCAGCCAATGGGAACAAGTCCCTTCCTATGACCCCAGCTCTCAAGAGCAGCCTTAAAATGGCAAACCAACACTGTGCACTTGATGGGTGTCCTTTAGGCTGAGCTTAAGTATTCAGTTCTTGGGGATTGTGTTTTTACTCATGTGAGATGATTTTTACCATCTCTACCCACCATGATATGATCTTAACGCTTCCATTAAAAAACATATTTTAATTTATAGGGTTCAGAGACTTTGGTTTTAATTTATGGGAAAAACTCTCTAAAATTGGAATGATCGTGGACGTTCATGGTTGGAAAGTAAATTCCTAGCTAAGATTTGCTCTTTTATTGCTAAAATGGAGACAGATTGGGTAAAAAAACGAGAAGTGCTATGAATATGGAAATTATTATTATGAAAGCCATTGGTAGCTTATTCGGGAGGAGAGTAATTAGAAGGGAAGTTAGGACTTTCATTCAACAAATATTATAAATATTTTTAATATTTCCAGCGGTTAGCACTTTCTAATAACAAAAGCCCTTATCAGAATAGCATTTTTCCTTTGAAGTGGAGGGTAACAACTGGGTCATTCTGTTCTGTCATGTCAAGTCGCAGCTAATTACCTTGCATGATATAAACTATTAAAACATTATCTTCCTGAATGTGCATTTTATTGATTATGTTAATGTTAATATTCTATAAAGCAAAACAGAAGTTATATTTACAAGTTATTTTATTTTATTATTTTTTAAATGTTTATTTATGAGAGAGAGACAGACAGAATGTGAGTGGGGGAGGTGCAGAGAGAGGTGGGGACACAGAATCCCCAGCAGGCTCCAGGCTCTGAGCTGTCAGCCCAGAGCCTGACACAGGGCTCAAACTCATAAACCTCAAGATCATGACCTGAGCCAAAGTAGGACACTTAACTGACTGAGCCACCCAGGCACCCCTACAAGTTATTTTTAAAACATTTGGCATTTAATATGCAAAGCAAAATACCCTCTTCTTAAGAGATATATCTTAATAGAATTGGCTTCATTGTGGTGGAAAATAGTTAATTATCCAATGTTAAACAATGACTTACTTACCCTTCTTTTTTAAAAAAAGACACTTTTGGAAGATGGTATTTAGGGGTTCTTTTTTTTTTTTTTTTTTAGATTTTTTTTTAACGTTTATTTATTTTTGAGACAGAGAGAGACAGAGCATGAACGGGGGAGGGGCAGAGAGAGAGGGAGACACAGAATCTGAAGCAGGCTCCAGGCTCTGAGCCATCAGCCCAGAGCCCGACTCGGGGCTCGAACTCACGGACCACGAGACATCGTGACCTGAGTTGAAGTCAGACACTTAACCGACTGAGCCACTCAGGCACCTAGGGGTTCTTATGCAAGTTGGAAGAACTTTACATTTGCTCTCATCATTAGCTTTGTGATAGAGGGAGGTGGCAAATATTATCAACTTTTCATGTTTAAAATAACTTGGTACAATTTTATTTTGTACTTACTAATTTTATTAAGTAATCTCTATGCCCAATGTGGGGCTGAACTCATGACCCTGACATCATGTAGATGCTCTACGTTCTATGGACTGAGCCAGCCAGGGGCCTGAAAAAGTTAAAAATAAAAATTTTTATATTAAATGACCAACTTTGAAGCAGTTTATTTTGTAACAACCTGAACCAGTAGATGCCCTATTTATTTATCCTACTATAAATAACTACAAGGTTTATTAGTGATACCATATTATGGACACTATGGATTTCTTAGAATGTCGTCCCAATTTTAGAAATCCCTTTTTTCTCACAGTCTCAGTCTGACTTATGTTTCTATGTCAAGACCACTGCCTTTTGGCTCACTCTTTTTCCATTTTTCCTTTCGTTCATTCATGCATTCATCCCCAACTGTTGACCATGTGCCATGCTCTGATAGAAATATTTGAGGAGCACCTGGGTGCCTCATTCGGTTAAGTGTCTGACTCTTGATCTTGGCTCAGGTCATGTCTCACGGTTCCTGAGATGGAGCCCTGTGCTGACAGCACAGAGCCTGCTTGGGATTCTCTCTCTCCCTCTCTCTGCCCCTCCCCTGCTTGCTGCACGTGCATGGGCACTCTCTCAAGATAAATAAATAAACTTAAAAAACAGTAGTATTTGAGCTGAAACTTGAAGAATAATTGGGGTTTTGTCTAAGCTTGTTCCCTGCCCCCACGGATCCTGCCTCATAGTCAGGGGGATAGAAAGTAGACAAGTAAAATATATCAATAAAAGTGACAATTACAGTTTGTGATCCCTGTTCTGACCAGAGACTCCTTTGTTGCAGTGACATTTAAGCTGAGACCTGAAGGATGAGCATCAGCCAGGCATGTACTCTGTGCAAAGAGGAATCCTCGTGCAAAGTCTGATGGGGAAGTGCTTTGCAGGTGTGAGAAACAGAAAGGTGACCAGCACGGCTGGAGGGGGAGTGGCAGAGCAGTGTAAGAGGATGGAAAAGCAGGCCCAGCCCGCATCATTCAGGCCCTCATAGGCTGAAGAAAGAAGTTTGGGATGTACTCTATGAGGAATATGACCTTAAAAAGCTTAAGGAGGGGAGGGTCAGGTGAGTGTGGATGGGAGAAGTGTCATGTTCAGGGTCAACAGAGAGTCAGATGCAAAGATACAGAGTCATGAAAAAGTGTGGCACGATTGTGAAAATTCAGGAAAGAAGATCACCTTTAGAATCTTGTATGGAGATGAATATGATGACTAAAGCAGTTTTCTGCACCAAACGAAAACGAAAAGCCTCTTAGGCCTCTAGTCAAAAACAAAAGCCTCTTTTTTTTTTTTTTTAAATTTTTTTTTAACATTTATTTATTTTTGAGACAGAGAGAGACAGAGCATGAACAGGGGAGGGGCAGAGAGAGGGAGACACAGAATCTGAAACAGGCTCCAGGCTCTGAGCTGTCAGCACAGAGCCCGACGCGGGGCTTGAACTCACGGACCGTGAGATCATGACCTGAGCCGAAGTCGGGCGCCCAACCGACCAAGCCACCCAGGCGCCCCAACAAAAGCCTCTTAAGTCCAAAGCCTTGGAACATTGCACTGTGCCAGTGAAAACAAACCCCTATTTTTGAAATTTACTTACCATGCTCAGAGGACATATTAAGCGAACCAAGAGGGCAACTTTGATCCATTGCTTATCTTTCAAAAGACAGAACAGTATCTTTCTCTTCCTTTTCTTTGGCCAAAGGGAATCAGGATCCGTTAGTGATCCTTCTACATTTTATAGACTCAGAAATGTCTGCCTCTCTAAAGTTTGCAGGAGATAATTTATGGTGCAAGTGTCCATTTCTATGTGTCAAAATTGCATTACCAAGATGGAATTTATATTTCTAGGATGTTTCAGTGTTCTGAGAGAAATGCATTACATTTTTCTAAATAACCTTTCATTTAATTATGAGTTCAATTTCAGCCTTTGTACTTGCTGTTATTCATCTTGCTGATGTTGATGAACACCTGTTCCACATCTTCCCGAAGGGAGATTTCTAGTGGGCTCTTCACTGCTTGCCTTTTTAGTTATAGCTCCTCTTCCTAATTCCTCTTTGCCTTTCTGTCTTGGCCTGTAACTGACTTGTTCACTTCTTTTCTCGGAAGTTTTAGCATACCAACCTCCCTGTGTTTCACCAAGAGCTGTTTTGGAATGTTTACCCAGGGAATTAGTTTATAGTTTGGCTCATTCTTTTGTTAACATAATGCTATGGAATGAAATCTTTGCTTCCCTTCAGCCTTGACAGGTCTTGGCAATAACTGCTACTTATTTCATTGTGATTTCCATTTGGGAGAAAAGCACTCACTTCTCTTTTCATACATAGTCTTGCTTCAGACATTCCTCCCAACAGGATGTTACAACTCTTCTTCCTTTTATCCAGGAGCGAACCCTCTATTCTTCTCAAAGCAGACCTTTTGCTGTTCCCAAGCACATTCTTTACTTTCCCAGCTCTGTGCCTTTCCTCATGCTGTTCCACTAGCAGGGATGCCTTTCTACTCATTTCTATGAGCCAACATTTGCTTCTTGCCTCCTTCACTAAGCCTTTTCAGAATGCTTTAATCAAAGGTCTTTGTTTGACTTCTCACTGGGCATTTTTCCCAAGCCCATGCAATGACCTGTTCAAATTTCCTGAGGACAACAGCTAGAAGCCACAAAATCATTCAGTAAATAGTTAAGTAGTGATTAGAGTGGGGAGAGCATGATGGAAGGGTCTAACATAGTCAATCTGCCATCAACCGCCAGACATTTTCCCCCCTCGGACAGTTGTCATACTGTCATAGTGTGGACTAGCTTGATGGAACGTTAGACTCTTAGCAGTTGGTAGCCAGGTTGGCCCTGCCGAGGGGAAAATATCCACCTCATTCTACCAGATAATCTCACTGAAGGAATGAAGGAAGAGCAACAAAATCAGTATATACCCAGGTAAATACAACAGACTATTCTTTTCCTCTTAAGTTTTTCAGAATGCATCTGATGGTTGAAAGTAACAATTACAACATTTTCTGATAGAATTTCAATGTGGATGTAAGAGATAAGATAATTATAATATAAAGAGAGGAAGAGGACCTGTATGTTGGTAGATTTCTACATTCTACTTGAAGTGGTAAAATATTGATTTTAAGTGGACTATGCAAAGGTAAGCATCCATACGATACCTCTAGAGAAACCACCAGCAACAAAAAAAGTTACACAACAGATAGAGTTAAAATCACCATACGTAAGTTGTAATGGAATACTAGCGGCGCCTGGGCGGCTCAGTCGGTTAAGCGTCTGACTTCGGCTCAGGTCATGAACTCTCAGTTCGTGAGTTCAAGCCCCACGTCAGGCTCTGTGCTGACAGCTCAGAGCCTGGAGCCTGCTTCGGATTCTGTGTCCCCCTCTCTGTATGTTCCTCCCCGGCTTTCACTCTGTGTCTCTCTCTATCTCTCAAAAATAAATAAAGATTTAAAAAAAATGGAATACTAAAAAGTGCTCAGAACCCTGAAAGAAGGGGGAAAAGGGAAAACAGATTAAGAGAGGGAATACACAGAAACTAAGTAATAAGGAGAGCATGAGTGGTTCAGTCGACTGGGCATCCCACTCTTGGGTTTGGCTCAGGTTATGATCTCACGGTTCGTGGGTTTATTGGGCCCATGTCAGGCTCCACGCTGGCAGTGCAGAGCCTGCCTGGGATTCCCTCCCTTTCTCTCTCTGCCCCTCCTCTACTCGCACACTCTCTCCCTCTCAAAATAAATAACTAAAAAGCTTTAAAAAAGAAAAAGAAAAGAAGTAATAAAATGGTAGAACTAAATCCAAACATGTAAGTAATTTTCTTAGATGTAAATGGCATGAACACTCTACGTTTCTTCCTGGAATAATTTTTCTTCTGCCTGAAGAACTTACTTGTTTAATTTTATTTTTTTTAATTTACATCCAAATTAGTTAGCATATAGTACAACAATGATTTCAGGAGTAGATTCCTTAATGCCCCTTATCCATTTAGCCCACCCCCCCTCCTACACCCCCCTCCAGTAACCCTCTGTTTGTTCTCCGTATTTATGAGTCTCTTATGCTTTGTCCCCCTCCCTGTTGTTGTTGTTTTTTTTTATTATTTTTGTTTCCCTTCCTTTATGTTCATCTGTTTTGTCTCTTAAAGTCCTCATATGAGTGAAGTCATATGATATTTGTCTTTCTCTGACTAATTTCATTTAGCATAATATCCTCCAGTTCCATCCATGTAGTTGCAAATGGCAAGATTTCATTCTTTTTGATTGCTGAGTAATACTCCAGTGTGTGTGTGTGTGTGTGTGTGTGTGTGTGTGTGTGTGTGTATACCACATCTTCTTTATCCATTCATCCATCAATGGACATTTGGGCTCTTTCCATACTTTGGCTATTGTTGATGGTGCTGCTATAAACGTTGGGGTGCATGTTCCCCTTCAAAACAGTGTACCTGTATCCCTTGGATAAATACCTACTAGTGCAATTGCTGGGTCATAGGGTAGTTCTATTTTTCGTTTTTTGAGGAACCTCCATACTGTTTTCCAGAGTGGCTGCACCAGCTTGCGTTCCCAAGCCTGAAGAACTTTCTTTAAAAATTATTTTAGAGCTGGTATACTGGCAATGGATTCTCTTAGTTTTCCTTCATCTGAAAATGTTTTTATTTCACCTTTATTCTTGAAGGATACCTAGATGGGTATATAATTCTGAGCTGACAGTCTTTCAACACTTGAAAAATGTGCCACTTCCTGATCTCCATGGCTCTGATGAAACATCTGCAGTCATTTGAATCATTGTTTGACTAAAGGTAGTGAATCATTTTAATCTGACTGCTTGTAAAGATTTCTTTCTTTGTAGTTTTCAGTAAGCTAATTATGATGTCTGGACATAGATTTCTTTGGCTTTATCCTGCTTGGAGTTAGCTAAATTTCTTAAAAGTCCATGTTTTATCAAGTTGGGGAAGTTTTCAGTCATTACATCTTCAACTATTTTTTCAGCACCACACTCCCCTCCTTCAGAGACTCTGGTGACATGAATGTTAGACCTTTTGTTATTAACCCACAGATCCCTGAAGCTCTGTTCATTTTTCTAAAAATATTTTTTCTCTGTTGTTCAGACTGGAAATTTTCTATTGATGTATCTTCATACCCATTGATTCTTTTTCTGTCATCTCTATTCTTTTGATCCTATCCAGTGATATCTTAATCTCACTGCTTTGAAAGATTTCTTGCTTTGTAGTTTTCAGTAAGCTGATTATGATGTCTGGACATAGACTTCTTTGGCTTTATCCTGCTTAGAATTTTTCCATTTGATTTCTTTGCTGAGACTTTCTATTTTTCCATTTAAGAGTGTTTGCAATTGTTTGTTGAAGCACTTGTATAATAGCTGTTTTAAAGTTTTCATCAGATAATCCCAACATCTGTGTCACCATGGTATTGATGCCTATCATTGTCTTTTCCCATGCAAATTAAGATTTTCCTCGTTCCTTGTATCCCGAGTCATTTTGGATTATATCCTGGACCTATTGAATATTATGCCAAATTCTAGGTCTAAATGGTTATTTAAACCCAATAAAGAATGTTGATTTTTGCTTCTTTTAACAGACAATTGATCCGGCTAGGTTAAGGCTGCAGGGTTCAACTCACCTTATGGGGGCTGTGGTGCCAATATCAGCTCAGCTTTTCCAGGCTTTGCAACAGAGTTCAGATCTGTCCCACCTCCAGGCTGTCTCACAGTCACTTTGGGATATGGGTGGTGGTGTATCCGTTAGTTTAGTTCTCAAAGTCTTCAGTATGCTGATTAAGATCAGATCCACACATGCATAGCTCAGTGGTGAGCCCAGGCATACATAGAAATTCTGTCTTTGTCTGCTCAGGATGCTATAACAAGAATACCATAGACTGATCTACTGGGTGGCTTATACAACAAACATTTATTTTCACAGTTTATTTATCACAATTCTGGTGGCTGGGAAGTCCAAGAGCAAGGCACCAACAGATCTGGTGTCTCATAAGGAATCACTTCCTGGTTCACAGATGACCATCTTCTCACAGTGTGTCCTAATGTGGAAGGGGTGAAGGAGCTCTCTGGGGTCTCTTTTATAAGGGATCTATATCCCATAGATGCGTGACCCAGTCACTACTCAAAGGCCCCACCTCCTATTGGGGTTACAGTTCAACATGTGAATTTTGGGGAGACACAAGCATCCAGTCTATGGCACAATCTCTCAGGCCCCTCTTATTTTCTGGGTGCTTCCCATTTTGGTCCTTGAGCCACCAACATGAGGCGAGGCTCTCGTTATCTCACTCCACTGCACACTACTATTACTGTGCTTGCACCCAGGGCCAACCATCAAGAAAAATGGAGAGAAAGAAAAAGGCAATGGAAGTTTGTCCCGTTCTCTTTGAGGCCACAGCTCCACCATTCAGAGAGAAAGGTTTCTCTCCTTTAGGCCTCTGCATCACCATCACAGGAGTGCTTGGGAGGCAGAGGGCAAGAGAATAGAGAGAAGACAAAACCCTAGGGATTTCTGTACTTTCTCTGGGCATTAGAAGTTCCCTTTCACCTCCATGAGAGAGTGGAAGGCCTCGCCTGAAACTCTCCCTTTGGGAGCCCCAGTGTCATTTCTAAGTGTGAAGCTCGATTGCATTCAGGTCAAGGAATACTAGAGAAATAAAAATAAAAGGTAAAGTCACCACCAGTTTGGTAGTCTTTTGAACCCTGGGCCTCCCAATCCAGCTACTATTTACTTTTCAGAGTCCTTAAATAGGTGCCGTATGGATTCTGTCCGTGTTTTATAATGAACATTTCATCCACAACCCTAGTTGGACTTTTTGCTTGGCAGATGATATTTTATAGTACTTGTCATGACCGCATTCTAAGGGGAACTACCTAGACCTGTGGGAGTGTGTCAAGTTTTCATTAACACATTTTATCTGAGAAAGGAATCTCTTGTTTCTCCCTGTCTCTAGTATGTGGACCAAATATAACCGTGATTCATCTACTAAATACGCATTTATTTAATTTACTCCTGGGGTAAACAGAGACATAAAACTTCTTATACCTCCAGGCTGTCTTGACATATGCATTGAACTTTGCTAAGGAGCTTTGTTCCCTTTTTATTTGAACAATCTTTGGGTATGTAATTATGAGGTTGCTGACTGGTGTGCATAGTTTTTAAAAAAAGTTTTCAGAGAAGTAAACTTCTCTTGCATTTAAAGGAAAACACTTCTTTTCCCCCAGTGTAATTTTGCAGAGATCCTGGTAAAAATGACATTCCCTATTGGGTCATTTAAAATTTTTGTTGCAAAATAAGTTTTTATTTTTTCCTTCTTCAGACATGTTGGATCAAATACACTAGCAAGTACCATGTCAATGTTTATAATAAAACACCGTACTCTAAGATAATTGTTCTGTATTACTAGAATATTATTTTAATACTTCTAATGAGGTTGTTGAAATATTGAAAAACATGGTTTCCCAGCAGCAACTATCCCTCACGTTGAAGTGTGGGGGCGGGGTATGTTTTGGGATGGCTATGTTCTTTAAATCTTTTTTTTAGATGTTTATTTATTTTGAGAGAGAGAAAAAGAGAGCGAGCTGGGGAGGGACAGAAAGAGAGGGAGAGAGAGAGAATCCCAAGCAGGCTCCGCACTGTCAGCACAGAGCCCGACACAGGGTTCAGTCTCACCAATGGTGAGATTGTGAACTAAGCCTGAATCAATAGTGGGACACTTAACTGACTGAGCCACCCAGGCACCCTGAGTTTTTCTTTTTTTAAGTGGCTCCATGCTCAGCACAGAGCCCAATGCAGGGATTAAACTCACAACCCTGAGATCAAAACCTGAGCTGAGATCAAGAGTTAGATGCTTAACTGACGGAGCCACCCAGGCGCCCCTAAGTTATTTATGATCTTAAAGAAAGAATCACTTTCATTAGATTAAAAAATGCCTTTAAAAATAAAAGGATTTGGACACCTGGGTGGCTCAGTCGGTTGAGCGGCCAACTTCAGCTTAGGTCATGATCTCAAGGTTCAGGAGTTTGAGCCCCACATTGGGCTCACTGCTGTCAGCACAGAGCCTGCTTCAGATCCTCTGTCCCTCCACCGACTCCTCCTCCAGTCCACTGCTCACGCTCTCTCTCTCTCTCTCTCTCTCAAAAGTAAAAATAAAACTTTAAAAAAAATTTTGTTAATGTTCATTTTTCAGAGATGGGGAGACAGAGCACAAGTGAGCGAGGGGCACAGAGAGAGGGAGACACAGAATCCCAAGCAGGCTCCAGGCTCTGAGCTGTTAGCTCAGAGCTCAATGTGGGACTCGAACCCATGAACTGCAAGATCATGACCTGAGCTGAAGTCAGATGCTCAACAGACTGAGCCACACAGGTGCCCCTAAAATAAAAATAAGACTTAAAAAAAATTAAGGGATTTGTATTAGAAGTTTGGAAAACTAGGCTTATATCCTTATAAGGTCTTAATAGCCATGATTGAATGGTTCTCAGCTACTTATCTGAATGTGGTTATAACCATGTCTGTTCTACCTACTCCCAAAGACTTTTGGTGAGAATCAGACTAGGAGATAAAGTTAAAGCACCTCACATTCATAAAACTCATGAGACTCATGCTGACACTGAGATTATAATGATGAAAAATAAGGCAAGAAAAGGACATTTCATTATCACCATAGACATTAGCCTATTGGGTCATAGGGCTAACAACACATTATTTAAAATTAAGATAGGGAACTTCCCTTTTATTTTTTTAAGTTTTCTTTTTTCTTTTTTTTGTGGGGGGGTGGGGTGCTGGGGAAGAAGGGCAGAGGAGAGAGAATCTTAAGCAAACTCCATGCTCGGCATGGAGACCTTCACAGGGCTTGATCTCACAACCCTGGGATCATGATCTAAGCTGAAATCAAGAGTAGGACACTCAGAGGACTGAGTCACCCAGGTACCTCTGGAGCTTTCTTTTGGAAACAATGTGTAGTATTTCCCGAAGGTGAGAAGTTAAAAACAGGCAACTCGTCTATGTGTTTGGGTTGCCCACCCAGAGTTAGTCTCTATAGTATTTTTTTTTTTTAATGTGAAACTCACTTCCCTGGCCAAAGGGTTAAAAAAGGAACAGGAGACAAGGATGAGGCAGTGGTTCTTTGTCATTCTTCATTCCTTGAGCTGGGAAAGCAGTTGTTTCCTTTTAATAGGCAGGCATGGTTCTCTGGTTGCTATACATGGATTGATCCACTCACTGAGAGGACCTATCAGATTCCAGTGGGCTCTAAGTTTGGATGCTGTTGTAGATGTGTGGCTTTACGTTGTCTTTGCATGAAATTCTTCTTTAGTTTTTTTTTTTTTTTTCCAGAGTAACTACTAAGTTTTTACAGGGTACTGGGCTTCCATTGACCATCACAGGATTGACAATGACTCTGTAGACTCTTATCTTAATTCAGAAGCCACTTATATTTGTTGAATACATAGACTTGAGGGCTCCATTGAAAAACTAGGATGTAATATGTGAAAGCATTTTTAATAGTGATTCCCCAATGAAACAGCTTTCAAGTTATTCTTATTTGCATGTCTAGGTACACCCAGGAAATCTGCCACCCTGATTCATCTTAAATGAATCAATACAAAATGATGATTTTGGGGGCACCTGGGTGGCTCAGTCGGTTAAGCATCCGGCTCTTGGTTTCGGCTTGGGTCATGATCTCGAGGTTCGTGGGGTTGAGCTGCATATCAGGCTCCACGATGACAGTGCAGGAGCCTGCTTGGAATTGTCTCTCTGCTCCTCCCCTGCTCATGCTCTCTCTCTTTCTCTCTCTCAAAAACATTTTTTTAAATTAAAAAAAAAGGATGATTTTGTTTACTCTGGTGATAAGATAGAAAAATCTTATTCTTAATCTTGAATGCATTATTAGTGAGAGAAAGAACTTTATTCACCCTTGGATAAATTGTTTAGTAAAAATGGTAAGAAGGTGTTTTGTGAACAGGAATGTGACTTGAGACCGGTGTCCAGACTTCAAAAGATGGGTAAAGATGTAAAGTGTTGGGCCCTGTGGGTTCAAAGAATAACACAATCCCAGACTTCAAGGAAAGTATAATGCAGGAAAAAAATTTCTTTGGTGATTACTGTCGTATGATTAATAACTGGAGACATAACTTTTTAGAGCAAAGAAATTGTCGCGACTTCATGGTGTGATTTATCAGTATTCTCATAAATATACATCAAGCTAAATATTTTAGAATTTTATTTAATTTAATAAATTAATTATTTAATTTAATTATTTAATTTAATTATTTAATTATTTAATTAAATCAATTTAATTTAATTTACTTATCTCTCTAACCCTTTGAAAACATGTTAAAAATTCTTTTATTCTAGAAGAACCTACTTGCCTTAATCTGCTTGGGCTGCTGTGACAAAATACAATAGACTGGGTGACTTAACCAGTAAAAATTAACTTTCTTAAAATTCTGGAGGCTTCAAGTCCGAGGTCAGGGTGCCAGTGCAGTCGGTTTCTGGTAGGGTTCTGTCCTTGGCTTGCAGAGGACTGCCTTCTCACTGTGTGCTCAGACTGGATGTTTATGTGCCCCCCCAATTCATATGTTAAATCTTTTTTTTTTTAATGTTCACTTATTTTTGAGACAATGAGAGAGACAGAGTGCAAGCAGTGGAGGGGCAGACAGAATCTAAAGCGGGCTCCAGGCTCTGAGCTGTCAGCCCACAGCCCGATGCGGGCTCGAACCCACGAATCAGTGAGCCAGAGTCAGACGCTTGACTGACTGAGCCACTCAGGCGCCCCACATATGTTAAATCTTAATGCCCAACATGTTTGAATGGTATTTGGAGGTGATTAGATCCTGAAGGTGGAATGGAATTAGTGTTTTTGTGTGTGGTGTTTTTTTGTTGTTGTTTTGGTTTTTGCTTTTTTTTTTTTTTTTTTTTTTTTTTTTTTTTTTTTTGAGAAAGAGAGAGAGAGCTCCAGCAGGGGAGGGGCAGAGACAGAGAGAATCCCAAGCTGGCTCCATGCTCAGCCCCCACCCCCCCACCCCCGCCCAATCCCATGACCTTGAGAATATGACCTGAGCCAAAATCAAGAGCCAGACACTCAACTGACGGAGTCCCCCATGTGCCCTTTTATAAAAGAGACTCTGGAAAGCTTCCTTACCCCTTCCTTCATGTGAGGATATGGAGAAAAGTCAGCCCTGTATGAATCAGGAAGTGGGCTCTCGCCAGAAACCAAATCTGTTGGTGCCTTGTCTTAGACTCCCCAGGCTCAAGAACTATGAGAAATAAATATCTGTTGTTTATAAGCCATGCAGTCTCTGATATTTCTGTTATTGCAGCCCAGAGGCACTAAGACAGCTCACGTGGACTTTCCTTGGTCTGCCAGAGAGGAATCTGCTGTCTGGTGTCTTTTCTCAGAAGAACACGAACCCCATCAGACCGGGGTCCCTCCCTCACGACGCAATTACCTCCCAAAGGCCCCACCTCCAGATACCATCACATTGAGGGGCCAACATATAAAATTTGGGAAGACACAACTATACATTCCATACAGCACTTGAAATGCATTTCTTGGAATCTACCATTTCTACACTGAATGGACATTTCTATCCTTTTATATACTACGTTCCCTTTTCTTGTATGCGTCATAATTGATGCATTGCCGTGGTTTAAATTAGAAACCGAAATACAATTTTGGTTTTTCTAAAGTAAAACCATGGGGGTATTAATAGTTACATGTGCTGTTATAAAAATGAGGTTGGGAGGAGAATAATATGATTATTTTGCATAATTTTGTATAATAAAAAGAGTCTAGCATACTTTCAGGATTACCTGAAATAGCTAAAAAATAAGTGCATATCTGGTTTCCTCTTTACATATAATTGAATAATCAGAAGATGATTTTTAATCTGGAGAGACATTATCAGGGAGTTTATGGTTTGTTTTTCCCCTAAATTGGTTCCCTGCTATTCCAAAATGTTAAGTAATATGTAGCTCCTTACTCTGCGCCTGAGAGAAAATCCTCCAGTAAAAGAATACAAAAGGCTAAATATGTGTTTACTTACTTACCTTTTTCAGTTTAATTATGGTTTTCTCAGTAGTTTCTTGCTTGTAAGTAATGCTCTTTTGTTTTGTTTATATGAAAGAACTATGAGTTTCCAGTAGGAGATGAAAGGAGGTTATTTTTTTTTTAACTCTTTATTTTGAGAGAGAGAAAGTACACACACAGGAGATAGTGCCAGCAGGAGCACAAGCAGGGGAGGGGGCAGAGAGTGAGAGGGAGAGAGAGAATCCCAAGCAGGCTCCACAGTGTCAGCCCAGAGCCCAATCTCAGTCTCACGATTGGCTAAATCTCAGGAACCAAACTGTGAGATCATGACCTGAGCTGAAATCAAGGGTTGAACACTTAACTGACTGAGCCACCCAGGGGCCCTTAAAGGAAGTTATTTCTAAATGCTGAAAATGTTTTTGGTTTTTTTGGTGGAAGTGAGAGGTTGAGGTTGTTTATTTAATTTTGTAAGGGTAGATTTGAACCCGCTTATTAACTGATTAAAAAAAGTAAACTTTTTTTTTAATACCAAGCCACTTGTATTTATTTGTTGAATATGCAGAAAGTTCTATTGAAAGAGTGGGATTTGGTATAGAAAACATTTCTGACAGTGAATATCCAAGGAAACACATTTCAAGTTGTTTTTATTTGCATCTACAATCTTCTCTTAAAGGTTACTTTAAATTTTTTTTCTTTTTTTTTTAAGTTTATTTATTTTGAGAGAGAGAGAGAGAGAGAGAAAACATACACAGGGGAGGAGCAGAGAGAGAGAGAGAATCTCAAGGAAACTTCATGTAGCCCTAAGTTCATGTGCAGCCCGAAGCAGGGTTCAGTCCCACGAACCATGAGACCATGACCTGAGCCAAAATCATGAGTGGGATGCTTAACTGACAGTCACCCAGGCTCCCCAAAACATTTTCTTTTTCATTGACATTTCCCATGATTATTAGCTGAGAGAATATTTAATAGGGCAGGAAAATAATGTTCTTTGGTTTAAAACATGGTGATATAATTTGCTTACCATAAAATTCACCATTTTAAATGTACAATTCAGTGGTTTCTAGTATATTTACAAGGCTGTGCAAACACCACCACAATCTAATTTGAGAACATTCTCATCATCCTAACAAGAAACCTCACACCCTTTAGCCATAGCTCCTCATTCCCCCCTTGTCCCAGCCCCAGGAAACCACTAATCTTTCTCTATTGATTTGCTTATTCTGGACAGTTCATATAAATGAGATCGTACAATATGTGGCCTTTTGTGACTGATTTCTTTCACTTAGCAAAATGTGTTCAAGGTTCATTTGTGTTACCTCTTTTATTTCTCTTAACAATACCCCATGGAAAAATAGCAATCAATTTTACCAGGGAGGAAATGGAAACATATATATGTTAAGTTGCTCTTGGGCATGAAAATCACACATTCACTCAACAAATATGTATGGAACATCTATATATGCCAGAAATACTCTATAAAGTAGGGTTATGGCATTTGGGGGTGGTGGTCATGTCACATAAATAAATAGACATGTAATATAATATTAACTAGTAATAAGTACAATGAAGAAAAATAAAGCAAAATGAATGGATAGGAGGTATCAAGGGTATTATTTTAGGGAAAGTGATGAGGGAAGGGTTCTCTGAGGAGGTAACATTTGAGTTGAGACCTGAAGGGAGGGAGGGAAGAAGGCACACAGAGGGAACAGCAAATGCAAAGGCTCAGAGGCAGGAGTGTGTTTGGTGTGTTGGAGGAACAAGGAAGCCGGTGTGACTGGAAGGCAATGAGAGCAGGAAGGAGAGGAGAAAGGTAGGCAGGCGGAGAGTCGACCTCGGGTAGGCACAGATGCAGCATCATCTGTCATAAGAAGGTGGCAGATGGAGTAGCAGAGTGCAAATAATGCCAGCTGGAAGATCTGGTGGTGGGAGGATGAGACAGTTCTCTCCTGAAAGTTTCTGTTATTTCAATGTAACAAAAACAAAAGTGGTAACAGACTGTGAGGAGGGGGTGGTGGTGTCAAAGAGTTGAGAAAGAGATGAGAATGAATGGACTAAGGATATTTAGTGGAGTTGTCTGGCAGCACTGAGGGACCACTTGAAGTCGGTAACATGTTTTTCTCCAGCCACATAAGTCATCCAAGTATCAATGTGAAGTTCGTTGTAACCAGGGTTGAAGTTTCGCCAAGTAGGACAATGGGAGAGAGGGACAGGAGAGTTGAGGATGTGTGTATAAAAGGACCATGCAATCTAAACTGGGAGGAGAAAGGACAGAAGACGAGTGATTGGCTGGAGGGGTGGTGGGATCAAAATATTGTGGGAGACTGAGTGCCGGCAGGAGTGAGCTAGAAAATAGGAAGTGGTGTTTAGAGAGTTTGCAGTTATTGGTTATGACAAACTCTAATGTATGACTCAGACTGCATGGCTGAGGTGGGTGGAGGATAAGATTATTAGAAAAGTTAAAAAAAAAAAAAACAAACCAGTAGGTCAGGGTATTGGATGGATCCATTTTGTAAATAACTAAATCACCAATAGTGATATCAAGAAAAATGGCAGAGACTTAGTGAGGCAGATGCTAGAATGAAGGAAGGGGTAGTTGGCAAATGACTACAAAAAGCAGAGGCAGCAGGTGGTATAGTTTAATGTCATGTATTTCAAGTGAAAAGTGGATTTTCGGGAGGAAGGAGGAATAATGAGCTGGAATTGGCAAAGACGAATAAGAACTCGCCATGATCTGTGATTTTGGGGTGTATGACTGATTAGGATTAGGATTTGAACTAGGTCTATCTGATTTCATATAATTTCTATTATGCCACTTCAGATTTGGATTAGAATTACAGTTCTTAGACCTAGATTTCAATATTCTCTTGCTATCCCTTCAATGGAAATCATTTGGCTACCCTCAAAGTTGTGTTGCTTTAAATAGTTGCCAAGATCTATTTTAAAAATTGGATTCCTGTTAAAACAAACAAAAAAACTCCATACATTGCAATTGGTTAATAGGTTGAAGAAACTGAATCTTCTGGCCTCTAGTTTCCCATAGTCTGGATTTTATAATTGCATCCCCATGGTGTTATTTAACATGCTCCTCTGTTCTCTGCAATTCCTGAAAATTGGTAGTCAGATCTTGAGGCTGATCAAACCCAGGTTCATTTTTGGTAAGAATACTTCACTTGACCATAGGCCATGTAATGTCAGGCCAACTCTCTCTTTGTGATGTGAATAGCCATTGGTGATTTTTGTCTAGCTCCATAATTAGATCTAGTATTTCATCAGAATGAAAAATGTTGATATTCCATCAATTCTTTTAATTAGATGAACAGCTTTGAGAAAAAGCTACTTCATCAAATGTGAGTAACTCTGAGATAAAAGTCATTTAGGAGGGAGGCTATACCATCATTGCACCTCTAAAAGCAGCTTATCTGAGAGCTCCTATGGTTTTAAGGATGTATATACTTTGCCTTTAATGTATTTAATTGTAGTTTGTCCTACTTTAAAAGTTAGACTACATTTACAGGATGCAGTTGCACATTGAGGCTTAATATTTGTAGTTATATGGGAATATATTATAGGATTTAGTTCTAACACCTTTGAAGAGGACTGCACAGAAAAGCACTGAAATCTTCAACAAGCATTGTTCCACTGTTCAGCTGCATTTCACAAAAGCTCATAAAATATTAAACTCTTCTGAAAGGTGACCAACTAAATAATTTATGAAAGCAAAGTTTCAAGTCAATGTAAGTACTATTACAGCAAGTGTGTATTCTGTTTTTCTTTACAGGGAAACGTTCTAGGGCTGTAGGCTATAGTGGTTTTAGAGTCAGATAATAGGGTTTGAATTTCTCTTCACTTATTATGGTGACCTTGAGGAAGTTACTCTACATATCCTAAATATATAAGAGAATCTGAAATAGTGTATATCCTAAAACATTAGAAAATACATATGTATTTGGCAAAACCCTCCTTTTTATTCCCTTGGCTAAAGGTAGGGGATAAGGGACATGACCAATTACCAAATATTGTTAATTACCAAAAAAAAATTAACAGTAAGAAATGCTGTATTAAGAACATGCCATCTTTGATTCCCAGGGCAGTGGCAGTGTGGTCAGTGTTAGAGTAAAACACTTTTTAACTCAATATTGATGGAACTGCATGGCAGACCAAGCAGGTCTACACCAGGGGATCCCTAAAGGCAGTTTAGGGAGAGAGAACAGGGCAAATGCCAGAGTTAAACCTGTCTTTGGTTCCACTAAGAGTATAATGAAGACTGAACAGCAGTGAGACAGAAATATACTCTAAATTGCTTAGAAAATAACCATAACATACCTAGACATTTCTCTTGTATTACTGTTAAACTTAGTCCTCTGTCTCAACCTGCCCTGCTTCCCACCCCTTTTCCCAGACTGAGTCAGTACTACCCCATCCCTAGGTTGGCTTCCTGCCTCACTGGAGCCCGATTATCCCACAGTTGTTTCATCTTTTGTGACTGTGCCGACATAGTTGTTAATTCACAGGATATCAAAATGATTTCCAAGTCAGTGAGAAACGAGCACAAACACTGGAAAATGTATTCTCACCATTTAATTTACATAGAAATATATGAAATTGAGATAACCAAGGGAATAGGGCAAAACTGTTAAAACACAGAGGATTTTACAAAGTATAACTTACGTTTGTATCTTGTCACTGTCTTAATTATAATATGTGTAATGTAAATTCTGTGGGTAATGCCTTCATAGAGTTACATTTTTATAAACTTTTTATTGAAGTGTAACACACATACAGTACAGTGGGATTTGCATTTTTAAGGTCATTAGTGTCATATAGCCATGACTGCCTTATTAAATTGTTGTGACCCTTTAAAAACACCTCTTAAAAACTGTGAATTTATGTGACAGAACATCCTCAGCTTCAAAGTGGCATTAAGTTCAGTTGTGCAATGCAGCATCAGACTTAGTTCTGAGTAATGTGTAGAACAATGTGTAGTATTTGATATTGGCCAATGTATTTATAATTCCTGAACTCAACAAATTGACAAGTTGAATTAAAGATGAAGTTCAACCTAGACCTTTAAGGTTATATTCCTGTATTCATTTTTACACATATATGCAATTTACAGTACTCTTAACAACTCTGTTAACTTACAAAGAATAAAAAGGTTTTGCAGCCAAGAGTTGGAATGGAAACAATTTCTGAGATAGAGATCAAATTGTGTTTATAGACACCATTATTGGCAGATTTACTGTCAGTCATTTCCTGTGGGAATATTTCACTGGGACATAATTTTATGCCTTGATTATTCAGTAAATAGCCTTTACTCCATGGAACAGAAATACCTAGAATTATAAATAGTAATGCATGCAAATTACAGTTTAACATTTCACACTATTTTACTAGATGAGGATTAAGATTATTTAATAAACGATTTCTTATTTATCACTGAAATAATTTTAAAATGACACTAATACAATATGGACTAGTGGAGAGAGGCAACAGACTGGAAATGGAAGCCGTTTGTTTCCTCTAAACTAAAACTGACATTTTTTTAAAAATATTTATCACATACATATATAAGATGCTATACTTATACTCTGTGGAGAATACCAAAGCCCATTATAAATAGTCTCTGCCCTTAAGGAGCTTATGAATTTTCTCGTACCAGAGTTAAGGCATGCTTTGTATAAAACAAAACCCAACAAATATACTATGAGTGGATATGACTAAAGTACTCTTGGAGTTGGGAAGGATGAGAGATCATGTCTCTCTGGAATATCAGAGATGACTTCAGAGAGAAAACAGTTGAGTGGAGTCTTAAAAAGATGGATAAGATTTCTGCAAATAGAGATGCAAGTACAATTATTCCAGGAGGCAGAGACTAGGTACTAAAGAAGGTGGTATATATATCAAACCACATTTCGAGACTGAAGACTTTGGTGGGGAAAGAAAAACTTACATAAACATAGTTGGAAATGGGGTTAGAACTATTTCTTCTTTTTTTTTTAAAGTAATCTCTATGCTCAACGAGGGGCGTGGGGCTCCAACCCACCACACTGAGAGTTCCATGCTCTATGGACTGAGCCAGCCAGGTGCCCCAGGACTAAATGCTATTGTTTAGTTACGCAAGCATTCATTTATTCAACAAACATTTCTTGAGTTCTTATTATGTGCAGGCACTGTGCTGGGAGTTAGGAGTACACTCATGAGCTGCTCAGACAAAGGCCCTTTCTAATATGTAAACATTAAAAAATGTAACTGAAATCAGGGGTGATAGCAACCCTGATTCTTCCCGATCAGGGATAGGTCCATTCATCTGTGGCAACTCAAGGTACTCGGAGTTACACAGAATACAGGATTTAATGTTTTTGAGAGAGAACTGGTATTTCCAAATAAAGTTGTTTCCCAATTTCAACCCAATCGTTTCTCAACCAAGTTTAATTAAAATGCAGCGTTAGCAGGGTGATGGGGGGGGGCACTATTTTTGGTTGATAATCAGAATTGTGTTAGCATGCATTCATTAAAAAAAGAAAGATAGGGACACACGTGTGGCGATATTTTGGACAAAAGGATTCTTCTTAACTGAATTTCGCTGCAAATTTCCTTTAAATAGCTAGCTCCCGGGGTCATTAAAATGATTTGGAACGTTTCTAGAACACATTACACTAAGTGAGATACACCTGTACTCACGCCGGGTCCGTCAAACCCATCCTTGTTTTCTCTCAAGCTAGAACTTGCTGTAATAGACACGCCTCGTGCACTGGTGGCAATTGGGAGGGAGGGTGGTGAAGGCGACGGGATGGCAGCTAGGAGAGCACTTTCCCTTTCTCCAAAACTTTGCAGGCTTCCAGCCCAGACTCACCTTCCTGCTCGTTCTTTTTCTGCCTCACCTCTCACTGTTACCCCCCTTCCCCAACGCTCCGACCGTAGCGCGCTCCGTGCGCTTCCCCTTGCCTCCCCGCGTCTACTTTAGCTCACTTTCGCTGGCCTCCCTGCCCTGCCCTCCGCCCCGCCGCACGCCGAGCGCCGCGCGCCCACCCAGGGAACGCAGCGCAGCCGCCCGCAGACTGCGCGTCCCGTCGCGGCCCGAGGCTCCGGGGCATGCGCTCTGCGGCGCCGCCGCCCTCCCCCACCCCTTGCCGCGGCAGAGTTATGCCAAGTATGTGAGGAGCCCGCGAGGGCCAGCGCCGGTCATGGGGAGCCGCCGTCGTCGCCGCCGCCGCCTCCGCGAGCGCAGATTTTTCCCCAACAGGGCTCCGTCCTCCTCTCGCAGCGGGGGCGAGCCTGGCTGTTGAGGCGGAGGGGATGGCGGACCCTCTAAGGAGGACGCTGTCCAGGCTCCGTGGGAGGCGGAGTCCCCGCGCCGCCGGGGGGCTCGGGCTCCGGGCGGCGGCTGCAGCTACGGTGGCGGCCTCCGCGGTAGCCGAGGGAGCCCCGGACGCCTCCTCGTGCGAGCACGCCGGCGGAGCCCGGCCGAGCCTGGAGCGGCCCCCGCCGTCGCCTCAGGCGTGGGGCCCCGAGGCTCGGGTCCCGGGAGGGCGCCCGGATCGGTGGGGAGCGCTCGGGCCTCGGCCGCGCGGCGGGAAGGAGGCCGTCTCTTCGGGTGGCGGGCTCACTCGCGCCTCTCTGCGCGCCCCGCCGGGCTCCGAAGGCAGCGGAGAGGACGACGACGAGCAGGAGGACGACGCCGACTACTATGAGAACGTGCCCGGCGGCTCCCAGTCGGCGCCCGAGCCCGAGGGGGCGGAGGCGGAGCGGTGGCCCCCGCCTCCCCCGGCGGCGGGCTCCTCCCCGGGGGCGGAGGGCGGCCGCCTGGAGACAGGCAGGCTGCAGACCCAGTTGCGAGAGGCCTATTATCTGCTGATCCAGGCCATGCACGACCTGCCCCCTGACTCGGGCGCGCGGCGGGACGACAGGGGTTGGGCGGATCGCGGCTGCCTTGTGGGAGCCCGGGCTCTGGGCCAGCCGCCTTCCCCCTGCGGCGCTGCGGACCGCCGAGCCTGCCCCCGAGACTGGCAGCGGGGAGGCGGTGGCCGCCCTTGGCAGCAGGTGTCTCCGCCCCGGTCTCCTCCGAGGGAGTCGGGGGGAGGCCGCCTGCGGACTCCTCGGATGCGGCTGTCCTGCAGCAGAAGCCTCGAGAGCCTCCGGGTGGGTGCCAAGCCTCCTTCTTTCCAGCGGTGGCCGAGCGACAGCTGGATCAGGTGCGGCGCGCGCGGGGACCTGGACGAGCCCCCGCCACGTGGAGGCGGGATGGACGGCTGGAGCGGAGGCAGCGCCCCGGCCGCGGCCCCCTCCGGCCTCCGGCCTCCCTGCTCCAAGGACCCCGGCCGCTCCACGGGAAGCCCCTTCAGGGATCCTGCGGGGTCAGCTGTGGCACGCAGCCGCAAAGGAGATGGCCAGGAGGGGCTTCCCTTCCTCAAGCCTCCTGCGGTGACAGTCAAGAAGCTGCAGAAGTGGATGTACAAAGGACGTCTGCTGTCCCTGGGAATGAAGGGTCGCTCCCGGGGGACATCCCCCAAAATCTCTGGAGCGCAGGCGAACCCTCCAAATCTGGGCGCCTTGAAAATGCGTGAAAGCCAAGTCCTCTCCGTGCCTCCAGACCAAAGAATTACGCTAACAGGTAGGATACTTTGCGATCAGAATGCTAACTCTTTGAGTCTTAGTGTTTACCAACTGGGCTTCTGTCTTAAGAGACAAGAATAAGGTATGCATTTGCAGACAGGTACGTGCCGGTGCCAAAGTCAGTGACACGTAAGTGGCAGCTGAATGCACCAGGTTACTTGGTATAACGCATTCGCTCGTTTTGTCTCCCCCCTGCCTTTAAAAGAGTGGCATGAGGAACTTGGGGTTTTTGTTTTTTCTTCTATAAACCGGCGTGCATACTCCTGAATACTACACTGAGTAAAGGTTAAGTTCATCACACGCTTTTTGTATAGAGTTGGGCGGTGCTGCCTTCATTTTTATTTTTTGTGGCTCTAGGCAAATCCGTAGACTTTGTGGAGGTTGTGAATTTGAATTTGATTCAAGGGAGACTTTATGGGCTTCATAAACTGTCATTTTACTCATTACACGTTTTCTTTTTTCTTTTCCGTCTCTCTCCCAGGCCCGCGTGCACACAACAGACACACAACCAAACCCAAAAACAAACCAAACTATCAACCAAAATTTCTTTTTAGTCACTAGGATTTCACGTACTTCACCTCTCCACCTTTCCTCCCTTCTTCCTTCCACAACAACAACAAAAGAAAAAAAAAAAAAAACCAACAAAGTGAGTAATCTTTTTATTGTGGAAAAATAAGGGCACCGGTATTTTAATCAAGAGAAAGATGTCTAGTACTTCTAAGAAAGTGCATTCATTTAAAGTCATGTGCGAACTTAAGTATATTTGGTAATTATGTTGTCAATAGTAAAAATTTGTTTCTGAAAGAAGGACGGTAGTTTCAAACTGAGTCCAAAACAACACTATCCTTTGAACTACAATTTTAAATACAAAGACTTTTAGTGAACAAAAAGACATATGTCATTAATTTTAAAAATATTAAATGATGATATATAAAAGGATTCACAGTACTTAGCATTTTCTCTGGTAAGAATTACAAATCCTCCAGGACTGGGGTTTATACACATTAACTTTGTTTAACCAATAAATACAAAACTGGGGAGAAACAAAGTTCACAAAACTTGTAATCGCACAGTGAGGACAAATCAAATGATTCATTTAAAGCATATACAAACTGGAAAAGTTTTTTTTTTTTTTTTTGAGTCTATAAATCTCTAATCCATACCTGTCAAAATTTATCCCATTTCTTTATCCTGTTTATCCTCAAATTTATTCCATTTCTTTTTTTTAATATTTTTTTAATGTTCATTTTTGAAAGAGGGAGAGGGAGAGGGGATGAGAGAGAGGGAGAGGGGGAGAGAGAGAGAGAGAGAGAGAGAGAGAGAGATTGAGAATGAGCGGGAGAGGGGCAGAGTGAGAGGAGGAGACATAGAATCCGAAGCAGGCTCCAGGCTCTGAGCTGTCAGCACAGAGCCCGAGGAGCGGCTCAGATTCACAAACTGTGAGATCATGACCTGAGCCAAAGTTGGATGCTTAACCAACTGAGCCACCCAAGTGCCTCAAACTTATTCCATTTCTTTTGAATAAAGGATAACAGAATGTACATTTTTTTTTTGTAAAGGGAGGTGTACTTGCTAAGTTCACATTAAAAAAATACGTATTTGCAGGAGTAAAGTATTTGTAATCTTTGTATTTTATTGCTACTATATCTTTACTTCCCATGATCTTGTTTCAGTTAACTCTTTGTAAGATCGTTAAATTTCAGCCATAACAAAAATCTGCATAAAATTTTAGTCAATTTTTTTTACCCTTTTGTTGCAAAGGTTAAACATTTACCATCTGATGGCTTTAAGATCCTCAGTTATAGTGTAAATAAACATTCAAGGATTTTTAAAGTAATAATAAATGTAATAATGCTCAAGAATGAATTCATTGATTCTTTTCATTGAGAAACTAATTAAATTGAAGTAACTGTAAAATAAATTAAAATGAAACATTAGAATTACTATGTGATAGTATTTTAGATATTTTACAAGAAATCTAAGCAAATGCTTGAGTTATTTCTGGTTTAAATAACTTTCTCAGATGTTATTTCCTTTCAAATCAAATCATCTTTTAGGAAAGATATAAATAACTTGTGTAATGTTTACATATCTGGTATAGATTTGGAGAGTTAATCTTGTTTTTTTTTTTAACTATTTTTCATGAAGGTTAGTTGAACTTATTAAAACCATCTGGATACTTTATGTGGTTCTCATAATCCCCCTGCATATCCCCCCCCCCCATGACACCTGTCATTTAACAACAACAAAAGAAACAGGAGTCAAGAAGTTTACCCAGGGTGGCACAAACTAGTATTATATGGTTTGTATATATTAGTGTAGGGATTCAAACTATTATATGGATTCAGACTCAGGTCTCAATGACTCCAAAACCCCTATTTATATGAGGTTAAACACATGCTAAAGTTCCTTAGAGGCCTGATCCAATTAATTATATTAAGTTGCTTGAAATGAGGAGATGAATGGAATTTCAACAAGGTTTAGAGGGTAGGTAACTACCTCAAAATTGCAAAGAAGATGGGGGAATTCTCATAGGTTTTTTTTTTTTTTTTTTAATGTTCATTTATTTATTTTGAGAGAGAGAGAGAGTGCTCTCGAGGTGGGAAGGGGCAGAGAAAGATGGAGAAAGAGAATCCTAAGCAGCTTCTCACCTTCAGGGCAGAGCCCCATGATGGGTGGAGATACGGTGGGGATGGGGGTCAGGGATGGGTGTTGGGCTCAACCTCAGGAAGGGTGAGATCACCACCTGAGCTGAAATCTAGAGTCCCAGGCTTAACCCTGAGAGCCACCCAGGTGGCCTATTAAGATAATTTTTAAATGAATATATCTATTTTAGGAGCGCCTGGGTGGCTCAGTCAGTTAAGTGTCTGACTCTTGATTTTGGCTTAGGTCATGATCTCACTGTTCATGGATCAAACCCCACCTTGGGCTCTGTACTGATAGCACAGAACCTGCTTGGGATTCATATTCTCTCTCTCTCTCTCTCTCTCTCTCTCTCTCTCTCGCACATGCGCCTCTCTTTCTCTACCCCTTTCTCCCTCGCTGCCCCTCCCCCACTCGCGCTTGCTCTGTCTTTCAAAATAAAAAAAAACTTAAAAAAAATCAGTATATCTATTTTAAACCTTCACCTTTAAATGTTTACTTTAGTTAAGATTGATGTTACCTGGATTCTACCTTTTTTTTTAGTAAAATCTTTTTTAGTGTTTATTTTTGAGAGAGGGAGAGAGAGAGAGAGAGTGTGAACCGGAAAAGGGCAGAGAGAGAGGGAGACACAGAATCTGAAGCAGGCTCCAGGCTCTGAGCTGTCAGACTTGGAGCTCAAACTCATGAACCATGAGATCGTGACCTGAGCCAAAGTCAGACACTTAACTGACTGAACCACCCAAACACCCCTCTAGAGTTTACTTTTAAATTCTGTTTTCAGGGTGCCTGGGTGGCTCAGTCGGTTAAGCATCCGACTTCAGCTCAGGTCACGATCTCGCGGTCCATGAGTTCGAGCCCCACGTCGGGCTCTGGGCTGATGGCTCGGAACCTGGAGCCTGCTTCCGATTCTGTGTCTCCCTCTCTCTCTGCCCCTCCCCTGTTCATGCTCTGTCTCTCTCTGTCTCAAAAATAAAAATTAACATTAAAAAAAAAAATTTAAAAGAAAAAAGAATCCTGTTTTCCTTTTTCTTTTTAAAAAAATTTTTAACGTTTATTTAGTTTTGAGACAGCACAAGCGGGAGAGGGGCAGAGAGAGAGGGAGACACAGAATCCGAAGCAGGCCCCAGGCTCTGAACTGTAAGCACAGAACCTGACTCGGGCTCGAACTCACAAACTGCAAGATCATGACCTGAGCCGAAGTCAGGTGCTTAACCAACTGAGCCACCAAGAGCCCCTAAATCATGTTTTCTAAAAAATTAATTGGGCATTCCAGATGAAGTAATTCATTCTAGATTGTATAAAGGTGTTAAATACACCAAAAGGTTTATATCACACTTTTCTATTCAGTATTATTTATGAGAATGTTTTCTTTCAAGATGAAGTTAAAGAATTTATAACACAGAATAACTAATGGGATGGAGATACCTAATCTATCTAATACTTAGGTATTTTGAAAATTTTTGAGACCACATAACAATCATTTTTAAATGATTTGGAATGATTTTAAATTTATTTTGGAAGCCAAAATGATGTTTTGTTTTGATTTCTGTCTCCTACTGAGAACCTTTAAAACTTTAGATAGTATAATAATGCCAATGATTTGGTGTTTTGGGTGTGATGTTCACAGATTGGCCAATTTGTACTTAATTGAGATGATTATTTAAGAAATCTAAAGTCATTACACATGATAAATATTGTCAAGTTTCTGCAAGCCATAGATTACAAAGGAATTTTAATCTATTTGCCAACTATACTTCATTATAAGTCTTTATAAATATATTTAATTAGCATATAGTACTCAGGAATAAATTCAAAGGCACTAGGTTGAGCTATTTCAGCCTTTTATTGCCTTAAAAAATAATTAGCCTACCTTGACTCTACTTTTGCTGCTACACGATCTGTGAAAGAAAAAAATTAGGGCATGTAACTTGTTAATATTTTGTCTGAAAATTTTAGGTAATTCTTTTAAAATAGTATTAATTGGTGTGATTTCATGCATTATACTTTGTTAGGTTGAGATTTATAATGCAGATTCTCATCTATTTCTTCTATTTCCTGAAGTATTTGTAGCTCTAATTTCTTTATGATCTACATGATCTTTATGAATTTTTTCAACAAATTCTTTTATGCATTAGCCCTATTCATGATTAGTATCAATAGGCATATAATGTTTGGCTGTCTTCTAACTTTAAATCCCTCTCTGAGAAATTCTGCCATTATGGCCCTGGAAGCAAGTTCAGTTGTCTTTTTTTTTTTTTTTGGAAGAGTGCCACAGAACATTGAAGTTGCTGGTGGCAGGAAAACTCTGAGAATTACAAATTCAGCAGAAAATAGTGTGTTGATTTGAAAGTCCTACATTTGTAAGTGGAATTTATTTTTTGGAATCACTAAGGTTATTTTTTAGACCTTTGCCACTCAAAGCGTGGTTATGGAGCAGTGCTTTTCAAACTCTGAAAATCTTGTTAAAATGTGGATTTATAGGTGTAGGGGGTGGGACCTGAGATTCTGCATTTTAACAAACTTCCAGTGTAGATGAGGCTGTTTGGTATGTACTTTGAGTAGCAAGGTTCTAGAGTTCCCAGTGCCCCAATCACCTATCTTGACACATTTATTAAAGTTTTGAAGAAGCATTCTACTTTATTCTGATACTTGATACTTAAACTAAATTCTATTAGAACAAAGCAGTTGAGGTCTTTCAGCTTCAGTTTTATTATGTATACTTACTGCTTACATGTGACAAGTTTAAGCAGTTCCCTTCATATTGGTCTTATCTTGCACCAATAAATATGAGATTGTGGAATCTACTAGAGAGGAGGCTATGTAGTATGCTGGTTAACAGAATAGAGCCTCTAGTTGTCTGATCAGACCCCATCACTGACCAGGCTTGTGACCTGGAACAGGTCACTCAGCCCTCAGGTTGCTGTGAGGATGAAAAAAGATAATCTGTTTGGTACAGTGCTTGGTGCTTAGTTAGCTGTTACCAAGAGAAAGGTAATCAGGCTTTGTGAGAATACTACCTTGCCCAGATGGTTAGGATTCTGGATAGAGAGTGAAGTGATCAGAAGGTAAGGAGTACTGCCTTGAAGAACACTGGCAATCGAGCTAACACACACCTGTTTAGGGACACTTACTTATCCTGCCCTTCTTTTGTGCGTCTTTGTCTTGCTGTTCCCTCTTACTTTGTGGAACTGCAAACAGTCTCAGAGTTTTCTTCTCTACTGTCCCTAAAGCCAGCTAGCACACAGCTTTTTTTTCTTAAGGGTTTTGTTGCTAGTCACAAGGGAGGAAACGTAAAACAGAAAAATAACTTACTTCCTTTTCATTGTACCCATCTCCCCACTTAGATATATCTGGAAAAGAGAAAGGCACATGTATATAAAAACTCATGTACAAACCTAAGGCTTGTATTTATTCTAGTCATTTCATCTGGGCTGCCAGGTTTGACTCTAAGCAGGATTGCTTGTATTTATTTAAATTCTAATACAATGTTGTAAGAATTCTTTTATTTAGGATTTTTTAAGGAGATGTAAGCAAAGCAACAAAGTTTGTTTCTGCAGTAGGGCTTTTTTAAATGATGAAAAGATGTCTGTATATACTGTACAATTTCAGTGAAGGTTGAAATCCATAATTTCTCAGTTTGCTGATGATTTTGAGGTGGGGCACTAGTTAAATGTTTAGTAATAGTAAGTCATTTAATTTATTATGAAATAATAGTTGAGGACAAAAAATTGGCTTGAGTAGTTCACTACTATGTAGAATATTTTTTGAGTGAAAAACTTAATTGCCACTTCTGCATTCTCTTACGGATTTTCAAAGTAAAGTTATTTTAATTACTCATTTCATTAATTATACCACAACATGTATAATTATAAGAGAATAAAGACATTTTTGACTTGCAACTTTGCGTACTTATTTTGGTATCTTTTTTTACTTATATTTTCTTTTCATTGTGAGTGTGTGTGTGTGAGTGAACATAGCTGTAGGTAAAGCTAACAGGAGCTAAAGATAATTTAAATTTATGCCAGTAGGGTTTAACATTAATTTTAGCATAAAAGGGAGTAAATGGAAGATTGCAGATAGCTTTCTGTGTAATTTACATTCATATGCATCTGTTTAGTTACCTGAGATAAAAATGAAATGTTTAAAATTAGGGTCCTGAATGTGTTGCTTATATTCAGTTTTAATAAATGAATGAATTTGGCCTTTATCAGAAATCATAATGATGTACCTATTTATCTCTAAATTTTAAGTTCAGTATCATGTAGTATATTGAATTATTCAGCAATAGCAGTCAGATTATTTGGTTTCAAGTTTTTGTGGTCTGTAGTTTCATGAAAAATAGTTGCATTGTATCTCATGGTATAATTATTCCTTTTAATATTACACATTTATTAAATACTTATATCAATAGATACATCAATTTGCTTAAATACGGGTTGCTAATAGCTTTGTTTTTGTCATTACAGTTCCTTGGAGTGTAGTACAAGTAAAAGCATGTTTATTTCTTTAAATGTATGTCAAAAACTCAATAGGACTCAAAATAATTTAACTATATAAAATTTTGGATCTGCTGAGAGACATCTGAGAAAATGATAAAATAATATGTGACTCCTAGCTATCATGAGTTGTATAATTTTATACTTTTGGCTTCAAATTTATAATTGTGTAAAAACTACAAATAATGTCCCTTGATCATCTGAAATGCTATTAAATAATAGGGACTTGGCTTAAATGTGAAATAGATTTGGACTTTAGTACACTTGGCAAAAAGATGTGACCACTAACAACCTGGAAGCCCCAGTGATTCCTGAGTATGTGTTGATTTTCAGTTCTTAAATCAGTTCTTTAATTTTAAAGGAGACAGAACCAAAGAAAGACTTGAATCCTCACGTTTTTCATTAATTAAATTGAACTAAATTAATTGAAGTTATTTATCGAATGAATATTCGTTACATGTTTGCATGTTAAATCCTGGAGGGTAGAGGTGTGTATCTCTTTTCTAGTAGCCCAGGTATATTGCTACAAACTTTGGAGTCATAAGAGTTTATTTTGAGTACTGCTTCTTCCATTTATGAACCAGTTGATCTTGGGCAAATTACTTTTCTGAGTTATATAGTTTTCAAGATATTTCCACCATTACTCAATCCTTATGAGCAGTTAACTGGATTGATATTATCACCACATTCAGAAAGGGTTACCTGCTTTCCTACCTTTGGTGGGTAGCATGGTATAGGGGAGACAGGTTAAGAGCATGGATTTTAGTATTAGATTGACTTAAATTTGAATACTACAGCTAGCACCTTGACCATATTCCTCACTTTTTCTGCCTTATGGAAATAGTCATTTTCTTAACATTGTTGTGGAGGTTAAGGGCTTTCTTACTGCTTTATCTTTCATTCCTGGCACATAATAGGTACTCAATAAATATTTGTTGAGTAAGTAAATGTCTGGCATAGTAGACATTCACGGGAACTTTCTTCCCTTTTGATTCCTAGTTCATTCCTGCCTCTGAACTAGATGAACTTGAAACCCAGTTTGTGTTTGAGATATTTTTAAAAATTATTATTAGCTTTTTTAAAAAATTAATCTACTTGGTTGGGTAATATTTAGGATGAAAAAAGACAAGTTTACATTTTTTAAGGGATTTTTTTTTTCAGTAGAGGAAGGTTACTGAAAGCCTTGATTATGCATGAACCTAACGTTGTGGTTGTTTCTAAGCTCCTCATAGTTTAATGTGTTTTTATCACTCTGTTACTAGGCTTTCATATTTTATTTGCTAGAATACAAGATGAATCAACCATATATACACGTGAAGTAGCAGGACTATAATTCCATAATTTAGAAACCTTTAGCATGATCTTAAATTTTTAGAAATGTTCTGTTTTAACTTTCTATGCCTAGTGAATTAGTGTTATGGTATATATTTAGTTTATTGACTGTAATTGAAGCCTGCTTTATGCAGTTCTTTGGATGTGCAAAACATTTACCTCTCTATGTGGAATTGATGTTATGTGTACATTTTTCTCAAAAAAATCTTATCGCATTACATTAACACAAACACATATCAAGCATTTGATGACGCTCATTGCACTATGAATTCCTTAATTCATTTTTTTTTTTGAGAGGGTAAGAACACATGAGTGCGGGAGGGGCAGAGGGAAAGAAACAGACAAAGAGAGAATCTTAAGCAGGCTCCACATCCAGCACAGAGCCAGACTTGGGGCTCAATCATTTGAGCATGACTTTTGATTTTGGCTCAGGTCATGATCTCAGAATCATGGGATCTAGCCCGTACCAGGCTCTGCGCTGAGCACGGAACCTGCTTAAGGTTCTCGTTCTCTCTCTCTCTCTCTCTCTCTCTCCCCCACTTGTATTTTCTCTCTCTCTCTCTCAAATAAAATAAAAAAATTTTTAAAAAGAAAAATAAAATTATTCAAAATATGAATTAAAGTCATACTGTGTACAAAGCATTCTATATAAGCTTAAGTGTGTTTTGCGTGGGGTACGTCTTTGTTAGCCCAGATATGTTTATAAAGGCAATCTTAGAGTTTGTTTATTCATTTTCTTAGAATTCTTATGTCACTTTTACTAGTAGTCTAAATAATAAAAATTATTTTTAGTGAAAAAGCCAAAATGTTTCTTGTTTCATTTTAGTCTCCAAATGTGTAATACTACTTTTCCTTCTTTTTTTCCTTTTAAAAATATTAGTTTTTTCTTTTTTTTTTTATTTAAATTTTAGTTAACATATAGTGCAATATTGGCTTAAAGAATAGAATTTAGTGATTCATCACTTACATACAATACCCAGTGCTCATCACAAGTGCCGGTATGGCCCATCTCCCACCCACCTCCTACTATCAACCCATAGTTTGTTCTCCAGTCATTAAGAGTCTCTTGTGGTTTGTTTCCCTCTCTCCTCTTTTTTCCCCCTTCCCACATGTTCATCTGTTTTGTTTCTTAAATTCTATATGTGAGTGAAGTCATGGTATTTGTCTTTCTCTGATTGAATTACTTTGCTTCGCATAATGCATTCTAGTTCCATCTATTTCATTGTAAATGGCAAAATTTCATTCTTTTTGGATAGCTGAGTAATATTCCATTGTTAAAAATAGTATTTTAATAACTGATCTCAAGTGACTGGTTTTTCCTGGTATCCTAGGCATTACGTTTTACTTTCTTCTTTTTCTTTGAAACAGATTTATTTGAAAATGTCTATGGGTCTTCAGTGAAGAGAAGAGAACTTGAAGATCTGAAGGATAATATTGGAATCAGAGGTCATAAGCCACTTAACAGCATCACTGTGTCAAAGAAACGCAATTGGCTATATCAGAGTACTCTGAGATCTTTTAACCTGGAAGAAGAAAATAAGAAATGCCAAGACATAAGTCATTTATCCATCTCACCTAAACATCAGTTATCACGACCTTTCCTCAAATCATCTGAAGAATATTGTACATATGTGGTGTGTAATGCTACAAATTCTTCATTATCAAAAAATTGTTCTTTAGATTTTAATGAGGAAAATGATGCAGATGATGAAGGAGAAATATGGTACAACCCCATTCCTGAGGATGATGACTTTGGTATATCAAATGCTTTGAGTTTTGGTGAGGCAGACCCTGCTGTTCTGAAGTTTCCTGCTGTTAGTTTGAGAGTATTGTCTGGTCCAGACCTAATGAAAGCAGAACAGTACACTGAAGGCTTGCTGTACTCTTCAGAACACAGAGGCAAGGTTCATACATCACAGTCAAATGAAGTGAATCCTGTTGAGTCCATCCACTCCACAGAGCTCGTGCGGCAGTACAAGCAAGGGCTTGGACACAAGACACAAGAAAGAATAATGGTAGAGGAGAGTCTCATGTTGAAATCTCCTTTTGCAGGTAAAGGTGGTCACATGTTTGCCTTCTTCTTCCATTCAATTCTTGGACAGTAGCTAAAACTAAATATAGATGTCTATTGTAGCTATGTACTTTTCCTTACAAAGTGAGTGTGTTTTCATAAAAATAAAGAAAACTTCAAAAACGTTTACAAATATTTGTATATAGATGGTGGTTTAGTTATTCCTGTCACAGACTTGATTTTGTAAGGGGTGAAGATGCTGGGGTAGTCCTACACCAACTGTTAGTGTGTCTGTCCTTAATTAGTTTCTCTTAGTTGAAAGAGTGGGATCATGAGGTGCAGAAGAAAAAGATACATTTCCTTTTTGTTTTTAATTTTTTTTAATGTTTATTTTTGAGAGAGAGAGAGGCAGACTGCAAGTGGGGGAGGGGCAGAGAGAGAGGGAGACACAGAATCTGAAGCAGGCTCCAGGCTCTGAGCTATCAGCACAGACCCCAATGCGGGGCTTGAACTCACAAACCGTTAGATCATGACCTGAGCCAAAGTTGGATGCTTAACTGACTGAGCCACCCAGGCGCCCCAAGATACATTCTTTATGTAAATCTAATTTAATTTTGCTTCATTCATTCATTCATTCATTCATTCATTCATTTATACCTAGCCTGGCTATAGCTGAAAAGTTGTATAGTCCGTGTATCAGTAGTTATTACTTTACAGTTTCATGCCTACATTTCCTCATGAACAAAGGAAAGGAAGAAGAGAAAAAATAAATGAGAGGTAAAAGTAAAGACCTCGCAAGTAGGTGGGTGTTGCAATAGTTATGGAACCTAGAAAAGAAATAATTGAAGTTTGATGCATATTAGGTTGCACCATATTAAATTGACAGTTTTTGATCTGCAGAACACTATATGAAATAGTTCAACCTAATGGCTTCTTTCTTCCTTGATTGCCTTGAGTTTTTGATGTGCTTCTTTTAAAATTTGGTCCCAGACACACTAGGAAATAGCAGAGAGCATATTTAGTTGCAAATATCAAATGTTGCCTAGAAAGCAGTTCTGTTTTACATCAAGTTGTTTTAATTTATAAAATTTCAAATGATACAGAATATTCAAAGATGTGGCATATAACAGATGCTGTCAGTATCTTGCCCATATCCCTTGGGATTTATTATTTATTTAGATGGGACAAGCCTCCATCCAAACATCAGTATCTGCATCTCTGCTTGAGGATTCTGGCAGGAGTGTTAGAGAACTTCTCTGCAGGAAGCCTAGGAGTGCCCCTCAGTGAGTGACTGTTGGAGTGCCCACCAACCAGAATTGGTATAGAACCACCTCAGCTCTCTCATGCCCTGGGTGTCATAATTCTACATCATTTCCCAGAGTTTTCTCCTGATATTGCACATGAGTTGCCCGTAGTAGTAACAGGCTTGATTGTTCTTGGATTTGCCCCTGAATTTCCTCACTTCTTGCTGATAATTATGTGCTTTACAAATAAATTACTTGGATTTGAATCCTTTTCTCAGGGATATGTGGAGGTGGAATAAATGTTATATGATAAGAGAAAAAGTGAGTTAAATAACAGTGTATACTATATTATGTCAGTTTGAAAGAAACACTGAAAAGTTATACTAGAAAAGTTAAGTATTCCCCCCCCTCCCCACTGCCATGTTAGGATTGAAGGTAATGAAAAATTTTGTGAGTGGAGCACCTGGGTGGATCAGTCAGTGAAGCATTGGACTCTTGATTTTGCCTCAGGTCATGGTCTCACGGTCATAAGATCGAGCCCCTCGTCTGGCTTACACTGACAGTGCAAAGCCTGCTTTTTTACATTTTTAAAATTAAAAAAAAAAAATTGTGTGCATTTCTAATTGTAGACTGATTTTTCAGAAGAATTTGTGGGGTTTTTTTTTTTGTAAGCTAGATGGAAAGAGGATGTAAGCTAGATGGAAAGAGGAATAAATGCTTTATGAAATAATAGTTTGGAATACAGGTTGTGATTGGAGTGGTAGGGAAGCTTGCAGGAGTATGGCAGAGAGTGATGGGTTTGTATGGTGCAGGAAAGGCAAGAGGGCATAAGAATAACAGCAAAGTTAGAAAGCCAGTGTCTGTAAAGTTACACATATTTTGATTTAAGTTGCTGTCTTCAAACTTTATTATTTTATGTTTGTGGCAAATTGTGAACCTAGAAAGACTAACAGATATTATAAAAACAAAAACAAAAACTTGAAAGTAGGGTAGAGCTGTTATTTATGTTTCCTCTCTCTCTTTTATTCTTCTTTTTAGCATCTTATTAAAATATAATAAGCACAGTCCTAAGTTGACTAAAGGAAATATTTAGTTTATTTGTATGTCATCATTTTGTTTTAGTTTGATCAGAAAGGTTACCTAAAGTGATCTGTTTTCTTTAGCAATATTAACAGAGCTGTTGAGGGGTGCCTGGGTGGCTCCGTCAGTTAAGCATTTGACTATTGGTTTTGGCTCAGGTAATGATCTCAGGGTTGTGAGATTGAGCCCCACGCTGAGGGTGGAGCCTGTTTGGGATTCTCTCTCTCCCTCCCTCTCTGCCCCTCCCCCTCTCGCTCTTGTGTGCATGCTCTCTCTCTCTCAAAATAAATAAACATCAAAAATGAGAACTGTTGAGAAATAGGCAAAGATAATGGTTGAATTTCAAAATAATTTTCTGATCAAGAAATAAAAAAGCTCGAGTATATTTAGTATCGTTGACAATTTTTTAATCATTCTAACACAATTATGACTTGTTATTTTGTTTATTAAGTCCCATATGTATATTTATGTTTTATCTAGTTGCGATCATAGCAGTCTGTTTTTGGTGTTTTTGTTTTGTTTTGTTCGAGAAAGGGAGAGCATGCCCCTTCCCCCACACCCCCATGTACAGGGGAGGGGCAGAGGGAGAGGGAGAGAGAGAGAATCTCAAGCAGGCTCCTTGCCCAGTTTGATGCCTGACTTGGGGCTCAATCACATGACTTGAGGTCATGACTTGAGCCGAAATCGAGTTGAATGCTTAACTGACTGAGCTCCCCAGGTGCCCCTGTTTTTGGTTTTTGATATTTCCACTTGATGTTTTCATCTTGTATTGTTACATGTAGATTAACATTATTGTTTACCAATTTTATAATATTTAATAGGGTTGGTGTGTCCTAATCTATTTGACTGGTTATGTTGGGTGTTAATAGATTATTTCCACTACTAGAGGAGTGATCATCATCATGATCTATTTCACTTTATTTGGATTAATTACTAGTATCATTACTGGGTTTTTATGGCTGGTAACTATTATAGTAATTCCTATATTATATTTCCTAAAAGGTTTACCACTTTACAGGCAACTGACAATTGGTTGGTTGATTAATTGATTTACTCTATAAACGCTCAATTTCTGCTGTGTGCCAGTTACACACAGTTCTAGGTGCTGAAGGAATTTGCCAGTTTCACTTGATTCTAGCCTGGTTTATGGATTTACAAAGATTTTCATTTTGTACTTTCCCTGTATAGCTAGTCTGTGATTTGATTAGTATAATTTTGGTTTAATTTTAAGCAATTATTGAATTTGGTAGTATTTCAGCTCTTGGGTTTTATAAAAACAAAGCATTTTTATTTTAATAAGTTTAGTCTTGTCTGAAGTAGAAATTGCTAACATACACAGTATTTCATTTTAATAGTTAAAGACTTCAGTAAGAATATTTAATGCATGATGTGTAAAAAAAGTCAAAATGTTAAATTAACTCCGTAATACTTTAATAGAACCTAGAGCAATTTAATATACTGGATAGCTTTTTAAGCCGTTGACAAAATAGATTGTAGACTACAGCAGGACTCTGATTACTATAGAATGTTTTAGGCCAGTAAACCAATAGAATTGTACTACAATTTACAGTACAAGGGAATGCTTTGTCTAGTTTATCAAATATTCCATTTCTTATTTGTTATTTACCAGAAAGGCCCCGCAGGCATACTTAAAATAGTCCTTTCTCTATAAAGAAACCACTTCTTTGTTTTTAGGACACATAAAGAGGGGTGGAGGGAGATTATATTAGCACTTTAAAAGAAAGGTCATTTAATCTATCGATTTTGAAATGAATTAATACTCTTTCGTTATTTTAATTGTGAAATGTAGTATTTCATAGAGTAACCTCTGATATTAGGGTCATTAGAGATCTTTATAAGGAATAGTTAGAGGAAGTGTGAAAAACCCATTTAAATTTTAAATAATTTAAATCATAGATTGTTTCATTTATTCTTTTTTTTTTTTTAAGTAAGCTCGAAGCCCAGCCCCAAGATCTAGAGTCACATGCTGTCCTGAGTGAGCCAGCCAGGCACCCCTAAATTGTTTCTTTAAAGAAACAGTTTAAACTTATATAATAGATTTTAGAAGTTATTTTCATTTTGCTTTATTAAACACTTAAATAGGAACAGTTTCACATTTTAAAATAAAATTGATTAGTCAGTTTATACATTTTTTTTTTTTTAACTGAGGCATTGAAAGTTTAAGGTTGAGGGGCCCCTTGGTGGCTCCTCAGTCAGTTAAGTGGGTTATGCGTCTGACTCTTGATTTTGGCTCAGGTCATGAGTTTGTGAGTTTGTGAGTTTGAGCCCTGCGTCTGGCTGGCGCTGACAGCCTGGAGCCTGGCTGGGATTCTGTCTTTCCCTCTCTTTCCCCCCTTCCCTCCCTCCTTCTCTCTAAATAAATAAGTAAATAAACAAACTTAAAAAAAAGAAAAAAGAAAGTTTAAGGTTAAATGGAATATTTTATTTAAAAACAAACATTTATTTATTTTTGAGAGAGGGAAGGGTTGGGGGAGGGGCAGAGAGAGAGGGAGACAGAGGATCTGAAGTGGGCTCTGGGCTGACAGCAGAGAGCCTAATGCACCCAAACTCATGAACCATGAGATCATGACCTGAGCTGAAGTTAGGTGCTTAACCTACTGAGCCATCCAGGTGCCCCTTAACTTCTTAATAATGGTTAAGAAGCCACCATTAAAAATCAATTTAATGTATATGTATAGACAGAAAAATGTTTAGAAGGATGGAAGTACTCTAAAGTACAGTATTTAAGAATATAGGCTCTGAAGGCCTATGCTTAGGTTTGAATTGTACCTGTTTCTGCCACTTAGCTGCTTTGTGATCTTAAACAAATCAGCTCTGTGCATGAGGTCCTTGTCTGGAGGATGGGATGCTTGTGGTATCTTAACTCTTAAGGCTATTTCAAGAATTAAATCAGAATCTGTGCATACTAAGTGTTAAATTAATTTTTCATACTTTGTCTAGCTCAATAAATGTTGGCTAGTGCTATAAATATTAACAATTTACTGTTAAACTACTTTGGATATTATTTTCATCTCACTATTTATAATGACTCATCTCTTAATAGCTCAGTTTAGGCTATTTGGATTTCTTTGTATCTTTTAAAAACTTTTTATTGTAAACCTGGATAATTTTGACATTTAGGGGGGAAAAAAGCTATTTTTGTGTGGAGAAAAAAAATAAAAAACATTTCAATGCTTTACTCTTCATGAAAACTGAGACGATAACAAAACTTATTTATGTCTCTGTACTGTTATTTAATATATTGAAATTGCAAGGAAAAGCCCTAATTTAGCTTTTGAAGTTCCAGGGAATTATTGTATATAAATAATAAAAGAAAGAAAATGTCTTTATAGTTTTTAAAATTATTCAGTTAGCTTTATGATATTCAATATTCAGTTATTCTTTTTTTTTTTTTTTTTAAGTTTTATTTTTTTAATTTACATTCACATTAGTTAGCATATAGTACAACGATTTCAGGAGTGAATTCCTTAGTGCCCCTTACCCAGTTAGCCCATCCCCCCTCCCACACCCCCTCCAGTAACCCTGTTTGTTCTCCATATTTATGAGTCTCTTGTGCTTTGTCCCCTCCCTGTTTTTATATTATTTTTGTTTCCCTTCCCTTACGTTCATCTGTTTTGTCTCTTAAAGTCCTCATATGAGTAAAGTCCTATGATATTTGTCTTTCTCTGACTGACTAATCAATATTCAATTATTCTTGATTAACTGTGTTTCATTCTATGTATAATCTTTCGTGATATGTTCTGAGGGAACATCGAAGAAAGAAAGGGCTCTTAGTTGTCAAAATTATAAACTTGTTCGGTTTTTGGGGTGCCTGGGTGGCTCAGTCATAAAGCATTTGACTTGATCTCAGCTCAGGTCTTAATCTCAGGGTGGTGAGTTCAAGCCCCGTGTTGGGCTCTGCATTGGGCATTAAGCCTACTTAAAAAAAAAAAGTAAATAAATAATAATAATAAGCTTGTTTTGTTTTTAACTTTTTTAAAAAAAACCACTGCTATGTGATAAAATTTAGTTTTTAGAGAAGTATAAACAAATGTTCTTTTATTAGAGTAGGATTTCTTTTTTCTTTTTAAAATTGGAGTAGGATTTCTAAATAAACACTCAAATAGATAATATGCCAAAATAAACATATCAAAATAGGAAGCTTTCCTAGTCTCCTCTGATATCCACTGTTCATGGTTATAAAATAACATACTCCCTGAATTATATTGCAGTGGGAAAGATTTAAAAGGAATCTATATTACCCTTCCTCCAAACCTTTAAAGTAGAAAAGAAGATGGAGACCAAGATGCTTCTTTCCACCCTAAGCCATTTGGAAATCCCGACCCCCCTTTCTTTAAGATTTTATTTTTATGTAATCTCTATACTCAGCATGAGGCTAAAACTCACAATCTCAAGATCAAGAGTCACTTGCTCTACCTACTGAGCCATCTAGGCACCCCTGGAAATCCTTGATATTGTGTTTGAAGGTGGTAATGGAGATTTACCTAAACTTGTAACTTACTAAATCTCCCCAGTGTGATAAAACAAGGGAGAAATTTCTGTCCATGGGAGAGTCTGTTTAGTTGATGATTTATAAAGTAGGAATCAAAACATATCACCTTATAATATCTTTTTTTTTTTTTTTTTTTTTTTTTTTAAAGGTCCTGGGATCCTAGGTGCTACAAATAAGACTGAACTGGGAGCTACCGAATTATCTTCTCCAAGCCCTAGCCCTGTGAAAAAAAGCAGTTCAATTAACTGGTCTTTCCCAGATAAAATAAAATCTCCACGAACTGTGAGGAAACTTTCCATGAAAATGAAAAGGTTGCCAGAACTTAGCCGAAAACTGAGTGTTAAAGGAACTTTGAATTACATGAACAATCCAGATAATACTCCTTCCTTGTCTAAATGTACCTGTCGAGAAATTCATCATGCCAATATTCTACCTTCTGGGAACACAACCACAGCTGCTAAGAGGAATGTCATAAGTCGGTACCATCTGGATACCAGTGTATCTTCTCAGCACAGCTACCAGAAGAAAACATCTGTGAGTTCTAAGTATTCCTGCAAAGGTGGTTACCTCAGTGATGGAGATTCACCTGAACTTATAACTAAATCTAGCAAACATGGATCTGACAACAAATTTGGAAAGGGAAAAGAAATAATTCCAAGTAGTTGCAGCAAGAGTGAAATAGACATTGATGCTTTTAGACATTATAGTTTTTCTGATCAACCTAAGTGTTCTCAGTACATATCTGGGCTCATGAGTGTGCATTTCTATGGTGCTGAGGATTTAAAACCACCTCGGATAGATTCAAAAGATGTCTTTTGTGCAATTCAGGTAGATTCAGTAAACAAAGCAAGAACAGCTTTGCTCACATGTCGGACAACATTTTTAGACATGGATCATACTTTCAACATAGAAATTGAAAATGCACAGCATTTGAAATTAGTAGTATTCAGTTGGGAACCGACTCCAAGAAAAAATCGAGTGTGTTGTCACGGAACTGTTGTTCTCCCCACCTTATTCAGAGTGACAAAGACACATCAGTTGGCTGTCAAACTTGAGCCTAGAGGTCTTATTTATGTGAAAGTGACTCTTCTGGAACAGTGGGATAATTCTCTTCCTGGACTGGCTATAAATCGAGAACCAGTAATATTTGGTGTTGATATTCGAAAAGTTGTAGAGAAAGAAAATACAGGACTGAAGGTGCCACTTCTGATACAAAAATGTATTATGGAAATTGAAAAGAGAGGCTGTCAGGTATTATTTCAGTTTCTCTACTACCTCCCGATGTATTTATCTACCTTAATTAATTAAATTTATAGTAGGTCTTGGGGGAAGGGATTCAAGGTAAGGTTAAAAAAATCTAATTTAGACATTTTCTCTCCTGTTTTTAAAATTTATCCCATTATTGTTTAGGGTATAATTCACATCTTCACCTACATTGTCAGTGAGCAATTGAGGGCATGCTAGATGGTTCCACAATTTATGTTGTGATGCAGAATTATGTGGGTTTTATACCTACTATCAGGATTGCTTTACAATGACATTCCTAAGAAAAGCCAGAGCTATGATAGGCAAAGACTAATTCATTTAAGGAATGTTTCTGCATGGTTTGACATTCCTGTGGTACAAAATTCCAACAGTGAATCTTAAAACCCTGCTATACTCCTAAAACTAACTCCCTGCCCTTGTTCCCAACTCTTCCTCATCCCACACTTCAGGAAGCATACATAAGCTTATTTGTCTCTGAACTTTGGGATAGTTTGGAGGATAAGGAGAGGTCCTACTAATAACATGTCTCATTCTCTCTTCCTTTTAAGTGAGAAGGTAAAATAAAATAAAATAAAATAAAATAAAATAAAATAAAATAAAATAAAATAAAATTTAAAAATGTAAAAGCAGCCCATTAAAGGAAACAAAAACCCTGGTGTTATATATAATAAGATATGTAATGTTAACCAGTTGTAGACCTTATCTTTTTTTCATTAATACATGTGGACTGTGACAATGAGAAAAAACATATCATTCAGGATGTTATTCTGAGGTGCAAGTAATAGTTTAAATTAAAAAATTAAGCCTAAAATTAGATATTCTGAAGTATTTCTGCTTTAATACTATCAGAATTTGTGACATTGATTAAAAACATCAGAGGTAAATATCAACGAATCAGAATTATGATTTCTTTATGTGTAGAAAAGAGTTTTAAAATAACTCACCTTGAACCTGATGTGGAAACTACAGAAACAGTGTAAGTAAGTTAGTGGGGTTTTGTATTAAGATGCAGGAAACTTGGGTACCGGTTTCTCCTCCATTATTAATTAGCTGTGTGATGTTGGGCAAGTCACTTAATCTCTGTGGGCCTTATTTGCTTATATCTATAAAAGTAGATGCAGTAGTTTCCTGAAGGTAAGAGGTACATCTGAGCTTTTGAAACCTCTTCTCTATTATTCAGATAGAGTTTATATTTTCTATATGAGAATACGGCTTTTAGTTTCCAATCCAACTTTTGGTCCAGTTACTTTTTCTTAAGGTTCTCTGTTTTTCTCCCATTTTTTTTTTCAGGCAACATGTAGAAAGGTCAGAGATTAGGCCAATTTCAAATTATTAAACGTTTACAACTGAATTTTAAAATAAGTAACTCAAATAGCACTGTACTTTTACAATCTATTTTCTGAGATAGTTTATAAAGAATGGGTATATAAAACTTATAATTTTTTCATGAATTTTTATTTATTCAATTTGTTACCATCAATTATAGTCATTATTCTTTGAAGCTTAAATTATCCCAAGTTTGGCTAGGGAGTGCCTCTTGCAACTAGCTACTGATTGCTTTGTTATATCCCCAGTAGCGTTTGAGCATTTCTTTTCTTTATGACTAAGACTGTTGTAATTTATTTTAAATACCAACAAAATATTTTTAGCAATGCTTTTTATTTCTATACTTAAAGTTTAGAAATAGTATTTTATTAAAGAATTATTTCCTATGAACTAAAAAATAAAATTTATAGTAGTCCATTTGGAACTGCAATTTTTAAACACCTTTTTTTGTTTGTTTGTTTGTTTCGTTTCTTTTGCTTTTTCTCTCTCTCCCCTGCCCTGCCAGAGAAAGAGGCTTATTGTGTCTGTATTTTACAGACTAGCACACTGCTTAAATTTTGGTTACCTTTTTAGTCAGTAATTATTCTTGTGTTTGTTATCAGGAGCATCAGGTTTTAACAGTCATACAAAAATAGTTTGTGGCATCTTCCAAATGCTTTGAAGGCTATTACCACCTATCCCCTGCTTTCAATGGGAAAAATTACGATGGAAATCATACTCCTGGTTTATCCAGTACAGATTCTATCCCTGATAGGGGCATCAAGCATGTACTTGAAGTGTTTGATTTAAGAAGTCAGCCTCTGAAATTAGGGGTATATCCTAAAGTGTCTTTTCCTTGAAATCTCTGTATTAGATCTATCTTCTTTTATTCACCTTTAAAAATTACCTTTGTATTTTCAGCTTTTGGTAACATGGACAACATGTTACCATTAATTTATTACTTACTATTGAAGTATTGCTTTCTTTAACTTGTTCTAGGTTCACCTCCTTCTCAAGTTCAAGGGGATACATCTTTATTATGGGATTTTGTGACACTTAAGTGTGCCTACACCAGAAGGGCTCCACTCAATCAAATTAGTTTCTTCTAATATGATAGCATTTTCTTTGATCCTGTTAAAATTTTAGTTTCATTTTCTGGATCATCTGTGGTTCTACCATGTCTTGTGATGATGTGACCAACATAGGACATGCTATTCTCAATGCAAACGCACTATGAATTTGTATAAGAATAGGAAATTTCCTTCTAAGTACATTCCTTAGTTTCCCATATTACGTCCATCCTTTTGAATGTAGCAGCACCTTGCATTACCTTCTCTCAGAAATAGTTGTAGTTTCCTTAGTATCTTTCAATTAATACTTAATAGCTTATCATCTCAACTATTTTGGATAATATTTCTCTATGTCCATTAGTAACATTTTCCTATATCAAGACCCACCTTTTGTATTCTATCAGTTATGTAATGATTTGGAGAGGTTTGTATCATAAGTACACCTGGAAATTTCATTTGTGTACTCCTTTTCCTAGATTGTTTATATGATTTTTTATTTTATTTTTTTTTTTTTTAACGTTTATTTATTTTTGAGACAGAGAGAGACAGAGCATGAATGGGGGAGGGGCAGAGAGAGAGGGAGACACAGAATCGGAAGCAGGCTCCAGGCTCTGAGCCATCAGCCCAGAGCCCGACGCGGGGCTCGAACTCACGGACTGTGAGATCGTGACCTGAGCTGAAGTCGGAGGCTTAACCGACTGAGCCACCCAGGCGCCCCTGTTTATATGATTTTAAAGTGATTCCTGGTTCAAATCTTTGGGGATCCTCACTGTTAGTTTTTACTTTTTTCTGTCTTGAAATAATTTCTTTATAACTTCCTTCAACTCAAGGTGATTCAGCTTCCTAAACAGTCTTTGATGTGGAAATATAATCAACAACCACGTATTTTTCTTAATTTTCTTGAAGGTTTTTTTTTTTTTTAACTCTGATTGCTTAATCAGTCATGTTTTCTCTTTACAGATACAGTGCTGATTTCTTCTCAGTGACTTTATAGTGAACTTCCTAAGACTTAGTATTTTATCTCCTATATGAACTGTGTTTAAAAAATGAATCTTTTTAATGTAGGGTGGGTGGTATCTGTGTATCTTATATACATTTTGAACTAAAGGTTTAATTTTAATTTTAATATATTTTAATTGAATTTCCTCTGTCCCTTTATAATCAATTAACTTAGTAAGTTAAAAAATTCATTTCTTCCTGAGGATCTTTTTTTTCTTCTAAAAAGGTAACTTCACACAAATAGTATATTGGAATTTTATTTCAATGGTATTACTTTTTTATGGATAAATAAATTGAGTTTAAAGAGATTAAATAATTTGCCCAAATTCACTAAGCAAAGAGTTACAGAGTGAGACTATATGGAATCCCAAACCCTTGTTTAACCACTGTGCTGCATTTCTTCAGTTCAGGGAAAAGATGTGAAAAGGCATGACCTTGGGGCATGGAGATATTGGTTGAGCATATAAGACTAAAGGGAAGGGCTTGTATCTTAAGATAGCCAGCATTATAGAAATCATAGTATATTGTCTGAATTTAAATGAAAGAATATAGAATGTTTTTATTAAACTGATGAATATAGTCTATGGTGAGATTTCAAAAGCTGTTTGAGGTATTTTTAATTAAATGTCATCAGAACATATTTGATTACCAAGTTCATGTGACTTAAATATTTTGTGCTGTTATATCTTCTCATTATCAAATTTATCATAATGTGGCCATAATTTTATTTCTAGGTAGTAGGCCTGTACCGATTATGTGGTTCGGCAGCAGTCAAGAAAGAACTTCGAGAGGCTTTTGAGAGAGATAGCAAAGCTGTTGGTCTGTGTGAAAACCAGTACCCAGATATAAATGTAATAACAGGTAATAAATAGTTTTTATTCTCTGTACACATTCTGGAAAGACTACATCTGTAGGAAAAGGACTTAAAATACTATTTTGTAGCCTAAATTTAATTGGGTTTTATTCTGAAGTCTTATTTTCCTTCCTTCACAAACATTGTATTATTTTCTGTGGGGAGGTAGTACCAAGATATGGTCCTTGCCCTCAAACAACCAATAAATATTGGGGGGAAATACGACCTATGTTAAATTAGCTATTACTAGGTAGCAGAAAGAAAAAGGTACATTTTCTTCATAGAAGGATAAATAAAACACCATCAGAGTTCAGTTTGATTGTCACCAGGTCATGTAAAGGGCATTGACCATTTGGATAGAGAATTCAGATTTATTTACTAGGCAGAGGGGACCCATCAAAGATTTTTTTATTTATTTTTGAGAGACAGAGAGAGGCAGAGCATTAGCAGGGGAGGGGGAGAGAGAGAGAGAGATACAGAATCTGAAGCAGGCTCCAGGCTCGGAGCTGTTTGTTAGCGTGGGGCCCGAACTCACGAACTGCAAGACCATGACCTGAGCTGAAGTTGGACCCTCAACCGACTGAGCCACCCAGGCGCCCCCCCATCAAAGATTTTTCAGCAGGGGAGTGAAATCTTTAGAGAGATAGTCTTCAGGAATATTAATCTGGCAACTCTATGTGACGGATTGTAATTAAAAGAAACCAGAGGACAGAAGACTAATTAGCTTTGCTGATAGCAGTAGTACCAGCAAAGAGGTGATAAGAGCTGAAGGAGTCTTGTAGCAGTAACAATAGGAAAGAATAGAACTGAAAGGATATGAAGAAAGAGAGGGCCCAGACAAGCATGACTTTGACGCCTTGTTGATTTGGTACCATTTGCAGAAACTAAGAAGCTGAGAGGAGAGCTACTGCTTTTGGTGGAGAAATGTGAAAAAAAAAAAAAAAAACAAAACAAAACAAAAAAAAAAACACAAAAAACTATGAACTGGGTTTTGTTTCAAACTTATATACTGAATTTGAGGTACTAGTAGGTGATCTACATGGATATATCAGGCAAAGTAAAAAGTGCTCATCTACAGCTAAGGAGAGAATATAGTAAAATTTACCAAGTGGTGAGTATATTCCAATATATAGCATTGGAAATATACTTCTAGTACTCCTGAGACGTGGAGGTGGGAAATGGCAATGTGAGGGTCATTAGCATATAATTGTAATTAACACTTTGTGATTGTCGGTAAAGTTTGAAGAGACAAGATCTTTGAGGATCTCCAAACTTTGGAGGCACGAAGACAAAGAAGATCCAGCTGAAGAGATTGAGAGGATAGGAGTCAGAAAGTTTGAGAAACGAAAGACAATAGTTTAAGGAAAGGTATGAGGCAGTGTCATTTGATGGAGAGATCATATAAGATGGGAACAGAAATAAGGCCTTTGAATTTGGCTATTATGAGATTGTTTATCACTAATCGATATCTTCAGGGACTCTTGACTTATAATTCCGTGTTTGTTTTTGTTGTTGTATTTTATTAGCAAAGTTGTCAAGCATATATAAAAGTAGAGAGAATACTGTGACAAACCCTCTTTATCTATTACCTGGCTTCCATAATCAACACATGACCAAACCTGTCTCTTTTATACCCCTCATTTGATTCTCCCCTAGACATGGATTATTTTGAAGTGTATCTTCAGTATCCTATCCTTTCACCTATAGATGGTTTGGTATGTATCTTCAGATCTTCTTTGTGTTTTGATAGTTCTTTGTCTTCCCTCTGCTGTTAACTGCCATTTTTTTTCATGCTGTAATATTATTTATCTAATTTGATTTGTCATTTTACATGCAATTAATTGCCTCAGAGAGAATTTGAGGAAGGTTCAACCTGCACATATTAAAGAGGTTTTTGTTGGTTGGAATCCTTTAAAGCTTACTTTTAGGATTGAGGCTTTTCAAATAGTTGAGATTCCCAATCTCTGAATTCTGAATGACTATATTTTCATGTATTTAATATATACTCTTAGATAATCAAAACTTTGATGCTAACCATTTTAATTCTAACAGACAATAAATCAAGGAACTTTTTCTTTCTTCTGAATTTTAGCAAACCAGAGATAATGGTTACTTTTATTTTTGTAAAGGAAGAAAGCTTATTCTTTCTACAAAAAATGAATTATGTCTACAAAAAAGAAAGTAGAATTTTTCCCTTAATAATATGTAATTAACAAAATTAGTAAAGAATCCATTAAAGAGAGATTTTATAAATAGCAGTTCCCAGGAAATTACACTCTATAACTAAATGAAATATTTAATCTTGTTGAGGCATTATCTTAAAAAAAATTGTGCAAATATGTATGAATTAAAAAGATAACATGACGTGGCTTGATTTGATTATTTGCTATAAGACAAGGTCCTTAGTTAGAAATTTGCAGCATGTGGAGATGATATGAACAATAGGTCAATGAATGTTAGATTTGTATCATTCGTTTCTAAAATTGAGCATCTCCATAGTTTATGAATTGGGTATTTTTTTGCTCTATTCTTTATACTCTTTCATTTCAGGAAAGCTGGTTTTCAAAAGAACCTAGAGCTATTTTCTTTCTTGATAAAACAAAACAAAACAAAACAATGAAATGATGTAAAAGTTGTCTGACAAATATCATTGAGATTACAATGAATTATATGCAAGGTCTCATCATGTCTCAGTATAAAGGATATTGTTGATTTGTAGAATTTGCCAGTAATAATGTTGCCTCATGTGTTTGTTCCATGTGAACTCAAATTTCTAAGTAAACTTGAAATATAATTAACAATTCAGTAGTTCTAAAAAAAATGAGATATTAATGAAGAATGATAGAGTTTACTCACAGTTTAATGTTTATTTTATTTTTGAGACAGAGAGAGACATGAGTGGGGGAGGGGCAGAGAGAGAGACACACACAGAATCCGAAGCAGGATCCAGGCTCTGAGCTGTCAGCACACAGCCCGTACTTTACTCACAGTTTAATGTGTTCTTAGTAGTCGGTTTGTCTAAAACACATAATGAAGTGCTCTAGACAACTATATTTTTCATGGGGTACAAAATTTAAGGTATGAAATCTATTCATATTTGTTTATAGCTCTTATTTATCAAAGGAACAAGAAATTAGAAAAGTAAAAATATTTATTATTTAGTGATTATTAGAAAAGAATAATAATCTTTCCTTCCTCCTAAGAAGGAAAATCCAATTTGAATGTATCTGCCCTTTATAAAATAGACATCATATTGCAGGGCTACACAATCACTATCTAAGTTCAATACTTAGACATTGATTTGACCATGACTTTTCTAATTTTAATTCTTTTTAAATTCTTCTTTTATTTTGCCTCAAAAGAAAACTTTATCAGCAATAACCCCCAAATTATCTTTAATTCTTTTATTTTGCTCAGAAGAATACTTGATCAGTAATAACCCCAAAATTATCTTTAAACCGTTAATAATTTTCTTCATTTATGTATATTAAATATGCATTTCCCCCACCATGCGTATTATATGTTCTCTCATCTCTGGCACATTAACTTTCAAATTATTTTTGTTTTTCTTTACCTGCATTGAACATAGACACCTAAATTGTATAAATACTAAGGAATGCAAAACACTGAGGAATAGTAATAGATTTAGCAATCAAAATATACTGAGGCAGTATAGAGAGTCCACTTAATCACTTATCCTTCCCTATCTAGAAGTTAATTGGTTTACTTACTAAATATTTATTGATGTCATTTACTATATGTCAGGCATTCTTCTAGGCACCAGGACAAGCGAACAAGATGAACAGTATCTCAGTCCTCATATATGTATTCTTGTAAAGGAAGAGAATCAGTAATCAATGAATAGTAAGATATAGTAATTTATGAATGATAAGTAGGGCAATGGGAATGATACTGATTGGAGGTAGTAGTCAACTTGGTGACTCCCATGGTTGGAGTGATCAGAGAAGAAAATTGATATGAGAAGTGCCTTTTGAGCTAAAGTCTATATAATACAGAGTTAACCATTGGAAGATTTAGGGCTAGAGTTCTAGGTAGAGGAACAGAGTGAATTTTGCAAATTGAGAATTAATAAAATATAGGTACTACAGACCAGTCTCTGAGAAATAGAAGTAGTTTTAGTTATCAGAATGCCTTTTTTTTTTTTTTTTTTTTTTTTTTTTTTTTTTTTTTTAGTGTGATGATACCTATTTTATCATGGGGATGAGTAGAATTTTCCTGTGTTGGTCCTTGTGCCTGAATGAAGGTGAGAGGCATATGGTTTCATAGTATCTAACTATTACAGAGCAACTTAGATGTTAGCCAAGAACCCCTTCTTTATTTACCTATAATTGCCTGCATTTTCTTCAAGTACATGGTAAAAGATGTACTATGTTGCACTAAATAAATTTTTCCATGTAAATTTTCCCCAAGTCTCCCTTACATAGTTTCTGTAGCATTAAAGACTGTCACCACAAACTTGTTATCTTATGGTTTTTATGTCCCCAAAGTATTCGAAAATGTTAAGGTTGGGGGCGCCTGGCTGGCTCAGTTGGATAAGTGTCTGACTCTTGACTTTAGCTCAAGTCATGATCTTGTTTGTGAGTTCGAGCCTCCCATCAGGTTCTGCACTGACAGCACGGAGCCTGCTTGGGATTCTCTGTTTCCTCGCTCTCTGCCCCTCCCCCACTCATGCTTGCTTGCTCTCCTACTCTCTCTCTCAAAAAAAAAAAAAAAAAGATGCTAACATGGCAGTATGGCTTAAGATACTCATATCACTAACTTTTTGGGATAAGGTCATATAGCTAACTTCTAGATTGATAGGTAGTTACATAGTATATGTCACCATATAGTAAAAATACCTCCTCTCTATATCATTTTATAAAATCTTTTTATTTTTCTAATGAACTTAATTATTCTATATATAGAATTTTCTAATGTCTACATACAGAAAAAGAGCGATAACTTTTACTTTGTTGAACATAATGTGCATTGAACAGACTTTAAGTGCTTAGTGTTTGTTAGTAATAATTCTCCCTTATTTGCCCTCAAATTATAGTGAAGTAAGTAATCTTGAACTTGTGTTAATTTAAAATTTCATTTATATTAATGGTTGCTTAGTGTATTATACAAAGGATAATGGTATTTTAAATATGTGTTTTACTAAACTATAACATTATCTTTTCTGGAGATCTTTTAGGTTTTAATTTAATTTAATTGCATTATAAGGTGAGTCTCAAACTACCAGGGCATATTAAGTTTCGTTAGAACTAACAAGTCTTGCTTTTTGTCAAGGAACACACGTGGAATTTTTTTTATTTTTATTTTTTTAAATCATGCCCTAGAGGGTTAGTAGCTGTCTTTATTTGGCAGCTACAGAAAATTGGGTTTTCACTTTCTAACTGTAACTCAGTTGTCCTCTTTACACCACATGTTGCTATTCGTTGTAGATAGGTTTAGATTGCAAAACTAATGATGGCAGTAAAAAAAAGTCACATTATATAAGTTAAGGAATGGGAATAAACAATTACTACATGTCTACGGTGTATAAAATGCTTTATTGTTATCATCACTGTACATCTAGCATGTATTGATTGTTAGGATATGTCAAGCTCTTTATACATATTCTGTTTCTTCTTATATGTCAGGAAGAAGTCTGGTCAATATACTCTTGGTTTCCCAGCACTATTTCCAGATTGTTATCTTTTCACTGTTGAACAGAAACTTATGCTCTTCTGAGAATAAAGCTCTCTAAAGTTTCATGGTGCATACCTACACTGCCTCTGTCTTTCCTATTTAAGATTATCTGCAGAACTCTTGGACATTCCCATTTATTCAGTGAATACTTTTTTAAAGTTTTTTTTTTTTAATTTTAGAGAGAATGAGCAGTGGAGAGAGGGAGAGGGAAAGAGAGAGAAAAGGCGAGGGAGAGAGGAGAGAGAGAGAGGGAGGGAGAGGGAGAGAGAATCCCAAGCAGGCTCCACATTTAAGGCAGAGCCAGATGCAGGGCTCTAGACTATGACTTTGGGATCATGACCCAAGCCAAAATCAAGAGTTAGATACTCAACTGACTGACTGAGCCACCCAGGCACTTCCAGTGAACAATTTGGATATCTTACCAATGGTTATATTTCAGACGAAAGTCCTGTCTTTGTCCTAAGTGATTTTAACATGCAAATGACCCATCCAAAAATCTATTAAAAGACTACTTTCTTTCCATTGGATTGTCTTTACACCTTATCAAGAATTTATTGACCATAAATATGAGGGTTTATTTCTGGACTCTCAGTTCTGTTTCATAGATCTGTATGTCTATCCTTATATCAGTACCACATTGTTTTGATTAATGAAATTTTATAGTAAAATTTGAAATTTGGAGGTGTTAGGCTACCGATGTTCTTTTTTTTTTTAAGATTTTTTTGGGCTATTTTGGCTTTTTCATACTAATTTTAGGATCAGCTTGTAAATTTCTGTGAAAAAGCTACGTAGGATTTTGATAGGTTTTATGTTGAATCTATAGTCAGTTTGGAGAGTATTTTCATTTTAACAGTATTAGGTGTTGTGATCTATGAACATGGGATAGCTGTCCATTTATTTAAGTTTTTAAATTTTTTTCATAAATGATTTTTAGTTTTCAGAGCACAAGTTTTGTATTTCTTTTGTTAAATTTATTCCTAAGTATTTAATTATTTTGATGCTGTTGTAAATAGAATTATCTTTTTTTTTTTTTTTTTTTTTTGGACTGTTCATTTTTAGTGCATAGAAATACAGTTGAGGGGCACCTGGGTAGCTCAGTTGGTTAAGCATCTGACTCTTGATTTCTGCTTAGGTCTTGATCTCACCATTGTGAGATCGAGCTCCCACGCTGGGCTTTGCACTGAGCATGGAGACTGCTTAAGATTTTCTCTCTCTCTCCCTCTGCCCTTCTCCCCATGTTCTCTCTCTAAAATAAAAATTAAAACACAATACAGTTGATTTTTGCATATTGATCTTGTACTTTGCTAAACTCAATTATTCTGTTTTTTTTAGTGGATTCCTTAGGATTTTCTATATGCAAGATTATGTTACCTGCAAATAGAGATATTTTTACTTCTCTCTTTCCAAGGTGGATCCTTCTTATTTCTTTTTCTTGCTTAATTAACCCTGGCTAGAACCTCCAATGTAATGTTGAACAGCAGTGGCAAGAGCTGAACATCCTTATCTTGTTCTTGATTTTAGGAGAAAAACATTCAGCTTTTGACCATTACTTATGATATTAACTGAGTTTTTCATAGATCCCCTTTAGCAAGTTGAGGAAGTTCCCTTCTATTCCAAGTTTTTTGGGTGTTTTTATCATGACAGTGTGTTGAATTTTGCTCAATGACTTTTATGACTCTGTTGAAATGATCGTGTGGTTTTGTCCTTTATTCTATTGATATAGTATATTACATGAATTGATTTTCAGATGTTAAGCCAACCTTTGCATTCCTGAGATAAATCCCACTTAGTCCTGATGTATATTCTTTTTTTTTTTCCTTTTTAACATGTTGCTGGATTTAGTTGCTAGTATTTTGTTGAAGAGTTTTGTGTCCTACACGATATTGGTCTATAGTTTTCTTGTGATGTCTTTGTCTGGTTTTGGTGTCAGCATAATACTGGTCTTGTAGAATGAGTTGGGAAGTGTTTTCTATTTTTGGTAAGAGTTTGTGAAAAATTATTATTAGTTCTTCTTTCAGTATTTGGTAGTATTCAACTATCACTTAAACTATCTGGGGCCGGGCTTTCTTTTGTGCGAAGTTTCAAAAATTACTAATTCAGTGTCTTATTATAAATCTCCTCAGGGGCACCTGGGTGGCTTAGTTGGTTAAGCATTTGACTCTTGATTCAGGCTCAGATCATGATGGTCTCATGGTTCATGAGTTCCAGCCTTGCATTGGGCTCTGCACTGACAGCACAGAGCCTGCTTGAGATTCTCTGTCTCCCCGCTCTCTCTGCCCCCACCCTGCTCATGCTTTCTCTCTTTCTCTCTCTCTCTCTCAAAATAAATAAACTTAAGAAATTGTTTAACTGTAAATATATTCAGATTTTCTATTTCTTCTTAAGTCACTTTCAATAGTTTACCTCTTTCTATGAGTTCTAGCTTTCATCTGAGTTACCTAATTTATTGCCATATAGTTATTCATAATATTCACTTATAATCCTTATTATTTCTATAAGGTTGGTAGTGATGCCCTCTTTCATTACTGATTTTAGTAATGTGACTCTTCTTTTTTCCTTGGTCAGCTTAGTTGAAGGTTTGTCAATTTTGTTGATCTTTTCAAAGAAACAAATTTTGATTTTATTTTGTCTATTGCTTTCTATTATCTATTTCATTAATTTCTACTCTGATCTTTATATTTTCTTTTCTTCTGCTGACTTTGAGTATAACTTCCTCCCTTTTTTCTATTTTCTTAAGGGAAACTGAAATCATTTATTTGGGACCTTCCTTCTTTTCTAATGTAAACACTTAGTGCTATAGCTTTCTTTCTAAATTCTAAACCTCATCCCACAAATTCCGATGTGTTTTGTTTTCATTTTCACTCAGTTCAAATACTTTTTAATTAAAAAAAATTTTTTTTAATGTTTATTTTTTGAGAGAGAGAGAGAGACAGTGTGAGTGGGGAGGGGCAGAGAGAGAGAGGGAGACACAGAATCTGAGGCAGGCTTCAAGCTCTGAGCTGTCAGTGTCAGCACAGAGCCCGATGTAGGGCTTGAACTCACCAGCGGTGAGATCATACCTGAGCTGAAGTTGGATGCTCAACCAACTGAGCCACCCAGGCGCCCCTTTAAAAAATTTTTTTTAATGTTTATTTATTTTTGAGAGAGAGAGGGAGAGGGAGAGCGAGGGATCGGGAGGGGCAGAGAGAGACGGAGACACAGAATCCTAAGTAGGCTCCCTGACACAGGGCTCAAACCCACGAACCGTGAGATCATGACCTGAACCGAAGTCAGACACCCAACCAACTGAGCCACCCAGGCATCCCTCATTTTCTGATTTTCCTTTTTCTTTCTTCTTTGATTCATGGATTATTTAGAAGTATGTTAGTTTGTGTCAAAATATTTACAGAATTTTCCAGATACTTTTTTATTATTAATTTCTCATTTAATTCCATTATAATCATAGTACATACTTCATGTGACTTGAATCTTTTTGTATTTATTTAAACTTATTTTAAGGTCAAGGATATGCTCTTCTGTGTGGTAAATGTTTCATTTGAACCCTTGAGAAGAATGTGTGTTCTGGTGTTTGGAGATGTAATATGCTATAATTACCAATGCAGTCAAGTTGATTAATAATGTTGTCCCAGTCTTCCATGTCTTTATGTGTTTTCTTTCTTCTTGTTAAGAGAGGCATGTTGAAATCTTCAATTACGATTGTGGTTTTGACTCACCCATGTTCTACCTCCCGTTTTCCTTTAAAGACTTACACATGTATTAGGTCACTGGTATTTGTTTTACAGCTCACCGATATTCTGTTCATTTTTCCAGTCTTTTTTTTTAATCTCTCTGTTTAATTTTAGTTATTTATATTGCTGTGTCTTCAAGTCATTAATCTTCTCTGCTAATATTAATTTAACTCATTGTATTTTTAATCTCTGATATTTTAATTTTCACTATTAGAAATTTGATCTTTTTTTCAAACATTCTGTCTCTCTACTTGGCATGTTCAGTCTTTCTTCTAGCTTCTTAAACATATGAAATACCATATAATAACTGTTGCAATGTCCTTGTCTACTAATTCTATCAGCTATGTCATTTCTGGGTTGGTTCACAATTAATTTTTCTTCTCATTATAGATCATATTTGCCTGCTTCTTTATACACATGGTCATTTTTTATTGGATGTCAGATGTGAATTTTACCTTTTTGGGTGCTAGATATATATATTTTTTAATTTTATAGACACTCTTGGGCTTTGTTCTAGTATACAATGAAGTTACTTGGGAACCGTTAGATTTTTTGTAGGTGTGCTTATAAGCAGAAAGAGAGCAGCTTTTAAATAAGTCTTCTCTTTTTATATTTCTTTGATTCACTACTGAAGCAAAACCCTTCTTTGCATTCATATTAGTTTCCTATGGCTGCTAAGTGCCACAAACTAGGTGATTAAAACAACAGAAATGTATTGCCTCATGGTTCTGGAGGCTGGAAGTCCAAAATCAAGTTGTCAGCAGGATCTTGCTCCCTCTGAAACCTGTAGGGAAATTCTTCCTTGCTTCATCATAGCCTTTGTTTTTTTGCTGGCGATCTTTGGCATTCCTTCATTTATAGATGCATCACTCCAGTTCTCTGGCTTCACACAGTTCTCCCCTGCTTCTTCACATCCTCTTGCCTTTTTGTATGTCTGTCTCTGTGTCTAAATTCCCCTTTTATAAGAACACCAGTCAGAATGTATTAGGGCCTACCCTACTGACTTCATTTTAACTTGATTATCTCTGTAAAGATCCTGTTCCAAACACGGCCACATTCTGAAGTGCTGAGGGATAAGACTCAAATATATTTTTGTGGAAGACACAATTCAAGCTGTAACAGTACTATAGCCAAATATCGTTAAGTTTCGAAGTTTTTCACTTTGGTTGCTCAGAACAGGAGCTATTTATTGCCTGCTAGTATAAGCTCCTGAAATTGTTCCCTTTAATCTTTTTCGGTGGTTCCTTTTCCACCCTTGGTTAGTTTCCTCACCTGCACATGCTGATCAGTACTCAGAGACTCAGGGGGATTCTTGGGAATCTCCAGAGGTGTTTTTTTGTTTGTTTGTTTGTTTGTTTCGTTTTTGTTTTTGTTTTTGTTTTTTTGAGCAGCTATCTACTCTCTAATACTCTGTCCTGCAAGCTCTAGCTGCTTTGACTTCCTTAGTCTTCTAGCTTCCTCTCCTCAACTTAGCTGGACCTACTAGCTACCTGTGTTTGCACCCCCTCACAGTGACTTGGAAAGGTTTTCGGGCAATAAGGCAGTTATGAGCACACCTCATTAGATTCCCATCCCTTAGGGATCACTATCCTTCTTTGATGTCTAATGTGTTGGACACAGTTTTTTAATTTTTTTTTTTCAGATATTTTATCTGGTGTTCCCAGTTGTTACAGGCAGGAAGTTAGATCTGGTCCCCATTGCTCTTTGTTGGTTAGAACAGCTGTTTTTCTGTTTTTCTGGCCCCAGTGCAAGCTGCTTTGAAATACTGTGATGTGGCTATAAAACTGATTGAGAAAGCTTTCTGTATACTGAAAAGATCTCAAGGATATGATGTTAAATGAAACAGCAAGAAACAGAACAGGACATGATATGCTATCTATTATGTAACAAATGATAATAATAGTAATACATTATTTATATTTACATAAACAAACATGGAAGGATCCATAAGAAACTAATGAATCATATTACTATCAAAATTGAAAAGATTATCAGATGGTGGTGGGGGCTCCAGGAGGTGGCATCTTGCACTGTAGTTCACGCTCAGTCATGTCAGAGCCCAGGTCATTGGATGCCAGCCTGGAGTCCCCGGCCATGCACAAGGCAGGGTGTTGAGGCATAGGTTGGAAAACTAGGATACTCAAACCAGACAACTGCAAGATGCTGTCACAAATGCGGAGAAACATTTCGGAGAGCTGTGCCAAATCTTTGCTGCTTATGTGTGGAAAAATGCCAGACTGTGAGACAAAGCAGACCTACTGGTGAATGAAATCAATGTGTATGCCTCTACAGAGACCCCAGGTTTAGAGCAGGGCCTGAAAAAATAAAGGAGGGAGGGAGGGAAGGAAGGAAGGAAGGAGAGAGAGAGACAAAGAAAGAAAGGAAGAAAGCAGGGCCTAAAAAACGTTTCTGATTAGTTTGCCAAACTTCAGTATTATCAACAAGCAGAGGTTGAAAGACTTGAAGCCAGAGTAGTTGAACCTTTGAAAGCTTATGGAACCATTGTGAAAATGAAATGAGAGGATCTCAGAGCAACATTAATAGCAATGACTTGGGAAGCCAATCAGTTAACTCAGAAGGAATACATATTATTGTATCCTTTGACTTCTGATCTTTTTTTGTTTGTTTTGTTTGCTTTTTAATGTTTGTTTATTTTTGAGAGAGTGCAAGTGGGGGAGGGGCAGAATGAGGGGGACAGATGATCAGAAGTGGGCTCTGCGCTCATAGCAGCGAGCCCGATATGGGGCTTGAACTCACAAACTGTGAGATCATGACCCGAGCCGAAGTTGGATGCTCAACTGACTGAGCATCTGACTTTTAATCTTTAAAAAAATGTTTTGTAATGCAGAAACTTAATTACAGAGAGCCACAATGGATGCTACCTGAACAACTCGTCATCTGGAGGAAACTATTGACAATTTTGAAAAGCAGAAAATAAAGGACATAAAGACTATATTTTTAGAATTTATCACTATTGAAATGTTACTTCATGGCAAAGTTTTAAAGGTCTGCACTGCTATCTACCAATTTATACAAAACATTGATGAAGATTTAGAGGTTTTTCAAAATTGTCCATATCAACCAGATTATTCATCCTGTTTAGATATTGTCAGAGCAGATCCAAAGTCAACTCTTCAAAGATCACTGTCAGCTAAGTGTGTATCTGCAATAGGACAGATAACTAATAAAGGATCAACAAGCAAAAGATGATGATGAAGAGGATGATGAGGACTTAGATGTTACAGAAGAAAATTAGTTTTCTTAAGTAATTTCACATTTCATTTTTCTTTTTTCTTTTTTTATGTTTATTTTTGAGAGAGAGAGAGCAGGGAAGGGACAGAGAGAGAATCCCAAGCAGGCTCTGTGCTATCAGCCTGACACAACGCAGAGTCTGACACAGGGCTTGAACTCACCAACTGTGAGATCATGACCTGAGCCAAACAAAGTCAGGCGTTTAACCAACTGAACCACCCAGGCACCTCTCACATTTCATTTTTCATCTTAAATGACTTGGAATCCAGAATTACTACATTGTAAAACTTTATACTGGCTTCATAGACATTAAACCTCAAAATGAAGTCCTACTGGAAATGAAAATTAAAGGAAATTTATGCTGACCAAAAAAGAAGATTTTAAAAAATAATGCACACCAATCATTTCAATATCCTATCTAGCAGTATGTGATTTTTGAATAGGTTCCATTTAAAAAAAAGATGATATATTTCAAAAGTATTTTATATTAATGCACTATACCTAGTTGAGATTGCAATATAAATACTGTAGATGAAAAAACCAAGAGATCTAACACTTCCACTTGCTTCTTTTGCTTTCATCACCAAAAAAGGGTCTTTAGTCATTCTGATTAAATACAAATTCTGTTCCATAAAGTCTTATCAAAAAGATAGGTTTTTTTTTTCTGTACTGTTTTTCCCTTTTACTACAACCTGAAGTTTCCTTATTTGATGCATAATTTACTTTTCAACAAGAATGTAATTACTTTTGATTAAAGGTAATGGGACACTAGGATATCAGTGTCTTAAAACTACATAAAGCATAAATTCTAGCTTCACATAAATGTGAAAACCATATTCAGCCTGATTCTGGTTTTAAAATGAAGATGCTATTACACTAAAGCATTATTACACTAAAACATATAAAGCAGTACTACAATTTCTTGAAATCTGTAATTTGGTGGAATGTGGCCTAAGAAAACATCATGGAAAACCATAAATCATTACAAGTCTGTAAACATTTTACTAAACTGCCATCTAATTAATGAAAGAGTATATATTTTTATTCTTGAAAATAATCAATTTGCTACAGCCTTTCAGTAAGTACAATACTTGTGTTTCTTTGGATGAGAATTGTACTTTTGTTATTTCATGGATACCAGTCAGGCATATAAAAATTACGAAATTCATAAAATCATTTGGGATAACCACAAAAAGCAGTCTAAGTTCTCAGTTTAGCTGAGAGCATGTTCTGAATCGATATTGTTTAGTTTTAGGTTTTTGGTGTCCGAAAATCTCCTGTTCTCCCTTGTGATCACATTGTAGATTTTAGCCAGTTTCTTACCTACCTTGTTTATATGTAACAACCATAAATCACAACCATAAATCACACTTTCCTGTTTCCTGTACCATAGGTGATCTCTCTTAGTTCATGACCGCTGTGGTGTGTTTGGAATTGACTTCCCTCGCTCTTGTTATAGTGACAAGTGTGATGATTTCTGTTCTTGGCTTTTGGTTTTATTTATTTGATATTAAGAATGATTTTCCCCCTCATACAACGCTGTAGCATTTGAGATTATCCAACCACTCATAAATATGTTTAAGACACATAAGAGTATTAAAGGGGAAATATATTTATATAACTCATTTATTTGCAAGGCCTTTTGACCACTTTTTTTCCTATTGAGGTATAATTAATGTATAACATTATATTAGTTTCAGGTGTACAACATAGTGATTCAATATTTGTATGTATTATGAAATGATCAACACAAAAAGTCTACTTAACCATACATAGTTACAAATCCATTACCATGAATAGTTAGAATTTGTTTTTTTCTGTGATGAGAACTTTTAAGATTTACCCTTGTATGTCAGTTATGCCTCATTTAGAAGAAGAAAATAGAAAACATTTAAAATTTATTCTTTCCCAAAATAAGTTACTCCAAATTTATCAAAATTCCCAACCCCACTCTTAAAAATCTGATGGCATAGCAGGAAGATGTGATTTCAGTTTATGCAAACAGGTATTTTGATCCAACCTTCTTTGGATACAACCCCAAAATCTACAAAATAATGTAAGGGAGAATCCTGTTTCTCATCAGTAAATAAACAAAACAACTTGCAAGTATACAACACACTATTATGAAACATGATGTTGTACATGGACAATTGGTATTCTTTACCAAATAAGAGTCTAGAAATTAAAAATCCATGTAATTGGAATAATTTACAATTATATTAGTATGCCTTGCTTTCTCAGCTTTTGTTTCACATGCATTTATAGAGGGCCAGAATCAATACAGTATATGTACTGCGAATTGCTTACTTTATGAGTAACAAACCTAATAATATGTATGATAATTGGAAATTATGTGTGTGCATTTTTAACATGGTTGCAAAACAAGAAGTCAATTACCAAGGCAATTTATAAGAATACAAAATATTCACTAGCATAATAGTTTTTTGTTGTTGCTTTTGTTATTTTCAGAATATTAAAGGTTAACAATACTTCAGTTAAAAATAATTTACCACAGTTTATTTTATTTTGAAGACCAATTGCTATCTGTCTTTGTTTTCTAAAGGTGTTCTTAAGGACTATCTAAGAGAACTTCCTTCTCCTCTGATAACAAAGCAGCTTTATGAGGCTGTAATAGATGCAGTGGCAAAAAATCCTTTGAAAATGTCATCAAGTGGATGTGAGAATGACCCAAGTGACTCTAAGTATACTGTTGACCTGCTTGATTGTCTGCCTGATGTTGAGAGGGTGAGCATCAGTGGTATACCTTTTTCCCTGAAAGCCAGCTAATGAATATATACTTAGCTCCAGAGCTACAAATAGTTTTTCAGGTATTTCACATTTGTGGCACTTAGGAGTTTAAGCTCTGCCTTTACTAAAGGCTCCTTAAACAGCATAAATATAGATGACAATTTTATCTTTTCTGTATATAATTTTAGTCTAGGCACAGGTACTTCCTATATATTTTTAAAGAGTATGGCTACCTTATTATTAAAATAATATATGCTTATTATAGAAAAATTGAGAAGATATAGTAAAGAAAATGGAAAATTGCAATTATCAATAACCAAAGGCAACAATAATTAACGTGTTAGTTAATTAACTATATGTAGTTAATGTATTTCCTTTTAGTATTTGAAAAATATGGTAACTGTTTCAGTGTACGTGGCTTAGCCTTAAGACTTAAGTAACCCTCACCACCACCATCGCTTTCCTTCTTGCGTCTTCCCATTTACCTCCTCACAATCTAAATCTTGGGACCAGTATCCTCAGGACCAGAGGAGATAAGAGGGTAGCTGGGTCTGCAGAACCAGCCTCAACCTAACTTTAACTGTTGTTCCTTAGAACAAAAGAGAAAATGAGAGAGATGGCTGAGCTTGTCCAGATGAGGTCAACTTTGCCTATATTTCTTATTATGTGAAGGTAGAAAGGGCAAGAGTGAATGTGTGAAAATATTAAGCCCCAAAACTTCATTCACCTTTACTGTCCCCTTCCCTGTGCTCGGTCCAGTTAGATTAGTAAGTATACTCCTGTGGGTGAGAAGAAGGGAACAACTACAAAGAAGTAAGCAGAATTAGAAGGGTGGAATGAAGGGGTAGACATATTCCTTCTTCGTTGCCAGGTAAAATTTGATTGCCAGGTATCATTTGACTTACACGTGAGGAAATGAGTGGAAATTTAAATCACCTGCTCCAGTTATATAGCTTTTATGAGTGCTGTAGTCTGTCACCTGAATTTATAGGTCTTTCTGGTCCTAAAGCTCTTGCTATTATCATCCTTTCTAAAAAGGCTTCATAATATTCCATTGAGTGGATTTGACATAATTAATCACTATTCTCTTGTATAGTATTTAGGTTTTGAGTCTATTTGTATATATTTTTGTGCAGAGATTTCTTTTCAGTTAGAATTACTTATTTGGAGTAGAAATAATGGAATTGTTGATTTAAATGATGTGAACATTCAAAGGCTCTTTTTTTTTTTTAATTTTTTTAATATTTATTTATTTTTGAGACAGAGAGAGACAGAGTGTGAACAGGGGAGGGTCAGAGAGAGAGGGAGACACAGAATCTGAAACAGGCCCCAGGCTCCGAGCTGTCAGCACAGAGCCCGACACGGGGCTCAAACTCACAGATCGCGAGATCATGACCTGAGCCGAAGTCGGACGCTCAATCGACTGAGCCACCCAGGTGCCCCTCAAAGGCTCTTAATATGTTTTCATATTACTTTTCAAAAGGCACACAACAATTGCACTTTTTGGCTCATCTTTATTTAGTAGACAAAAAAATATTTTACTTTAAATTGTATTTCTTGGTTTGCTATTGAGATTAAATCTAAGATATTTAGCCGTGTGTGTGTGTGTGTGTGTGTGTGTGTGTGTGTGTGTGTGTGTGTTGGTCACAGCATGGTATGCTGAAAGTAGCCTTAAGATGTCAACATATAGGGGCGCCTGGGTGGCTTGGTCGGTTAAGCGTCCGACTTCGGCTCAGGTCATGATCTCACGGTCTGTGAGTTCGAGCCCCGTGTCGGGCTCTGTGCTGACAGCTCAGAGCCTGGAGCCTGCTTCCGATTCTGTGTCTCCCTCTCTCTCTGACCCTCCCCTGCTCATGCTCTGTCTCTCTCTGTCTCAAAAATAAATAAACGGTAAAAAAAAAAAATTTAAAAAAAAACATATGTAGAATCCCACTTGTGTTAGCAAATGTATAGTGAGTGGAGATGAAGAATGGATATTTATTATTGACATTGCTTTTATGATTCATATATTTGATTTGTTTTGATTTCAAAATATCAATTACAGTCTCCTCTAACTTTTCTTCTTTCTTTATTCCTTTCTTTCTCAGCCGAACATTAGAAGAATATTTATTTCGGCTGTCCTTATTTCTTCACCACCCTTGACTACTCAACACATTGTAATCTGGCTCCCTACCCTATCTTTCTGGACTTATTTTTGCCAAGGTTACTAATGATCTTCTGATCACTGAATCCATTTTTTACTTTTGGCTCTAAAAATAAGTCATTTTGATTTTTTCTTTTTTAATAATTTTTAAAATTACAGTTTTACTTGGCATTCATTTCTTTAATACAATTATGAAGAAGAAATTATACACTCATTTTATTTGTTAAATGATTGATCACATGCCAGTACTTCAAAAACATCATATTTCTTTCCATAATTGCTTAGACCTAAATAACCTTCCACCCCTTACTAGTTTCTTCAAGTTTTAAAAAATATTCTTTTTTGGGGGCACCTGGCTGGCTCAGTTGGATCCTTGATCCTCAGGATCGTGAGTTCAAGCCCTATGTTGGGTGTGGAGATTACTTAAATAAATAAAAATACTTTAAAAAAAAGTATTCTTTTTCAACAAAAAAACTTTTTTTTTTCATCTCTAGCTATTCTATTCTTTTTTCCATGGTTTGTCTACTTAAAGTATTTGTTAGTTAAGCACATTGGCCTTTTTCCTATTCTGTATCATGATAGACCCTGGCCTCGTTTGAAATTGTTAGCTTCCTAAGTTTAAGGTTGGCAGTCCCCTGATTATGACTAGAGGATTTATCTGTTCTTAAAGATAAACACTCTTACCTAATCCCTTTTCCATCACAGCCTTTGCTATTGTCATTTTAGAGGAGGGAAGAGAAGAAAACGTTGATGTATATTTTCCTAGGGACGCCAGTTGAAATTTGGAATGCATTCATGAGCCTTTATAAAGACTATACATTTTAACCATCTAATCGATCAAATTATGTCATTGGAACCTAAGGGTCCAAGCTTTGAAACAATCTTTTGAAAAGTAACAGAATGTGTGTTTATATTTTCTGCTGTAAATTGTGTCCTTAAATTTGCTCCTGTGTATGACTTTACTAAGTGAAATGTAATTTAACTTAATTTAGGCAACCCTAAAGATGTTGCTGGATCATTTGAAATTGGTGGCTTCTTATCACGAAGTGAATAAGATGACGTGCCAGAACCTGGCTGTGTGCTTCGGACCGGTGTTACTAAGTCAGAAGCAAGACACTAACCATAACAACAGAGTCTTTACTGATTCAGAAGAACTTGCAAGTGCTTTGGATTTCAAAAAACATATTGAAGTTCTTCATTATTTACTTCAACTCTGGCCAGGTAAGTGATTCTCTGGAAATACTTTTCTCTTTCAAGGGCAGAGTGTTTGTATTAGCTAATCACTAAATATGCCCATATATGATTGCAGAAAATATTTCCTAGATTTTGCTTTTTCTGTTTAAATTTTTTGCTTTTGCTGATAATATAATAGACCTATAGATTAATGTGCACATTTTGGATTTGGTCAGATCAGGATTTGTATCCTGGTTGTGTTACTTATTAGCAGTCTGGTCTTGGGCAGGTTCTTTAACATCTTAGAGCCTCAGTATCGTCTTTTGTCATACGGACTTTAATAATGTTTATGGAATTTATAGGAGGCTTAAATAAGGAGTTACGTATGTTAAGCTGCTCAGTGCAGTTCTTGTCACATAATAGGTACTCTGTAAATATTAACTTCTTTAGTCCTTCAATCAGTTCTTCTTCCTGACATTTTTACTGTATTCATGGTCATTCTTCAAATTATCCAGGCTTGACTTGACAGTTATCTTTGATCTTTCCATCTTTCTTATCCATCCCTTGTTCCAGTCAAGAACAAAAAGCTGACAGTTATTTTCCTACTATATCTCTTATATAGTTTCAGAGCTAAAAGGAATACATGTTTAATTAGATGTTCTAATGCTGTGTTTAGGTTCCAAATTTTTCTTATCCTATTGTAATGCCTGCTTCCCTTCCCTACCCTGCATAGTACCAAACATGAAAGTACTTAGGAGCTCTATGTAGCATACAGTGGTAAAAGTGGTTGGCTCCTGGAGTCAGGCTTGGATTCAGATCCATTGTGGCCCAGGCACATACTTTAATTCCCCTCAGTATGCTTCTCTATAAATAGTGCCTACCTCAGGGTTGTTGTGAAGATTCTGCAGATAAATCATCAAAGATAGTGACCAAAGTGTTTTGCATAAAGTTAGCTCTTTGTTACTCTTTTAATGATACATGTAAGGATGGACCAAAGTGCAACAAAATGCTTGATTTAGTCCTAAAATACATCTAACTAATTTTAAAAAGTGAATAAAAAACTTCAACTTTTAAATTTGGAAAGTTAAAATTTTTGCTTTCTTTCAAACACAAGCTTAAAAGTCATTTCTAATGTGTCTTTTAACTGAATTGGTATATATAATTAATTATTTAAAAATCCTGAATCAAGATTCTTTGGCTAATTGGTTTGATTTCTGCATTTGGTGCCCAACATAAGGGATCTCTGAGGTTAAAGTTTTAAATGTGTTTTCTATAGTTTTTCCTACAACTACTTTAATTGTAATAAACATCAGGAATTGGGAAAGGAGCCATCTTTGTTCTAATCGCAAATTAAAACTTGCTTACCTGGAGAGATAAACACAGTTTACTATCAGTACCTGATTTCTTTATCATTAATTCTGTATCAGAGGTTAATGTTATTTAAAAATAACTCCTCTAAGGACCTGAATACACATTTTTCCAAAGAAGACAAATGGATGGCCAACAGACACATGAGAAGATGCTGAACATCACTTGTCATTAGGGAAATGCAAATCAAAACCACAATTAGATATCATCTCACACCTGTCAGAATGGCTAGCATCAAAAAGACAAGAAATAACAAGTGTTGGTGAGGATGTGGAAAAAAGGGAACCCTTGTGCAGTGTTGGTGGGAATGTAAATTGGTGTAGCTGCTATGGAAAACAGTATGGAGGATCCTCAAAAAATTAAAAATAGAAATACCATACAATACAGTAATTCCACTATGGGGTATTTACCCAAAGAGAATGAAAACACTAATTTGAAAAGTTTATTGCAGCTTTACAATAGCCAAGATATGGAAGCAGCGTAAAGTGCCCATCAGTAGATGAATGGATAAAGAAGATGTGGTGTATATACTAATTATGGAATATTACTCCGCTATTTAAAAAAAAAAAAGCGATCTTGCCACTCACGACAATATGAATGGACCAAGAGGGTATCATGTGAAGTGAAAGAAGTCAGACAAAGGCAAATACCATATAATTTCACATATATATGGAATCTAAAAACCAAAACAAATGAACAAACAAACGAAAAAACTGGAAACAGACTCATAAATACAGAGAACAAACTGGGGGTTGCCAGGGAGGAGATGGCATGGGGGAAGGAGTGATATAGGTAAAGGGGACTAAGAAATACAGACTTCCAGTCTACGGCCATACCACCCTGAACGCGCCCGATCTCGTCTGATCTTGGAAGCTAAGCAGGGTAGGGCCTGGTTAGTACTTGGATGGGAGAAATACAGACTTCTGGTTATAAAATAAATAAAGTCATGGGGATGAAAAGTATGGTATGGGGAGTATAGTCAACAATATTGTGATAATGTTGGTGACAGATGATAACTACACTTATTGTGGTGAGCACTGTGTAATGTATAGAGTTGATTCACCTGAAAGTGATATAGCATTACATGTCACCTATACTTCAATTAAAAAAAACATCTGCCTCCTTTTCTATAACCTGTACTTTTCTTTAGTTATAGTACCTCAGACAAAGGGCGGAAAGATGAGAGTAAATACCAGTTAGTTTTGCCCTCTAAATCATTTGTTTTTGGATTCAAGAAAAGGCAGACATCCAATAACAGTAGTGCAGTGACTGTGCGTGAGAAAGTTGATAGTGATACAGAGAATGAGCCATAGAGCATTAACTTGGTAAATGCCCATCTCTATGTGTTAGATAGAAGGTTTGACTCCTTGCTATGCATATCTTACATATTTTTGTTTTTGGGATTTCCCCTACTCTGGAGGTAAAAAAAAGAGTTGGTTCCACATTTCTCCCATCCACCTTCGTTTTTACTTTAACTTTTGTGTTATTTTTTGTTTTTTCATTTGGGGCAATAGTGAAATTTGCTTTGAGCTTTCCATTTGAAAAATCTTATCTTCAAAGTGATCAGTTAAAATCCTAGCATATTGGCACCAAGAGGTAGAAATCATCCTGCCAGTGGTATTTCAGATTGTCTTCTGCCAAGCCCTAAGGTTCTTTGGAAACAGCTTTGGAGCCAGATTGGCAACAGGTGAGGGAACAAAATGGAAACACACTTCCCTTTTGATCAAAACAGTTTTTGTTTCATCTTTTATATGTATTGGATTTTTATAAATTGTTGCTTTTTAAAAATGGTCTTGCTGTTGTAAGAAGAATATTGAAATTTACTGATAGGCCACTCTTTCTCTTTATAGAAGGGGAAATAGCTTTAGAGAGAGTGTAACTCCTAGACTAGCTGTTTGCTGTATCACATTTTCTATGATGAGTAAATTTGGGGCAGGTTTTTTTGGGAAAAAGCTATCAATTTTTTCCTATTCCTTTTTGTTTCACTTTTCTCACTAGACTAAGCTTTATGAGGTCAGGGACTATATTTTGCTTACCCTTATACACCCAAGTCCTAAGACAGTGCTTGGCACTAACGAGGCACTCAATATATTCTATTAAATAAGGCAATTATACTCTAGATAAAAGGCTAATAATATTAGGTGATGGTTGAAAATATAAATCCACCAGTAGAAAACAAGATAAGAAAATAAAGATTCTTAGTACATACCATTACATTTTGAAACATTTTCAGCAACTTTATAGATTGCATTTTTAATTTTATTCTGTTGAAGACGGACAGTCATAGTACTAGAAAAACCAGAACTTTTGGGGTCAAAATTAGCCAGTTTCTCTGCATTTTTAATAGGAAAGCATTCCACCATTAGTAGTTTAAAAAGTCAGTGAGGTTGATTTTTCAGAAATTGAATTCTTAGTCCAAAAGATAAAAATATTACTATAATTGGTTTCTTAAATCCTTTCCAAGAAAATACACAACGATAATGTTTGAATAGGGATTTGGTTTAAGTAACTGGCAACAAAACAAATCTGGGTTTTGAAGGTGAATGTCAGAAGATGGGAGCACGACAAGACAGGCTCAATCCAGAGTCAAAAATGCATTACTTAGGGGCACTTGGCTGGCTCAGTTGATAGAGCATGCAACTCTTGATCTCGGGGTCATGAGTTCAGGCCCCACGTTGCCAAGGCATAGAGCTTACTTAAAAAAGAAAAAAAAAAGTTTTACTTTGGTTGGATCACAAACCAGATTACTTCAAGGTTAGCAAAGTACTGTAATGAAAACAACAGGCATGCCACTTAAGCACTAAGAACAGGAATAGCAAGAAAATGAGGGAGAAAAGCCAGGAGACTTAGTAGAGATTAGCAGCTAGAGGAGAAAAAGGAATATGAATAATTAAGCAGTGGAAAAAATCAGCTATTTATTCTGCAGTTGCTTCAGTTAATGGCATGGGGCATTCTATATTAATACTGTTATTAAAGATCAATTTAAAGTAAATATCAGGGGCACCTGGATGGCTCAGCTGGCTAAGTGTTGACTCAGGTCATGATCTCTCAGGCGTGGGATTGAGCTCTGCTTTGGGCTCTGTGCTGGCAGCACAGAGCCTGCTTGGGATCTCTCTCTCTCTCCCTCTCTCTTTGCTCCTCCCCCACTCACGTGCACACTCGCATGCACTCTCTCTCAAAAATAAAACATTAAAAAAATAAATATCAGGCCTTTGTTTTCCAGAAAATTTTAGCTCAAGAGATTTTAGCTATTCATAATTATATATAATAGCCATCATAAAAATATAGACAAATGGAAATATTAGAAACATACCTATAGATAGTTATCAAGTATTTTAATAAAATCTAAGTACAAAAAATTATGTAATCTCTGAAAAATGTATTTTAAGTTTATTTTCGAGAGATAGAGACACAGTGTGAGCAGGGGAGGAGCAGAGAGTGAGGGAGATACAGAATTAGAAGCTGGCTTCAGGCTCGAAGCTGTCAGCACAGAGCCCGATGTGGCTCGAACTCATGAACTGTGAGATCATGACCTGAGCTGAAGTCAGAGGCTCAACCGGCTGAACCACCCAGGTGCCCCTGAAAAATGCTGTTAAGATCACTGTAAGTCTGCAAAACTAGCACTATATACAAGTTTGTATTACTTTGCAATTATCTTGTTTTGTACAGTAAGGAGCAAGCATTTGTTATATGTTGGAGTGTAAAGTGGGTGTGTTATTACTGATAATATATTCATACTGATAATAAGTATCTCAGTGAAAGAAAGTGTACATGAAGAGGCATTTATTAGTGGAGAATAAATAAGCAAAAAGAGGAAAGTATTACTGGTAGTTTTCAAAAGCTATGCCTCAACATTCAAGTCCATCTTATATACAGAAGAACCGTAGGCAAATGTTTTGTTCAATATGCACTAAAGGGTAAGCAGTGAAGCCTTGGTTTGTCATGAAGTTATGTGTATATCTGTGGTAATCTATATGGCCAGCACAATGCATACTCTTAGAAGAAATTAATATGAGGAATGTTATTTGAGATTGTTAGATATCTAACTAGAATGGGAAAATAAAATATCTGTACTATTTTCAGGCAATAAATGAAGACTATTAGTAGCTAATGCTGTATAATCAAACTCAGGTAACCAGTGGTCAAATTTAGTATTTGTGCATTTTATCAAAGTGAAATTTGGGCTGCTTAGTAAAATAAATTATGACACAGCTGCTAATAGAATTGCAAAAAAGCACAAAGGTTAGAGTGAGCACTTTAGATGTCTTTGCCTCATTTAGATGTTTGCAGAAGAAGGAACTTTGTGTTTTGTTTTTTTGTTTGTACACCAACATGCCTTGCCTGCTTTTTGCTCTAGCTTTTAATATACAAGAAGCTACCAGCTTAACTACTGTTTGAATTACAGCTAGATAATAATTAACTTGCACAGAAGGTTAATCAGCGTTGGAAATTTTATTTGTTTGGGGATGTTATGATATGGCATGAATTAGCACCATTGACCACTCTACTAGCTTCTGCCCCTAATCTTGATTATGTCTGGTTAGAAAAAGGTAATTATGGAATGCTTTTTTAAAAATAGTGTGCATGTTTTGTTTTTAATGCATGTTTGTAGTTGATTATTAAATGGCTTATCTTTAGCTCTGTTTTTTAAAGGCCAGTTGGATGGCTGTGACTAAGCAAATTTATTGTTTGTTTCTAGCGCAACGTTTAACTGTCAAAGAATCAACAGATAATTTGTTCCCAGAGCAGAAGTCTTCTCTAAGTTATTTGAGGAGGAAGAAAGAACGACCTTGCATGTTAAATTTGAGTGGTACTGATTCATCAAGAATACTTAGACCGAGGCAAACTAGATTAGACAGTCCAGTTAGCAATCGGTATGCAGGCGACTGGAGCAGCTGTGGAGAAAACTACTTTTTAAATACAAAAGAAAATTTAAATGACGTAGATTATGATGATGTCCCTTCAGAAGACAGAGAAAACGGAGAAAATTGTAGCAAAATGTATGGACCAGATATAATGATTGAACAGCCAGTACCCTTGTCCGAAGAGTACACATTTCAGACGTATTTGACAATGCAGACAATTGAATCTACAGTGGACCGAAAAGTCAATCTCAAAGATCTACAGGAAAGTATTGATACTTTGATTGGAAATCTGGAGCGTGAACTCAACAAAAACAAGCTTAATATGAGTGTTTGAGATTGAGAGATTTTATTTGCTTTTTTGTAATGTTTTAAATTTTAAATCAATCTTTCTCATTTTCTTATACCTCTCACAATGGTTTTATTTTTTTACTTTTAAAAATTCCATTAATTTCTAATACGTTTATGTGATTCCATTAAAAACGCTGTCATTAATACGATTTTTACTTATCTCAATAGAAAATTTTTCTTGGGGCAAAGATAACTTGGACTTGTGGATATTTTAACAAATATGGCCAATTCTGTGGAGATAACTTTTAAATGCACTTACAAGGTTCAGATAAGTTATTGGCCCCTCATGGTTTTTGTACTTTATAGGAACTGCTCTTTTGTAGCTGAAACAGGTGTTTCTTTCAGAGGAACGTGGTAGCTGCTCCGTCTGGTTTGCGGTGTGAGCCCATGTACACTGCAGCATCCTTTGATCATATTTCATTTGCAATGCAAATGCTGCTCTAAAAAAACTTTTTATAAATAAAAGTAAAATTATACAAATATTAATGTATTCTTATTAGCATTCAGTAATTATTTAAGCTTATGAAAACTAAATATTTTTATAAACCTGAAACATGTATATTTATAAGTGCATATATGGATAGATGTTAGAATGAGAGGAGGCATGGGCTACAGAATCACATGTATCTTTAAAGTATATATGTCATGAGGCCAAAATTATTAGCTTCAAATGTCTTTTTCAGGGAAAGAATATTTAAGTTAAAGGAGGAGTTCTGTAGAAACACTTGAACCAAAACACTAGAGGCATCTGAATAGAAAGAATAGACTTTCTTTTTTTTATTCACAGAAAGTCACAGTGTCCCTAGTGAGAAGTCATCTTTTAAATTGAAATTCTCTAACTTCTTAAGGGATTAAGTGCCCAGATTTCTGCACTAGTGATTTACACTTCAAAAATCTTTACCTATTCTATGCATTTTTATGTTCTGCTTTTTTAAAACAGAGTAATTGTGCTTTAAATGTATTATTTATTTGTAGTAGTACATTGATAACATTGACTTTATAATTGCCCTCATATGTATCTAAAGAAATCTTGCCGGCATAGTCCATGTTATTGATTTTTTAAAATAACTTATTTTGGCTAAGTGTATCTACCAGATAGGCATTATAGCAGTCACAGCAGTGTTTGAAAAATGTAAATTTAGAAGACTTTTTATTAAATTGGAATGTATTTTTTTAAACTTTTATACCCACAGAACATGTAATTTTAAAATTATAAATAAAATTTGAATTACCAACTTAAAGATGTAGCAGCCAGTAGAAAACACTTCTTGATCTTTTTCTAAATATTAAAGTATTTAACTATTTCTGTGTTAAATATACACTGATAAACAGAACACCTTGTTATTTAATTTGAAAACTCAGTTGTTAAAAAGCCAGATAAATAATTATTTTTATATGAAAATTTCATTTTTTAAAGCTTTGTATAACAATTCAGAAGCATACCAAAAGAATTTGTGACAGGTATATATCTAGAGTAAACAGTCAAAAGAAATGTACTTTAAATGTTTTATAGGAAGACTTTGTTTGCTATATCATGTATATTGTATGAATTGAATAAGTTGTTCCAGAAATGTAAAAGTTTTATTAAAGAATTATAACCTTGGTGTCATGCTATTAATTATCATCATGATTTTAAGGATCACTTATTTTAATGTCATTGTTTTTAAACATGTTAAAGTATTGGACAATCAAATGTTATCCATAAATCCATGTAACAAATCCTTTTTGTGCAGAATTGAATTTTCCAGAATCTGAAATACCTTAAAGGCCAGATTTATTTTGTTATATAAATTTGGATGGGAATAGTTTCATCTCTGCTGTCTTAAATAGAAAATACTAAGCATTTATTTTGTCTGGATCACCGAGTCCTAACTGTAAATCTCTTTTGTTGACTTTGCTGTGTTTAGTAGTGCTCTGTAATTTATGCCTTTACTTTAAATGGCCCTTAACTTCAAATCTTTTTTGGGTTTTCATACCTGCTTTTTATAAACTCCTGGGATCTCTCTACACAGACTACCAGCTGTCATTCCCTTCTAAGTCTACTTGCCCCAATGTTTTTTAGGATTAAAAACAATCTTAATTTTAGTGCATGTACCTGAATAAAATTTCAAGCAATCTGTATGGATAGAAAATAAAAAGTAAAAGTGTGCCTCCCTGCCATTCACACCAATCCTGCTTCTCAGAGGTAACAGCCACTTTTTATTCTTTAGGTAGCTACTATCTCTACCACTTGATCTAGGTTTACTGTGCCTGTTTCTCGATTTGTCATTTAAGTAGTATCTGTTGATTGTTCATTATGAATATTAAGGAATGTCCATTCCTCCTCCCCATTTTATATTCTTTTGGTTTCCTTTATAACCAGTAATCTTTATTTCTTGATCCATCTGTATTAAACAATGTCTCTTGGCTTGCTACCATTGTGGAAATGACCAACCCTATACTTTCCTTTCAGCTCATTACTGCCTTTTACCTCCTAACTTCTCTAAGTTACACAATTAGTTTATTAATCAGCGTTAATAGATGTATATTATTTGGGGGAACTATATTTGACTTAGGTTTTTCCTTTATATGTTTCTAAAAACAACAAATCAATAACTAGCCATTATGTGCTGGATTATGCAAAAGCATTTATTAGTAAGTCAGGTGATTTTGTCTCCTACATATCCAATCTTATATCCTCAGATCTATGCCGATATATGCAGAATATTCCAAGCTAAAGGTCAAATGAGTTATTTTATCTGCTAGCCATCAACTCCTCCAAATCATGCTGTGTATTATTTGCTTCAGAATTGGGTCATGCCTTGGGGCACCTGGGTGGCTCAGTTGGTTGAACACCTGACTCCTGATTTCGGCTCAGATCATGATCTCATGGTTTCTTGAGTTCGAGCCTTGCGTAGGGCTCTGCGCTGGCAGTATGAAGCCTGCTTGGGATTCTCTCTCCCTCCCTCCCTCTCTGCCCTTCCCCTACTTGTGCCATCTCTCTCAAAATAAATAAATAAACTTAAAAAAATAAGAATTAGGTAATGGATTTTGCAGATTTTTATTTTTTCCTGGAGTAATTGCTTTTTTTTTTTTTGACCGAAGTAAAATGCTTTCTTTACTGTAACAATTATTTTATCATGGTATTGAATTACCAAATTTGTTCAGAATGCTTTTAGCTCTCATCGTGGGATTCTTAAAGTATATGCTTGCCTTTATTTATTTTTCTTTGACAGAAGAAAAATATCTTCACTCTAACCCTGAGATCATCTTAAGTTTTTAAATCAACTTTATCAAATTTGGACAAAGTGGTTTTTATCTATCATCCTAGGATATGTTTTCCTTGCATTCCTGTATTTGATTTTGTTTTACATCTTTTTTTTTAATTTAGTGTTTTTGCTTGCTGAAATCTATAAGTACTTCCCCCCACGTATACACCTCCTGCCACCCCTCATATCTCCCACACCCCCCCACCACACTCACCAACCCCGCACACAAGAAGGGTGCTTGAGAGAGAAAGCTTTGAGTCTTTGCATGTCTGACAAGGCCTTCATTTTCCCCGTACTTCATTTTGATTTGGATCTACGGTGCCAGGTTCTAACTCACTTTCCTCGAGAACGTTGAAGGCATTTCTCTATTACCTTCTTTTTTTTAATTTAATATTTATTTATTTATTTATTTATTTATTTATTTATTTAGTAAGTTTATCCTTGAGAGAACGTGAGTGAAGGAGGTGCGGAGAGAGAGGGAGACAGAGGATCCAAAGTGGGCTATGCGCTGACCACGAGCCCAATGGGCTCAAATCCATGAACCATGAGATCATGACCTGAACTGAAGTCAGATGCTCAAGCAACTGAGCCACCCAGGCACCCCATTTTTAAGTAATTTTTACATCTAACATGGGACTCAAACTCACGACCCCAGGATCAAGAGTCACATGCTCCACTGACTGAGCCGGCCAGGCACCCCCTTCTCTGTTACCTTCTTACATCCAGTTTTGCAGTAGTCCAGGCAAGAAAGATGGTAGTTTCAGATCAGGGAAGTCAAGCATTAGAGGTGGTGAGAACTGGTTGTATTCAGGATATGTTTTGTAAGTAGGAGCCCAAAGAATTTGCCAGTGGACTGTGAGAGAGTCTGTGAGTGAGTGAGTAAGGCCTGAGCAGCTGAAGGATGTAGTTACCATCAAATGAGATTGTGGTGACTCCACTGTATTTTTTAACGTTTATTTATTTTTGAGACAGGGAGAGACAGCATGAATGGGGGAGGGTCAGAAAGAGAGGGAGACACAGAATCTGAAACAGGCTCCAGGCTCTGAGCTGTCAGCACAGAGCCTGACGTGGGGCTCGAACTCACGGACCGCGAGATCATGACCTGAGCTGAAGTCAGATGCTTAACTGACTGAGCCACCCAGGCGCCCCTACACTGTATTTTTTAAATGAGCTTCTTGTAGTGGAAGTTGCTATTATTAATGTAGTGTTTATAATGTCCGGTTTAACTGTAAGTACTAATGCTTTGGTACCTGGTAATGATGCTCATAGAGTCACTTTTAGGGACTTGGAAAGTGATAATGTAGTATTATGTTTAATAATAATAAGTTTTAATTTGAATCTTACAGACCTGAGGACTTTGGTATGAAGAGGAATGCTCTTTTGCTCTTTTCTCAGCCCAGTGCTCACTTAACGTTTGATAAGTATTGAAGTACCAGAAATCAGAGTTCTTGGTTGCTTTCTGACTCAGCTAAAAACTGACTGGCTAATTCAGGCAGAAATGGGACTAATTTTAAAAAGTTTCAGAGGGAAGACTTTTAGGATGCTAAAAATGTTTTATAATTGGATCTAGGTGGAGACTTCACAGGTGTTTACATATCAAGTTCCATACTTAAGATTTTTGCCCTTTATATAAGTCATACCTCAATATTTTTTTAATGAGGAATCTGGAGGAATAGACTTGGAAAATAAGCAGAGCTAAGAGAGGCTAGGTGATCAGAATGACAGCAACCAGGGCTATGACTGATTAGGGTGCTGCTGTTCTCACCACTGGCACCAAACACAATCCCGTGCACACCACTGGAATTAGTTTTTTTTTTAATTTTTAAAAAATGTTTGTTTTTGAGAGAGAGAGAAGACCGAGTGGGGGAGGAGCAGAGAGCGAGGGAGACAGAATCCGAAACAGGCTCCAGGCTCTGAGCTGTCAACACAGGGCCCAATGAGGGGCCCGATCTCGCAAACCTTGAGATGGTTATCTGAGCCAAAGTCCGACGCTTAACCAACGGAGCCACACAGGTGCCCCTGGAATTGGTTATAGTGCATCGTTCCTGATTCAAAGTCCCTGACAGAAGCATCAGACTGTGCCCCAGCTTCCAGGTGTCAGGGAGGGAGCAACTAGCTAGCATCCTTTCCCTGGAATTTACACAACAGTAAATTCTATGAATTTAAGAAGGGGCTTCAGATGCCAGGCCGCCTGACACTAACAAATATCACACTTTCCTGTCTTCATCTTACCCTATTGCCCCCAAACTGGAGTCTTTCTCTCACTCCCCTTACCCAACCCATCAACAGTTCTATGATATATCCTGAAACTGTGCACTTACTTGTGTCACTACTACACCCTAGACCCAAGCCACCATCATCTCTCAATCTCTTACTGCTTGTTTCTTCTCTTTGCTATCACTCTCCTCTCTCCACACTCACAATCCATCCTGTCCACAGAAGCCAAAGTCATCTTTAAAAAAAAAGATAAACTGCTATATAATTTCTTCAGCCTCTTCTCTTCAGCCTGCATTTCTTCAGTTCTCTTCTCTAGCAACACTGAGGACTTGATTGCTGCCTTAGGATCTTTGCACTTGCCATTTTCTCTTTGTGGAGTGCTCCTCATCCATATTTGACTTGAGTGGTTATTTTTTTGTCATTTCACTCGTCTGCTCAAATGCCACTTCAGAGGCTGCCTCTGAAAACCCAATCAGTAGCCTGCCTTGAAAACTGGGGGAGGAAGAAGGTAGAGATTTGTCGCTTGGAACAAGTACCAAATAGTTATGGTACTATTTGATTAAACGATGGACAGTTATAACTTTAGAAAATGTTCACCTTTAAACCAAATTTAGGAAGAAAAACTAAAAAAGCATATCTGCACCCTTACATATCTAGTTCACTGCCATCTGCCTAAGATTTATAACAGAAGATGTTCAGTTAATTATTAATAAATGAATGAATACAAAAGGATTCTCAGAGAATGGTTGCCCTTTTGTCAGGAAAAGATTAAGGGCCATGAGATGCAATGTGTATGTAATTATTCAAATATTTACTGCTGAGTAGTAATTGTGGTTAAGAAAGTTATCTTTTTTTTTTTTTATGACTGTGTTTCTTGTGGAAGGGGGAACAGCCTTGGGAAAATTAGTAACTTAAAAATTTAGTGGGTTGGTAAATTTTAGGCAATAGTTTTTTTTGGGTTTTTTTTTTTTTTGCTGCAGAATTGCAATGTTTCAATAGAAACAATTGTTTAAATAGTGTGTATATGAAAAAAGTGTTTCTCACCATAAGGAAGGTTGGTCTCTGAGAGAGCTTTTGTTAAAATGGGTCATTTATTTGTTTACAGAAATCATGAGCAAAAAAAATCCTGATTCATTTTAGTGTGCACTTTTTGCTAGAACTGGAAAAACCTATTTTCCATTTTAGTAAAAGAAAATATTTTCATAAAGTTGAATGAACCCTATAAATAAGACTCTTATTAGAAAGAATAGCAGAGACAATTTGGGGGGACAGATACTACATTTAATGCTTTTTATCTTTCTCAATGTCAGGTGTTTGTTTTAAGCAAGTGAGAAAAATTCCTACATACTTCCCCTGGATGGGGTTAACTTAATCCTTATCTGTTTGATAAGGCCACTGGCATGCTTTTAAGTCATTTGAGTTAATCTGGGTTTTTTGTTGTTGTTGTTTTGCTTAACGGAGGTATTTATGAAGTGAAAACTTGGTGTTGGCCTCAACATTCTACATAATTCTTTGACTGGAAACTCCTCTAAGGAGAGTTTAAAATTCCAACTTCAGGGGCGCCTGGGTGGCTCAGTCGGTTGGGCGTCCGACTTCGGCTCAGGTCATGATCTCATGGTCTGTGAGTTCGAGCCCCGCGTCGGGCTCTGGGCTGACAGCTCGGAGCCTGGAGCCTGCTTCAGATTCTGTGTCTCCCTCTCTCTGACCCTCTCCCGTTCATGCTCTGTCTCTCTCTGTCTCAAAAATAAATAAACCATTAAAAAAAATTAAAAAAAAAAATTCCAACTTCAGAAAAATACAATGACCATTAAATTCAGAAAAGGGAAAGTGCCTCACATTCAAGACATTTTTGTGAAAGTTAGGAGAGACCACAAGCCTGCAGCTCACTTTTTCTCATAGCTGCAGATACTGAACAGTGACCCCTTGTTCTTGACCTTTGTTCAAGAAAAGGGCTGCAGGTTGCCAACATTTGCAGTCTCTTTTTGACTTTTTTTCCCCTGCCCTGTAGCCATTGTAATGCTCACGTTTTAACCTAAGGGCAAATTTGAGTCATTAGGTAAGTGACAACAGCTTGTCTAAACTGGTAGATAAGAAATGTCAAAGCATAAGGTGCCATCTGTCCCAGGTTATGGATCTATGTTTGATCTGTACTCAGTGTCAAAACTCACCTGTAAAGTCAACCAAACTATAAAGGAAGGCATGTTAGTATCTTTTTCCATTGACATCATTCGTTATGAACGTTTTCAAATGTAAAGAAAAGTTGAAAATTATGCAGTGAATGCCCATATATCTACCAGCTAGATTCTATAATTGTAAGCCTTTTGTTATATTAGTTTGATCATATATCCATCTATCCACCATTATCTGTCTTAATTTTTGGTACATTTTAAAGTAAATCACAGACTTCAGTTTACTTCACTGTAAGTGTCATTTTGGAAGCCAAAAAAAAAAAAAAAAAAAAATGGAGATGAACTTGTGTGATTATAATTAACTCCTAAAAGAGTCACAAAATATGTGAATTTACCACAAAACCTAGATTTCATCATGGTTAGAGAGATCTAACATGGCTATTAATAGCCTCTAAATTAATGTATATTTTGGGTATCTTTTGATCTTTTCCATATGACTTTTAGCTATCACAGACTACTGCCATTCACAGACAACCTTCAGAATTTCTATCATATTCAAGTACCATGTGTAATATTTTCTTATTCTCTCTAAAAAATTTTATTTTCAGTTAAATTTATTTTTAGAGTACAACTTCATATTGCTACCATAAATGGAAAACCAGTATGATTTGTCATAAACAAGTTGGCCATATTTTTTTTCTATACACAAAAGTAAGTTCATATTGTATACCTTGGCTTGCATACTAAGGGAAATACCAAGTTATAGCCCCCATCCTTCCCCCTTTCCTTTCACAAATATTGGGGCACAAGAAAAGTCAAATCTGCATTGGAGGTTAGACACACAGATGATATTAGGCTGTTCTCTTTTTAAGGGACAAAAACACTACATCTAGACTTGCCTAAGTCTCATCTTGAGCTGACAATGGCGAGAGAGAGCAGGGTGAGGAAGGGTCTGTCTGAAGCCCATCTGAGATTGTGTCCCAAGTGGAACACATTCCTCATGAGCCCTGTGTTTGTCAACCCCAGCTGCTCTGCAGACCTCACACTGGCAGGAACAGAGCCAAAGCCTAATCCTTGTTGCTTGAGGTTTGGGGACCTATCAGAACCATGGCTCTGACCATATTTTCTTTTTCATTTTGTTTCCTCTTATTGTTTTAACCCTCTCCTACCAACCTATCTTCCCCAACCCCCCTCTATGTTAACATAGGTGTGGTAGGAGACCAACAACATACCTATTTTTCCTTCCTGAAATTAGAACCAAGACCTAGGAGCCAGACATATGGAGATCAAAATACCAGATTTACCACGGATGAAGGTAAGCTGTAGAATATAACTTGGGTCTGTGACCAATTAGGCTTCTTCCTACATTACCTGTGATCCGATCATTCCCACCCAATCACTGTAGAGTTAGTTAAAAACAAGCCTCTCCTGGCAGGGGTACAACTTTTCAGTGCTAAAAAACAATTCAAAAATGTACATATTACAGACAGGCTGGCCCTGTGGGTAAGAGAACACAGAAGGCTCCCAGGCAAGCAAGCTCAAGTCCTGCTCAGTTTACCAGTCAGATGAGTCAATCTTTGTGACTTGGAGAACAGTTAAGTGAGGGAGGCAGAGAAAAGCTGGAAGCGATCCTCCCATACTCCTTCCTCTTGAGAAATGAAGTTACCTCCCTTTTACGGAAACAGGAGAGGTACAGGATGTTATTCCCTAACAATTACCTTCTATTGCTTCCTCCTATAGTGACCAAATGTCACAGGATGAACTTTGGGACCCTTTGTCAAATGGAACAGGAAATAGAAGTGTGTATTGGCAGCCAAAACCAACATGCAAGGATTTTCCAGGTAATTGCTAAGCAATGGCTGCCATTGGGCATCCTGGTCAACGGGCAAAGTGGCCAAAATTGGGCATATTCTTGCTTCTCTTGATAAAATTTTTTCCTCCTCAATCTGCTGTGGACATGTGCCAGCTCTGGTGCCTTGAGCCTCAGGTACCACGACCAGTCTTGCCTTTTCCCACTGTGCCCAGTAGCAGAATCTGCCTCCTCCTCTGCCTATAAGTAAAACTTACCTTCCACTTGGTTCTGTATAAATACGCAGTCTTATCATCTGATTAAGACGCTAGGGTGTCGAGGTGCCTGGGTGGCTCAGTTGGTTAAGCCCTGACTCACACGGTTCAAGGGATTAAGCCCCACTTTAGGTTCCATGCTGACGGCGCAGAGCCTGCTTGGGATTCTCTCTCTCCCTCTCTCTCTGCCCCTCCCCTGCTCATGCTCTCTCTCTGTCTCTCTCTCTCTCTCTCTCTCAAAATAAATAAATAAATAAATAAATAAATAACATAAAAGCATTAATGATGGTAGGGTTTATTTATACTTTATTTTAAAATAGGAGTTTATTAAATGTAAAGAGTATGCATATGAAAATATTAGAGAAACTCTTTTGGTTTCTCTCTGTTTCTTCTGTTAACTCTCAGCTCCCTGGATGCTGCTGCTACAGTTGCATGTCATGTTTGCTTCCAAAAGACTGCCAGGTTTTTTATTAACCATCTCAGTTGCCCTCATCTGCTTAAATCCTCAGTCACCATGGAATATCAATTAAGCCATTATCAGCTATATCCATAGTGCAATTACACAGGGCCTGAGTCACAATGGGGTTGAACTCTAGTAAATCACCTAGTGGAAACTTTATAAAAGTCAGAGTAAGTCAGAATTGCGTGTGTAAATTAACATAAATATACATACAAAGGCCAAAGCAACCTTGAAAAAAAAATAATGACTTTGGAAGACGACACTATCTGATTTTAAGATGTCTTTTAAAGCAACAGTAATCAAGACAGTATGGTATTGGTGTCAGGATAGACAAATCTACGGAACATAGTGGAGTTCAGAAATAGACCCTACATATATGGACCACTGACTTTTTAAAAAAATTTTATTGTTGAAGTATAATTGAAATGCAGTGTTATATTAGTTTCAGCTGTACAACATATTGATTTGACAATTCTGTATATTACTCAGAACTCACCACAATAAGTGTAGTCACCATCTGTCACCAGTGTTATTTACAATATTGTTGACTATATTTCCTATGCTGTACTTTATATCACCGTGATTATATTTATTTTATAACTGAAAGTTTGTGTCTCTTAATCCCCATCATCTGTTGTGCCCATCCTCACCGACCCACCTCACCTCTGGCAACCACCAGTTTGTTCTCTGTATTTCAGTCATTTATTTGTTTGTTTTGTTTTTTAGATTCCACAGATAAGTGAAATCATACGGTATCTGTCTTTCTCTGATACACAACTGATTTTTTACTAAGGCAATCCAGTGGAAAAAGGACAGTCTTTTCGAGAAATAGTGCTGGAATAATTGGATATTTATATGCAAACTCCCCCCAAACCAAAAAAACATTGATCCATATATAAAAATTATACCATACATGAAAATCAATGTGAAATGGATCATAGATTTAAATGTAAAGCCTGGAAGTATAAAACTTCTAGAAGAAAACCTTGGTTATGCAAAGATTTCTTAGAGAAGTCAACAAAACATAAACTATAAAAAACCAAATTGATAAATTGAACTTCATCAAAATTAAAAATTTCTGCCCTTTGAAAGACACTATTAAGAGAATGAGAAGATAAACCACAGACCAAAAGTCAATATTTGCATGTATCTGGTAAAAGACTTGCATCCAGAATATATAAGGAACTCTGAAATCTCAATTACTAAAAAAGCAAAAACAAAAACAAAAAAAACCCTTCAAGAATAATGAACAACATATGTGAATAAATACTTCATGAAAGAAGACATGTGGATGGAAATAAACACATGAAAATAAGCTCAACATCATTAGTCATTAGGGAAATGCTAATTAAAACTGCAATGAGATACCACTGCACACCAACTAGAATTGCTAAATTTTAAAAGAGTGATCATACTAGCAAGAATGAGGAGGAACTAGAACTTTCGTACACTGTTGGTGGAAATATAAAATAGCATACCTACTTTGGAAACATTTGGCGATATCTTAAAAAGTTGAACACATATACACCATATGAGCCAGACATTCTACTCCTAGATATTTATCCAAGAAAAATGAAAACATATGTTCATAAAACAACTTGCACAGAAATGATCATAGAAGATTAATTTATAGTAGCCCCAAGCTGGAAACCATGAACCCAAATGTCTACCAAACAAATTGTGGTATGTCCCTACAATGGAATACTATTTAGCAAAAAAAGGTAATAGAATATTAATATACAAAACAAGAACGGATCTCAAAAGTGAAAGAATAAGACAAAAATAAGTTCATACCATATGATTCCATTTATATGAAGTTATAGAAAATGCAAACTAATCTATAGTAACAGAAAGTTCTGACTGAACTCATATAATGCATGTTTGGATAATGGTTACATGGGTGTATACATAATTAAAAATTAAGTTAGCTACACACTTACAATTTGTGCTCTTCACTGTTTGTAAGTAATAGTTCAATAAAAAGAAGGATAATAAAAAATAAATGCATGTTTCCTGTAGTAATTCCAACAATACAGAAGAGCATGTAGTTGAAAGCCCATTCTTCCAAGCTCCTCTGGTCTTCTCCTTGTCTCGTACTTAAATGCAATCCCACTCACCAGAGGTTTCCAAAATTCACAGTGTGATATTTATTAAAGACTTGTATCAAATTTTAAGATACATAGCACTAATTTTACTCTGTTTTATATTGTAATAATTTGAATACATAGCTTATTGTCTTACTGGATTATATGCATTGAAAGCAGAAAATACAGTATGCTTCTTTATAATTCTTTTTTTCTTTTAATTTTTTAACATTTATTTATTTTTGAGAGACAGAGTGTGAGCAGGGGAGGGGCAGAGAGAGAGGAAGACACAGAAACTGAAGCAGGCTCCAGGCTCTGAGCTGTCAGCACAGAGCCCAACGCGGGGCTCGAACCCACAAACCATAAGATCATGACCTGAGCCAAAGTCAGATGCTCAACTGACTGGGCCACTCAGGCACCCCTGCTTCTTTATAATTCTTAAACAAAGTAGGGATAGAAATAAATAAATATCCTATTTTGAGGTAATTGCCATAGTTATGGACACATTATAGGTAACTAACATTCACTGTGTTTCAGACAATCCATAGGGAGTTTTCTATGTTCTATTTCACTTAATCCTCACGAGAACCAAAATGAGGTGGTTTTTCCAGTTACCTACTGCTGCATAACAAACCATACCAAAACTTAATGGCTTTAAATAATGACAAAATTTACTTTGCTGACATGTTCACAAACCTGAGTTTAGACAGGTCTTGGCAGGAATAGCTCATCTCTGCTCCAATCAGCAACAGCCGGGGTAGCTTGACAGCTCAGGCCTGGAATTATCTGAAGGCTTGTTCATGCCACATGTACGGTGGTTGGTGCTGGTCACTGGCTGAAATCTTACTTGGAGTTGTCAACCAGAACACCTCCATGTGCCCTGTCCATGTAGCCTGGGCTTCCTCACAACACGGTAGCTGGGTTCCTAGGGTGAGTTTCCAATGAGAGAGCCAGGCAGAAGCTGTATCTGTGTTGCCCTTTATGACCTGGGTTCAGAAGTCATTCAGTGTCATTTCTGCTGCATTCTATTCTTTGAAGAAATCGCAAAGTCACAATTTCAAGGAGAGGGGAAATAGAGGCTATCTCTTGATGGGGGTATGGCAATGTGGGATGGGAAATTTCGCTGTGGCCACTTTTGAGAATTTATTTTGCCACAGCAGAAACTTGTCAAGGTTAAATTACTAAAGCTTGTAAGGGACTGAGTGCTCAGAATTGTCTCTAATTCCAAAGCTCTGATTAGGATCCAGATAGTTGTCTTACTTTGTGACTTTGAAAACTATTAGTATCACATTGTCAATTCCTGTTATAGTCTCTAAAACAAATTCTTATGAGCACTGTTCATTTCCTATAGGAGGAATACATATAAATCATTTTTTAAATGTATGTGGATTTTGTTGCACTGCATTAGATGTTAATTCATTTTTAGGGCATTTTGAAAATTCTTGGTAGCTTTATTTACTCATGGAACAGGAATAGCATCTTCCAGGAAGCAGAGGTGAGAGAGAGCATAGAATGTGTGGAAAACAGTGTGGACTGAAATGTCTGAAGGGGAAGTAGAGAAGCCAAACCTGTAAAAGAAGGGCTTAAAAAGCAAGCAGGGCTATGTTAACAATAAAGAACTTGCACCCTATCCTGAGGGCAAAAAGGGCCTGTTGAAACGTTTTAAGGAGGGAAATGATGGGGTTCAGATTTGATTTTTAAATGACCACTCTAACGTTAGTGTTGACTATTTAATAAAAGCATGGGATTTGGAGTGATATGCCAATCTCAATTCACCTGCTTACTGAACAAGCTGGAATTTGCTTGGAATCTAGTGTATGGTTTATAGATAGAGGTATTTTCCAATATAAGAAAGTTGTGCTTTCTTTTGATATCTTTAGTTATGGCTGTTAAAATGTTTCTAGTGTCTCATTAGATGTGCACAGATTTAAGTCCAATTCCTGATTTCCAACTAACTGTTGTGCACATGCGTTCTAATGAGGCTGAGTATTCTCTAATCCACCTGCATTCATCATGATGGGCTTGGCTATAGAGTGGTGACAAATAAACCCTGATACATCAGTTGTTTAATACAATAAAGGTTTATTGACTGCTTGTGTAAAGTCTGAAACAGGTTGAGAAACTTTACATTATAAACATGGTGTCTGAAACACATAACAGTTGGAGGCTTTCACAAGATGAGGTAAAGCCAAGCCTGGAGGTGGCTTCTATCCATTTCTACCCATGTTCTGTTAATTAGAAATCAGGCACAGGCTCAAATCTAACTGCCAAAGAGGATGGAAAATGTGGAGGTACACATAGACATTTCACAAGCATTGGTAACCTCCGTCACCTTTCTCCCTGCCCAGATTTTCTGGGACTCTCAATCAACTGAGATTAAGATTCTCATAATGAACTGATACAGAGTTTTTTGGGTTTTTTTTCTTTTTTCTTTTTGTTTTTTTTGTTTTTTTTTGTTTTTTGTTGTTGTTTTCAAATTCTGTCTACAGTGTATTATTTCTGAGGACAAGATCCCTCTAGATGCATAGCTTCATTACCAGAATGACTCCTACTTAGATTCTGTGTCATTGGGAGTTGATTCTGGCTTTTTGTGAGATTTAGATCCATTCAGTCCAGAAACTTCATTAAAAGTGAAAAATAACTATAGATTTAACTTATTTACTAAAACCAAAATAAAGCAGACACTTGCTGTATATTAGATTTGACTTGGTGCTGTTTTCTTTTCTTTCCCTTTTTTTTTTTTTTTTTTGAAAAATTTTTTAAAAGGATAATTATTCTTTAAAAAATGGCTTCAGGGGCACCTGGGTGGCTCAGTCAGTTAAGCGTCCGACTTCAGCTCAGGTCACGATCTCGTGGTCCCTGAGTTCGAGCCCTGCGTCGGGCTCTGGGCTGATGGCTCAGAGCCTGGAGCCTGCTTCCGATTCTGTGTCTCCCTCTCTCTCTGCCCCTCCCCCGTTCATGCTCTGTCTCTCTCTGTCTCAAAAGTAAATAAATGTTAAAAAAAAAAATTTTTTTTTAAATGGCTTCAGGGGACACGTGGGTGGCTCAGTCTGTTAAGGTCTGACACTTGATTTTGGTTGAGGTCATAATCTCATGGTTGTGAGATTAAGCCCCACATCAGACTCCATACTGGGCAGGAAGCCTGCTTAAGATAAAATATCCTCTCTCTCTCTCTCTCTCTCTTTCCCCCTCCCCGCCCCCAATCCTCTCCTCTCTCAAAATAAATACATAAATAAAATTAAAAAAAAATATATGGCTTCAGTCTGGAAGAACTATTTTGAACTGACAGGGAAGAATGTGAAATCTCCTATTTTACATTTTCTTCCCTTCTCTTCTTTAAGAAAAAAAGAATAAAAACAGCCCAGAATATTGCATGTACAAGTGACTTAGAAAAATCTTATCTTCTGTCCTTTTAAGTTTGGAATATTGGTATTATTGCAGGGAAACACAGTTACCATACTGCATATATTTTTAATGTCATACTTGTGAATAAGAGAGCATTTGGAAGCAGTTACACTTATTTATTTATTTTTTAACCATCATTTCCCCAATAAAGTTTTAAGGTTAGTTTCTTTGGTATTTGGGATTCTACTCTGATGGTGTGCAGTTGTTTTCCATGGCCTGTGACCCTCAAACAGCTCATCAGCCATGGAAGGAATGAATTCATCACACAGGGTTTAATTTGCCCTTCACTAAGATATTTAATTTCCGCCCTAGGAGCCTTGCTCAGTTACATGGTATCTAACCTGGTGATGGCAACCTAGCAACTGGGTGGAACGTGGCCTACCCCAAGCAACGCTCAGGGGTAGAGGGCACAGGGAAATGTTAATTATTTACAGTGGTGGATTAGTGAAGCTGTGGGAGTTTACCCAGGCCACTGACCACCATCTACTGGAGCCAATAGCTTTTGCATCTGAAGTGCACCCAGATGATATGGTTATCTGAGGACCCAAAAAATATGCTCGTTTAATTATACAACATTTCTGGGTGGGCAAAAAGCAGCTTATAAAGCTGAATGATAATTAAATTTAACCTAAAAAATCACGTATTATTAGAATGGTTAATTTTCTAAGTAGCCATAGCATTTTAAGTTGTGCAAAAAATAGAGCTGCTGTTTAAATTTTAAATAGTACATCCAACATGTCTGGTCTCATATTAAAATGGTCAAGGCTAATATTAGATTAGGTGTGCAGAATCACTGCTTACAGCATATTTGAGTGTGAGAGACATTAGCATTATTGTTAACAATATTAAAATCAGAGATTATTACATAGGACCAAGAAGAAACACTATGTTTTCTCTGGGGGGTGTGTGTGTGTGTGTGTGTGTGTGTCTGTGAGACAGAGTACCTGAGGCTAAACAAGAAAAGGAGTCAACATTAAGCACCCACTGAGTGCCAGTTATTTTATACACATCACCTTTGGGTGAGGTAGCTATAATTATCCCCTATTTGCAGATGGTATAACTAAGACTTAGGGGACAGTGCAGTTTGCCTAGGATGATGAGGCTGGATCCCAAAGCCCTTTTTATTTTCACTACAATGCATGTCAGATCAAAAGACTGAAGTGCAGAAACAGAAGACTTACCACAGGGTAGTTAGGAAGGAGTGGGCAGCTGGGGAAAGGACTGGAGCCATGGGAACTGGAAGGAGGCACACCAGTTAGCTCCATTTTCATTCATACCTAGTATTCCCACATCTTCCATTATAGGAGGTTAGCTTCTCAGCTTGAGCCCCAGTGTGAACTGAAGAGCCCTCGGAGAGAACTCATCCCAGAAAAGGGGGAGACAGCACAGTGCATTGGCCTGAGTTCCAAAGCCTCGGAGTCCGAGAAAGGTGAGCATTCTGAGTAGTCTGACCCATCCCATCCCAACCTTTTTCCTTCCCTCTCTCCTTCCATACACACCAGACTTGCAGTGAGGTCTAAAGGCTCTCCCTGGCTTCTTCGTTCTCTCTACCAATAAATATCCTGTACATGTAGTCTTACCTTGGCGTTAGCTTCATGCTGAACCTGAACTGACACAGAGTCATTGTCCCATCCCCTTTCTGCCATGTTACGGGCCATTAGGCAGCTCTAGTATATTGAGAGAAGGGAGCCTTGAGTGCCTGCTGGTTGTAGGCTTGTTTTTGAACATATGTGAGTCCTTCATCCCAGGAACTACAGGACACACCTGGGGACACTTTGAGATACCAGATAAGTGGGTGGGGCAAGATCCCATGAAACTTGGGCTGTGGCTGTTGGTGTGACCCCATTGGTGGCCATAGGCTGGTGAGATGATGAGGAAAATTAAGGTTATAAACACACAATAAAAATATCATACTGAACTGACGATAACTGCTATCATAAGCAAGATAAACATGAACCCCATGTTTAGTTTCTATAGCAAGAATATTATAATCATGTTGTACATGTAAATTAGGTAAAATAGAGGCAAAAATTTACTGCTTGCTCTATGCTAGGCACTATACTAAGCTCTTTATTTGATAACCCTAAGGCAGACGCTTATTCAATATCCCTTACCCCCTTCTTCTATGCTAATAAAACCCTGTTTTGTTTGAGAAAACAATGAACCAGCCCCAGCTAATGGCTTATGTCACACAATCATGACACTCCTGTTCTCCATGGTCCCAGCTTCTTCTGCCCTAAGAGGTGTCCACACAACTCAGTTCTGTCCAGGAGACCTGAGCAGAAGTCTGCTGGGGTGGAGACAGAGGACTGAGTCATGAAAATGCTTCTCCTAGAAGACTACAGTAGCAAATCCCTCACCCTCTTCAGATCTTTGCTCAAATGTCACCTTCCCAGTAACACCTACCCTGAACACCTGTTTAAAATTGTAGAGCCAGGCACAGCATAGGACTCAAAACATTATGTTTTTCTTTGGGGCAAGACATGAAAAAAAAAATAGGGAAAATTGCCAGAGAAAGTGCAGAATAGCAAGCACAAATGCCCTGGGACAGGAACATGCCTTGTATGTTTGGGGAATTGGAGGCGGCTGGCATGACTGGGGTGCTGTGACGTAGGTGAGGAGAGAGAGATGAAACCAGAGTGACAATGGACAGCCTGATCACACGAGGGCCTGCCGGTCCCAGTAAAGCCTTTGGCTCATGCTCTGAGTGAGCTGGGAAGCCAAGGAGGAGCTGAGAGGAAGAATGACAGTCTCTGCCTTTCATTTAAAAGTTCTGTGTGGCTGCTGTTGAGACAGATTGAAGGGGGCAAGGGTGAAAGCAGGGAGTACAGTTAGGAAGCTACTGCAAAAAGCCAAGCTGGTGATGGTGGTAGCTTGGATCAAGGTGGCAGCAAGGGAGAAGGAGAGAAGTGACCAGGTTCTAGATGTATTTTGAAGCTGTTGTCAACAGGATTTGTTCACGGATTGGGTATGGATTGAGAGAGGAGAAAAATGATGGATGATGTCTAGGTTTTTGCCTGAGCAACTGAAAGCAAGGTAATTAGGAGAACTACAGTGAGAATGGGTTTTGAAGGGAAATCTAGGCCCTCAATTTTGGACATGTTTAAATTTGAGATGTCTATTATATATCCAAGTGGAGACATTAAATAGTCAAATGGATATACAGTTCTTGCTTTTGTGGGAGAAGTTCATACCAGGGATATAAGCAGTATTGGAAGCTATGAGATTGGATGGATTTACATAAGACATAAGTGTGGGTCAGAAAGCAAGCAAGCAAGCAAGCAAAGAAAAAAAGGGAGGAGTGTTGGGAGGGAGGGAGGGAGGGAGGGAGGAAGGAAGGAAGGAAGGAAGGAAGAAAAAGAAACAAAGAAAGAAACAAAGAAAGAAAAAAAAGAAAGAAGGACAGGGAGAGAGAGGAGGGTTGGGAGGGAGGGAGGGAGGGAGGAAGGAAGGAAGGAAGAAAAGGAAGGAAGAAGGAAGGAAGGAAGGAGGGATACATGAAAGAGAAAGAAATATAGTTCAAGTGCAAGGATGAGCCTTGGGACATTCCAATAATAATGATACTAACATGTGCTGGGTACCATCACCTTATCTGCAGGTGCTCATTTACCCCTTGTGAAAATGTTGCAAAGTAAATACCCTCACCTGACTGGATAGTAGGGGAATCTGTTTCACAGAGATAAGTCATCTGTCCAAAGGCACACAGACGGTTAAGTGCTATTATCTACCTGACTTTGGAGATAAATAACTTTGAGTTTAATGTCCTCCAGTAACTTAAAAACTTTGGCATCATCCTTTGTCTTGTATTCCCCATCCAACCAGCCTTTCAGGTCTATTTTCACAGTAAGCTTCCGTACAGCACGTGCTAATCCCTTACCTGGAACCACCACTTATGCCTCCTAATAGGATTTCCTGCCATTCACTTCTCCCCACCCTAATCCGTCCCTTATCTTCCTAAAAATAAAGCTGATTGTGTCACCTTCCTGCTTAGCCCTTCTATTAATTCCCCATTATTTGCAAACTATAATTCAGCCTCTTGAGTTTAGGTTCTGGGAACCTTCACAATCTGGCTCCAAGCTACTTTTCCAGTCTCATCTCCTGCTACCCTCCCTGCAAACTTACCTCCCATGCCAGTTACTTTCCTGTGACATTGAACCTCTGGTTGAGACACACCAAGCTCTTTTGCAACTCTGTTTCACATGCTGTCTCCTTTTTGTGCCCATACTGGTTAACCAACCCCCCCCCACCCCCCCAAGTACAACATTGACTGGAGGACGGACCGTGGGCACTGTGCCTTGTTCCACATCGTGGAAGAAAACTTTCAGTTTTTTGCCTTTAAGGACGATGTTACTGTAGGATTGTTTTAGATTCCCCTTCTTTTTGTAACTGCTAAGAATTTATTGTTGTTTTGTCATGAACAGATGTTGAATTTTATCACGTGTTTTTCTGTGTCCATTTGGTATCATAAATTCTCTCCTTTAATCAGTCACTGACTTATTTTCTTTCTACTGTTAAATTAACCTTATATTCTTCGGGTAAACCCAACATGATCTTTATGTAGTATCCTTTCTTTTACATATATTTCTAGATTCCATTTGCTAATACTTTATTTAGCACATAGCCCTCCCATCTGTCAGGGGCCTGGGGAGAGCAGTGTTTGGAGGGGCAGCCAAACCAACTTGATAATTGGGAGCAAAGTTTGATTTCCATTTCTCTCTGGGATTAGGGGCTCTAAATGGATGTCAAGGCCTGGGGGTGAAGGAGATGTCTGAAGCTCTATGTTACTAGAAGAAAATGAAACTTTCATTATTGGTAACCTTCATATTCAGTACAAAGTTCGGTACACATTCAATCCAAAAATCAAAACAGATCTTGTTGTGATAAATCAAGTTTTAATTTTAGTGAAATAAAAGGCTAATACTTACAAATAAACCTATTCAATGTTTAATTTGCTAGCTCACCTTACATAAAAAATAATGAATAAAAAGAAAACAAAGTCCTACCAAGGCCCCAAACACCCCTGCAGAAAGCTTTTCTACATCAACTCCATGAATGACATCGTCTCTGGCACTTTGATGAGGCCGAGGTTGATGAGGGTGTTCTTTTCCAGTTCTAAGTAATTGTCATAGTCTGCTTTCAATTCAGCCTCCATCTGTTCTTTTGACTTCTGATATGTTTTCTAGGGTGAAAAACCAAATCATGCCAATAAAACATTGACAGCTAGAAATACCAAAGGAAAGAAGGGGCTAGTTTTGAGCAGTTGGCCTAGCCGCTGCTCTCTGGGAGGGGTTTGTGGGAGGGCATCTCTGGCACAGGAGGGAGAATAGCTGCTGGCTCCCAAGGGGGAGTGGCAGAGATAGAGTGGAGAAGTGTGTGCACATTTCCATGGCTCAGGAAGCCTCCTGCTGGAGGCCAGTTCTCCATCGTGGCCTGCAACTCTTCTCTAGCAGTGCTCTCATGAAGGTCTCCTCATGGAGAACTGAGAAGTGGGTAACACATGGCCCTTTGACACCTCTCTCCAAAAATAAAAACAAAAACCCCTTTTCTAGTCTTCTTCCTCATGACTCTTGGGTCCCTCGGGGAGCCTGGAGTGTGGATAATTGACTAGAGGTTGCAGAAGTCTTTTGAATTCCTCCCACTATCAAGTCCTGTGTAGGTGGCATAGCTTATGGGTCACATGGAAACTGCTACTTTTTCCAGCTTTGGGTCTCCAGCTGAAATTTCAGTTAGAAAAATTCCCATTTTATGTGCTGTTAGAGCTGTGATTGCTATTATTTTTCAAGAGGTGAGCTGTATTCAGACTCAGTGTTTGCAAAGAGATAGGTGTATGGTTTTCCTCAGATTTGTGGATCAATGTATACAACGCAATCCCTGGCAACTGCAGGGCATTCATTCAGACAAGCCTTGCTGGATGGATGTGCGTTCTTCCCGTGCCTTCTGCAATAATAGCAGTGAACACTTACTACTGTTTTCTCTGTGCCAGTTCCTGGCTAAGTGCTATAAACATTTTAACTCATTTAATCTCTGCTACAGTCCTCTAAGGTTGTTACAGTTTGTTCCCATTTTCCCTTTTATCAGTAGTTGCTCCTTAGAAGATATTTCTCACAACATTAGTTGTTTTTTCTTGGTGACAATTTTCATGTTCTAAATGTAACAGAGGAGCCCTTTTAAACCCATTCACTTATCCCCAATCTAGTTCCAGAGAAAATTTGACAAGTGGTAGCTCTACTTAAAAGAGCCCCAGGGGTGCCTGGGGTTGGCTCAGTCAGTTAAGCGTCCAACTCTTGATTTCAGCTCAGGTCACAATCTCACCATTTATGCGTTTGAGCCCCTCATCAGACTCTGCGCTGACGGTGCAGAGCCTGCTTCAGATCCTCTGTCTCCCTCTCTCTCTGCCCCTCCCCTGCTCTTGCTCATGCTTTCTCTCTCAAAATAAATAAACTTAAAAAAAAAAAAAAAAAGAGGGTAATATGTCAAATGGAAATAAACTCAGTTACAAGAAGTTGGAGAGATTTTGGAAACTCAAGCACATCATTATACAATTTCAAGATATGATTATTATAATATTTAGGTGTTTTACAAGTATTTTATATGCAAATTAATTTTGGATTATCCACCAGTCTACTTGCTTCCACTGATGTGGATAATTAGGAGCTGTCGCTATGGTATTTAAACACTGACAGTAATCATGGATAATTGCTGGCGTAAAGGAAGGGTGTCAGGTTATTTTACACAACAGAATTTCAATCGGTATTTGTGAGTGTGCAAAAAAACAGAAGAAGGCCAATTTTCTGTAGCAAGGGAAACAAGGGAAAGTTAATTAATTGGTATTCTTTCATGCCTTGTGACCACTAAACCATGTTTTTGAAATGAGGCCCCCTGTTTTTATTACACTAACATGTCTAGCAATAAGTGATAACGTTAACATTAAAATTTCCACATGCTCATGCTTTTAATTGAGACCCAGGGTCTCACATGAATAACAGTGTTGGAGGAGGTTATATATTTGGCTATAAGGAATCTATAAATGGGATCAGTGGTGAAATTGCTGGTGACAAAAGGCCTAGGAAGGGAAGGAGCAAGAGAGAAGTAGAAATACAGACTGAGATGACCCCTCGTGACAAAAGAGAGAAGAGCTGAATTCACAGACTATTTCAAGGCCCCACTCCCAGTGGGTGAGGAGAGACCAATGGAGTGACAGAATTCATATCAAACAGAGGCTGGGAAACAGGAAGGTGAGGGGCTTCAGAGCTTCGGTTTCCTTTCTGGTAGAAGGATGTGTCCTCTACCAAATTCTCCTCTATCTCAAACTTTGTAGCTCCCATATATTGTATTATAGTAAAATTCATATCTATCTGTCTATATACTGGTTCCCATTTACTGAAAGTCTACTATTTGTCAGGTTCCTGAACTGAAAGCCTAATCCTAAAAGGTAGTTATCAGTATTCCCATTTTAAAAAGTTTATTTTATTTTATTTTTTCAATATATGAAGTTTATTGTCAAATTGGTTTCCATACAACACCCAGTGCTCATCCCAATAGGTACCCTCCTCAATACCCATCACCCACCCTGCCCTCCCTCCCACCCCCCATCAACCCTCAGTTTGTTCTCAGTTTTTAACAGTCTCTTATGCTTTGGCTCTCTCCCACTCTAACCTCCTTTTTTTTTTTTTTTTCCTTCCCCTCCCCCATGGGTTCCTGTTAAGTTTCTCAGGATCCACATAAGAGTGAAAACATATGGTATCTGTCTTTCTCTGTATGGCTTATTTCACTTAGCATCACACTCTCCAGTTCCATCCACGTTGCTACAAAGGGCCATATTTCATTCTTTCTCATTGCCATGTAGTACTCCATTGTGTATATAAACCACAATTTCTTTATCCATTCATCAGTTGATGGACATTTAGGCTCTTTCCATAATTTGGCTATTGTTGAGAGTGCTGCTATAAACATTGGGGTACAAGTGCCCCTATGCATCAGTACTCCTGTATCCCTTGGGTAAATTCCTAGCAGTGCTATTGCCAGGTCATAGGGTAGGTCTATTTTTAATTTAAAAAAGTTTTCTTTAATGTTTATTTATTTTTGAAAGAGCACGCGCGAGAGAAAGCATGTGCACGAGTGGGGGAGGGACAGAGAGAGAGGGGACGGAGGATCCGACGTGCTGACAGCTCTGACAGCAGAGAGCCCTATGCAGGGCCCAAACTCACGAACTGCGAGATCATGACCTGAGCTGAAGTCAGATGCTCAACCAACTGAGCCACCCAGGCGCCCCGGTATTCCCATTTTCAAGACAAGAACTGAAGCCTGGCAATGATACGAGCCTTACTCCAGATCTCATAGCTGGTAGTGGTGGAACTGGGATTTGAGCCCACGTGTCTTGATTCTATATTCCACTCTTTTTGCGCTACCTGTTTTTCTTTTTATTATTTTTTTTTTTTTTAATTTTTTATTTTTGGGACAGAGAGAGACAGAGCATGAACGGGGGAGGGGCAGAGAGAGAGGGAGATACAGAATTGGAAACAGGCTCCAGGCTCCGAGCCATCAGCCCAGAGCCTGACGCGGGGCTCGAACTCGCGGACCGCGAGATCGTGACCTGGCTGAAGTCGGACGCTTAACCGACTGCGCCACCCAGGCGCCCCTCTTTTTATTATTTTTTTAAAGTAATCTCTGCACCCAGTGTGGGACTCGAACTCACTACCTGAGATCAAGAATCTGATGCTTTACTGACTGAGCCAGCCAAGTGTCCTGTGTAGGACCTGTTTAATGTATTATTAACCAGATGTTGAAATTCTATATAATGAAAGATGCCAAATTTTGAATCATTATATCTATAAATCATATTAGGTGCCTTTGTATCTAAAGGACTTGGAAATAATGGAAAATTTCAGAAACTTAAGTTGAATAGAATCTAGGTAGTTGTTCAATTGATAGCTATCATTCCTGGCAAACTAGGAAATCAGAGAAATACCCTCTTGACTCTCACGAGAACAAGAGAAGAATGTGAAGAGGCATAATTTTCCTACTGAAACTGTGGAATAAGCCAAACGTACATATTTCCACTGGGGTTAGAGGACGGCAATGACTTTTGTTTCTGAAATTTCACTTACGGTTTTTTTCTTCTCAAGTTCCAGCTCCATTTCCTTCTTTTCTTGTTCACGAATTTTCTTGCGCTGTTCTACATATTCCAGATGCTTGACTTCTCTTTCAAAGTAGTAGCTCATACTTGATGCCTGTTAGAAGCACAGGCCCGTGAGAGGGGAGCCCACATGGAAGTCCCCATATTCTTCACAGGGCTCTAGAAGAATTCCTGCTACTTTTAATTCATTAGGTGGCTTGCCTGCTTTGGGATACTGCCCATAGGCCCATTGCCAGAAGAGCGAGCTCAATGAGGGGGCTACTGTGCTTAGGTTCAGGGCCCTGCAAATCGGAGGATTCCATGAAAGGAGTGGGGTCAGAAAGAGAGAGCAACAAAAAATTACTATTTTGTAAAAGAAATACTCAGGGATTGATCTTTTCACTTTTCTTGCTTCTCACTTCTAAGCCTGAGGAAAGGTTCATATCATCAACCAAACTTGGAAAACCCAGATGAGGTTATCAGTATAAACCCTAAAGGGACTGGAAGCAGAGCTGAGTTCCTGGTCCCCTGGAGGACTTAGTGTGTGCACATTAAGAACAGAAGCAGCAACATCAGGAAAGAGACCTTGGGCAAGGAGGCCAAGGGAGGGAAACTTTCTGCTTGCCAGGAACTAGGCTGATGTTGGGACTTGTAATGGATTGCAATCTCTATATTTAATGTTGGCTGTATATATATTTATGTATTTCTATTCTCTGATTTTCTTTTTATCTCCCAGTATTAACATTACTTGAAACCTTTGGGTGGTGCCTATAGAGGGGTAGAAGACTGCCCCCTCAGCCATGCTGCCTGCAGTACAAAAAGTTGGGGGGAGATGGGGTAGAGGTGGGTGATGGAGAGATGTATCAAAATGTTAACTGGGCCTCCAGGAAGGGCGTCACTAAAATAGGAGTCCTGTGCTTCAGTTACAACCTGAAAATGATATCTTATGAATCCCCAAATCAATTCTTTGCTTTAAAAATGTTTTTAATGTTTTTATTTATGAGAGAGAGAGAAAGAGAGAGAGAGAGAGAGAGAGAGAGAACAAGCGAGCATGATCAGGGGAGGGGCAGAGAGAGAGAGAGCCAGAGGATCTGAAGCGGGCTCTGTGCTGACAGCAGAGAGCCCACTGTGGTGCTCAAACTCACGAACTATGAGATCGTGACCTGAGCCGAAGTCAGACGCTTAACTGACTGAACCACCTAGGTGCCCCCAAATCAATTTTCTGAATCTGGGCTTCATTTACTTGCCTTCTCTTTCAGCACATTTGTTTTTTTGTGGTTCCAAGCTATGTAATTCATACAACAGAAATACATCCCCTTATTTTGGATTGTACGCTTCTTTTGTTTTCTCACATAGCAAAAATGCTGTCATTTCTAAACACTTCTAAAACATGCCTCAGCAATATCTGGTCACATAAATCCTCAGAGCCAAAAGTTACTAACCTCATTGGTGGAAGGGTGACTTAATGTCCAAGGAATTTCCAATATATGCAGTGTTCCATAATAATCAGCTATGGCTATAAATTGCTGCTTAGCTGAAAGATCCAGAAAATGGGGGAGAAAACAACTCAACAGTCAGAAATCCATACTGGAGGTTAAACGTGAAATGTGTTTGGTGTTGTGGTCTTCCAAATGACCTGTTGTGGTTACAGTAATCTTGGCATCTTCATCAGACATTAATGACTGAGGACCATATTAACGTATAAAAATCATCTTTTCCAGTTGATGACATGAAAGTGGAGACCCTGAGCCTTTGTCAGCCACCCTGCCCACTTCAAATCTTGTCTTCTTGGTGCTTATGTAAGGAGTGTGGCTCCTTACTGAGGTTGACCCTCTGTGTGGCTGGGCCACTGGGCAGACTTGAGAAGTGGAGATAACACAGGGAAAGATTTTCAAAGAAAAATCATGAAGCCAATTTTCACCAAAGACTCACTAAGGGCTAAAGGATACCACTATAAACACAAAGAATGTTTTTAAGAATTTTAATTTTCTATCTTATCATAGGTTTTTTTTTCTTTTTCTCATTCTCAGAAGGTTTGGTTTAAATTGTTAAATCCTAGACTCATAATCCCTGGATATGTACAAAAGCAATGTTTTATAGCAAAGATGAAAAAAAAAATACTCTGATGACACATATGACTAAGCAATAGCTGGACTGTGACATTCTAGAAATTTTGAAGACTGAATTTCTAAATGTAATATTTCAAAGAGAGAAATGCATGGAAAGACAATTTTATGCCTGTACACCTGTGAAAGGGAAACTTTTATTTTTTTATTTTAGAGAAAGAGAGAGAGAACATGCTAGTGGTTGTGAGGGGCAGAGGGATAGAGAGAGAGAACACCAAGCAGGCTCCATACTCAGTGCGGAGCCTGATGCTGGGCTCTTTCCCATGATCCTGGGATCATGACCTGAGCCAAAATCAAGAGTTGGACACAAATGACTGAGCCACCCAGGTGCCCTGAAACTTCTTTTAAAAGTGGCAAATATACTGGGTTTACATAGAAAGTAGCGCTTGAGTAAAACAAATAAATTAGGACAAAGGATATCAATTCCAGCTTTCCAAGGAAACATCCTCGAATTTCTGCTTGCTTTGTTATACATGTTTTTTCCTCATAATTAGTTTAAAGGTTAAAGTTTAAATAGATAAATGACCCCAGAGAGTCATTTGATCTCATGAAAAGAACTCTTGATATTGTCTAGGGAAAAGCCCCCCAAATTATAAAATATTGAAAACTTGTGACATAATGAAAAAATAAAGATACAAGAATGATTCCATTTGGGAAAAAAAGCAGCAAAAGGTAGCAAAGATTTATGGATCATCCTGTCTGACCTGGAGAAGATAAGGATGCTCTTCATTTTGTGGTTCAAAATCAGCCTCTGCTTGTCATACTAAATATGCCTCAGAAATAATCATTGATGAAGAAAACAATGAGAGAAACGCAGGTTGTATCCAAAGTTTGAGTGCAAGAAGAAAGGGGAAAGAAGGGAAGAGGAAGGATGGGATGGGATGGACAGAAAAACAAAAACCTGAGAAAAAAAGATTAGAGACTTTCCAGATGAATGTCAAAATGTTCCTGAGTTACCCCCCAAGAAGCAAAATAACTTAGGTCATTTAATCAGAATTAACATACCAGTAAAAGTCCAGGGTTTGATGTAGGTGATCATGGTTATGCAGATGTTTTGTGACTGGGCTGGCTCATGGGTTTTCTCCAGAAGGTCCCAGATATCGATGTATCCATCTTCTCGGCCAATATAGAAGACTCCAGGCCTTGTCAGGGACCAGTGGCCTGCTGTGTACCTTTTTGGTGCACAGCATGACTGAAGGAGGGGTCCAGTCTTTAAACAAATTTTTAAAAAGACACATGAAAGCTTTTGTTATTACCTAATGTGTATTCATAATGATTTCCTTTAAGTACACTCAGATGGCTATGATCATGGAATAGCAGAAATTATGCCCACTCAGAACTCTCATTTCTTTTTCTTGTAGGGTTTTACATAATGCCAACTCTTTTCCTTCCTGTGTATTTTTTGATGATTTTTTTTTTCTTATTTGAGTTGCTTTTTAGAAAAGATCAAACCTTCCAGTCAAGCCGGAGATTGGTGGATGTTAGTTAGATAAATAAAGGTTATAAGGAAATTTTGCTTATGTCTTTATTTTGCTGTTGGGTGTCTGTTTCCCATGGAAACAACTTTGGCAGCCAGAAAAAGAGCAAATAGAAAGTCAGTTCCAGCTGTGCGCTGCATCCAATGCCTTATAAATCCTATTTGGAAAAGACTTTAGACCAGCAAAGCATTACAAGATCATCTTCTCTTTTCTTTACCATGGATAATTTGTCCTCTTTGGGGGGTTTTCATACAGAGAAAAAATCAGAATGTGCTTTCTTCCCACTGTCCTGCTCCACTTGGCGATTAAGTGTACCCATTTACCTCCTTATACCTGAAGAGACTAAACTAAACCGTGGGGCTGTTTCCTACCGTCCAAGACATGTATAAGAAACTTTCTTGTGGAGAATGAAGAATGTTTCAGATTCATGGACTCCTTAGAGGTGACACTCCAATTCTGTTCTTGCCCACCTCGCCCAGCTCCTTCCATTTCTGTGGGTAACCAGGTTCCTGACCCCTGAATTGTCTATGGACAATCTTGCCTAAATTTTCTTTTTCTTTAATTACAAAACTGATACTTTTTCACTGTAAAAAAAAAAAATTGAACATATGGAAGTACATTGGTATAAAGTAGAAGTCCTTTTGTGGATGATTGCTTTAAGTAGTTTACAATTATTTCAACGACAAACTGATACATATGTTCACACAGTTATTTGTGTAAATTAGAGTTTGAGAAGTGAAAGAGTTAGGTCAAAGAATATGTATATGTATATTTTATCACTTTATTTAAAGAATATATATATTCTTGGGGCTCCTGGGTGGCTCAGTCGGTTAAGCATCCAACCTCACCTCAGATCATGATCTCGCAGTTTGTGAGTTTGAACCCCGCACTGGGCTCTGTGCTGACAGCTCAGAGCCTGGAGCCTGCTTTGGATTCTGTGTCTCCCTCTCTGTCTGCTCCTCCCCCACTCATGCTCTGTCTATCTCTGTCTCAAAAATAAATAAACATTAAATTTTTTTAAATAAATAAAAAAATAAAAAAGAATTTATATATATTCTTTATTAAAGAATATGGATATTTTTATTCATTTTATTCAAAGAACATATATTCTTTGCTAAAGAATATGTATTTGTATAAATATAAATTTATTATTATGTATGTGATTATTTTTCAAAGAATATATAAATATTACAGCTATGAAATAAAAAATATATATTTCAGATTTTGATAATATTTTTTTTAAGTTTATTTATTTATTTTGAGAGAGAGAGCATGAGAAGAGAAAGGGCAGAGAGAGGGAGAGAAAGAATCCCAAGCAGGCTTTGTGGTGTCATTGCAGAACCTGACTTGGGGCTTGAACCCATGAGTCATGAGATCATGACCTGAGCTGAAACCAAGAGATCGATGCTTAACCGACTGAGCCACCCAGGCACCCCAGATTTTGATAAATCTTCTTAAATTGCACACTGAAGAGACATGCCATACTGATTTTCACACACCCTTGCTTCACTGGATTTTATCAGTCTTTCCAGTTTTTGGCAATTTAATTTCTATTTGCCTGGAACCAGGCCCTCTCCTAATCCTGGCTGCCAGAATTCTGGCACTGGCCCACTGTGGCCCATGCATGTGTCTGGTCTCCTGGCAACAGACAGACCCCTTAGCTTGCTTACTCCCCCATTCTAAACCTGTGGACATATTCCTGGTGCAGAAGCAAAGTTGACAGACCCAATGCTTCTCCTTGGACTTCAGACAGTAACTAGCATTCCATCATGTATTTTAAGGGGGAGGAAAACCATAAAGCCAATCAACCGCCCACAATACATATTGTGAAGAAAAGACTGTTAGATCTTAGCAAGAGACGTAAATATTGTTTCCTTCCCTCAGGAAAGAAAGGCAAATTGTTGTGTTTTCAAAGGGCTTACAGTGGTTCTGTTGACAAGCTGGACCCCAAGCCATCTGTTCTAATTTCTCTAAAAAGTGTCCCCAGGGCTCTGTTATGTCAGAACAGTCTGTTGTTCCCATTGTCTTTCTCAGTAACAAAGGACCACACACCCACTCTTCCATTTTTCAGGCAACTTACCGTAATACCTTCTTTCCAGATGGCCAGGTTCCATCCTCCAATGGTGAGGATAATGTCCTTGTAAAAAGGTGACCTCTGAACAGTGTGGACAGCTCCATCATGGACGGCATAAAGGCTCACTGGCTTCTTTGCTGTTGGGGTGGAAAAGGCCATTTCATCGTTAATAATAGTGTTTACATTCCCGCATGATGGATGGTCAGACCTCCAGTAGACGGACAGGTCCTGATTAATGGGCTCCAAGAGTAGATAACCAGAGGTCAGTTGGGGTAAATGAATCTGTCAAGGGACAGCTCTTCCTCTTTTTATGGAAAGTCCAGAGAATTTCCATCAAGGTCATTTTTCCAGTTCAAAGGAATACTTCATGTTCTTATTTATTTATTCATTCATTCATTTAGTTGCTCAAAATATATTTGTGGATTACCCATATGTACCTATAGGTACTGTAGATGGCTGGGTAAACAATGGTTAATAAATGAACGTGATACCGCCAGCATGGAGCTTACAGTCTAATGGAAAAGACAGATACTCAATAAACAATATCCAATATCCAATAAACAAATCCCAAAGTATATAATAAAAATATGTTAAAAGTGTTATGGGGGGGAAATTACAAGATAGATAACAAGGGACATCCATAATTTGAATTGATGAGCAGAAAAGACTTCTCTGAAGATGAGTCCTTTAGTCCTTTGTAGCACTTTGGTGTGGGAACATTTTAATGTAGAGGAATATTCCAGACCGGGGGAACAACACACACTGGAGTCCTGTGGAGAGAAGTGCTTAGTGCCTTTATACATTTGAGGAAGACAGTAAGACTGAAGTCTGGTAATCCCAGCATGAGACATATGAAACAGACAGGGACCAGGAGGGTCCAGACCATGCAGGCCCTTGTAGGACAGGAGTTTAGATTATTTTCTAAGCATAATGTGTTTCAAAAAAGGCCTTTAGGCCCAGAAGACAATCTGACTGATTTCCAAAGATTCTCTGACTGCTGTGAAGAGAATGGATTAACAACAGGTAGAAGAAAAGAGAGGACTCCATAGGAAGTAGTTCTGGTGAAAGAGCATGGTGGCTTGGATGAAGGTACATGGAGAAAAGTGGATGATCAACAAATATTTGCAAGCTGGAATTGACAAGACTTAGAGATGGCTTGAGCAGGACGGCTGAGAATGACTGGCTTCTGGCAGGAGCAACCAGCTCAGTGGAGTTTCCATTTATTGCCACTAGGAACACTAAAGGGGAAGCAGGTTTGGACATTAAGATCAAGAGTTCCCTTTAGTCTCTGCTCCAACCCAGGGGTCCTCCTTTCCCCTAAGGTGTCTACCCCACCATTGCTTGGGTCTCCTCTCCCCCAGGTCTGGCTGCAGAGCTGGCTCCTCCCCACTCCTTGCTGCCCACACCCACTGCAGGGATGGCCACAAAGATAAGAGCCTATCTAGGCCAAACCATGATGTCTGACTACTTTATATCCAAATCATGAACTTATTGTGAATCCCATCATATTGATAGCTATATGAAAGCTGGATTTTTTTTTTCTCAGAACCCCATGGAAACATTAAGCAGAAACACACACACACACACACACACACACACACACACACACCCCTACTGAATCTTGCTCATAAAGTAGAATTTCAAAGAGATATTTGTCCACTCATATTCATAGCAGCATTATTTGCAATAGCCGAAATGTGGAAGCAACCCAAGTGTCCGTGAACAGATGAGGGAATAAACAAAATATGACACACACGTACAATGGAATATTATTCATCCTTCCAAAGGAAGGACATTCCAACATATGCTACAACATGGGTAAAACTTGAGGATATTCTGTTTAGGGAAAGAAACCAGTCACAAAGATACTGCACAATTCCACTTACGTGAGGTATCTACAGTAACCACACTCATAGAGACAAAACATAAATGGTGGCTGCCAGAGGCTGAGGGGAGAGGGGAATAGGAGCTAGTGTTTCACTGGTGCAGAGTTTTAGTTTTACAAAATGGAAACAGTCCTGGAGATTGGTTGCACAACAATGTGAACGTACTCAATAGTACATTATCAACTTAAAAATAGTTAAGATGGTAAATTTCACATTTATGTATATTTTGCCACAGTCTAAAAATTATTATATTATTATTATATCTTTTCCTTCCCTTTATACTTTTAAGGACCTTTAGTTCCATTTAGCAATGAATAGAGCTGTCCTTAAGTTATTAACTGGAGTACCAGCGGCCCCAGGCCAAGTTGCTATGAGAAAATTACAATAAACAAAGAAGTAGTTTCCAGAATCATTATCTAATGCAAGATTCAGGACAGTGATGTGATTAAGAGCATAGAGTGCCTAGGTTCAAACCCTGGCGATGCTACCCCATAGGGTTGCTGTGAGGATTAGTGAACTAATCCATGGAAAGTACTTGGAAGAGTGCCTGAAACATGGCATGTGCCCATTTGTGAGTAGAGCACATGAAATAATTATGTCAATTGTCATCATTCACCTGTATTTTTTTTTTCTGGCTTGTCACTTAGATCATCTGGAAATTTTGTTTGATTTGGACTTATCACACATATCTCATTCAGGGTAATATATCTTTCAGAACCTTTTTCTTAGAAGAGGAAATTCTCCTTCCTGCCTTGTTGTTGATAAGAATATGGGGTTCCTAGCAAATCAAGAAGGACTGGGTCCCAGTAACGGCCTCATCTTTACTCAGGCACACTCCACGGTGTTTACAAAAAACATTAGGCTGGCAGCTCCTAAGGAAAACACTGCCAGTTCACAGAATGTAATAAGGAAAGCAGTGCACAATTTAGAGAGTCTATACATTGAATTTCTCTGAATCTCAACCATTATTCAATGGGAACAACAGTGTTGTTTGGCTTTCCATGTTACAAAATGCTTGACTGATGATTTTAAAGTATTTTAAAGTATTGTGATGATTTAAAAGTAGACTTCAAGTAAGTGGTTAAAGCTATTTCCCGTTTTTTGTTGTTGTTGTTGTTGTTGTTGTTGTTTGTTTTTGCAGTGAACTATATGTCAAGAAATTAAAAGCAACTCTTCTTCTTCTTTACTAACCCACATCCCATTGGTCACAAAATCCTGCCATGGTGACTGCTAACTCTCTCTTATATTTCCTCTGCTGCACATCCCTGTTACCATGCCTGTACTTAGTCCTCTCCATCTCTCATCTAGATTATTGCTGGTGGTCATCCTACTTCTACTGTAAGTCACACCAATAAATTAATCCAGCTATGCTTTCCTGCCAGAGTGATTTTCTGATTATACTGGTGGCACCAGGATAAGGTTCAGAGCTTATTAGGCACTCAAGGCTCTTAGCCATTTGGACCCAATTGTCCTTCCTGGTACCTCTCCTGCTGCCCTCTCTATGGGCTATGCTTTGGCTAGGAGATCACCCTGTTTCCTAATTGTCCACTGCTCTTTTGGGCTTCCATGTTTTTGCATTTATTATTCCTTCTACTTAGCATGTCTTTCTTCAACTGGAAAATTGCAATCCACCCTTTAAGATCCGGTTCAACTATCTCTCTTCAGTGGAGCCCTTTCTTAATAGCACAAGAGAGTTGGTCCCTTTCTGGGTTCCCATATCACTCTGTGTTTGCTTCTAACCATAGCACTAATGACAGTGTAATGTCATCATTTGTTTATGTTTTTGGCTTTTCTAATAGATCATGGAACTCCTCTGGGAGAGGATAATATCTTGTTCATCTTTTTTTTTTTTTAATGTTTATTTCTTTTGAGAGAGAGAGAGAGAGAGTGAGTGCTTACACACCTGGGCAGAGGAGGGGCAGAGAGAGAGGGAGAGAGAATCCTACACACCATGAGATTATGACCTGAGCCAAAATCAAGAGTTGAATGGTTAACCAACTGAGCCACACAGGCGCCCTGATATCTTGTTCATCTTTGCATCCCCAGTGTCTGGCACAGATTAGGTTATCATTAATGAATTGATGAATGAATGAAAGTAAGAAAGAAAGAAAAAACATCAGTAAGTTTCAAACATAAACTCTTGGGTTTCTAAGTTTATTGTCATTGGTTATTCTATAAATGGAATAAAATCCATTTAAAATAAATAACTAGCCCTTTTTGTCAGGGTTCACCTCCAAAGCAGTTTAAGAATCTGACTCTATGGTAAGACCCCAAGAAAGTCTCTGAGATCAGATAGAACACCAGTGCATAACCAATTCATGGCATCAAGGTCTCGATTTGTGTCCCAGCAGGACAGTAGAGACAGTTGCCATGTGCATGCAATATGTGCACAATTAATATTCATGACTTATTGAATAAACAGATACATGAATAAGCATACAAGTAGCTGAATGTAATTCATTACATCTGATATATAATTTTGAGTTCAACTTTTAAATCATGGAATTCAAAATGAATAGAAAGTGGAAAATCAGTCTCGGTTCTGCAAGCATTTGACCTTTCCTTGGGTCACATCTGATTCTCTCTCAATGCCCCACTCTTACCACTAACACACATTTGGGTTTCTGGCCGGAAGTTCTAGGTCAGAAAACTGGGAGTACTTTTGTTTCCAGGTTAATATGGCTACCCTGGAGGCAGTGCTGGGAAAGCAAGCCTTCCCAGGTCTAAGGCAGACTCCACTCTGCCGAGCCAGACTCAGTAGATAGAAGTGGAGGGAGTGAAGTTTGAGGCAGAGACCTGAGACCCAGCAGTTGTCCCCTGCAGGCTGTATCTCTGACCTCCGACTCCTTTCAATCACTCACATGCCCACTGTCCTAACCTCCGGTAGGACTGACCAGTACCCCTTGTGCAAACCTAGCCTGGCTGCTCCACCTCACTGCTCCATGGTATTCTAGCAGTCCCAGCAGCTGCCTCTTCCTGTACTTATGGTTATTCCACATTTTGAAGTGTGGCTCGAATAAGTTTTCATGCCAAGATAAAATCCAAGCCTTTAAATAAGTAGTTGTAATTGTAGCAAACCTCAAGGCTCTGAGCTTTGACAGGGAGCTTAGCTTATTGGGGAGCCTGAACTCTTGATTCCTGCTCAGAGCTATGCGTGGCCCCCATATGTCTGCTCAGCTGCCCAGAGTGTGGGGCCCTGGGAACGGAGGAACACATGGACAGCACCAGGCCCGGCCTGAGAGCAGAGTCCTACTGCTGCTTCTTCATACTGTTCTGAAGTTGTCAAGATCATTGTAAACTTAGCTTATAATTTCACATCAGTTAGTATTTTTCATGTAGATGAGCTACCAAATTGTTGAATTATTAAGACAGCAACTAATTAAAAATTAAGATATTTTAAATTATCTTAGTCATTTAAGCATCAATAGATCAGTACTCCTCAAAATTAGAGGTGAAAACAAATTACATGGTGAATCTTATTAAGAATCTATATTTAGGGGCATCTGGTTTGTTTAGTCAGTCGAGTGTCGGACTCTTGATTTCGGCCTCAGGTCATGATCTCCTGGTTGGTGGGGTTGAGCCCTGTGTCGCCCCTGCACTGACAGTGCCTGCTTGGGATTCTGTCTCTCTCTCTCTCTGTACCCCTCGTCTCTCTCTGTCAAAATAAGTAAATAAAAACTTAAAAAAAAATCTATATTCAGTTCCATCAGGCTTGGGGTAGGGTCCAAGTTTGTGCGTTTCGAACAGACTTCCCAGTGAGAAAAGTGCTGCTACCGGAGGCCCTCACTTAAGTAACAAGTGCAGAGACAGGACCTCAGGTGCCTGCCCCTCTCCCATTAGCAAGGCCAGGGTTACTCAGCACTTTGCTCAAAGGAATAACTTATTCATAACACAGGAATCATCAAAACTTACCCATCAATCGGCCAGTTTCAGGGTCTCTTTCCATTTTCCAATCTGTATATATCACTCCACCTTCCTAAAAATATTACAGGTTCCTGATGAGTACAAAGACAATCAAAGGGACTAACGATCTCATATTCATGTGCTAAGATGGACTGTGACCCAAACAAAAACAAAGGTGCAGGCTAACATAATCAAATGATAATTTGACACAGTGCAGGGAAGGCTTAAACATTTTTTACATTGAACAAAAAAAGGAATTTGTTACATTTTTATTTACACATAGTGAAATGGAGAACACAGGCATTTATGGAGATAATCTATGTACACAAGTTCCAACTACTGAGTTCTTAAACTTTTGTTAATTGGAAATTGTCCACTGGGCTGAAAGCTCCAGGAAGGGATCTGGTGTGACTTATTCAGTGATTTGTTCTCAGCATGATACAAAGTCAGTATTTTAAAAGTTTTGTGGAGTAAGAGGAAAAAGGAAATATAAATTCATAATATGGTGTCATTACCTTTTAAAATTGAGAACAGGAAGTGAAGTTCCACTTAAATAACATAACTAGTAATAATATATATTCCAGCTCTACTTATGGCCATTTTAAGGAGCGGGGAAGTCATAAGAACCTGGTGTAAAGAAGGGACAGAAACAACCACACAAATGGAAAAGACGCAGCACTAGTGAATGGCAGAGGTGGGAGAGGTTTAGAGAAAAACATTTAGTCTCATGCCTTTTCTTATAGAAGGAGCACAGAGACTCAGAGAGGTGAAACAATATAGTCAAGGTCGCCCAGATGCAGTCTCCTAATTCCAATGTTTTTCTCACTGGATAGTCAGACGAAAACACAGAGAAAGGTGTATAAAAAGAGGGGTTGAGAGGACTCGAAGGATGGCTTGGGACGTGTAGGCGAGGGAGAGGAGAGGGGAAAACACTGGAGTACGCAAAGTGAAGTATGCTCCCTGGGGCCAGGGCCTATTCATTCACTCCTCTGTGCTTTTGTTCATTAACTCGTGTAACAAACAAGGACTGTGCTTCATGCTGGAAATTCAGAGTCAGAAGATAAGTCCTCCCTCCATTCATGCTGCTCAGAGTCTGAGGGAGCAGAGACCGGCAGATGTCTGGTGCACATGCCTAGCCTGTTGCCCGTGGCACATCACCCGCAGTTACCATTGATTGAGTGCATAGTGCTTGCCAGAGTTGTTAGGAGCTTTCTGTATATGACCCAGCCCTTGCCAGAGTCCTATAGGAGAGTTATTAGTACCTCCTGGGTCTCACAACTGATATGTGGAACACTGAAACCGAACCAAGTCAAAGAGGAATAGAATAACTTGGATCAGGTTAATAAATCCATGTTAAATGCCCATTATATCATTAGCCACCTAGCTGGGAACCTTCACGTCCTTCTCCATCCAGTTACCTGGTTCTGAGAATTCTACTCCTCCTACCCCTGTGTTGACATTCTTGGCCCACTGCTCATGCCCTCTTCATCTCTGGTTGGCCCACTTGAAATCACTGCCTCTCCAGCCTCTGCACCTCCCTGGCTCCATTTCCTCCTGCTTCAGCCCTGTCCTGGCCAGTCTAGATGCCAGAGGGGTCTACCTCATTCTCTCTAACCAAAATCAGCCACGTCAAGAGTTGGTAGAAGAGCATTCTACTGGAATGTCAGCCCATGAGGTAGGGAATTTTGTCTGTCTGCCCACAGATATATTCCCGGGGCCAAGAACAGTGCCTGGCATATAGTAAATGCTCAATAAATATCTGCTGAATGATGGGTGAAGTTAATCCTTTCAAGGACAAGGGCTTGAAAGGCAGGGAAGAGTTTGGCATAGAAAAAGAGAAAAATCAGAGCAGCTGGAGAGAGAGAGGGAGACTGGTGCTGACGGGGGTGTAGAGATAGGAAGGAGCTAAGTTATGCAGAATCTTGTAGGCCACAGTGTGAAGAGTTTGGATTTTATTCATGGTTGAATGAGTTGTCACCGAATGGTTTAAGCAGAGGATATCATATTTTAATTTCTATTTTAAGATCTCGTGGTCATTCGTTTTTCTAAAGCTGTCATCGCCCTGCTTTAAAAACTCTGGTGTGCACAGAGATAATTCTATGATTCTACTTACATGAGGTGTCTGGAATAGTCAAATTCATAGAGCCAGAAAGTACAATGGGGGTTGCCGTAGGCTGGAGGCAGGAGTGAATGGTGAGTTATTGTTTTAATGGGTACAGAATTTCAGTTTGGGATGATGAAAACATTCTGGAGATAGATGGATGCTCAATGATATGAATGTATCTAATAGCACTGAATTAAACACTTCAAATTTATTAAGATGGTAACTTGTTACTTATATTTTTCCAGAATTAAAAAAAATTAGAATCCCAAGTTATAAAAATTGACAGCCCAAGTTATAAAACAAGTATTTGTTTGGTAAGTGCCCCATTGCTTGCCAAATGAAATTCAAATTCCCTAACATGGCAGAAAAGGCTCTTTGACTGGATCCCAACCTAGCATTCAAGGTATAGCATTCCCTCTTGCACAAATGATTCCACTGTCTCCAGACAAATCCCAGACTCCCATAATTCCAAAGCATTGTTTAGGCTGTTACTTCTGCTGGGAATTGTACTCTCATCCTGGTATTTCAGATGCCTCCTCAACCTGCAAAGTCCTAGCTAACAGTCTGGATTCCCCAACCTCCCCTGTCCTCTTCCCGTGGCTTCTGGATGGGCACTGACATGGGTAATGCTATTAATGTGTCTGCTCCATAACTAGGCAGTGAGTGCCCGGTGGACAGGGACTATGCTGTTGATTCATGTCTGACCCAGGGCCTAATGCTGTGCCTGGTGGGCATTATGCTTCTGAGAACTGGTGTAATCTAATCTTCTCATGATACTAAAGTATGAGCTCAGACTGCATTCCAGCGAGACTGATCTATGGCGTCTTTCCATGGTTTAGGAAAAAAACCCTTTATTTCAGAGAAATAGAGTCATGAATGAAGATTATTAGGACTAAGTGAGATATACTTTGGAAAATACCTGGCACAGACCCTGCTATATAGAAAATGTCCAATGAATGTAAGCTCACTTTGGCTATTATAATAAGTGCCAAAAAATGGCAGCCATTATCATTATTATATCCAGTTGTTACTTTTGAATTGAGTGAGTTTTGCACTGTCTTTCCTACTACATTTTGCTAGCTAACAAAGCAATATATTTTCTTAGTAAATTTCTAACACTTAGCATGGTTTCTTCCATATGGTGTAGGTGTTCAATAAATATTTGCAGGTTGATCAATAAATCATTAGTAAAGAAGGTCATGCTGAATTTTATAGATTTTTTTCACATTCATCAGGAACATTTTAAATATGAATTTATGAAGCATGAAGATTTTAAAAATTCAATGCAAATAAGTATATTAAAATATGAAAATGGTATAGATATTATAAGCCTTCATAAAGCAAATGTACAATAGAGGTTATAATGAAACAGAGTAGACAAGTGGTTGCCAGGGTCTGGGGGGTGGGAGAAACAGGAAGAGGTTGGTAAAAGGCTATAAACTTCCAGCTGTAAGGTTAGTGAGTTCTGAGGATATAAGGTAAAACATGGTGACCACAGTATAACACTGTATTATATAACTGAAATCTGCTAAGAGAATATAACTTAAATGTCATCACACACACACACACACGCACAAAGATAAATATGTGAGGTGATGGATGTGTTAATTAACTAGATGGGGAGGGAAGGCTTTCACAATGTATATGTACATCAAATCACTATGATGTACACTTTAAAATCTTACAATTTCATGTCAATTATGCCTCAATAAAACTGAAATTAAGGCTATAAGAACATATATCAACACATACACATATATATACATATATACATACATGTAAATATACATATATATAACATGTATAAATAAGAGAGCAGATAATTCTAACTCACCTCTGTTCCAACAAAGAACTTTGTGCAGAAGTCCTCTATAGGCTTGAGATTGTTGGCCAACGCACCTTCCAGATTGTGGTATGGGTTCATCTCTCCTGCCTTCACTACTTTGCTCTGGGCTAATATTTTGTCTTTCAGAGGAGTATGAATAGAAGGAGCACATATTTACGGTGAAAGACCTTTCAAAATATAGTTAGTTTATATTTTCTGCCCCTTGCCACACACATCTGCCCCATTCTCTCCCCAGTGTGGCGGGCATAAGTATGAGCATCTTTAGACTTCTAATTTAGCAGTGGAACGTGTCTTTCAAACCAAAGCATATGCAGGAACCCTTGCATGTGAAATCTATCAAAACCTGCATTGCTGTGATTAAAGGGTTTCCTGGTGGGAAGGAGGAGACCCCTCCACCTACTTTCAGGGGCTCTAAAAAGTTCTACAGCACCCAGTTTAAAAAACAGTTCTACATTATTTATATCATTTCAGAATTATTTACAGTAAAAATTGGACATAAAATATATCCTCTGGATTACATTACTTTTGATACTCTCAGTAAAACTCTCTACTGAGAAACTCATGTCATTTTTATTCATTTGGCATTGTATGGAATTTTTTCAAATAACTCATGATTAGACTTTTAAGTATCAAAAATGATCTAACTTCAAAAAATAAATCCATCTAAAATGTATTACTTGTTTTCACAAGCACAGCACATGCATGGAACATAATTTAAAGTTTTCTGGTTAGCTCATGTTTATTACTTAAGAACACCAGGGATTGTACCGCATTATCGCTGTAACTACACATGCAAACAGAGCATAGTTAATCTGGAGGCTAGGGGCGCCTGGGTGGCTTGGTCGGTTAAGCGTCCGACTTCAGCTCAGGTCATGATCTCACGGTCCGTGAGTTCGAGCCCCATGTCGGGCTCTGTGCTGACAGCTCAGAGCCTGGAGCCTGTTTCAGATTCTGTGTCTCCATCTCTCTCTGCCCCTCCCCTGTTCATGCTCTGTCTCTCTCTGTCTCAAAAATAAATAAACGTTAAAAAAAATTTTAAAAAAAATCTGGAGGCTAAAATTCCAACACCATCTGGGCCTTCTTTCTTTTTAAAACAAAAGTCTTTTTAAAAAACAAAGATGTCATCTTGTTTTAAAACAAAAGTCTTTTTATGAGCTAAAATTAATAAATGTTATTTACCGAAGCTTTGGAAAATAGAGGAAAGCATGAGGAAAATAAGAAAAACCATCCATTATCATATTTTCCAGAGATAACCACCATTAAAATGTCTCCCTACAATTACATTTCTGTGAATATATATATTCTGTGAATATATAAAGGATTTTCTTTTAATTGGGCATTTTAGCTTTTATCCTGCTTTTTTATTCTCTTAAAGATATTATCTTGGGCATATTCCCAGGTTACTTATTAGTTTTTTAAAAATGTGACATTAAATTTCTAGGAGAGGTGGTAGAGAAATATATCCTCATCAAACCCTACTCCCCACATCTTAATACATCATCATCTAGATTATATCAACCATGGGAATACTAACAAATGAACATAAGAACCAACCAACAAACATATAAATGAAAACTAAAATAGAAGAAAACCTCAGCTACACTAAAAATATATATACCATTAAAAAAACCTATAACATAATTCTGGACAAAAGTGAGAAACAATTATGATTTTGTTGGTACAATCAACCAGTGCTTCCTTTGTTAGGGATCTACATGCTTTGGGCAGTCTCCCTTCCCAAAAGATAAGACATCAAAAACAAGTAACAAGGTAAGCCAAACATGAAACCGGACTTGTAAATAGCTGTATTACAAAGTGCCAATCAACATGTCAAGAAATAACTAGGTACATTTAATCACATTGTTCTTACTAAAAGATATTATTCATATACATTTAACATGAGGAAAAAGGCATTTTTTTATCCATTTAATGTATAAAATTAAAATCATTAAAATATTTCAAATTCATCACTCTCATTTCAATGTCTGTTTTTCTCTTTCTAAATAATACACATTAACATATTAGTAGAGTAGAACGTGTATGTAATTGGTAAATAAATACATGTTTGTTGGCAATATGTGCTCAAAAATTTTTCTTGATGGGATGCAAGATGGAAAAGTCTGGAGCCCTCTGGTCTAACAAGGAGAGCCTGATCCAGGGGTCACTACCAGTAACACAAAGGAAGAGGCAAAGGTGAGATATGCTATCACGGAAGACCTAATTCTCCTAAGTGAGAGACTGGATGTAGGGACCGGAGGAGAGAAACAGGGATGACTCAAGTTGTGTTCTGGACACACGGACATTGAGGGAGCAGGTTGGGTTTAAGCCCAAGAGATAGCAAGAGGCAAAGTGGGGGATTCTCAGCAGATTAAGAGTAGACCCAGTTACTGAAAGGAGTGAGGAACGTGGAAAGCATACCACTGAAATTTGAATTTGAGGCATATCCACGCTGAGAGGGCAGCAGAGAAAGAGGGCAGAGGAGAGAAACTGAAGAAGTATTAGGAAAGCCACAAAAACCAAGGCAGGAGCTCTGAGAAAAGGGGCTACGTTGATAGTGTTGAATGTGGTGGAGTTAAAGAGAATGAAGCCAGACAAAAATGTTGTCATCAACTGTGTTTACTCAGACTTGACTGGAATAACTTGCATATTTATTAAAATCAACATCATCCCCATGGATTTTCCATCCATGGATTTCCATCACCAGGGCCCAGCATAACAGTAGCAGCTAACACTGAATGCTTACTACATGACTACATGCCAGGTACTGAACTGTGTGCTCTACATGCACCATTTCATTCAATTCTCGCAATAACTCCCAAGGTAGTTAAGAATTAATTCTCCTTCAAGGATGATAAAGTGAGGCTCAGAGAGATTAAGTAGCTTGCCCAGGCCTCATATACAGTGGCTTACATTTATTGTGGGTTGACAAAGAGCTGTTCTTAGAGCTGTATATATATTAACTCATTTTATCTTCTCAATACTACATGAAGTCGTTACCTTCATTATTTGCTTCCGTTATCTTCATGTATCTCTTTTCAAATAAGTTTTTTGTTTGTTTGTTTGTTTGTTTGTTTGTTTGTTTTAAAGTAAGGCACAGAGAGGTATAGTAATTTGACCTGGTCAAATAATAAATTGTGGCTTTGGGGTTTAAACCCAAACTCCAGAATCTACATCCTTAACCACTATGCCACAGTGCTTAGGAGAATATAACGGAGGCTCTGAAGGCAATTACAGAGTAGGAATTCCAAAAACTTTTAGAGCAAAGTCTTCCGCAACAGAATAAACAAAAAGAACATCTTAAAGTGACTACTCAGAAGGGCAGACTACTAAGGATCTAATATGGCAGGCAAAAGCCAAGTAGCCTACAGCCACTAGGTGACAACAGAGTACCAAACAATGCTCCTGAGAGTGCTCCCCAGGGTGTGCCAGTGGAATAGCTGAATTTGTGATTCTTGGTGGAGAGGAGGGGGAGGAGAACCAATACAGACAATACACAGAACATGGTCAAGAAGCATATGACCATGTGTATTCTAGTCAATAGGTTCAAGTCTGGCCAGAGTAGGTGGATAGCTGACAGTGTGTCGTAAGGAAATTCAAAATACCATAATGAGATCTCAAGTAAAGTTCTGAGAGCTGGCCATCTACACAAGAGGCCAGTCACAACCCACGGTAACTGCCTATAGTGATAAGAGGAGTGTGTTAGCAAGATCCATTGAGATTACCAAGTGAAATTTAATTTTCTCCAGGATTTGTGGTACTGCCTGCCAACACAGACTTCTGAACACACGTAAAGGGACACAGCCAATTAAAGTCTCAGCTGAGAATTGAAAAACATGTTTGTCCGTTCCCTTTATGAACTGATTTAGCCAAATTTATCAGGTTAAATAATATTCTAAGAAAGAGAGATATATTTCTCTAAGACATATCCACAGGAAAAAAAAAAAAAAAGAAAGAAAGAAAGAAGAAATATCCACCAAGTGACTTTGTCTGTAAAGAGAACATTCATTTGATGGGGAGTATTTCTGTTTGATGACATTGGGGGCATGCTTCAGGATTTGTTTTAAATAGGTCGTTTCTTAAGTGGATGTAGATATGTATCTATCCCACCAGAATGTAAGCTCCATGGAAGCAGGGAATTGGCTTTTCCCAGCTATATCCTCAGAGCCTGTTGCTTTGCAAGAGTTTAATAAATGTTTTGAATAAACACAGATATAAATATAGAGATAACAGTGTAAAAATTGTTCTTTAAAAAAATTAAGGTATTACAATTACTAAATCACAGCCAAGTGGAGTTTATCCCAGGAATGCAGGGCTAGTTTAACATTTGGATATTAAAATAATTTACCATATTAATAAGCTTAAAAAGAAAAAAAGCATGATCATCTGCAAAAATGCAGAAAAATCTTTTGACAAAATCCAACATTAACTTGTGTATAAAAGGGAACTTCTTTAACCTGATAAAGGCTTCTACAAAAACCCTACAGTTAACATCATACTTACTTGTGAAAGACTAAATGCTTTCTCCCTGAGATCTGGATTAAAACAAGAACGCTCTCCCCTAGAGGTTCTAGCCAGTGTAATCAGGTAAGGAAAAAAATCATACAAATCAGAAAAGAAGAAGTAAAACTGTCCTTATTTACAGATGACATTATCATCTATATAGCAAAAATCCAAATGATATTATCATCTAGAGAACCTATATAAATCCTCTACAAATAAGCCATGATAACTAATGTGATTTTAGGAAGACTGAAGGATACAAAATCAATACTCAAACATTAATTGTATTTTTATACACTGGTAATGAACCATCAAAAATTAAAAATTTGAAAGTACTATTTACTAGAACACCAAAAAATGTGAAAGACTTAGAGACACCTATCATAAGAAGCAAAAGCCCTGTACACTGAAAGGTATAAAATATCAGTGAGAAATTAATGACCTAAATAGATGGAGAGATATACTGTACTTATGAGGTAAAAGACTTTATATGGCAGACTCCAAATTCTCATAATACTGAGTTACAGTTTTGACACAATTCCAATCAAAGTCAGAGCAGGCTTATCCAAGACAAAAGATACAATATCCACATGGGAAAGCAAAAAACCTAGAATGGTCAAAAACTATTTTGAAAAAGAAAAAAAAAGTTGAAAGCACTAATTTCAAGGCTAATTACAAAGCTACAGTAATCAAGACAATGTGGTATTGGTGTAAAGATAAGACATACAGATCAATAGAACAAAATAGAGAGTTCAGAAATGGACTCACACATATTAGGACAGGTGATCTTTGACAAAGGTGCAAAAACCATCCAGTGGAGAAAGGACAGTGTCTTCAACAAATGGCACTGGAACACTACACGCAAATGAACTCCAATCCATAATTTGTGCAGAGAAAAAAATTATCTCAATAAAGATCATCAACTTAGTTATAAAACTCCTAGAAAAAAAGTAGCCCAAACTTGGGTTAAATTCAAAACCAAAATCATGACCCACAAAAGAACAAACTGTATTCCCTCAAAATTAAAAACTTCTGCTTTTCTAAAGACAGTGTTAAGAGAATAATGCTTAATATTTCATAGACTGGGAGAAAATATTTGCAAATCACATATCTGATAAAGGACTAGTATGCAGAATATGTTAAGAGCTCTGAAAACTCTGAAATAAGAAAACAAACAGCACAACTAAAAAACAGATCAAAGATATGGACACTTCACCAAAGAAGATAGGTATACAAATGGAAAAAAATACATGCAAATATACTCGACATCTTTAGTCATTAGGTAAACGCAAATGAGATATCACCACACATGTTTTAGAATGGTTAAGGTAAAAAGACTAGCCATATCATCTATCCATGAGGATGTGGAAAAACTGGAACTTTCCCTCACTGCTCATTGGAATGTAAAATGGTGCAACCACTTTGTAAAACACTGTGGCAGTTTCTTAAAAAGTTAAACATACACCTGCCATATTATTTAATCATCCCATTCCTAGGTATTTACCCAAGCAAATAAAATCATATGTCCATACAAAGGCTTGTATATGTATATGTATATGTATATGTATATGTATATGTAATAGCCCTACACTGAAAAAGACCCAAATGCCCATCAACAGGTGAATGGATAAACATGTGCAGTATATCCATATGATGAAATATTACTCTAGAATAAAAGGGAATTAACTATTGATGTATACAACAACATAGATGAATTCCAAAATCATTATACTGACTGAAAGAAGTCAGACTCCCCCCAAAGCGCATATACTCTTTGAATTACATAAAGTTCTAGAAAATTGCAAACTGACATAGTGAGAGAAAGCAGATCGGTGGTGGTCTGGTAGGTGGAGGTGGGGGAGGTGCTGGAGGGAGGTGTTAAAAAATGCATCTTTATGTGAGTCACCTTTAGGAAGTGATGGATATGTTCATTATCTTGATTATAGTGATGGTTCCATGGATTTTTAATTTGTCAATACATATCAAATTGAATACTTTAACATGTACATTTATTTTATTGTATGTCAATTATACCTCAATAAACTTGTTAAAAGTGAGTAAGAAAAAAAGCACACTATAAAAGATACAGTAATGTCCTTACTAGTAGTTGGATAAAAGCAGTAACATCCTCATGATCATCTGTTTTCATTAATTTAAAGAGTAAGGTATTTAATGAGTTACTCTTTACAAGTTACATTAACCTCTCTCAGTTTTTGTTTCCTTAATTATAAAATGGTAATGAAAACTCCCAGTTTGCAGGATTGTCATGATCATTGGCATCTGTTTTACTCATTGTTACACTCCTGGGGCCTGGCATAAAGTGAGAATTTTATAAATAACTGTTAAGTGAATGAAACCATGTGCAATATTAGCTAGCACAGTACCTGACTCATGGCTGAAATTCAATAAATTATAGCCAATAGCTGAATACAAAGAAGTGGAGAAGAGAACCCAACTTCGATTCCCTCTGGAATCTGGAATTTGGGCCTTTGCAGGCCCAAATACATAAAAACATGAGATGTTTTAATACTGCTTAGAAAGTGTCCATAAAAATATAGTGATCCCTTTGTTGGTTGGTTGGTTGGTTTTTAGCATGAGGTCTTGAGTTGTATCTATGAAACACACAGCTTCAAAGTGAGTTTTGCCCAAGCTGGGTATTAGATATATATGTTTCTGAGATATTCTATCATTTAACTGAACATTCAACAACTTATAAATGGAAATCCTTTTGATAAGGCAAATATTTGGAAAGTACTTCAGTTTCTAGTGATTCTTGTACATTTCCATTATGCATTGCTCTCAGGGTGGGATATTCATGCATACCTTTATTTTAATAGCTTTGACATTTATATGTGTACCCTTCAATTATTTCAACAAAGGTGTATGGGTTGAGATAGGTTAAAAAGTCAATTGTTATTTCTCTACTCTGTTTTATGGTGGTGCTGTACGAATATTAATTTTTCTATTATGTTCTGATTGGGAATGGTAATTTATTTCTTACATTTCATAACTTATTTTGCTAGACTTGAGATATGTTCCATTTTATACAACTATTCTTTGAGCACATGCATACTTATTAAGACAGTTTTGTAAAAATTTTTCAATGAGCTTTCAAACATATATAAATGTACTCAATAAATGTTTATGAAACTAAGCTGAACTGAATCCTGTGAAATCTTTGTGTGTATATAGGCAATTTTAATGTGTTGGCTGTAGTTATTAGAGCCATTATAAAGTTCCATATTGGAGAGTTTGAGTTTCTGTATTCTTTTTACAAATCAGACTATCTTAGCAACCGTCTAACTCACTGTAGACATAAGGAACCACTAATACTCAAACTATTACATGCCTTTTTAAAAATGTTTTTTAATTTATTTATTTTGAGAGAGGGAGGGAGAGAGAGAATGAGCGGAGGAGGGGCAGAGAGAGGGAGGCAGAGAGGATCCTAGCAGGCTCCACACTGTCAGTGCAGAGCCCATCTCGACTTAAACTCACCAACCCAACCCTGAAATCATGACCTGAGCTGAAACGAGGAGTCAGCCACTCAACTGACTGAGCCACCCAGGGACGCCCTCATGCCTTTTTAATAAGCAAAGGCAGTTACCTTGTGCTTTGTAAAGGAGATGGTCCTCACTCAGGCTGATCTTGGTTGGGCAGTGGTCTAAACTTGTTTCACCTTTAGACAGCCTTATCTTTTGGGAGAACATATAAGAAAGATTATTTCTATATATCCTGTGGGTGATTTATTCTTGCTTTTCCAAATGATTGGAAAAACAGATCTGCCCCCAGATGGCTGTTTTCCACCTCCCTCCCCTTGTCCCTTTTCCATTCTCTTTCAGATTTCTGGTTGCTTTTCCCCAGGGATAGTGTCTAAACCACAGTTTCTAAAACCTTGTGACCCAAGGGTGCTTGTCCAGGAGCTCCTTTCCAAATCCCAGGCTCGTGTGTTTAATTTCTGAAAATATTGTGTATTCTGTTTCATAATATATCCTTTTTGGTTTTAATATAAAATAAGGGCTTATTCTCCTGTTTCCTAAATCTTTCAGTTAAACGAACCTCCAGAAGGTTGTGTGGGGTCTTTTCATCTGCCTGGCACTGCTTAGTCCATTTGGGGACACACATGTCCCTGAGCTCCAGAAGTGGCCCTGAGTCTGCACCAGAACAGGATATTTTTCCCTCACAGCATCTGCCCCACGTTTCTCCATCAGGATGTTTGTCTACATGCTTACAATTACTCAGGTGAGTCTTTGCACATTTCTTTTAAAACTATTTATAGCTCAAGTAAATCCTACCACAGAAAATTCCTAACCCTTTCTAATTTCTAATCCTTAATCCCAGCTACTTCAGGAATATTCTCACCCCTCTGTGCTCTCTCTTCCATTTGGAGCAAATATATAATAATGTAATGTAATGTAATGTAATGTAATGTAATGTAATGTAATGTAATGTAATGTAATATAATAATGACACTCGTACAACAAAGGGAAAAAAGTATTAAGTTTGGAATTAGAACTACACATTCTAAAAAAGGAAAGTCATCAATATCGGAAGCTCATTCATACTTTCCATACATATTCCATCCACAGCCATATCTTTCTCAAATTAAAATTGCTTTTATTCAAGCTCTGCTTTTCAAGAAAAGTGCAAGCAATTACTCTTTCAATTACTTTCGCTTTTGTTTGCTCATGGGTATTAAAATACTGTTTCCTACTAGATGCGAAACATGCAGAATTTTGCCTACATTGGGGCAAAATTAGCATTTCTAGCTAACGGGAGAGCCTACTGATTTACAGAGAACTGCTCATGCACATGAATAGTTATTATACAAATCATTGATAAGTTGCAGCTTGCTAATACATGAACAAATGTCAATCTTGAGTTCACAAAAATTGTGATTTTGGGCTTGACCTAAGCAGGCATCATAATAATCCTCAATGAAAGAATCAGTTGGTTAAATGAATACGTAAATTATAAAGTCTTATGCTAATTTGAGCTCCTCCACTTTTAGAGTGTGGGTATATATGTATGCAAATGCATGTACACAATACAAAGTATATATAAGCTAATAGAATGGACTAAACTGCATGTTACTCACCTTAATGAGGGGTTTCCAGGAGAGATCTAGATGCAAAAAAGTAGATGGCACATCAAAAGGAATTTCAATACTTTCTTCTTTCTTTTTCTCTATTGGTGGTGGGGTTAAAGCTTTCTGTGATCTGATATCCCAAAAACATATTGTGCTTTAAAAAAAATTCACATGTTATTTAATATAAATAAGAGGTATAGCCTGAGAACTACCATACTTCCTGCTGTTACACATTAGCAATGTAATCATGGCTGTATTTTAATACCTCTGAAAGTAAGATTTTTATGAAATGCCACTGTTTTGCATCTTATAGAAAATTATACAGTTTATAAGGTTATTTCATGACTTTGCTAGTATTAACACGAATATTATAGGAGAATTGAGTTTGGAGACTGACACCATCTTTTTTTTTAACATAACAACTTTATTGAAATCTAACTCGTATAGCACAAAATTCACCTATTTAAAGTACACAATTCAGTGGTTTTCAATTTTTCACAGTCAATTTTAGAAGATTTTTGTCACCCCAAAAAGAAATCTTGTACAGATTGGCAGTCACTCCTCATTGCCCCCAGCCCCTCCCACCGGCCCTAGACAACTACTCATCCACCTCTTGTCTGTATAGACTTGTCTCTTCTGGACATTTCACATAAATGGAATCAGAATATGTGGCCTTTTGTGACTGGCTTCTGTCATTTAGCACATTTTCGAAGTTCATGTCAGCACACCATTTCTTTGTATTGCCAAATAATATCCCATTGTATGGAATATACCACAGTTTATTTATCCATTCACCAGTTGATGGACTATTATGAAGAATGCTGCTCTGAACATTTGTGTATAAGTTTTGTGTGGATTCCTGGTTGCATTTCTCTTAGGTATACACTGAGGAGTGTAATTGCTGTGTTATATGCTAACTTCTGGGTTTGATCTTTTGAGGAACCGCTAGATTATTTTCCAAAGCAACTGCATCAGTTTTACGTTCCCATCAGCAATGTGTGAGGATTCAAATTACTCCACATCCTTGCCAACACTTGCTACTTTTAGTCTTTTTTATTACAGCCATCCTAGTGGGGGAAGTGGTGTCTCATAAAAATTAATTTAGATTTGGGACACCTGGGTGCCTCAGTCGGTTGAACCTCTGACTTCAGCTCAGGTCATGATCTCACAGTTAGTGGGTTCCAGCCCCATGTTGGACTTTGTGCTGACAGCACAGAGCCTGCTTTGGATTCTCTGTCTCCCTCTCTCTCTCTGCAACACCCCCCCCCCCCAATAAATAAACATTGAAAAAAAATTTAAAATTGATTTAGATTTATATTTGCATGTGCTTTGGAAGTAATATGTAGGAAATCACTCTCTAATCCAAGGTCATGAACATTTATGCTTATGTTCGTTAATGTTTTCTTCTAAAAGCTGCATGGTTTCACATCTTACATTTAGATCTTTGTTCCATTTTCAGCTAATTTTTGTATAAGGTGTGAGGTAAGGGTCCAACTTCATTCTTTTGCTTGCACATATTCAGCCAAATGTCTCAGCACCATTTGTTGAAAAGATTAGTCTTTTTCCATTAAGTTGTTTCAGTACTCTTGTTGAAAATCAGTCATCCATAGACATATAGGTTTATTGCTGTAGTGTATGATTTCTGTGTCTGTCTTTTTGCCAGTGTCAGTACATCTGTCTCTATAGTTATAACTTTGCAGAAAGTTCAGAGATCAGGAAGTGTGAGTCCTCCAACTTTGTTTTTTATCAAGATTGTCACTTTGGCTATTTTAGGTCTCATTGTGTTTTGTTTTGTTTTGTTTTCGCAATCTTTTTTTTATTTTTAATTTTATTTATTTATTTATTTTTAAATTTACATCCAAATTAGTTAGCATATAGTGCAACAATGATTTCAGGAGTAGATTCCTTAGTGCCCCTTACCCATTTAGTCCATCCCCCCTCCCACACCCCCTCCTCTAACCCTCTGTTTGTTCTCCATATTTATGACTCTCTTATGTTTTATCCCTCTCCCTGTTTTTATATTATTTTTGTTTCCCTTCCCTTATGTGTATCTGTTTTGTCTCTTAAAGTCCTCATACAAGTGAAGTCATATGATATTTGTCTTTGACTGACTAATTTCACTTAGCATAATGCCCTCCAGTTCCATCCACGTAGTTGCAAATGGCAAAATTTCATTCTTTTTGATTGCCAAGTAATACTCCATTGTATGTATGTGTATATATATATATATACCACATCTTCTTTATCCATTTATCCATTGATGGACATTTGGGCTCTTTCCATACTTTGGCTATTGTTGATAGTGCTGCTATAAACATGGGGGTGCATGTATCCCTTCAAAACAGCACACCTGTATCCCTTGGTTAAATACCTAGTAGTGCAATTGCTGGGTCGTAGGGCAGTTCTATTTTTAGTTTTTTGAGGAACCTCCATACTATTTTCCACAGTGGCTGCACCAGCTTGCATTCCCACCAATAATGCAAAAGAGATCCTCTTTCTCCGCATCCTCGCCAACATCTGTTGTTGCCTGAGTTGTTCATGTTAGCCATTCTGACAGGTGTAAGGTGGTATCTTATTGTGGTTTTCATTTGTATTTCCCTGATGATAAGTGAAGTTGAGCATTTTTTCATGTGTCAGTTGGCCATCTGGATGTCTTTGGAGAAGTGTCTATTCATGTCTTTTGCCCATTTCTTCACTGGATTATTTGTTTTTTGGGTGTTGAGTTTGATAAGTTCTTTATAGATTTTAGATACTAACCCTTTATCTGATATGTCGTTTACAAATATCTTCTCCCCTTCTGTCTGTTGCCTTTTAGTTTTGCTGATTGTTTCCTTCGCTGTGCAGAAGATTTTTATTTTGATGAGGTCCCAGTAGTTCATTTTTGCTTTTGTTTCCCTGGCCTCTGGAGACGTGTTGAATAAGAAGTTGCTGCGGCCAAGATAAAAGAGGTTTTTGCCTGCTTTCTCCTTGAGGATTTTGATGGCTTCCTGTCTTACATTTAGGTCTTTCATCCATTTTGAGTTTATTTTTGTGCATGGTGTAAGAAAGTGGTCCAGGTTCATTCTTTTGCATGTCGCTGTCCAGCACCATTTGCTGAAGAGACTGTCTTTATTCCATTGGATATTCTTTCCTGCTTTGTCAAAGATTAGTTGGCCATACATTTGTGGGTCCATTTCTGGGTTCTCTATTCTGTTCCATTGATCTGAGTGTCTGTTCTTGTGCCAGTACCATGCTGTCTTGATGATTACAGCTTTGTAGTATAGCTTGAAGTCTGGGATTGTGATGCCTCCTGCTTTGGTTTTCTTTTTCAAGATTGCTTTGGCTATTCGGGGTCTTTTCTGGTTCCATACAAATTTTAGGATTATTTGTTTTAGCTCTGTGAAGAATGCTGGTGTTATTTTGATAGGGATTGCATTGAATGTGTAGATTGCCTCAGGTAGTATTGACATTTTAACAATATTTGTTCTTCCTATCCAGCAGCATGGAATCTTTTTCCATTTTTTTGTGTCTTCTTCAATTTCTTTCATAAGCTTTCTATAGTTTTCAGTGTATAGGTTTTTTACCTCTTTGGTTGGATTTATTCCTAGGTATTTTATGGTTTTTTGTACAACTGTAAATGGGATCGATTCCTTGATTTCTCTTTTTGTCGCTTCATTGTTGGTGTATAGGAATGCAACCAATTTCTGCACATCGATTTTATATCCTGCAACTTTGCTGAATTCATGATTCAGTTCTAGCAGTTTTTTTGTGGAATCTTTAGGGTTTTCCATATAGAGTATCATGTCATCTGCGAAGAGTGAAAGTTTGACCTCCTCCTGGCCAATTTGGAGTGAAAGTTTGACCTCCTCTTGCCTTTTATTTCTTTGTGTTGTCTGATTGCAGAGGCGAAGACTTCCAATACTATGTTGAATAACAGTGGCGAGAGTGGACATCCCTGTCTTGTTCCTGACCTTAGGGGAAATCTCTCAGTTTTTCCCCATTGAGGATGATATTAGCATTGGGTCATTCATATATGGCTTTTATGATCTCGAGGTATGCTCCTTCTATCCCTACTTTCTTGAGGGTTTTTATCAAGAAAGGATGCTGTATTTTGTCAAATGCTTTCTCTGCATCTATTGAGAGGATCATATGGTTCTTGTCCTTTCTTTTATTGATGTGATGCATCACGTTAATTGTTTTGCAGGTATTGAACCAGCCCTGCATCCCAGGTATAAATCCCACTTGGTCGTGGTGAATAGTTTTTTTAAGGTATTGTTGGATCCGGTTGGCTAATATCTTGTTGAGGATTTTTGCATCCATGTTCATCAGGGATATTGGTCTATAGTTCTACTTTTTAGTGGGGTCTCTGTCTGATTTTGGTATCAAGGTAATACTGGCTTCATAGGATGAGTTTGGAAGTTTTCCTTCCATTTCTATTTTTTGGAACAGCTTCAAAAGAATAGGTGTTAACTCTTCCTTAAATGTTTGGTAGAATTCGTCTGGAAAGCCATCTGGCCCTGGACTCTTGTTTTTTGGGAGATTTTTGATTACTAATTCAATTTCCTTATACGTTATGGGTCTGTTAAAATTTTCTATTTCTTCCTGTTTCAATTTTGGTAGTGTATATATTTCTAGGAATTTGTCCATTTCTTCCAGATTGCCCATTTTATTGGCATATAATTGCTCATAATATTCTCTTATTGTTTTTATTTCTGCTGTGTTGGTTGTGGTCTCTCCTCTTTCATTCTTAATTTTATTTATTTGGGTCACTTCCTTTTTCTTTTTGATCAAACTGGCTCATTGTGGTTTTAATTTGCATTTCCCTCATAGGTAATGTTGAACACCTTTTCATGTGTTTATTGGCCATTTGCTATTTTGAGAGGAGAAATGTCTATTGGTAATCTGCTCACTTTTACATTGCGTTTTTTGACTTTTTGTTGTTGAGTTGTAAGAATTTTTCATATTCTGGATAGAAATTTCTAATCAGATATATGATTTGCAAATATGTTCTTCCATTCTGTGGGCTGTCTTTTTTAACTTTTCGATAGTGCCTTTTGAAGCACAAAAATTTTGGTGAATTTCCATTTATCTTTTTTCTTTTATTGCTTATGTTTTTGGTGTCATGTATAAGAGATATGATATATAAATATATATTATAAATATATAATATATAATGTAAATTAATATATCATATAAATATATGTATATTTACACAGGCAATGTTGGATTTAATGTGCTTTGTGCATAGTAAGCATCCAATAAAGGTTATTTCTCGTCTTTTTTCTCCTTCCTTACAGATTGACTATAAAAATCAAATGAGATAATGTATGTGAAAATTCTTTATAATGTTCCACACATTATATATAAAGTATTATTTTTAGTGTAATGAACTTGGTAACACATTTATAATGATACTTGTACACTATTTTAGTATAAAAGTGCCTTTGTGTTAATTATGTGAAAACATGTGTTGAGGATGGCAAAGAATATGCTGTATTAGCTCCCTAATTTCTATCACTGAGGTTATGAAGAAACTGATTAATAAATTTAAGACATTATTAAAGAATTTAGATGTGTAAGTTAAAGTATTTAGATAAACAGATAGTAATTCAAGTAAGACTAACAAAACATATTCATTAATGTGACTTAATATTAATCATTTATTCATCTTAATAATGAACAGTTAAAATTCATGAAAGTATTAATCATTTTTATGTTGTCAAAATATAAATCCTTGGAGAACACCACAAATGACACATAAAAATCTGCTTTAAACTATAACTATAGTTGTTTTAAAACTGTTTTTCCAAATTACAAAGATCTTCTTAAATCTCATTTATAGCATTAATTTGCATTATCCATGAAATGATTTTGCTAAATACATGTAACTTCAGTTGGACTTTCTGCATGAATCAGTCACATATTCTTTTTCTTTTATTAATTTATTTTTTAAATTCCAACATAATTAATATATAGTGTTATATTAGGTTCATGTGTACAAAGTAATGATTCAACAATTCTATACATTACTCAAGGCTCACTAGGATCAGTGTGTTCTTAATCCCCTTCACCTAGTTCATCCATCCCCCTCCCTCCTCCGCTCTGGTAACCATCAGTTTTTCTCTATAGTTAAGAGTGGTTTTTTGGTCTGTTTGTTTATTTGTTTGTCTCTTTTTTTCTTTGTTTTGTTTCTTAAATTCCACACGAGTGAAATAATATGATAATTGGCTTTCTCTGACTGACTTATTTCACCTAACATTATACCTTCTAGATCCATCCATGTTGTTGCAAATGGCAAGATTTCATTCTTTTCTAGTAGCTGTGTAATATCCCATTGTTTAGCCATATTTTTTATTAATGGAACCTTATTTTATTTTTTTAAAGTTTATTTATTTATTTTGAGAGAGTGAGAGTGAGTGTGAGTAGGGAAGGGACAGAGAGAAGGAGAGAGACAGAGTTCCAAGCAGGCTGTGTACTGTCAACACAGAACCCAACTTGGGACTTGGTCTCATGAATCCTAAGATCATGACCTGAGCTGAAATCAAGAGTCAAATGCTTAACTGACTGAGTCACTCAGGCACCCTGGGACCTTATTTTCTCTTATTCTATATTATAAGACCTTGGCATGGCTGAAGTATAAAGATTAGAACTGGTAAGTTTTTCAAATAACTAAAAGTTAGCTTTTCTAAATGCATAAACTTTTTAAAAACAACTTTTGAAGGAATTATTTCTAGACTCTTCTGGAATATTTCCAAATTCAAGGGCCATCATTATAACCAACAATCAAGGACCTGTGTCTTAAATATAAAATGTGTAATATTTTAAGTCTGTTCAGTGCTTCTAGATGTTTTCCAAGGCTACCGAACAACAGTATAGCTTTGCATTTTGTTGTTTATAATCAATATCATACCATAAACACTTCTCCGTGAAACCATAACAATTTTAATTGTTGTGTAAATATTTCATATGACCCTACTGGTGGCCCTTTTGGGCAATAATCCCCCCACCCCCATGCCCTTTTACTTTTTTAGCAGGAACATTCTAATGGTCCTTTGGGGAACTGCCCTTCCCCATTGCATGCGGTCAGGTTGGAGTTGTCACTCAAGGTGCCCTACCATTACCTCCCTGGCCAAAGGGGTGAATTTGATGGAAAAGAAGTCATGTTAGAACTGATCCAATCAGATGGAAGGAGCTAGGCATTTATTCCAGCTACCCAAATCCATGGGTTTTTTTCTGAGGCCTGAGTCTGCTCTTTTTTTGATTCCGCAGTATCATTACTTACTACCTATATATAGTATAGGATATTGGTGTATGTACACCTCACTATATGTATAGTGAGTTATTGGTAGATAATGTGTTTGCCTTCAAAGTCTCATTTTCTCTATCCATAAGTATTTTTCAGGGTAGTTGTAAATATAAAAATAGTAAACTTATTAGTATTGGCATAAACTTCCAATAAATTGATTTTATCCCCTTAAGTTAGCCATAGTCAATTTCTTTTGCCTGCAGTCACAGAACCTTACCCAATATGTGTCCATAGGATTAATCATGTCTCCCTGACCCTTTGCCCATGGCTGCTGTTAATGTTACATATACCTTCATCTTCCACTGCATAGCTGTCAACTTCTATGCCTTGAAGTGTCATTTATTCTATTGGGGTTAAAGCTATTTGGAATGGACAAGTTTTGCCAGTATTTGGATGCTAGATAAATAATATCACTCTTCATATTTCCTACTTCATTGTGAATTTTTAGTTCCAGAAATTGGGAGATGTGATTTTATTTAAATGCACATTCTCCGACATAGTTATCAAATTGTTTATTAAAAAAAAACTTTTATAAATATGCAATAAAAATGTAAAACTTCTGGGGTGCCTGGGTGGCTCAGTCGGCTGAGCATCCAATATCAGCTCAGGTCATGATCTCATGGTTCATGGGTTTGAGCCCCACATCAGGCTCTGTGCTGACAGCTCAGAGCCTGGAGTCTACTTGGGGCTTTGTGTCTCCCTCTCTCTCTGTTCCTCCCCTGCTTGCACTCTGTCTCTCTCTCTCTCAAGAATAAATAAAGATTAAAAAAAATTTTTTTTTAATGTAAAACTTTTCCACTTTCAAAAAGAAGCTTTCCCAATTAACTGTTGTAATCTTTGTGAGATAAAATTGAATGTAAATTTACAAATATGAGAATATAAAGAAGCAGCATAACTATGGATAATGTTATACAACATTAACAACCATGAAGCCTCGTTAATTCTTTTTACAACATATTTGTATTTATAAAAATATTTTTTCAACCAGCAACAATCTCTTCTGTCCTGTTATTATATCAGGTTTAATTGCTACAATAAAGATTATTTAAGGAACAGAAGAAGATAATGATTTTAGAAGCATCTAGGAAAAAAAGGATATATAGTATGAAAACATTTTAGGTAATGTTTAAAATAATACTGTGATATTGTGAATTGTAAGATATATAAATTTGATCTTCCTCCAGGATTCTAGCAGAGAGCTTCTAAAACCCTTGGAATTTCCTAGATGTTTGAGGGTGGTAAAGGTGCCTTTTGTTATGTTAATGAGGTGACCTTTGGAAAACACCTAAGGATGGAGGCTGGTTGCCAGTGGAGGCAACCTTGCAATTAGAGAGTTGGAATTTTCAGTTCACCCCCTGACTTCCGGGGCGGGGAGAGGTGCGGGAGTTCAGTCGCCAATGGCCAATTATTCTATCAATGGTATCTGTGTAATGATGCCTCCGTAAAACCCCAAGAGGATAGGCTTCAGAGTTTCCTGGTTAGTGAACACATGGAGACTGGGGACAGTGAGCACCAGAGAGGGCATGGCAGCTCCTAGCTTTTTCCCCATACCTTGCCCTAAGCATCTGTTCCATCTGACTGTTCCTGAATTACATCCTTTTATAATAAGCCAGTAATCTAGTAAGTAAATTGTTTCTCTGAGTTCTGTGACCTGCTCTAGCATATTAATCCAATATGAAGAGGGAATCTGAAGAGGGAATCTTGGGAACTTCCAATCTACAGCAAGTCAGTCAGAAGTACAGGTAACAACCTGGGCTTGTGACTGGCATCTGAGGTGGCAGGGGAAAGGGGGTGGCGAGAGTGAGGGGTGGAGAGAGCAGTCAGGTAGGACTGAACCTTAACCTGTGAATCCCGGCAGATAGTGTCAGAAGTGAGTTGAGTTGTAAGACACCCAGCTGGTGTCCAGAGCATTGCTTGCTAGAACTGTGGGGAAACCTTCCTGCCCCCCCCCACCCCCCCATGTTGAATTGACCCATGAACACTAACAAAGACCTACCAATCAGCCGAACATGTGACAAGTTGACAGCATATTCCATTTCGATTCTCAAAGACAGAACCCATTCTGTTAATCTGTTTTTTAAAAACATAAGAAGTAAATTCCGTGTACCTAGAACAGTAATGACTTTCCTCATAGCTTTTTACTATTTAAATATTTTCAGGTTTTAATTTTTATTAAAGGAATATAACACTGTCACAGAAATTTGGAGAATAGGTTTTAAGATAAAGTATAATTCTGCCATATATTTTTTCCAGTCTTTTTTCACAGAAACATTTTTACATAGTTTTAATTAGCATGCGTAAAAATTTCTGTCCTTAGATTTTTCAGTTGATATCATTTGAACATTTTCCTATGTACTCATAAATCATTTTAATAGTCTTATAACATATAGATGGTGTATCATAATTTGATGATCCATTATAATTAGAATCGTAGGCTCTTTTGTTTTTTACTATTAATGGTGGAATGAAACAGGAGGTTTTATGAGATTGTTAAGCAGATAAGGTCAGTGGAGAAGACGCTTAGTGTTACATTATATACCCACAGCCACCTAGCACAGTTAATGGCTCCTCAGGGTCCTAGAAGGTCCCAAATTCCAAGCAGCTAGCTTTGAAACGAGGTGAAAGGTTTTGTGGCAATCTATGAAAGTGCTGCTCTTGAATCCATAGGGAAACATGACTTTCCCCGGTTCCCTATTTTCCTGATGAGCAAAAAGTAAACAAAGGCAGGGGCTCTAACAGCAAATAAGCAGTGAGAGTAGGGGTGGGAGGAGGGAGACAGGTGCTGTATTGCTGCGGCCGGTAGAAGGCACAGGAATTAAGACCCTGGAAAGCTGGCTGAGGCCACCACGGTCTGAACCCTCTCAGGTTCCCAACTGCTGCCAACTTGTACTCAGATCTGATAAGCAACCCAGAGTCTGTGCGCCTCTCCCTCTGCTGAACCTTCGCTGCGGTATGAAGTGCAGGGCGAGAGCCCAGAAGCGTGCTTGCCTGGGCTTTTATGTTTTAATGATTTTAAAAACAGCAACAACATAGTATAATATTATAGACATTTGGAAAGTAGGTTTTAAAATCAAATATAATTCTAACCTATATTTTTTTCCAGTCTCTTTTCATGAATACATTTTGACACAGTTTGTTAAGATGTGCATATAATTTTGTATCTTGAGGCACGCGTTGGATTATTTCTTTTTTAAAAAAATATTTTTAATGTTTCTTTATTTTTGAGAGGGGGGGGGGGGACAGAGCATGAGTGGGGGAGAGGCAAAGAGAGGGAGACACAGAATGTGAAGAAGGCTCCAGGCTCTGAGCTGTCAGCACAGAGCCTGATGCGGGGCTGGAACCCACGAACCATGAGATCATGACCTGAGCCGAAGTTGGGCACTTAACCGACTGAGCCACCCAGGCGCCCCTGAGTTGGATTATTTCTTATGAATATGAATTCCCACAATTTGAATTACTGTTCAAAACGTTGAAAATTTGGATGATTTAAGAACTACATTGACTAATTGTATTCCAAAAGTTTTATGTTGGAACCAGCAATGTTAGAGTTTACTGGTTTCACCATTGCATCTTTTTTAATTTTTTTTTTAAATGTTTATTTTTTTTTGAGACAGAGAGAGACAGAGCATGAACGGGGGAGGGTCAGAGAGAGAGAGGGAGACACAGAATCGGAAACAGGCTCCAGGCTCTGAGCTGTCAGCACAGAGCCCAATGCAGGGCTCGAACTCACGAACCATGAGATCATGACCTGAGCTGAAGTCGGACGCTTAACCGACTGAGCCATCCAGGCGCCCCTCACCATTGCATCCTTTTGAACACAGGGTATTATTATTTATTAAATTTATTATTTATTATTTATTATTTATTAAATTTTCATTGAAAAAATAAATAGGTCCAGAATAGTATATTATTGTTGCTTTATAATTAATTTCTTTGATATTAAAAAGCCTGAATGATTTTCGTGTTTATCTACTAATTATATATAGTTGGTATATAGTATATTGTATATAGTTATATTGTATAGTATACAGTATATATTTTATTTACTGGAAATTTTGTATTTACCATATTTGAGACCAATATTTTCCATTTTGTTGTTTGCTTTTTATTTTTTAATTTAGAAATTTACACGTGTATGTTTTGAATTTCTTTCAACATTAATTAGCTTAGAAAACTGTCCTCGATCTAGAACTATGCTATTCTATGATATTCTATTTTGCTGTATTACATTTTTCCTGTGATTTGCTATTTTTATTTAACTTTATAATCATCTGAATTAATTTGTGTATAAGGTGTGAGCTGAAATGAAGTTGGGGCTGAGAGTTCCTTCCATTACCATATGTCAAACTTCTATAGGTAATAGAAACTATCTGGGCTGTTTGTTTTGGTCCATTATGAGTCTTAAAAGTATTGTTTGTTTGCATAATCCATTTGAATACATTGAAAGGCGAATTGCCTTTTATAACTTTACTTTCTCATCATAGGCTTTGATATTCTGAAAGTACACGGGAGACCCTCAGGGTCTCCGAGGGAGACATCTGGGGAGCTTACCAGTCTCCAAATTCACTGACACCAGACTTGGTGAGTCAGGTACAGAACTACGAAACCAAACTGCACTGTGGATGCTGGGCAGTCAGCTGGACTCACTCAATGCATGACCAGTTCTCACCCACCAGTTCAAAGGTGCCTTGGCAAAATAGCACATTATTATATGTCACAACGCTTCAGAGTCGCCTGCTCCAACTAGCTGAAATCGTCACTTATTTTTTTATTAAAAATTTTTTTTTAATGTTTATTATATTTGAGAGAGACAGACAGACAGACAGAGCTTGAGCAGGGGAGGCGCAGAGAGCCGGAGACAGAATCCGAAGCAGGCTCCAGGCTCCAAGCTGTCAGCACAAGAGTCCGACAAGGGGCTCAAACTCACAAACGGTGAGATCATGACCTGAGCCGAACTCGGATGCCCGACTGGGCCACCCAGAGGCCCCTGAAATCATGACTTTTAAACCCACAAAGGCTAAGGGTATAAAATATTTGCACTCTATTTTTACATATCAAACTCTTATCTTCTCCACTATTGTAGTATATCAATGTTGACACCATCTACATCGTTCAGTGGTTTATAAACCATTGAAGTTGAAACATTGGCCTTATTCTGATCTCCAAGTCGGGTATTGGCCAGGCAACACTGACACAACCATTTGACGCCTGCTTCCCGGTTATTTCATGATTTAAATGTAAATGAATTGTTGACTTGAATAAAATCTTTGAATGAAGATCTTCCGAGAATGTACAATCCAGCAGGAGAGAACTATGAAACCATCAAGACTCACCTCAAATGTGTCAGACAGCCAGTGTATATCTGTAATTACTTTCTTATGACCATTTTCTATCGAGGAGACTGCGCAGTGTCTGATATACATCGCTTCTTTATTACTGTCTGGTTCAAGGAGAAACATGGGCTGGAAAAACGTCAAGAGAACGTTACGTGCTGCTTTCACCGAGCTAATGAGTGAATTCATACTTTATTAGTTATTCCATCTACAACTAGTTAACTTGGAGAAATACTAGTTCAGAGAAAAACATAAATTAGTGTTTCTGCATATCCTATATTAAGGTAATAAGATTATGTACTTTCCCTTCAGCTTAATCTAAGCTCTCAAATTTAACAAGAATTATTGACCCACCCCCTACAGAATCAGTGAGATCCCATTTCCGAAGGAGTGTTTCGTGCGCGCACAGAAGGCCACGTCCCGCCGTGTCTTGGTGAGAGGCCTGTTGCTGCTCAGGCTGAAGAGCTGGGGTAGAGCTGTGCAATATGGTGGGTCCGTACTGTGTCGGGAGCCGAGGAATCTTTCCTCAACCCTCTTGGCAGCATCCACAGCTTTGCAAAATCACAGGATATTATTATCAGAAAGACTGTAACCCCTTCGTTTCACACATGAGAAAATCGATGCTTGCTGGGGTGAGAGGGCCTGTCCAAACTCACAGGACTATCATCCGGAGCCTAGATGCATGGCCCTTCTGTCCCGTGCTCTTTCCACGACATCATTGTAGGCAAGTCACCTGGTCCCTTTATTTTATTTGACAACAAAAACAACCTACCATCCTCAGACAGACCATGAGACTTGTTTTACTGACTTCTTAAACAAGGGCCTACATAAAGGTGATTCAGAACATGTCCGCAAACAGATGTGAAGGCGTGGGAAATAATACTTTTTCCTCCCGCTCTGTTGAGACTTTGTTTAGCTTGGCAGTTCTGTTATGTGCTTTTTGATGAACTCCTGAATCGGAAAAACTTGTGAGGGAAAAGTTCTAAAAAGCTAACCTTGAGGGTGGCTTTTTTACTTCTGCTACCGCCTGTCTTGATGTTTTCTATGCGATCTGCATGTGCAGTAATATCCCACAGGACAATCTAAAACAGAAGTAAATGTTATTACAACATATTTCCAGGAAATAGCTAATTGGGTTTTAAAGATTTTTTAAGACCTATTGGTATTGGCATACAATCCGATAAATCAATGACCCTGAAGGATAATCAAATTTAGCCTCTGTCCTTAGTAAGTCAACAACTTTTAATAGAGAAAAGAATGTTTTCTCCTCTAAAAAGTATTTTTAGCACTTTGATTTTGGTGCTTCTGCTTGTGTTAATAAAGGCTAGTAGTTTTTTTTTTTTTAACTCCAAGATGAACGGTATGTAATTTCCTCTGCTTTGGGAAGACTTCTTCCTCTGTCTTTGGGAAAGTGCTGTAATTGTGGGGAGAGATGCTTTACCTGTTCTTCAGAAGCACAGATACCCAATTGTCCAAAAAGGCTGGAAAATGATGATTTCTACTTAATTGAATATTCTAGCCAACTCCAAATTTGCGTATACACGGTTCATCATTTTTGGAAAAATGAGAATAAACTGGAATGTGCAACACTAAATTAGAATAATTTTCAATGATTAAAAGTCATTTCAACACACTAAAATGTTAAAATGTCAGGATTACAGAATTGTGGGTTATTTTATTTTCATCATTTGCTTTACTAAAATATTCTCTTTTTAAAAAGTTTTTATTTATTTCTTTAATCTCTATAATCTCTACACCCAACCTGGGACTCAAACTCACAATCTTGAGATCAGGAGTCCAGTACTCTTCTGACTGAGCCAGCCAGGCGCCCCTTTTCTAAAATATTCTTAAACAAAGTCATATCACTTTCATAATGAGCAACTGAAAGCATTTCAGGATTTACAGGGCTCTGGGTCATCATTCCGACCACCAATTATTGTTGAACAAAACTGAGGGGGAAATTTTTATTTTCCGGTTGTTTTGGTTTTGGATCAATGGTCATGGATGTTGTAGACATTTAAATTTTCAATCACAAGGAAGTTTTCCTAGCCACACAACAGAAGACCATATGTCCTTAATGGTCACACTCACGGGGTCACAGTGAATTTAAATTATGATCATAAAACAAGTTTAAGATTGTTGTTTTGCTTTATTAGAGAAACAGGCAATTGGAAGACAGGATCTAAATTTCATATAACTTAGCTAACTTGAAAGGAAAAGAAGAGAGGCTCCTAGGTGGCTCAGTCAGTTAAGTGTAGGACTTCAGCTCAGGTCACGATCCTATGGTTCGTGAGTTTGAGCCCTGCGTCAGGCTCTCTGCTGTCAGCACAGAGCCCGCTCCAGATCCTCAGTCCCCCTCTCTGTCTCTGCTCCTCTCCCCGCTCCTTTCTCTCAAACAATAAATTAAAATATTTTTTAAAGAAAGGAAAAGAAGAAAAAAGCAAATATGGTATCAAATTATACATATGTCAGTTTAGTAATAAATATATGTTTTTCCAGTGAATTTCTGTTCAAATTCTGGACCAGTCCCTGACTGCTATCACCAGGGAAATGTTAGAAGAGGACTCGTAACCAAGAGGTATTAATATTAGCTTGTGTTTTATGGTCTTCTGTGGAATCTTGTACAACGTTCAGTTCTATTCCAACAATACAAACAGATTTGACCCGATTTTGTTGCAGTTATAAGGAGATTATCCGGGACACCGAGAGCCCTGATACCATGTCTAACACATCTGTATACCCCAGTTCTTGGCACAATATTGGCATGCTTTCCTTCTGCTAAATTGGCTCCTTATGTTTAAAAAAAAAAAAAAAACCTACCAATATTATCTAAATTAACAAATAGCTGGGGGAAAAAAATCCATAAATACCTGCCCATTTATGCAGCCTCCAGCAATGATATTAGGGTCACTCGGACAGAACTTGAAGCAGAAGATGTCATCTGGGCTCTCCAGCATTAACTAAAGTAAACCCCCCAAATTCAAGAGAGAGTGAGAAAACCTATTAAGATCATAGTGAGAAAATAATATTGAGACAATCAAAAGTTGAATTGTATAGCTATCTATAAGAAATGTGGACATAGAGTCTATTCCCAGAATCCTACCTCTGGATGGGAAACTGCTTTTGCTAAATTGTATTGTGCATGTTGGCTACGTGTATGAGAGAGCTGTATTCTCAAGGGGCCCAGGTCTCCCCTTCCTCCACCTTCCATGGGTCATTGCTGGGAGATGTTTTAATTTTTTTATAAACAAAAAGACTAAGCTTAGTGTTTCTGAGAAGTATGAAGGTAAGCTCTGTGAGGACAAGATATTTGTGTTTTGTTCCCCACTGTCTAGCTAGCCTGGCACAGAGTGAGCACTCAAAAAGAAAATTCGTTGAATGAGAAAAAATAAAGGTGTTGGCCACTGATAATAGTTCAAATTTTAAAATAATACCAAACACAGAAGGTGAACAAACTCAAGTGCCTGGAGGGTAAGAAGGAGGCCCTGTAAGGAATAGGTATATTAAATCTCTTTGGCACCTGTGTTAATATGTTACCACCAAGCAAAATCCTTGCGTGGTTACTGTTCTTCTTTAAACAAAACCGTCAGAAATATGGGGCCCTGGGGTGCCTGGGTGGCTCAGTCAGTTGAGTGTCCAACTTCCGCTCAGGTCATGATCTTGCAGTTCGTGAGTTCAAGCCCCATGTCAGGCTCCGTGCTGACAGCTCAGAGCCTGGAGCCTGCTTTGGATTCTGTGTCTTCCTCTCTCTACCCTTTCCCTGCTCATGCTCTGTCTCTGTCTCTCAAAAATGAATAAACGTTAAAAAAAATTTAATAAAAAGTTAAAAAAAAAAAAAAAAAGAAAGAAGGGGCCCAGAGGCCATTGGTTTGCCACCCCTGAGCTAAAGGTTTCAGACTGGAACTGGAGCTAATCATCTTTGTTTATTTGACACTCTGTGGATTCTAGAGAAAACTCTACTTCCAAAATAAATTAAAAAAAAATTCTCCTATAGTTTTGATAGAACAAAGACAAAAGAAATCATTTGTATTATTTCTTTAATAAATAATTTGCTTGTTTTTTAAAAAGCTAGTCTTTAAAATAGAGGAAAAGGTCCTTCTTTCCTCCTTTTTGTCTGAAAGTTCAGCCACACTTCCACATCGCAGACTGGTGAGTAATTCTACTCCACTAGAAGATGTTAGAAAACCCCAGTGAGAGAATGGCATCATTTTTGTGGTAAGTAGGCTGACAAGAAAGAACCAGGGATCTGCTATTTTGACCTCTAGGTCTATAATAATTAAAGTACCCCAATCTATTATAGTAAAACTGCCTGAATTCAGATGAATTAGGGAAGAAGGAAGGGAGGAAGGCTAGGTTTTATTAGGGGAAGACTTAGTTATATAATACTTTATAGAAACAAAATATTATATTTAAGTACATTAAAAAAAAAACTTAATCTAACACTATAAAGCACCCTAAATAAAACTGTTTTTGAGCAGATGACGGAAACAGAACCCTGTGGGGCAAACCCAGTCCTCAGCCTTATTTGGGTTGATTTGTGCATTTGGTTTGGTTTTAGTTGAACTATTTAAAAATTGGGAGATTTCACTCAAAATTTCTGATCTGGATTCCTTTGACAAGTACAACACCTGGCAACAAGAGAGCTGAAGAGTCGCTGTGCCCACAGATGGGCTGTACGCTTTCTGGGGCCATGGTCCCCACCCCCACCCTGCACCCCTGTGTTTCCCACACAGGTGTCTGTACTCATTACCATCACCTACTGGTGATCCTCGGAACTGAGGAAATTCATGTGAAATTAAAATTTATTTGCATTTGAACAAATAGTGTTTAAAGGAAGCCCATAAAAGAGTTTGCTTTTTAAGAATGGTTTAACGTTCCTCTTAAAATCTTTTTTGAAAATAACATATTGATTTTTTCAATAAACTGACTGTAAACTTTAGTCTTGCTTAAATTGATGACAAATTCTGAATCGAAGAAAGCCTAACTTTATAACGGCTTACCATATTAAGTAACTATAAAGTACTTTGCAATTAAAACTGCTAAAGATAAACGTGAACATAGTATTTGATATTTTTAGACTATGTGGGCAACTTCCTCAATTACCTGAGGATGTATGGGATCGGAGAAACTCCAGAAAAGAATTAGTGATGGCTGCAGCAATAATTTACCAGAAAAGTGGACTCTGTCTTCAAGGGAGAGTCTTACAGCCACTGACACAGCTATTAGCCCTGATTGAGACACAATTAGAAGTTAAAACCTGCAGCAACTGTATATGGAGAAGTGTTTGTAGGTTTTATTGCTCTACATGGTCACTATTCATTTCCACTTTGATGAAACAAATATATTCAATAAGAGACCAAGAGTCTCTTTGAGCTCTACTGTGTAATACGGTGGCCAGTAGCCACATGTTGCTAATTTAGCACTTGAAAGGTGGTCAGTCCAAATTGAGATGTACTGTTAGTGTAAAATAAACAGTAAACTTCAAAGATTTAGTAAGAAAAAAAATTTTTTTGTGAGAAAAAGGCCAATGTGGAGGAGGGGAAGAGGAAAAAAGAGGGAAAGGACATTTTTCTCTGCTTAGTTGCATTTGCACATGGGGCTACCCCCCTTGGCTGCTGAGTGATTTAAAGGAGGTGTGTTTGGGGTGCCTGGGTGGCTCAGTTGGTTCAGCAACCTACTTTGTAGCTCAGGTCATGATCTCAAGGTTCATGAGTTCAAGCCCCACATCGACTGGCTGCAGTCAGTGCAGAGCAGGCTTTGGATCCTCTGCCCCGCCCTCTCTGTCCCTCACCTGTTTGCACTCTCTCAAAAATAAGTAAACATAAAAAAAAAAAAAAACAACAAAGGAGGTGTGTTCCCTCTCTTGCCATCAGGCGGAATGGAGCTAGCCTTGGGAGTCCCAAGAGGCTGAGGCAAATCCAGATTCAGCATTTCACCAGCTGGGTGACCTGAGACAGTCACTTCCCTGCCTTGAGCTTGGTTCTGTCCTTGTAGAGGTCACAGTGAGGTGCTAGGAGAACACAGGACTGCAGGATGCCAAGAAAGATCCCGGCAGGTGCACTCAGCAATTGGAAGTTGTCTTACTGAAACTGAGATACTTAGGTAGTGTGTAATTTTACATATAAAAGCAAAAGACTTTCCTCGCCCTCACCAAAGAGAACCACAGTCACGGTCATCTCACCATAGATAGTCGGATGCCATGAGACGGAAGTGACCATATTCTCTGTTAGGTTATGAAGGTCGGTAAAGGACTGGTACTCTTTCAGGTGGGTATCAGTTTTGTCTCCAAAGGTGCCTTCTTCTTCTGCCAGGCACTTCCAGTCATCAATAAATGTGTTCATGATTTCATTTTGCTGCAGGGCTATTTCAACACTATTTTGTTAGGACAAAACACACACACACAAGATGTTGGATTATAGTATTCAATGATAGGTCTTTCGGCAGCTCCTCCTACTTCATTCATACGGAAAAAACCCAAAAAATCTTCAATTATACTTGGTAACTAATGATTACTCCCATGTGAAATATGTGACTTAAGAGAAAGAAACCTCCTGTCTGTGTGTTACTCAAAACTTCTAGTGCCAGGATGTTGTTGGCTGATGGTCTGGAACACCTTCGCCATCTGCAGACGCCAGCCAAGGCTGTGCTCTCCCGGGCCAATGACTGAGCTGACAGCTGCAGGGACACCGTGCCTGCCAAGCTCTTCTTCCTGCAGGACTTCTCCAACAGGCTGGTTCCCTCTGGAGCTTCCTGCTGGGGTGGGCTACGACTTTGCTGAAGCTTTCCTTGCCCAATCCTGCTAACTTTATTTATTATTACTTTTTAAAGTTTATTTTTGAGAGGGAGAGACAGACCGTGAGCAGGGGAGGGGCAGAGGGAGACAGAAACCAAAGCAGGCTCCCGGCTCTGAGCTGTCGGCCCAGAGCCCGATGTGGGGTTCGAACCCACGAACCTCGAGATCATGACCCAAGCTGAAGTCAGACACTTAACCAACTGAGCCACCCAGGGGCACAACCAATCCTGCTAACTTAAAAAAAACTTTTTGATTTTACACAGTGGGAGCCTCAGTAAACCTGTTTTACACTGGGTCTCATTTGCTTCCTGAAAAACCCAAACTGACAGAAAATGCCATTTTCTTAGCCATATTTGGTACCAAATGATCATATGTACTAATTTGTGTACAAATATATTATTAGGATTTTATATATATATTTAGGATTATATGTTAATCAGGATTATAATATATACATATTGTATATATATTGTACATATATTGTACACATATATATAATGTATATAAAATGTAAAACAAGTAAGATTCTCAAGGGAAGCTTTGGAATTTAGAAGTATGCTGTATGTGCATCTGTGGTGGTGGTTTTAGTTATCACAAAGTCCTGGAGGCACGAATATGTTTCATTCCATTGCTAAACCCGCAATACAGGAGACAAGCCCTAAAACGAAGACCTATCCTGCTAACAATGCTAATATTGACCCTTTAAGAACATTCTGAGTGCCAGGCTCATATCTTTTTTTTTTTTTTTTCAATGTTTATTCGAACTGTGAGATCATGACCTGAACCCAAACCGGAGGCTTAACTGACTGAGCCACCCAGGCGCCTTTAGGCCCATCTTTTAATAGCCTAGGGCCCTGGCTTGACAGGCTCCTGTCTTAAAAGTTATGATAGGAGCTCCCAAGTTGGTGAAGGCAAGAAAGTGCCAGGAGGTTGGCAGGCCCCCTCCTCCCCCACCTCCCACCCCTGATAACTTGTCCTATGCAACTCTTCCATTTGGCCGCTCCTGAGTCGCATCCTTTATGATAAACTGGTGATGGTAAGTGAAGCGCTTTCCTGAGTTAGATGAGTCATTCTGGAGAAGTATCAAACTCATTATAGCTGGCTGGTCAGAACTATGTGTAGCACTCCTGGGACTTGAGACTGGCAGGCTGGTGAGACTAAGCCCCTTAACTTGGGGAGACTGCACTAACTCCGGAGAGTGTCTAAGAGTTTGAGAGTTGGTGTTGGAAAAGATACCATGTATTTGTGTTGGGGGGAAAATAAAACCCTTGTTCGTGCCAGAGGTGGTGTCAGGAAGAACCCTAGAGTCCCATTTTCCTGCTTCTTCACATGTTTAGTGACTTTACATATTTAACGAAACTGGACATTATAAATGATGTGTTGTAGAGACTCTGGATTCTCTTTTGTTCCTCTGAAAAGTGGAGTTTGTTCTATAATGTAGTTAACTTGGCTGGACTCAAACTCTAAATTCTGTCCTCTCTGTGTAGAATAGTAGCTGAAATCTCTGCTTAATTTTTCAGCTTCTAGATGCTGGTAGTTCCTTCTGGACTCTCCTGGGGTTTCCCCTAAAAATGAGTGTGTTAGTCTGCAGCCTAGGATCTTGTTAGACTTTTTATGTGGAACTGGGGTCTCAGCTTGTCTGAGGCTACCACCTTTCCATGACTTCCCCCTGACCATTTGGTTATTCTGTCACCAACAGACCTGTATAAGCCTACGGGTTTCTGTCACTTGAGCCTCCTGTGGATTAGGCAATACTTAAAGAAAAAACACTGCAAATGTGCACATCTCATCCTTCTCCCCTCCAGTTTCTGCTTACTTTAGGTCACTCTCTTGAGACTTCAAATAGTTGTGTGTGTGTTTCTGTGAAACTCTTGTTTTCTAGATCTTATAATTATTTTCTGTGAGTTTGACCAACTTATTCCACCATTACTTAGTCACTTGTTTATTTTTTTATTTTTTTAACGTTTATTTATTTTTGAGACAGAGAGAGACAGAGCATGAGCGGGGGAGGGGCAGAGAGAGAGGGAGACACAGAATCGGAAGCAGGCTCCAGGCTCTGAGCCATCAGCCCAGAGCCCGACGCGGGGCTCGAACTCGCGGACTGCGAGATCGTGACCTGAGCTTAAGTCGGACGCTTAAACGACTGGGCCACCCAGGCGCCCCCAGTCACTTGTTTATAATATGAAACTGAGGAATGTTCTTGAAAGAAGTAGTATTATAAACAAACAAAAAACGAAACCAAAAAATAGTTACTATAAGTTTCTGTCATGTTTATTGCTCCTGCATATGCTTAGGTTTGAAAACCCAGCTCATTCACATGGCCTCTGGGACTCCCACAATTAGAATGCCACCAGAGGTTTTACCCTAATGACTGATAGTCTAAATAGCTTGTTTTTTTAATAGGTGTGGTAAGCTGAAAGAGTGGCTCTTGATTGTGAATGTTCCAAAATAAGAAAAAAAAAAAAAACCCTCCTGGGGTGCCTGGGTGGCTCAGTGGGTTAAGTGTCCAACTTCGACTCAGGTCATGATCTCGCAGTTCGGGAGTTCAAGCTTCGTGTTGGGCTCTGTGCTGACAGCTCGGAGCCTGGAGCCTGCTTCGGATTCTGTGTCTCCTTCTCTCTTTTACCCTCCCTTGCTCACGCTCTGTCTCCCTCTCAAAAATAAAAAATAAACACTAAAAAAAAGAAAGAAAATCCCCTCCTTTATTTAGACAATTAAATATAAACTCTAAATATTATAATAGATTCACCTAAAAATGTAATTAAGCAGGATAACCATTTAATACCCCTGCCGTTAAGAATTAACACTACTGTTCACTGCTTAATTGAATACTCTTGGTTAAACTCATCTTCCCAGTGATGCTACCAGCATCATCATGATCACCTGGAGTTTGCTGAAAGTGCAGTCACAGACACCACCTTGAATTTACAGAGTCAGAGCCTGCAGTCTAACAAGATCCCCAGGTGATTCATATACGCATTAACGTTGAAACACCCTAGGTAGGGTAGGTTCACAGCCTGGAGCTTCAAGTAGAAGCGTTTGTTAGCATCTTCAAAATCTTGGGTTTGGTTTTGTTTTTTGTTTTTTTGTTTTTTTCTCTGTTTCAGCCTGAATGAACAGGGGCCTTTGCTCTGGCTTCCTGATTCTTCCCTCTTAGCTCAAGTTAGGAAGTAATTCACAAGGGAGAAGTGAAGGCAGCATCTTTTCGCTGGTTTCGTTTCTTGGTTTCCCTGCACCCCAGTACGTGGTTTCTGAGGGTTATGCAGTGAAGGCTGGCAAAACCGTTGTCTGAGTTAAAGCCTGTAAGTACTTTTCTTTTAAAGCGTTTCTCTCCCTCCCCGCCCCCACCCCCAAATGAGCTGTTTCCCAGTTGCTTGAGAATTCTTCTGTCTCCTTTCTTATCATTTCCTTCTTTTGCAAAATACTGTTTCCCTCAGGTTTGTTATGGGTAAAATTCAGAAAGAACTCATTTCTAAAAGGGCACTCTTCCCAGAACAAAACCAGGCTTATATTAGCCTTAAAAAAACTGAATAAACCTTAAACAGTTTTAGAGTGGGAAACCTGACAGTGATATATGTGCATGGGTTTATTTATTCTTGACCAGGACTACTGTAATTCCTATGCCAATTTTCCTCTTTTTTCTTATGGTTCCGGCTTCTCCTTCCCATGTCTCAGGGAGGGAATTATGAAGCTGTTCACTATCCCTCTCTAAGCATGGCAACTGAAATAAAAGAATAAAGGGTCTAAAGATAATACACAATGTGGATAATTGAGAGTTGGCTATAGGCCACTTATACCCTTGAGATGGATTGTACATAGACTTCTCATTTTTAATATTCTTAGCTGGAAAAATTTTAATCACTAAAATTTGAAATGGGGAAAGAGAGACCTTATGTTTTCTTGTTTGTTTCTCATTGTCCCATAGGAAAAGTACAGCATGCTTCCCATAAATGAATGAGTGGCAAATAGTTAATGCACTCTCTGTTCTTTTGTTTTTGTTGTTTTGTTTTGTAGCTGAGCAGAAATACATTTAATTATGTTGCTAGACAAGAAAAGGAGGCTTACTTCAAAGTCAGGCATAGCCACACCTGATTTTCATTTCCCCTCATCAAGCAGCAGAGTCCACAAAACAGCAACCCCCTTTTAAAAGCATTGAGCCCCTGGCGATTTCGGGAGGTTTCATGGAATTATGCCTGTAGTGTGTCCCCCTAGCCTTGCCATGAGATATACAGGATGTAATTCTACCAGTTTTTCTGTATCTTTAATATCTTCTCCAGAGACCTGCTAGAACTGAAATTCTGTGAGGAGAAACTGTGTTCGTGCCTCTGGGTTTCTGGCTCTTTGTTAAAAGGCATTGTATTTGCTTTGCTGTCCTTAGCTTTGATTCCATAGTCCTTCTGGTGGCTGGCACAATGACACAGCAGGCAAGCCAGCTAAAGTGTATGACGGTTAGCAAGGGACAGCCCGTCGAACAGCTGTTAGTCATTAGGCATTGATGGAACATCTCTCTTTCTCTCTTTGCTCCACCTTTTAACAAACTTCACAAGAAGCCTTGACCCAGAGTAAACATAGCTATACATATATATTTTGTCTAGTTTAATGCACTCTCTTTGCATCATTGGGGAATTTTTGAACCAAACTCCCCCTAGACATAGGACACAATTTTTGAGAGTTGTTGGAATTTTCAGGACATTTAAACAGTGGGAAAATTAATGGTGTTTTCTTAAAAATGAAAAAGCGAAACATGGGCTGTGTATGAACTTGACCAACAAATTTTTTATTTTGGAAAGAAATGGAAACCAACCTACAGGGTACCACTGGCAGACCTGTCCACCACTGGTTCCACTTCTCTGAACTCCAATACTGACTTGAGAACTTGTCAAGCTCTTTCTCTGATTTAGAAATCCCAGGTTCCTAGTAACTGTGTGTGTGTGTGTCAGGGGGTGCTTTCTGAAGATGCCTCTCTCAGATCCACTAAGAGTGGAATCAACGCAGGAATTAGGGGTGAGGAATAAGATGTACAAGGGTACATCTGAATCGACTTCAGGTTATTAACAAATGTCAGCATCGTCATGAACAGTGTATGTCTCCTCATCTTTGTAATCATACACAAGTAAATGAAGCAAAGAAGGGGAGTAAGGAGGAGAGCAAAAAGACTTAAATAAAAGAACCGTGGTGTGGGGTGCCTGGGTGGCTCAGTCGGTTGAGTGTCTGACTTCAGCTCAGGTCATGATCTCGTGGTTTGTGGGTTCAAGCCCCGTGTTGGGCTCCGTGCTGACAGCTCACAGCTGGAGCCTGCTTCAGATTCTGTGTCTCCCTCTCTCTCTGCCCCTCCCCTGCTCATGCTCTGTCTGTTTCTCTTTCAAAACTAAACATTGAAAAAAAAACTATGGTAAATAATTGTTAATTTGCTGTTAGGAAAACATCCTCACACACCCAACTGTATACATCTCCTAGGTCCACACCGGTGACAATAGAAAGGAAGGAAAGGCTGAGGATTTGTCATATGCCCATGCATATCTGATAACTTCATATTTTCTATCGAGACACCATGTATGGAGTTGCTTTTAAGACCTATCACTATAAGTACACATACACATTTTATGTTTTATTTTAAAATTTTAAGATACAATTTTTACCTTATAGATGCATTATTAAGAAAGTCAATCAAAGGCTTGGATTGTCCGAATATCTCTTTTTCCTCCTCTGAAAATTCTCTTGGATAATATTGTGTACTGGCATTTTTGGGATATGTCCTAATACATTAAAAGATGATAGAATACCAAAAATTAGATCAAAGAAAAGTAAATATAGGTTGTGACATGTCAAAGGTTTCTTTCTGTGACAATAATAAGATACTATTTTATATTTAAATTCTATATATTGAATTTTTTCTTTATCCTAGACAGTTGATATTGACTGCCTTTTTGAAATACTTTGAATATTTATGTATTTGTTTCCAACATAATCAAGAAGTGTTTATTTTTTAAAATCTTTATTTAGATATTTTTAACTTATAGAAAAGTTGTAAGAAGGATCTAAGGAAGTCCCAAACACTCTTCACCCAGATTCATCAGTTAACAATTTGCCACATTTGTTTATCATTCTCTTCCTATTTGGTTCATTAGATCAGTGTTTCTTAACCAGTACAGTCCTACCCCACCCCCACCCCATGGGAACATTTGGTCACATCCAGAAACATTTTTGGTTGTCACAACTGGGATGTGCTACCTGCATATAGTGGGTAGAATCCAGAGATGCTGTTTAATACCCTACAATGCACAAGACAGCCTCCCACAAAAGAGATTTATCCAGCCCAAAATGTCAGTAGTGTTTGAGACTCAGAAATTCTGCTCTAAATATACAAAACTAGAAACAATTTGCATTCCAGCAATGATGGTGACATGATCTTCCTCCAGTCTGCCCTCAGTGCTCACCTCCACCCTTGAACATATCATGCTGTTGCATTTGGGCACTGGCAGTCTCACCCAGTAGAGTGATCTTTCGGTATGGGATTATAGAAAGGTCAGATGGTACAGTCATTGAGAGTGTGCACTCTGGTGATAGGCTGCCTGGTTTTGAAGCTAGGGTTTATCACTTACAAGCTTTGTGACACTGAGCTAATTATTTAACCTCTCTGTGTCTGTTTATTCATCTCTACATGAAACTTTTAAAGTATATAGCACATAGAAGCATTGTAAATTGAATGTGTTAATACATGCAAAGTTTTTAAAATAGTGCCTAGCACGTTTTAAGTGTCCAAAAAAAACATTAGGTTATATTTAATCTGTGTTGAACAAATGTCAGTGAAACATCTCTGTGAGAGGCAAATATATTAAGTGAAGAGTAATCAAACAAGGAGTAAAGAGAGTTTTGCTTATGTTGAATAAATCATTTTTTCCCCTCCTAGTTAGCTCAGTATCAGTAGCAGAAGGCAGAGTGATAGAAAGAAAGAATGTTGGTATTGGAGCCAGAGAGACTTGGGTTCATATCTTAGCTTCACCTTTTTAAATTTAAGTTTATTTATTTGTTTTGAGAGAGAGAGAGAGAGTGTGTGTGAGAGAGAGAGAGAGAGAGAGAGAGAGAGAGAAAGGGAAAGAGAGACATAGCGCAAGCAGGGGAAGGGCAGAGAGAGGAGAGAGAATCCAAGCAGGTTCCAGCATTCAGCGCAGAGCCCCATTTGGGGCTCAATCCCACTGGGATCATGACCTGAACTGAAATCAAGAGCTGGACACTAAACAGATTGAGCCACCCAGGTGACCCTTAGCTTCACCTTTTCATTTCTAGCACATATTAGTATCTTCTGGATAGGATTAAGTAAGAAATTTTATGGCACCTGTTGATCTCAGCAAAGAAGTACCCTAAGCGTCGCTCTTACTTTTAACATGTGATTTGTTTTGTTATTTCTCAGCATATCTGTTTGTGATTGCTTCAGATTTAAATTATGTCCCAAACATTGAACTTTCATTTCTCACCTCACTTTGCCTCAGCTTCTTTATTTGTAAAATGGGGATAGTGCCTACTTTAGAGGGCAGCTGTGAGAACTCAGTTGCTTTATGCCAAGCGCTTAGAAGAATACCCAGAACATTGTGAACATTTGCTTTCACTGTCATTCCTCTTTGAACCTCACCATTGACCTTTTTTTACTTCTATCACAATCCTTTATCTCATCCTCTCCACCCCAAACTAGCTACCCTTCCTCATTTCCTGATCTTCCTAAGGAGAACCAGCATTCTCCCAGCCACCTAAATTGAACATTTTGATTCTTTTTTTTTTTTTCATCTTATTGGTCAAGACCTTCCCTTACTTCTCATTTATTTACTCCATCTGTATCACTATAGCTGTCTGCTTGTATCGGTCTACATTCAGTGAGCGCCTGCTAAGTCTCAAGTCCTATGATGGGGTTCCTGTTGTTGGAAGTTCACTGTCCTTTTCTGAGTCTGCCTCCTGAGTCTACCTCGGCTGACTCATTCTTGTCACTTTTCTGTTCCCTGGCAGAAACATAGAAGTCTCTGGCTGGCTTGGCTTAGTGTATCACCACTCTCCTTCCTGTCTCGCCCCCACATCTTGGTATTTATGAATCTCTGGTGTCCTAATTCTCTGCCCAGACTTGACTACTGATCCTGTCTTTATTTTTACCTCCTTTAATTCTGACCTGTCTCTTCACCTGACTGCCTTGTTTCTGGCCCATTTCTTATTCAGACCCCTGGGATCTATGTATATGTGCCCTGACTTTACCAGTACTTTTTTATGGCTTCTGACTTGGTTTATATAAATTTGAAAAGCGTGTTTTTTAGTTCACTCTACACTCTTGATTCCTGATTCTCCTGGTCATATATTTCATATAGGATTTCAGCATATTTCACGGCTCTCCTCTTAATACTGAACTCGTCAGGCATCTGTTCTGTACATTCTTCTTTAACTTGATCCATCTCTTCCCCCTTCTTCCATTCCCTGTTTCCCTCCATCTGATAAATGGGTTTTGGGAAATGTCCTAGGAGTTGAGGATGTGGAAATAAATAAATCGGACAAAGTTCCTGTCTCATGGAGCTTGAATTTTAAGGCAGGGGCAGGAGGGAAGGTGAGAGAAGAATGACAATGACAAACACATATCAAGTGGTGAAAATAACGTGAAGAGAAATAGAGTTAGGGGGTAGATAGTAATGGTGGTGGTTGCTTTTATAGATGGCCCCCAACTTATGCTTCCTTCCACGTGTGATTTTTCTTTCCTACGGATGGTGTGAAAGCAATATGCATTCAGTAGAAACTGTACTTTGAATTTTGAATTTGATATTTTCCTGGGCTAGTGATATGCTGTATGATCCTCTCTTGTGATGCTGGGCAGTGGCAGCAAGCCTCAGCCCCCGGTCAGCCACAGGGTCATGAGGGTAAGCAACCCATACACTGACAGCCATTGTGTACCCACACAATCATCCTGGTTTTCACTTTCAGTATTTAATAAATTATGTGAGATAGTCAACACTTTATTATAAAATAGGTTTGTGTCAGATGATTTTACCCAAATGTAGCCTAATGTAAGTGTTCTGAGCACATTTAAAAGGCAAAGCTATGACGTTTGGTAGGTTAGATGTGTTAAATGAATTTTCAACTTAGGATATTTTCAACTTACCATGGGTTTGTTGGGACATAACCTCATCATCTGTCATGGAAGATCTGTATACAGGAATTTCAGAGAATGCCTCATTCAAGCAGAAATCTGGATGAAGGAGGGAATGAGCCCTAAGGATGTCTGGGAAAAGAGTAGCCTGGAAGCTATGAGTATGCTTGGTGAATTGAAGGAACAAGGAAGCCAGTGTGGCTGGAATAGATGAGGGAAAACAGGCAGAGAGAATCTAGACCATGTGCAGCCTTGTAGGTTCCTGTAGGATGGGAAGCCATTGAAGGGTTTTGATCAGTGACGTTATCTTACATTTTAAGAGGATTACTCTGGCTCTCTATGGAGAATAGAATGCAGAAGGGAAAGAGTGGATAGAAGTAAGCCAGTTAGGAGGCATTACAATAACCTAGGCAAGTGGTGAAGATGGAATGGTCCAAGGTGATAGCAGTGGATATATTTTGAAGATAGACCCAAGAAAATCCAAAGTTTTGGGTCTGAGTAATTACAAGAATATCATTGTCATTTACTGGGATGAGGGAAATTCAGTGAATCTCAGTTTTGGAGTTAAAAGGAAAACATTTGTTGTTGGGCATGTTAAACTCAAGAGACATATTAGAAATTCAAGTAAGTAGATAAGTAAATGAGTTCAGGTAAGAAATTGAGGCTGAAGGCATAGATCTGGGAGTCATGAGCAATAACAGACAATAGATTAGTATCATAGGACTCTATAAATTCACCCAGGGATTAAGTATAGTTAGAGAAAAAAAAACATCAAAAGGAGTAAGCCTTCGGGTCCCCTAATATTTACAGGCTGGGAGGAAGGGATCCAGTAAAAGAGACTGGGAAGGAGCTGCCAATAAGTTAGAATAGGTACAATGAGTGTCATCCATAACACTTACTGGAAAGCTGTGCTTTAAGGAGAAATGGTCAACCACGTTAAGTAGTGCTGAGAAGTGGAGAAAAAGAAGGTCTGAACATTGGATTAGGCAATCAGACAACTGGAAGTCTTTGGCGACCTTGTGAAGACTGGCATGGGCTCAAAACAAAATGGCTGAAGAGAGAGTGGAACTAGAGAATACGGACAAGGAAGAGTTTTGTTATAAAGAAAAGCAAAGACCTTGGAATAGCTAGAGATGTCAAAAAAGTTGGGTTTTGTTTGTTTTAATGATGGGAGTTATGGCATTTTGTATTTACACATGTCTCCTTTCCACCCTTTCTTCTGTGCCTACTGCCACCATCTTAATTTAGACACTGGCCACATTTTGCCTGTTTAACTACAATGGTCTCCTACTTGGCCAATGTTCTCAACTCCAGGCTTTTTTTCCTCTGCTCTCATCTTATGCTTGACTCATCTTATTTAAATAGCCCTATCATCCTGCCTCTCCCTTGCTTCAGAACTTTCCAAAGTTCCTTACTGTCTGCCACAGGGAATCCACTTCTCTGTCTGCCTCTGCTACTCACTCTACTCTCCCCAGGCTGGTGTCCTTGTTGTCCCATGCAGACTCTGGTCTTCCCACCCCCTTGAACTGTTCAAGTCTTTTTAAAAATTTGGGCTGTTTTTCCTTTCCCCATATCTCTAAACCATATTCAGCATCTGTGGCTTATCTTCCATAAATCTAAAATTTATTTTAATAAATTTATTAATTTTAAGTATTTATTAAAATAAATAGTATTTTTTGAATCCTAAAAAAAAATGCATGGTTTAGCTAAGTATATTTTCAGACTTATACAACCTTCAAAGACTAACTCAAGTCCCCAAAGCATTCTTTCAGCAATCCATTTCACATCAGTTCACTCACTGGATTAATTTTAATGAAGAGTTTGATGTGTGAAATGATATGGGTAGTCTCAAAGTGCTCTGGATCCAAGGCAGGCAGACAGGGAAGCAGAGGAGTACAATGTGGGTCATCAGCGCTACAGTAAAGATCCCTCTAAACTCTAGCGGGGACCCAGAGGAGGGAGAGATCAACTCTACCAGATGTTTCCAGGAAATCACAGAGGAAGGGGCACCGAAGTGGACCTTGAAGGGTAGAGAGGTGTTCTCCAGGTTCACCATTTTATACAGAGGAGCAGCATGGGCAAAGGCAGGGAGATATGGAAGAGCAGATATTCTGGGAGCTGGAAGCAGCTCATGGAGGCAGAGCATAAAGCGCTTGTTTCAGAACAGGTGACAAGGCTGGAGTGGCAGGCAATGCCTTGTAATGGAGGAAGGAGGACCTAATGCCATCCTAAGGGCTCTGGATGTGGTGGGGTGCTAAAGAAGAGATTTAGGCAGTGACATAACACAGTCTGATTTGATATGTAAGAATGACCACTTAGGTGGTGGAATAGAGCAGTGAGGAGGCAAAGGCGAAAGACAACCAGGGCCCCTTCTCTGGTTGTCTGGTTGTTGATTATTAACAACATTAGTTATTTTCCCACTCCATAGTGGTTACAGTCTTATATACTTGTATCTCATTTTCCTATTGAGATTTTAAAAGGTGTTGATGAGTAGATCTTCCTGAATTGAATCACTCTGTGAAGACCTAGGTCATCACTGTCAAGCCATTTCTATTTATGATAAAGTCTTTCAAAAATAATCACAGATGTTGCTAGATTTTACTGTACTTGCCTTTGAAAATATACAACCCCATCACATACTTACCATCTTGTTTGAGTACTTGTGTCCTTGACTTTGGGGACTACTTGCATGCCAACATCTTTCTCAAGTTGCTTAACAATAAAATTTTTATCTGGGTAGGCTGTACATTCAATATAGGCATCTTTTACGCTCGAAGCATTTTGGTCCCTGAACTTAACTGGCGCACCAAATTCACTTCGTTTTCGAGAAATCATGTATGTAATCTGCAACACGTGTAAACAGTAAAAGGAACATAATCAAGTCCCTGGAAAAATGGATGTGGGGTAGACAAAACTGGTGCTCTGCTCAGATCCTCTAAAATCTCTCCCTCTACTTTCTGTTTACCTCTCCACTTCTGTGTTTTCCATTTCCAGGGCCACCACCTACTGTTCTTCTGCAGAGCACTGCTCTGGGGCTACTGGGACCACGTTGGTACAAAGGTACAAAGAATAGTGACTGCCAGTTTACATCTTGACCACTGTTGGACTGGCAGGAGACATATAGAAGCCCATCTCCTTTACTTGTGTTTGGGACCTTCAGGTGTAATTTACACCCAGAGTTCCCTGAGGGGTTCAAGCTAAAGCCTTTCCTCTACTGGACTTTTGCCTGGGACAGCATCCTTTGTAGGACTTCTGCTATGTCTGTGTCCTGCTGCTTTTCCTATTCTTCTATGGAACTTTCATAATAAATCACCCACACGCAAATGTTCTTTTCAGGGGCTGCTCTGGGTATGCGTAGGGCTGCCATAACCAAGTGCCACAGTCTGGGTGGCTTAAAACAACAGGAATTTATTTTAACTATTTTCATAGGTGTGGAGGCTGGAAGTCTGAGATCAAGGTGTTGAGGGGTTGGCTCCTCTTAAGGGCTCTGAGGGAGAATCTGTTCCTTGCCTCTCTCCTAGCTTCTGAAGATGGCCAGAAATCCTTGCTGTTCTCTGGTTTGTGGATATATCACTCCGGTTTCTGCTCCCTTCTTCATGTGGTGTTCTCCCTGTGTCTCTGTGTCTTTGCATAGCCATCTTTTTAATAAAGGCTCCAGCCATATTGGATTAGCATCCCCCGATTCCTAAATAGGGTCATATTCTGAGGTAGTGGACATTAGGACTTCAGCATATCTGCTTTGGGGACTACAATTCAACCCATAATGCCCACATATCCAAAACAATAACCATTCTTCTATCAAAGGAAAAGCCACATCCGTGCTGGCAAACATAGCAAACCTTACAGATCCCTCAGGAATAAGTGTTGTTGAGCATTACAGAGAGGTAATGCACTGAAGATCATATCAGCCCCCTGACCTGCTTTGCAGATTCCTTAACCGATTCTTCATCAATTTCTTTTTCACTGCCCAAAGAAACCCATGGTTTAGAGATAGGTGGTTTATAAATATATAAATCTTCAGAAGTATGCTCTTTATATTCTTCCTGTTCTTCTGGTACTTCTGGGCGCTAGAGTAAAATAAATAGCACTAAAATACATGACCCAAAGTAGATTATAGCTGCATGCAGCTATTCTGCAATAAACTTTACATTTGTATAAATTCATTAAGCACTTACTTATTTTCTTTTGTATTTGTTCATGTTTTTCAATTAGGAGAAGAAAATTAAACAAAAGGGAAAAAGCCCATTTAATCTTCACAACAGCCCTGGAAATAGATCCTGTTGGTGCCACCACTTTGTGGACTAGTGGTTCAGTAACTTACCCAAAGTCGTGGAGATGGCAAAAGGAGAGCCAGAAATACGGGTCAAAGAGTAGCCAAGAGCAATATTACTCCAGATTCATTGTTTCTACTCTCATTGGGTCAATGAAGGGCACATAAGTAGAGTACATGTTACTCTGAGATATTTTATTTAGTTCATCTGACATTTACTGCTTACCTACTCCAGGTACCTACTCTAGGCCCCAGGGAAAGAGAGCAGAACAAGAATAATCATAACCATGTATAGATCTCCCCCAGAGGTATTTCTTTCTTCTGACAATCAACAAAATGCAAGGACTGGGGGTTTGCTTACATTTAAATAGTTTTCTTTGCCTTCTTCTGTTCCAATAAGATAAAAGTTAAGTCCATATCTGAAGTCTTTGTCATAAACAACCAGAAGGTCATCTCCAGGATATTCCTACAGGAATATAATCAAAAGGGAAGGTCAGTTTTCATTCAGGTTATTCATATACAAAACTGTTATTTTTCTAATCAATAATGAAAGATAGCCAGAGTGCTATTCTATGGCTCATAATCCCAGATTGCACAACTATTTTATATAAATTAACAAAGCTCTTAAAACTCAGTGGTTCTAGGGAAATTTACCATGCAATTTTATTTCTAATGGGAAAAAAAGAAGCATTCCTTGTATTTGGTATTGATACTCTGTATGTTTGGAGACATATCAGGACCAAGATTATGAATAAAAAATTAAAGCAACACCTGGGTGGCTTAGCTGGTTAAGCATCTAGCTCTTGATTTCGGTTCAGGTCATGATCTCATGATGTGTGGGATCAAGCCCCGCTTTGGGCTCCGTGCTGAGTGTGAGGCTGCTTAAGATTTTCTCTCCCTCTCCCTCTGCCCCTCCCCTGCTTGTGCTCTCTTTCTCTCTCAAATTAAAAAAAAAAAAATTAAATCTGTATGGGAAAATAAGGGTAGATTCCTATTCTAGTTGAAATTGGGAAGGATGAACTTTTCTGGGTGTAAAGTAATAATCAGTCACTGATAGGTGTTTGCTTTTCACAGATCATTGAGCAGGATCCCAAAGGAGGTATGGACAACCTAGCATTTGCTCAAAGTAATGGAGGTGGGGAATACCAGGTTTGAACTCAACAAGCTCTCTAACTTTTATTATTATGTATCAGAAGCCTCTTGGGTAGGACTGAAAAATAAAGAGAGATGTTGTACTTACCTGGATAACTTTTTTGACTGGGTAGAAATCAGACACTGCAGCTCTGTTTTTAAAGTCTGCTAAAATATCTTCTTTTTTGATAAGTTTATAAGGTTTTTCATCTGTGACATCTTCATCTATTCGGCAGTTAAATATTTCCTGGGTCTGGGTAGTTAACACTAAAGGATAAATTTCTGGATGACCTGGGGAAGGAAAAGTAGACTCGGGACATTAAATATTACCACTTAAGATATTAAGAGGCAACATGCAATTGTTTGCTTTAAATAATTATCTTGGCCAAAATTTTGAAAGGCTTTTTTTTAATGTTTATTTATTCTGAGAGGGGGCAGAGGGGCAGAGAGAAAGGGAGAGAGAAAATCTGACAGTGCAGAGCCTGACGTGGGACTTGATCCCACAAAATTCGAGATCATTACCTGAGCTTAAATCAAGAGTTGGATACTTAACTGACTGAGCCACCCAGGTACCCCTCATTGTTCTTTTTTTTTTTTTTAAGTAAGTATATCCATTACAGAAAATGTAAAATAAATAAATAAATGAAAAGAAGAAACTAACAATTACCTGGAATACTACCTCTCAAGTGAGAACGTCTGTTAAGAGTTTGCTCTTTTTCCCCTCTCTCATTCCATCTTCTCATTGTCTTATCCTTCTTATCACCATCAGCTTCCACAGTCCCAGTCTCAGCTCTGCATCCACCCCCAAAACTCCTTCCCCCAACCCCACCTTTCCAGGGTCTCAGAGCCCACTCCCTTCTTCTCCAGATCCTACACGCTTGAATGTCCTGACATCTTTTCTCCCACTGCTCAACAGATGTGCCAACAAGGGGAGAAATGCATGTGGCCTCTAAAATGGAGTTTGGGGCTTACTTTCCCATAGAAATATTTATCGCCCTGCCCAAAAGAAATACTTACCCCCCATCCTAGTGGCTCTATGATACTATTATCCAGGTAATTTAGGAGGGTTTTAATGACTGTGTGCATAACATTGATGATATGTGGAAATATATTCCAAATAGCAATCAGTTGGTACAATAAACATTTGGAATACAAGTTGTTCACAAATTAGGAATAAACTGCCATTTTTATCTCCCTGAGAGTTGGAAATGGGGGAAGCTGGGATCCAAAGTAAGGTCCCTGCACTCTTAGTACGATGCTATACTTTCTCTATTATGTGTGAACACAGAGCACTGGAGAGGGTCCTGCTCCTTCCTCCACACCGTCAGGGAGGTAACAGATTATATTCCATAGGATGCAGTGAGCGGCATTTATTTCCTTAGAAGCCTGATAGAGCAGGAGCCAAAGACAGACTTCAGCTCTATGTAACTCACTCCTCAGAGTCTTACTGTGTGTACAGGGAAGAACCCTAGCAACACAGACTATAGCTGATACATCAATTGCCCTACATATTGAAACACAGGTAATTTAAATAACTACCATGTATCGGTTTGTTTTTTTTTTTACATTTTGGTTGCTGTTTACTTTTTAAAAAGCAGTTTTATTGAGATATAATTGGCAAACAATAAACTGTATATGTTTAAAGTCTACAATTTGATAAATATATGCATATACCCATGAAACCACCACCACAATTGAGCTAAATATACCCATAATCCCTAAAAGTTTCTTCTTGTCCCTCCCTCTGTACCCCTCCCCTTTACCCCTAGGCAACCACTGACTTGTTTTCTATTACTATAGCTGAGTTTGCTTTTTATGGAATATTATAAATATAATTACACAGTATGTGTTGTTTTGTTTTATACAGAGCGCAAGTAGGGAAGAGGGGCAAAGGGAGAGAGAGAGAGAGAGAGAGAGAGAGAGAGAGAGAGAGAAGAGCGAGAGAATCTTAAGCAGGCTCCACACTGAGCATGGAGCCCCATGTGGAGCTTGATCCCACTACCCTGGGATCATGAGCTGAGCCGAAACCAAGAGTTGGACGTGGGGTGCCTGGGTGGTTCAGATGGTTAAGTGTCTGACTTAGGCTCAGGTCATGATCTTGTGGTTTGTGGGTTCCAGCCCCACATCGGGCTCTGAGCTGAGAGCTCAGAGCCTGGATCCTGCTTCGGATTCCATGTCTCCCTCTCTCTCTGCCCCTCCCCTGCTCACACTCTGTGTGTGTGTGTCTCTCTCTCTCTCAAAAATAAACATTAAAAAAAAAAAAGAGAGTTGGATGCTTAACTGACTGAGCTACCCAGGCATCCCTACATAGTGTGTAATTTTGTTTATCTTCTTTTATTCAGCATAATTATTTTGAGTTTCATTCATGTTGGTGCATTTAGAAATGGTTCATTCCTTTACATTTCTGACTGGTGTGCCATAAAAGAAAATATCAACTAGGCAAATATTTCTTAAGATTTATGGCTTTGGATGTTGTATCTAGGATATCTTTGCCTAATCTGAGGTCACAAAGATTTTCTCCTATATTTTCTTCTAGAAGTTTTATAATACCTGGTTTTATAGTAAGGTCTATGATCCATTTTGAGTTAATTTTTGTATATGGTATGAGGTACAGATTAAAGATCTTTTTTTTTAAGTGTAGATATATAGGTGTTCCAGCATCATTTGTTGAAAAGACTATCCTTTCTCCACTGAATTGCCTTTGCACTTTTTTTTGAAAATCTGTTGACCGTATATATGTCAGCCTACTTTGGGAGTCTTCATTCTCATTCATCGATCTATTTCTTTATCTTTATGGCATCTTTTAAAAATAGCAGCAACAGTTAACATGAACCTTCTTTGCAACATCCCCATAAAAGGAAGTGTGTGGGTACCACCTAATTTAAGTTCTGTAACCATCTCCAAGGTATTGCTACCTTGTTTTTCAGATGAGAAAGCAGAGGCTCAGAGAGGGGAAGTCATTTGTGACCACCCAGTTATTAAGTGGAAGAATTATGAATTGAGACAGGTCTGATTCCAAAACCTGTACTATTAATCACTAGTGGTAAACAGAATAGAGCCGCCCCCCTGCCCCACCCCCTAAAGATGTCCATGTCCTAATCCCTGAAACCTGTGAATATGTTACCTTATATGACAAAAGGGACTTCCAGATGTGATTAAGTTAAGGAACTTGAGATGAGGAGACCACTGGGCCCCCGAGAGGGACCCAAGGTAACCACGAGGGTCCTTATAAGAAGAAGGCAGGGGGACCAAAGTCAAGGAAGGAGATGTGACAAAGAGGCAGAGGTCAAAGAGATAGAAAGATTAGGAAATGCTATCCTGCTGGTTTTGAATATAGTGGAAAGTGGCAACAGTCGATGAATGCAGGGGGCTTTTAGCTGAAAAAGGCAAGCAAGTGGATCCTCCCCTCAAAGCCTCCAGAAGGAACCAATCCTGTTAATACGTTTCCTTTAACCCAGTGACAGTAATGTCAGACTCCTGGTTTCCAAAACTGTAAGATAATAAGCCATTTAAATATTCAGTGTTTTAAGTCAATACATTTGTGGTAGTTTATTATAGCAGCTATAGACAATTAATACACCACTGATACTCTAACCTGTATTAAAAAGCATGACTTATAATTTGGGGTAAATTATTTAACTTCTGGGAGTCACAGCATCTCTGTCTCTGTAATGGCCATAAACAATGCCTACTTCACAGAGATAAACAGATGAGAGGGGTGTGCCTGGCACAGAGCTGTTGTTCTGTAAATGTTAGCTCCTTGTAAAAACTACATTTATTCTCCAGGAACCTCTAGACTTTGCCCTGTAGACCCTTAGGCAACAGTTTTTTAGTCTGTCTGTTGATCCTTGGTTCTTAGAAGGAAAGGGAATCCTAATTCCCTGAGGCATGAGCCACAAGCCCTGAGTGACAGTTGACAATGTCAGGACCCCATAGCAAGGAATTCAGAGAGATCCTTATGTTTCCCTGAGGAAGATCTGGGGGAAGAAGAGAGATGTTCCAGTATAAGGTAAATCGAAACCTACCCTCAGGTCTCACTGCTGTCTACTGAGGTGTGTTTTTTTCTCCTTAAATAAATCCATTTTTTCTCCTTAAATAATCTATTTTTTAGTCCATTTACTTTATGCTGAAACCCTGTCATACCCCATTCTCATGTTTGTGGACTTTCTTACCAGTTAATTCATGTAGTCAAGAAATATTTACTGGGCAACTACTATGTGAAAAGCACGGTGTTGGTAGTAGGGTTGGACTATCTAGAGGAAGAGACAGAAATTAGGCAGATATACTCAGAAACACTTAAGTACAGATTGTGACAAGTGCTATTTAGGAGAAAACAGGGTGAAAGTAGAACTTAGAATGAAGAGAATGGGAGTGGTGGTGGTCTCTTTAGATGAGAAGAATAGAGAAAGCCACTTATTTATTCAACAAATCAGCAAATATTTGTCGAATGGTTATTATGTGTCAAGATCTGCTGAGCAAGAGCGTTTCTGTTCTCCTGGAGTACTTGTGTTCGTGTATGTGTGTGTGTGTGTGTGTGTGTGTGTGTGTGTGTGTGTGAGAGAGAGAGAGAGAGAGAGAGAGAGAGTGAGTATACCCCAGGGCCAGCCAGGTGTGTGTGAAAATAGGTTATAAATGCATAAACAAATAAATACAGCCCATCTTCATTATTCACAGATTTTATATTTGCAGATTCACTTGCTAAAACTTATTTGTAACCCCGACATCAACAGTCGCAGTGCTTTTTGCCATCATTAGCGGCCATGCTTATAGTGGCAAAAACTTTGAGTTGCCTTATGTGCACGGTCCCAGCCGAGGTCAAACACGGTGATGCTCTGCCATCTTGTGTCAGCTGTCAAACAGTAAACAGATGTCCTTCCCGCTGTCTATTTAGTGCCACATTCTTCCTATTTTTGTGCCTTTTTATTGGCAATTTTTGCCAGTTAAAATATCTCCCAAGCGTAGTGGTAAAGTGCTGTTCAGCATTCCTAAATGCAAGAAGGCTGGGATATGCCTTGTGGAGAAAATACGTATATTAGATAAGCATTGCTCAGGCACGGGCTGTAGTGCTGTTGGCTGTGAGTCCCATGTTAATGAATCAACAATATACATTTAATAAGGTGTCTTTAAACAGAAACACACATAAAACAAGGTTATGTATTGATTGGCTAATGAAAATGTTGTGACCAGAGGCTGACAGGAACCTCTCTGTATTTACCCTAGGAGCACTAGCTCAGTATTTGCTAGTTCAGTATTTGCAGCAACTGTGCAGAACTTCCAAGAAAAACAAGACTCAGCTGTACTTTAATTTCAGCCTTAGGATAAGTGCTAAGAAGGCAATAACATGGTGCTAAGTGAAGGAGAGGTCAAGAAAGGCCTCTGGCAGGAGTGGGATTGGAGTCTAGATCTGAATGATGAAAAGGAGAGAGTTGCATAAAGATCTGGCAAAAGATCTATCCAGGTATCAGGAGCAGCAAGAACAAAGGGCCTGAGGCAGGAATAATTTTGGTATGCTCTGTGCTAAGCAAGGCTGGTGGGCTGTAGGCAGGCAGGTGTGGTGGTTGGGAGTGGGGAGAGGATGGAGAAATGGTCAGAGAGGAAGGTGGAGCCAGGACCACTATAATGATAGAGTGAAGCCATGGGAGAGTTTAGGCAGGAAAGAGACCTGGCCATGTGGTATGCAGAATGGATTGAAGGAGGCTGAGTGGAAGCAGTAATAGCAGTTAGGGGCTAGGGAAACAATTGGAGTGAGAGATGTGGGGTCTGGACTAAGGTTGCAGAGGTGGAGATAATTTGAAGTGGATGGGATTTACTTTAGAGGCGGAATTGACAGAAGGAGAATGTTTAGATGGGAAAGTGTTAAGGGGGAGAAAGGCGTCAAAGATGACTTCCAAGTGTCTGGGTGGTACATTCATTAATTCAGTAAGTTATTTATTGGGCAGTGTGCCCTGTTCCAGTGCCATTTACTGTCAGCTGACATCCTCTCACCATCTCCCCACCTCCACCCCTCTACCAACCTGGCTCAAGCCTCCACCATCTCTTTCCTAGATTGCTGCAAAAGCTTCCTGACTGCCCTCTGCTTCTGTCCCTGACGTTCTCAGCTGAGTAGCCAGGGTGACACTTTAAAAACAAGTCAGATTAGGGGCGCCTGGTTGGCTCAGTCGGTTAAGCGGCTCAGGTCATGATCTCACAGTTTGTGAGCTCGAGCCCCACATCAGTCTCTGTGCTGACAGCTCAGAGCCTGGAGCCTGCTTCAGATTCTGTGTGTGTCTCTTTCTCTGCTCCTACCCAGCTTGCACTCTGTCTCTCAGAAAGAAGTAAACATTAAAAAACTTTTTTAAATAAATTAAAAAAAAAAAAAAAAAACAAGTCAGATCCCATCACTCCTCTGCTTAAATACCGCCAATAGCTCCTATCCTACTTGACTAAAAGAACCCTCAGAACAGCCTTCAAGGCTTTTAGATCTTCCTTCTCCCTAACCCTCACTGTTTCCTCTCTGTTTCTAAACATGAAGTGCATCACCCAAGTCAAAACTAAGAGGAAAGTTTCAACAACAACCAATACGAAAGGTCCTACTGGAATAAGATTATTTAGCCTCTGAAAGAAGGGACGGTATTAATTTGGTTGGCTAAGTTCTAGTTTATTTGCTTAAAAACCAGCCTCTTTACTTGAAATAGTGGAATCTTACCATGAAGTACAGATAAATATTGCCCATGAGCCAGAGTCTTAAAAAATATTATTCTAATAAAAGCAATAGCTTGCAGACTCACAACACTTTAGAGTCTCTTTAGTAACCACACCATGTTCGATTTGTAAGGGACTGCTAGGCTCAAGTCTATTTCTGTTTGAAATTCTCCCTTCCACTCTTACTGTTTATTCTTTCTGTAACATTTTTCATTTTAGATTCTAAATGGCATAATTTTAGCCCACGTGTATCTTAAACACGTCAATTTGTATTTTTGTTTGCTTATTGAATTTTAAAATATCATAAAACTAGGAGCATAAATTCTAAATTATACTTCCACTTACCCATGCTCTCCATAGTAACAGGTTCCACTTCTTCTCTGTCTAGAATATAATGAAATAATGTCAAATTTACATTTTTGACACATAAGCGTCATAATTTATCACAATCTTTTACCAAGCCTCAAAGCACAAAACATAAACACAAGTACACAATGAAGTTTTAAACTATTTTATAAATGCTTAAATAGAATTTGAATAATTATCTTTTTTCACAGAATTATGTCTTCATGAAATGCTATGGCATATAATGGATGTTGCAATGAAATGCATCAAAAGAATAAATGTCTATACTCTAAATTCCATATGTGTTTGACTTTATGACAGCGAACATATTTCCTTATTTGATACAGAAAACCACAATCATTTTGGCTGCTAACATATATACAGATACTAAATCCATAAAAAATCCCATTAATGAAAAAACAATCCTACCAGGTAATATCTGTTTGGTTTTGCTCCGTTTTGTGTTTTTGTAGCCACCAGCACTCTTTTGTTTTTGAGATTTTGGAGCCATGGTTCTGACTTAGGCTGTATAAAGAGATAATGTCATTAGTAAATTCTGTTTTACAGTTTCAAATAGTCAGCATGACCATTTAGTAAAACATGAGAAGAATATGTTTTCTAAGCTTTACCTTTAGCTAAATCAACGTGTATCTTCATAGGATGGGTGTTCTGTGACCAAAGGTTGATCGCAACAACAATCTTACTGGTAAGGTCTTGCCATTCCAAGGGAGCCATTCAGCTGAAGCGAATGGAAGTGACCTGCCAGCCCTTCAAGGCTTCAGCCATAGGCCCTGCCATGGAAGCATGATGGGGGATACTGGCCCCCCGCCTCTCACTGCTGTTCCCATTCCAGGGAGTTAGTGTCTGCTGCCCTCTGCCCAGCTCCCCACCAGGTGCCTCAGCAACGAAGGTAGGCTCAAAGTCCATGGGCCCACAACATACATACGTGTTCATAATTTTTAAAATTTGTATCATTTAAGCAGTACTTTTATCCTAGCATGCGGACCTATACCCACTGTGTCCTTCTTTGTGCTGTCAGAGAGTGCCTCCAAAGGTTCTCTGTGGAACTGATCATCAGTTTTGGCTGAGGTCATTTGCTATCACATCAAATCCTTGTCATCTCAATGGTCACCCCTGTCTCATCTTGTTAGATGGTTAGGAGTGCAATTTCAGGAGCCTAAGCAGCAAGTTTGAAAAATAGACTTTGCCTTTTAGCAGCTGTGTGATCCTTGGCAAACTAAATACCATCTGAGTCTCAGTTTATTCATGTTTGTTTTTTTCAAGTTTATTTATTTTGAGAGAGTACGTGTGCATGCGAGCTTGGTCAGGGGAGGGGCAGAGAGACAGGAAAGGAGGAAGAATCCCAAGCAGGCTCCTCCTGGTCAGCGCAGAGCCTGATGGAGGGCTGGAACCCATGAACTGCGAGATCACGACCTTAGCTGAGATCAAGAGTCAGACGCTTAAGCAACTGAGCCAACCAGGCATCCCTTAGTTTATTCAGGTTTAATGGGGATGATGACAATAAAACCTACCTCATAAGGCAATTGTGAACATATAATGAAATAAAATTGCATTGACCTTGACTCAGTCATGTCAATCAGACTGGCTTGCCTTGTTTTATAAACAAACACAGACTGAAAATTATTTCATAAACCCCAGTCAGAATACCTGAGTTTCATTTTCTTTCTAGTTCCTTGATTACTAAATCTGGTCCAAAGTGTGGGTTTGTGTTTGTGATATACATTTTTCACTTCAGACCCTTCACATGTATTTTTTCAAAAGGTAATAGTGATAGCTCACGTTTGTTGAGTGCTTACTATGTGCCAGGCACAGTTCTAAGTACTTCACATGTATTATTTATTTAATTTGAATCACCCTTTTAGGTAAGCATTTTATGAAAACTGTTCTCTTCATCCTCATTTTATAAGATGACAACAGAGGCCGGGAAACTTGCCTGAAGGGATACACAGAGCGTGAGCGGTAGAGTCAGGGTGAGAGCACTCCCAGTGTGGTCCCAATGCCCCCAATTTTCATCTTCGCACAAGACTATCCCTTGAGTTTCAGTGGTAACTGTTTGCTGTGTTTCATCACAAATGAAATCATTGCCTTTACCTAGAAAGGTGTGATGTTATGATTTAAGCAGCATTTTATGATTCTGACAACTTGGGAATTCCCACTTTTTAAACCCCCTGCAATGAATGGTTCCGATCCAGCTTTTTAGACTGTCAGGTATCCTCAATCCCACTTCTCAGCCTCACTATAATTTCAAATCTTGGACCTAGTACTTTATTCAGAAAATTCTTTATCAGTGTACCCCTCTCCATATTTTATTCCAGCAGCATTTGACTTAGAATACTCAAGCACGCCTGGGTGGCTCAGTTGGTTAAGCATCTGATTGTTGATTTCTGCTCAGGTCATGCTTTCACAGTTTTGTGAGTTCGAGCCCTGTATTTGGGCTTTGCACTGTCGGGGATTCTCTCTCTCAACCCCTCTCTCTGCCTTCCCCCCATCCCCCACCCCCGGGCTCAAGGTCTCTCACTTTCTCTGTCTCTCTCAAAACTAAATAAGTAAACTTTAAAAATAAGATACTCAAAACTCTCCAGATACCAGCTGGACTCACCCTAAGCACATAGACAACACACATACCATCACCACCACCACCACTATTCATTCCACAAATATTTATCGAGCAATTTAGATGCACCAGATGCTGTCCTAGGTGTTAGGAATACAGCAGTGAACAAAATAGGCAAAACCCTTTCTCTGACAGAGCTTACATTCTAGAGGAAAGAGAGCAAACGAGCAAAATCATCAGTATTTTGGACGGTCATAACTGTTACAGAGAGAAGTCAAGTAGTAAGGGAAGAGGAATTGTAGGAGTAGGGAAGTTGCAATTTTATATTGGACCATCAGGGAAGACATCACTGAAGTGACATGGGAGCGAAGTCCTAAGAAAAGGGGGGGCGGGGTGAGCCAGATATGCAGATATCTGGGGACAAAGGGTGTTTCTAGGCAGAGGAAATAGTAAGTGCAAATGTTCTGGGGCAGGAATATGCTTGGCACATTTAGAAAACAGCAGGAAGGCCATAATGGCTGGAACGGAGTGAGTAAGGGAAGACCAGGAGATGAAGTTGGTCAGAGAGGTGATGAGGTAGGTACACAGTAGTCAGCTTTGCAATGGCCGTAAGTCTCAGTAACAAACAGCCACAAATTTCTTCTTTGGCTCTGTGTTGTGGCTGTGGGTCAGCTGCTGCTTCAAGTCTTATTCTGGGACTCGGGCTGGAGGAGCGGCCCCTGTGTGACAGCCTCTACTTTCACGGCAGAGTAGAAGGCGAGAGAGCTCCCCAAGCTGCGTAATGCCTCCCGAATCTTCCCCGTGGCACTGGCACACTGTCCTCTCTGCTTATATTCCACTGGTGCAAGCAAGTCACACAGCTAATCCCAATAGTGGGGAGGAATGCACACATGATCCTTGTGCAGGGGAGGGAGGTAAGAATTGGCGCCGAAATAGTTGTGGACAAGTATGTAATATGCCACAAAGGGTCTGGGTCATGTGTAAGGACTTTGCTTTTACTCTGAATGAGAGGGGAGCGGGGAGCTATTGGATGGTTTTGAGCTGAGTTTCTTTACCTGATGTGAGTCACATTTTAACAGCCCTATGGCTGCTGTGTTGTGAGGACTGCAGCGAAGAAAGAGTTGAAGCAGGGAATCCAAGTAAGAGACAGTCAGCAATCCAGGGGAGAAGTGATGGCAGCTTAGATCAGGGAGGTGAGTATGGAATGGAAAGTGGTTGGGCTCCGCACATATTTTGTAAGTAGAGCCAATGGGATTCACTGACGACTTGGATGTAGAGTCTAAGAGAATAAACAGGACCAAGGATGCCTGCTACAAGTTTGACCCAAAGGATTGAAAGCATGGGACTGCTGTTTATTGAGATGGGGATCCCAGGGGAGGAGTAGATTTGAAAGGGAAAGTCAAAAACTCAATTTAAGGCATGTGAAGTTAGTCTGTAGACTGCGAACTCCATAACTGGCACAGTGGACATTCTAAAAAAATGCTGGACTAATGATTCCTTGGTGTCCCCTTTCCTTCTGCCATCTTAGCATATGGATTTCCAGTCTGGACAAAAGGCTTTTGCCTGAGATCTGTGGAACCACCTGTATGCGTGCTGTTTTAGTTTTCTATTGCTGCTCTAACAAATTATCAGAAACTTAGTGTCTTAACACAAAACTCATTACCTAACAGTTCTGTAGCTCAGAAGTCTGACATGGCTCTCACTGGGCTAAAATCAAGGTGTCACAAGACTGTGTTGCATTCATTCTAGCATCTTATGGGAGAATCTGTTTCCATGCCTTTTCTGACTCAAGAGGCCATTGGTATTTCTTGGCTTGTGGGCCCTCTTCCTCCATCTTCAAAGCCAGCAACGGTGGGTTAGATCTCTCTCACATAGCATACTCTGACCTCTTCTTCTCCCACTTCCACTTTTTATTTATTTTTTTTAGTGTTTATTTATTTTTGAGAGACAGAGAGCATGAGTGGGGGAGGGGCAGAGAGAGAGGGAGACACAGAATCTGAAGCAGGCCCCAAGCTCTGAGCTGAGAGCACAGAGCTCAACTCAGGGCTCGAACCCACAAACCATGAGATCATGACCTGAGCTGAAGTCAGACGTTTAACTGACTGAGCCACCCAGGTGCCCCTCCCACTTCCACTTTTTTAAAAAAAAGTTTATATATTTTGAGAGAGAGAGAGACACACAGAGAGAGCGAGCAGAGGAAGGGCAAAGAGAAAGGGAGAGAGAGAATCCCAAACAGGCTCCGTGCTATCAGTGTGGAGCCCAATGCTATGCTCGAACTCATGAATAGTGAGATAATGACTTGAGCTGAAACCGAGAGTCAGATGCTTAACCTACTGAGCCACCCAGGTGCCCCCCCGACTTTTACTTTTTTAGGGAGCCTTGTGATTACACTGTGCCCATCGAGTTAATATAAGATACTTTATTTTGTGGGCAGCTAATTAGCAGTTTTAATTTCATCTGCAACCTTAATTCCTGTTTGCTATGTATGTTAAAATATTCACTGTTTCCAGGGATTAGGAGATGCCACGTTGGCATTAAGCTTGAATATATAGGTATCAATCTAACACAATCATCCCAAGAAATAGTCTAAGTAATCACGTGTGCCCACTTTTTTCAAAGGCTGCTATTAAGCGAACTGTGGGCAATCTGGTTCAGTTTCCAATATGCAGGGGAAAACAAAGTCAATTTCCCAGCAGTACATTAGGTAACAAAACTGGGTTAAACAGTAAATGTGTGTGCTTCCTTACCAGAATAGCTCATTTACTATTTTCACAAATATTAACTCCTGTGTCTAACATATTGTCTAGTGACCAAGGAAAAAGGAAGACCAGGTTGTTCTATAGGCTTTTAGGTCCCAATTATTCTTAATTAAAAGCACAGTATCTAAGCTGCATCATAGATGGAAAAATTCATTAGCTGAGGCCAGCCTGTTGAATATAGTCTAAACTGAAAAGAAAATTATTTACTTTGGGAGTAGCTACTTTACATTGTATTTGCGTCTCAGGCAAAATTTCATAGTTTATTTTAGTCACTTTAAATAATAGAAACCCTACCAATATTGTGTCAAGAAAACAAATCCGTTTTAGCTGAAGATCTCTAGATGAAATGTATGAAGTACTCTACGTCACTTCAAAAGAGACATTTATTCGACGTTAATTTCTTATGCAGATTTTCTTTTAAAAAACAAATCCCAAATAAAAGACGTTACTTTAAGGACGCGCGACAGGACGGCGGCTCGCCGCCAGGGGGAGCCGGGGCAGCCGTTGCGGGGCGCGCTCTCGAGCTGCAGCGGCCCAGGGTGTCCCGTCTGGGTGTCCCGTTGGTGCCCACACGGGGAAGAGGCGGTGGCGGTTCGCGGTGGCCACGGAGCGCGTTTGAGCCGGGACCGGGACGAGGTTCTCCGCCCACGGAAATGAGCCGCCAGGCTGCACCAGCATTCCCTGCTGGAACCTCCAAGTGTGCGCCGTCCCAGAGGGTGCCTGCCCTGACTGGCACAACTGCATCCAAGAATGACCGGGCGGGTCTTTTTGAGTGTCCTGTCTGCTGTGGCTACGCGCTACCACCCATTCTTCACTGTCAGAGTGGCCATCTCGTTTGTAGCAACTGTTGCCCAAAAGCTCACATGTTGTCCAACCTGCCGGGGCCGTTGGGATCCCCTCGCAACTTGGCCCTGGAGGAAGTGGCCAGTTCCCGTGCTTTCCCCCTATAAATATGCCTCTCCTGGAGGAGCGATACCTCTGCCACACACACAGAAAGCAGACCATGAAGAGCTCCGTGAGTTTAGGCCTTATTCGTGTCCGTGCCCTGGTGCTTCCTGCAAATGGCAAGGCTCTTTGGATGCTGTCAAGCCCCTATATGATGCATCGGCAAAGTCCATTACAGCCCTACAGGGAAAGAATATAGTTTTCCTTGCTACACTGGTGCTGTTGACGGGGTGATGATGCAGTCCTGTTTTGGCTTTCACTTCATGTTAGTCCTGGAGAAAAAGGAAAAGTCCGACGGCCACCAGCGGTTCTTTGCACTTGTATAGCTGATAGGAACACGCAAGTAAGCTGAAATTTTTGCTTATCGACTTGAGCTAAACGGTCCTAGGTGGCGATTGACTTGGGAAGCGGCCCGGCGATCTATTCCTGAGGGAATTGCAACAGCCATTATGAATAGTGACTGCCTAGTCTTTTGACACCAGCATTGCACAGCTTTCTGCAGAAAATGGCAACTTAGGCATCAATGTAACTATTTCCATGTGTTGAATTGGCAACCAAACATGTTCTGGCCAGTGTTTAAAACCACTGCATTCAGTTTCACAGAGAATAAGGCACCCGTCTGCCTGCCAACCTGAAACTTTTGATAGGTGGAAGCTAGACACGTGAAGGTAAATAAAAAGGCTGGTAAATACAGGAAACAGTTGCATGTAATAACACTAATTAAAAATAAGTCTACAGTAAACCACTGAAAAAGTGTGTGTGTGTATACATACACACACACACACACACACACACACACACACACACACACATATATATATATATATATATATATATATATATATATATATACACACACACACACACACACATACATACACACTCAAGATGGGTACCTTTGTATTAAGAAAGGAAGCATTGTAAAATAATTCTGAATTTGTGTTATAGATTGAGTGTACTGTTGTACCGGGTTTTTGTTTTGTGTGTGGGCACCTGAGCTTGTGTGTGTTTCTTTATCTGACAAGCCATGTTGAGTGCTCTTGGACCACTGCTTTTCCCTTTGTGAGTCAACACATAATGCTGCTGCATGTGTATATATTTTGTGTGTGTATTTGCTAATTTTTATTCTAGTTTCTCATTATATTTGATTTTCTTTTCTGTAATTCAGGTTTTTCTCGCCTTTTTTGTATCTTTTTAAAGTTAGTGTCTTTGATATGCATAATTGCTTATGGTAAAGTTTCTACATATGTGTTCAGTATGCATTTTCTTTTCCCCCATTAATCAGTTCATTAGAAATATTTAATTTTTAAAATTTTTTTTTTAACGTTTACTTATTTTTGAGACAGAGAGAGACAGAGCATGAACAGGGGAGGGCCAGAGAGAGAGGGAGACACAGAATCTGAAACAGGCTCCAGGCTCTGAGTGGTCAGCACAGAGCCCGACATGGGGCTCGAACTCACGGACCGTGAGACCATGACCTGAGCTGAAGTTGGACGCCTAACCAACGAAGCCACCCAGACGCCCCTCATTAGAAATATTTTAAATTCAACTCTTTTTTGAAGATACAAATTCCAGAAAGGAAAGGTAACATCAGAATAATTATCAGAAGGTATTTAAAGCAGTTATAGAATGGTCTCTGTCTCTTCTCTCTCTCTTTCTTTGTCTCCAGTGGAGTCATATCTTTGAACTTATTCCTTGAAAGGTTAGGGTATACTGATTTTTTTTTTTCATACCGGAAAAAAAATCAGGCTTTTTTTTCCTTCCAAATATCTTGGGCAAATCACATACTTAAATTTTTTTCTTGTATTTATTGGTTTTGCAAAAGAAGGCATTATCTTACACAGTATTTGTAATCAAAAGCAAATCATTTGTTTAAAAAAAGGCAGTTTGCAAAAAATGTGGTCTTTTCTAGTTCTCATTAAAAGAATATCTGGCAAATTAAAAAAAGATGTTACTTTATTTTTTTAATGTTTATTTATTTTTGAGAGTGAGAGAGACAGAGCAGGAGTGGGGGAGAGGCAGAGAGAGAGGGAAACACAGAATCTGAAGCAGGCTCCAGGCTCTGAGCTGTCAGCACAGAGCCCAACGCAGGGCTTGAACTCGTAAACCATGAGACCATGACCTGAGCTGAAGCCAGCGTTTAACCAACTGAGCCACGCAGGCGCCCCCCAAAAAAGATGTTACTTTAAAATTACAGCAGGTCTTACTAAGAACTTTTTCATAAAATTGCATATTTCATGGAATGAATATGCTATATTATATTTTCCAGCTTTTCACATTAAATTGACTACTAAAAGGTCATAAGAATTTTTCAATACAGATATTACTTTGTTAAGGTGACTCTGAAATGCTCACCACATTTAATTCTTGTTGAGAGATGCAGAAGAGATCCTTCATCTATTCCTAAAATAAAAGATTCACCTACTCCAGTAGCCTGTATCACATTTGGTTTCAAAGCCACTATAGCTGACAGAATTTCAAAACAGAACTTGTAAACTGTAATACTTATAAATATTTAATCGTTCCATTTAAATATTTTTGATATTAAAACTGCTTATATGCTTTGTAAATTAATCCACCCATTCCAGAATATCATTTTGCTTCTTTTCCTTCTTTTTTTTTTTTAAGATTTCGCTTTTAAGTAATCTCCACACCCAACATGGGGCTCGAACTCGCAACCCCAAGATCAAGAGTCGCATGCTCTAGAGACTGAGGCAGCCAGCCAAGTGCCCCGAGGACACATTTCCTACCTTCCAGGTTAACAGCAAAGGCATTAGGGAGTGGCAAGCAAGTACTGGGTAAGTCCCCTGGGTAATAGCTGAAAACTTGTGATGGTGCTTTACTGACTCGGAGGAGCCTTGCATTCGGAGCGGTCTAGGACATGGTTCCAACTAACTTTCAAGACTTGTTCATGACTGTATCTTTTTATGATGCTTCTATTATTCAGGAAGATAACTACCGCAGATGAAGAGATAAGTGGCAAATTACAAATGATATAACGCAGCGATTTGAACAGTTATTAAGCTTCCTTTCTTCTTTCTGTTCTGCTGAGACACATACACCTGTTTACACGTTCTCTTTTGTCACCTGTATGTATGTGTGGCTTGCTCCCAGCTGTGAGATCTTTAATTCTGAGAAGACCTGTAGCACTGGCACCTTCTCACACCTTAGAAAGTATTACTTCCCCAGGTGTACTTCAGTTAGCAATTAGCTGACCTTATCTGGGTGGTCATCGTCCTCTTTTCTCTTCCCAAACTATTTGTAAGCTCATCATATGCCTCCCCCCGCCCCCCTTTTTAAAGGGATTTAGAATGAGATCCAAGACTAACATCTTAGGAGGCTGGTAAATGTCTCCAAGAACTGCTGCTTCTTGGTCAGTCTCCACCAAGACCCTGACTTAGCTTAAAGGTTCTCCTAGGCTCATCACCATCTTCGGACAAGTTCACAACTTCCACCCTCCAGACGTAACTGTTCCTACAGTGTCTCCCATTGGTCTACTACTCTTGTTCTGTCCTTCCAGCTTACTTCTACCTCTTTCCAAGACTGGATATTTACTTATTTAAGTAGACGCTCTCCCATCACTTCTGCCTTTGAAATTTCTCCTGAATTCTATGCCCTCCTCGCCACGGCCTCCTCTGGTTCAGGCCTTCCACGTGTCCTCTCATACCAGTAGTTCCTAACTAATTTGTGCCATCAACCCCTTTGGCAGCTTGGGGACGCCTATGCTTCAAACAAAAACATGAGATTACAAGGGAGACAGTTATCAAACTATTTTGAAAATTATGATATAATAACTCATGTGCTTCTTCATTAACACATTAAATAATAAGATCTAGCAGTGGTTCTAATTACTACCTTGACTTTGAAGAAGGGATGAGCATAAGTAATACATCTGTAACATCCATAATACAATATGAAAAGAGCCGTAATTTCTTTTGGTGACAAAGTCACATGTCGTGCCGATACTGCTGTGGTTTGTTACCAACCGCATACTTTTCAATAAGTGGTTAGTAAATAGGTAATTTATTTTTAATCCACAGATTCCCCTCCTCCCACAGATTAGGAACATTTCACTTGCTTCAATGCTCTGTTTCAGCCAGAACAGTTATTCTCAGGGCAGGTCTTCAGAGCTCTCTTTCTAAAACACAGATCATAACCAGTCACTTCCCTGTGTACTGCGGAATACAATGTGGGTCCCAACTGTCCACAGTGGCATCCTCCTCCAGGAGTGTAGAAATGGAGCTCATTAAAAAAGCAAATTTTCTGGACCTACAGTGATTCTGCAGGTTGGGGTGAGCCTAGGACTCTGACTTTTAAACATGACTATGAAGTAGTCTTGCACTAGTGGTCTGCAGATAAGACTTTGCAAAGCAGGATCAAATCTAAACTTGTACACATCACCTGCAACCCCCTTCACAGCCTGCCTCACCACATCCTCCTTCCAGTTTCTACTCACAGGATTACTCACGTCCTCCAAATAGCCCCCATACCTTCCCATCTTCCTCTCTGGGGACCCCCTTCCCTCTTCACTCCTCCTGCTCCCCACCATGCATACATTTCTCTGCTTAAATCCTACTCATTCTTCAAGTCTCAACTCCAGTGTGACCTTCTCTCTGAAGCTTCCCCAGCTTTCTCACTCAGGCTGAAAGAATCTCGTTTTCCCTGGCACTTTTTTTTTTTTTTAGTTTATTTTGAGAGAGACAGAGAGTACAAGTCAGGGAGGGGCAGAGAGAGGGAGGGAAAAAGACTCCCACACAGGCTCCGCACTGTCAGCGAGGAGCTGGAAGCTGGGCTTGAACCCACCAACCTTGAGATCATGATCTGAGATGAAATCAAGAGTCAGTTGACTGACTGAGCCACCCAGGCACCTCTCCCTGACACTTTCTAATCACATTCTATGTAATTATGCCAAGCCTCCACAAATGCAGAAGGCCTCAAACTCAGAGCTTCCTGAAAGATTGCTGTGAATTCATTCAGCAAGCAACATACACCATGGAGAAGGAGGGAGAAATTATTGAGCAGCAATTAGGCACGGGAGGTCATAAGAGGAATCTGACAAGGCCCTTACTTTCAAAGAGTTAATGTTCTCCCATTCATCTTCTTTACTCTTCATCTACTCTAGCCTATTTGTAATAGTCCTGAAGTCACTTCTCTAACTACGTCAGCCCACGCTAATCTTTTCTACTTTCATCTCTGTGCCAGAATCATGCTGTTTTCCTTTTTATCTATCTATCTATCTATCTATCTATCTATCCATCCATCCATCCATCCATCCACCCAGCCAGCCATCATTTATTGAGCTCCTAGCATTGCGCTGCAATGTGCTAGACAATGTGATATACTACCTGTGAACAGCCCTAGTACCCGCCCCCACAGTTCTTAGAGTGTCGTTAACTGCTCTCTCACTGCCATTTTTGTCTCCTGGTTAGGCTGGAAGTTCTCTGAAATCAGGGAACGTTTTGTAGTTTTTTGCAGTCTTTACTGCATCAAGCACATCACTGGCCCAGCGAGTGTTCCAAAAGCCCAGGGAAGAGTGAGTAAAATACTTGTTTTCCACGCCTCCTTTCCCATTCAGATGGGAAAGCCTGATTTCCCATCAGAGTCCCTTACCTGATACTGCTAAACTGAAGGGGAAAAAGCCTCTTTGCAGTACCCTGGAGAAAGCTCCTTTGGGAGCTGGAGATGGAAGTTTGACTCTCCTCTCAGAAAAGCCAAGTCCCAAGAGCACAAACAGCAGCTTCCGGCAAGCTGTTGCTATGACACATCCGTTGCTAAGAGAAAGACGCGGTGCCTCTGCTGAGATTGACAAGACACCACCACCAATACAGTGTCCGCTCCCTGGCCCGCTCCTTAAGAGCAGACTTGTGATTGGTTGCCGTAATGTGGACGTCATGTATCTTGAACTAGGGCCAGCTCAGTTTTCCACCGGCAAGGAAGGAGTTGTGTAATGTGGGTTCCTGTATAGAGGGTGGTGGCTTGGCTTGACCCCAGGACGGACAGCCTTGCCCTCACCAGGTGCAACAGTACCCAAAGATGAATCCGTCTAGGGTGTGATCTCTAGCAGCAGGGAGTGAAGGCTGGGAGGAAGATTGAGGGCTCCAACCCCCTTAGGACAGCTCGGCTTCCCCCATGGGAGGTTGGGGCGGTTGGGTCGGGGTAGCCGTCCCAGGAATCTGCCCTAGATTCCGATGTGAAAGATAAAATCTGGCTGGATCGGGTGTTGTGAGTGTCCCAGAATTCTGATGTGTTACATTTTCCTCTTGCCAAATAGTTTTTGTATAGTTTGACTCATACTGGAAGTCTCAGGGGGAGAAGATTAAATCCCTTAGTAACTCTAAGGTTCATTTTATCTGTGGTTATGGGTCCTACGGGATTCACACAGTGAAGTTCATCTCCCTGAACGTTGTTTCCCTCTTTCCTTTAAAAAATAATTAAAACTGCCTAATTTGTAAGCTGGCAGAATTTAATAAAGTAATACAATTGACTACAGTAATTAGTCCAAATTGATTTCTTTAAAAAATACTCTTTAAAAAAAATGTTTATTTATTTTGAGAGAAAGTGCACACCCATATGTGAGTGTGGGAGGGGCAGAGAGAGAGGAGACAGGGAATCCCAAGCAGGCTCCACACTGTCAGCACACACCCCCACGTGGGGCTCAATCCCATGAACCATGAGATCATGACCTGAGCCCAAATCAAGAGTCGGAGGCTTAACTGACTGAGCCTCCCAGGTGCCCCCAATTAATTTTTTACACCCAATTTAAATGAAAATATTTAATTGAGAAGAGGCATACAGATTCGTGACATTTGAGAAAATGATCCTATGACTTCACACGGTGTGCAGAAAGATCATATATATTCTTCCAAATTTCTGAAGAATTTGTTTTGTGAAATGCTAATAAATTTTACTAAGGAAATCATTTTTAAAAACTAGGAGGAGGACTTATCATATTGACATTGTGACAACCTTTCCCCAGGCTCTTCTACACCCTGACACTGAAAGATTACTTTTCCTTGGGCTCAGGGTGAGTCTTCTTTTCTTACTCTGTGCTCTCCTGTTGGCATATCTGGTCCCCTTAGCTTTTGCCATCCTGCAAAGCACATCAGTGGCTTTCATTTCTGTGTTTTCAGCCTCATACATCTTTTAAATTTCTTTCCAACCTGATTTTCCACTACCTACTGGACATTTTAAAATACATACCTAGCTTAATTCATGGTGTTTAATAGTTGCTAGATGAAGATATTAAATGAATAATTTCTGTGCCACAGGCATCACAATTTAGCAGAGGCAAAAGTCAACTCATTGTCTTTCAGATATCTTTGAGGTACTTTTGGAAACTTTTCCCCCTCTATTTTCTACCTTAGGTAATAGTATCCATTGTTCATGGGTTTGCGAAGCTAGAAATCTGAGAATCACTCCTGACTCCCAGTACTCAACAGTAAACGTGTCACTAAGTCCTGTCATTTTCCTTTCCTAAATTACCTCTCAAATAGTCTCTTCTTAGCCATCCTCACTGCCTCTGCCATATCTCAGGAAGGCCCCATTTCTCACCTAGATGGTAGTAATAGTCTCTTGATTTGTTCTGTTTCCTCCTCTCAAATTGATTTGCCAAGTTGCCACGGTGTTCTACAACAGAGATTCAATCTTGACATCACCTTGCCTAAATATTCTCAATTTGGCATATGAAACCCACTACAAATATAGTCCTGAAAGATGCTTTAAAGATATCTAGGAGACAATGAGTTATTTTTCTAACCTCATTTCCTGTCTCTCTCTTCTGTTCGACCCATGTTTTAGTCCAGTGCTTCTCAAGTGAAACCCCTAAGAGCCAAGGGGCCTGAAACCACAGGGTTTGATGATGATAGGCTGATGATAAGAGTTACAGCTTGAAACAGACTTCTGAAATCGGGATGTATTTGTTTCATATAAAGAATGCATGAACTTTTTGTATTCTTCACAAATATATTCATGTTTATTTTCATGCTTATTTTTTTATTTATGTAAATAATCTCTACACCCAATGTGGGACTTGACTTCACAACCCCGAGATCAAGAGTCTCATGCTCTTCTGACTCAGCCAGCTAGGTGCCCTTTTTTTCATTTTTAAAATGTCTAAAATCTCTATTCAATGCTGTATGTCAGTCACATTTCAACAAAACTGGGGAAAATGTCTAAAATTACTATTAACTAAAATTGACATGAAGTTGAATAAACTCAGAGAAGCCCCAGGCAGCTGGGACACGCTCGTCTTGTGGGTTTCCATAGCCACTAGCATACTGCTGCACAGGCCCAGGGATTTGTCCCACGATGAGAGGCAGAGGACTCTCTACTGCTCCCCCCATATGCCACGTCCTTTAATAACTGTGCATCCATTCATCCTACACCTCTACTTCTATCTCTACCTCAATCTGTAGTGCCTTTCTTCATCTTCATTACCTGGTAAACGCCTATTTATTTTTCAAGACCCAACTCAAATATCACCTTCTCTGGAAAGCCATCCAGGCACCCAACAGAATGAGTCACTCTTTTCTCTGTTTTTCCATTATAGCAAGTATGACTTGTTTATATGGATTCCCCCCACCACCACTGGATTTCAGGGTAGGGATAGTATCTCATTCCTTTATATCTCTATTGTTTAGCATGGCAACATAAAATATACGTTGAATTATTTGATTATTCTTGAGAACAAATCTAGAAAAAGCTATCTAACAAAAGACTATCAGGCTGATCTAACAAAAGTGTCTTTGCATTCTTCCAAAAAATTTCCTTTTCTTAAAAAAAAAATTCATAATCCTTTGCAGTCAAATTTAAGGAAGTAAAGATCATAACCTTGTGATTTGGATGAGACATCAAGCCTTTTTGTCATGTTTTCTTTAGAGATACCCTAAGGGGATGACCATTGGAGGAATGAGTCATAACTCATGATACCCAGAAAGTTAGAAATTAAGTGGAAAATGTTTAGTAATTTCTTCATTTTACAAGTTTAAATTACAAATGATTGACTGAATATCTGTTCTTTCATGGGAGTGCTCAGAAATGAAGCATTCTTATGGTGACTAGTGAACACGGATATGCTCTCCAGGAGATGCTGAATTAAATTTGCCTAAAATGTGAAGATATTTAAAAATTAGTTTCAGGGGTGCCTGGGTGGCTCAGTCAGTTAAGCGTCCAACTTCGGCTCAGGTCATGATCTCGCGGTCCGTGAGTTTGAGCCCCGCATTGGGCTCTGTGCTGACAGCTCAGAGCCTGGAGCCTGTTTCAGATTCTGTGTCTCCCTCTCTCTCTGGCCCTCCCCCGTTCATGTTCTGTCTCTCTCTGTCTCAAAAATAAAAAAATAAACAACAAAAAATTAGTTTCAGTCTTACTAGTTGAGTAAAAATGTAATGAGCCAAGAATTTGTAGCTGAAAATACTTCTCTGATTATTTAAGTTCATTTTGATAACTTTCAGATTGGATTTACCGAAGGGTAATCTGACAAATTAGATACAAGGTGGCTCTTTGCTAATTGTTATTTTAGTGAATGACCCTCCCACCCCTTTTTAAGAATTTTTTAAAAAGAGCTCAGAAACTAGGGGTTGAAGACCCTGAATAGGAGTCATTATTTTTTTTTTCCTGCATCAGTGTGCCTGGGAGGGAGAGAGGGTGGGAGGGAAGGAAGGGGTCCTTGTTTGAACCTGAAACTGCTGGGATTCCAACCAAATCAAGTAGCCTCCAACTGATAGTCTGAGAAGCGCTTAGTAGACATCTCAGGCACATGTTCAAAACGCACTCCTATTTTCTCCCCACCGAGCTGCTCGTCCTGCAGTCTGCTTCACCTCAGTTGATGGCAATTCCATCTTTATGGCTGTGCAGGCAAAACCCAAGAGTTGTCCTTGACTCCTTTGCTTTCATCTCTCATCCTTTTGGATATATTTTTAACATTGCAGCCAGAGGGATACACCTTTAAAACATATGACAAAACATGCCAGTCGTCTGCTTGAAACCCTCCAATGGCTCCCATTTCACGCTACGTGAAAGCCAAAGTCCTCACAGTGGCCTACAGTTGTGGTCCAGCATAACCCAGCCCCTGCGACTGGCCTCATTTCCCACCAGTCCTCTCTGTGGTTCACACTGCTGCAGACACACTGGCCTTCTTGGGGTTACCCAAACATACCAGGCACACGTCTGCTTTACGTTGACTGTTCCTTCTGCTGGAATACTTAAAGTAGGTATCTTTCAAGTTTGTCGCGAAAATGTTAACTTCTCAATGAGGTCTATCTCCACGCTATCTGAAATGGCATCTTCTCAACATTCCTCACTGTCTCTCTGATTTATTTTTTTCCCCACAGCATCTAACACCTTGTAACACACTCTATAATGTACTAATTATGGTCATTGACTGCTTTTGTCCACTCAAATGTAAACTTACAAGGGCAGAATTTTTTTTTTTTTTGTCTTTTTTACTGCAGCATCCCCAATGCCTGAATTTCTGCCTGGCATATAGAAGATACACCACATATGGGGCACCTGGGTAGCTCAGTCGGTTAAGCGTCCAACTCTCTCCCTTGTTTTAAAAATAGGATTGAGGATATTTTCATTTTTTTTAATTATTTTATTTATTTTATTTTATTTTTTTGAGATAGAGAACACATGAGCAGGGGAGAGGGGCAGAGGAAGAGAGAGAGAGACAGAGAGAGAGAGAATCTCCATGCACAGCATGGAGCTGGACAGAGGTACTCAATCCCACGACCTGACCCTGGGACCATGACCTGAGCCAAAATCAAGAGTTGGAAGCTCAATTGACTGAGTGTCCAACTCTTGATTTCAGCTCAAGTCATGATCTCACAGTTGTGAGTGAGATCAAGTTCTGTGTAGGCTGTGTGCTGGGCAGGGAGTCTGCTTAGGATTCTCTCTCTCCCTGGGTGCCTGGGTGGCTCTGTGGGTTGCACGTCTGAGTCTTGGTTTCAGCTCAGGTCATGAAATCATGGCTTCATGGGTTTGAGCCCCACATCAGGCTCCACACTGACAGTTCAGAGCCTGCTTGGGATTCTCTCTCTCTCCCTCTCTCTCTCTGCCCCTCCCCCACTCATGCTGTCTCTGTCCCTCTTAAAATAAATACATAAACTTTAAAACAAAAAAGGTTCTTTCCTTGTCTCTGTCCCTCCCTACTCATGTATGTGTGCCCGTGCATTCTGTTTCTCTGAAAAATAAATTTTAAAAATATATAAATAAATAAATAAGAAGATATACCATATAATATTCAATAAATTATTTGGAACAGCTACTTTGGAGAATAATTTGAAAGTATCTATTAAAGCTGAGAATGTACATAGCCTATCATCTAGCAATTCTACTCCTGGATATTTACCCTAGAGGAACTCTTACATACGTGAATGAGGAAATGGTACATCGATGTTTACTTCAGAATTTCGGTGTAATGGCCAAAGATAGAAATAACCTAAATGTCCTTTAGGTGGGAAATGGATACTGTTTTTATTTAGTCAATAAATTACCACAAAGCTGCTAAAATAAACAAACTTGCATGGACATAGCTTGGAACCAAAATGGTGAGGTAAACGTTGCAGACTACATACAGAGCAATGCCATCTTTGGGAACAAAAACACACAGGAGTGATTTCTATTTATTACGGGTATGTGTATGTGAGAAAATAACTATGGCGGTGATTTATACCAATTCGTGACAGAAGGTTACACTTGGGGAGGGATGGTTAACTATAATGTTTTATTTCTTGTAAAATAGAAAGACTGGAAATAAATCAAATGACCTGTAAAATTTGTTGAATTTGGGGGCCGTGAGTATTTTTATTATTTGTTGTGCTTTTCTGTATTTGCAGTTTTCTTAAAATTAAAAAATCTTCTAGACTGTAAGATCTTTAAGAGCAGGAACTATGTTTTGTTCATATTCCTATCCATAGGACCTAATATTCTTATTAGAATGTACAAGATTGTTGGGGCGCCTGGGTGGCTCAGTCAGTCAAGCGTCTGACCTCAGCTCCGGTCATGATCTCGTGGTCTGTGAGTTCAAGCCCCACATCAGGCTCTGTGCTGACAGCTCAGAGTCTGGAGCCTGCTTCAGATTCTGTGTCTCCCTCTCTCTCTGTCCCTCCCCCACTCATGCTCTGTCTCTCTCTCAATAATAAACATTAAATTTTTTTTAATGTTTATTTATTTTTGAGACAGAGAGAGACAGAGCATGAACAGGGGAGGGCCAGAGAGAAAGGGAGACACAGAATCTGAAACAGGCTCCAGGCTCTGAGCTGTCAGCACAGGGCCCGACGCGGGGCTCGAACTCACGGACCGTGAGATCATGACCTGAGCCGAAGTCAGACGCTTAACTGACCAAGCCACCCAGGCGCCCCTCAATAATAAACATTTTAAAAAAATTAGAAAAAAGAATATAGAAGATTGTTGAATATATGTGTTGATAAGTAAACATTTTAATTTTAAAAGAAGAGAAGGAATTAAGGGGGAAAGATGAGTATATAAAGATATTAAGAGAAAGGTGAAAAATATTTGGGGTTGACATATGTGTGACTTAACACTCATGCTACCTGAGAACTTCACCTGGACTCTGATACCTTGAAACAGGATTTTGGAGACAGTAAGAAGATAAAGATGTGAAAAAGCTCTCTTTTATCCATCAGATGCCAAGAAAACTGTAGGTATTCATTAGTTACTGTGGTAATGTTTCCCAATTCCCAACAGATATTAACCTGTGGGATTCAGGAACAACACAAAAATGAAATTCCTGAAATCATGTTATTTTGTATTTTTCCTAACACTTTATGTACATGTTTTTGAAATATAATGAGTAACCATAATAATGAACAATGAATCATTTTCCTGTGATAGGGTTATACTAAAAGTTCCAGAGCTTTCTTTCCGTTTAAAAAAAATATAATAATAGGGGCGCCTGGGTGGTTCAGTCCGTTGAGCGTCTGACTTTGGCTCAGGTCATGATCTTGCAGTTCGTGATTTTGAGCCCTGTGTCAGGTCCTGTGCTAACAGCTCAGAGCCTGGAGCCTATTTCAGATTCGGTGTCTCCCTCTCTCTCTCTGACCCTCCCCGATTCATGCTCTGTCTCTCTCTGTCTCAAAAATAAATAAACGTTAAAAAATAAAAATAAAAACAGTGGAGTCTTGATTTCGGCTTAGGTCATGATCTCATGGTTTGTGGGTTCGAGCCCTGAGACAGACTCTATGCTGATGGTGTGGATCCTGCTTGGGGTTCTCTGTCTCCTTTGCTCTCTGCCCCTCCCCTGCTCGCTCTCTCTCTCTCTCTCTCTCTCTCTCAAAACTAAGCATTAAAAAAAAAAAGATAATAAAAGCATGGTGTAAGGTTTATTATTATTAATAATATTGGACAAGATTGGGTATTTTAATTACATGCAGCAATGATCACTACTTATTACAGACATTTCATTAAAGAAGTCATTAAAAAAAGAAAGCATTAATGCAAAATAAATTCTAAATAAATATCATTGTTTTTAAATTTTTTTAATGTTTATTTTTGAGAGAGAGAGAGACAGAGAGAGAGAGAGAAAGACAGAGTGCGAGTAGGGGAGGGGCAGAGAAAGAGGGAGACACAGAATCCGAGGCAGGCTCCAGGCTCTGAGCTGTCAGCACAGAGCCCGACACGGGGCTCCAAATCACGAACTGCAAGATCATGACCTGAGCCGAAGTCAGATACTTAACGAAATGAGCCACCCAGGTGCCACTAAATAAAAAACCATTTTTAAAAATAAAAAATTAACACTTAAAAAGTTATTCTTCAAATGATAATTTAAAACACATAAAATATTGTCTTATCCAACAGATTTGATCTTTGTTTTGTGACAAATATTCCAGATAAGGAAAATTTTCTCTCATTCTGTGATGTTGGTTTAGTTTTTTTGTTTTGTGTGTGTGTGTGTGTGTGTGTGTGTGTGTGTGTGTGTGTGTGTGTTTACAGAGGGAGGGGTGGGGAGGAGAAGAGGGGCAGAGAGAGAGAGAATCTTACGCAGGCTCCACATTCAGCACGGAGCCGAAGTGGGGCTCTATCCCACGACACTGGGATCATGACCTAAGCCGAAATCAAGAATCCAATACTCAACCCGACTGAGGCGCCCAGGCACCCCAATGTTGGTTTAGTTTTATGAAGCGCTTCCAAAAGCATTACCCAGTTGGGTATTAGGGCATACGTTGCTTTATATAAACTCATTTACTTTTTCAGCAGTGAAAATATTTTGTCTGTTTTACAAAGAACTATATCTTTTAGTACATATTCTAACACAAATTGCAGCAAACATGATTGGACTATATTCGAATAATGTAATATTTGGATCTCCTAGCAAGATCAACCACATATATGAAAAAAAAAAAGAAAGAAAAAGAAATATGTTGACATTACCAACTTAGGGAGTTATTTTTCTTACAAAACTTGGTATTTCTTGAAATACCATCCATAGGATTAGCACAATGTATTCTATGTATATAAACATATTAATGTTTATTTTATTTGCAACAAGTACTCACCAGTAAGGCCAGGAACACACGCTTATAACATGACAACGATAACAAGCAAGATGGATTAGATCTTAACTGCTGCCGTCTAACGTGCTCTTGTCATGCTTTCCAGAAATGTTGACCTTCATCTTTGACTGTACACGTCAGCATTTCCTGTCTTCCTTTTTTTTTTAATTAAAAAAAAAAATTTTTTTTAACATTTATTTATTTTTGAGATAGAGACAGAGCACGAAAGGGGGAGAGTCAGAGAGAGGGAGACACAGAATCTGAAACAGGCTCCAGGTTCTGAGCTGTCAGCACAGAGCCCGACGCGGGGCTTGAACTCACTGACCGCGAGATCATGACCTGAGCCAAAGTCGGCCACTTAACCGACTGAGCCACCCAGGCGCCCCTCCTGTCTTCCTTTTGATTTGATGTCAGTACATTCCTTTGAGTCAATAATATTATTATGTTGATTGTTGAGGTTTAATTTTCCCCTCTACATTGTTTTGGCCCCTTTGTCAAAAATCAAATGACCGTACACAGAGAAAAACAGTACAGCATAGGGAAAATAGTCAATAATATTGTAATAACATTGTCTGCTGACAGATGGTGACTACACTTATCATGGTGAGCACTGAGTAATGAATAGAATTGTAGAATTGTTACGGTGTTATGGTGTAGAATTGTATGGCGAAACTAATAACAACATTGTGTGTCAACTGTACCTCAACAATAAAAAAAACGGGAGACATAACCGAGTACAAAATAAGTGAAATACTAATTTCACATTAAAAAAGCAAAAGAGAAAAGGGGAGAAAAATAAATTTATCATATATATGTGTGGATCTATTTCTGGATTCTTTCATCTGTTCCACTGTCTATGTATATTCTATATGTCCATAGACTCTATATGTCTCTTTTTATGAATACCAAACTGTCTTGCTTATATAGCTTTATAATAAATCTTAAAATCAGGTGAGGCAAGTTCTCCAGTTTTGTCCTTATTTTTAAAAGTTGCTGTGGTTAGGGGCACCTGGGTGGCTCAGTCGGTTAAGCATGTGACTCTTGATTTTGGCTCACGACATGATCCCACAGTTTGTGAGATTGAGCCCCGTATGGGGCTCCACACTGACAGAGTGGGACCTGCTTAAGATCCTTGCTCTCTCCCTCTCTCTCTGCCCCTCCCCCGGCTTGTGTGTGTGCGCACGCGCTCTCTCTCTCAAAATAAATAAACAAACATTTTTTAAAAATTGCTGTGGTTATTCTTTGCTCTTTGTGTTTACATGTTAATTTTAGAATCAGCTTGTCAATGTCTACAAAACAGCTTTTTGGAATTTTGATTGGGATTGGGTTGAAACTATAAATGAATTTGGTGAGAATTATATTAATAATATTGAGTCTTGCAATCCATGAACGTGGTTGATCATTTCATTAATTTAGATCTTCCAAAAATATAAAAACAGATCAATAGTTACAGGCACATAAAATATGACAGGCAAAGTATTATGTGCTTTATATGTATACTATTAATTAAAATTTATCATTCCTTTCATTTGACAGATTATACATAGAAGGAAATGGGGAGGTGGAGAGACTCCGTAATTCCCCACAGTCAGTCAGTAAATGGTATAAAAGGGAATGTGGGCCCCCATTTGTATGACTCAACTTTCTTCAGTTTACTTAACTCAGCTCCAACTAGGGTTAAGTGAGGGTCATCATTTATGCCTGTGAACCTCTCCAAAGTTGAGATTGTTCCTGAACAATCAGGCATTTCAAACTCCCACTGTTATGAAGACTTCACTGTTATGGTAAGGAGATAGTGTTAAATCATGTGAAGGCATACAAGACATTAGAGATTAAATTATATTTTCCAAATTGCACTTGAGAATCAAGTGTGCCAATTGGGCACTTTTGAATATGTATCTTGTTCACAGCACCTGGGATTCAGGTTTATGAGCAGCATAAAATTCTTGTACTCCATTGCAAGAAAAGATATTTCTGTTTATAAATTATCGATGCAAACTCGTTTAGGATTTGAAGAAAGGTTTATAAAATGTATTAAAAGATCTGACAACTCTTGATATAATTTGGGGTAATTATCTGTTATGGATATTCAGTGACTTTTACAAATTTATCCATGGCAAAAAAAGAAAAAAAAATCAAACCTGATGCGGTTGTATTTAAAATTAATCAAAGTTCCTGATCTCTTTCTGACAAGTAAACTTAGGTTTAATTTTTAAAAAGAATTCGTGAAGAAAGAGGTTATAGTGGAAGATCTACTTTTAAAGAAAAAAAGATTGGATGACACTTTATAAACATGGTAAGGCAGACTTTATTTAGGACCAGCCTGATAGTTACAGGGACCCCTGCAATGGGATTTTACAGTGGCGAAAGAGAGATGAGGCTGAACTGGTAATACAGCATGGGCAAGTGGGAATTGATAGCCCAGGAGCAGGACAGGGGTCAGTGAATGGAAAATTACCAAGAGAAAACAAGATCAGGGGAGTTTTGGCTAAACCCACCTAACAGGACTCTCGCTGAAAACGGCCAGGGTGACCAGACTTCATGGGGGCTGATGGAGGGTGAGGAACACAATTACATACTGAAGATGATCAGATATTGGGGGCGGGGGTGTTGGTTAAACTGACTTAGCAAGGTTCTTGCTAAAACTGGATTTTACAAAAAAATGTAATCCTAGGCACAGCTGAGCTTAGGAGGTTTAGCAGTCTGGCTAATGTTTGGCCACACAATCTTCATCACTACCTCAAGTATGTCCAGAGTCCAGCTTTTATTTCTTCTAAGAGCTTTCCAGGGCTCTTTCTGTCCCCAGCACCCAGCCTAGTGGAGTCTAATTAATTGCTTACAAGCAATTCTGCAAAGCTGGAAGGCCTAGAGAGGGTAAAAGGCTCAGGCTTGAAAAGTCTTACAAATTTCACGATTTCCCCCGTTTGCAGTCCTCAGAATGGACGGCTGCTGGAGAGCACTGAGCACTCACCCGCAGCCAGGCCCTTTACACCCATCCTCAGGTCTACCCCCGCCCCACAAGCGTGTGAGAGCCTTCGGCCAGGAGGGGAGGCCCCTTTGCGGTCGGAAGCCCGGAGCCCACGCACTTTTTTGCACCTACCTCGCCGAAGCCCCTGAGCACTGGAGAAAAACGAGTAGGGCTATGCGGGTTGTTTACAGGAACCGGGAGGGGCGTGAAAGGGTGCCCGAGACCCGGACCGCGCCGGGCTCGTTCGGAGGCCTCCTTCGCACCACCTGGCCCGCTGAAAGACTACCCAGAAAGGGCGTGGAAAGGAGTGGGACAAAGGGGAGGAGGGTCACGAGTCAAAGCGGCGGCGGGGAGGATGCCACCGCCGGCGACTCACGGCCTCCGGGCTCCAGTTGGACCGGGTTAAGCAGAGCTTCGGAGGCTTCTAGAGCGGCGCGCGAACCTGCCGCTCCCCCTGCAGCGAAGAAGACCTGACACCCCCCTGCCTGACCCGCTGGCAGCGCCACCCCCCCCTCCTCCCCAGGTGAGTCGAGCCCGGCACCGCCCGGAGGCATCAGGTGTCGTGGGAACGGCGCCCACGGAGTGCAGGGAGGGACCGCGATGTTGGGAGCCGTCGGTGACACACTGCGAGAGGGTCAGGACCCCCGGACGTCGGCGCCATGGAAGGGACGAAGGTGGGAGCGGGGTGCGAGCTGCAGCGGTTCCGCACAGCGCCCGCTCGGCAGCCTGCCCAAGGTCAGTGGGGTAGGTCGGGGGCCCCTGGCTGGGGTCAGCCCGCACCCCAGCTGCGCGGGCGGGAGGCTCTGCCGCGCAACCCCCGTCCAGGCCTTCGCCCACCCGGAAGCCTGAGGCAGGGACCCTGAGAGCTGAAGCCACCTGCGGCCAGAGTCTTGCCCTGGAAGAGCTGGGGAGGGGTTTGCCGTCTGGGGGGCGGCCGGGGGCTCAGAGATGGTCCAGAAGTTGCGCAGCCAGCGTCTCGTGACTCGAGTGGCCTTTACTAGCGGCGTGGGGGGCGGATGGAAATGGGGGTGCTCAGCCGGGACCCCTGCGCGGGGCGAAAGCGGACTCCAGCCAAGCTGGGCCGTCCGAAGTTGCTGGTGGCGCGGAGGCCAGGGAGGAGGGCGGGCTGCGGCTGCACCTCCCAGCGCAAGGTCAGCGGGGACGCTACTGCGGGGGTGGCAGGGGTGAAGAGAGGAGTTTTGAGTCTGATTGAGTGAGACAGCGCTTCTGAAGAAATGACGTTGCGTTCCTTTGTCAATTGAGGTTTTTACTATTCACACATATTCCCTGGTTTTCTCTCATTTTCTGCAGCTGAATCCAGTTAAGCGTCTCATCTCCGTGAATAAACAGCCTCTGTGTGTCAGTTTGTAGATTGTAAGAGCGCGTCTGATACCGCAGATAGGCTCTCTCCTGCCGGGCGTCTCCACCTACACCGCATCCTGCGCGGCGCCCCCCGGGTGGCTGTGAAGGGTGGTTGGCGGGCACTCCTTCGGCGCCTCGGGGTCCGGACACCTGGCAGTTTTTTAAAGTGCACCCCAGAAAGAGCTTGTGTGACTTTGGGAAAGCCAACGTTTGCAGCAAGTGTAGCGGCCAGTCCTTGTGAATGAAATTCCTTGCTTCTGGGACAGCTTGGTGCCATAAATTGATTGCCGTTGTCTCATTTTCTCTTTGTTCCTGTGGGTTGCTGTTACACGGCGTGTGTCTACTTTAAAGTTTACTTTTCCCTGTATCAAAATAGAAAGGGCTTAGTGTGTCCTCAAGTCTGTAATTTACCAACATGCACTATTATTACCTGCTTCATTACTAATGGTTAGTCACGTGAGAGTTGTGATGAACATAAAATTATGTTCCTTTTAAGTCCCATTGATAAAGTCTCTAACTGCTGGTTTTTGAAGAAGGAAATAAAATGTTCTTGAATGAAAATCTTAAGGGATTAATAGCTTTTTTTCTCTCCCCTACGTCTTTACCTGAGAGTTTCCGTACTCATACTTTGACAGGCATTTTAAGACGTAAGAACCATACTTGAATGAGTTCGATCATAATTATTGCATTGTGAAGGTATTGCATATGCTGTTTGTTTGTTTTGTTTTTTTTTTTTTTTATTTTTTTATTTTTGGGACAGAGAGAGACAGAGCATGAACGGGGGAGGGGCAGAGAGAGAGGGAGACACAGAATCGGAAACAGGCTCCAGGCTCTGAGCCATCAGCCCAGAGCCTGACGCGGGGCTCGAACTCACGGACCGCAAGATCGTGACCTGGCTGAAGTCGGACGCTTAACCGACTGCGCCACCCAGGCGCCCCTGCATATGCTGTTTTTATGCCATTGTAAATAGGCTTTATGCTTTACTGACTCATCAGTCTTCTTGTTAATCTTTTTATTAATCAAGATTTTAAAAAGCTTCCCTGTGGCTAGTTTTTATAGCCAATATCTATTATTTGGAGCTGTTGGGTTTGCTAAGAATGTTTGAATCAGAATCAACTGTGGGATTCTATATTTGGAAAGCAGTGTAATACCTAAACAGTGACTTGTTAGAGGTTGTATTACTATAGTTTGGTTTAATCCCTCCCCCACCTTGATCTCTGAGCAGAAGTCACTGTAACAGCATCACACAGAGCCAGCCTTTCTCTTCTACATGGAAGAACTCTACTTTGCCAGGTGGTTGGGGGTATTTTATTTTGAACAGGTTTCCATAATATTAATATTGGTCGGAGTGAAAATCCAAAATAAGCCCCTGCTTCTGGAGTGATGTCTTTGTCATTTTGGATTGGAAATGCTGACTACAAAGACAGTAAAATTAGCCCCATCTAGTTTCAAAGAGATAAAAGAGATAATAGATACGAGGTACTTTGAAAAGTAAAATGTGCTACATATATATAAGGCCCTCAATAAAAGTCAAATGCAAGTGATATGGCTGATTGCGATTTGGACTTAAATTAAGCTCCTGCATTCCCCTTCGTAGAACAGGTAAGTTTCCTGAGCCTCCATTGCCCCTTAAGAATCTTGTTGCCTGTTCAGGAAGCTGACCTGGCTGTTTGGGCCATAGGGAGAGTGAGGCTGCTTGCTCAGTGTTGGAACCACTGCTAGGGCTTTATTTGCAGTTGTATTTAATCAGAATACATGATGGTAGGTATTGTTATTACTATTTCGCAGAAGAGAAAACTGAGGCTCAGAGAGGCTGAGTGACTTATCTAAGGTCACAGAGGTGTCAAGTCGTAGAACCGATTTTAGACACCAAACACGGTTTTAGTTCTCTGCACCACATCTTGCTACCTTTAACTCCGGTTTTAAACTTATTTTGATAATATGGTGAAACGTTAAGTATCACTGCACAGGGGTGCCTGGGTGGCTCAGTTGATTGAGCGTCTGACTTCGGCTCAGGTCATCATCTCGCGCTTCACGAGTTCAAGCCCCACGTCAGGCTCTATCCTGACAGCTCAGAGCCTGGAGCCTGCTTCAGATTCTCCATCTCCCTCTCTGCGGGCACTTCACCTCTCACACTGTCTCTTTCTCTCTCTCTCTCTCTCTCAAAAATAAGCATTAAAAAAAATTTTTTTTTTAAGTATCACTGCAGGAAAAATGGCCATATCTTCATATATAACAAAATTTTGCCTGTTATTTCAGGGTCCACCTACCTTCTAAAACCATTACATAGGCTTGCAGGTCACCCTGTTCTAACTACCTCTGTCACGGAATGAGGCAGAAAGTGTATACGTACATATATACATGTACATACAATCATTTACTAATAGGAGTAGCCCTTGAGGGCAGTAACTTTCAACCAGGTGAAAATTTACTTAGTAATTGAAACAAAATTCTAATTGATTCTGTAAATATCTAAAGTGCCCTTTAGAACAATGGTGCTTATTTGAAACCAGATCTTTTGTTTGGGCTTCTTCAACTATCCTGTGATAGCAAAGAATATAAATTTATACCTTTACTTATAGAACGTAAATAGTTTTTTTTTCCTCTCCCTAGAGATGGCAAATCCCGAGGTTGTAATCAGTAGCTGCAGCTCTCAAGAAGAGGAAAATCGCTGCACTTTTAACCAGCATACATCGCCCTCTGAGGAGCTTCTGTTAGAAGACCAGATGAGGCGAAAACTCAAATTTTTTTTCATGAATCCTTGTGAGAAGTTCTGGGCTCGTGGTAGAAAACCATGGAAGCTTGGCATACAAATTCTAAAAATTGCGATGGTGACTATACAGGTAAGCGTCTCAAATCATGAGTTTAGTGAAGGCCTCTTTTAGTAACAAAAAGGAGCATGGACAGTGGTTTTTCATAACTTTGAACTGTATGTATAATGGAGAACAATAAATTAGGAAACATACAATCTTAAACCCTTCTCCCTTCAATATTTGTGAAAGAAGACTTTGGGTTTTTTTTTTCCTTAATTATTTTCCTTCTCATCTTTCATTATATTACAATTTTGGTCACAAAATGGAATCAGTTTTTAGGAAAAGAAGATTTTAATATTTGGTTTCCAATAGAGAAGCTGGAGGTTTTTAAATCATCCATGAAAACTAGCTGTTGCCCAACCAGAGGATTCTTTACCCTCCTAGTTAGTTTCCTGGGAATTTCTCTCTTTTCAGAAATTTCAAAGGTTTCTGTTAAGGCAAGTATCTGGATTCTCACAGCCCTGTGATCATGGGAACCCTGTGATCATGGGAACCCCAACACTGAGCAATGTGGAAAAATGTGGAGTTAACTAAAAATGAGTGGCATACACAGTGAAATATGAGACTTCAATTTAGCAGAGTTTGAATCTCATTTCCTCGTCTTCTGTTGACATTTTTGGGGAAAACCATATCATGCAATTCTTTTTTTTTTTTTTTTTTAGACGTTTATTTATTTTTTTGAGACAGAGAGAGACAGAGCATGAATGGGGGAGGGTCAGAGAGAAAGGGAGACACAGAATCCGAAACAGGCTCCAGGCTCCGAGCTGTCGGCACAGAGCCTGACGCGGGGCTCGAACTCACAGACCGTGAGATCATGACCCAAGCCGAAGTCGGATGCTCAACCGACTGAGCCACCCAGGCGCCCCTGCAATTCTTTATATATACTGGTTATGATTTACTTTTGTGAAGATATATTTTCCTACTCGTAAGAGTAATGATCTCTCCTTAAAAGCAAAAGAGCAAAATTAAAAGCAGATATTAACAGGAAAAATAGATGTGATAGGTTTATTTTTATTAATACTTAACTTGGTGAAAAAATGCATATGTAAATAAATAACAAGTATTCAAGGAAAAAAAACTTTAAAGCCCTGAAATGACTAATCTTAACTGATTGTTGGGCACAAATGCTTAAGGTTAGGAGCTAAGGGGATTTCTACAATCATACGAAGTTGGTAGAATTTTTGCCTAAATTTCTCACACTTGTGTTATGTAAATGAAACTAACATTTGAGTGACTACTCTCTCCCAGGACATTATTTCATTTAATTATAATAACACTCCTATTGGATAAAAACTAGCATCCTTCATTTTACCGAAGAGGAAACTGATGTTTATAGAGTTTTTAAAAAGCCACATGACTAGTCAGTGGCAGAATCAAGAGCTTAGAGGCAGGTGCTTGCTCTCTCTAATATGTCACCATCAAAATGGGTGTTCAATTCTCCATATAATATTTGGCAAGTTGGAATTGAAATTCTTCCAGGTGATAATACAGTGCATCACAATAGTGAAAATTTTTATCTGTGTCGTTTCTGATAAGTAGAGGGAAAAGCCTGTGTCAGATGAACATGAATATCTTCTACTTAGTATGATTGTTACCACTTGAGTCTTTGCTATATTGGGGGCTAAGCATCATCATGTTCAATTCTTAAGTCAGAGGTAAGTAGTGGTATCCCTATGTCACGGATGAGAATATTGAGGCTTCCTGAAGTAAAATTGTCATAGTCAGGAAACTAGAAGAGGAGAGCTGAGATTCAACTCAGGTTTTATTCTAAGACTTGTGTTCTTAATTACTCCTAAATCTTTTAGGGAGCTCATCTAACCATCCTCTGTTTCCTAGGGTGCCCAAGAGGAAAATTGACCAATGGTTTAAGATGTTAAGCCTGTTAGTAATACACATATAAAAGGCATTTAGGGACGTTCTTAAAAGGAACTGAGAGTTTTTCTTAATTGTGATGTTTCCTCAATCCGTGCTGCAGCAACCAAGCAGAGGTGACGTAAAAACTTTGTGACTGAGCAAGTGTGACTTGGTGACAGATTCCCACTTTTCAGGGGAGAGAAGGTGGTCTTTCTGTTCACTTGGAGATTTTGTGTCTGCAGCAACAAAAGAAAGGTGTCTTTGATGACAGGCACCCTACTAAAATTTTCCCTTTCCCACTACCTGGCTTAGTCTCTGAATTACAATGGCTCTCTCTCTGCCATGGGTGCACTTTTGAGGGCAGGGACTGCTGTTTTCACATCGCATCCTCTGGACCCAGCTCAGTGCTCACGTGAGGGAGGTACTCATGTATTTGACTGCATTGGCAATTGGTCTTTAGGAATTCTCTGGAGGCTTTTCAGTCATCAGCTTCATTAGATGTAAAATCCCTAGAACATCAAGCTGTCATCTTATTGGGATTTAAATAGGATACTTGGCTTAAAGAGGCTCTTCAGAAACGCAAGTCCAGTTAGGTGGAGAGCACTGACATATGTGGGGTGTAGGACATACATCATGAGGAGAGGTGAAAAGAGAAAAGATTTGTGTGCTTTACTTTTCCCCAATAAGACCCTGGACTACTTTGTGTAACATGCCAGGGTGACTAGAGCTTGGATTTAGTCTGTTGGACTTGGGTTCAGATTTTGGCTACACCCTTGCTAGTGATGTGACTTGAACAACATTATTTAACTTCTTTCCCTTTATGTCCCCATCTATAAAATGGGTATATTAGGAACTGTACTGTGGGATTCGTATGAGGAAAGTTCCTGGTATGGCACATAGGTGCTCAATGTTGTTCCCTTTTTCCATATAAAATACACCCTGCATTGCTCTGGGATCCAGAGTGTATGTTAGAGTGTATGTTCTAAAGTTACAGTGTGTGTGTTTGTGTGTGTATGTGTATGTGTGTGTCACAGAGTGAGAACAAGTGAGAGTGAGCAAGAGAGAGGACGTGCAAGAGAGCAAGAGACTGAGATGGTTTTGGAGGGAAGAGAGACTTTGAGTACATAAAGTTTCAGCTATGACTGAAAGAGATTATGTTAATACCACAGCAATGCAGTTAAACAAGGATTTTAAGCATGAATAACTGAGTTTCATATAAAACTCTGGTGTCAATCCTTCATGAATATGTAAGGAAGGATATGTTATATTAATATTATTTAATTTAGAGGTCAGTCGAGAGGATATTTTTATTTTTGGTCTTATTGTCACAGTTTGGGTAATTAAATGGTGACAATTAACTGTAATAGCTTGATTGGAGGATTTAGACTTATTTAAGGTATTTCTTATATTGCATTGTACACCTTCTTCAAAACCTTCTTGATGTCCTGCATAAATCATTAAAAATCTTTAAAAATTTTTTTTTGTTTTTATTTTATTTTTGAAAGAGAGAGAGACAGAATGTGAGCGGGGGAGGGGGTAGAGGGAGGAAGACACAGAATCTGACACAGGCTCCAGGCTCTGAGCTGTCGGCACAGAGCCTGATGCGGGGCTCCAACTCACTGACTTGAGAGATTATGACCTGAGCTGAAGTTGGATGCTCAACTGACTGAACCACCCAGACGCTCGCCATTTAAAGATCTTTTACTTGCCCTGTAAGCCCCTGGACCATCTGCCTCCAGTTTTTCTGTTGACATTTTTTTCTTGGTGTTCCTTCGATTGGATTATGCTGGAACCCTCAATGTCCCCCACCAAAGTGCTAAGTTGTACTTCACCTTCTTTGTCTTTTCCCTGAGCTCTTCAAATGTCCTCACCCAAGTTATGCACATACTTCAGGGGTTTCCATCATTATTTCTTTCTTAAAGAAACTTTCCCATTTCTTTAGCCAGAGTGACCTAGCTTCTCTAAATTCCTAAACAAGGACTTCTCTGAAATCTTTTAGTGGTGGGGGCAACATCCTAAGTAAGATCATACATGAAAATGTGCAAAGCTACTTTCTTTCGTTTTATTTTTATTTAAAAACATTTTTTAATGTTTATTTTTAAGAGAGTGAGAGAGACAGAATGCAGGTGGGGGAGGGGCAGCGAGAGAAAGAGAGAGAGAGAGAGATGCAGAATCGGAAGCAAGCTCCAGGTTCTGAGCTGTCAGCACAGAGCCCAACATGGGGCTTGACCTCATAAACCGTGAGATCACAACCTGAGCCGAAGTTGGACATTTAACTGACTGAGCCACTCAGGCGCCCCTATTTTCTTTCATTTTAAAACTAGAAGCCCACCTTCTCTTTAAGGTCAAATTAATTAACAGCTACAGAAACTTTAATTTCTATTGAATACATTCAGGATTAATTAAACATTGAATCTGGAATAGATAAATTGGTCGTTATATGGAGACCTTTTATTTCATTGGTTTTTCACCCTCTTTTCCTTTTTTTTTTTTTTTCTTTGAAGCTGGTCTTTTTTGGGCTGAGTAACCAGATGGTTGTAGCTTTCAAGGAAGAGAACACTATAGCATTCAAACACCTCTTCTTAAAAGGATATGTGGACCGAATGGATGACACTTACGCAGTCTACACGCAAAGTGATGTGTATGATCAGATCATCTTTGCAGTAAACCAGGTAAATCGAGTATGTGTGTTCCTACTTGGGAGAAAGAACAGCCCGGGGAACTGTTAGCAATGTATATAATAGAAACTGACATTCCAGTGTAGAAGGGTGAACATTTCTGTGATGATAGGTATAAAACCATTTTTAAATTATTTTTAAAAATCTCACCATCAATCTTCTATGAAACTAAAAATTGAGGAAAGCTTATTGTTTAGTGACAGAGAGGCAGAAACTTTAAAGGCTTCATTAAAATAATCAGAGCTAGGGGCTGGCATGAGTGCTTCAAAGATTTAAAATTATTAACCGTGGCCCTGGTTGTAAGTACTCATTAAGTCTTCAGAGTTTATACTTTCAGGGGCTCTTAACCAATAATGAGAATATTAACTTTGCAGAGCATATATAGCAACTAAGATCTGAAGGTTCATTTAAAAATTAAGTAAGGCCTTAAAGTCATACATGACAATGATTTTATTGTAACATTGATTAACTGCCAAAAAAAGTAAATTATTAAGATGACATCATGGCTCCTCATTATCTAGAGACAATCTCTGTACCATGAGGTAGCAAACAGCCAGAATGAAATATGTATTTACGGCACCAAGGCTTTCTGTCAATGGCCAGAAATCTATAGTAATAGAAGGAGATTGAATAAGTTATTACACAGGATTCTGGGTCCGTGTGAAAAATTCCTCTGTCAAGGTAGAGGTGCAGAGGTTAAGTGAGGACAGACGCCCAGCCCTGATTAAAGCCCTACAGAGGCCACAGCCACTTGGGGGCCCCATCGGTCAGTCCCACAGGTCACCTACCTTCCAGCCATAGTCCCACACACCACATTCCTGCCCCAGAGTCTCTGACTCCAGCTCCAGGGCTGCCCTTTAGCTGGACACAGTCCTACCACTTATCTCTGACCACTCAGCTCTCGCACAGACTTCCACAAAGAGTCTTACGAGGACAGCAAGGCAGTCCGACCACAGCATATCCTATAATGATAGCAGGTCACCTGCAGCCCTGCACCTTGGATCTTTTATGTTTCAAGGTCTTACAAGGTTCAAGACTTACAAGTTTCTATGGTCCGGAGGTTCAGATCTTTAGGTAACTCCTGTGAGGATTGGCTCACAGACAGTGGGCACTCAGATGGGCCCGTACTTGTATGACTCGACTTCATGACCCCTGCTTGTTCTCCAGCTTTCCTTCTCATCACACCCCCACCTTGCAGGCACGCTGGTCTACTTGGGACCTTACTACACTCAATATCTTTTACCCTTCGTTTTCATTTAATGGACTTGTTTACCTTTTACACCTTCCCACCCCCAAAATAAAACTACCAATTTGGCTCAGAGTAGCTTTAGCAAGGTGTAATACGCTTATTTCCTCGAATAGAAAACAAAACCCTCAAAACTGACTATCTCTACGTCATACTGTTTGCCCCCTACATGTAGGACGTAATGCTACTTAACAGCATATGCAGCTTACTTTTATTACCGTGGATTTCTGGCTCCTTTTCCCAGTCCCATGGCTAATGGAGAGCTTGGTGCTGTAATTACATATCCTGTCCTAGCAGTTTACCATTTCACTGTGAAGAGATTAGCTCTCATAAATAAAGAGCAACTATTGCTCTTCTACTATAAAAGTGTTAGAATATTTTTTACCTTATCATGAATTTGACAAATATTTGAGCACCTACTCTATGCCTACTACTGTTTTAAGTGCTGGGGTTAGAGCAGTAGCCTTGATAAATTCCTTGCCCTGTGGAATTTACATTCTAACAAAGGAGGTAGATTTTTTTTTTTAATTAATGTTTGTTTACTTTTGAGAGAGAGAGAGAGAGCATGAGCAGAAAGGGACAGAGAGAGAGGGAGACCCAGAATCTGAAGCACACTCCGGGCCCTGCACTGTCAGCACGGAGCCCGATGCTGGGCTCAAACCCACGAACCGTGAGATGATGACCTGAGCTGAAGTTGGGCGCTTAACCGATTGAGCCACCCAGGTGCCCCAAAGGAGGTGGATTTTAATAAGTTTAACCCAAACCATTTGATTTCAGATAGTAATGAGTGCTATGGAGTAAAATTAAGTAGCACAAGAGGGTTAACAGTTTCTTCGAGGTGGTCAAAAAAGGCCTCTCTGAGGATTCGAAATCTGGGGAAGAAGATTCCAGGCTGAAGGAGTAGCAACAGCAAAGGCTCTTGAAGCCAGAATACATTTAGTATGTTTGAGGAAATACAAAGGAGGGGAGTGTGACTGGGCTAGATCTCTTAGGGCTTTACAGGCCCTGAAAAGGAGCTTTGGAATTTATTCTCAGACCGGAAGCCATGGGAGGGCTTTCAGTGGGGGAGCTTTGCTCTAATATTAGCAAAGGCTAATATCTGTTCCCTCAAGTATTTAGCATCTGTTTTGTATCAGATAGTGTTTTTGATACATGGATACTACAGTGAGCAAATAGACAAAGTTGAGGAAGTCATATTCTAATAGGGAGAGACAGGCAGTAAATAAGGATACTGTTAGGGAGAGACAGGCAGTAAATAAGGATACCATTTGTCAGTTGGTTATAAGTATACATAAGTGTGCTGTAAAAAAAAAAAAAAAAAAAAAAGGTAGCAGCAGCAGGCAGAGTGAATGGGTGGAGGTGGTCAGGAAAGGCCCCCTGATAAGTGACAGGTGGGCAGGACAGCCCAGAGTGTGGGGAGGCAGACTGCAGCCATCTCAGGGAGGAGCCCTCCAGGGAGAAGGGACAGCACGAACAGAGTCTGGAACAGGTTCGTGTTTTGGGTATCACTGTCCTAACGGCTTTACGTGCATTAATTCACTTATTCCTGTAACAATTCTGGGCATTCTTTTTTTTTTTTTTAAGTTTATTTATTTATTTTGACACGGAGAGAGTGAGCAATGGTCAGAGAGAGAGAGAGAGGAAGAGAGAGAATCCCAAGCAGGCTACACACTGTCGGCACAGAGCCCGACATGGGGCTCGATCCCATGACCCTGAGATCTTGACCTGAGCTAAAATCAAGAGTTGGATGTTCAACCGACTGAACCACCCAGGTGCCCCAGCAGTCCTGTGAGTTCTATATGGAGACTGGACTGTGGTGAGAGGCGGACAGGAAGCAGGAAGACCACAGCAGTAGGAAGAGATTCAGTTTGTCAGGGTGAGAGGTGAGGTGGTGTGGACAAGGCGATGAGAGGCAGTCAGATTTGGAAGATAATTTGAAAGTAATGCATGACTTTTTGATGGGCCGGAAGTGGAGTATGAGAAAAAGAGAGTGAAGAATCGGTTCTAAGTTTCGGCCTGTGAAGCTGATTGGCTTATGGAGTCACTGATTGAGAAGAGCATTTTTCATGGAAGGAGATGGTTTTTCCGTTTGCACGTTTGCATTTGAGATACCTCTTAGACACCAGAGGTGCCATGCAGGCAGATTGCTACCCATGTATGCGTTTGGGTGGAAAGGTCAGGAGACGTAAATTTGGAAGCTGTTGGCGTACAGATCTTGTTTCAATGTGGGGCTGGTTGAGATCTCTTACCGAGAGAATGTGGGTGAAGAAGTGGAGGACTGAATCCAAGGGTGCTCTGACAGCTAGAGGTTGGCAGGAACAGGATTCAGCAAAGGAGACTGAGACAGAGAGCCTGTGTCCCAGAAGTCTAGGGGAGAAGACATCCTGCGAAAGGGAAGGCACTCGGCTGCATCAAACGCTGTGGGAGGCTAAGTTAAATAAGAACAGAGAACCATGCCTCAGATCTGGTAAAATGCTGCTGGTGGTGGCCTGGACAAGGCCCAGCTCAGCATCTATCCCCCTAGGCCCAGATTACAAATGATCCTTTCACTGATTTTAGCATTTTCACATGCATTTTTATAGTAGAATTATTTATCTGTGTGTCCATCCCACTAAATCCAAGAGATGGCTACCATATCCCTATCTTCGTATCACTTCTTGTGCCAAACAGCATTGTTCATAGTAAGCCCTGAAACCCTTTTTTCTTCTACAGAAATGCATTCAGAGTTTGAGTTGATGGTTATTCCAAAGTACCATAAGATTCTCACTGGTAAAATTACATTTGTTTGTTTGTTTGTTAGTTTGTTTGTTTAGAGGACTCCCAGGATGGGGGAATATTGCTGTGAAAGTGACTAAACTATTCTTGCAAAGATAAAGATGAAACTATTTTTTTAAGTCTTGCAAGTTAGCTTGGAACAACTCTATCCCCCTTCCTATATTAAAGCAGCAAAGCGGAACTCTGATCTTACAAGAAGTAGTTCAAAGATAAAGTTTGTATTCACACTGAATGCACAGATCAGTTCCTGAACATAGTTCTTTAAAGAAGGAAAGAACCGCAGAGATGACGTGGGTTAAACCTTGAATTTTGTAGACAAGGAACCAGAGGCTCAGAAAGTTTGTGTCTTGCTCACAGTCACAGACATGAGACTTGAGCCCAAAACTTGAGTGCTTTTTCTGGCTGCTGTCCTGGTGCACATTAGCATGTCGCGTACTACGCATGTCAGTGTGAATGTGAATGTCTCCATCCAGAAAGCAGGTTGGGATCTGCCCATTTCAGAGACGGGCTGGGTAGGGAATCATGGCTTCATTTCTGCCTGGCTGGTGTTCCCATTTTCTGTTTCTCTTTTCTGTTCAAGTACTTGCAGCTGCGCAGTATCTCGGTGGGGAATCATGCATATGAGAACAAGGGTACCGAGCAGTCTGCTATGGCGATCTGTCAGCACTTCTACAAGCAAGGGAACATCTGTCCTGGAAATGATACCTTTGACATTGATCCAGAAATGGAGACTGGTAATGTTCTGCAAAAAACTAGAGCTTCTATTTTTTAACTCCTTGATTTATACTTAAAGTTAGCAATTTTGTCTCTGAAAATGTTGATTTGGTCTGTACTGTTAGGTCATAGTGAGAAACTACATAGGGAGTTATCATGTGTCAGGTACCGTCCCAAGCCCTTTACTGTAACTCATGATTTTTTTTTTTTAAAAAAGCAACAACAACAGACCAATAAGGCAAGGTGTATTATTATCCTCATTTTATAGAAGACTAAAGTATGGCTCAGAGAGTTAAGTGATATATTCCAGATGGAGCTAGGAAGAGGCAGTGCTGAAATCTGACCCAGGCTGTCTGTGCTCTTAGCCACTATACCCTTGACCTGTATATACCACTGCCTCTTATGCTGGATAAGCCAGTTAAATAGACTTATACTATCCTTAGAAGACGTTGTACTTGCAAATTTGCAATGTCTGTAAAACTCCCTCCCCTCAACTGCACTTCACTATTTAGTATCTTTGTGGGTCATTTCAAGGAGAAACCAGAACCAGAGTTTAGAATACAGTGGCTTATTCTTTTTTTTTTTTTCAACGTTTATTTATTTTTGAGACAGAGAGAGACAGAGCATGAACAGGGGAGGGGCAGAGAGAGAGGGAGACACAGAATCTGAAACAGGCTGCAGGCTCTGAGCGGTCAGCACAGAGCCCGATGCGGGGCTCGAACTCACGGGCCGTGAGATCATGACCTGAGCCGAAGTCGGACACCCAACCGACCAAGCCACCCAGGCGCCCCTACAGTGGCTTATTCTTATTAGCAAAGTTCTATTTACAGTCTGTACCTAAAACATTAAATTTTCAAGTGCTTTTAACAACAGCCACTGGGAGGTTTTTTGGAGAAGGATACTAAAGGATTACAGTACAGATTATTGAAAACTTCTAAAATGCTGTCTTCCCTTTTTTTCCTTAAGTTTATTTATTTATTTATTTATTTATTTATTTATTTATTTATTTATTTATTTTTGAGAAAGAGAAAGAGAGAGCAAGCAGGGGAGGGGCAGAGAGAGAGTAAGAGAGAATCCCAAGTAGGCTCCATACTGTCAGTGTGGAGCCCAATGTGTGGATCCCTGCCGATGTGGGGCTCAAACTCATGAACTGTGAGATCATGACCTGAGCCAAAATCAAGAGTCAGAGGTTTACATGACTGAGCCACCCAGGTGCCCCATGTCTTCCTTTTTTTTTTTTCCCCCCCTTAAGTATAGTCTAGTATAGAGGGGAAAATAGTATTTAAAAAAAATAGATCCTTTAAACTTAGACAATTTTGTCTTAAGTACTCCAAGTTCTTCAAACTTATGCTTAGGATACAAAAAAGGGAGAAGGGACTCAAAATTTAGGCTTCCAGATTCAGGAAGGAAGATAGCATTCTACAGAAGACTCATGAGACAGAATTCATGTCTTCTGCCCTCCACCCACTCCAGAAATGGTGCATCCACTCGTGTCTTGAAAAACAAATGATTCATTGTAACTAAGGGGTACTGACTTTTGGCTTTTAAATCTTAATTCAGAAGAATAGTAGAATCTGAATAATCTAGTCTTAAATGTATTATCCTTTCAAGATGCAGTTTTACTTATTTATTTTAGGCTATCTACAGAATGTTTTGTTCCTTTCTATGGCAGAATGTTTCTTTGTAGAGCCCGATGAACCTTTTCACATTGGAACACTGGAAGAAAATAAACTCAACTTAACACTGGACTTTCACAGGTGAGGGAGGCAGATGGGAGTATAACTTATATTTGTGTGTGCATGTTTTCACTGCACTAAAGGCTCCTCTGTTTCCTAGACTCCTAACAGTGGAGCTGCAGTTTAAACTGAAGGCCATTAATCTGCAGACCATTCGTCATCACGAGCTCCCTGACTGTTACGACTTTACTCTGACTGTAAGTGTGGGCTGGGCTGAATTTGGCCCCTGTCTGAAGGAAAACTGTTTGATTTAGTTACATGTTTCATCTGCTTGTATTGAAACATGATCAAATATATAGGATGTTTCCACTTGAGTGTGCACAGAAGAAGCATTGGTAGAGCTGGCTCTATTTTGTTGTGGTAATTTACTTGTTAATTATCTATCTTCTGTACCTCAGTGTAAGTTCTGTGAGGGGAGGGACCTTGCCTTGTTCAGTGCAGTGTCTCCAGTCCCAAGAACGGTGCCTGGCACAGGGTAGGTGTTCAAATACAAAAGGAGTAGAGACTTGTAGGTCCCGTGTAGTGGGCTCTTGGCAGTCTGTGGCTGTCTGCCTATGGCCATTGCCAAGGGTTCTTGCCGCCGAGTCTCCTCGCCATAGATGTGTGCACATTTTGCTTATTGGTCACAGTGCCTTCCTTGGGCTACCTCTGAATGCGCTGGTTTCTCCCCCTTCGGCCCGTCTCTGTTCTGTATATTCCAGTTGCAAATGGTGCTATTAATGCTCTCTGGAGAACATAAGATGCCTGCCAGGAGTGTTCATTTCCTCATGACGCTCAGGGTCAGTACCCCAGTGCTATCTGGGGCATATGCTGAACAGCATTTGATGCAGCTTGCCTTCACTCAATCCAGATTGCTATGACTTCAGCAATAGTTTGTACCAGAGCTGTGTCCATGATATTCAACAACTGGCTATGAGAAATCAAGTTTTTTAAAGAAATTTCAGAATGTAGTATCATTAGTCATTATGCATATCATTTAAAGGAAAAAGCGCAAATACTATGAGACTATTTTGAGTTAGGCTACAAATTTTGATCCTAATATTAATCAGGAGGTTATGAATTTTCAATATTACTTGATTTTTTTTTTAAATCGAGCTATTATTTATCCACAGCCTTGTCTCTTCTTTCTCCTCTCTCTTACCACCTCCTGCACCACTCTTTTTTTTTTGTTTTTACTTTTTTTAACATTTTATTTATTTTTGAGAGACAGAGAGAGACAGAATGCGAGGGAGGGGAGGGGCAGAGAGAGGGAGACACAGAATCCTACATAGGCTTCAGGCTCTGAGCTGTCAGCACAGAGCCTGATGCAGGGCTCGAACCTATGAACAGTGAGATCATGATCCGAACCAAAGTCAGACAGTTAACTGACTAAGCCACCCAGGTGCCCCAGTCCTGTACCACTCTTGAACTGAGAAATGGTACTTTCAGAAGCTTTATAATCCTCAAGGCTCAGTTCAACTGACACCTTCTTCAGGGACCATTTTTACGATGCTTCAGTTAGGGACACATTCTATGCTCGCAACTCCAAAGTTTTATTTTTGGTTTTGTTTTTATGTTTTGTATGAGCTCACCTACCTTCTCCTTTGTTTTAGGATTGTCTAGATTTTTATCAACTCTGCTAGATTGAAAGCTCCTTGAGAGCAGGAGTCATTCTCCTAATTTTTTTCATCCCTCAAAGAACACAGTAGGTGCTTCAAATATTTGTGGAATGGATGAATGAAACATTTGTAAAATGCAGACTCTTTCCCATGACTCAATACAGTGGGGAGAGCAACCTGGCTGGTTAATCACATGCAGATGTTATATTTTTGCCACTATTGCAGATTCATCCCAAGCTCTCCCTGTGCATGGTGGATTTAGCAGTGTGTTTCACAGAACTGTAGAACTTACACCCTATAGGGTAGTTTAATGTTAAAAGCAATTAGTGCAACTTTATGGTTTAAGTAAACATGAACTGGGGCAGTATATGCCTAATTTAAAATGCAGGAGTTTTGGGGCGCCTGGGTGGCTCAGTCAGTTAAGCGGCCGACTTCGGCTCAGGTCACGATCTTGGGGTCCGTGAGTTCGAGCCCCGCGTCGGGCTCTGTGCTGACAGCTCGGAGCCTGGAGCCTGTTTCGGATTCTGTGTCTCCCTCTCTCTGACCCTCTCCGTTCATGCTCTGTCTCTCTCTGTCTCAAAAATAAATAAACGTTAAAAAAATAAAATAAAATAAAATAAAATAAAATAAAATGCAGGAGTTTTGGAATCAGGCAAGCCTAGATTTTAATTATAGCTCACCAGTTACTAGCTATGTAACTTTAGGCAAATTACTTAATTGGTTTGAGTCCTAGCTTTCTCGTTTGTAAAACAGAATTAATGCCCACCTACCTAACAAAGCTGTTGCCAAGACATCTATGTATCTATGTACCTATCTATCTAGTATACTGCATATATATGAGATATGTAAGGGACCTCCCTAAGTATCTGGTATATAACAGATATTTGATTCATGCAACAGCTATTTATGAAACCTTTCCTATGTATGTCTGTAATTTGGTTAGAATGTAAAAGCAGGGCATTAGCATTCACTCATAGCAGTTTAGTGCATTCTTGCATCATGTGTTTTGAGGCTCTTTATTAGGTGCACAGGCATCTAGGATTCTTGTGTTAACTTGATGAACTGACTCTTACATCATTATGAAGTGGTAATTTTTACCTCAATATTAATTCTTTGCTTTAAAATCTACTTTGGTTGATGTGAATATAACCACTCCAGCTTTCTTTTAATTAGTGTTAGCATGGTATATGTTTTTCCATCCTTTTGATATTAACCTATTTGTCTTATGTTTAAAGAGGGTTTCTTATTAGGCAGCATAGAATTAATTCTTGCTTTTTTATCCAACTTCATAATCTGTACCTTTTAGTTGGAGTGCTTAGACCATTTAAATTACATGTGATTGGGGCATCTGGGTGACTCAGTCAGTTAAGCGTCCAACTTTGGCTCAGGTCATGATCTCACGGTCAGTGAGTTTGAGCCTCGCATCAGGTTCTATGCTGACAGCTCAGAGCCTGGAGCCTGCTTCAGATTCTGTGTCTCCCTCTCTCTGCTCCTCCCCCCGTCACTGTCTGTCTCTATCTGTCTCTCAAAAATGAATAAACATTAAAAATTTTTTTAATTACATGTGATTATTAATATGATTTCTCTCTTTTTCTGCCTGGGTTCTGCCTGGAGTGAGTATTTTTTGGATATTATTTTAGCTAATTTGTTAGAAGTTTGCAGTCCAACATGAAGAGAAACAGAGTGATCAGACTCACTAAATTTATCTGAAGCCTTACATCTGCAGTAATGTCTGATTACCCCGCATGAAGAAGCTTCAGTAAAACTCATTTAAATGACAGACTTTTGAAAAAATGTTTTTTTCTTTAGGACTTGAGACAGGAGGCACTAAAAGCAAAGCAAAACAAACAAAACCCACACCTGATCTCCTTGTCTTGCTTTCCCTGTCCCTGCATGGGGACAGGGGAGAGAGCCAGAAGGGGAAGACAGACTGGGGAAGGTGTTCTGACATGGCTTTGTCCTACTTGGTGCCCAGTGTCCTGAAATGGTGATCCCTGAAGCAGGACATGGCTGTCGGCTCCCTGTCACCACATCCTTTTTTTATACATACGGTTCTAGAGTGGCTAAGGATGAAAATGAGGCCCAGAATGAAAATCAGAGAAGCGCCACCTGAAATGTTTCAAGCCTGAAATAATGAACCTCTGTGTTTGTAAGAACTGCAACAGCACTAACAAACTATCCCTTGGGGGCCTGGGATAGTCAGTTAAGTGTCCAATTTGGTTTTGGCTCAGGTCATGATCTTGCAGTTTGTGAGTTCAAGCCTCACGTCGGGCTCTGCACTGGCAGTGGGGAGACTGCTTGGGATCCACTCTCTCTCTCTCTCTGCCCCTCACCTGCTCATTCACGTGCTCTCTCTCTCTCTCTCTCTCTCTCTCTCTCTCTCTCTCTCTCTCTCTCTCAAAATGAATAAATAAATATATATAAAAACTATCCCCCACCGAGTCCCTAGGGAGGGAGGAAAAAGCTCACTTGGACCAGCTCTTGCTCATACCAAGAGGGCATCTTGAGGTACTTGGAGTAGGAAGGAGAGAGAAGTTCTCCTGTTTTATAAGTTGTCCAGGGCTGGAAGACTATCCTAGAAATACAGGATTTTAGAGACTAAAAGTTCTCAACAGAAGACCTTGCTCAACCTTCTCATTTCACAAAGAAAAAAAGGGCTCTTCCCAAAGTTGAACAGAGTTAGCATTGACACGGGGATGAGAATCTGGGTGGGCATCCTGTCAACCCTGAAAGATTTGTTTCCTAATTAATGCATAGAGACGTCTTGGCTTCAAAAACTATAGGTATGTTTTTGACCCTTTTCCTGTTTTTCACAGATAACATTTGACAATAAGGCCCACAGTGGAAGGATTAAGATAAGCTTAGATAACGACATTTCCATCAGAGAATGTAAAGACTGGCACGTATCAGGATCAAGTAAGTGATGACGTTTACTAGTTTTCAAAATGGTTATTAAATAAAAGGGTTATTAAACTACTGGGATATGTGGAGCATCAAAGGGAACAACTGGAACATTGCCAAGTCCCTAATTCTCTGCAAATAGATCAACTTATTGTAGGTATCTGATGTTCCAGCCAAGACATAAATTATTAGTACTTGAAATGACTTTTGCTGACTTCTACATGTGTCCTCACTGGCTCAGTTCTTACAAAAAAATGCACACACCCCCCAGCAAAAAATCACATATACCCAACCTAATATTTATTGAGTGCTTACTACATAAGGGCTTCCTCCTACATTTTAATATTTTAATTTTTATTATTTTTTTAAATGTGTATTTATCTTTGAGAGAGAGAGAGACAGAGGGTGAGCAGTAGAGGGGCAGAGAGAGAGGGAGACACAGAATCTGAAAAAGGCTCTAGTCTGTGAGCTGTCAGCACAGAGCCCGACGCGGGGCTTGAACTCATGGACTGTGAGATCATGACCTGAACTGAAGTTGGGTGCCTCACTGACTGAGCCACCCAGGCATCCCAGCGTTTTAATATTTTTAAAATATCCTTGAGATAGGCAGCATCCCTGTTTATGCAAATGAAGAAACTAAGGCTTAGAAGTGAATCTTGGTGCCCCTGGTCATACAGTGAGAGAGACATCAGGAAAGATTTGACCCTGAAGCATCCCTCACATTATATTTAGCTTCTATATAGGTTAAAAAGTAAACTAAATGAAGAAAGGGTGCATTCTTGGAAATATGGACATGAATTCAACTATAGACTGAATACCACTGAGAATTTTGGGGCTGAACCAGAAAATGGACTGTAAAGAATTTATCTCATTTTCTAGCCCCTTTGGTATGTTGTGCTGGACTTAATGATTAGGTCCGGGATTCTCAGATTCTGGCGAGCGAAAGAGTCACCCCAGCTCCCTGCAAGGCCATCCCTGGGTCTGGGCTGGGGCCTAGGAATGTACAGGTCACCCTTACTCATGCCACACTTGGAAAATCATTGCTTTAGGGGTAACTACTGGTTGAGTCACAAAGGTCAGAAGCAGTAATGAGATATTAAGAATAAACGATATGGGGGCACCTGGGTGGCTGAGTCGGTTGCATGTTCAAATTCGGCTCAGGTCATGATCTCGCGGTTCATGGGTTTGAGCCCCGTATTGGGTTCTGTGCTGACAGCTCTGAGCCTGGAGCCTGCATTAGATTCTGTGTCTCCCTCTCTCTCTCTGTCCCTCCCCTGTTCACACTCTGTTTCTCTCTCTCTCAAAAATAAGAAAATGTTAAGAATTTTTTTTTAAAATGACATGAAATTTCTTCATTCTAGTATTTTTTTCACTATTAGATACTTCAAATATATGAGGCTCTTAAATCACAATTTTATTTCAATGACAAAATTGTTTATTTGAAACACAAAGTTGTTTTGTCATCTGTAAACATTGCAATACTTCTCCACAAACTTTAGAATAGGAAGCATGAGAGTATATGAAAGTATCTGGCACAGGCTTTCTCTCAAATGCTTGTTTCTTAGTTTTTAGGCTTTTCTAAAGCAGATGTAGACATTTTAGTAACAATTAGATGCCCCTTGGCCAATATTAATGGGATGTTTTATTACTGAATTTTTTTTAATAGATTTTTTTTAAGTTTATTTTGAGAGAGAGAGCACACACGAGCTGGGGGTGGGGCATGGAGAGAGAGAGCCCGAGAGAGAGTGAGAGAGAGAATCCCAAGCAGGCTCTGCACTGTAAGTGCAGAGCCCAATGCAGGACTTGATCTCATGAACCACGAGATCATGGCCTGAGCCAAAATCAAGAGTCTGACGCTTAACCGACTGAGCCACCCCGGCGCCCCATTACCGAACTAGTCTAAGTGCTTGTTATTGTTTTACCAGTAGGGGGCAGTCTTGTCACTCAGGTCTCACCTGAGACCTCCTGGCCCCTATCATGCTGTACGAATGAGCCTCTCCCCTCCATCACCCATACCAGCAGTGTGCTTCTTCTAGAGCCGTGGTTCTTGAGCTCTAGTGTCATCTGTAAGAGCTTGTAAAAATGCAGTTTCTGACTCAGCAGGTCTAGGGTGGGGCCAGAGTGCATTCCTAACAGTGCCCGAGGGATGCCACGCATCACTAACCTAGAATGACAGAGGCTGGAGACAGACTGCAAAGATTTGAATCCCAGTGCTGCCACCTGCTGGCTTTATCACCTCGGGCAAATTCCCCTGACCTCTGTGTGCCTCATTTTCTCACCTGTCCAGTGGGGATAATCACACCCCCGCTTGCTGGGGTTGCCGTGAGGATCAAATGAGGTAATACCTACAAAGTGCTTAGGACTATGGGTGGCTTAGCACTACCCGTTAGCTATGGTGCTTTCTTTTCTTCGCAGCACTTACTCCTGTCTGAAAGCATTTTGTTCATGTACCTTGTTTACGTCCCTGCGTGTCTCCCGGCAGTAGAACAGAAGTTCCCCAAGGTCTGGGGCCTGTGTTGTTCACCACTTGTATCCTCAGCATCTAGAAAAACTGCCACACGGTGGGTTCTTGGTGAATATTCTATACCCAGATAGGTATGTTTTAATAGGGTGTGCAGGAAGGCTAACTGTATTAAGGACAAAAGACCACAGGCTTATAATTAAAGATCTCTTATTGATGGCAGTAGTAATTTCCGAAAGAAGGCCTTTTATTTTTTTTATTTTTTATTTTTTAAATTTTTTTTAATGTTTTATCTTATTTTTGAGAGACAGAGAGAGACAGCATGAGTGGGGGAGGAGCAGAGAGAGAGGGAGACATAGAATCCAAAGCAGGCTCCAGGCTCCAGGCTCCGAGCTGTCAGCACAGAGCCCGATGCGGGGCTTGAACCCACAAACTGCAAGATCATGACCTGAGCCGAAGTCGGATGCCCAACCTACTGAGCCACCCAGGCACCCCCAAAAGAAGGCCTTTTAACTTTCTTTACATACTAATGGGAAGAACACTTACCAGGACCTTTTCTCTTTGCTGTCTTTGTGGAAAGAATGTCTGAATTATCTAAATTACTCTAAAAAGCAGTGTGAAGGCTTCAGATAAAATTTGAAAATGCTTCTGAAGGAAACAAAAAGACTTGAATCAATGGGAGACACATCATATTTTTGGACAAGAGATTTAACATCATGTATATGCCAATTCTCCCTAAATTAACTTATGAATGTGACATGATCCCCCCGCCACCCTGCAAAAGTACCAGTAGGATTTTTAACAATCCTACTGGATTGAGGAATTTAACAATCAGATCCTCAAGAATATATGGGGGAAAAAAACCAAGTAAGAATAGCTAATAAAACACTAATGAGAGGTATTTGTCTTACGCATTAAAACACACAAAAACATCAAAAGGGCAAGATAAGGTACTTGAATACCTACAGTAATTTAATACCTGATAAAGATGTCATTGGGAATGAGATTTGCTCTTTTGATCGGCAAAAATAAAAGATAATTAATATGCAATGGTGGAGAAGACGTGGAGATGTGTGTAGGTATGTAAACTGGCATGATGTTTTTGAAGGGCAATTTCTTAGAATTTCTTTCTTAGAAATATGCATATGCCTTACCCCAACAATTTCGCCTTTAGATATTCGTTCGCCTAAAGGATCACTTTGATCCTCACGGCAACCCCAGCAAGCGGGGTGTGATGCACAGAGAGGACTTGAAGAATTGTTTGTAGCAGGAAAAAACAGATTGCAACCTGAGTGTCTTTACAAAGAGTATACATCTATATTGTGGTATGCCATGCAGCAGTTAAAAGAAATGAGGCTAAAAATGAAAGAAAAGAAAAAAAAACAAGAAGTAGAGGTCACCGTATGAATGTCCCACAGTATAAGCAGGTAATGCTCTTTCCTTCCAGTTCAGAAGAACACTCACTACATGATGATCTTTGATGCCTTTGTTATTCTGATATGCTTGGCTTCGTTAATCCTGTGCCTTCGATCTGTGATTACAGGACTTCAGCTTCAGCAGGTAGGGGTTGCTGCTTGCTAGGAATGCTGGGGACATTGTGATTGACTGAGAAATTCACTGTGCCTCCCTCTTTCCCCTAAAGGAATTTGTCAATTTTTTCCTCCTCCATTACAAGAAGGAAGTTTCTGTTTCTGATCAAATGGAATTTGTCAATGGATGGTACATCATGATTATTATTAGTGACATATTGACAGTTATTGGATCAATTCTGAAAATGGAAATCCAAGCTAAGGTAAAGTGATTTTTGTTTTGTTTTTTTTTTTTTTTACTATTTATGCCATTGTTAGTATCAGATTGGCACTAATATTTTCTCAGGATGTGAGAATTTGCAGAGTAAATGGTTTCTTTCAAACATTGTGTTAAATAAACAAAATCGCTAACAGTAAGTTTCTTAAGTCTAGTCAGGCAATTTCTTAGGCAGAGTTTTTCAAAGGTATATACAAGCCTCTGAGTCAGTCATTTGGGTACCTGATAAAAATACTCCATGTTACACTGATGAAATCTGAGCTCTAGGGGTGCGCCCGAGAATTCTTAGATGTCCCAAAGTAAAGAAGGTAAGAGGTGGGTTTTTTGTTGTTGTTGTTTTCACAAGAAATGCTAGAATCTTCAACAACAACAAAAAGAGTAGGGCCCTGGGTGAAAGTGAAGCCAGGCTACCACTGTGTGAGTGATGACAGTTGCTGCCTTTTTCTTACTTTCCCCGTTGATAAGCTACAAGATTTTCCATTCTAAGTCGGGATTAACCCAGCCTAGAAATCACCCCCCCTCCCCCGCCACTGCCGCCAAAGCAAAAATCGAATTAAAAAAACCTGATACTGTTCAAACTGACCTTGTTCAAATTTATATTTTTCTAGCCCTGGCTTCAACTGAGTGTGAGGATGAGCCACCTGGGGAGTCTGCTGATTGAGATTCCCGGTCAGAGGCCCCACGTGCAATGGCTCAGATGAGATAGGAGCGTACTTCTCCCTCATGTAATAGTCAGGGTGGGTTTCCCAGGTTGGCAACTCACTCAGCTCCACGCGGTCAGTCAGGGACCCACGTTCCTGCCACTGAGTTTCTCTGGAGCCCAAATTGTGCGGTTGATCCTGGGTCAGCTCAGGAACAGGTTGCAGCCTGTGTGGGAAGGGAAGGGCAACACGAGACGGCGGCACGGCGGTAGCTTTTACAGTCTGAAAGCCTTGGTAGTCTTGGTAGTCTTTGCTCTTGTTCACATCCCACTGGAGAGCGTTTAGTCACATTTAACTGCAAGGGAGCTGGGGAAAACAGCCCAGGCATGTTCGCTCCTTGGAAGGAACGAATGGATTTAGGATGATATGGAGTCCCTATCATTGGACTAGGGAACAAAAAGAAAGGAGCACAGGAGATATGCAGCAAATCTTTATTTTTACCAGCCTTAACTATCATTAACCTCATTGAGCTCTTAATGGTGTCCAGCAATGTTTTTTACATTTTTCTAGGCCATTCACTCCCCCATCTTTCAGATGATCGTTTCACGTTTTTATCCCTTCTGGAAACTCTAAAACCCCTGCCCCATCCTCACTGTCAAGTGATGAGCTTCTTTCCTGTTCACAAAACCACAGATAAAAAAAAAAAAAAAAGAAAGAAATTCTACAAGGCTCCACTTCATTTATCTACCTGCCAGCATCAGTGTCCATACACTCTGCTTTTTCTGTTTCTGTGGATATATTATTTTGGCTACTCTCCATGGCCAACCCCATGTGCCTCCCAGATGCCAACCCCCCTCCCCCCCCTTGCTTACCTAAGAACTTAGCTCCAGCTTTTCTTCTTCCTTTTCCCCATGCATCATCAGTTTCCCGTTCTCTACCGTGCCATTCCCGATGGTATGTGTGTTCTTTCTCCTTTATAAGAGACAAAAGCTCAACCTATTCTCTATCCAGCTACTTCCCTATTTTTTTGGCTCCCCTTTACATAGCAAAAGACCTTAAGAGTAGGTACCTTTGTTTCTAATTCTGTTCCTCCTATTCTCTGTTACATCTGCTCCAATCCGGCCGCCCTACCACCCTACAGAAAATGTTCCTTCCGATGACCTCCAGTGTTGCTGAGTCCAATAATTCATTATTTATCCTCATCTTGACCTATCAGCAGATTTTTTCAACTTTTTTTTTTTTTTTTTATTTTTGGGACAGAGAGAGACAGAGCATGAACGGGGTAGGGGCAGAGAGAGAGGGAGACATAGAATCGGAAACAGGCTCCAGGCTCCAGGCTCCGAGCCATCAGCCCAGAGCCTGACACGGAGCTCGAACTCACAGACCGCGAGATCGTGACCTGGCTGAAGTCGGACGCTTAACCGACTGCGCCACCCAGGCGCCCCACCTATCAGCAGATTTTAACACTGCAAGCGTTCCTTCTTTGTTGACGCACTTTTCCCCTGAGCTATCACTTACCTGGTTTCCATCCTAAATCACAGGCTGGTCTTCTGACTTCCTTTGCTGGTTCCTTCTCATCTCTCCAACCTATTAAAGTGACAAGGCCTCAAGGTGCAATGTTTGGACATATTTTCTTTCCTGCCACGGTCCTGGTGCTCTCATCCTGTCCATGGCTTTAAATAGTACCTCTCTGCCGATGATTTCTAAATCTGTGTCTTCAGTTTGGAATTCTTCTCTGAACTCCAGTCTCAGATATTTAATTGTCACCTTCATATCTTCATTTGGACGTCTACTTGGCACCTCAAATTTAACATACTCTGTGGTGTACATATACAATGGAACACTACTTGGCAATGAAAATGAATGAAATCTTGCCATTTGCCACAATGTGGATAGAACCGGAGGGTATTATGCTAAGTGAAATAAGTCAGCCAGAGAAAGACAGATATCCTATGATTTCACTCATATGTGGAATTTGAGAAACATAATAGATGACCATCCGGGAAGAGAAGGAAAAATAAGATAAAAACACAGAGGGAAGCAAATGATAAGAGACTCTTAAATACAGAGAACAAGCTGAGGGTTGCTGGAGAGGAGGTGGGTGGGGGATGGGTTAATGGGTGATGGGCATTAAGGGCACTTTTTGGGATGAGCACTGGTTGTCATCTGTAAGAGATGAATCACTGGGTTCTACTTCTGAAGCCAAGACTACACTGTATGTTAACTAACTTGAATTAAAAACAAAACAAAACAAAAAACAGAACACCCCAAATCTCAATCTCCACCTCCACAGGCCAAACCTGCTTCTTCATGGCTTTTTTAACTTCAGTTAATGGCAATTCTTTTCAGGTGCTTAAGACAAAAGCCATACATTTATCCTTGACTCTCCTCTTTGACTAATCCCCTCTTCCCTCCATCTAATCCAAGAGGAAATCCTATCAATCTACCTTTAAAAATCACCTCATCACCTCTATCATTACTAGTCTGGTCCAAGCCACCATCAGCTCTCGTCTCTATCATTGCAATTGCCTTCTCACTCTTTGGACAGTCTGCTCTTAATCATAGCAGCCAAATGGTATCATATCCTGTTCAGAGCTTTCAAATCTCCCCAGCCTATCAGAGTAAAATACAAAGGTGTTAAATTAGCCACGAGGCTCTAAACTACCTACCCCCTTACCTCTGTGACTCTGTACTCTCCCCCATTGCTCACTGCAGCTGGACTCCATCTTTTGAGGCACCCTCCTGCTATGGGGCCTTTGCATTTACTTGTCTCTGTGCCTGGAACACTCCTCTCCTAGCTTTTTGCTCAGCTTGTACTCTCTCACTCCTCTCAGGTCTTTGTTCAAATGCAACTCCTTTTAAAATGCAACCCTGGAGGCATTCTTTTTCCCCTCCCCTGAATTTTCTTCTCAGCACTTACTATCAGCTAATGTACTGAGAGTTCCATTAATTTATTTCTATTATCTCTCCCCCCCTCCCACCGCTAGAATGCAAGCTTCTGGAGAGAAGGAAATTTTGTCTCTCTGTTCACTTCTTTGTCCTTAGCACCTAGAACACTGCCTGATTGATTCCTATTACCCACCTCCCCCCCAACGAAATATTTTTTGTCCCAATGAATTTCTGTTACATAATCTGGTTATTTTTTTCCACTCTGTTTTAGAGTCTAACAAGTTATGACGTCTGTAGCATACTTCTTGGGACTTCCACCATGCTCGTGTGGCTCGGAGTCGTTCGATACCTCGGTTTCTTTCAGAAGTACAACGTAAGGATTCCATGGATCTCCATGCTGTTGGTATTCCTATCTTTCAGAGTTATTGCACTGCTTTGGCTGAGGGACAAGGGGATTCTAACAGCCTCTCTTACTTTCCTAGCTCCTTATTCTGACCCTTCAGGCAGCGCTGCCCAATGTCATCAGGTTCTGTTGCTGTGCCGCAATGATTTATTTGGGCTATTGCTTCTGTGGATGGATTGTGCTGGGGCCTTACCATGATAAGGTACCAATAAACAACGTTTTCCTGTTACTATCAAGCTCCTAAAATAGTGCCAGTTATTCTTTTAAAATGAGCTCCTTCTATTTTGTGACTCAGCCTGAAAATGTCGAAGGTCGTATATCTGGTGCCATGTTTGTGAACTGGTAAGGTGTGACCAACTTGAGAGAATAATTGATTCACTCAGCTACTTCACCTCCTTTTATGGACTATATCAGATAATTATGTCTTTATTTTATTTTATTTTATTTTATTTTATTTTATTTTATTTTATTTATTTTTTTACCACCTATGAGATCAAGATAAGTCAACTTGATTCATCAATATAAAGAGTCAGCTTTTGGGGCACCTGGGTGGCTCAGTCGGTTAAGCATCCGACTTCGGCTCAGGTCACGATCTCGCGGTCCGTGGGTTCGAGCCCCGCGTCGGGCTCTGGGCTGATGGCTCAGAGCCTGGAGCCTGTTTCCAATTCTGTGTCTCCCTCTCTCTCTGCCCCTCCCCTGTTCATGCTCTCTCTCTCTCTCTCTGTCTCAAAAATAAATAAACGTTAAAAAAAATTTAAAAAATAAAGAGCTTTTTAGGCAAGACTTTTGGAAATGTGATTTTATTAAAAAGGGAGTATAGGGAGGAACTTGAAGAAATCTATGCATTTTTTTTGTTACCAGAGTCAGTCCTGATTATAATACCATTATCCCAAATGGAATGAACTTTAAAATGAGAAGTATGAGCATGCATGGTTAGGACTTGGGTATCTCTGCATAAGTGTTTCTAGGATCTCTTTCCATGTAGGCAGAGGGAATGGTCAGACTTGACTCAGAAAAGCGCTGAGGGTGCAAACCAGCAGCTTCAATTCAGGCTGCTCCCCTTAAGGGGAGCACAAAGAAGGAGCTGCTTGTTCAGGAAAAACAGTAGGCATTATACAGGTTGCATGTATCACATAGCAAATGCTTGTAATTACTGCAGGCTAACTACATAGTTTACAAGGATACGTGGTCCATTATTTTTTAGTATAGTGTCATGAACAATCTCCAGTGGGAAGGAATGTGAAATAAAGTGAACTTTTTCTCTTTTCTTTTTCCAGTTCCGTTCTCTGAACATGGTCTCCGAGTGCCTTTTCTCTCTGATAAATGGAGATGATATGTTTGCCACATTTGCAAAAATGCAACAGAAAAGTTATTTGGTCTGGTTGTTTAGCAGAATTTACCTCTACTCATTCATCAGCCTCTTTATATATATGATTTTAAGTCTTTTCATTGCACTGATCACTGATACATATGAAACAATTAAGGTAGGTTCATCAAGAGCTTAAGTAGCAGCATTTTTCTAGAACTTGTAGAATGGCAATAAAATATGGTACCTAAGAGGGAGGAGAACAGCTAGAATGTTAATTTTTTCAAGGTGAAAAAGAAAGACTTCAATTGTAGATATTGAGAAACAGAAATGAAGAATTTGAATTTGTAGAATATTTTAGGTTTTGTCTCTAAGTAATTGTGCTTTTTTTCAAACAAGATTTCTAAACTCGTATTAGAATTCTAAAGACCAGTAGGCATTGGGTAAGTGAAACATATGGCGTTTCAAAATTTGATGGGGACCATTTAAAATCCAATTTTCATAAAGAAAAATTAACCTCTTGGTTTGGAGTGTACTGTGACTGAACCCAGACTCTTGGCAAGGACCTGCCTGGGACTATCCTGAGGCCTGATCTCCAGAAGAGTGAGGGGATTGATATGTCAGGTGCTAGCCATGTAAGCTTTATATGTGTTAGAAAAGCTGATTTGAAAAGCTATTATTTATATTGTCCCTCACATGGGATATTTTAAAAGTTATTTTGAGCCCTTTGAAATATGGAAAAGCAGGCTAAATATCGCTATATATTTAAATTTCTAATAACCTTATACTATTAGGTATACCATTGACATAGACACTTCCACTTGGGGACTTTCTGGGTATGAGAAGGGGTACTGAAACATGATATCATATAAATGGCCCCGGGGATAAAGAGAGGGTTAGTAGGAGTTGATGAGTTGATAATTATGAATACCTTGCTTGTGAAGCCAGGGCCATGACTTCATTTTTACTGACTTAGATTTCAGAAACTGATTGTCTTTATTAATACTTTCTTGGCAGATGTGTGCTTAGAGTCACCAAGGCCACTGAGAAAGAATATAGTTGTACCTGTCTAAATCCTGCCCCACTGTGCTCTAAAAGTTCACTGCCTTCAGCTCTTCATGCAGAGAACTATATGTTATTCAAGGGTGGTAGCCAAGGTCTCAAAGGTAGTAATGTTAGTTAACAACTCTTGATGATACAAGTCTGAGACTCACAGTTTAGGTGTTTACCTTTTTCCATGGGCCCAAAGCACCTGTCAGGTGGGCAAGTGATGGCTGGTCCTTTCTGGTCAGCACATGCTCTAGAGATCTTAGACCCTGAACTGACCCCTTAAACCTGTCTGTCTGAAAGAGAGACTCCCAAAGGGTATATAGAATGGATTCTTCCTGGAAGGATGGCTCAGACTCAGATTCAGCATGCCCATTTTGGATTGAGCCAGACTCATAAGAGAGAGCCCAGGAGGACACTGCAGAATTCTAGACTGACTTTTCCGTAGCTAAACCTAAGAATGTCTCTAGAGGCTATATCTCCCTGAAAATACTTGAAAGTGACTGAATTATCCCTTTAGAAAGATTCCCTCCCTTGACAAATGATTCATTTTGAATGTGGAATAAAGCTGTTTTCAAGGGACTTACTAATGAGAACTTTTTTTTTTTAATTCTTCTATGTAGCATTACCAACAAGATGGCTTCCCAGAGACTGAACTTCGTACATTTATAGCAGAATGCAAAGATCTACCCAATTCTGGAAAATACAGATTAGAAGACGACCCTCCAGGTTCTATATTCTGCTGTTGTAAAAAGTAGCTATCAGGCTAATCTGTGCTCTAGAGGGATATATAATATATAGCCGAGTTGGGAAACTGTATGGATATTTTAAGATCAGGTATAGTATATTTGAAGACTATTGCTTTGAGCAAACCAATAGCTATAATTTATCAAGAACTATTTATATTTTTAAAAGCAATATTTAATGTCTTTTGCAGCTTTATATTGGGTTTATTTTTTTAAATTAACTTGGATGAGAGAAGCCATTGGGTTCTTGTTATTTCTTGTTTATTTTGCCATAAGCTTTAGAATATGTTCTCTATCCCCCTCTTCAGCTCTTACACTCTTGCTTCCAGCTATTTTTACTGGATTGATTGTGTCATCAGTGGAGAACAATGCCTAGTCTGACTTCATAAAACTCACTAACTCTGGTCTTGACCACTCTCTGGGGTTCATCCCTGAGAGAGAGGGGAAGTGGTTGGTATATATCAGTAATTATTTTATTTTATTTTATTTTATTATTTTAATTTTATTTTTTATTGGAAAGAGAGAGCAAGCAAGCGAGCACGGGGGGAGAAGGGCAGAGACAGAGAAAGCAAGAATCTTAAGCAGGCTCCATGCTCAGCATGGGGCTCAACTTGGGGTTTGACGTGGGATTATACATGGGGCTTGATGTGGTGCTCAATCCTTGGGATTCTGACCTGAACCAAAATCAAGAGTCAGCTCAACCAACTGAGCCACCCAGGCATCCCTAATCATCGCATTTTAAATTCTTCTCTTGGGGCGCCTGGGTGGCTCAGTGGGTTAAGCGTCTGACTCTGGATTTTGACTCAGGTCATGATCTCACAGTTTGTGAGTTCAAGCCCTGCCTCAGGCTCTCTCCAGTCAGTGCAATGCCCTCTTCAAGGATCCTCAGTCAGTCATTCTCTGCCCCTCCCCCACTAGCTCGTGCATGTGCTCTCTCTCAAAAATAAATAAACGTTAAAGTACTTAAAAAAAAAAAAACCTTAAAAAAACAATTATGGTCATAACTTAAAAATAAGTAGAAAATGTATGCCTTAAAAGACGAAGAACAAAGTCTACATTCCTTGGATACTGCTGATTGGAATTTTAGGGAATTTTACAACATGTATCTTTGTTTTGTGTGCTATTCATTCAAATAGAAATGAACTTAATGATGTGCAATAAAGGTTTTCTCAAAGCAAACTTTTTTTGTAAAGAAAACTGATTTGTTAATTTTTAATTTTAAGGGCTAAATGAAGATAGCCTTGAGACACTGAAGTCTTATTATTTAATATAATGAGGATCATAATAATGACTGAAGGTGTTGAAATGTGAGGTTTTATAATAAGTATAAGCTATTCTTGCAGTATTTATGGCTTTTAAGAAATGGAAAATCTAAGTCTCTGGATCCCCTGGTGTTTCACTTGCACATTAAAATTTGAGCTACTTGGAGTTCCCTATTGCAACTATTTCTTCCCCTACAGTGTTTGATAAGAATTTATTTATCGTTTAGGGGCGCCTGGGTGGCTCAGTTGGTTGAGCGTCCGACTTCAGCTCAGGTCACGATCTCACGGTTCGTGAGTTCGAGCCCCACGTCAGGCTCTGGGCTGATGGCTCAGAGCCTGGAGCCTGCTTCCGATTCTGTGTCTCCCTCTCTCTCTTGCCCCTCCCCCATTCATGCTCTGTCTCTCTCTGTCTCAAAAATAAATAAACATTAAAAAAAAATTAAAAAAAAAGAATTTATTTACTGTTCGTTTTTTTAAATAATGCCTTTATAAAAAAAATAAAATAATGCTTTTAGACCTGTCAGTAATATGTGCATCACCAATTATAGCTATTATGTGCATGTATGTCTTTCCCGCTTTATGAAACGAGGGAAACTTCTCCAGATCAGGAAAGTGATTCAAGGGCAGTGACTGTGAATTAGATCTCTCTCAGCGTAGCAGTGTAGTGAGAATAAAGATTTTGGAAACTCAAAGATCTGAATAGAAATCTTGGATCTACTACAAATTGTGTGGGCGACCTCAGGGCAGCAACTTAAACCTCTCTGAACCCATTTCCTCATTTCAAAAGCAGATGACAGTACACAGAGTGCTGAGTGTTCAGTGAGATAACATGGAAATCAACCTTCGAACCTAGTGGGCACACAGGGTTACTCCTGGCCCCTTGAAGCACAGAGCCCTTGCACATGGTAAATGTTCTTAATAAATGCACTGTTAACAATGAATTTTCTTTTTAACTACCCACTGATTAGTTATTCAGTAGAAATACTGAAGTTTTCTAAAACTTCTACTGAAGTTCTAAAATTTCTACTGGAGTTTTCTAAAACTTCAGTATTTTGGGTAGTTTGCTGATACAAAAAAAAGTTATTCCAGTTTACAGTCCACTTCTAAAGGGATTGTTGCCCCTGGTGGAGTGCTAGAATTTTGAAGTTAATAGGGCTGTTCCTTCATGGCAAGCTTTTCTTTGAATTAAAGGCTTGAAAATTCTTTACTATAAAAATTGTGTGTGTACATATATACACACACATAATATTTCCTACTTTCCATATACTTCCTCCAACACTCTGCAATCAAGTCACCGTCTGCCTTTTTCAAGGGGGTCCACATCCTCCCCACAAGAACACAGAGTTCCATTTCCTCTCGTTTTCTTATAAAAAGGAACCTAACCACACCACCCTTGCACCCACCTGCGGGCACTGTACTAACTGGGTAAACGGGATCTTCCAAGCCTGTCTGCACTCAGTGGGCACCTCGATTAAAGGGACTCTAAGTCATTTTTGCCTTAAAAGCGACTTGCAAAAGAGGGTCAATTATGTATATTTGTTCGCATCATTCTGTCCAATTACATCTACCTGAAGACGCACGTTACAATAATTACTTGGCAGAATATTCTTTGTCTTCGCTAAACCCACAAACCTTTACACACTCGCTGATCCAAATCTCCTGGAAGTCGGACTTTCTCTGCTGCTGCTATCACGTGAAAAGAAGGAAGAGGGCTCCCAGGAAAACAGGCTGTTGGCCGGGTCCAAACTGCCAAGTCAATATCACCCAAAGCAGAAACATGACATTTGGACAAATGCCGGAGACCCCCACCTTCTAAGATTCATGCCTGGTTTCCCAGGCCGGTTCCCCTACCTTTCGTGCTCTGGGAGGGAAGAGCAGAGGCCGCTGCGAGCTCAGGCTTACAGAGTCCCAACGCTCGGGTCCTGCAAGTCTGTGCCGCCCCTCTGTCCCTCCCGGGGTCACAGGGACACGTACTCCCCGAGCAGGGGGTTCGCTCAAGCTCCCCCACGCGAGCGAAAGGCCATTCGTTTTTCTTCCCTTGCGCGTCGGTAGTTTTAACATCTCCGAAACATGACTCTTGTCACAGAGTTTTGTGATCGTACACTTCAGAATACAAACACGTTCCAATGAATGAACTTAACCGAATGAGCTTGCCAGTTTATGTAAGGTCCTAGAGGAAAGGACCATGTCTTTCTTATGCTGGTGTCCACAGTACCCAGCACTCGGCTTGGCACTGAGTGTGTCCTGAACGCATCAAAATAGAAATGACTGCAGAAATGCGCAGAATGGGTGCAGAAAACAAGAGGGAGCGAAAAAAGGCTGGGGTCGCGGGGAGCAGGGAGTGCGCGGCCCCGCCGCCTGGGGGCAGTGTGGAGGGCGCGCGGGCGGCACCAGCGCTCCACAGTCGGGCTCCCTTTAGAAGGTGCTTCTCCCTAGCCGGACCTCCCGGCAGACACCCCGGACGCGGAGCGGGCTGGCCGCAGCGCCCGGCACACCCGACACTCCAGCGCGGAAGCTTGGGGTCGGCACCCCGGGGCCGAGGCAGGTGCAGCCGTCCCACCCTCGGTCTCCTCCTGCCGCACAGGGGCAGCACCATGCCTTCCGGCGTGGAGGCTCTGGACCTGCCGGCGTGGAACGGAGCCTCCGGCCTGTCCTGGGGGCCCCGCCACAGGTCAGTACCCCTGGGGCTCTCGGCTCCAGCCCGCTTGGAGCGTCCTGGGGGCCCCCTGCCTTCCGCGGGCCCTCCCCGGGGCCCCCACCGCCGGCCCTCCCCGGACTGCTTTCCTCCTGGGGTCTTCGGGCGTCCCTACTCCGCTGCTTCTCCCACCGCCCCCGCCTGGCTCCGCTAAGCTGCCTCCAGCCCCCCCGGGGCTCGCAGAGGCCCGCGGGTTTACACGTGGAAAAAAAGTACCCCGGGGCCCAGCTCCCAGCTCGCGCTGCCCGGAGGGAAGCAACGCGGCGGAGGTGGTGACTCGGGGGCGGGGCGGGAACGCCTGGCCACGCGCCGCTGGGCTCCCGGCTAGCACTTCAGCCTTGCGGTCCCGCCGACGCGCGGCCGGAGCAGCGCCCCGCCGTCCCCACCCCCGGGCCCGGGTCTTCGGGCCCCGGGGGGCTGCAGGAAGGGTAAGAGAAGGGAGCCCGCCTAGCAGGGCTCCAACTTTAGGGAAGACGTGCGTGCCCGGGAGGGCTGAGAGGTGTGTGCACTGAACGGGTTTTCCTGCTCGGAATCCCCAAAGCCGTGGAAAGTTTTGAAGGCGGAGACGTGGCCCTGCAGCCTTATCGGTTTCCCCAGGCCGGGACGCGGGAGACAGGATCAGGTGTTTTCAGGCTAACCGTCAGGTGAGGCGCCTGAGCGGTATCCTTCAGGATGTCGGATTCTGGAGGAACTCTCATCAAATGGATGGCTTTGCTGTTCTAGACTAGAGCTTTCTTGCTGCCTTGGGCGTGCTTATATTAGCTGCTTGCAGTTAGTTAAATAAGGCTGGGCTGTGCCTTCCGGAACAAACAGGCCTTTTCCTCAGGTGGGAGGGTTACAGTGTGGTTAACCCAATTCCTCTACCTTTATGAAAAGGCGCACAGTTCAGCCGGATGGCGCTGCCGAGGGGCCCCGCCTCCGTGGTCAAAGCCGCCACCACCCAGCTGCGTGGCTGAGCCCGAGCCCGGGGGGTGAGTACCAGCAGGCCTTGGCTCCCCCTCTGCTCACAAAACAAATCCAGTGGTGGGCCTTTACATTTTCTCGAAATAGTGGAGAGACTCTCCTGCGTTTCTTGCATGGCGTTCTCAGTATTACAAGCGGACTTATGCTAGCAAGGAAAGCCAGACTTTAAGAGAATTTACTTGATCTCTGGTGGCTGTCCAGATGACTTCAATTCCAAGCAAGCGTGGTGTGTGTGTGTGTATATGTGTGTATATACACACACACACACACACACATATACACACGTGTGTGTATATATATATATGCACACATGTATATATGTGTGTGTGTGTGTGTGTGTGTATATATATATATATATATATATACACACACATATGTTTTTTAAGACCTTTGAAAGGCTAGGTTTGAATTAGAGGACATAACTGTGGTACAACTTTGGCGACTGGATACATGCAAATGTTACACCAAAATGACCATCTCTCTTAAATGTCGATTTTTAATGGGGCAGATGGGCAGAAGTGATACGTTTCTTCCACTGCCTTAGCTCTAAAAGCCCTGTCCTAGAAGGTGGGGAGCACACAGACTCCGGGTTTCCTTACTGTCTTCTGCGTGGACTGATACACAGGCTTGTGCTTACGGTGGGTGTGATGTATATAATCTGTGTTGTTGTTGTTTGTTTTAAATCTTTAGTCCGGTATTTTTCTTAGCACGTTTCCTTCACAGCTTAACCATTTGTATCATATCCAGGGAGTATCTCCAGAGGCTCCCATTCTTACACTACAGGACACACACTTGGCCGTGCACACAAATAGCTTTCGAAGGGATTTACATTTGAAATCTATATATCCTCGTTGTGCAGGACCAGTGGGAAACAGAGGCTTGTGTCATTGTAAACTGAGAATGGAAGAAGGGGTCATCGAGAGAGGGCATGGGAAAGGTGGTCTAGCTGTCAAGATATGAATTCGGATGTTTGATGTTCAAGGGACCAGCTGCATTGTTCTCTGCAGAGGTGGGACGTGGGCTTCACACTTTTGAGAGATGTTCACCACCTCTGTGATGTGCTAACCAAATAGCCTAAGCTGGGGGGAATCCAGTAGCTTCTTCCGTTTGAGTCAACAGTCTCAAGATTTTAGCTCATCTTCCTCTTCATACTTCACATTGCGTCAAATAAGCTCCCACTACCAGAAACTTGCCCTTCTCCTTTAGCAAACCTTCCTTAAACCAGGGCTGTGGCCTGGACGCTTTAAAAACAGACATTGAGGAGGGCACCTGTTGGGATGACCGCTGGGTGTTGTATGGAAACCAATTTGACAATAAATTGTATTTAATATTAAAAGAAAAAAAAAAAAAAACCAGACACATTTCCCACTCTTCTCCTGAGCGTTGCCATGCAGGGGTCAACATAATGGTGCCAATTTGATTTAATCTCCTACACTTAAAAATCAGTAAATCCTGCAGTGTTTTAGGAGGCCATGTTCTTTTCTCCCAAGGAAGAGCATATTCAAAGTGTTGTTTCTGGAGTGCCTGGGTGGCTCACTTGGTTGAGCATCCAACTCCGGCTCAGGTCATGATCTCACAGTTTGTGAGTTCAAGTCCCACATCGGGCTCTGGGCTGACAGCTCAGAACTTGGAGCCTGCTTGGGATTCTGTGTCTCCCTCTCTCTCTGCCCCTCCCCCACTCATGCTCTGTTTCTCTCTCTCTCTCTCTCTCTCAAAAATAAAAATTTATTAAAATTTATTTAAAAATTTTAATTTATTTAAATTAAATTAAATTTAATTTAAATTAAAAATTTAATTTATTTAAAAATAAAAATTTAAAAACAAAAATTTAAAAAGTGTTTTTAACAACAGAGTAATAAATGTAAAAACTCATAATGAAGCAAGGAGGAAGAGTAATGGAGACAAATTTTGAACAGAATGGCAGAGAATAGAGAACTCAAAGTCAGGAGTGATCATATTCACAAGCTAATCTCTTCAGGCTCGGTCTCTTCACTGATGTGAAGTGAAACCCAGGATAAGACAGTTCTTAAAACTTAGTAGAAAAACAGGTGACTTCTTGTGGCTACAGTTTTCAAAGTAAAATTAGCAGCCAAAGAAAACCCTTTTGGCCATGAAAGATAAAAGTGGGATCTCTCTAGCGAAGGCTGGGCTGTTCTGTTCTTAGCCACAGCCAGGAGTCTAGGTTCCACGTGTGAGTTCTGAAGAATGAGATCACCCTTCAGTGAGCTCTTACATCATGATTATGGGCTTCATAGAGAAAACTTTTATTTCCAGACTTCATTCTTTTTTACTCAAACTGTAATATTCTTTTCAGGATCAAATGTTTAAAGCCAGGTTTTGGTTTGTTTACTTGTTTGCTTTGGCAATCATGGCGGGGTGTTGTGCAGGGGGGGGGGGGGTCCCATTTTCCTTAGATGACCTCTAGCTGAGCTTTCTACTCTGTTTGACCTTGGACCCCTGCCTCCTTTTCCCTGATGTGACAAGACAGCTTTGGGGAGGGGGGGAGGGAGGTTGCCAATATTCCTGTCCCCTCAATAGGGGGATGGTTTCCTTCCTTCTCCTTTGAAGGTTGTCTTCTGTTATCTCTCCTTGAATACATCTGTCGGGCAATAATTGGTGACTAGTGAAGCCAAAGGTTCTGAAAAATTGTCCTTGCTATAATTCCAGAAGACCCATAATTTAAATGGTGGGCTTTAAAAAATTATATCACCTAGAGCAGCTAGAGGGAATTGTCACAGATAGGGTGAACCTAGAGATTCCCCAGCTGACACTGAGGTGGGCTTGTCTAAGAATAAGGTAAACTCATTCAGTGGTTTGAGGAGAAAGTGGTTACTTATGGCTTTATGGCTTTTAATTTTCCTTTTCCTTTGGGAGAGTCATTAGCATGACCCTGTTAAATGGGGATTTTGTTGAAATGTTAGAGAAAGCCAAATGTGAAGGCTGCCATGATTCCTCTCATCTTCTCCAGCTGTAAGTGCTTTTGGAAGCCTGTATTGCTAAGAAATGGAGTTTTGCTTTACTTATCTCTGACCTAGAGAGCTGATTGGTAAGGATTTTCAAAGGGGGCGTGACTTGTTCAGAACCAGCACTTTAAAAATGTGCAGCCCTACTTCTGCTTTCTTGCTCGCCAGAGGCAGCAAAGTGGTGATGAGAGGGGATTTTATAGGAACTGGGTGGCATGGTCGGTCGTCTTTAGGGAAATTCCTGAAAGTTGTAGCGTGCACATTTTTTATGAGTGGCTCCAGTGGGAAATGAAAAGCCCTACAGTTTTTCTTCTCCAGTGCTTCTCAGGATTAGAATGACCATGTCATTTATGTCCTGAGAGCTATGCTTACACGGTAACCAGAGTTTCTCTCTTTTTCCCCTCCTTCCTTTCCTCCCTCCTTTCTTTCCTCCCTCCTTTCCCTTTCTTTCTTTCTTTCTTTCTTTCTTTCCTTCTTTCCTCCTTGACTTCCTTTTATTGGAAGTCCCACAGCATCAGCTATCTGAATCCATTCCTCTGCCTCCCTCTCTCTCTCTCTCAGCACAAATCATGAGAAAATCAGTTCATTATAGGAATTGGAGTCGAAGAAAAAAAAATGTATGATGTATATTGTTGGGATTTTTCTGAAGCCTTCCATCTGCCAGGTTGCTCTGTGACATTCACTCCCTGGGCCAGCATGGTCATTGCTGTAAACACAGTGAAATTTAGTCTCTGCCTGACTTCCCCACTTTCTATCTCGTACACAAACATCAGGCAGAGAAATACTGGATTACCTGGCATGTGTTATTAGATTCCTTTTTTACATAACTTGTTTTAACTCATGACAACTCAAGAATCCATATGTTAATCACCAAAAGTCAAGAAAATATGGAGGACTTAAAGAAGAAATTTGAGATTATATGTGACACTACTGCAAAAGAGTGCCAAGATTTTTTTTTTCCTTTCTGGTTTATGCACTTCTAGACTTGAAAAATGGAGTCTCAATGTATTTATTTCGTAACTTAAAAGAATTAACAATATGCATAGACATCTTTAGGTCAATACAATGTTGCCAGTAGGGTTACAGTGAACATTTTTGTAGTCATCTTTTTGACTGGCACTTGTTCTAAAAAACTCATACCCCCTTTGAAAACACATTTTGAAGTTCACTCAGTTTTAAGCATTTGTTGTGCAAATCCACAGAGGTTTGATTCCTAGATCACAGATACTCTTCTGGATACCGAGCCTGAGTGCCCTTCAAAAATGTACATTTCCATCAATACAGGCTTGTTCTCAGTTTTGGTAAATGAAACTTAAGATAGATTTTCACCAGTCTGGCTGTTAGTACATTTTCGTTGCTGTTCAATTTTCACTGAACTGTTCAGATCCTTGGCCTGTTATTACACTAGGTTGTCTTTTTTTCTTCTCATAACTTGGATCTGTCTACAGGTAATAGGTCATAAACTTCTGGCTGTTTCAATAGATTGCAGACTTTTCCCCTGTTCTGTCTTTTAACGTTTCAAAATCTTAAATGTTTGTGTGAAGATCTGTCAGTCTTTTTCATTGGCTTCTGACATTGGCTTGTGTCATCCTTAGAAAAGTATGTCAAATCATATTTTAAAAAATTCTCTCTTAGGCTTTGACCGATTTTATTTTTTAAATGTGTCTAAGTTTTACTTTTGCACTTGGAATCCAGGAGGATTCTCATTTTCTCTCTCCCCAGTAGATTCCAAGTTTTCATGATAACAATTCACTGAAAAGTTGATTCTTTGGAAAGACTTCAGGAATATTAATTGAAACAAAATAGGGTTTCTCTCAGCAAACCAGGCAACCAAATTACCTAAAACACTCTCACGTGTCTTGGCCGAGCAAGCCTTTTCAGTATAATTTTAATTCAAAATTTCCTATCAGTGTTTTAGACTCTATATCGTTGTTATATTGTTTTTATTATGTTTGTTGCTGTTGTCATTATTATTATTTCATCTTAACAGGTACTGGCCAACACAACGTTCATATAGTCAAGGTTGTTGTCTCATTCATTGACCCATTTCTTTTTCCTAAAAATTAGTCATCAAACACCTGTTATGTGTTAGGTGCTCTGCCGTATGCTGGGGGATGTAGCGATGACCAAGACCTGGCCTTCAAGAAGTTCTCTTGTAGAGAAGACCAATAAAGAATATGATCTCAATCATAAAGGAAATTAAGTGCTGAGACAGGCAGTAGGGAAGGATGAGAAGGAGCCAGACGTACAGAGAGTTGGGGGCATAGCAGTATGACAGGTGAAACAGCAGATGCAAATGGCCAGATCAGGGACTGTTTCAGAGCCAGGAAAGAGGATGTGGGGGAGAGTGGGTATGGGAAGGAGGGGGCAGGAGACTTTTAGGCAATAATGGGAGGGTTGGATTTTAGTTTGAAAGCAGGGGGAAGCCACTATGGAGTTTTAAGCAGGGCAGTGATATCTGACTTGTGCTTTTAACGTTACCCCCCAGGGGTGCCTGGGTGGCTCAGTCAGCTGAGCGTGGAACTCTTGATTTCAGCTTAGGTCATGATCCCAGAGTCACGGGATGGAGCCCCACATCCGGCTCTGTGCTGAGCATGGAGCCTGCTTGAGATTCTCTTTCTCCCTTTGCCCCTCCCCTCTTCAGATTCTCTTTCTCCCTTTGCCCCTCCCCTCATTCTCTTTCTCTAAAATACAAAAATTAAATAAAAATAAAAAATAAAAATAAATTAAAAAAACCCATTACCTCTAAGGCTGCAGTGGATAGAGGGAGGTGGACCAACCCATGATATGCTTTGAAGGAAGACTTGATCAATTGGATGTGTGGATTGAGGAAAAGGAGAAGGCAAATTATGGCTCTGGAGCAAAGTTCCTATACTTTACTACGCATTAGAATTACCTGGAAAGCTTATCACAAATCTTGATACTTAGCTCATAACTGGGCACCAGTTAGATCCGAATATCTAGGGGCTGGAAGCAAGGCGCTGAAACCTTTTAAAAGTCCCCAAATGGGGGTGCCTGGGCGGCTCAGTCAGTTAAGCGTTGGACTTTGGCTCAGGTCATGATCTCACCGTTTATGGGTTCGAGCCCCGTGTCAGGCATTGTGCTGACAACTCGGAGCCTGGACCCTGCCTCGGATTCTGTCTCCCTCTCTTTTTCTGCCCCTCCCCTGTTCATGCTCTGTCTCTTTCTCTCAGTAATAAACAAACATTAAAAATTTTTAAATAAATGTCCCCAAATGCTTCTAGTGTGCAGCCAAGGTGGAAAATCACTGATAGGGGGAGTGGTTACAGCTGAAACATCTGGATAAATGTGTGTAATCACTGTGCTGAGCAGATGGGTGGAGAAGGGGGTGGGGGTTGGTGTGAGAAATCTATTAGACGTGTGGGTGGAGTTTCAAGGAAGAGGTTGGATAAGGGAGTCTGTTCAAGAGAGAGATTTGCTGGAGTTGCAGATGTGAAAGTCCACATCATGTGGGTAATATTTAAAGCCACAGGACTGGGTCTCGAGAAAGGAGGACAGAGGATAGAAACGCCCTGGACTGTGTCCTGAGGCTCTCTGGCACCCGAAGTCCGATGGAAGAGGAGCCAGCAAAGGAGGCTGAGAAATGCCCAGTGAGGTAGGCAGAAGAACCAGGGGAGTGGGATGTCCTAGAAGCAGAGGGAAGAGGTTGCCCCGGGGTTGTACTGGTCAGCGGAATCAAAGGTGGCCCAGCCACTAAGCTGCAGCCTAAGAAGTGACCATTGGCACCTGCAGCCGGAGAGGGTTCACTGGGGAATAACAAATGGAAACTAAGGGTTTGCTCTAAAGAGTCTGAAGACCCTGAGGAAAAGAAATGTTGGATTCATCCCATCAGATAGCTTTACTTGTTTTTTCCTTCTCATTTTAATAACATGACCATTTAGAAGTCTCCCGAATTTATGGACTAGGATTCTGTTGTCAGCCAAATTATCACACATTTCTTTTTTTTTTTTAATTTTTTTTAACATTTATTTATTTATTTTTGAGACAGAGACAGAGCATGAACGGGGGAGGGGCAGAGAGAGAGGGAGACACAGAATCGGAAGCAGGCTCCAGGCTCTGAGCCATCAGCCCAGAGCCCGACGCGGGGCTCGAACTCACGGACCGCGAGATCGTGACCTGAGCCGAAGTCGGACGCTTTAACCGACTGAGCCACCCAGGCGCCCCAGTCACACATTTCTAAATAAGAGAAGTTGTATTTGAAATACTAGTTTATTTGAACATGACATTTTTTTCCCCTTCATTCCTGACTATCTTCCAGGCCATTACTCCCTTTATTTAAAAATGTTTCATTTATTTGTTGTGGGGAGGGAGGGGCAGAGAGAGAGAGGGAGACAGGATCCGAAGCGGGCTCCTCACTGCCAGCACAGAGCCAGATGTGGGGCTCGAACCCATGAACCATGAGATCATGACCTGAGCTGAAGTCAGATGCTCAACCGACTGAGCCACCCAGGCGATTACTCCTTAAGAAATATTTAATTCAGGGATCAAGGAGGAACACTGGACAGGGGGGTCAGTAAATTGGATTCTTTTGGGGGCAGGTTGCAACCTGAGGGTACCTTAATTGCCTCATTCATAAAATAAGGAGATGGGAACAGATCACCTGCAAGGTAGAGGATTTCAAACTGGGTGCACATTTGAATAACCTGGGGAGCTTTTTAAAAGCCCCAGTGCCTGGGCCGCACCCACGCCAATTAGGCCAGAATCTCTGTGGATGGAGGCTGGGCTTCAGTGTTCTTCAGGTGCCCCAGGTGACTCAGTGTGTAGCTGAGTTTGCAAACAGTGGCCCTAAGTTCTTCTCTAGCTCTAATATTGAAGTAGTCAATTCTTGGGTCTTAATACATTCCCTACCCTCAACAAACTCAGGAAAAAGGGAAGACTGGATACCAGGTAGGCAATTAGCAGTGTCTGTTAAGGGAGGTCTCAAAATTTACCTTCCGGGCTTCCTTTCACAGGATGGGACTGATGGATACTCTCCATAAAAATGAGGGAGCAAAGGAATTCCAGGAAATGTGGATTCCAATTTGGGAAAGAGGTGAGGGGAATTTCCAAGTTGATGGCCCTGAATAGGAATTAGGAAGCAACCAGTGTAGGTTGAAGCAGGAGGATGAGGCTCCAGGACCGATGAGAAGAAAGAACTGGGAGAAGAAAGAATTTGACGAGTTGCCCAACTTGTTTGATTGTCTTGAAGGCAGCTGGCAGATTCAGCCAGAGTTTGGTGATGGAATCCCAGCTGGTCTGTTGAAAACTGAGCAAATGGGGAAAAGGGGCAATTAACTCCAAAAGCTTTTTCTTACAAGGAGGAATATAAAATCACAGTGTACTAGTGGCTCAACTGTGAAACACATTTGCATATTCACTTCATAAATTCTGAGTATCCAAAAGTTTTATTAAAATTTTATTGAGATGATGAGCAGGGAGGGGACAGGTGTATGCTTGCTGGTGGGTGGGGGGCACATATAAGAGCTAAAATCATCTTTTCCATGGGAGGATGTAGATTGATAATATCTAAAAGAGAAATAAATAGTGGGGCAGCATTATTTAGAAATATTAAAGTAAATAACTGAAAAGAAACATAAAAGAATTTGCCTCTAAGGAGCAGAAATCAGGGGTGGGTTTGTTACATAGTTCCTTTAAAATTATGGGGCGCCTGGGTGGCGCAGTCGGTTAAGCGTCCGACTTCAGCCAGGTCACGATCTCGCGGTCCGTGAGTTCGAGCCCCGCGTCAGGCTCTGGACTGATGGCTCGGAGCCTGAAGCCTGTTAACGATTCTGTGTCTCCCTCTCTCTCTGCCCCTCCCCCGTTCATGCTCTGTCTCTCTCTGTCCCAAAAATAAATAAAAAACGTTGAAAAAAAAAATTAAAAAAAAAAAAATAAAATAAAATTATGTAGATGAGGGGTGCCTGGGTGGCTCAGTCGGTTAAGCGTCCGACTTCGTAGTATAGAATAAATGCAAAGGAAGCCATAAGTGGGATTTAGGCAATATTGACATGATACAGTTTATACTTTAAAAAGCCCACCCTGTGCATCAATCTGATATTGTATCTCTGGATGGGATGTCATATGAAGTATACGATGTCATCTATGATATATTCCAGGCAAAAATGTTTAACTTGAGTCTATCAAACCTTTGCATCTAACAAACAACTTGGCATCATGATCTCACCTTTGGTGAGCTGGAGCCCCGCGTTGGGCTCTGTGCTGACAGCTCAGAGCCTGGAGCCTGCTTCAGATTCGGTCTCCCTCTTTCTCTGCCCTTCTCCTGCTCACACTCTCTCTTTCTCAAAAATAAATAAACATTAAAACAATAAAATAAAATTATGTAGACGATTAAGTTTGGCGGGGAAAGATGACATTGGGGAGGTAGGTGGGACCAGACAATGCAGAGCTGTATAAATGTAGGTTCCTGGTGGTACTTACTGTTCCCTTGCTAAGGGTACAGGAGGGATAGATTTGGGAAGTGGTTCACCTGCTTCTGCGGTCCCATCCTGTGTGACTAGTAAGAGATCGTTGTGAATTAGGAAAACCATTCTGTTCTAGTGCCACTGCATCAAAACAAGATACCTCAACAGGGATGTCTGTCAGGATCTTGGGGAACAAACACCAATTTCTCCCAAGCTAAGGAGTTTGTAATATCAGCAGTGGTAACACAAGAACATCCACATCTATGGTGGTGGTGTGGTTGGAGCTCTGAAACACTGGAGAAGTAGTCCCAAATATTTTTTTTTAATGTTTATTTATTTTTGAGACAGAGAGAGACAGAGCATGAGCAGGGGAGGGGCAGAGAGAGAGGGAGACACAGAATCTGAAATAGGCTCCAGGCTCTGAGCTGTCAGCACAGAGCTAGACGCGGGGCTCGAACTCACGAACTGTAAGATCATGATCTGAGCCGAAGTCGGACGCTTAACCCATGGAGCCACCCAGGCACCCCCCAAATATTTTTGACAACTTCCCCCATCAGTTAAAAGAACATCCCCCCTCTCTGAATGTATGTTTGTATATTGTTTTATATTCTATAAAATAGGTAAAACGAACATTTTAAAGGGTGAGGTAGGATATTAAAATAAATTGCTAAATGCAGTGACTTTACATCATTATGACTTCATAGTGTCATTACCTAATAACTTGGGGTATAACGCATACATTTAACAATAGTAGCTTTGGCCAATATCTTGAATAGTTTTCTTGATAAATCTGTTTCTTTTTTCCAACTTCTTTTCAGATCATATTTGTTTTTGAAAAAATTTTTTAATGTTTATTTATTTTTGAGAGAGCATGCAAATGGGGGAAGGGCAGAGAGAGAGGGAGACACAGAATCCAAAGCAGACTCTCGGCTCTGGGCTGTCAGCACAGAGCCTGACGCGGGGCTCGTGAACCGTGAGATCCCTGAGATCATGACCTGAGCTGAAGTCGGACGCTTAACTGACTGAGCCACCTAGGCACCCCTTTCATCTTTTTTGAACTCATGGAAAACAAAGTTTATATTAGGAGAGTATTTGTGTCTTCATTTTCTTGATGCTAATGTAGGCCCTCATTGGTTCCAGTGAGTCTCATTTTTTTGTAAGAATCTTTATGTCTCTTGCCCACCTTGTGAGGGTTGACTAAACTGGATAATATACTCCAAAAATGCTTAAATGGGCTCACCTAAACCTTAAGTGGTAGGAATATGCTGAAAACCAGTGAGGCCACCAACATCAACCCCCTACTTTGGGATCTTGCTTCCCCCCCCCCCCCCCCCCCCCCCCCAGGTTGCCTTGCATACCTACATGAAACACAGGCATCTGGCATTCTGGCCAAGTGAGGGCAGCTTGGGTATGATACATAATAATCCATATGATAAAACTCATAAATTTAGGGGTGCCTGGGTGGTTCAGTCGGTTAAGCGTCTGACTTTGGCTCAGGTTATGATCTCACAGTTTGTGAGTTCAAGCCCCATATAGGGCTCTGTGCTGTCAGTACAGAGCCCGCTTTGGATCCTCTGATCCCCTTTCTCTCTCTCTGCCCCTCCCTGACTTGTTCTCTCTCTCTTTCTCTGTCTCAAAAATAAAATGTGTAAAATTGTAAATCTTCTCTCTTTGCTAGGTTAATACAGTTAGTAGCCCTAACCCTTTCTTCTCACATACCAGTGAATAGTCCCTTGTGTGCACGCACCCCTCTTTGGAGGCCACTGTAATAGAAAACAATCTTTCATATCTCTTTTTGAGTAGGGTAAGGGTCATGCAAACTGAAAAACTAGCGGCCTGGGCTGGTTAGCTTATTTGCTGAGCCGATCGTGGTAATGGGAACAAGGTACCATCACTGAACTTTGTGTATTTTTCTGAGGCAAAGGCCAAGAGCCTTCACAGGTTCTCACATGGGGTTATGACCCCAGCGAGGTTAAGAATTGCTGGTACCTTGTTTTCTTTTGCTTTTTGAAAAAACTTCAAGCTTCCATAGACTTTCTTAGTCATTGATTTGTTAAAGCTGGAATTGCCCTCGGACACATGATAGCCTTAAAATTAGGGGACATCACACAGTCTTGAGCATCTGAGGGAAGAGTAGGTTTTCTTAATAACAGACGGGAGCTTTGATGTGCTTCTTCTCTGACTTCTCACCCGTAGCACTAAGACTCAGGCTTCTTTCTCTCCTAAGTCCTCTTTAGTTTTCCATTCTAGCCCATCATGTGGGTGAATTTCCATTCTATTCTAGATTTTGTCTTTATGCTCACCAATATGGTGCTTTTTTCCTCTGCTATTTTGGTCTCTAACAGTGCCACTTATTAAGCTTAAATAATCCAGATCGTGCATTTCCTATAGTTTAGTGAAACATAAATAATTCATGAGTCCTGATTACTCTTATTTATTTCATGCAATTTCACTTTCACAAACCCACAGTTGGTGGGTCAGAGTGCGATCTTCACTGATTTCTCTTCCTTGACTGATTTCATGGTGCAATTTCTCGTCCCCTGAATTGCGTTATGAGTTATGAGTCCCACTCTCTGTCCTTTTCTCAACCTGTTGCTGATTTTCATCATTTGTGATAGAGCTTGCAGTGTTTTTCCTGCTGACTTAACTCTTGCTTGGACAGTTGTGATCGCGGCTTCAGGCTTCCTGTACCAAGCACCCAGCCTGAGCACAGGAGGGTGTTGCATGATTAAGTGGCAAATGCAGGGATGTTTTGGTCTTGTGATATTGTCTTGCCTCTTTTGTGTTTTTAGTTTTCCTTCTGTTTCACTTTGCATTGGTTGTTTGTTTGACACCATTATATTTCTGTTATAGGATGTCCAGTTGTATCTGAGTGTGTATTTAATACCCTTCACCGAACAGGGAACTAGGGCAGATCTACAAATTGGGAAGAGGGGTGCAAGAAAAAGCTCTCAGAAAAGTAAAGTTTAGAAAGCTTGTACATTTACATTATTCTTGAGATTCTAGAATTTTTAAGCCAAAATATCATCACCTTTTCTTCCAAACTTCAGATGTTATTTCTAAACCTAAGTTGGACTTATTTTTTTTTTTTAAGTTTATTTATTTATTTTGAGAGAGAAAGAGAGAAACAGACCATGCAACCTGGGGAGGGACAGAGAGAGAGAGAGAGAGAGAGAGAGAGAGAGAGAGAGAATCCCAAGCAGGCTCCATGCCGCAGCACAGACCTGGATCCGGGGCTTGATCTCACGAACTGTGAGACCACGACCTGAGCCAAAATCAAGAGTCAGACATTCAACTGACTAAGCCACCCAGGAGCCCCAAGTTGGACTTACTAAAAACAGCCATCTCATCCTGTAACTTTATTATTCACATTAATTTTTTTTCTGTATTTCTATCTTTCTATCCTCTGTTGATTATATTTGGCTAGTACTACTCTTTATTTCACCAGATGGCTCTGTATGCCTGAGGGGGAAGTTCTTCATGCTAGCGTTTTCATTTTTCTTTTTATCCTTCACATTGCTAGAAGTCTTACAACTGCTCTGTAAGTAAAAAACTTCTGGATGGGTGGAGTAATGTCAATAATTTAACACAATAAATGATTCTGATGTTTGTTATCTCTCTCTCTCTCTCTCTTTTTTTTTTTTTTTTTTTTTTTTGCCTGTGACTTATTTTCTTAATAAGGTTTCTTAGGATAATGTTAAAGTCAGTTACCATTTTTTGAACATTTAATGGCCATGTAGTCAAAGAAACCAGCAGCTGAAAGATTTGTTTGAAGCCACTTGAAGCAATTGAGGTACTGTGGTCTCTCTGTTCCGGGGGTGCTCAATGGAGATTTCACTTACAGCAGGGAACACATTTTATGGTACTTTTATGTGTTCATCTCTTTCCCTTCCATGGAACTGAGCTCTTGGAAGGCAGGAAAATGTCTCTGGCAGAGCTGGGCCCACAAGGCGTTCAGCGAGTATTTGACCTAATGCCCTGTGTTTCACATCACTGTTTTCAAGAAGACCACGTCTTCTTTCATCAGCATGGTGTTTCTCACACTAGAGGCCAGGGGTGTATGTGGGAGAGGAGTTTCCATGCCTTCTCCTGAGGGTTTATCACAACTTTTCAGATGTCCCTTTTCGTTTAATTAAATGAAAAAAAAATTACTGTGAATCATCAGGATGAATACGTTAGCAATATGGTTCTGCTGAAGCAATGGTGGTTAACTCTAAATTCAGCCCTGCTCGGACAGGCCCACGAAAACTTCTTCTGGTGTGTTCCAGGGGTCTGAAGGTTCGTGGTGGAGGATGAGCTGTCAGGATACCACTTTCTTCTTGGAAATGCCTCCCTCAGTGCTCTTTGTCAGGCATCCCTGTGGCACTTACCCCTCTGTGTGTTATGATGGATTTCCCTCTGGCTCTGTGTCCCCCTCTTCCAGAGTTAGCCCATTTCCACAGTGCTTTCACACTATGGTGCAACACTCACTGAACTATGGGATAACCTGGGAATACGTTTTCGTAAGTCTTTCTCTCTTACTGGACACTGAACATCAGCAGTTCGGGGAACCTCTCCAGCTTTGAGTCCCGAGTACCCAGCTCTCCCAGCACAGTGCATGGTAAGGTGGTCAGATCGAGTCCCGAGGTAACTAGAATGGATGCAGGCAAACACATTTTAAAGGTCTCTTCATTCTTTTGAGATGAGACTCATGTGGTCATTGATTCTTCATTTCTGAAAGTATTTTTTGTTTTCCCCAAGTTGGTCTTAGAGGTATTTGTACCTATTCTTGTCTTTCAATATGCTGAGCATGAGTCTTCTAACCTGTGTCTGATTCTGATATACTTGGCTCTTTTTCAGCTCCCTGTTTCTTTTTCTTTCTTTCTTTCTTTTTTAAACATTTTTATTTATTTTTGAGACACACAGTCAGAATGAGCACAAGCAGGGGAGAGGGAGAGGGAGACGCAGAATCCTAAGCAGGCTCCAGGCTCTGAGCTGTCAGTGCAGAGCCTGACGTGGAGCTTAGACTCATGGACCCTGAGATCATGACCTGAGCCAAAGTCGGACGCCCAAATGACTGAGCCACCCAGGCGCCCCTCTGCTCCTGTTTCTAAGTAGGCTGTTCCATATTGCTTGGTTTCCTCATGTGCTTGGTTATGTCTTACTCCCAGCTGATGAATGTGTTTTCCAAGTTATTTGTTAGAGTGCCCAAGTCCTAGGATGAACCTCCAGAGAAGTCTGTGTGAGTTTGCTGGGAGATGGAGGGCAGTTTCAGTTTGAAACCAAGCAAGCTTGGTTTGATGTTCTCTGGCTCATCCAGGTGTGAGGCGCAAAGGGCTGTGTTGTGGACATCATTTCTCAGGATGGGCCTGTTTCTTAAATTTCCTTTTCTTTTATTTGAAACTACTCTGGCCTTTTCTGTAGTGCTCTAAGCTTGGGGACAGGCAGTTTTAATGCTAGTTATTTTTCTTTTTTTTTTAACGTTTTATTTATTTTTGAGACAGAGAGAGACAGAGCATGAACGGGGGAGGGGCAGAGAGAGAGGGAGACACAGAATCGGAAGCAGGCTCCAGGCTCTGAGCCATCAGCCCACAGCCCGACGCGGGGCTCGAACTCACGGACCGTGAGATCGTGACCTGAGCTGAAGTCGGCCGCTTAACCGACTGAGCCACCCAGGCGCCCCGTTGCTAGTTATTTTTCTGATAAGGTGCTAGCACTTTGGGACCCCTGTCTACATCTGAGGAGGATCTCCTAGCAGGTCTTGGATGGATTTTGGGCCTTGAACCCTGGCTCCTTCACTCCCCTTTCCCAGGGCTGCAGACTGAAGCCTCAGTACACGTGCCCGCACTTCTCCAGGTTCTCCCCAAGACTAGACCAGACGTTCCTTGCTTTCAAAAATTTTTAAGTGTTCTGAGAACCATTTTTACAAGTTTACAGGTTTAGAAACTTTATTACAAGTTTTTTTTAATTTAAATATATTTGACATATATCATTGTACAAATTTCAGGTGTTCAACATGTTGATTTGTTGCATGTATATATTGTAATATAATGGCCACCATAGCAATAGTTAGCTTCTCTGTCCCTCACAGAATTATCATTTCTTTTAAAAAAAATTTTTTTTTTTTTTTACATTTATTTATTTTGAGAGACAGAGACAGAGCACAAGTGCGGGAGGGGCAGAGAGAGAAGGAGACACAGAATCCGAAGCAGGCTCCAGGCTCTGAGCTGTCAGCACAGAGCCCAACGCGGGGCTTGAACTCACAAACTGTGAATCATGACCTGAGCCGAAGTCGGACAGTTAACTGACTGAGCCACCCAGGCGCCCCTATCATTTCTTTTTTGTGGTGGGGATAATTTGAAGATCTAGTCTGTTAGCTAGTTTGATGTTTATAATACAGCATTACTGTTTATATTCACTATATCATGTGTTAGATCTCTAGGACATATTGTTCTACTTCTGATTCTTTAGTCTTTTACAGGTATTTCCTCTAACTTCCCGCACTCCCCAAAAGAAATATGCATTTTGACTGCATCTGACTTCTGACTTCTGACTTCTCTCTCTTCTTTCTTTTTCTTTCCCTTTCTTTCTAACATCCCTCTTCCTCCCCTTCCTTTCTTTTTCCTTTCCCCTTTCTTACATTCTTCCTCCTTCTTTTCCTTCCTTCCTTCCTTCCTTCCTTTTTTTCCCTTCCTTCTGCCCAGCAGGTGAATTATGAATAACCTAGCCTACTATTTCTGGAAATAGAAGGTCTAAAAATCAATTTAAAAATAGAAAATTATTAACTGAGTATAAGCCTTAAATAGTCTTAATATAAGCCTTAAAATAGTCTTTCCTTTTTAGTCTTCTTTAAAACTTCTTAATTGGGGTGGATAATGTAGATCTGAAGTCAGTATAAAAATAGGTCATTCAGATATTTCAGGTGAAAAGGTGCCCACAAATGACCCCCAATTATAGAAACTTCCCTAGAGATGAGTACCTTGAGTGATTGGCTGAACTTAGTAAAATTTATTCATTAAATTTGCCATCAAGACACTTCCTGTTGTGAGAAACAGAAGTCTAACTTAAACTAGCTTAAGCCTCAAAGAGTATTTATTAGCTCAAATTGAAAGTCTTGAGATGAATGGCTTCAGGTACAGCTGGATCAAGGAACTCAAGTATTGCCATTAGGCTTAGTGTCTATCTTTTGTCTGTTCTGTGTTAGCTTCACTCTCTGACTTGCTCTTTTATGATGGCAAGGTGGCTTTCACAGACTCCAGACTCACAGCCTTTGCTTTAAGTCTATGATCTGCAAACTTTGTTGATTATGTATCCAATGGTAAAAGTTAAGCACATGTTATTTATAAATTATATGCCATTATATACCACTATTATTCCATGTTGTATTAATTATTAGTAGAGTTCAGTTTTTTTTTTTTAAGGTAAAGAATAAAATAGGGGCACCTGGCTGGCTCAGTAGAGCATACGACTCTTGCTCTCAGGGTAGTGAGTTTGAGCTGCATGTTGGGTGTAGAGTTTATGTAAAATAAAAGATTAAAGTATAAAACACATTTAAAAAAGGAAAGAATAAAATAGAAATACTAATACTTTCTATACTGCCAGTGGATTGTTTTGCACGCCCCAATTCGACAACAACTTAGTTGGAAGGATGGCATTTCTCCCATCAGATATAATCACAGTCTTGTGACCATAACTCATTGGTTCTTTTTGGCCTAGCTTGAGTCACATGCCCATTTCTGAGTCCACTGTCCTCAAAATAGTAAAAGAAAACTTTACTAATGTAAGGTGACACAAATAATTGACTAGGCATAAACAGATACTATTTTAACTTTTTAAAGGTATCTACATTTTGAATCTTGTAATCACTGCTGTATAATCAAAAGAAGGGGCATAATCATTGAGTACAGCATTATAGAACAAAGATTCTCTATTTTCATGGCAATATAATTCCATTAGTCTTTGCTAAATTTCTGTGGTTTCGTACCTGGAGTATCATGAAACTATCCTATCTAGTTTTTGTTAGTATTCCAGTGACAGGTGAATGCTATATGTTGAGAGGTAGGAATTGATGAGTCTTGCAAATAAAATCCTGTTCTTACAAATTTTTTGAGAATGGCTATTTTGAACAAGATGAAAAACTATGTGGAAAGGCAGGTGATAGAGGGTCCTGAATAATTTTCAGATTTCTAAAGAGAAAAGGAGGTTACTGTTTGGAGAGAGAATTTTGCTTGTAAGAATGGGTAAAGAACACAAATGGAAAGCATTATTCAGAAACTCTCTGATGAACAAGATGTTCTGCTAATTTAAAAACTGGTCTTGTGTGGCAGAAATGCAATGGCTCATCTTGATTCTGAGGTGAAAGAGGAATGTCTGCGGGAAGACCTGAAGTTTTATTTCATGAACCCTTGTGAAAAATACCGAGCCCGACACCAGATCCCGTGGAAGCTGGGGCTGCAGATTTTGAAGATAGCCATGGTCACCACGCAGGTAATTCATATTATCAGTTTATTCGGGGATTTTTTTTTTCCCTTACCACAAGGTGAAACAGTTTTCAGGTGTTCCGCCCTTAACTTTTGTTCTGAAAAGTCCACACTCAAGTTCATAAAACTGTAAAATTATGTTGACTCTGGAGGGCAGAGGGTAGGTTGAAGTTCAGTTTTGATGAGGACCTTGTTTTAGTAAGGGATTATGAGGTAAATACAGATAAATCATAGATCTGTATAGAATAGTAGACCTGTATGTCTGTGGGGGTGGGGGTGGAGTTCTGTATCCGAGTGAAGCACGTAGACTGGCAAAATCTGCTCAATCCCAGGTGATGGTGTCCTTCGAATTTCTCATCTTCATTCAAATACACTTTTGAAATCCGCATTTTTGACTGTTCTGTGTTGGGATTTATCAGAACGCTGTCTCCCTTCCATCAGTAGCTAAGTGCTTTAAGTAAACGCTTACCCACCTCCACCCCATCTAGCAGGAGCACACAAAGGCTACACACTGGGATCTTCTGTTGAGTTTCATATTTTTTTAAGTTATTTATTTTTGAGAAAGAGAGAGAGAAGCCCAAGCAGGTTCTGGACCGTCAGCACAGAGCCTGATGCAGGGCTCAAATTCACGAACCGTGAGATCATGACCTGAGCTGAAATCAAGAGGCAGACGCTTAACCAACTGAGCCACCCAGGTGCCCTTATATCCTTGAGACTTAATCACCAGCATCACTACAGCCATCAAAGTTGTCATCTAGTTTTTGAGACTGTGGTTTGGAACCAGTTTTTTTTTGGTTTTTTTTTTTTTTTTGAGGGGGGTGCCTCTCTAGGTAAGTACATTTAAAATGCATACCCTTTTAGAAACTCTACTGATTTGGGGTATTTGGTTCCAGAATGAAATAATCATTCTGTTATCCATGCAAAGATGTTTATAAAGATGTTATTTCTGGAGGCACCTGGGTGGCTCAGTCGACTGAGTGTCCGGCTCTTGATTTCCGCTCAGGTCATGACCCCAGGGTTGTGGGATCCATGCTGAGCATGGAGCTTGCTTGAGATTCTCTGTCTCCTGCTGTCCCTCTCCCTACTTGCTCTAATAAATAGAAATTAAAAATTAAACAATATTTTTTAAAAAGATGTTATTTCTGGAACACAAAAATAAATACCTTGCTAAAAATACCTTCATATAGTCTTAGAGATGAGAGGAAGTTCCTGCTGTAACTGAAGTTGCATCTTTATTCTGTGATCATAAAGAGGGTATTTCACTGTATAACATGCTTTCAGTGCATCAAGTTTTAGGGTAACCAAGTTGCTTTAAAACAAACAAGCTTAAAAAAAACCAACAAAATTGAGATACAGGGCCACTGTTAAATATGTATGCTTGACTTTCTCCATTTAAAATTATTTTTCATTTTAATTCTTGGTCTTGAAGTCTTACTTTTGGCATCCTATAAAGTGGGTGCATTATTAGTATTACATGGAAGGAGGAGAGATAATGTCCCCTGTTTCATTTGGTTAATTTTAATTGTTTCCCACTTTCTTCTCTGGCCAAACCAGCTTTCCATTCAGCTTCTTGGTCTATTAATGTTACTAGAACTCTAGTTTATCCAGGCACAGAATATCACCATCTTTGACTTACCTTCTTCGTCCTGGTATCTATTAAATCCCCCAGATTCTTCCTTCAAAACCGTGTCAACTTATGTTTTGCCACACTCACTATCTTCTGTCTCTGGCACAGACTCTTCTCTTGTTCATTTAAAGTATGTTTGAAGCACAACCTGTGCTGTGTATTCTGTTGGGAATACAGCTGTCAATACGTTACTGCTGCTGAGATGTAACATGTGGTGTAGCCTTCACCATGTGCCAGGCACAAGTGCTTTATGTGTGTTAACTCATTTCATCCTCACTGCAACCCTGTGAGGTGGGGTCAGTTACTGCCCGATTCTTGTGGATGAGGAAATGGGGCCAAAGAGAGGAAGTAACCTGATTGTGACCATTCCGTTGGTAAGTGGTAGAGTCGGATTGGAGCCCCTTGGTCTGACTCTGGAGTCTGCATTCTTATTCTCAGATTGTTTTTATTCCAGACCTGGGTCCTGTTCTCATTGTGCAGTCTAGGAATACAGGCAAGTTAACCAGGCTGCTTCCAGACTTTGTCTTATACCTCCCTTTATTATCTACATACATACCAGTCTGTTAAATGCTAATATCAAATGAATTCTTCTTAGAATGCCTTCATTGGGTCACTCTCCTGCTCAGAAACTTTTGTGGTACCCATTTCCTGCAGAAGAAAATCTTGACTGTGTAGCTTGAAATTTAGATTTCCACAGTCTCCTTCAACTTGCCTTCCAATGGGCTTTCATCTGTTGTTTCCTGCCCAGATCCCAGCCAGGTGGATGCACCCAGGGATTCTCATCCCCGCCCTGTTTGCTCCACCAAATCCAGAGTGGACTTTTCTCCATCATCTTGCAGGTGCCATTGGAAGTCCCCCACCAGTCTTGCCTGACCACTCAACACGTGGCTTTCCTTGGCACACTAGTCCCCCTTGCTGTCTATCTCACTGCTTTCACTTTTAGGAGACTGTTTCTGGGAATTGATGGTTTACTTATTCTGTGAGTGTACCCTGTCTCCCCTGACAAAGTTGAGAGGGATTCAACTCTTGCTCCGCTGGAGGATCATTCTAATAAGTTTTGCTACCTGGGTGATATCTAATTGGAGCAGATTTCTCAAATACCTTTCTTTCCTTCAAATCCCACTTGTCCTTCCTCCTCTTTTTCTGTCTCTTAATACTCCATCCTCAAGTCTAATGAGATGGGTGGCATTTTATCAGGGTTGATGAGAAGGAAACTTTTTTTTTAAAGACATTCCTATTCTGCGTTCTGCAGTAATTTATAACCTTCAGAGAGATGTTCACATTCTTTTGCTCGTTCTATGCTTTCCCTCCCATATTCTTTGTACATTATTAGAGCAATATCTTTTTTTTTTTTTTTTTTTTTTTTACCTGGTACAGAATATTTTCTCCTACACTCATTTCACAATCAGGTCTTAAATTCATAATTTTGCCAGGCTGCACTTAATGTGTAAGAATTTTTCTGACTTATAGTTTCAGCAAATCTTAAGGGCTAGTTGATGGGGCTATTTTTCTGTCAACTATTTTTCTGTCAACTATTTGACCAATTGCGTCATCTCCTTACTCTTGCCCCATAGGGAGTGTAGGGTTCTGCCATAGCAGGACTGGGACTTATGATCTCCTCCCTAGGGTTTCTCTTCTCTACTAACAGACGCTTTGAAAATCCCAACCTTAACCTGATGCTGGGCCACATAGGTGGATCTTAGCTTGTTCTCTGAATAATAGAATGGAGGAGATTTCTTGTTCCTGATGCCAGATGGGAGTGGTTCTGTTCTCTCATTCCCAAAGTTGAGTTGATGAGCTTTGAGTTTAAATAAGGTGGTAGCTTAAAAAGGCAGCAAATAGTATGCCACATTCTTGGTTAAGTTATCCATTCCCCACACAGTGTGTGTGTGTGTGTGTGTGTGTGTGTGTGTGCGTGCATGCATGTGTGTGTGCATGAGTGTGCACATGCATGTTTAAGCTTCAGTCTGAGTGTGGAAGGATTGGGTTGAATATCCCTGCTTCTAGAGTGAAGTTGGCAGTATCTCCGTTTGAGAAGAAGGGTGGCCAGGTGGTCAACAGGATGAATGTGGAAACCTAATAGATGTATTTGTATCCTCATTCTGATACCTTCTAGCTGTTCCAACCTGGATAAATTCCTTGACTTCAGACTTCATGTGTGCAAAATGGGATTATATTTATCAACGGATTCAGTATTTGACTCTGACATTGTGATGGGTACTATTCCAGTTCCTGAGTAGAGGGGAAGAAAAGAAAAAAAAAAAAAATCCTGTCCTTGTGGAGCCCAGTGTAATATCCTCCTCATAGGGTGTTGGATAGTTAAGTAAAAAAAAAAAAAAAGAAAAAGAAAAAAAAATGTAACTTTTAGGCACAGTCCCTGGCACTCAATAGTAAGACCTGTTATTCAACACTATGCAACTCGATCTTGCTCACATTGTATCCCAGCTCAGCACAGAGTAAGCACTCGGCAGACTTTGATTGAAGAACTTAATTCGTGTGTGTGTGTGTGTATACCAGTTTTGTTTTTTTGTTTTTTTTTTTCATTTGTGTATCAGTTGTTAGTAAAACTTTGAAACAATCATGTGTGTATGGGTTCCCTGGTTTACTTTCGGCTTTCAAAAAGCAACCTGACCTTTTCCGGCATCTCCTACGGGCAGCACTGACAGATGTTATGTGCTCAGAAAAGCCTTTAGTTTTCCATTGCCTGATTGCCAGCACAGGTTGGATGAGGTGGGGCTTCTTTTCTGATATTTTCCTTAGACTGGCTGGGCTTTAACAATTGCTCAATCCTTTGACTTAGTATTTGAGGAATGTGACCTGGTGAGGCTCAGATGCTAATGAGTGTCATCTAAGTACATTCTCAAACAGTAGTTGCAATTCTGGGAAGCTAGCACCTAAATTCTTTTCCATAAGAAGAGTCCCAAAGACAAATTCTTCGATGGAGGGAAATTGCATAGTGTAGTCAAGTGACTTTGGAGTTAGACCTGGCTTTCATTCTACTTAGGTGCCTTAGGGCAATTTAATGTGGCTAAGTCTCAGTTTCCACATTTGTAAAGTGAGGATGACCACCTTATCTTGTGTTAGCAACTGAGATAGTGCTTGTAATGCAGTTAGTAAAGTGCCTGGACTATAATAATTGCTGAAAAATGGTAGCTGTTACTTTTAATTATTCAGCCTTTCCAAAAAGTCAGGCAAAATTTAAAAGCTAAAAAATTAAAATCACTAAAAAACAACGTGTACGTTGGCAGATGCAGATTAACGTTTGTTTCACCTGAAAGATTCATGAGTTGATGTCTTGTTCAGAGCCACGCAGTCTGTCATATCCAAACATGGGGTGACAGCAAATAACAGAAGGGCCACAGTCACCTAGTCGACTTGCTGAAGAAACCAAGTCCCAAGTCGTTTTGGGTATTTGGTGGGATGAAGACTTGGGGCAAAATTTTTGGACTTGTATTGTCTTCAAAGCAGATGAGAAGATGAAGTGAGTAGATGGGGAAGGATGTGGGGGACAGGACTTATGAAGGTTTGACTTGTCTTCTGCCATTGCATGTGTGTGCACGTGCATGTGTGCATGAGAGAGAGGGAAGGAGAGGTTGTTGATGTGTGTAGCCGAGTGTGTAATTTCCTGGGTTTTTTTGGTAAACATTTACTGCCTGCTAATTGTCCCCACTTATTGGACTCCAAGAAAGGCAGGGAGAACACATTCCCTCCTGATAAAGAGAGAGAGCCCTTGGTGCCCACGCTCAGGCTGGGATACAGCATAAGGGAGAATAAGTGGGAGTTTTATCCCCAGAAGGTGGGTGCTTGGTGACAGTGAATGGGTTTGACCTCCGGGAGGTAAAACAATCCCAGTGGTCATTTCCTCTAATTTTACACTATTTTGAATTGCTGATCTAGCTTGACGAGGTTGTTCTTCTTTGGGACTTGTATTTTGACACTAACGTGGTTAGTAAACACCAAAGCAGTGAGATTTTTCTTGCTGATGTTTGGGGGGGGGGGGGGTGTGTGTGATGATAATAAGAATGCATTTGCCTGCCCTGGTAAATGGTAAAAATTACATCTTCCTATTTGATTTCCTTTTCTAGCTTGTTCGTTTTGGTCTAAGTAACCAGCTTGTGGTTGCTTTCAAAGAAGAGAACACTGTTGCTTTTAAGCACTTGTTTCTGAAAGGATATTCTGGCACAGATGAAGATGACTATAGTTGCAGTGTGTATACCCAAGAGGAGGCCTACGAAAGCATCTTTTTTGCTCTCAGTCAGGTAAGAGTTTTGTTGGGAATGACTTATGCTTTAAGAATATATTGACACTTGACCTTGTTGTTTTAGCAAAAAAAAAAAAAAAAATATACACACACACACACACACACACACACACATATTAAATTATTCTAATTTAAATTTTGCAGTCTGCCAAAAAATGTTCATTGCTATTTCTCCGGCTACATTTCCACACAATACCTTTTGCCTGCGTAACATTTTTCTTAAAGGTTTATGTTTTTTATTTGTCCCTTTATTCCCACTACTTTTGGGAGATTACTCCAGTTCAAATAGCCAAGAGTAGATTTATAATCTCAGAAGATTTGATGAATGAGATACCAAATCTAAGATTCTAGGATCTCGGTTTTGATGTCTTACCATTAGTAAGCCTAGCTGAATCTTATGAATATAGAGTAGGATATGATATAGTTGTATCTAAGCAGGTATTGAGAAACCAGATTGATGGACCTTGAAGAAAGCATTTAGGGGAGAGAGATCGTTAATCTTATTTTTTCTTTTTCTCCTTCAATAAATATTTGGGGGCTTAGTATGTACGAGTACTGTTCTAGACATTGGGAAAACATCATGAATACAATGAACAAAAGCCCCGTTCTTATAGAACTTAATTCTGGAGGAGAGAGCCACACAAATGAAGTGAAATAGGTAGCACTGAATGCTAGCTGCCTGAAAACACCACCTGGAAAACATGTTGGTAAAACTGAGCTTGTTGACGGAAATACAGGAGACACTCCCTTGACTACTCATCAGTGCCTTGGGTGAAGAGGGCAAAGTCCAAATACAGATTTTGAAGTCTGATTTAGGGTGGGTCTTTCAATGTGAGGGGAGAGCTCTATTAGAATTGGCTAAAGACATGATGCCATGGTTTCAGATTGGTGGACACAACAAGGTGAGGGTTTGTGGGGAGAGGGGCATGGTTTCAAAGAGTCTTGGAATTAATTAGATTAAATCTTCAAATTGATGATCGGTCTAAATGAGTTGTTTTGGATGTTCCTGAAATAAACAATAGAGTTATTTGTAGCTGTTATGTTCCTGGACAAAAGTTTCCTGGAATGATAGACATGTTAATGAAGCCCTGTTAGTGCAGATAGGCAGATGGTAGCGTCCTGTTGACGAGAGCTACCGTAAGTTCATGTAAGATAATGTAAGTTGTGTTCATTACTGTGAGCTGTGGGGTGTGGATGGCTTGGGTCCTGAGTGGTATGTCAGAAAGTGATAACTGCTGTGAAATAAAGCAGAGGAGGAGACTGGCAGTGCCTGGTGGAGCCTGTGTGCTGCTGATGGATGTTTGCAACTTTCACTGGGTAGTAAGGGAAAGGCCTGGCTGAAGCGGTGATATTTGACTCAAGATCTGAAGGAGTGAACCAGCAATTAGATAACACAGGGTTCTAGGCAGAAGGAACAGCAAAGGCCCAGGCAAGAATGTGCCTGGTGAGCTCCAGGAACCGCCTGGAGGCCAGTGTGGTTTTCTAAGATGGGGGTTGGAGCCAGGGGACAGTAGTCTGCTGTGAGGTCAGGGCACCTCAGCTTTGGCTCTCAGTGAGGGGGGAGCCTCTGTCGGCATGTTTACTTGGGTTCTGAGTTCCGTGAGGCAGGGTGTTTCCTGCCCAACCTGAGAAAATCACCTTGTGGTATTTTACACGGGGGAGTTCCATTGAGGGCTTTGATATACACAATTTAAAATAGCTAAAAGTGTATTCCATATGTTGTAACTCCTGATGAAACTCTTAAAAGCTCATAAGTATTTTTATTTAACTATTCTTAATAGTATCATCAGCTAAAGAACATATCCCTGGGGACCCTTGGTTATGGAGAAAACGAAGACAATAGAATTGGCTTAAAAGTCTGTAAGCAGCATTACAAGAAAGGGACCATGTTTCCTTCTAATGAGACACTGAATATTGACAGCGACATTGAAGTAGGTAATGTGGTGATAATTTCATTATATGCCTTTATCATCTTCTGCGGTAAGAACAAACATCCCCTCATGTGCTGACAGCTCAAATGGATCAACTTTGCTTCGCTAAGCTAACTAACATAGTTGGGGCTTTAACATATGCCTGCAAAGGGCGCTGCCTCAGGAAACTGCAGGTTTACTGCCATAGGACTGGGGAGCATTTATGGAACTTCTTGGTACAACTCAAGATTGTTGGCGGGGGGGGGGGGGGGGGGGGGGGGGTTGAGGTAAATGCACAGGTGTTTCCTGTTTGTTAAGGTTTTCCCTCCATGAGGAGGCAATTAGGCTTTTGAAAAAAAAATAAGAGTCTATATTTATAAATGAAATAATGCATGTTAAAATGTTTGGTGCTCTTGCTATTATATGTTAAATACATTCATGTTCTTCAAAGATGAATTGTGGTTAGCAACTCATTTTCTCTTTTAGGAGATGGCTTGGCAAAAAGTCAGTATCTAATCAAGTAGAAGTATTTTGTGCCATTCTGTTAAGAATTTAAAAGCACATCATATGTAAATGCAAAGTGGTTGACTTAAGACTCTGGAGGGGGGGTGGTTGTCATTCATTCAACAAATCTCTGCTGTATACTTACTGTGCCCAAGGCACTTCCTGTTTTATGTACTGGGGTTATGTGCTACAAAGATTGATCAGTCATGACTCCTCAAGAAGTGAACAGTTCTGGAGTAGGGGTCCTAGGAGCATTTTAATTGTGAAATGGTTTTATGAAAAAGAGAGTATTGCACGGTTCATTTGACCATACTTCCTACAATCCAATTTAGGACACTTTGGTAAAATAATAGAAGAACACCTCTATAAAACAGAGGTTCTGAGGGATGCCTGGGTGGCTTAGTCGGTTAAGCGTCTGACTCTTGATCTCAGCTCAGGTCTTGATCTCAGGGTCATGAATTCAAGCCCTGCGTTGGGCTCTGCACTGAGTGTGGTGCCTACTTCAAACCAGAGGTTCTGAGTCTGTTTCCACAGGCTTCCTGTTCAGAAACTCTTCATGAGTAAATTTGTCCCATGCTCTTGACTCTGAAGGAAACAGACCATAAGCCAGGACTATCAAAGGTCCCAGGTTGCTTTCAGAGATCATCAAGGTGTCAGTGGCGTGGTTCTGTGGCCAGCAGCCTTGAAACGCCCCTTGTCCTCTTAAAAATGTGTGACTTAATTAAGATGCATCTTACCACTATTTTCCAGTGATTCATATGCCATTTTCCTCAATTGATTTTTCTTGGAAAATTGATGAAAGAAATGTGGCCAACGTCAGTCTCAGTGGCTAGGCAAGACAGGCAGTGCCAGACAGCAGGATTTAGTACCTGACCACTGGGCAGTAGTATCCTTGTTCATTTTCCTTCTATCAGAATATGAAGTAGTTTTAACCAAATGGAGAGAAGTTGGTTTTTAATTTGACTTTATTTTAAGAGAGACTGTTTTAGCAAGTTAGTTGTATTTTTGACTTATTAAATGTAACTTGTCAAAGAGAACCTTTTGACATATCTATTCAAAAGATGTAAAGAATATTCTTAAAATACTTGATACCGAATTTTAGACTTTCTTTTCTCAGACACACTGGAGGAAGCCTGCACATGATAGAAGTAGGAATTGAGTTAGACTCCATTGGTGAGGCAATTGGTGAGTTTGTATAGGTGAATTAGTAGAAGCTGTTCTAGATTACCTATTCATGAGTTTCGCATCATCTTTATTATTAAGATAATCATCCTTTGGTGTGCTCAGCCTGTATGCCCACTTTCTGTGTGGGTCTATATTTAGTTGCATGATTGAATGTGCATTTCAAGCTAAGGGTTTCCCTTAATTCATGCTGTGGACATATCTTGCCTCTAGACCTGTAGCTTTATAGTTTAGCGTCACTGGGGGGACTGTTATAAACCCATTTAAAAATGTTTTTACAACATTTAGATGGCTGTCATTCTAATACAATAGTGCTTCATTTTCTGTAACACAGATTTTGAATTTCTTATCCTGTCCTTTCTACATGTTCTCAGCATGAGGCATCATGACCATTTCATCATTTTCCTTGTTTTTTAAAGAACATATATAATCTGCCTTCCTTTTATCTCTGAGAGGGTTGTTATTTCATTCACTGCGGTATTCTGCTCTGTAAATCAGGTTCTTTGAGCGATGAGGCTGCTACTCTAATACCAGTTTGTTTCCTTTGAGGTTTGATGTTTTTCTTAGGGCTTTTGCCATCTTTAGGGAAAAAAAACCCTCAGTTCTTAGGTTTTGTTACTATCAGGTGTTTGGTGGTCTCATTAGCAATGACTGTGACATCAGGTCAGCCGGCCTTCTGAGAGCTCTGAATGTGTATTTAGAAAAAGTGTAACTCCAGAATTACAATAACAAAATTTGAATAACCAAATAGACTTTTTATAAGGTGAATTTTACATGCAGTATAAAATTAACAAATGCTGTTGTATTTCTCTGAATCTAAGATGCCATCAATGTTTTTTAAGACTTCTCTGTTTTAGGGAGGGAGACAAACCATAAGAGAAGAGACTGTTAAATACAGAGAACAAATGGAGGGTTGCTGGAGGGAGGAGGTGGGGGGATGGGCTAAATGGGTGATGGGCATTAAGGAGGGCGCTTGCTGGGATGAGCACTGGGTGTCATATGTAAGAGACAAATCACTGGGTCCTACTCCTGAAACCAAGATGATGCTGTATGTCAGCTAACTTGAAAATAAATTAATACAAATAAAAAAAGACTCTTCCATTTTAGAAATATTTTAAAAGTGAAAAAAACAAATATCTTAGATTGAGTGAAATACAGGAGAAAAAGACCTAGGGCAGTATCTGGCATAGAGATTTTGAACATGCTCCTCTTTTTGGAGTATAGCCACTTGGCTCAAGTCAATTTAGTTTAAATGTTTTGTTTTCTTTTACTTTATCTTCAAATAAGAATGGTAAAGGTAGAAGGACCTTAAGTATCATCAGTCTGGCCTTCATTTTACAAGTGAGGAAACTGGTGCTCAGTCACGCTAGGTGGCTAAGCCAAGGTCGTATACTGATCAAGTGATGGTAGGTCTTTGCTGCTCCAAAGCCCAGTGGGAGAAGATGCTTAAAGAATCAGCCATCGAGTCTACGAAGATTCTAGAGCACTTTCTGAGTACCAGGCACTGCAGGAGGCCCGGCGTTTCCATTTCAAAGGCAGCAGGAAGGGGCAGCAACAGCCTGGGCAGGAGTCAGGCAGGCTGGCTTCCCACCAATTCTGTGTCAGAGCTCTGTGACCTTGAAAGGCGCTCACTGTTTCTAGACCTACTTGCTTTTCCTGCCAAGGTGTTGAGCTACACAATGATGAGACTATTTTTATGTGAGGTTCTTGGAATCATTCTTTTATAGTTAACAGCTCATAATTTGTTTTTACTTAAATAAAACATAAGTTTCTTTTCTCTCTTTTATTTTGGAAAGCATCAGACTTAACAGAAAAGTTGCAAAATAGCACAAAGATTTCCTTGTATCCCTTCTTCTAGGTTTTCCGAAGGCTAACGTTTTACCACACTTGCTTTATCATTCTTCCAATGTATAAATATTTCTCCTGAAACGTATAAGAGTAAGGTACAGACATGATGTCTCTTTACCTGTTTAATAGGCCAGTGTACATTTCCCCAAAACACAAACATTTCCTACATAACCAGCTTCATGTTCAAAAGCATGAAGGAACATGGATACGGCACTAAAATATACAAACGTTATTCACATTTCATCAATTGTCCTATTCTTTATAGAAAAAGAAAACTGCCCACCCATGCCCCCCACCCCCACCCCATGTGCCCGTCCCACACACCCCCTGCCACTTTCCTGGTCCAAGATCACATAATGCATTTAGTTGTCAAATTACTTTAATCTCCTTTAATCTGGAGCAAAATAAAGTTCCTTAACTTTTATTTTTAAATGACCTTGACATTTTAAAAGAGTAGAAAATTCCTCACTGGATTTTTCTGTTTCTTTATGACTTGATTGAGGTTATGCATTTAGGGAAGGAATACCACGCAAACAGTGAGTTATTTCAGGAGGAGCATGATGTCTGTTTATCCCCTTACTGGTGACATTAACTTCGATCATGTGGTTAGAGTGGTAGTTCCAGATTCTCTCCTGGAAAGTTACTGGTCTTGTTACAAAAAATACGGATTTGGGGAGAGATACTTTAAGTACCCTGCTTCTCAGCACACTTTGCCCCACTCCTTTTAGCATTCGATTCTTACCTGAAAAAGTCTTTCTTGTTTCCTTGCCCTAGATTGTGTTCACTTAGACCTCTCCACATACCCTCAGGAGTGGAAGAACTCGTCATTCTTCAGACTGGAATTTTATCGGTAAATACCTTTTTAAGTCTCACTTCCCAGGAGACAAGGATGGGGAAAGCAGAGTAGGATAGTAAGACTATGATAATTTATATCTTGTAATATTTTTTATTCAGGCTCTTACAAGTTGAAATTTCCTTTCACCTCAAAGGCATTGACCTACAGACGATTCATTCCCGAGAGTTACCGGACTGTTACGTCTTTCATAATACGGCAAGTGTCTGTCTTTCTGAAGCTGGTTTTTATTATTTTTTCTCTATTCCTGTTGTAGATGCCAAGTGTAAAACACACCAGCCTGTATACATGTGTAGATGCAGTGGTGTTTAAAACAGCTTAATGACACTTTCTAGCATTGTTGATCCAGAGACCATTATTTTGGAAAATGAAGCAAGCCCTTTCCAGCCTTTTAAAGCCAGATTTCTGGGCTGGAAAGAGGAATTTTCAAAATTGGCTTTGACCTCTTACTCCCCTAATACATTAGAAAAAAAGTTTATGACAAGTGTTTTAAGTGTCTAGGATGTTTTTTCTATTTTCAAAGGAAGGTCTTTGCAACTATTGTAGCAAATGTTTTCAAACCTCAAGGCAGAAACTGCCCCCTTGATCTGAGGGCCAGTCTGCAAAGGCTTAGTTGTTGCTTCTTTTATTTTGGGAGAAGGTATGTGCAGTAGAAGAGAATGTGTTCATATCTATGAGAATAACTTGCCTCCCCATTTCATGGGGTTTCATGCTTTCTCTCCCTCCTTCCCTCCCTCCTTCCCTTTCTCCCTCCCCCCTTTATCGTGGGACAAAACTGAATGCTGAGCTGACAGTTGTTTGTGACACCCTTACAGCAATTCAGAGGAGTGCTCCATTCAACAACAATCAGTAGATGCATAATGAGTCCCTCCTACACACCAGGCATTGCCCTGCTGAAGAGGTGCGGTGGCCCTCAGGAAGCTTACAGTCTAGTGGAAGAGATAGACCGGAAAACAAATAAACAAAGAGATAAAAGTAATTATAAGTCTTGAGATGTGGTGAGGAAGAATGTCTCTGGTAGAGAAGAGCATGATTAACCTCCCTGGGGTGACCTACACATTACAAAACACATTACAAAATCCCCAGATCCTCAGGCCAAGAGCTCACAGGGCTGACTGTGTAGGTGATCTGTAATTAAATCCTCAAGTGCCTGCACATCTCTACACATAAGCCATGTTCTATGTAATCCAAGAATATCACTCGGACCAAACCAGAGGCTGGAGAATTAAACCTGCAGGCCCCATTTCAGTCCCTATGAGCTGTGAGCACACCTTCGCTAAGCCTGGCACACATGGGGCCTCATTCTCCCGTAGGAAAGCCCCCAACGTACTTCTCTCAAGCCTTAAGATACTCAGCACGTATCGCTTGTAAACCAAATGACAGAAACATAATGTGGAAGATTGAGGGCATTTGGAAATCTTAAATCCAGCCTGGAGCTTGGGAGCAGTCTGTCACCTCTGAAAGCATTATACGCAGCATTTGAAGCAAACAGAAAAATAGTTTCCAACCCTAGCAAAGACCTAGAATTTCATACCCAAAGGAGTAAGTTGAAGCCAATGCTTTTAAATTCCATTCAGTATCATAAATGAGATAATTGTATTCCCTTGTCAAAGACTGGTGAATCTTGTTTTTGTTCCTGGGACTAATGGTTGTTGTTTTGCTCCAAGATTTCTCTGAACCTGAATACGACTCAGTACGATGGGTTCAGTAGATTCCACATATCTACCCTTTGGATCATATTCTTTCATTAATAATAGAAACTTGTGGGGCGCCTGGGTGGCTCAGTTGGTTAAGCATCTGACTTTGGCTCGGGTCATGATCTCACGGCTTGTGAGTTCGAGCCCTGTGTCGGGCTCTGTGCTGACAGCTCAGAGCCTGGAGCCTGCTTCAGATTCTGTGTTTCCTTTTCTCTCTGCCCCTCCCCTGCTCATGCTCTGTCTCTGTGTTAAAAGTAAGTAAACATAAAAAAAATTAAAAAAAAAAAAAGAAACTTGTGAAAGAATCACATGATGAGAACAGTTTCATCAGTACTATTTCTTTTTATTTAAAAAAATTTTTTTTTAATGTTTATTTTTGGGAGACAGACAGAATGGGGGAGGGGCAGAGAGAGAGGGAGACACAGAATCTGAAGCAGCCTCCAGGCTCTGAGCCGGTCAGCACAGAGCCCCACGCGGGACTCGAACCCATGAAGCACAGGATCATGACCTGGGCCGAAGTTGGACGCTCAACTGACTGAGCCACCCAGGCACCCCAGAATTATCTTTGAATCAGCATGCTGTTCGGATGCCAGTGATATTTGAAGCAGAGTTTATCTAGTATACCATACTTTCCGCTGGGCGGTAACCTTTCCATACATTTGTGTCTCCAGATTACCTTTGACAATAAAGCTCACAGTGGCAAGATCAAAATCTATTTTGGCAGTGATGCTAAAATTGAAGAATGTAAAGACTTGAACATATCTGGATCTAGTAAGTATGTCACATGCTTGCCCGTTGTGAATTATGGATGATCTTTGACACTCATTTTGGGATTCAGGATGTTTAAATGCTTTATTTGGATGGCTATAGGAAGAAAGAGCTCCAGAAAATTATCAAGCATTTAACTCTATACAGAATATCCTAAAGCCTTGCCTTTTTGTTCAGTTCCAGTAGATGTTGATTGATTACACACCTTAAGAGAGAAGGGGTTCCCGGTCGTTAGGATCACTGTTTCTGGGGCCAGACTGCCTGGGTTTGGGTCTTGGTTCTGTTCATTATGCCTGTGATCTTGGACAAATCACTTAACCTATTTCTAAGTACCTTTCTCTATAAAATGAGGGTGATGATAGTATCTGCCTTGCAGGATGCTGAGTATTCAATGGGTTCATATGTCAAGGAAAGCACCGAAAACAAGAGTTGGCACATAGCAGTTGCTGGGCACTATGGAAAAAGGTAGAAAACGCCTTAGTGAGTGAGATCGACCTGCTTGTAGAATCTCTGATGTGTCATGAATAGGAATAAGTGGTGGAGGTGAAAAGGGATGGGGATAAAGAAAGCAAAGGTTAACTTTGGGGGCAGAGTGAGAAAATCTACCAGTGATTGTTGGGGAGGTTATACTTGGAGCTGAACCTTTGACAGCAGGGAAGGATCAAGGCCCTCGGAGCTCAGGGAGCAGCCTGTCCAAACATTGGGTGGTTTACTCGGTGGTTACTCAGGAAACACGTCTTCGTCCGTAGTATAAGGTGGACTCTGTGGAACTTCTCACAGAGGGGTCAGGATGGTGTTAATGGATTGTCAGTGTTTTTTCACTTACAAGTTTTGTTGAACTGCATTTGCCTTGGACAGGATTGTCAGAACAACATAAAATGTGAAATACCCATGGTTTTTAACTCTTTTAGTTTTGTTTTAATCTAGATTTGTCGGTGGGCCTGTTGCTTTTTCAGTTATACGATACATCTTAAGGATTCTGAAGGTTTGGTTTCAGTATTTCCATTAACTGACTCAAGGTTCTGGTCCGTGTAGACAGTTTTAGTTTCTTTCTGTTTGAAAGCGGTTCCTCTTTCCCAGCAGACACGCTGCCTCCCACAGAGACACGCAGATCAGCTGCCTAGTCCGGTATAGGTTCAGCTATTTTATGTGAGAAAAGCTAACTTTTGTCACGAATGAAATGTGGTTTGGAACAGTCATTATGACTGAAGCGTTAGTCAGTCAAACGTGTTTCCTTCCTCCCCACAGGGCTGCTAGATGTCGGGGAGTTTTCCTTGCCTATTACTCAAAAGGGAAGAGTTCTGGCTCCCTTCTGTGGCCAATGAAGAGAAATACTAACCTCACAGACCCCTTAGTAGGAATGCTGACATCTGAGTTTCTCCCAGAGCCGTGTCTTTTGAAGAAACCAGATTCTGTTACTAGGAGAATATGAATTTAAAATAAAATGATGTGACATGAAACCCTTAAAAAGTTGAAGTTTGGAAACCAGCTGAGAAAGTGGATCCCCCGCCCCCTTTGTCTATGGAAACTGTCTGCCCTGGCTTTGGGGGATGTGGGACAAAGGCAAGGGTGACATCTAGTGGAATCTTGGTGTTATTTTCCGAAAGTTCTGAGGCTCCTTCGTGTCCATTCACTTACTCTGAGGCTTTTCTCTTCCTCTTGTCATCACCTGTGTTATCACAGAGCGAAATAACTAGGGGTTGTCCATTTTCACAGAGAAACCTCATGTTGCCTTTTATGACTTCGAATACTTGTCCCCAAGTTTGCCACCAGTCTTCACTTTAACTGGATTTTATAAACGTAGCAAGTCAGGCATGAGGGGCTGGAGGAGGTAGGCATTAGTGGGCAAGGTTCCCCACTGATGGGTGATTTCCCAAGTGTTTCAGGGAAAGGGGGTGTGGTAAATAGGGGAAGCCCTGGGTGAGAGCGGCAGTGTGTGCAAGACTGACTCCTTAGGACCTCTGGGAGGACTGGGTGGGGTGTAGGACTTCCCCAACCAGGTTGGCAAGGGCATCTCTCTGGATTAGTGTTCTATAAACCAAGTTTGAGAAATGTTCCTGTGGGGGTAACAGATTCACTGGGGTAAGAAAGCACTTGTGATGTTCATAAATAACTTTTTGTAACATGCCAACTAGTTTTCTGAATAGGTGAAATTAAAACAATTTGAGAGAGAGCGAAACCAAGAAACAGACTCTTAACGATATAGAACACACAGATGGTTAGCAGAGGGAGGTGGAATAGGTGATGGGGATTACAGAGTGCACTTGTGATAAGCACAGGGTGATGTATGGAAGTGTTCTATATTGTGTACCTGAAACTAATGGAACACTGTATGTTGACTAACTGGATTTAAAATGAAAACTTAAATAAAAAACTTTAAAAAGGTGTCTGAAGTTAGTATGACAAGAACAAACAAACAATATAATACTGGTTTCTGTGTTAGGAAGGATGCTTTATCCTTCTAGATCTGGGCGTCCATTTTCCTATTTATAAATAAGGCCCAGTATAAGAAATCATAGAGATTTTGTGCTAGTTGTATGTCAGAAAGGAAGGTATTAGATGCTCTTCTTGCATTTCATAAGGCTTTCAGTCCCATATTCCCAAGAACTGTACCTATTTCCTCCATCTCATTCCATGGCCTAGATAGATAGATAGATAGATAGATAGATAGCCCTGATAGATAAATGATAAATAGATAGATAGATAGATAGCCCTGATAGATAGATGATAGATAGATAGATAGATAGCCCTGATAGATAGATGATAGAAAGATGATAGATAGATAGATAGATAGCCCTGATAGATGATAGATAGATAGATAGATAGACAGACAGACAGACAGACAGACAGACATACAGGCACATAGAAAGATAGGTCAATGATAGAAGAAAGAAAAAAGAAGGAAAGAAAGAAAAGAAGAAAGAAAAAGATAGAAAGATATAGCTAGATAGATACATACATACTTATGTACATACATAGAAAGATAGATTGATACACAGATGCATAGAAAGGCAGGTAGATACATACATAGATAGATTAGGTAGGTATGTAGAAAAAATGATACATAGATAAAAAGATAGATACATAGAAAGAAAGAGAAAAAAGAAGGAGGAAATAGATACATAGGTATGTAGAAATACACACACATAGAAAGATACATAGATAATAGAAAGAAAGATGGAAAGGAAGGAAGAAAGAAAAAGTCTATCTTTGGTTCCAGTTAAGTTGTTTTCTTATCTACTCATTAGATGTTATCACAAGATAATTTAAGCTTCTTCGTTATAAAACGGCTGGAAGTAAATGTAAGTGCTAGGTGCTAGGTACCGTTGCAACAAGCACTGGGCATAAGTGATCTCACCTGATTTCCTGACAGCCCATGAGGCAGGCCCAGCTGCTCCCCCTACTGCAGTGGAGGCATCTAAAGCTCAGCACGCCTCAATAATTCGGTCACTGAATTGCACTTACTCGCTGCCTATGCCCTTAACGCACAGGATAAGCTGTTTGCCCTCAGACACTCTTGCCGTTGTTGCTCACGCCCTTGCATTACTAAATCCATACACACTTGGTCTTTTTGTTAGATGCCTTTTCTGCAGAGGTGTCGCTGTGGAGTGCTCCGATTTATAATCCCCTCTGAGCACGCCACTGAAGTTCACCTGCCCTCAGTCCCATTCCCTTGTCCCATGGCCCTTCTCAGTCTACTTTTTGAGCTCATCTCCTCATAATGCCCCACCTTGCTGCCCCTCCCCCCCCCCACCCCTATCCTTCCTAGTTGTGTTTTCCTCTGTGGTCTCTCTCAGTGGCTATGTCCACACCCATGGCTTTAGCTGCCACCAGGTGTTCCTCTCTCGTCATGAATGTCCAGACTGAGCTCAGCTCACCAAGACAGAAAAACCGGAGTCATTCCTGGATGGTCCTTCTCTCTTCTTGCTTAGGTCCCTCTGGAGACCAGATTGACTCTTGGTCTCTCACAGCTCTGTGCCTTCTCCTCTCCCTCAGCCCTTTACAGGTTCTAACTTGGATTATCCAGTAGTCTTCTCATGTTGTGCCAGTGCTCTCCACTTACTCATAAACACACTGAGGCATTACGAAAGCACAGACACTGTAGTGTTGAACAAACACATACAGTCCCCACTTCCTAGAGTCAATCATTTAGTGGGGAAGGTAGGCGTCAAATGATACACAACAAGAAGCACTGTGAATGCGTGCTGTGGTTTGCCTGGGACTGTTCCAAGTGCTTTCATATATGAGCTTGTTTAATCTTCACAACAGCCCTATGATGTAGAGTTTTTTTTTTTTATTCTACCTATTTTGAGGGGGGGGGGTGGTGACAAAGGATGAGGACCCTGAAGGACCTTCCCCAAGGCTTCACAGCTTCTGAGTGCAGAGCTGAGGTTCAGAGCCAGCTCATCAGGCTCCAGAGACTGTGTCTTTCCTTTTTTGCACTGTCGCTGTGTTCCTTGCTGTGTGTGCCATCTTAGAAGACATCATTATGGGTTCAGTGGCCATCACACGAAGAAGAATGAAAGGAGCTATGAGTATGTATACTTGTGGAGAGTGCTGTGAGAATATAGGAGGGGCTAATAAAGATGGGAATTCAGGGAATTCTCTTCCCTAAATGTTTAATCTGAAATGTTTAATATTTCATCTGAAACCCAAGGTTGAAAAAGAATAATCTGACTTGTATGGTGTGCTCCAGGCAGAGGGATCAGCACTTGAGAAGTCCCTGAGGCAAGAGGGCCAGCAAATCTGGTAGGAGCAGGGACAGAGGAAGAACAGTGTCGCATCAAGGTAGAGAAGGTGGGGGAGAGCACCGAGGGGCAGGTGACGAAGCTGCAGGCATGGGCAGGGGGCCAGGCACTTGGAATGCTACCATCAGGTCTCCGAGAAGCAGAGGTTACAGGTACATCTTCCTCCAGTACATTCCCCCGTGCTACTGTGTAGTCTGCGACCACAATTTGATTACTGCTGTGATTCCATTCCAAGAGGTGGTTTTCTCCATGTGCAGAAGAAGCTTATTGAACTGGGACAGTACATAGTACACAGTAAGGTCGAGAAACAGAAGGGGGGATTCTGGGGGCACCCGGTTGGCTCAGTCAGTGTAGTGCCCAACTTTGGCTCAGGTCATGATCTCACACACAGTTCGTGAGTTCAAGCCCCACGCCGGGCTCTGTGTTGACAGCTCAGAGCCTGGAGCCTGCTTTGGATTCTGTGTCTCCCTCTCTTTGTGCCCCTCCTCCACTTGCACCCTGTTTCTCTCTCTCTCTCTCTCTCTCTCTCTCTTTCTCTCTCTCTCTCTCTCTCTCTCACACACACACACACACACACACACACAAAAGCAAATGCACATTAAAAAAGAAAGGAAATGGGGATTCTGAGGAGCAGTGTTTTGAATTGTTCCTTCAGTAACAGAAAATTTGATATTTGTGTTTTTATGAAAAAGAACCAGTTTTGCCTCTTTTGAATAGAGCCCAAATGGACCACCTTCTGTTGAGTTCTATTCTATAGGAAATATTTTTAGTACATTTAGCAAAGAGTTTATGTTGTTTTTTTTTTAATTTTTTTAATGTTTATTTATTTTTGAGACAGAGAGAGACAGAGCATGAACAGGGGAGGGTCAGAGAGAGAGGGAGACACAGAATCTGAAACAGGCTTCAGGCTCTGAGCTGTCAGCACTGAGCCCGACGCGGGGCTCGAACTCACGGACCGTGAGATCATGACCTGAGCTGAAGTCAGATGCCCAACCGACTAAGCTACCCAGGTGCCCCAAAGAGTTTATGTTTTTAAATGTATAACTTAACATCAGAGAATGTTTTACCCTAAAGACTTCTAAATGAATGCAGTGTGATTTCTGATATTTAAGCATTTATCATTTGAACTTTTCAGACTGCCATTTTGTTTGAGAATTATTCCCAAGTAAGCTGTGTTTAACATTTGAATTCTGTTTTTGTTCCTCAGTTCAGAAAAACACCCAGTATGTGCTGGCGTTTGATGCATTTGTCATTGTGATATGCTTGGCATCTCTTATTCTGTGCACAAGATCCATTGTTCTAGCTCTAAGGTTAAGAAAGGTAAGTGTGTGTTCAAATGTTCTCTCCCCCTTCTAGGCCTCCATCCTGTTTGTTCAGACAGTGGACAGTTGATGTTGGGTCATCCTGCCCTTTTTGGAGCTCTTGACTAAATTAGATTCCTTTGAACGATTGTCCCCCTACAAGGCATTAATCAACCTGAGGTGTGCAGGGTGGGTAAGGCTCCTGGCATGTCAGGTGGGATCAGATAATTATCCTGCTTAAAACTGAGCTGCTAAGCATAGGTGCACAGTGGTGAACTCTGAGGCTTTTGAATGTTTCCAGAATAAACAAGACCCTCTTAAATTCAGGCGTGATCTTAAGAACAGAGTAATAGCATGTGTGGGTTTCATCTTTTGTCTTCAAATCAGAGTTCCTTTTGACAGGGAGGCATGGTAAATGGGTTATAATGAAGCACAGAATACTTTTTTCTATTTTTAAAAATAGTTTATTCTCTCCTGAGTTTCATTTTACCTTTTTACCCTCAGAGTTCTTGTGAATATATACTTCAGCTCCCCACAAATCTTATTCTGGCTTGTTGTATGTGTGTAAATGCAGACTGGGGTCAGGGGTAATACAGGAAGTCATCATTTGTGGATACCATCCGTGGAGCAAGAAAATAGTGTACAATCTATTTTTCTTACTCTTTTTTTAAAAATATTTATTTTTGAGAGAGAGAGAGAGCGAACATGAACAGGGGAGGGGTAGAGAGAGAGGGAGACACAGAATCTGAAGAAGGCTCCAGGCTCTGAGCTGTCAGCCCAAGCCTGATGTGGGGCTTGAACTCATGAACTGTGAGATCACGACCTGAGCCAAACTTGGACACTGAACCAACTGAGCCACCTGGGCACCCCTATTTTTCTTACTCTTGACCTTTGTCAACTTATTTTGTAAATAATCTGCTTCTCTTACCTGTCCCCCAAGCCTCTTGATAATCTCCATCTGAGGTCATGGTCCTGGGTCTGCCGAAGTTAGGGGGCACCATTGGGAGTCATGATTGACTCCCACCATTGGGACTACACACTCTGGAACCAGGCTGCCCAGACCCAAATCCTGCCTAGCCTTCCCATGCTTCAGTTTCTTCTTCTGAAAATAGACCTGATTCATAGGGGAGTCAGATTGAATGAGTTGATAACGTGTAAAATATTGAGAATGTACTATGCGGTAGCAATTATGCCAAGAGTCTCTTGGTGTTAGAACATAAGCATTTGATGTTTGAGTTAACTTAGCAGGTACTAGAATGCTTACTTTTAGCTGCAATAGATTATGGGGGAAAGTGGGCCGTAATCCCCACCCTCAAAGAGGATCTGTCGGGTTGGGAAAGGTAATGCCATACCATTTTACAGGCAAGAGCACTGTTTTGCGCTTGTCTTCTCCTTCCAGAGGGCAGTGTGGTTTGTAAGAAATGCTTTTTAAAATGTTTGCCGCAGAGATTTCTCAATTTCTTCCTGGAGAAGTACAAGCGACACGTGTGTAACGCCGACCAGTGGGAGTTCATCAATGGATGGTATATCCTGGTGATTATCAGCGACCTAATGACGATAATTGGATCCATATTAAAAATGGAAATTAAAGCAAAGGTGAGGGCAACCCATTTTAATGTTCTGCTCTTTCTTTTCTTCTGGGGGACCCCCGGCACATTGAGATATAAAATCCTTATGGAGACTACTTTGAGTCTGATGTTTTCTCTTTTCTCACATCCATAAAACCATCTCACATCAGATGCCTGGGTTATTTCCTCTGACTTGATTCCTCATCAAGGGAAACTAAGGAAACTGTTGTTCTGTGAAAGACGATATCCCTAGGAATATCCCCCAGGAAACTCAGCATCTTCACAATAGGAACTGAGAAAATTGGCTGTTTGGGTGGGCTTCATTTTTCTTTTTTTTTTTTTAAGTTGCAGAAGAAGCAGCTGGCCCATGAACCAATCATGGCAAGAGCCAGTGGCGACTATCCATGATTGATGGGTGCGCTTGGAGGGGAGTGAGGACAGGAATACTGAGTGACCACTAGGCACCTGACACCTTCTTGTTGTTAGTTGATTTAATCCCATGACTACATCTTGACCCCCCCTTCATCTGGCTCTTCTCCCCTCCTTGCTGTCAGTCAGCAGATGCCGACCACCTGAAGTGCCTCCCTCCTCTCCACCCTGACTACTCTGGCTTCCTTCACGATATCTTCCTCTCAGGCCTATACTACTATAGCATATTCCTTTTTTTTTTTTTTAATGTTTATTTATTTATTTGGGGGTGGGGAGGGGCAGAGAGAGGAGTGGGAGAGGATCCCAAGCAGGCCTCGCACTGTCAGCGCAGAGCCTGATGGGGGTCTCGAACTCAAGAACTGTGAGATCATGACATCTGAAATCAACAGTTGGATGCTCAACCAACTGAGCCACCCAGGCACCCCACAACAGTCTTCTCATTGGTTTTCCTGCCTTCCTCCTTATATTCCTCAGATCCATCCACCCCACTGTCAAACTAATTTGTCCAGAAGTGTCTAAATCCTCTCTGCCTCACAGGGCCCCAACTGGGATGAAGTGTCCTCCTTTCAGCATGGTGTCTGGGGAACCCATCATCTCGCTCTGCCTCCCTCCCTGTCCTAGGTCTCCCGGACCCATCAGTGGTCGTCTCTAGGACATCCTGCTGGCTCTTGGCCTGTGCCTCTGTTCAGCCTTTGTCCATTGACCTGCAGTGTCCTCTCTCAACCTGCCCTCTGGCCCGGCTCCATTTGGAGTCACACTCTGGAGAGCCCTGTGTGACATGCCAGGCATTGTGGCTCTCTTTGCACTTAGTATATTAAATTAGAACTGTGTTTGTGTGTTTGTCTCCTCAATTAGACTTAAAAGTCCTTGAGAGAAAGAACTGGGTTAGCAAATCATGTTGGAGCTTTCTTTCAAAAATAGGTGAATGGTATTGTTTGATATTTAACAAACACCATTACTTTATACTCTTTAATGCCTAGGTCAGTAGTAAAGGCAATTACTATTTCCAGATACTGTTTGAACAAAAACTCAGTTCAACCAATTCAAATACCAAAAGGAAATGAGAAACACATTTGGAATTGTGCTCTTTTCTTCTTCAGTTTATGGGCTCTTAGTATCACATATAGAGAGGCAGTCAGTCCATTCTTTTCCAGTCAGTTTAAAGTGAGGTTAATACCCTGAACGGAGTGGAGTGTTTTACTCATGTCTATTTTTTCATTCTTTAGAATCTCACCAATTACGACCTGTGCAGCATTTTGCTCGGAACGTCTACGCTCTTTGTCTGGGTTGGCGTCATCAGATACCTGGGTTACTTCCAAGCATATAATGTAAGGATGTGGCATCGGGTAGGGCACTAGGATTGAGACTCATTCCTTCTTTGGGTGCCAGTCAGCTACTTTTAAATTCCCTCCTGTTGATTTTTATTTCAGGTGCTCATTTTAACGATGCAAGCCTCACTGCCCAAAGTTCTTCGCTTCTGTGCTTGTGCTGGTATGATCTACTTGGGCTACACGTTCTGTGGCTGGATTGTTTTAGGACCTTATCACGACAAGGTGTGTAGCACTAATCCTTGCTTCTATGAATTAAGCACTCGGGACTCTTACAAGTGGGTCCCAGCACTGCCCTGCTTTCTACCCAGCACTGGCACGTACCCTCGACCTCAGTAAGACCTGTCTTTGCATTGGCTTTCTTTCCCTTTCCAGGATATCAAAAGTGACTTCAGGATATCAAAGCAAGCACTATAGAACTGTAACTAGAGAGTGCATTTCCCTTGTCTGGGGCTGGCTTCAGGGGGCACATATTAACCCAGCTGATCATCAAATGAGAAATATTTGGGCGTGAGGTCACTACAGTAAAAATGAAAAGTAAATGAGGAAAGTTATTACAATATCCTTCTAACTTAAAGTAGTAAGGTTTTCGTCCAGATTCATTGAGGAGAATGAAGGTGGACAAAGACTGCCCAGAATGACCCTGTTAGGTTTATGATTAAAATGATAACACATCTTGTCTTTGCAGGTGGTTTTGATTACAGTGTCCTCTTTGTGCCTTATTAAAGATCAGTATCTGAATTCTAAACTAACACTGGGCTTCACTCAGTAGCAGCAGCATCGTAGGGACATCAAAGTTATGTTCAGATGTTCTTTTAGAACAGTACATTTGATAGATGCCTCAGGAAATGAAATTAGGTAGGCCTTGATTTCATACCAAAATAAGTAAGAGGAATCATTGCATCTTATAGTTTTTCTTCCATGGGTCTCTGGCAGTTGGAACAACAGAAACAACACAATGAAAAATAATAGGCAGCTATTACTTGATGCTTGTATGTCAGGTACTGTGCTAAGCATTTCTGTCTCCTCTTGTTTGGTCTCTACAGCCCAGGCACAGGTTTCTTGGCTTAGTGCAGAAGATTGTGTTAAAGCGTATAGAACAGCTCAGCCTTCAGTTTTGACCTTGATAGTTGCATGAAACAAAACATATGATCAAATCTGGTTCGCAAACTACTCACAAAAAGCGAGCAGTCCACAAAGCTCCAACTTCCTGTGTTGTCATACTAATGTAAATCCTAGTAACTTGACACACAGGCAAGCTTTCTCCTCTTTAAGTGTTACATTTAATATGTCCAGGGAGAATGACTGTTTTCCTTTTTGAGAAACTGTGTAATTAACAATGTGACAATCCCTGGGTTAATAGTAAATCTTGATAGTATTATTGCTCTTCCAATTCCATGCCACTGCTTTAAAGGTGACTCACGAGTAAAAATCATAGTTTAATACAATCTCTCAGATCTGGAGTACTTACTATTTAGTGCTCAGGAAAATTTACGTTTCTCTTTCTCACTTACGTCCTGCTCTGAATGCTTATCAACATTCTTGTCACTAGGGGGCAGTGTTGTACTGTGCGGAATAAATACTGAGCCTAAGAATTTCTGCTTCAATTCACTGGTTTCAAGGCCTCAGGATGAGTGGCTCTTTCTCCTTTGCCCTCCATTTCCTCTACCCCATCATTACTCTGGAAGATGCTTAGATAATGTTGCTTGGATTTTACTAAAATAGCTACCATTCCCAAGCATTATATGTTAGATAGATATAGTGCTCAAGTTCTTTACCTCTTGCTGTCAACCCACCCAGCAGCCCTGTAGGGGAAATATTACATTTCTTTTACCTAAAATCAGGATCTTAAGATGTTAGATAGTTTTCCTGAGGTTACACAGCTAGTAAATAGCATATAGGATTCACACCCAGGTTTGTGTGACCCCAATCCACGTGCTTTGACCAATGCCCTGTAGGGCTTTTCTTGGTATTCTCTAAAACAGATCATTACAAAAGAGCATTTGGTTTGACCCATGAATAGATCAACCATGAGAGGAGAGCTACTTAATCAGTCTTACTTCCCTCAATGTGTCAAGATTACCTTGAAGAAAATGATGTTATTTGTTTTGTGAGTCTGAGTGTGTTTTCCTATGTTTGGTTGTGTCCTTTTAAAGAATCCAGGTGAGAGTGAGATTCTCTGGACTAGCACTGTTCAGTAAAAATATGAGAGCTCCAAATGAGAGCCACATGTGTATTTCCAAATTTCCTAGTAACCACAGTTAAAAAAAAAAAAAAAAAACAGATGAATTTATTTTAATTATATATTTAATCCAATATATGCCAGATATTACTTTAGCATGTACTCAATATAAAACATTGAGATATTTTATACTCCTTTTTTTTTTCTATACTTTGAAATCTGGTGTGTATTTTATCCTGACAGCACATCTCAGTTTGGACCAACTGTATATCAGGTGCTCGGTGGCCACATGTAGCTAATGTCTACCATATTGTACCTTGCACCTCTGGACTTGTATCTCCCTGTTAATGTCTGCTGTCCGTTTCTCCCCCAGAGGACCAGAGGGATGAGGGTTGTCTCTAGGGTTGCATAGCAGGTCTGTTTATGGCATCTATCTTTCATCTCTAGCCAGACTGATACATTGGGGAAACGGATAGTTGAATTAACTCAGTGAAGGCATTAGTCAGTGGAGGGCGAAACCTTCAAGGGTTCTGGAATTTTGCATTTTCCTTCTCTATTTTGCTGCTTCTTCTTCTTTGAATCTGAAGTTCAAAATGTTTACTGCCCCCCGTGCCCCTCCCTCCCCAGCAAATTAATCTAAACGGTCAGAATTTTCAGATTCTGTCAGCATCTCTTGAATCAGAAGACCTTGAGAATTACCTGAAGTCTTGAAAAGCTGGGCACCACAACAAGCATTTTCTAGGATTTCTAAAATCCTTGGGTATGGAAGCTAACTCTTCCTTTAAATGAACAAACAGAACACTGTAAAGAGGAGGTATCAGGAGAACTAGGCTTTCACAGGCTCTTTGATGGGCAGCAGGACTTCCATATTCTAGCTTCCTGTTTTCCTGTTAGACATTGGATTTCAGTGGTTCAACTGAAAGAGAGTAAAGACCCAAGTTCTGGCCAATGTTGATTCCATCACTAATGGACTTTGGCACAGCGCCCTTTCAGAATGTCTGGACACAGAGGAACACAGACTGTTGATGTTTAATAATTGAAGATGAGGTTTGGGAGAACATTATGCTAATGTGGCTCTTGCATTTCCATAGGACTTTTTCACCGTGAAGAATAAATCAGTGTTACATTGCACTGTCCCCATTTTACAAATGAGAAGACCAAGGCACTGAAAAAATGCTGGACTTCACTGATGCCCTGGGTAGAAGTTCGATAGAACCCATATGACATCTTCAGTCTTTCAAGGCTTCTCCTTTTAACCAAGCACCTCTCTTATTCAAAACAGCTGTTAGCCAGTTAAATCATTTCACCTGAATGTTGCATGAGGTTCTCAGTACCAGCTCTTAAAGCAATTTTTTATGCCCTTCTCTGTAATAAGCCACTGTAGGTAATGTTTTCATTCGAATGAAAGTTCTCTGTGGCTCAGTCACAAAGTGATCATTTGTGGAACAAGTGCTTGAGTTCACACAGTGGTCTCACAGAACCTAGTGGGGGGAAAATAACCACTTAATATTTATTAAGTGTCTACTGTGTACCAAACATTGTCAGGTTCTTCTAGACTGAGTTCTTGGAGGGCAATGACTGTGGCTTGTTGCTCTTTGCATTTCCCAGGTCTAGCAGAGTGCATAAAACATGGCAGAGGCTCAGCTAGTTCTCAAAAGAACCAAAGCAATTCCATATAAATGTAGTCTTAGACTGGAAGCACATTAGGATCTTATTCTCCTTACCTTGGATATTATTTAAGTTCACTTCTACTATGGATTTTGGCCACTGAAACCGAGTGTGGTTCACAGCCACTTCTCCAGGTACAAAATGGCAGGATGTGTACCATTTATTTTATTGGTTCTCTTTTAAATGTTTGGTGGGCTAAAATACATCTCATGTGCATAGAGGAGAGGGAGATACAATGGTTGTGAATAACATTCATATTGAAGCAGATATCATATCTAGGCTGATACTAAGTAACCGCATAAGAGACACAAGAGACTAAGGAATGAATTTGAGAATGTACCCAACAACTATTTGCAGCTTTGGAACCTGAAGCACAGACTGTTACGGGTTCTTGAAACTAAAGAAAGGAATTGACTAGATTCCAAAAGAATTATTAATGGTGCTGGCAGAGTTGTAATCCATGTCTATAGAAACCAGGTTTAATTTCATTGTCTTAAGGATGGTGGTAGGGATGGAAAATATTGACTCTGAGAACTGCCCATCTTACTGTTAGATAATCTGCATATTGTTCAGTGATTTGCTCAAGTGAATATTCCCTCCAGATCTTTGTGGAGAGCAACTTCAGAGTTTCTCCGAATTGTTGCTGATGCGGTAAAGGCACGGGCATGATCTTTGTTTGGGCTACCTTTGTTACTCTCCCTTGGTTACAAGCTTTACCCTTTTACCCTGTGGATTTGGATATGGAGCAGGGAGGTTAAGACATGGTGTGTATTATCTAGTTGGGACATGGAGAAGTGTATAAAACCAATGAGGAGACAAGCTAATAATTTACTCTATGGTTCTTACTGATACAGAGAACAGGGAAGGGACTAGAGCAGCCAGCGCAGTCTGTCTGGAAGTAGACTTTGAAATAGCCCATCAACATTGGCTTAGTGGGATACACGGATGGGGCGGGGGAGAAGGAGGTGGAGGAGGACATCACGTCAGGTGAAGAGGACACATCCGTGAGGAAAAGAGAAAGAAGTGGGCCTGGTGTGTGGGAGCAGACAGACACAGGATGCTAATATTGATGATGAGGAGAGAGCAAGAGGCCACGTGAAGAAGAAACTTTTCCCAACCTTCTTGGTTTGGATTTTTACTTTGCATCCTGACTTTGTATATTATTATTTTTTTTTTAATTAAGCAATTTTTTTTAATGTTTATTTATCTTTGAGAGAGAGAGACAGAGCGTGAGCAGGGGAGGGGCAGAGAGACAGAGAGACACAGAATCCCAAGCAGGCTCCAGGCTCTGAGCTGGCAGCACAGAGCCCGACGCAGGGCTCGAACACACGAACCATGGGATCATGACCTGATCTGAAGTCAGATGCTCAACTGACCAAGCGCCCTACTTTGTATATTCTTAAGCAAGCGAAATGACCTGGAGTCTATAGTCTATGAAGTTTAGATTTTACTGAAGTCTGGACTGCAGGATGAGGAGGTTGGAGTAAAGACCACTTGCTTGGAGGTTTTCATAATAATCTGGGTGTAAGTGTTGACATCAGAGTGGATCAGAAAAACATCATAGGCGCGGATAGACCTTAGAAGATTGAAGAGAAGGGAAGACTAATCAATTCAACACACAGTTTTAAGCATTTGATGGTTTTGGCGTAACTGTTCTTTGGTAGGAGACTGGAGTCATTGACAGAAATAGGGAATTTGGAGGGAAAGGACAATTTCTGGGTTAGGGGGTGGGAGGTTTTACTTTGTGGCATGTGATGTAGTACCTGGACCTCTGAGTCGAGGTGTCCTGTAAACATTCATCAGGGACTGGGCTGTCCCTAGAGCCAAACTGACTCAGTGGACATGTGCCCCTCATGCTAAGGACAGAATTTGGTTCAAAACTCTACACTAACTTGTTCCATCTGTGTTTTTGAAAACTGTATTGTCTTTTGCCTATTAGGTCATTATTGTTCTTTAGATAGAAGCTTTTACATTCCACTGATGTTTAACCCCCTGGCCCTAGAGATGTTTGTTTATTATGCACCTGCTGTTGTTAGTCGCTGTGGCAATAGGTTGTTAACCACTTAAAGCCAGGAGGGCTGCTGGTGGAATTCCACTCTGCACACGCTCAGCTCCTGAACTCCAGGTGTATGCCTCCAACTAACTGCTTAATATCAGCATTTCCCTCTGGCTCCTCAGACTCGCCTCATCTAAAACTGAGTCCCTTAGGTGTCTCTTCCCAGACTTATTTTCATCTTCGTTTCCTTCTCTTTCCGGTCTCCCCTGGGTTCCTTGCAACCCCCGGCTCCCGCACTCACCTCTCACTGGCCTCCCTGCCCCTAGGCTTATCTCATTCTAGGAGATCTTCCGTGGGCTGCGGTTACCTTTAACAAACAGACCAGCTTGTGTCACTCTTCTGGATAGAGTATTTTTACTGGTTTCAAGTTGGCCTGTAGGAGTTTGAAGTGTGTAGAAGACCAGAGGTTGCCCTTGCTGCGTGACTCCAGCCACTTCCCGGTAGAGCGCTGTTTTCCCCTATGTCCACTGATAAACGCTCCCCTTTCTCCTCTCACTGGTGAACTACTCAGCCTGCGGGCCATAGTTCTGAGGGCCGCTTTGCTTACACAGCCCACCCCAGCTCTACCACAGGGCATTGTGTATCTTGGCCTGTCCACTATTAGCATGGGAGCCCTTTTAGGTAAAAGAAATGTAATATTTCCCCTACAGGGCTGCTGGGTGGGTTGACAGCAAGAGGTAAAGAACTTGAGCACTATATCTATCTAACATATAATGCTTGGGAATGGTAGCTATTTTAGTAAAATCCAAGCAACATTATCTAAGCATCTTCCAGAGTAATGATGGGGTAGAGGAAATGGAGGGCAAAGGAGAAAGAGCCACTCATCCTGAGGCCTTGAAACCAGTGAATTGAAGCAGAAATTCTTAGGCTCAGTATTTATTCCGCACAGTACAACACTGCCCCCTAGTGACAAGAATGTTGATAAGCATTCAGAGCAGGACGTAAGTGAGAAAGAGAAACGTAAATTTTCCTGAGCACTAAATAGTAAGTACTCCAGATCTGAGAGATTGTATTAAACTATGATTTTTACTCGTGAGTCACCTTTAAAGCAGTGGCATGGAATTGGAAGAGCAATAATACTATCAAGATTTACTATTAACCCAGGGATTGTCACATTGTTAATTACACAGTTTCTCAAAAAGGAAAACAGTCATTCTCCCTGGACATATTAAATGTAACACTTAAAGAGGAGAAAGCTTGCCTGTGTGTCAAGTTACTAGGATTTACATTAGTATGACAACACAGGAAGTTGGAGCTTTGTGGACTGCTCGCTTTTTGTGAGTAGTTTGCGAACCAGATTTGATCATATGTTTTGTTTCATGCAACTATCAAGGTCAAAACTGAAGGCTGAGCTGTTCTATACGCTTTAACACAATCTTCTGCACTAAGCCAAGAAACCTGTGCCTGGGCTGTAGAGACCAAACAAGAGGAGACAGAAATGCTTAGCACAGTACCTGACATACAAGCATCAAGTAATAGCTGCCTATTATTTTTCATTGTGTTGTTTCTGTTGTTCCAACTGCCTTTGAAGGCATGAGCCGTGATCCTTCATCTTTTGACACTTTCCCACCGTGGTGATCTTTGTTTTTAATGTGCTATAATTACCTGAACCTGTGGTTGGAAAGGCTACAGTGAAACACTCCATGTGGCAAAACTTTCTCGAGCCCGTGCTGTGTCTCAGCCACTTCTATCTTGCTGGTTGTAGAGTACACAGTTCCTTCAGAAAGTGGTTTGGCAGACATGCATCACTTAGAACCAATAATAGGAAAAAACATTATGCTAAGACATGTTTATTACATTGTCCTTTATAATAACAAATATTATTGGGATGTCTAGTGACAAGGAAATAGTTAAATTTGACATCCAAGGAATGGCCTGTTACATAAAAAGAATGCTTTCTAAGTGTGAATAACTCAAGAAATGTTAAGTAGAAAAAAAATCAATATCCAAAATTCTTAGATGATGTGACCACAAGTATATAAAAAGTTCAAAGGAAAAAAAGTGAGAGAAATACTAAGATTGTAAGCGTGGAGGAGAGTTTTGAATAATGTTTTCGTATTGTGGTATATTCTAGATGTTTGAAAATGAATTAGTTATTGGATAAAGGGGTGTTATCCAAAATCTATACAGAACTTATCCAACTCAACACAAAAAAAAAAAAAAAAAAAACCAAAAAAAACACCCAAATAATTCAGTGAAGAAATGAGATGGGCAGAAGACATGCATAGACACCTTTCAAAGAAGACATTCAGATGGCTGACAGACACATGAAAAAATGCTCAACATCACTCATCATCAGGGAAATACAAATCAAAACCATGATGAGATACCACCTCATGCCTGGCAGGATGGCTAAAAGTAACAACTCAGGCAACAACAGATGTGGGCAAGGAGGAGGAACCCTTTTGCACTGTGGGTGGGAATGAAAACTGGTGCAGCTACTCTGGAAAATAGTATGGAGGTTGCTGAAAAAATTAAAAATAGAACTACCGTACGACCCAGCAACTGACTACTAGGTATTTATCTAAAAGATACAAAAATGCTGATTCGAAGGAGCACATGCACCCCAGTGTTTATAGCAACACTATCAACAATAGCCAAATTATGGAAAGAGTTCACATGTCCCTTGACTGATGAATGGATAAAGAAGATGTGGTACACACACACACACACACACACACACACACACACACATATATACAGTAGAATATTACTCAGCAATCAAGAAGAATGAAATCTTGCTATTTGCACAACGTGGATGGAACTTGAGTGCATTATGCTAAGTGCAATAAAACAGAGAAAGACAGATATCATATGATTTCACTCATATGTGGAATTTAAGAACCTAAACAGATGAACATAAGGGAAGGGAAGGAAAAATAAGATAAAAAGAGGGAGGCAAACCATAAGAAACTCTTAAATACAGAGAATAAACTGAGGGTTGATCGGGTTGGGGGGATGGGCTAAATGGGTGAAGGACATTAAGGAGGGCACTTGTTGGGATGAGCACTGGGTGTTGTATGTAAGTGATGAATCACTGGGTTCTACTCCTGAAACCGATACTACAGTGTATGTTAACTAACTTGAACTTAAATAAACAAATTTTAAAAAATAAAATGAATGTCGGGGCGCCTGGGTGGCTCAGTCGGTTAAGCATCCGACTTCAGCTCAGGTCACGATCTCGCGGTCCGTGAGTTCGAGCCCCGCATCGGGCTCTGGGCTGATGGCTCAGAGCCTGGAGCCTGCTTCCCATTCTGTGTCTCCCTCTCTCTCTGCCCCTCCCCCGTTCATGCTCTGTCTCTCTCTGTCTCAAAAATAAATAAACGTTAAAAAAATAAATAAATAAATAAATAAAATGAATGTCACTTAATGATAGTGACAACAGCATCAGCAAAAGAAGCTAACTAGATGCTTCTCTGTTTTTTTTGGATATTACATCTTAAAAATTTCTGGTTTCCCCCCCTACAGTTTGAAGATCTGAACACAGTTGCTGAGTGTCTGTTTTCTCTGGTCAATGGTGATGACATGTTTGCGACCTTTGCTCAAATACAGCAGAAGAGCATCTTGGTGTGGCTGTTCAGTCGCCTGTATTTATATTCCTTCATCAGTCTTTTTATATATATGATCCTCAGCCTGTTCATTGCACTTATTACAGATTCTTATGATACCATCAAGGTAAGTAATCTTTGCTGCCAAAAAATGACTACAAATTCTATCTGGATTGGAACGTAGGAAAATACTACACTTTTTACTTAAAATAGGACAGTAGTATTTTGATTTTGAGGCTTTGTGGAAAAGAAACTTTTTAGGTGTTGGAAGTTCATTTTATTTTTTATTTTTATTTTTTTAATGTTTTATTTATTTTTGAGACAGAGAGAGAGAGACAGAGTATGTGTGGGGGAGGGGCAGAGAGAGAGGGAGACACAGAATCTGAAGCAGGCTCCAGGCTCTGAGCTGTCAGCACAGAGCCTGATGCAGGGCTTGAACTCACAAACTGTGAAATCATGACCTGAGCTGAAGTCGGATGCTTAACTGACTGAGCCACCCAGGTGCCCCAATTTTATTTTATTTTTTAAAGTTTATTTCCTTATTTTAAGAGAGACACAGAGAGAGTGCAATTGGGGGAGGGGCACACAGAGGTGGGGACAGAGGATCCGAAGCAGGCTCTGTGCTGACAGCAGAAAGCCTCATGTGGCGCTCAGGCTCGTGAACCGTGAGATCATGACCTGAGCTGAAGTCAGAAGCTTAACTGACTGAGCCACCCAGGTGCCCCTGGAAGTTAATTTTAAGTATACATTTGGGGCATTGTCCCTGTTCCCCTGACCAGGGTGGGTGGGTTTAGAAGTATGCTGGAAGAGAGAAAGGAAGTGGGTCGGGATGGGCCGAGCATGGTAAATCACATAGTTGGGCTGTCCGTGTTGGCAATGGCAGGTATAGGTGTACCTGCCTGTTCTGGAACTTGAGCTTTTGAATAAGTTTGAGTGATGAGGGGTGACTGCTGTCGTGACAGCCTGTCCAGATATGGATACACTGCTAACACGGCATGACATAACCATGTGTGTGGTGCGAATTTCCTTTAAATCATGAAAACTGAGCCTTTTGTGACTGCTGAGTGTCCTAGCTTCTGAAGCCGTCCTGTGGGTTCTGTATCCTTTCAGACTGGACCTGTTTAACTGAGTTGTAGCTTGAAGCGAGCTCTGTGCTGCCTAGTGTGGCCGCATCTCCACAGCAGATGGTTGTGCTTGGAAAATCCTGTTTCAGGACCAGGGGTTCATGTCAGTGCCTTGGGGTTTTGTCCTCTTCCTAAGCCCTTCTCAGACTAATTCGGAAGAGGACAGTCTATTGGAAATACTTCTGAGCACTCTGAGTATGGCGAGCTGAGTGCTCCCGTGGGAATGGTTGTTTGGCTGTAGCAGCAGGGCTGGGCATGGAGACAGGAACTGCGTACTCCTGCCCTGTGGGTTCCTGTCTTTGATGTGGCAGTGCCCCTGCCCCAGCGAGCGGGCCAAGCCTCGGTGACTTCAGTAAGCGTGAGGTAAGTGGGAAGACCCCTCTGCCTTCTCCCCCACTAAGTGACCAATTTCTACAAAAGTAGAGAAAATAGGGCACCTGGCTGGCTCAGTCGTTTAAGTGTCGGACCCTTGATCTCGGCCCAGGTCGTGATCTCGTGGTTCGTGAGTTTGAGCCCCGTGTCGGGCTCTGTGCTGTTAGCATTGAGCCTACTTGGGATTCTGTCTCTCCCTCTCCCTCTCCGCACTGCCCCACTTGTGTGCTGTCTCTCAAAATAAATAAATAAATAAACTAAAAAATAAAAAGTAGAGGAAATAGGGATTACTTCCCTGAGGGCTCTACATTGGCAGTGAGAGAAAGGGGAGGTCTTATCTGGTCTTAACATTAAAATTTTAGACTTTTGACTATTTCCTTCATTCCCTTTATTAACACACCCCTCCCTTGCCCAGCCATGGCTTTCTTTCTGGGTTTTTTGGATTGTTTTCCGTTCCCATGGTGGCCCTGGCTTAGCTTTCTGGGACTGACAGATTGATGCCTCACTGTTAATATCAGTTCTTGGATCGGAGCTAGCAACGTGGGAGAGTTTTATTTTAGCAAAGGTGGGTTTGATGTGTTGACAGAGGGAGCCATTTCTCATGCTCTGCAAATAAGGTAACAACATTATGTACTTTTTAAAGAAATACCAACAGAATGGATTTCCTGAAACGGACCTTCAGGAATTCCTGAAGGAGTGTGGTAGCAAAGAGAAGTATCAGAAAGAGGCCTCACCCTTCTTGTCCTGCATCTGCTGCCTGAGGAGGTCAGTATTGTGTTTAATCAGGTCTCCATGCTCCTGAGGTGATCTTCTCTGTGGCCTTAACAACGGGTTCTTCCAAGGTTTACCCTATTCTCAGAGATCAGCTTATTGTGGGAAATAATTCATCTTTCATTTTCTTTCCTCCCACTGAAACTGGCTTTAGAAATGAATTGTTTCTTACAAAACGGGGTAGAAAGCTACATGACGTGGTTGAAATCTCTAGGGAATATGATGAGACCCTAACAAGAAGGCCTGGGTTATGTCCGCTAACGTCAAGAAGGTGAACTCTGAGGTGGCCAAAGTAAGAGGTCAGAACTCTTATTTTTAGGAGTGGAGCTCTAGGAATGTCCACGGCCTTTCCCTTTCCACAGTATTTGGTATAAATAACCTTTCTTGAGCTGAGCAGAGAACCTGCTTGAGAGGAGGCTGTGCATAGCTTTGGTTGGGAACACGTATCAGTAGCTCTCCATCAACCAACTGTGCTTTGCTGGCATTCGGCAGGACACTTATGCAAATGGTCTACACCTCAGTGGCAAAGCATCCACTTAGTGGTTTGGGGGTAAAATAGGGGTCACATGAGGATAGTTTTCTTAATTGTGCCCTTATTTATGTTCCTCTGTAGTCACAGGTGGGGTTGTTGACTGAAAATATCCCCTACCCATGTTTTTCGAGAGGAAATCTCTAAATCAAATTCCTGAAGGGAGATGGAAGAACGTAATTGCTACTTTAAACCACAGGATGTATTTTCTGTTAATCGATTCATACCGCATCTTGGGATTTGAAATGATATGAGTGAGCGTTTCCAAAGAATGTCTGGTAAATATGAAATGAAGTCTTCTGAGAAAAGTTCAGTTTTTTAAAATCACATTTCTTCCTCTCAGAGCATTAAAGTGTTGCCATGGAAGCTGGGATAAAGGGAAATTAATTTTCTTAATAGGCAGTGGCTTCCTAAGAGGCACCTTATGTAAGGAAAGTCTCTCAAAGTTTTTTCCAATGTGTGTTTAACTGTAAAGAAAAAATCATCACTAGAGAATGTAATTGTGAATTCTGGAAAGTAACCGATAAGTTTTTGGTATTTGATTTTTGGACTTTGGTGTGCATCACAAAAGCCACAGGAGGATGTTAAATGTTTTCTTGTGCAGCCACATGGAATGAGCAAAAGGTTTAAGGGAGGGACTAGAAAACGTCTTGGTCGGATTGGGTCTGAGAACTGAGAAGAAGAATCACTATCAGCAGACGGTCCACTGTATGGCATGCGAGGTGCTGTTGAGAAGATGCCTGCTTCACAGGAGGGTCTGCTCATCATGACAAATGAAAGAATTCAGTGGACTGAGGGAGTCTACCAAGGAAGTCAGCTGAAGAACTAAAATGGTGAAACTTTTGAAAAAAGAGGCTATCAAAAATAAAAACAGAAGTGGTCGTTACCGAAGATGGTCATGGTGACGTCAACTGGAGAAGTTTTAGTTGAATAATCAGATCAAAGCTTGATCTGATTGGACCCCAGGCCAATTGGGATGGACCCTACAGAGAGTAAATGAAGGTCACGGGACTGATGCCGGAAATGGATGGTCCTGGGGCCATGAGAATAAATGATGACTTTGACTCCATCAAAAAGTACACCTGGAGGTATTTAAAGGTTAGGAACCTAAGAATGGTAGAAATTGAGGAAGGCCATAAAGGGAGAGTAAATATTAGAGAGAGACCTCACTGAGGGAATGTGGGGAGTAAGGGCATCACAAATATTGGTGTCTAGGTCCCCTTTCTGGTGCCTATCCCTGACACCCCCAACTGACAGCTCTGTCTCCTGCAGAACACAGATGGGGGTCACTTTTTTAATCAAACAGGTCCAGCAACCACAATAGACTGATTTTCCTTCAAATTGTTGACAGAGTCTCTGGACTGATCATCAGAACACCTGGATTTCTGTTTTGGACCCTTCTGGTTACCAAATGTGTCCCATGATCTCTCCTTAACCTCTTGGTCCTTCCAGTGCCATCAGAGTAAAACAGATGACCTCTGAAACCAGGTCTCATGTGATGTGATTCTTTGGAAAGATATACCTGGTTGGACAAATACAGAATTAACCTTTCCCCTTCTCCACTGCAGCAAAGGGGAAAATCTGTTGTAGCCATTGAGTAGCCAATTGTAGCCATATGTTGTTGTCATGTGACAAAGCCACTGCTTTGTCAATGAAAGGAGACGCAGGGTCCTTTTACATGGACAACTCCTCAGAATTGCCAAAAGCATCTAGTCAAACCAAAAATAATGTACATTGACCTTCTTACCTTTTCTTCTTATATGTCGAACTCAGTGTGTCTATAACCTATGCATGCCTGACTGCAGAGTATTCCTATTCCATCCCACAGATTCTGAAATCATTGTTTTCTCTTTCCTCCTTCCCCTTTCGGATACAGGAAAGGAAGTGATGACCACTTGGTACTTATGAACTAAAATCTTCCTGCTAAAGATAATCAAGTTTCAGGCCTCTTTACCCTGTGACAATGCAGAGGGCCCCAAACAGCTCGGACCAGCACTTCCAAAAATACTGACTTATTTAATCGTGGAGCAGGAAAGAGGACTGTTAGCTGGTTGAACACAACTGAAATTCCAAAGTTCCTTTTATAAACTTGGATGGTGAAGCATAGACCACGGTCAACTACTGGGCATTAGTGCAATGGAGCAGTGATAATGAAATTCTGCGTTGAACTTTTAATTTATGACATCACAATGTTGGGATGGAAAAAAAAATCACGTTTCAAAGTGTGCCAAAACAATGGCACCTAAAGCCATGCATTGAAAGATATGTGTTAATCATTCAGTAAGGGTTTGTTTTAAAAGTGATTTGGGATTAGAAGACATTTGTCAATTCATGGTGTGTACAGAAATGAAGTTGGTTCCAATACTCAGTTAGAAATTGCAAGGTGGAGAACTATTAAGCCAATTAAAGAACACAAATCAACAAAAAGACCGTCTTGGCCTGTTTTCCTATGTTTGTTTGTTTTCCAGCATGACAGGAAGCAACTGTTGGCATGGTCAGTGGGATGAATTGGAAACAGTCATTTGTACACCTTGTCACTTGTCCTACTTGTTGATTATGCATACATGACATGGAAGTGAAGGGGAGCAATGGTCACTCATTTTAACAACTGAACTCCACTATGGTGGCAATTTGCCCTTGTCAAGCAAGGAAAGATGGTATTTTTTTTTCCCAAATAAATTTATTTTTATCACAAGTGGAGCTACTGCTTTTTTTTTTAAATGTAGTATTTCTTAATATCTACCTACTGTAAAATTCAGATCATATCTCTGTAACCTATCTGGTCTCCGGAAGGGGTTTCTCCCTTTCTTAAAAGCAATGAAGGAGATATAGGGGTTAGTATATAGAAGTTATCCGATAAATATTTATGATAATAACTTGAGATTAAGATTACTTCATGTATGGATTTATTTTGTACTTTTGTATTTTAAATTTATTAGAGAAGAACAGAATTGGAATCAAGCAGAACCCTCATCCCAATGCTCTCCCTCTTTTTTTCCTGCCCTTCCCTGTCAAGCCCCTACCACATTTTCTTTCTCATACCCCTTTTCTCTCCCCTTGTCCCCACATTTTCTTCATGTGCCTGCACCAAACCTAGCCCAGGAAAATCATTCACTTAATACCATTAAAATTTGTAGATAAATGACTCATGTCTATACACAGAATACTTTGCTAAAATGACCATCTTAGTTCTTACCAAAAAATGTCAAGAGTTATATTCATCTTTTAAACTAAGGATTATTTAACTGGCACTTCTAGGGTCATTCCCAACACTCCCAAATCAGGTGTGCAATCCAATCACTTACTTACTTCTGAGTATACCCCCAGTATTTGGTTTGTCTCTGAATAGAATTGCTGTTAAAGCCCTTCTGTAATCTGCAGCTGTGACTACCATTTGAATAGAAGATTAATGATGGTCTTTCATGCTTGCGTTTTCTTTTATTGGCTTTCATGTTTCCTTTTATTTCTTTTCTCTCTAGCTGGACAAAACACTTTCAGGGAGAAAAATCTTTCTCAAGGTTACCCTATATCTGTGGAAACATTGTTTTCTCTCTTTTTACTAATTGTAAACAGTTGTCATTTTACCAACTGTATTGTCTGTTTGGGTTTTATTGAACAATGTTGTTCTCGTAACTCTGCTTAATGGACACATCTGGGACAAACCATTTTCTCTTCTACCTAGGCCTCTACTTGGAGAATGCACTGTGAAAGGTAGGAGACATGTTCTTTCTGGTTTTGCTGGTTTCATTCTGGGATCTCCAACTTACTAGAATGTACCCCGTTGGCTTGCAGTGCACCCCCAAAGCCAGAGACAACAGCCCTGAGCTTGTTGACTTGGGGTGGTAGAGAAGAGCATGGGCATGGGAGCCATCTGGACAGACTCAGGTGAAAGTCCAAGCTTACCCTGTAGCTTTGTGGCCTTGGGCAAGTTACTTTTTGCTTCTAAATGGTGATACACCTCAACTGTGGGATTCGCATATAAGTCAGGTAACTCAGGCAAACTTGGCATTGACCTGGCATCGAATTGAAACCTGAGCTGTTCTTTCCTTTTGATTTTTCTGTCACGTTTATAAGTAGGTTCCATGGGACTAGGGAATAGTAAAGATTTAGTCTACATCCCTTCTTCCTTGACTCCTGTTCTCCTACTGAGTCTCCTTGGACGGATCATACAGGGCTTCAGTTTCCTCATCTGTAAAATGGGGACTGTGCGGATTAAGTGAGTGAAATATGAAGTGTATAGAACTCGGCATGACTCGGGAGTGCATGGTAAATAGTAGATCTTTAAGAAGCTTTTCCTAGCATAGTCTACAAATGTACAGATCTATTTACCTGGGCTGGCCGGGAAAATATTTTGTAGTGAGCTTACTACACACTTTTGGTGGACTTTGTTCCAGTTAGGGCTCTAAGTGTGTAAATATCCCATATGCAGCCATGTGCTAGAAGCAATGATCAATTCAGCAGCTGTCAGAACTCACAGTTGTGCAGAAGTGGAGCAGATGAGCAACCTAAGTGCCCTTCCATCGGGGGCAAAGCTGTCAGTCCCGATGGAGGGTTAAAGTCACTGAGGTGCACAAGCCGTCACGAACCTCCAGTGCCTTCACTCTCAGCGAGCCCTTCTGTCCTCTGCTAGGAGCCCACTGCCCTAGCCAAATTTTTCAGAAGGTGCGAAGTATAGGCTAGCTTGCTTCTAGGCCACCGTGGAGGACGTGGGATGGCAAATGCAAAAGGGTGAGAGAAGGTATTTCGGAGAAGCTCTTCAGGAGATTCCAGTCACTGCCCCTAAACCGTGCTGAGGGCCCATATCATAAGAGTGGGAGGGCCCCTTGGCTGTGGGGAGGCCTACGCTCAGAATCTCAGGTTGAGGAGAAGCACGGCACCCCAGCTTCTCACCTTAGGGACAAATAGCCAGTCACCTTCCAGTGCCTGAGGGCCTCCTGTAAAAGTGGCCCAGCCCTGTCACTGATGGTCAGGGGCCCCAGAGTCACTAGGGAAGTATGTTTGGTGAACTGCTACTGTGGTCTCGGCCATGGATTGCTCCTGCCAGTATAAAGACCTGCGGTGTTTAAAGATACGACTCCGGTTCCCTGAAGAATTCACCTGTGGCTGCCACTTATCACAGGAACTTTGGATGACTCAACCTCACTTTACTACTAATCAGTTTCACCTTTATTTTCATGTAAGTTGAGCAAACTTCATTTTGCTCCTCCTCACTGAAAGTTTGGACTCTCACCCATAATGCTGAGTCTCTCTACCAAGTCCAGAAGTTCACACTACTTGTAAAACATACATGAAGCAGCTCTTGTGGGACAGAGTGATTGAGGACCTCACAGATGAACCCCCAAGCGTGGTGTTCAGACATTAGGCCCTTAAGCGAGGACAGTGAACTACAGGCATGGGAAAGGGAACATGATGCAGTGAGTTGGAGCAAATGCTGAACACTTCTGCTTTCCCGTTCCTTCCACTTGAGATACTTGATACTCATGCTATGCAGCTTTGTGGCTGTGTGACCTATGCATTCACAAAGGACCCCACACCTGGCTTCATGCTTTGCCCTCACAGTCTTGCAATTCTTCATGTTTTTCGAACAGCCCCCCCTACCAAGTCATGTAGTAAATTCTCATGGTAGTACAGTGTAACTCATTGATGATCTCAGTGATTAAAGCATGGCCTTTTAGACAAAGGCTAGGAGCCCAGTGTCATACTTAGTTTATAAAACAATTGAAATTTAACAAAAGGAAAGAGTGAACCTGAGTCGGAGTGGCTTTTACACTGATGTGAGTGATAATCTAGTTGTATTTGTGGGATGAGGTGAGCTTAGGGTCCTCCACCCGACCATCTTCCCCAGAAGTCTCTAAAGTAGCTTTTTTTTTTTTTTTAAGTAGGCTCCATACCCAACATGGATGTTGAACTCACAACCCTGAGATCAAGAGTTGGATACTTTAATGACGGAGAGAGCCAGGCATTCCTAGAGTGGTGATTTTTTTTTTTTTTTGAGTTTATGCATTTTGAGAGAGAGAGCATGTGCAAGAGCACACACGAGCAGGGGAGAGGTGGAGAGGGAAAGACAGAATCCCAAACAGGCGCTGAATCACCAGCACAGAGCTCTGCATGGGGCTTAATCTCACAAACCGTGAGATCATGACCTGAGCCAAAACCAAGAGTCAGATGTTTAACTGACTGAGTGGCTCTGGCCTACTGCTTATCTCACAAAGATGGAGATTAAACTTCTGTAGTTGGTGATGTTGGTCAAGGTTGTTTCCATGTTGCATTGGTGGGTTGGATGCTGGGCTGCTCACCTTTCTCCCCATGCCTCATTTTCTTATCTCCATTTCATGTTTTTCCATTGACAGAGTCAGGGTAGTTCATCCTCTAAACTCAAGTTATGTTTGCCCAGTTACCATATGTCCTGTGACCTTGCCCAGCCAAGTCCCGTGGGACCTGCTCCACGTACTAAGCAATCAGATGCTCTCTCCAAGCTCTTCGCAGCCATTTGCTGTTAGAATGAAGGGCCTGTCTTTGAATGAGAAGCTGTAGGATTGTTAAACATGCTGTGTGTTGGAGAAAATAACATATTAGCACTGGGAAGACATCAAGATCGACCAAATCTCAAAATGGACATTCAAGTTGTTAGGGAAAACAATACAACTTATGGCTGTTCTATCATGGGCTCATTTACAGCAAATGCTGCTGCAAACCAGTGGGTAAAAATGGTGGCAAATGTCTCTCTTGCCATCTGTCTCTGCCAGAGAACCAGGGAGTGAATGAGAAGCTAAATTAGTCACATACAACATTTCCACACCATCTTGTATAACAAGGACAGCAAAACTCTGACTTCTTAAAGACCCCTGGGAGCTATTGGCTGTGGTGAATGGGAGAGACAATTTATTAGGGTGATGTATGTTTCTTAGTTTCTAATGATACATAAATTATCCCATGAGCCATGATACATATGGTTTAAAGAGAATTTTAAATGAAAGCAATTTTTTTTCTAGCAACACTAATTGCCTAGCGGCAGTAAATTACTCATCCCCCGCTGTCTGTGGGCTGTGGTCATTATTCTCTCCTCGAGGTTGAGCGGATGTCCCCCAAGAGGAATGTTTGCTTTGACAAAGTGAATTTACATCCTCACTTGTGAGCCTGCCATGCTGGGTCTACCAGAGGAGAGAGTATTAATGCCATTTGGACCTAGCACCCTGTGTTTGTGCCATCCTGCATGTGTTATCTATGATAGCAAGACAGTGAGTTGGGTCTTAGCTCTTGGTTGCCTTTGGGGGCAAATCAGGGAGCTGTTATCAATATTTAATTTTCTCCAGCTGGGGGGTTTGAGAGGTAGACTTGGCTAATAGGCATGAAAGTTTCTTAGATGACAAGTTAAGCAAGGGACGTGATAAGCACTGCTAATTTGGGGAAAGGAGATAATGACATGATGTGCAGATGGAAAGGGGTGATGCTGTTAAAGACCATTAATTCCACATATATTTGTTGATTTCCAATACTGTGCTAGGTACTAAGGATGCAAGGAATGAATGCCATGGTCTCTGGCCCCAAGAGGTTTGGTGTCTAGTGGGAGAGACGATAACATACAAAGCAAGGATAGCACAAGGGCACCCCAAGTGCTATATAAGAGCAGAATAGCAGTAAGTTCTTGCCTGTCTGAAGTATAAATTAAGGCCTCTTAAAGAGAACTAGATGATGTTAACTGAGACTTGAATAATACATTGTGCTTGACCAGATGGCCAAGGTGGGAGTGGGATTGGGCTAGGGCTTTCTGGATAAAAGCAATGATAGAACAAAAGCATGGACATCTGAGGGAGAAGCAAGCCAGTTAAGAAAAATGTTTTGGGGTGGTTAAAATGTAGGTCATGTACTGAGGAAATTAATAGAAGACAAGACCGAGAAGTGACAGGCAAAGCCACAGGGACTGTGAGCACCATGGGGAGCTACAAGACCAGAAAAGGCAGAACTGCGAAGGATAGATTAGAGTTGGGTGAGATAAGTAGGGAAATTAGTTACAAAACTGCTGCAATCATCCAGATAAAAACAACAAAACAGTGATGTCATTTCCCTGTAATTAAACACAAAGAGGAATTTGTGTGAAAACTGTCGCTAAGGAATATACCAGATCTCACGTATGTGTTTTATCTATCTGTGTGTGTGTGTGTGTGTGTGTGTGTGTGTGTGTGTGTATTTTTTTTTTCTTTCTTTCTCAAAAGACATTTCTGCTAAATACCCTGTCATTTTCTTGTGAGTTCATATTTTTGGACTATGCATTTAGGGGGGAAGGTCTCTTTTCATAACTCCTATTACAGAGAAATACATTTATTAGGCTGAATGGCTTTAATGCATATTTCTATCACATGGGCATTTCTCCTTCCACATATTTAAAAGAAGCGTATCCAAGACTTTCTGTTTCTGCATCATCCAGCTCCACCTACCCTACACACACACACACACACACACACACACACACACACACACTGAAGTACTGTGACCTTAAGGCTGGCCATGGTTTGTGTCTATAAAGGTGGCAAGATGTGTGGGTGTAACCACTAACAAAGCCAGACTGACATCTGTAGTCTGAAGCTTACAGATTGCACAGAGACTTTATGAAGAATCCATCTTCCTTACCCGCTACCCATGACCACCATCAAGATTTGGGTGTGGGATCACTAAGTTTCAGAACTAAGTGTGGCTACCTGAAATTGACGGTCTTATAGGTAAGTGCTAGAAGGTGCTTTGACTTTATGACTCTCTTAGGCAGGGGCAGTGTGTGGGGACGTCAAGGGTTCAGGGGTGGGGAGGTAAACTGATTAAGAGGCTCAGAGAGGACTGTGTTGTGCCTACCCCCACTGCCTTGATTTGGGGGGTGGTAGTGAAATGTGGTCATATTAGAGGAATGTTCCTGGGTCAGGGTAGACTAAGACTGGGGGTTGGGGGGGGCAGGGCAGGGAAGGTGGCATGGCCCATACCTCATAAATGAAGAAAGCATGGAGTTCTATAAATGCCTGAGTGCACGTGGGGCTGATCTGCCTGTTTCCTTCCAGAGCCCTGCAGAGAAGGTCAGTGGTTTATGCCAAGACCAACCCCAGTGATACCTCCTTGCAAGCTCTAACTCCAGTAAACCAACTCTGTGACTATTGCAGATGGTAAACTCGTAACACTTCCTTACTATGTGGAATATGTGAGGCAGCAGGGTGGTAGGAAACCCCATTAGGAGTCTTCTCACCTCCCAACACAGTCAGAGGAGACCAGCTGGGCATCGGTGGTGAGGGAGAACTCTCAAAGATTGGCAGGCTGACCATGGATCTATGCCCAAAGGGGTACAGTGGGCAGCTGGCACAGACTATATGCTCAGAGGCCAAACCATGGTCTTAAGACAACACACACCAGCACCGTGACCCTGGGCAACCAGCAGGACGCTCTGTGGGGAAACTGCCACGCCCACATTCTTGGACAGTGAGGCCACCCAACCCAAGTCTGATCTCTGGGGAAGGTGCACTGGAGCTGCCAGCCAGACTGATGTGGAGATTGCTTCCCATGTCCTTTCTTGAGCAGGTCTTGTTCCTGGAACAGATGGAGGAAGGGGTGAGTGGGTCGGTGATGATTCTTCTACTAGAATTTTATTTCCCTGGCATAAATGGTTCCATAGTCCACCTGGAAAAGATGAACATAAGGGAAAGGGATGACAGGCAGATGAGGGGAGCTTGGGTGTGAGTGGCCGTGGCTAGTATGATACTGACATGACGTCACCTCTCTCATACTTTCTAGGCTTACGGGGGCCCTGACCTTTAACCCTTCTACAAAATACTCTGTTTAAGCCTCCTCATTTATAGGATTGAAACAAAAGAATTGGCATTTATTGTTCTGACTTAAATTTGAAGCGACCACATGGGATAAAACTGAACGAAATAACATTTCTTCCCCACTGGCCTTTTCAAAGAGTGGCAATTCACGTTCACAGCAGGCAGCTCAGAGGGTAAGTTATTGAGACAGAAATGGGCACAAACCAAATAAGCTAATATTATCAACCAGTATTATCAGGAATGTGTCTTAAAAAGATGATTATTCAGCACCTTACAACCATATAGCCAAGTAAATACCAAATGGATTAAAGATTTAAATGTGAAAAACTAAGCCTGTAAAAGAACTAGAAAAAAATATAGACGAATATTGATCTGATATAAGAAGCAGAGAAGGGCTTTCTGAGTTTAAAGCTATCAGTAAATCATAAAAGAAAAATCAGATGAATTTATTGCGTGAAAATGAAAATTTTCAGAGAATTAAGGATGTAAACAAAATCTTAAAAGCATACTCAGAAGGAAAGAATTGCAGTCTATACAACTGGCTTAGTGTCCTTGCTGTGTGAGGAGCCATTACAAATTCCTGGAGAGTGAGCCCCCAAAGGCACAAAATTTTCTGTGTCTCTGTGTTTCATGTGCACAGCAGGGTTCCTGGTGAGTAGCAAGCACTCAAAAAATAGTATGTACTTTAAAAGCTGTATTTGGTTGAATGCCTACTATGTACATGTAGTATCACTACTCATTCCAGCCAACTTAACAACTTACGTATCTGAATTTCCATTAAACCAAAGAGAAAACTGAACGCAGAGTAGGGGGCAGAGCATGGCTTCAAATCTGGAGCTTCTGACCCCACAGTCCTCTCCCATCCTCCCTTCCTGCTGCCTGCCTTCTAAATAATGCTTGCTGAATAGAATGTAATGGCAGAAAATTAAGTTTAACCTGCTTAATGAGAAATGTGGCTTTTATTTTTAAACAACACCTTGTTAAGCAGCATTCCTTGAATTCACACAATGCTGGTGCTAATGGAAAATAATCTTATATCTTTGTAGGGGGAGTTGAAAGCTCCATAGAAATTCCCAGCTCTAATACTAAATTGCCAAGTGATTTAGACAATTTGTTAAGCTGTTCCAAGCCTCAGAACCCTTATCTGTAACACAGGGATAATAAAATTGAGAATACAGAGAGGTTAAATAACTTGTCCAAGGTCACATAACAGTAAACACCAGAACTGGGACACAGACCCAGGCAGCCCATCTTTAGAGCTGAATAGTTCATAAGGTTGATGTAATGTCTAGGAGATAATGGATGTAAGGAAGCTTTGAAAAAGATAAACTGGATGCATTGGTGAATGGAGGTAAAACTTAAGATTTTAAGCCGTGTGTGTGTGTGTGTGTGTGTGTGTGTGTGTGTAAGAATTATGAAAACCAAAGCTTGATAGAGATGTCTCAAATGTCTGGGTATGTCCTTCTTGAACTACTGTCTGTCTTTCAGTTGATAGAGCTTAAAATGTGTGCTGGCAGACTGACCATCCCCTTGCTCCCACTCCCTCTACATAAGCCAGCATGCTAATACTGACTAATGGATCAAAGTCAATATGCCCACAATTAGAATCTTATCTAACGGTCTCCTTAGAAAGAAAGAAAGAAAGAAAGAAAGAGGAAAGAAACAGGAAAGAAAGAAGGAAGGAAAGAAAGAAAGAAAGAAAGAGAGAGAGAAAAAGAAAGAAAGAAAGAAAGAAAGAAAGAAAGAAAGAAAGAAAAAAAGAAAGAAAGAAAGAAAATGAAAATAAAGCAGATAATTGCATATAATGGGGTGGAGTTTCTGGCAAGTGCCATAATGAATCCCCATAGCTGTGATTGAAATATGATAGCCACCCCATAAAACTTCGACTCAGCACCTCTGTCATCTTGCTGGCCAGAAGCCAGAACAGCCGCTGTTAACAACGTGTTTTAATATCTCTCATGTACTTTTCATGTCTCAGTTCAGTATTTGACCATTGACGAATTTGGCAGTTGTACCTGCAACTCAATTCATGTACCTTTCAGAAAATGTCCTTCATATTCTCTTTATCTCTAACTGACCTAATTTATTTTTCTGAGCCATTTGAGAGAAGGTTGCATATACTATGCCCCTTTGCCTTACTACACGAGTATATTTTTCCTATCAAGCATAGCCTCTTATATAATCACAGTACAATGATCAAATACAGGAAATTTAACATTTTAACATTGATACAACGCTTTTATCAAATCTTACAGTGCATAGTTCAATTGCATCCATTGTCCCAATAATGTTGCGGGCATTCTTTTCCCTCTGTTACAGGATCCAATCCAGGGTCACTACTGAGTTTAGCTGTCATAGCTCCTTTAGTTTTCTTTCATCTGGAAAACCTCCTCAGCTTTTGTCTTTCGTGGCACTGAGATTTTTGAAAACGACTGGTCACTATTTACATGTAGCCCCTTAATATGGATTTGTTGATGCTTTCTCATGATTAGAAATCAGGCTATGCATTTTTGGTGGACATACCACAGAAACATTGAAGTGTCCTCCTCAGGGTATCATATCCAGAGGCAGATATTATTGGTCTGTCCCTCAAGGGGTGATATTTACTGATTGCCCAGTGAGATGTTGTCAGGTCTTTCCATCACTGTGGTGGCCACAAAAATGCATGGTCTCACTCTCCTGCTCTGAGGAGCCTGCTGGCGGCTGCCTCAGCTGCCCTCCGCCCAGAATCTGCCCGCGCCTGCCTGGAGACGTGTTTTCCACCGACTGCTCAGGGCCAGTGAGGGGATGCAACAGTGGTCCTAAAGCTGGCTCGTTTCTGCCACGCAGGAGACCCTGTGCTGGACTTCCTATCAGGTTCACTGAATCCCTCTCAGACCTGGACTGTATCTAAGACTCTCCTACCCAACACTCCCCCTTTTCCTCCCTCCTTCGTGGGGTCAGACCCACACTGCAGCCCGACAGCCCTCCTGGCCTCCTCCAGCTTGCTCCCCATTTTCCCTCAGGGGAGCCACCCCACAAATTCTCTTGCATTTCTAGTCCCATCTTGGCAATCTGCCTCTTGGAGGGTCTGAAGTAACACAAAGTAGTACCGGAAAAGATGGTTGAAAAATAGGTGGTAAGGTGGGAGATTTGGGCCTGGTTTACTCATCCCTGGTGGGTGAAGAGCATGCTGTCCTGAGTGGTAGGTGGGGCATGAAGAGTCCCCAGTACAAGGCAGTGGCCCAGTTGCCAAGGATCTCCCTGGTGGTGACCTGGAAAAGTGTCCTGGTGGTGGGGACTGCCTTTGCAGCTGCAATGATCCAGGAGGATTCCAGCAATTAGAAGACATGGCAAAAGGGACGCTTACAAAGACCGTAGAGTTGTCTCATCGCTTCTAAGTTGATTGACACTCCACAGAGGGATAAGAAACTGTGGGCTGAGCTCAAGTAGTTAAGACCAAGTGTGAGTGCAGAGGTCTTGGAGGTAGCCTACGTAGAGACCCTGATCCCCTGCAATGCAAGAGCACACAGACCAGGCTGTAGACTGAGGACCTGTTTAGTCAAGGTCAAGTCTTGACCTCAGTCAAGACTTCCTTGCCCCTATTTATTTATTTTTTAATATATAGGCGAAAATAGAGGCTTGGAGAGATGATATAACTCAGCTTTCTTCGCCCAGATTTCTGACAGTAACTCAGCTTTCTTCACCCAGATTGCTGACGGGTCTGTCTACCTCCAACAGCATTTACACTTTCTGCCCATGGCTTTGTGTGGATCCATGGATTCTACAGAAGGAGAAGGCCACGGCTTTCTGGAGGGAACATCGCTATAGCATATCCACTGCCTATCCTGCCTCTTCCCCTCTTCACTACAATTTTGACTGCATTGTTTTTCTTGCCAGAATCCTGTTATCTACCTCTAGAATTCAGCGTTACCTGCATAACAGTAATGGATCCCACTGTGAGAAGGCATAGCAAGATATTCTAGTCATGCTTACATGAACTACAGAACCCATTATTTAGAAAAAGCATGTCCTCACACTAAATACTGAAGCGAGTTTTCCTTGTCTTTGGGTACACATGTAGCCATAGTTGTGTGTATGTGTCCAGTGAGAGAAAGGTAAACACTGAAATCTGTTTTACTGGGCCATGATTTGCTAATATTCGTGTAAATATATAAATGGGAGTAGGTTTTACTCTTAAAGCACAATAACAGAAAATTTAGATTTTACAGGCATGTTCAGGAAATGGTGGGTAAGGCATTTTAATACTAACAATTCATCATAGGACCATGGATTCATAGTGATGTCTTACATTTACATAATACTGAAAGGTTTGCAAAGGGCTTTCCCATATATTGTGTAGTTTTATCCTCACAATAACCCTGCACTAGGTAGAGCAAGTTTTATTATCCCTTTTTTTTATATGGGGGAAATTACATTCTTTCACAAACAGAAAAACTAAATAAAGAAAATTAATTCAAATGCCCATGCATTATGAGACATGTATCTGAAACCTGGCATAAGAGGAACTTAGTTTTTGAAACTGCCTACTGTTCTGCCTGAAAATGTTCATTTCTTTTATAATATTTAATATTTAATATAGTTGCTAATACACTGGAGTCAGTGTTTCCATCCTGCAGTGTTTCCAGCCCTCACTTAAATCTATAATTCCTTTTGCTGCTCTTTGCAATAAGGATTTAAAAAACACAATAACATGAGCGCTCAACGTGAATCCTTTTCCTTTGACATTGCTGAAAAATTTAAGTGACTTTAAACCTTTTAGATTGCCATGGGGTTAATTAAAAAGGAGAGAGAAAAGAACAAAATTTAGTCACTTACATCTAATTTATTTGTGAGGTGGGATAGAAGGTGTTATTATTTTTTCCCAGTAGGAGTACTTCTGTAAAGATTGCAATGGAAGTGGTGAGAACACAGTTTTATTGGACAAACTTTGCTTTTTAGCAAAATAACTCCTTGGAAAATTATTTCCTTTATATATGTGGTGATTCTCTTTATCCCAAATACCACTTTTTGCCTTATGGTCTCTTTTGTTTGATATTAATAGTTACACAGGCTTTTTTTTTTTTTTTTTTTTTTTGGTTAGTATTTGGTTAGTTACTCTGTATTTCCTCTCATTATAATTTAAATATATCTCATTCACACAGCATATAGCTAGATTTGTTGGGTCCATTACAATCTATATTAATGGAATTGTTTTGCTTACATTGTTTTAATGATGCATATATTTGGACTTATTTCTATAATCCTAATTTTTGTTTTCCATAAATCATACTTTTTTTTTCTTGTTTCTCCCCTGCCTCTGTCCTTCTGTTGGATTAGTGGAATTTTTCATGATTCACTTTTACTTCTTTTCTTTTCGTATGTGCTCTTAACTTTTCTTTTTTTAAAAAAAAATTTTTTTTAATGTTTATTTATTTTTGAGAGAGATAGTATAAGTGGGAGAGGGGCAGAGAGAGAGGGAAACACAGAATCCAAAGCAGGGTCCAGACTCTGAGCTGTCAACACAGAACCTGATGTGGGGCTCGAACCCAGGAACTGAAGCCAAAGGTAAGCCAAAGCTTAACCAACTGAGCCACCCAGGTGCCCCTGTGCTCTTAACTTTTCAACTCTTCACCTGACTTAGAAAAATATAAAGTTAATCAAAATATCTCAGCTACTCTTTGCTCTTTTCCTCTGGATCACTTTCACTCTCTAGACACTCTCTGTCTTACGTGTTTTTCTTGTCTAGTATTTTAGTTCCTTTTTCCAACCTTCTTCCCTCGTTGTTATTTTTGCTTCGTATCTGGTACAATGTTTCCTCAGATTTACTCATGTTTTTACCACTTACCTTAGTAAAAATGCTTTTTGCAGACCACTTCTTTCTGGGTTCAATTTCCTTCTTTCTTTAGTCGTTCTTTTAATGAGTCTTGGTCTTCATCTGAAAAATCTCTTTACTTCACCCTTAGTTTTCAACCATTCTTTACCTGGAAATTAAATCCTAGGTTGCCCCTCTTTTCCCTCAACACTTTGGTAATGGAGTTCCATGTTCTCCTGGTCTTTATTGTTGTTGGGAGAAGTATTATAAGCCTAAGTAGTCTGTATTTTCTCATGGACTGCTTTTAAGATTTATTCGTCTTTAATACTTCACTGTGTGTGTATTTCAAATTTTAATTGTTTGAAGCAGTTGTGGCTCTTGAATCAAAAAATTCATGTCTTGGGGCACCTGGGTGGCTCAGTTGGTTGAGCGTCCAACTTCAGCTCAGGTCATGATCTCACAGTTTGTGAGTTCGAGCCCCACATCGGGCTCTGTGCTGACAGCTCGGGGCCTGGAGCCTCTTCAGATTCTGTGTCTCCCTCTCTCTGCTCCTTCCCTGCTCACACTCTATCTCTCTCTCAAAAATAAATAAAGATTAAAAAAATTAAAAAAAAATTCATGTCTTTTTCAATTCTGAAAACTAGTCATTAGTTTTTTAAAAATATGATTTCCTTCTGCCCATTCCCTCTTGTCTTGCTTTCTGAAACTCTGATTGGAAATATGCTGAGGGGCGCCTGGATGAATCAGTTGGTGGAACATTTAACTCTTTATCTCAGAGTTGTAAGTTCAAGCTTCATGTGGAATGTAGAGATCGCTTTAAAAAAATAGAATCTTAAAAAAAAAAAAGAAAGAAGCATGTTGAATTTTCTCATTCATCTCATTCCTTCATCTCTGAATCTCTCTTTCATATTTTCAATCCCCTTTTCTCTTTGTGCTACAGTCTAATGAATTTCTTTAGATATATCTTTCAGTTCATTAATTCTCTCTTTAGCTGGTTTTAAGTTTTTGTTTATTGGTTCATTGAGGTTTTTTTATTACAATGACTCAGTTTTTCATTTCTAGTTTCTTTTGGTTTTCTTTTTATATCAACTTATTTTCTTTTTAAAAAAAAATGTTTATTTATTTTTAGTGGGGGAGGGGCTGAGAGAGAGGGAGACAGAGAATCCCAAACATATTTTGTGCTGTCAGCGCAGAGCCTGATTTGGGGCTCGATGCCACAAACCATGCGATCTTGACCTGAGCCAAAATCAAGAGTTGGATGCTCAACCAACTCAGCCACCCAAGTACCTCCAACTTTTTTCATTAAAAAAAAATTTTTTTAATGTTTATTTATTTTTGAGACAGAGAGAGTGTATGGGGGAGGGTCAGAGAGAGGGAGACACAGAATCTGAAGCAGGCTCCAGGCTCCAAGCTGTCATCATGGAGCCCGACGTGGGGCTCGAACTCACGGACCGTGAGATCATGACCTGAGCCGAGGTCAGATGCTTAACCGACTGAGCCACCCAGGCACCCCTAAAGTACCTACTATATTTTCAGTTTCTTGCATGAGCTAGACTCAGTAAGATGTGGACAGAATATAAATTTAATCTTTTCCCAATTGCCCATTTAAACCCGATATGTAATCTGGCCTTTTTCTTACCTTTTGGGTGAAATCTTAGGCAAGTATCATAAATGTCCTAGTTATTCTAAGATAATTAGGCATCTTGTGATTACTTTTAGAAAGAACAATCTTGTTTCAGTAACTGTGATGCCCTACCTGGTATAATAATTACATTTCTGAATTTCATTTAAACTGAAAATTTCTCTCCTTCTAAGGCTTGAGTTTTTCCAGCTGGGAAACCCGAGGTAGGAGAGGGAAACTTGGTTGTCTTTGCTTTTCTTTTTTCTGTCTGTGCCCCTTTACTCCATTGTCTTAGTTTCTAACCTCTCAGGATCTAGTCTAGAAGGAATAGCAGTAAGGGGACATTCTTATATGGCTGGTGCTATCTTGTCTGGCTTTGGGACTCTGAATAGCACAGGTCTCTTTCTCTCACAGGACATTTTCCTGGGTCCTGGGTTTCTCAGTGATTACTCACTTCCCCAAAGCCCCTGCCCCCCGAAAACCTTTAGGAAAGTATAGCTGCAGTTTCCGTGAGTGGGCAAAGCTCATAGTGAGCTCCCATGGACTACTTTGCTCTCAAGGAGGCCTCTGCAGCCAAATCCCCTTCAGACTAACCTCAGGCTGACAGCACATTGTGTGGATCTTGTTTGGTCATGGAAATACTAACAGCTCTGGGCTGCCATGGGTGAAAGTGCAATGTGCTCCCAGGCCCTCTTCCCTTCTCTTCACTGCCCACAGGGTGACTTGGGCACAGCTCCTCATTCCAGTCCTTATGCCCACCAAAATTCTAGGATAGTGTCCCTCAACCTTTAATGCACATACCAGTCACCTGGGGAATACTATTAAAATGCAGGTTCTGGTTCAGTGAGTCTGGGGTTGGGGTTGAAATTCTGCATTTCTCTCGTGCTCCCAGGTGATGTCCATGCTGCTGATCTGTGGACCACGGTTTGAGGTTCTAGGCTTATACGTCAAGTTCACTGAATGGTGTTCTCATTGGCTTGAGTTGACGCGGAAGCACTTTTGTCCTTTATCTGGAGTCGAGGGAGATAAAACATCTCAGTATCTCAGTAACATTTTCCAAAGAAATCCCCTTGCTTGACCTCTTTCACTATCACCCTTCTGTAGTCTGGAGGGGACAGACTGCCTGTGTAGGGAGGAACAATTTCACAGTCACTTATTATATGTTGTGCAATTGTGCTCTAGCAGGGTCATCGTGAAATACAACGTCCTGGTCTATTTTGTTCCGGGCATTTGGGACTTTAGTTAAATGTGAAAATGAGAGGAAACCATTAAAGCACCTTATTAGAATCATTTTATTTTTTATCAACTTAAAAATTGTTATGGAAACTTGAGAATATATCCAAATGTAGAGAGAGTCATAACTAATACAGACTTTCAGTGTGAAGATCAATGAGTTCTGAGAAATGAAGATATAGAACATTTTACCCCCAGAAGTTCTCTTCGGTTCTTTTCCAATGAATCCTGACACTCTGATTTCTGTCACTATACCTTCGTTTTGTACTTTTTAGAACTTCATGTAATTAGAATCGCATACCTCGTCTAGAACCTTCATTCAACCTAACGCTTTTTTTTTTTTAATTTTTTCTAATGTTTATTTATTTTTGAGACAGAGAGAGACAGAGCATGAACGGGGGAGGGTTAGAGAGAGAGGGAGACACAGACTCTGAAGCAGGCTCCAGGCTCCGAGCCGTCAGCACAGAGCCCGACGTGGGGCTCGAACCCATGGACTGCGAGATCATGACCTGAGCCGAAGTCGGACGCTTAACCGACTGAGCCACCCAGGCGCCCCTCAACCTAACGCTTTTGATATTCATCTCAGTTGTTATCAATAGTTGTATATCAATAGTTCTTTTTTTTTTTTTTTTTTTTTTTTTACTGTACCAAGTAGTATTCCATTGTGTATTTATACAAAAATATAGTCACTCATCTGTTGATAGACATTTGTGTTATTTCTAGTTTTTGGCTATTACAAATAAAGCTTCTCTGAATACTATGATAGAAGTCTTTTTGTGGACATGTGTTCTTATTTCTCTGGAGTAAATAACTACAATTGGAATTGCTGAGTCACAGAGCAGGTGTATGTTTAAACATATAAGAAACAGACAATTACATTTTCAAAATGGTCAGACTATTTTAAACTCCTATTGGCAATATACAGGACTTTGTACCCCTATTTGGCATTTTTAGTCTTTTTACGTTAGTCATTATTGTGTGTGTATGCAGTGGTATCTCACGGCGGTTTTAATCTGTGTTTTACTGATGACTTTTGATTATCTTTTCATGTGCTTTATTAGCCATTCGTTTATATTCTTCTGTGAAGTATCTGTTCTAGTAGTTCCCCCATTTTTTTTTCTAATGTTTGTTTATTTTTGAGACAGAATGCGAGTGGGTTAGGTGCAGAGAGAGGGGGACACAGAATCAGAAGCAGGCTCCAGGCTCCGAGCTGTCAGCACAGAGCCTGACGCGGGGCTCGAATTCACGAGCTGTGAAATCATGACCTGAGCTGAAGTCGGACGCTTAACTGACTGTGCCACCCAGGCGCCCCTTATTTCATATATTTTAAAGGTCTGTTATGGGATGTGTTGACTCTTTTATTATCATGAAATAACCCTGTTTTTTTCTAATAATAAGCTCATCTTAAAAAATTACTACAGGGGTGCCTGGGTGGCTCAGTTGGTTGGGCGACCGACTTTGACTCAGGTCATGATCTCACACATGGTTTGTGAGTACGAGCCCGCGTCAGGCTCTGTGCTGACAGGTCGGAGCCTGGAGCCTGCTTCGGATTCTGTGTCTCCCTCTCTCTCTGCCCCTTACCCACTTGTGCTCTGTCTCTCTCTGTCAAAAATGAATAAATGTTAAAAAAAAATTTTTTTTAATTACTACAGTATACTGCCTCTTTAATTCTCACTGCCTTTGGAGGTAGGTACCTTTGTTCCATTTATAGCTGTAGAGACTGAGTGAAACTGGCCAAGACTGTGTAGCTAGTAAATATGGTGTGGAGCATACTAAAATTTTTGAATTTGACAGCAAATCTTAGAAGTTATAGATGCTTTGATTAATACAATCTTCTATGATAAAGTCCTATAACATGTCTTATTTTTATCGTTTTGTTTTTCACAACTTTGTACTTGATGTTTATTCCTACATACATGGGTCATTATTCTCCTTACTAATATTCATACCTTCCTCTCATTGTTATTTGCTTCCACTACATCCATTCCTACCACAATACAACATAATGAAAATAAATCATATCCTGGTAATAAAAAAAATAAGATTTGAGACTCTTAGAAAATCATCTATGATAGGAAAATAACTTATCATGACATTTTCTTGTTTGTAAGTAAAATATTTATTAATAATTGAAAAGCCAAGCATAACATCACTTGATACAATTACTATAATATGCTTCCATAAAATTACAAAATCCTATTTTATTTTATACTCTATTTTGTATTTTAAATATTTCTCATTTCAAACTTTATCATATTAAAAAGAAGACAAAACTTCTTAGTTCTTGATCTTCCATTTTAAATGAATCAATCCAGGGGCGCCTGGGTGGCTCAGTTGGTTAAGCGTCTGACTTCAGCTCAGGTCACGGTCACGATCACGATCTCGCGGTCCGTGAGTTTGAGCCCCGCGTCGGGCTCTGGGCTGATGGCTCAGAGCCTGGAGCTTGCTTCCGATTCTGTGTCTCCCTCTCTCTCTGCCCCTCCCCCATACATGCTCTGTCTCTCTCTGTCTCAAAAATAAATAAATGTTAAAAAAAAAACTTTTTTTAAATGAATCAATCCTCTGTTTTAAGTGGACTAAAGGTTGACAGTTCAGATTGTTTCTAAAGTGCACTTGTGTCTTAGTCTACTGTTATTATTCAAATTATACAAAAACATTAAATATTAATTTGGGCAGTATCTATCAAATCCAATTGAAAAAATCAATTCCAGAGATGAGAACGTCAGTGTCATATTACAGCTTTCTTTTGCACAACAAGGAAAAAAGTTTACTGCATAGAATGCAGAAAATTCTAACAAGATTCATTTGCAACTATTTCCTTTCTCTTTATCAGGTTTACCAGAATAAATATTTGTGCAGCTGAAAGTGTTGCTAATAGTAGGTTCTTGGTGCCTGCCTCTGGCAAGTCATAGCTTCACTAGGTTTGGGAGAAGCTAGCCTACTATAGAAGGGGTTATTATCGTCCACGCATGGCTTCAGCATTGAGCATCCCCTCAGCACCCCACATTGTTGAATATTTGCAACCTCCATGACACTCTCTTAAAATATCCTGGTGGAGTGTGTACACATTTCTCAGGCTGTGAACTTCTGAAAAAACATATAGGTACTTTTCTTTTTTAATTTTTTTTTTTATCTTTCTTTATTTTTGAGAGAGAGACGGAGTGTGAGCAGGAGAGGAGCTGAGGGGAGGGAGACACAGAATCAGAAGCAGGGTCCAGGCCCCGAGCTGTCAGCACAGAGCCCGATGAGGGGCCCGAACCCACGAACTGTGAGATCATGACCTGAGCCGAAGTCAGACGCTTAACCGACCGAGCCAACCTGGCGCCCCCATACAGGTATTTTTCTAAAAGCGGATCTCAATTCTATCTTGAACCTACTATTTCTGTCTCTGACAGAGAATTTAATTCTGTTACTTTTCAGGTAAACTCGGGCAAATGCAGCGGTCTTGGTCATTTGAAGTTTATACTTGGGCTTCTGTCCCTCCCATTTTTTTTTCCCTGTTGGGGGATCTAAGATCTGAACGGACTTTGTAATGTTCAGGTGTTGCGGTGGAGTGGGTGGGTACTGAATACCCGGTTCACGACATCCTTTTGAGAAGTGATCCCCCCTCATAACCATGCTGATCTCTGTCCCTGCTGCATCTGCGGCCAATATTTCCCTTTCGGTACTTTTCTGCGAGGAACTGACTGTAGCGGTGGTGTTCTGCATCACTCTGGGGCCCGCGGAAAACTCAGAGAGTGGATTCGGTTCCTCCTGTGTTTAGCTGTGCCACTCTTACCACTATGGGAACAGTGTTGCTGGAGCACAGGGCACGTAAGCATGAACGGTTCCCATTCAAGTCTCCTGTGGACAGCAGGGCACAGTACTCTCTGTGTGCATTAGTCAGGATAGGCTAGGTGATGCTGTGATGACAAATGCTCCCCAACTCTCAGTGGCTTAGAAGGACAAAGGTTTATGTCTCACTTGTATGTCATTCTCAGGTCAGCCATGGTGCTGCCTTATGCCCTCTGCCCTCCTGGGTCCAGGCTGATAGGGCCGCCTCTCTCTGGGACACTGCTGCTATCAGGGCAGAGGAAAAGAGAACAGAGAACTTTGTGTTGGCTAGCACAGCTCACACTATCGGCCAAAGCCAAGTCAAATGGATAAGCAGAGAGGTTTATTTCTCCCCCAAGGAGGGGCGGCTTGTATTTTTAATTAATACAATCTACCACATTATTCCTGGGTTGCTAACTCAAGGGAGGATCTATTTTTCTATAACAGCTTAGTCTGAGGAGTGGTGAGGGGTCAGAAACCTCTGCCCAGGGGTGCCTGGGTGGCTTAGTCGGTTAAGTCTCCGACTTCGGCTCAGGTCATGATCTCTAGGTTAGTGAGTTTGAGCCCCAAGTTGGGCTGTGTGCTGACAGCTCAGAGCCTGGAGCCTGGTTTGGGTTCTGTGTCTCCCTCTCTCTGCCCCTCCCCTACTCGTGCTCTGTGTGTCTCTCTTTCTCTCTCAAAAATAAACATTAAAAGAAAGTAAAAGGAAGAAAGAGAGAGAAGAAGGAAGGAAGGAAAGAAAGAAAAAGAGAGAGAGAGAGAAAGAAAGAAAGAAAGAAAGAAACCTCTGCCCAGGTCTATCAGTGTTGCTTCTCCTCCAGCTCAAATTCTTCTGTCAGGAAACCTTATCTAGTCCTCAGGGAGGATGGTCTGGTCCTCCCATCTGTTTTCTTCTAGTTGATTGCTTCTGGGTGGGGGGCAGGGGAGTTTATGTTAAGCTTCTTTCAGCATGCAGCCCTTTGAAACTCAGAACACATCTTTTACAAATCACAAATCACGTGTTTATTTTTTCTGCTATGAGTTTAAGGAAATCTATTTAGGAACCCAGGGGTTGAAAACGGATTTCTCTTATTCTTTCAGGTTTGTTTTTTTTTTTTTTTTTTTTTTTTTTTCTGAAAGTTTTGTTGTTTTTGTGTCCTCCTTTATTAAATGCTCTCAGGAACAATGCTCAGGGATCAGAGGGGCAATAAAGGTAGTCAAAGAAAACCTCAGTTATTATCTCCAAAAGTAATTTCAGCATAATTGTAAAGAAAGTGAAGCAGTTGCTAAAATAAAGCCTGCTCGGAGGAGAGATTTAGGGCGTTGTTTTCCTGAGTGAATAAAGCATGCTTTCCTCGGTCGTGGTAGATGACCATTTCCCATCCCTGGATGTCCAGGCTCGGTGTAAAGGATTTTTGTAAAGGACTCACAGTGCTAGTTTCCTAGCTTTTGCTTGGGACCTCTCCTTTGAGAAGTACAGTAGCCCAGCTAACAGGTATGAGAGATCAAAATTCCAGTGAACCCACACAAAATGAGTAAAACAAGAAGCTAATCCTCTCTACTTAGATTCTGGTTTCTTAGATCATATAAAGTTGAACAAACCCTCAAATCTCAACTTGACTGTATGCTTTTCTTTTTTATAGTTATACATGGTTGAAAAGGCACGGGCCTCAAATGACTAGAAGAATTTATCACTTCAAATGCTATTTTTAGAAAATTTGGGTTACAAATGTTATATATGTTCATTGCAGAAAACTTTGAAACTACAGGAAAGTGTATTAAAAAATGTATGTAATCTCACCTGCCTATAATATCTATAATTAACATATAGGGGTATTTATTTGTGGTAGTTTTTCTTTCATACAAACTCATGTTTTCAAAAGAAGAAAACAGATTTAGTTAAATAGTTTTGTATCCTGCTTTTTATAAAAATTTAATATGAAATGTAATGGGTATGGGGTTTCCTTTTGGGGGTGGCAGGCATGTTTGGGGACTAGACAGAAATGGTGGTTGCACAACACGGAATGTACTAAATGCCGCTGGGTTGTTTATTCACTTTAAAATGGTTCATTTCGTGTTATGCGAATGTTGCTTCAGTAAAGCAAAAATAAGAAAACTCAAATAAAATAGGCACATTAAAAAATTTAATATGAAATGATGAGTATCTATGTCATTATATACTCTTTGAGAACATAATTATTAAGGCTGGATAACATTCAGTCATACGGGTGTATGATAATTCATTTGATCAATTTCCTGTTGAGCGTTTAGGTTAGACTTTTAGGTTGCTTTTAATATATCGGGTGTATAAATAATGCTGAAATGTTTGTATTTATATTACAATCTTTGCATGCTTCCAGGGTGTCTTTGGGATAACTTTCTAGGTATGAATGCTGGGTCAAATAGTGTGAACAAATGGTGTGGGTTCTTGATACATCATAATTCATCATACCCCAAATCCCATAAATTGTAATGTGCACCATTATTTTATGTGATACTAAAAAGGAAAATGATTCCAATTAAACACAATGCCTTCTTATCACTTATACCTTTTATTTTTATAATTATTGAAAGAATTTTCTGGACTTACGTAAAGACATAATTAGCTTATATGTTTATTCTTGTGTATCCAGAAAGGAGAAGCAAAAACCCTGGCCAAGGTATTCATTCCTAAACTTCCTCATTCTTTGGAGTCCCTTTTTGACTCTGTGTGGTCCTTGGCTTGAGTGCATCAGAAGCATTTGGAAGCAGCCTATTTTAAAATGTGCTCCAGTCTTTGCTCTGGGATTTCTTCCAACAGCTGACATCCAGTCTTCAAAACTTGGTTCATCTAGGCAGCCAATGGCAACTAAATCACAACTGCTGCCTGGCTGACAGTGATTGTAAAACACATCTCAGTTTAGAGATATTAAAATGTGAAAAAAAAATGTATTTCTGAGAATGAATGGAATATACTATATTGCAAATTGTCTACCAGAAAAATTTCCCCAATTTGTATTGCTACCAACCCACATGAAGTTACCCACTTCTCTTATACCTTAGTTAATATTGGCAATCTCTATAATCAAAAACCTTTGCCATTGGATAGGTGACAAGTAGTATCCCATTTTCATTTACACCTGTTTTACTATTAGATCAGTTGAAATGTATCTTCGTATATTTTTGGTCATTTGTATTTGTTCTTTTCCATGTGTCCATATACTTGACTTATTTTTGTTTTGATGTTAATCTTTTAGTTTTTTACATGCCTCTCCATCTCAGTAAGTAATGTAGGAAGAGTGTTAACCTTTCATCTATCCTATGTTGCAAATAGTTTTTTCCCCTAGTTTTTAGTTTGATTTATAAATTTAAATTTACAGGACTATTTTCTTATGTGTGGAGGTATTTCATTTGCATGCAGTCAAGTTAGTGAATTTCTTCTGTGATTTCTTCCCTTGCTCTTATGTTTAAAAAAGTGCATCACAGAGGCACTGGGGTGGCTCAGTCGGTTAAGCATCTGACTCTTGATTTCAGCTCAGGCCATGATCTCTCACGGTCATGAGTTCAAGCCTGGTATTGGCCTCTGCACTGGGCATGGAGCCTGCTTAAGATTCTCTTTCTCTCTCTCCCTACCCCCTCCCCCACCTGCTCTGTCTTAAAAAAAAAAAAAAAAGTTCATCATAAACTTGAAATCAAATAAATATTAATCTTTATTTTTTTCTAATTGTTTTATGATTCTTTCTCCTTTTTATAAAGTCTTTCATGCATATGAGAATTACTTTGATAAGCATCTAACCTTATTTCTTCCCCAAAGGTCAATGAATTATAGTAGGGCAATTGACTGAACAAGCCTTCCCTTTCCTACTGATTTAGGATGCCAACTTCTTCAAATATAAACATTTTTATACTTACTATGATCTCTATATGGAATAGCTATTCTCTAATGTTTTGTCTCTCTAGTTTTATACCAGTGCCATATTGTTTTAATTATTAATTAAATTCACCATATAATTTAATCAACAGAAGTAGGCTGCTTTTGCAAATGAATTATGCCTGGATGACAGGTTTAAATCTGGGTCCACAGGCTAAGCAAAATTAGTCAGTTGCTAATTGAAATTAGTCAGTCAGAGAAAGGCAAATATCATATGACCACTCATATGAGGGCTTTAAGATACAAAACAGATGAACATAAGGGAAGGGAAACAAAAATAATACAAAAACAGGAGAGGGGGGACACAACACATAAGAGACTCTTAAATATCGAGAACAAACAGAGAGTTACTGGAGAGGGTGTGGGAGGGGGGATGGGCTAAATGGGTAGGGGGCATTAGGGAATCTACTCCTGAAATCATTGTTGCGCTGTATGCTACCTAACTTGGATGTAAATTAAAAAATAATAAAGAGAAAGTAAAAAAAAAGAAAAGAAAAGAAAGAAATCTGGGTCCAGGGGCACCCTAGTTGTTATGTTTTTATAATATGTTTTCATTTTTGCTACAAGATTCCCATCATGACTTTTGTTTTCAAAATTGGTTACTCTTTTCTGAAGCATAAAAATATGCAGAACTCAGCAGCGATGAGATGAAAATCTAAGGATTATTTTTGAATGATTCACATAAGTCATATGAGATGGTTTGCCCAATTTAAATGAGTTTGATTTTTAATTTTTCGGTAGTTGTTGACTATTTCTGTGACTCTTTATTGCTTTCCACTTGGAGTTACATGCAATTGATGAGTACTCTACAGGGCAATCACCTTGCTTTTGCACAGGCTTTCCTCAGAACCTTCTAGCTAACTGTTATTTCAGGTACCACTTACATCTCTCACGTTATAGTTGTCCTTCACTTTCTCACATTATTCATCTGCTGTCGGCAGCTTCATTGCTAATTAGTACAGATGAGCAAAATTTAACAGAGATTCAGTTCAGACTGTAAAAAAAAAAAAAAAAAAAAAAAAAAAAAATTGAGAAGGACAGTCTGAATTCCTGCCCATGCAATCAGAGGTCCAAAGCAAGTAGGGGGCAGAGGAACATGGGCCTCTTTCCATAAAACCCGAGGGGGAGAAGTCTTGCCTGAGTCTTGTGGTGTTGCTTCTCACTATACGAGGGGGCAGGCTGGGTTTTTAGTTTTATTTGTTCATGTATTTATTTTGCAGCATTTATTCCCTGCCAAGGAGACGCTGGTGGACATAGTTTCTCCAAGGCAATAATTGCTCCTTCAGCCATCACAATTCCTTTCCATCAAGCACTGTGGAGTGCACCTCTCTTCCCCTTATAGAAACAATGTTATACATTTTTGTATCTCCGGGAACACAAAACACAACACTCTGAACATAGGAAGCTGATTAGCAAATGTTTGTTGAAAAAGTTTTGAATGACTTTCTAGCCTGTGATCTTTAAGGCCAAGTATACCCTCAGGCTTGACGTTTGTCATTTTTGACGTCAGCTTTAGTTTTACTAATAAAAACGTTTTGGTAGAGAAGTGAGATATCATAGACCCTACAAAGACTTAAAGAAGGTTCTGGCTTCTTTCTAAAAATGAGAATTGGGGGCCACACATCTCTTTTTACTTGTCCTTTGCCTCTTGTTCCCTTTTTGTCCTGTTCCTGCCCATAGGTCTACAAGCTGGATGTTCTCCCAGCCTCTTTCCCTCTGCATTTCTTTTCTGGCTCACTTTCTTGCCTTCCCCTCAGACCTGACCCACATTTGTAAAAAAAAAAAAAAAAAAATCATCTAGCTAGAATGTCTGGTTCCTTTTGCAAAAACAGCTAACCATAATCCCTTCTCCTTTTTTTTTTTTTTTTTTTTTTTTAGGACTCATGCATTAAAGGTAATCACATATGGCTTTACAGAATCCCTGTTCTCCTTTCCAATGCTCAAGTTCAAGTTCAGGAAGTTCCCAAGTTACAACATAATTTATGTTTCCCCGGTGCCTTTGCTAATTAAATTGTTTGGAACTTGGAAAAAATTTCCAGTAAAAGAAGGCTTTAACTGGTGTTTACAGTTGCCAGTTTAGGGTTACAACGGCTTACTCACTCAACACACGACACATTAGCATTTACTAGGTGCTGGTGGTTGCCCTTTCAGCTCTGTGCTGTTGGAGTTGAGCTGTTCACTCCCCTGACCTTGTTCTCATATATCATCTGCCACGTTTTTGCTTATTCCAGTAAACAGGATCTTTCTTAACACTAGCTTTGCAAGTTGTAGCCCTCCCTATACCATTCATCTGCAAGGCAACACAGGAATTTTCTGAACACCCAAGTGAAGCAACAGTACTCTGCACATGTCAACCAAAATTTAGCCATATCCCTGTGAAGATTTGAGGTATAGAGGATGTCATGCCCTGTGGGATGAGGTTTATCCCATAACAAACAAAACATTATCTTCAGAGAAAGAATTTCTTTGATGGTAGGGGGCAGGTTACCATATAGTTTGTCTTCTAGGATATGGTTCCTAGTTGACATATAGGAAGTCCCAATATCAACGTTGAATGAACAACGAATGAATGAATGGCCAAGGGCTACAAGAAGATATCTGGGCACATGCTGTCAGTGTTTCCCAAGGTTCTGAAGCATGAGTAGGAAGGACCTCACAGTATTTCTCTCTGGTGAGGTCACCAGGAAGGTCCAACTTTCAGCAAGTCTGTGACTTTGTTTTACTTTGCAGAGTGCAGAGAGAACAAAGTCTTGAGGACATTGTTTTACTTTGCATCTTTCTTTACCAAAGGTGGGTCAGTGGTGGCTTTATATTTCAGCTTTGAAAAACAAAGTACCCAGGACTATTTACCCCAGGAGGTTAAGAACCCTCTTATAAGAACTTTAAGTTGTTTTGTTTTGTTTTTTAAATTTCCTGTTTCAACAAAAAGGTGCCTAGGAAAGGCTCCAGGCCAGATGCACACGAACATCCTGGGCCTCTGGGGGCTGCCCGCACCCTGGGGTAGCTTTGAGGTTCAAGTTTTAGAGCAAGCATTTGGCCTGGCAGTGAACCTGCCTCCCCTGGGAAGGTGGGTGTGGGCTACACTTACCCAGAGCCACTCCAAACATATCTCTTCCCGACGAGCGAGGAGAGACAGAGGGACAGCGCTTTAATACCGGGCTCCGAGGTATGGCTCTGTAAGCCCTGTGGGTCCTAGCGGACTTCTAGTGGGCACCATCACTCCTCCAGGCCGGCCACCCTCCTAGGGACCAGTCCCAGGCAGGAGGGCATCTGTAGGAGAGCCCCTGTGCGCCGATCCGTGCCTCGCCGGTGGGGGGCGCTCTCTCGTGGGAACAGTCGGACGCCGGGGGCAGGACGGGGCAGGGCGGGGACGCGGCCCCTCCGCCCCCTCGGCGCCACCCCTTGCTCCGCCAAACTTTCCTCGGGCTCCGGGCGTGTAGCAGCTGCCGCTGGAGAGGAGGGGCGCCGCGGCCGGCCCGTCTAAACCTTCACTGCTCCCCGCTCCCGGCCGGAGCCCGGCACCCGGTCGCCTCGTTGCGCTCGGCCCCGAGGGCATGCAGCAGCCGCAAGGGCCCCCGCTCCCGGGCTCGGCGGCGGGCGAGCGTGAGCGGTGAGTGCGGGCGCCGGGCGCGGGGAGGTTTCCCGGAGCCGGGGCGGCCGGGGCGCGCTTGGGGAGGCCGAGGCGCACCTCCACCGGGCCCAGCACGCGGCTTTTCGGGTTTGCCTGGCGTCCAGCCGGGTCCCGAACCTACTCCAAGCACCTGGGACAAACTCCGGGTGGCGCATCTTGCCCGCCCCCACTTTTTGTCTTGGGGGTGAAAAGCAACCGGGATGCAGGATCCGCGTTGCATGTGCTGTGGGCTGGTGGGCTGGGCGCCGGGAGCGCGACGCAGGCTTCGCTCTGCCTTGGCACAGGTGCTGCTTTTCCAAGCCCAGCCTCACAGCCCTTGATGGTGAACTGAGTTATTCCCGTGGAGCCCAGGGATTTAACCTTTTTCAGCCTCGGGTTAACGCCCGGGACGACGGTGTGGCAGGATAAAGCTCGAAGTCTGCAAGGCATAAAGATTCGTGCAATCGTTACTATTAACAAACTGGTAACACTGGGGGTGGGGGTGGGAGGGGGTGCTTGGTGAGTTAATGAAGGTCCCCGTGATCCCCCTCACCAACGGAAGACAAAAGTGCTTTGTTCTGTAGCAATGTTACTTTATTGCTTTCCCTGAGCAAGTTGTGACTACCCAAAATTGCTTACAAGTTTCTCAACTTGTAATTGGAGTAGTGACTGAATATTGGCACACAATTTAGTCTTATAAAGGTAATCATTAAAACGGGCCTCAAAAGCAATTTTTAACTGAGTAATTTCCACAAAATATGTCCCTGTCATTTGTTATTGTCATTGCAACACATTTCTGCCTCCTCACTCCTTTGCTGCCCAGAGTATTACCTGGTCTTGGAATGTTACTTTAAAAGTTAAGGGCCACTTAGCTTCTTAGGGTAACTACTTATGTTGGTTTTTTTTTAATGAGTTGGATGATGAAGTAAATGCCAGCTACAAACAGATGATCTCTTCTTTACCAGCGAGTTATTAGTCTATGCATTGCATGGCGTTTCATCAATGCATGGACTTTTTTATTGTTAAGGAGAGTTGTTGCACTTTCTGGTGAACTATCTATCAGTAGTTGCTAACCCTGCTTTCCCTGAGACTTGGGACCCAATTTTGTGTGGTCTGAGTCCAGTGAGTTAGAATTTTTTCAACTAGAAGTTATACAGTTAGAAACACACAACTTTGGCTCTGTTAACATCATGCTTATCTAAACAAACAGGACCATTCTAAAAAGACCAGCAAACAAATCCTGCCAGTGAGGTTTATGTACTTGAGATAAGCTTCCAGAGTTGTCTCTTGTGCCTTGAGACTGTATGGAGCTAGTATCGTGTACTAGGACATGTTAGATCTGGACTTCTAAGCTGCTGGCCATATCTTCTATTGACCATCACTACTGCGTAACTAGAAACGTAGATCATTTGGGCACATTTTTTGTTTTCTTTTTTCATCTTTCACATTTAAAACTTTGTGGCTTTGATTTCAATATAAATGACACATCCTGTCTTCTAAATCTGACAAATGCATAAATCAGCTGCCAGCCCCTGTATGTTACAGCAGATCTATTTTAGGTATCTGGTTGTTGCATAGGATGTTTGGTAGAACAGATATGCCTGTGGTTTCTATGAATGAAGACTGATCTCACAAGACATAAAAACACGTGATTGTTTCTGTCATGAACCTGAGAGTCTATAACATGTTCATGCTTTCCCTCATTTTTCCAAAACCCACACACAGGACAAATGCACACAGAAGTGTAGCCAGGCAGCAGTCGAGGCACTTCCTGCTCAAAGTCTTGCACACATGCCCAAGGCTGACTGCTTTGCCCCCATGTTTTCCATCTTTTTGATGAGGGGGCAGAAATCACCATAACTTAAGTCCAACCTCTTATTTCTTTGGGGTGGGGCAGGGGGAATTGCTGTAACTCAAATGGGAATTACTATAACTCAAATTACCTATTAGCCATTCTCCTTGGAGTGTACATTAGTTCAGAATGCTTTCTGGTCTGTGATTATACCCAACAGAGTGGTTAAGTCTGATTGCAAGCTTCTAAATGGCAGAGCCGGGGGCCCAAGGCATTATTAATGTGGTGTAAGGAAAAGAGCAGGGCTTTGCCGTCAGACCAGCCTTTGTTCCTGGCCAGGCTTTGTGACCTTGGATACTTGCTTCACTTCTCTAAGCCTTAATTTCCTTGTCTGTAAAAGTGAAGATTATGTCCACCTCCGAAAATTAGAAGAGAAAGCACTCAGCAGAGTGCCTGGTATACAGGAAATGCTCCTTAAATGCTGGTTGCCATCTTTTCCTCCAAGACTGATATTTGTCTAAACATGGGTGCAAATGCATGTTGTTCTGGCGAGAGTGCCAACAGAGATTCCCGAGCTGTAGGTGACTTAGAGATGTTCCACCCACTTCCTTGCTTGCTTGCTTCCTTCCTGGGTCCTTTGTTCTTCTTTCCATCATTCCTCCTGCAGGCACTGAGCCTCCTCCTCTTTGGCCTTGCTGATCATTTGTTCCTCATCCTGGATTGTGCATGTATGTGGAGGAGTCCCCTGGAACTTAGTCCTGCCAAGGATGGGAGAGGTGGAGGTGAGGGGCGGGGTGCTGTCTGCAGAAGCCCTGAGAGTTGACCGAGTTAGGCAGTTGGAGAACATGGGTTTGGTTCTAGTCCCAGCTCCACTTTGTGAGGTCTTGTGACGTTGGATAAATCGCCTGTCATCCTTGAATCAGTTTTCTCATTTACATAACAGGGATAATAATTCCTTTCTACCTATGTGCATGTGTTGTGGGTGCCGTTAAGTCGTCTCTGTGAAAGAGCTTTGTGCCTGTGAGGACCACATAAACGTTGGAATTAAAGAGGCAGGGCCTCCAGATGTGGGACACCCTAGGCAGGTTGCATGGGGGTGGTAGGGTCTCCATACGGGTGTTGGGTGTGCTAAGTGCTCATTGCTGCAGTCCCTCCAGAGCCTTCTCTCCTGCCCTCCCACGTCGAATGAGACTTCACGGAGGAAATCCTGCCAGAGGTTGCGAAACTGTGCTATGGGGAACGCAAATTTCAGGACTGAGATGACTTAACACTGTGTGATCGAAGGCACAGGGCAAAGTTCCGAAGAAGCAGTAATTCCCTCTTAGTATTACCTGTACGGTCTGCTCATCTCAGTTCTTGGTAGACAAAAACACAGAGCTAGCTAACCAGCCAGTGAGTCAGAAGAGCATGGCCACGCAATCACCAGACATGGACTTGGGGTGCCTGATGCCATCCTCACTGGCATGTGCCTTCTTGCTAACTTAGGTCTCTGCGGTTCACTCTGCAAAGCACTGAACCAACTCAGGGCATTTCCACCCCACAGACAAGCTAATTATTGAATTCATTCTGAAAGATGTGTGGTGCTCTGCCTGATCTGCCTGGTGGGCCAGGCCAGGCCCAACGAAAGGAGGGTCCTGATTTCCTGGGTTGCGCCTATCCCTCTTCACTCTTGAGGCTGATGTCCTTCTCCTTATTCCTCTTCTCCCTTCATCTGCTGGCCCTGCCTCTGCAGCACTTGACCCCTCTCCTCCTGTCCTGCCGCCTGGTACATTAAACTCCTTCCTTGCCTGTGACCCCTGACATCACCCAGCTCCCATGGACCTTGCCTCCTCTCCTTAGGTGTGAATCATTCATACACCTTAAGCTGGGCCAGACTAGGTGTCACTCTGGAAAACAACCTGCCCAGTACAGCCTGCCCCACCCCTTTCTAAAGATGTTAGTCAGCCCCCCTAAATACTCATCAACTAGTCCTGTGTCTTCACCTCCAGGAGGTGCTCCTGGCCCTGGCCTTGACTTAGCCCTGTGCAGATTCTGTGACATCATCAGGGATGGCTTGGCAGGTAGCAGGGCTGGGTTGGAGGGCACCTTAGTCTCTGTGCCACCCGTTTGCCCAAAGGCCCTCCAAACAAACAAGCAATCTACACAAAAGCAGTGTGCTTGCTTTGTAAATGAAGCTTTTGAGGCTTCCTTGGTCTCCCGTTACAGATAAGCTGCCCCAAAGCCCCTCCTCTACAGAAATTCTGGAGCTGCTCCCAGATCGACTCAGATCATCTAAGTCAAAGGTGGGCAGTGGAGTCAGTCAGAGGCATTCACTCCCCAAGGAGAGCTAAAGAAATCCAAAGTTAAGCCCTTGCCGGTAACTGGTTATTGAAGACCAAAACAAGAGACCACTTGCAGAACTCACTGACTCACGTGCCTCCTGCCCTGGTTGATTTTTAGTAGGTTAGTCCTTTGAATGGGGGCCCTTTCCCTGGGGTCACATGGGTCTGACAAAGAGAAAATAAGTATAATCATATCCTATATCCCCATGGCATTTGAATTGGTTAGAGTTCTCCAAAGAAACAGAACCAATAGGATATAAATAGATGTAAGTGAGGATGTTTATTGTAAGAATTGGCTCATAGGGTCCTAGAGGCCGAAAAGTCCCATAACGTGCCACCTGCAATCTGGAGAACCAGGAAGGCTGGTCGTGTAACTCAGTCTGAGTCTGAAGGCCTGAGAATCAGAAGCACTGATGTCCAGGGACAGGAGAAGATATAAGTCCCAGTTCAAGCAACAGGGAAGATTCCCCCTTCTTCTGTCAATGGAAGATGACATCTACTCACATTGGGTGATGGCGATCTTAGTTCACCAATTCAAGTGCTAATCTCTTCCAGAAACACCCTCAGGGACACACCCAGTTAATATTTTATCAGCTATCTGTGCATCCCTTAACCCAGTTATGGTGACACGCAAAATTAATCATTGTAACACCAAATCAGGAAATTGATGTTGGTACAACTCTACCATCCAGTCTACAGAGCCCACTCATATTTCTTCAGCCATCCCCCAGATCACTCTTTTCTCGCTTTATCTAGGATACACATTACATTTATTTGTCATGTCTCCTCTGGAATAGTTCCTCAGACTTAATCTGTTTCTAAGATCCTTGCATTTGTACAGGTCTTACATGCTGTAGGATGATTCTCCAGCTGGGTCTAGCACGTGTTTCTTCAGAACCAGACTCAGGTCATGTGACCTTGGCAGCACTTTGCTCTTCTTGGTGCATCACATTAGGGACACAATGTTGGGGCACCTGGGTGGCTCAGTCGGTTAAGTTTCTGACTTCCCTCAGGTCATGATCTCACAGTTCATGGGTTTGAGCCCTGCATCGCGCTCTGTGCTGATGGTGCAGAACCTGCTTGGGATTCTCTCTCTTTCTCTCTCCCTCTCTTCCTCTCTCTCTCCCTCCTTCTCTGTGCTCTTCCCTGCTTGTTCTCTCTCTGCCGCTCAAAAATAAATAAAGGAAAAAAAAAAAAAAAAGGAAGGTACACCACGTCAAACTCTCGCTGCTGGAATATTGGCCTTGAGCACCTGCTTATGTTGGTGTCTGCCTGCTCTCCTCACCTTAAATTCACCACTTCTTTCTTTGAGATTTATTGGTGTTTGTGGGGAAGTACTCTGAGGTTATGTTAATAGCCTGTTCCTCATTAAACCTCCACCTACGGCATAACCAGTCATTGATGACTTCTGCCTGAATCAGCCACCTCTGTGAAAGTTGCCACATGGTGATTCTGTATTTCCATCACTCCCACGTTTATTCATTGGCATTATACTATAAGGAAGAATTTTCTTTCTCCCTCCTGTATTTACTCATTTATGTTAGAAAGCGTTCATGGATTCCCTTTGTATCCAAAATGTTGAAATCTGTTACCATCATTATTTATTTTGATGCTCAAATGGTCCTCATTTGACCAGTGGAAGCCCCTCGAAGCTGGCTCCTGTGTCCTTTTGATCTCCCCATTATTCACCGAGCATTTTTTTTTTTAACGTTTATTTATTTTTGAGACAGAGAGACAGAGCATGAACGGGGGAAGGTCAGAGAGAGGGAGACACAGAATCTGAAACAGGCTCCAGGCTCTGAGCTGTGAGCACAGAGCCCGACGCGGGGCTCGAACTCACGGACCGCGAGATCATGACCTGAGCCGAAGTCGGCCGCTTAACTGACTGAGCCACCCAGGCGCTCCTCACCGAGCATTTTAAAATGTTCTGGTACCACAAGATATTCCAGGCTTACTTTGTACTTTCCCTGACCTAGGTAGTCTCCCTTTTGGAAAAGAATGGTATTTAAAAACCAAGATATGGAAGATTGATGTGCCCATTGTTACTGGAGTGTCATTGTTTTAGACCTCTTGGACGGAGCTAGGAAGTATATGTATATACATATGCACACATATACATTCGTCAATTTGTCTACATTAGGCCATATGTTACAAAATCATGAATTCATAACAAATACTCCAACTCTAATCCAACACCCAGGGATCTTTCTACTTTTACCCCTTTATCTTTGTACGTATATTCTCTGGTGGTTAGAAACTTGTGTCTAGCTTCTACTGAAGCTTATCTTCATTATTTTTACTTACATTTTACTTGTTTTTACAGTATTTTACTCTTAGTTGCCCATGGCCCAACCACAAAGGCCATGCTGCCTCCTCTGTGCCTGACTCTGTCCCCACGGCCTCTTGTCCTTGGCTGCCAGGCCTGCTAACCCATGCGCCTAAGCAGCTTTGTTATCAGCCTCCAGCCCCTTTGCTCACCAGTCTCTGTTGCTCCCTAACATGTTGCCCATGCCTCGGTGCCACTCCCCAAACTGCCTCTCATCCTATTGCATTCTCCCTCACAAGCTGACCCCTCCGTTCTGGGGAAGGAAGAGAAAAGAGAAAGCAAAGGAAGCGTGAAGAAGATGGGAATGAAAGCAAAGATCGAAATAGTATAAACAAAGCTTTTGATAACATATTGCCAAATCACACTCCCCAGAAGTTGGATCAATTTACATTCCCGCCAGTATGTTAAGGACAGGCCATTTTCCCTACACCTTTGCCAACACTGAGTTTTGTTTGCCTGTTTAAACGTCAATCTGAGAGCCCTTCACTTTTGTCTCTGTTATAGCTCACACCATATTCAACTCATGGAAGTACTACACGTCCAGTTGTCATCTCACCCTTTAGATTGGGGTTTCTCAACCTTGGCACCGCTGACATTTTAGCTGCACAATTCATCGTTGTGGGGGCTGTCCTGTACTTTGTAGCCTGCGTAGCAGCATCCCTAGATGCTAGTTAGCACTCCCAGTTGCGTCTGCCATATAAATGTCTGCAGGTATTGGGAGATGTCCTGGGGCAGGGGTGTATGGAGGATTAGCCCTGGTTAAGGCACCCACTGCTCTAGATTATGAGCTTCCTGCGGGTATTTGACCTCTTTTTTTCTTTTTAAATAATTTTAAGTTATTTTTTGAGGGAGAGAGAGAGAGAGAACATGCAAGTTGGGGAGGGGCAGAGAGAGAGAGGGAGAGAGAATCTTAAGCAGGATCCATGTCAGGTGCAGAGCCCAATATGGGGCTTGATCTCATGAACCATGGGATCATGACCTGAGCTGAAATCAAGAGTCAGATGCTTAACTGACTGAGCCACCCAGGCGCTCCCATTTGACATCCTTGTACGTGTTTGTACATCTTTGCCTGTCTTCTGCATATAATGAACACTGAGGAAATGTTAACTGGACAGGGATGAGAGGACTCAATGGTTGGGTAGAATTCACTATGATAGGACAGTGGAACTTACCCATTACATGTTTGTAACTCTCCATGTATGCGAATTCCATGAATATCTAACAGAGGGAAAAGAAAATGAATGTCCACAGGACTAGGTCATTACTGGTCTTTCTCAGTTAATTTCCAGTCTAATTTCTTACAAGTTAGATGATTGAATTCTGTGGTCTAGTTCAAATGGTAGACTCTATTGTGTTGATGGGGAAAGTACAATGCCGTTGGAGAAGGTGTTTCTTAAGTTAGATCATTCAGGGTGTTAGAGGTAAATCCAGTTGCTTGTTTTTCTGAACTTTCTCTGAAACAGGCAAACTGACTAATCATTGCTATTTTTTGTTATGTATTTAGAGTTTTATTCTGTCATTTTCATTTCATGGTATGGACTGTTTCCCATAAGCTTTTGTCAAAACTTATAAGTAGAGGTATGCTTACAAATTTTGTTGCTGTTTACCATAATCATATTCTGTTTCTTCTAGAATCAGTAAATGTTTGCAAAAGGCATTAATGTCAGTATGGAGAGCAAACCTGAATATTTCATTTCTCATGGGGGCATAGAATTAAGTACCGCAAAAGGGCTCCATTAGTCAGTGTGGTCCAAGAACCCTGGGCCAGAAGGATGAGCACTGGTGAGAGAGAATCAGTCTGTCCCAGTTTTAGTTTTCTTCTCTGGAACGTGGAGAATGCTACCCTGCCCATCTCACCACAGGATCAAATGGGAAGAGATGCAAACTCACTTTGAACACTTCTTCTGGACCTGGAAGTGGGCTGAGGTCTTTCCACTGGCTATTTCATTCACTTTGTCCTAATCACCCAGTGGCCCAACAAGGTAGAGCTTGTCTCCCCTTTACACCAAAGGAAATGGAGGGTCAGAGAGGTTAAGTAACTTTCCCAAGGCCCTATTGATAATGGCTGTAAAGGAATGAATCCTAAGTGTCAGATTTAAATCTGCCAACAGTCTTAGAAATTAGATACTATTATTATCCCTATTTTACAGATGAGGAAATCCCTTAATTAGTTTGCTGGTGAACAAGACTTCAGACTCAGGCCATGTAGCTCCAGAAGCCATGCTCCTTTGCATGTGGACATCTAGCTTCCCCAACACCATTTGTGGAAGAGACTGTCTTTTCCCCATTGTGTATTCTTGGCACCCTTATTGAAGGTCAGTTGACCATACACGCATGGATTTATTTCTGGGCTCTCTATTTTGTTCTGTTGGTCTAGATGTCTGTCTTTTTGCTGGTACCATACTGTTTTAATTACTATAGCTTGGTAATATTTTTTGAAATCAGAAAGTATGCAGCCTCCAAATTTGCTCTTCTTTCTCCAGATTGTTTTGGTTATTTGAAGTCCTTTGTGTTTTATATTAATTTTAGGATTTAAAAAAAATGCCACTGAGATTTTGATAGGGATAGTTCTGAATCTTTAAATCACTTTGGATAGTATGGACATTTTGACAATATTGAGGCTTCCTTTCTGTTAACATAGCATGTCTTTCCATTTATTTGTGTCTCTTATTTCTTTTATTGATGTTTTGTACTTTTCAGTGTATAAGTCTTTTACCTCTTTAGTTAAGTTTATTGCTCAGTATTTTACTCTTTTTGATGTTGTAAATGGGAATGTTTTCTTAACTACCTTTTCGAATTGTTCATTGTTAGTGTATAGAAAGGCAATTGATTTTTGTGTGTTAATTTTGTATCCTGCAATTTTTCTGAATTCACTTATTAGTCCCGACATTTTTGTGTGTGTTTGTGTTTGCGTGCAACCTTTAGGGTTTTCTGTGTATAAGATCATGTCATCTGTGAATGGACACAATTTTACTCTCCTTTTCTCATGTGGATGCCTTTCATATCTTTGTCTTGCCTAATTGCCCTGGCTGCGACTTCCAGTACTGTGTTGAGAAGAAGTGGCCAGAGGCTACTTGTCTTGTTCCTGATCTTAGAGGAAAGGCTCTCAGTTTCCCACTGCTGAGTATGATGTTTGTAATGGGAGCCACGCTCTTTGTCCACTGTGCTCACCTGCTCACCTGTTGGTGTTTGAACCCAGACGTGAAGTCTGGGTTCTTTTACCACACCGTGGTGTCTCTGCTCTCCCTCCTCTACCTCCTTCTCCATCCCTGCCTCCCTGCTCTGTCTCGGGCAGCAGCAGAAGGAGGTGGCAGTGCCTGCAGCCTAGTCACCGCAGCACTGGGCACATTCTCAGGCAGGGAGAACTTCTTAGGGTAGATGTAGGATGACTTTGTCATCACTCATTGTTAAATTGAGATGTTAGAGCGCAAACAGTTAAACTTCCAGAATACTGGCTGTATATTCCATTGATTTTTTTAAGAAAATTTGAGTTATCTGACTTTCTTAGGAAGTACTATTTGCCATTGTATTACTTCCTATGTGCTAGGCATCTTGCCAATCACTTTGTAAACATTGCTTTAATTTAATCCTTCACCAACCCCATACAGTCACTGTAGTTATGGTGCCATTTTTATAGAGAAAGCAAAAGGCTCTGACTGCATCATCGGTGTGCCGGGTTAGAGCCATTTGTGAGTGTGACGAGTCTACATCTGACTCAGGTCCAGCTGATGCTGAAGCTTCCGCTCCTTCCCCATTATTACCCAGCCCCTCCTATGTGACATGGCCCCCCATGCTTTCCTTGAAAGGGTTTAGTTTATCAGACGCCCCTGGTGTGGCCTTTTCTTATCTAATCTCTGTTTTATATACTCGTCATAGAATGTTCCTTTCTTTCTTTATTCTGACTGACCAACATCTGGTATATGATGGAGGAGGAGGGACAAGAAAACCACCTAAAAATAAAACAAGCTCCCATTCAGAAGAACAGGAGACACGCAGCAGTCACAGGTGCATAAAAATAATGAAGCCGTGCTGGGCAGGAATAAAAGCTCTCTGCCCTGGTGGTGGGGTAATTCTGTGGGTGGTCCCTGTGTTTGCTTTCCAGGAGAGGCCTCACAAGGACCCTGACTTTGACTTTGTTTCCTATGAAGTTTCTTCCTTGTCCGTCTGTGGCCGTATCTGAAATGGGTGTGGGAGAGTGTGCTTCTTGGGGAAGAGTGAACAGGGGCCTTTCCAGGCCCAGCTGTGGTAATACAATACCTTCAAAAGTTCCCTGGCTTTCTGGTCTGTTCCATTAACCAGTTACCACATCCGCTTGGTTCTTGACCAGGTTCTTAAGCTTGCCTTATTTCCTACCTTCTGTGCTTGGCCCACCTCTGTCTTCCCCCTTCTTTGGTCTCTACCTTGAGATCCTCTAAAACATAGCCATGGGCAGGATGGTGCACCTTTACTCTGATCTTTACTGTAGGCCTGTCTTCCTTTGCTTCACTGGAACGTCTTATTGACAGACCTTCAAGAAAGGCGCTGAGTGGTGATACCATCTTTTTGCTCTCTGGGGTCACAGAAGCAGTTAACTTTTCTAATCCCCCAGTTTCAAGATGGTGTCCATTCCTGTACACCTACTTACAAACAATTCTTGCCTGAGCTCATCTCTTTCTTGTAATGCTTTGCTAAAAGCTGCAAGGAAGGAACAGCCAATGCATGTTCACGTTCTATTTCATTCCAGCACCTTCACCTAGAGCTGCGGGCTTCTTGGGCAGAGTTTCAATACACAGTGCCTTGAAGAAGACAGAAGTTTATTTTTCTCTCTTGTTGACAGTCCTGAGGTGAGTGCTTAGGGTTTGAAGGGTCCCTTTCTTCTTGTTTTCCCACCATCCACTAGGGCAATGCTTCTCAAACTCTCTTTGTTGAAAGGCTGGTTTTCTTTCTTTCCAATACAGCAAAAACCAATAGTTGTGTTTTGTGAGCCACTGATCACGCACTTTGTATTTCACAGTAATGTCAAAGTGCTGTAAACATTTCCAGGTGTTTATTTGTGATTTCTGTACTTATCTCCTTATTGGTAGAAACTTGTCCTTGCACTCTGTTGAATCATGCTCCTTTAGCGCTCTGCCCTGGTCTGAATGCTTAGTGCTGAATCACAGAGCTGACTGTGTTCCCGTTTGCAGGAAAGTGAAAGAGCACGGAGGAGCACACATGGCATGTTTTAGGGCTAACCTGGAAGTAGCTCACTTCACTTATGTTCACATTCCATTGCGAGAACTTAGTCATGTGGCCAGCCTGGCTGCAAGGAGGCGGGGAATGGAGTTCTTTCCAACTGGAAAACAACTTAGCAGTCTGAGCCATAGAGCGTAAGCTAAATACTGATACAAAAATAATAATAATAATAATCATGGGCGCCTGGTGGCTCAGGCGGTTGAGCAACCAACTGTTGATTCTGGCTCAGGTCATGATACCAGGGTTCTGGGATCAAGCCCACATCAGGCTCTGCACTGGGCATAGAGCTTGCTTGAGATTCATTCTCTCTCTCTCTGTCTCTCTCTCTCAAATGAGAAATTTTAAAAAACGAAATAAAGTCATGAGAGCAGTCTCAGAGCAGTATACACTTATGGGCAAAGGAGCTAGAAGAATGAGTCTAGTGTCCTACCACACAGAACAGGACTTCTTAGAAATGGAATCTAGGGTCCGGCCAGTCCTTCTTTGCAGCCTGAGGGTCAGAGCCCTGCTGTATGGTAAGGTTAATAAGGGGAAGTTCACTGGAGAAGAGGCTGAGAACCATTCTCTGGGGGAAGCCCAGCCAGCATAGACTCAGGTTTGTAGCCGAGTTAGAATCCCCAAGGCTATATCCCAAGTGCTGGAGCAGGAGCAAGTTGAGAGCCCAGAACACTGCAGTAGTTGGGACCCAGTGGGGCATCAGGGAAAAGGTGGCCCTGCTAGTCTACCCTGAGCCTCAGCAAAACATCCAAGAGAGAGAACATACAAGGGCCTGGCCAGTGTGAGTGGGACAAAGTCTGTCCTATTACAAACCTCTCTGCCAACTTCTGTGTGCTGCACCACGGACAACTTGTGAGGCCTGAGACCACCATCATTCTGTCTCCCGGCACTAAAACCCTGCTGTTTAAACTTGCAGCTGTATTTTTCACTGTGGTCCCGTTATCTCCAAGAGCTGAAAGGAAGATGAGAGTTCCAACCTACATATGTGCTGTCTTCATGCCAACTTTCTTCTTGTTTATCTTGAAGGCAGTTTGGGAGCTTAGAATGAGACTGTGTGAGAGGTGTCGGGGCTTGAGATCATTGTTCAGGAGTCATCCACATAGAGAAGATCATTTAAGTAGTAGTAGTTCGGGCGGGAGAAAGTTTAAAGGGAAGAGAAGGGGAGGCTGAGAACAAGTCTAGGAGTACGTATACTGCAGGACTGATGGAAAAACGGGGCAGCGATACAGAGGGCTAGGAGAAAACACCAGGAAAGAATGGGGTCACAGAGGCTCAGGTGGGGAGTATCAAGAAGGGGATGACTGGGGCACCTGGGTGGCTCAGTCGGTTGAGCGTCCGACTTCGGCTCAGGTCATGATCTCACTGTCTGTGAGTTTGAGTCCCGCGTCGGGCTCTGTGCTGACAGCTCAGAGCCTGGAGCCTGTTTTGGATTATGTGTCTCTCTCTCTCTCTCTTCCCCTCCCGCACTCATGCTCTGTCTCTCTCTGTCAATAATAAATAAACATTAAAAAATTAAAAAAAAAAAAAAAAGAAGAAGGGGATGACTATTTGTCAACTTCCACAGTGGACCAAAGGGAAAGAGGACGGGAAGGAGAGGATTGGGGAATTACTAAAACTGAACACATTTTTATTTTGTGCTGATTATAAGCAGATACTTGTTTGCGTCTCGAAGAACAGGGAGGCAGGATACCAGCTCTGCTCCCAACAGGTTTGGAAATGACGTTAAGACAAATAAATTGTAATAAAGTGTGTTGAATGCCATCGAAGAGGTACCTAGTATTTCTCCGCTAAATTTCTTGGGAGAATACCTGTACTTTCTTTTCACTCCTGTATCTCCCGAGCATTAATCAACATAATGTGATCAAGTTTCCACCTCCTCTGCTTCCACCAGCTGACTGAAACTGACCAACCCGTGAGCCAAACATTTGTTGTGTATCTGCTCCATGCCCCTGTATTGTGCGTCCGGTGCGCAAATTTAAGTAAGAAACTGTTGCAGCCCTTGAGAAGCTCACTGTCTGGTGGGAAAGGCTCACTCTGGGGTAGAGGACATGCCTACAGTGTGACCCCAGGAGTCCTTCCCAACAGTAGCTAAAAGGAGTCGGAATCTAGCGAATAAAAAGTCAGTTCAGGAAAATCAGTGTGTATGTGTAGGAAAGTTCCAGTAGTATGGATTTGTCTTAAGTTCCGGAAGCAAGGATTGCTTCTCATCTCCCCCAGCCGTGTTTGTATTCGTATTGGAGGGAGCAGGTGGAAGAGCGAGAGAGAGGAGAAGAATTCTAGAATAGGGACGACTCTCAGTGCTTTTGAGCCTCCAAGCTTCTGTGCCTAGTCAGGGACTATGTTAGGCTGGTGTCTCCAGAATCTAAAGATCGTCAGGAGCGCCTGGTGGTTCAGTCGGTCAAGTGCCCAATTTTGGGTCAGGTCATGGTCTCACAGTTTATGAGTTCGAGCCCTGCATCGGGCTGTGAGCTGACAGCCCGGAGCCTGGAGCCTGCTTGGAATTCTGTGTGTCTCTCTTCCCTCCCCTGCTTGTGCCACCTCTCTGTTCTCTCTTTCTCTCTCTCAAAACTGAATGCACGTAAAGATCGTCTACCAGTGTAGCATTTCCACCAAGGCTGCAGGCCATAGAGCTTCTGGGAGAGCAGCACTTCCCCAGGATTCCCCACAGCTGGCCCTGCCACTGGGGGATGGCTCGGTGGTGCCCACCCATGTGTCACCCTTGTCATATGTCTGCATTGCCTTTGCCTCGCATCAGGCAGCAGTGCCCCCTTGGCTCAGGTTGTCATTACCCTCCCCTGCCCTCTACTGATTGTAAGGGAAAGTCTACTGATCCCTTCTCTGCAGCATCTGGTTTCAAATCTGGCTAATCCTTAGCCCAACTTCACACTGATCCATGTCATGTATTTCCATGATGTGTAAGACCAGCAACACAGGTAGAGCTGGGACGGGTCCTGGATTACACTGAAGGACATCTGTGAGGTAGACTCCAGAATGCAGGGATCCCCTGGAATCCAGTGCCATCACCTGTGTTTTCTATAACCCCTATTGCCGTGGGTAAATCACTCATTTATTAAGTCCCTGTGCGTGGAGAAACTTAGTAGGGTTCTGGTGCATGTAATGGGACACTGAGAACATCAAAAGAGTTGTGATGCTGGTCCATGCCCTCAGGAATATGATTTATTCCTCTTTCCTTCTCTGGGAGTTGTTTGTTGGATTCACAATGTTAAGAAATGTTAATATTACTAAATATTACTAAAAGATTTAAGAAACTCCATAACATATTAAAAGCTTGAAAATAACCTTTTTTTGTCATGCTACAGTGTACTTTAAATGACATCTGTATCATCAGCGTTCCACAAGAAACAAATGATACAGTCACACTGGTAATTGGAACAGGGGAAACGGTCACTTGGTAACTGGCAGAGGGCAGAGTTCACGGAAACCAACAAGAGATGGTGCGGTGCCAACCGAGAGCTGGAAGCAGCAAGGAGCGGTCAAGGCTCCTCAACCTGAAAGCCAAGGGGAGGGGGAGGCTGCCTGACAGCAGCTAACCAGGCCAGCCCATGGCAGCCCGGCGGGGAAGGAGCAGGGACCGTCAGTGTCTCAGCTCTGCCTTCTCCCGCCTCACAGCCTCACAGTCTCTTGCTGTGCCTCTTCGTTGGCTGGAGCTGGAGGGCAGGGGAGCTGCTGATGGAGTCCTGCAGGGTAAAGAGCACAAGGAGAAGGCTGGAGCGGGGGTTAGGGGGGCCCACAGATGAGATCAGGCATATCGCCCAGATGCCTTTTGTATGCATTTCCATGACCAGCCACCTTTGTGCTCTAACTACCAGACAGGCCCTGCGGGGTGGGAGAGGGAGGCAGGATGGGGAAGGCTATGAGATTCCCACTTGAGTGACGAGTGCTGCTCCCTGACCAGGGCGTAGAATCCCTGCAGGAGACCCTCTGGCTTATTGGTTTAGCAGTAGTGGTGCTCTCTTTTAGAATCTCCGAATCCTTGGGGCACCTGGTGGCTCAGTCGGTTAAGTGTCCAACTTTGGCTCAGGTCATGATCTTGGGGCTCATGAGTTCGAGCTCTGTGTCGGGATCTGTGCTAACAGCTCAGAGCCTGGAGCCTGCTTCGGATTCTGTGTCTCCCTCTCTCTCTGCCCCTGGCCCGCCTGCACTCTGTCTCTCTCAAAAATAAATAAACATTAAGGAAAAAAAAAAAAAAAAGAACCTCCGAAGCCTTGAATAAAACAACTCTTACCTACTATAGCCACATGCTTTGAAAATATGATTTTCCTTTCTATACAGAGTTTTAGAATTCAGTCAGGGCTGGCGTCATCTCCAGAGGCACAGAGGGGCCACGCTGCAGATCGCTATGGACCCATTGCTGGTGACAGTGGGGGAGTATTTGGAACAAACTGTATAAAGCAAGAGACTCTTGAAGATCCATTTTAGGACTAGAGGCAAGGGACAGGGCCATGCAAAGGAGTGAGCAAGGGAATGCAGTATTGCAGTTAGGTTGAGACAAACGGTTTGGACCAAAATTTTGTCTGTTGTGGGTTTTACATCTAAAGAAACCTAATCATCTTCTTCTTCTCCTCCTACTCCTTCTTCTTTTAACGTCTATTTATTATTGAGAGAGACACAGAGCGTGGTCAGGGGAGGGGTAGAGAGAGGGGGAGACATAGAATCTGAAGCAGGCTCTGTGCTGACAGCTCAGAGCCCGACATGGGGCTCAAACTCACGAACTGCGAGATCGTGACCTGAGCCGAAGTCGATAGCTTAACCAACTGAGCCACCCAGGCGCCCCTCAGAAACCTAATTTTCTTCTTGTGGAAAGTCTTTGCTATAAGCAGGAACATTCAAGTTTCTCAAAATATATTTTCACAGTGACAGAGTTCTTTGTACAAGATACTTCTTTTAGCTATAAATGTCTACACTTTAAATTATGGCACTTTCCTCCTCCAAACAGTAAAGCATGTGATTACATAATGGTCTAAGGATTATTTGCTGTGTGATAGAACATGTTATATTATGTGTGAACATTCATTTTAAGCATTATGCTTAGCATCTTTCCTTTTGAGAGGGTCAGAGGACAAAGTGTCTGTCATCTTTCTAGCCTCGTGGATTAGATGGCACTAAAATCGCATAATAGATAAAGCAAACACAATGAAACATTCACATTCTATTTGGACAGGTTAAGTCAGGGAATCTGCTGATCACATAAAACCCACGTCTCACTTCTTTGGTTTAGTTCTGCATGTTTTGCTTTCCTGTTTAATCGAGAGGTTTAAGACAGACTTCAGTCATCAGCGACATCTGGGGAACAATACATTCACTCACAGTTGTTTAGTAAACAAGTCGTAGATAGAAGCAGTGTGTATATACCGTGGCCTCTTATGAATCCGCCCACTCGGTGGAGAGAGAGAGCAGGGGTTGAACCAGCTGCCATACAGCAGACGGTCCTCCTTACCTAAAGGACTCAGAAGCGTGCAGTGGCAGAGGGACATGTTTATTCTGCCAGGCTCCAGCTGCAGCTCTCCCCCGCAGGTCACCACCGCTGGGCCGAGCACGACCGACCGGAGCCACGGAAGTTTGTCATTTCCCAAGTGCACCCCGCGTGTGTCTGCCCCTCCTCTGTGTGGCCACTGCCTGGGAACTTTACCACCAGTAGAGGCCCTGGGTGCATTGTGGAGGCCTTGTTGTGTGGAGACGGAGGGTCTAAATCAGAACAATTTTGTATGCCCGACTTTACTATTCCTTCTTAAGAGATACTCAGTCACAGACAGTATCCATTTAAATTGAATCTCAAACAAATTGCTTCTCCTCTGTGTGTTTTACCCTAACAGAGTACAGCAACTGTTGAAACGTGAGCTTTATTTATCTTGAAATGACTGAAGTATAGTGAGGTTGATAACATCCTCTCCTCTCTTTTTTAAAATCTATTTTATTTTTAAATGTGAGTGTTTTAATTTTTTTTAATGTTTGCTTTTGAGAGAGAGAGAGAGACAGAGCATAAGTGAGGGAGGGGCAGAGAGAGAGAGAGGGAGACACAGATTCTGAAACAGGCTCCAGGCTCTGAGCTGTCAGCGCAGAGCCTGACGTTGGGCTTGAACTCATGGACCGTGAGATCATGACCTGAACTGAAGTTGGGTGCTTAACTGACTGAACTACCCAGGCAGGTTCCCTTTTTTGTATGTACAGAAAAATTGAGCAGATAGTATAGAGTCCCCTTGTTATACTTCTACTCCCGCACACCGTTCTTTCTATTATTTGCATCTCATCAATGTGGTACATTTGTTATAATTAGTGAACTGACATGGATATAGCATTATCACCTAAGTCCGTATTTTATTCAGATTTTCTTCGTTTCTACCCTAATGTCCCTTTTCCATTCTAGGATCCAAGACACGTATTGTATTTAGATGTTATGTCTCCTTATGTCTTCACTGTGACAGTTTCTCAGATTCTCCTTATTTTTCTTGACCTTGACAGTTTTTGAGGAGTCCTGATCAGGAATTTTGCAGAATGTCACCCAATTGGGATTTGTCTGAGAGTTTTCTCGTGATGAGACTGTAGTTGTGGGTTTGGGAAACAGTAGAGTGCCATTCTTAACATATATCAAGAGTACAGATTGGCAACATCACTTATCACTGTGGCTCTTGACCTTGATCACCTCCGTAAAGTCATTTGTCAAGCTTCTCCACTGAAAAGTGATTCACCCCTCCCCACCCCCTGCCCTTTCCCTGCTGTCCTCTGGGAGGAGTTATGTTCCCCTCTTTTAGAGTAGAATGTCTGTATAATTTATTTGGAATTCTTATGCATGGGAAATTTATCTCCTCTTTTTCATTTGTTATTCAGTCATTTACTCACATCAGTATGCATTAAGAGTGTTTATTTTATACACTGGTTTATAGTCCAATGCTGTTTTGTTTTGTTGCTCAAATTGTTCTACCTTTGGCCACTGGGTTGCCCTCTCTTTTGAAGTTATGTTCAAAGAGGAGTCATAGTTTCTGATATCCATACACACAAGGGAGAGGTCTCAATTGTGGGACTGCCCTTCAGACCACCCTGTTCAAGGGTGGTGAACTCTACTCCTCACACCTCTCAACCACTGGGGCTTGGAGCCAAGTCCGTGGAGAAAATGAGAGAGTTGTGAGATCCAAATTAGAGGGTACACAGAAGAAGAAAGTAATAACGCTCGGATTGGGTAAACAGTTACAGGCACGTTGACATGTATGCACAAGGATTGCATTTAGTTCTATGTTTAACAAGTGTTTTACTGAGTGCCTACTGTGTGCTGCGCACTGTTCCAGGTACTGGGGATGACACACCCTAACAACACAATGTCCTTGACTTCCTTCTCATGAGAGGTAGACCATAACCCCAGTAGATGGTGACAGGTAGTCAGAAATGCTGCAAAGAAGAATGAGGCAGGACAGAGGGCGAAAGCTCAGCAGGGTGGCGTGAGGTGCTCTTTTAGAGAGTGGCAGAGGAGGGCTGTCTGATGCAGTGACATTTGAGCAGGAATGAAGTGGGGAAATGAGCCTGTGCGTATGTGGGGGAAGAGGCTTCTGGGCAGAGGGAATAGCAAAGTCCAAAGGCTTTGAAACTAATGGCTAAAATGAACCTCAGGGATCACATGTGGACTTAAATCTCCCATGCTATCCTGATTTTACTATTAACATGAATTATTAAAAAGAATTCAGTGAGCAAACGTGATTGCTTATGCAGAAGTGGTCTCGTTTCTGGCCATTAGCACAGCAACTGACCTAACCTCCAACTCCCATCTGGCTGGGGTTTCCAGAGGGGAGCGGACTATTCCACATTTGCAGGCCTCAGGAAAAGGAAATATGCACAGCACCCACTGACCTCGTTCAGGATGCCCCCTGTTGTGTCCTAGGAGGAAGGGGGAGCATTATTGAAAGCCAGCTAAAAGGCCAGCAGCACCGTGTCTTATGAGATGTAGCCAGAAATAAAAGCTGCTTGAGTGGTTTTCAAATGTCTTAATTTTCATAATTGTTTCCACATTATGGGCTAGCTGAACATTTTTTCAGAGAATCAAGTTTGGGAGAGTCTAAATGAAAGCTTTGCTCATGAAGTTTTCATTTGGATTCCACATATAGACTTCCTAAGCCATCATTTTATGAAGTCTTAAATTACTGAAGTTTGAAGTTGTGGTAATAGCTCCAAAGTTTAACATCTTTTGTTTGGGGGGGTCGGTCGAACTAGCCAAATCCTCTAAACCTTTGGTATAAAAGAGAAGAAGAAAGGGGTGGGGGGGAAGGAAAAAAAAAAGCAGCTGGGGATTTGGCAGAATTAAAGCTTCGCAACATTAGTCTTGAAATTGACCATGTTGTGTGGCCCACTTCCCATAAAATTTGAAAACAAATTTTCAGAAAAGTGCCTTTTCTGTGCTTCTCAGGGCTGTTAAAGCAAAACAAAGAAACCCAGGCTATTTATAACACCTAGATTTTTTTATGGTACAGGACAGTCTTTGAATGTGTCTTGATTGGATCATTCTGTTTTGGTAATTCTGTAGTGATTGTAAGTGTGACTGTAGTTGTTGGGTGTTTTGTTTGCCCGTGGAGACAAAGTGGAGTGGCGTCCATAGGCGTGCGGGCCTGGGAACACAGCTGCCTGAACAGAATCCAGGGTTGTCTCTTACTAGTTGTATGACCTTAGGGAAAGGGCGCTTGAGTTTCCTCACCTGCCAGATGGATGTGATAGTATGGGCGTCACTGTTGGGAGGATTAAATGAGATGACCCACCAGGCACAAAGTAATCACTCAAATATTAGCGGTTAGGAATAGTAGTAATGACGTGGACATAGGAAGTTAACTAACCCAAGAACAGAGGTAAGTAGTTCTCTAATGGACACATTTAGTGCATGATACGGAGGTCAGCAATGGTGTTTGACCCTTTCGTGTTAGTGGGAGAAGAGAGAGTGTAGGACCGAGATTTGTTCGTTCCTCCCACGAATGTTGATGCCACAGATGTGGTCAGAATTGGCAAGATCCCTGTTCTCCTGGAGCAGAACAGTCCAGGGGTGGGAGATGGACCATAAATGATGCATAGACACGGAAGAAAATATATAACAAATGATAGATGCCGTGGTGAAGATAGAACAGGGCTCTGTGGTTACTTTGGAGTTTTCGGAGAAGGTGTCTCTGTGGAGGAGATGTTTAGGCCCGGATCACAGAATCCTATTTTAAGGGTTTGAGAGAGTTCAAGAGATAATAAATTGATCATTTGTTATGAGCTCATTAAATTTTTTGGTAATTTCCAACTGAGAAAATATGATGATCTGTCATTAGTATGTACTAGGGACCATCAATAAGTTTGCAGCATATGACGGGGGGAGGAAAAAAAATCAAAAGCACTAATTCACAAAACTTCCAGTTATTCAATTAAAAAAATTTTTTTAAATGTTTTATTTATTTTTGAGACAGAAAGTGACAGAGCATGAGCAGGGGAGGGGCAGAGAAAGAGGGAGACACAGAATCCGAAGCAAGCCCCAGGCTCTGAGCTGTCAGCACAGAGCCGGATGCGGGGCTTGAACTCACAAACCACGAGATCATGACCTGAGCCGAAATCGGATGCTTAACCAATTGAGCCACCCAGGCACCCCTTCTAGTTATTCATTTTTGAAGCTCTGGGGTGATTGCATTAGGAAATGTTTTACAGGAGAGCTGGGGAAAGGGATGTCCTGATTTGATTAGTTGTCAGTGTCTGAGGTTTTACGGTTATATGACATTTGAGGCAGGAAACCATTTTATTTTCATTATCACTGAAAAACTCTCAAGTGTGCTGTGCTGGTGAGAGTAGCAGTAATGAACATAGCGAATCCTTGAGGCTTTTCCTTTGAACGTGAATTTTGATTTTTCAGAGCCATATTTGTCAAAGAAAGGTAGGATACATTAAGTGGAATGTATGGTCCCAAGGCAGAATTAAACTAGCATTTAAAAGTCTCTTTACTTATTTATTACAGAAAATGTAGACCAGAGAAAAAACTGGGAAGAATTTTTTCTAAGTGTTTATTTTTGAGAGAGTGCTGGCAGGGGAGACAGAAAGAGAGGAGGACAGAGGATCTGAAGCGGGTGCTGCACTGACAGCAGAGAGCCCCATGTGGGGCTCGAACTCACCAACGGTGAGATCATGACCTGAGTCAAAGTCGGACACTTAACCAGCTGAGCCACCCAGGAACCCCAGGAAAGAAATTTTTTAAATGATTCCCAATTCTACCATCCTTAATGAACTATTTGCACTTTGAGATTTTTTTCCTTCTATTTTTCTGTATCTTTAAAGGATAAGTCAAGAAATATATGTGTGTAAAGTTTGAGAAATGTAGATGTGTACATTTTTCTGTAGTGGGCTTTTAAAATGAATAAGTCTTTTTATTTCCAAAAAAAAGAAAAAAAAATGTATGTGTGTGCATATATATGAATATATATGTATGCATGTGCATACATACTTATATAATTATTTACAATTAAGATGATGGCATGTGTGTGCTTTTTCTCATGGTAAATACAACTTCATGGTAAATACAATTTTCAGTGGCTGTACAATATTCCATCCTAGGGAATCTTTTTCATAGTTTCCCTGTGTGAACTTTATTTGCTCTCATTGTTGGTTTCTCCCAAAAGTAGGGTTTGAGGCTGGGAGGTAGGGAGCTGTTTGGCGAGAGTTCTGGTTAACCATGTTTTTTTCTGTGGTTTCTCCCTCAACGTGGTAAGACAAAACTACTTCTCAGTCTCAGGACGATTTTTGTTGAAATATGTTCTAAGAATGTGCCATTTGGGGTTTGATGGAGGGAAAGTTGAATTTGAAGATTTTTCAAGTAAAAATCATTGAGGTTTTAGGGTATCATATAATTACAAATTCCACCATATTTATGAACCAAAACTAAAATGTTAAGACCCCTTCAAGAGGAAATTCAGGAAATTTAAAGTGTTCTTGGTGGTACCTTTATCCCAGTGTCTTTCTGACCTATTAATTGATATTGCTGATGAGTTAGTCAAGGATAACATAACTTTTAAATTAGAAGTGTGTTTCTCTTGGGGCACCTGGATGGCTCAGTTGGTTAAGCATCTGACTTGGGCTCAGGTCATGATCTTGTGGTTCCTGAGTTCGAGTCCCACATCAGGCTCTGTGCTAACAGCTCAGAGCCTGGAACCTGCTTCGGATTCTGTCTCCCTCACCCTCTGCCCCTCCTCCACTCATGCTCTGTCTCTCTCTCTGTCTCTCTCTCTCTCTCTCTCTCTCAAAAATAAAGAAACATTTAAAAAATTATATATATAAAAAATAAATATGTTTCTCTTAGCTATCTAGAGTATATAGCAAAATAAAGTACATAAGTTATTTTTTATTAGTGAAAGAACACATAATAATTGCACCATTAAGATTCTTCATGTTCTTGAATGGTTTGTCTTGAATTTCTATATACTGTTAATACTGTTGAAAGCTGAATTTTCTCCTTGAATATTTGAATTGAATTACACTAGATTAGTGTCTTCAACTCTCATATGCAACTGGTGGGATTAGAAATACGATGAGTTTGACAATATTTATCAGAAACCTTTAAATAAACTTATACCCTTTACTTCATGAAGTTGAAATCTGTGGATGAATCCTAAGCGATCCTCTTGGGCAAACTGCCTGTTGGTGGTGGGTCAGTTGGGCTGTTTCCATCCAGAGGGGACCTTCAACCCCGACTGTGGGGGTGCCTTTATAAAATAAATAAACAAGGGTTTGGTCCTTTTCTTTAAAGAAAGAAATCCTAAGCAAATAGTTGGCTAAGTATGTAGAGATTAATGTACAAAAGTGCAGCCTTGCTTATAGAGGCTAAATATTACAGACAACTGAAATGTCCAACATGTAGGGATTAGTTAAATAAAGTGTGTCATGTTCATATACTGGAACCTCATGAAGCTATTCAAATTATATATTTTTAATTGGGGAAAATTATCATGATACAGCATAGGTATGTTGGCCTGTTGATGGAGTTGTCTGCTGTTGGCAGTTAAACGTTGGTGAATGTCTGCCAAAGAGAGTAGTTTTTCTTTTGTGATTAAAATTGAGTCCCCTTTCCTTGTAATTGAAAAACACTAGAACCATTTGCCTCTTGAGACCATTGCCAGTTTGTTTATTTTAAGCATATAAAATGATATTTTACTTCGTATTTACTATGACAGAGAAGTAGGTACCTAACTCATGTTAAAGTATCATTACACCATTAAAATATAAATTAAAAAGGAAACCCAGGGGGGTGCCTGAGTGTCTCAGTTGGTTAAGTGTCTGGCTCTTGATTTCTACTCAGGTCATGTTCTCACAGTTGTAAGATTGAGCCCTGTGTCAGGCTCTGCGCTGAGCATGGAATTCTCTACCCCCCCCCCCGCCCCTCCCCCCTTCAAAATAAATAAATAAAAACTAAAAACAAAAAAAGACAGTCTAAGATATATTTCTATTTTGTGCAATTTCAAACTGATATCTGCTCTGCTTATCCTGATTCTGGATATGGTATTGGATTACAGCATTTATAAGAATCTTAAAAGCTAGGGATTTCTGTCAAGCTCGTACTGTTAGAGCCACATCATTCACACCAGTAGACTGCTAGTGCCTGGGCCTACTGGATCTCTGGTTTTCCAGCTAATACATTGCAGCCTCAGTCCTTGAAAGGGAGCCCATAGTCATCGTAGCTCTCGGTTTCCTGGCTTTCAACTCCAGCTTCCTTTGATGGGACCCTTCATGGCTGTGGCCAGACCACTGTGAGGCAGAACACCTGTTCTCTCTCCACCAAGCATAGATGGATAGGCATCCTTAGGCTCCTCTTAACCCCTCCTTGGCCAGAATCCCTTAGTTTTGGTGTCCAAGAGATCTTGTCCTGAGATCAGCGTCTTCTCTGCCTGCCTGATGCCCCAGTTTGGGGGTCTACTTTCAGACATATGTCCTGAGGACTCACCCTCACTTGGCAGGTATGTTCTTACATCCTTGGAAGTCTGCCTAACCTCCAGAGCTCACACCACCCGCTGCGTTGAAAGCCCAGGGAAGGAAAGTGATTTAAACTGATTGAGTCTGGAAATCCAGTAAGCAGATCCCCACTGGTATAATTTGAATTAGGACAATAAGGAAGAAGTGAACAAAAAAAGTAAGGAGGAGTACTGAGAACAAAGTCTTCAGCCCTGCATCACATGCTTAATAAGTGAGCGTTGTTATTACAGCTTGAGACGAAAAGATGGCAAAAGGAGGATCAGGAGTAGAATCAGAAGTGGTACAAGACCGATCTCTTGGGGACTCCATTTGGTCGTGAGAAGAGTATCTCAGTACTCATTATCTTGGTGAGAATGTGCCTGGCCTTACCAACTTGCCCTTGCCTAGTGAACAGAATCCATGAGTAAGGAATGAACTGGAAACCACCAGGAGAAAGGATTTACGTGCTGTGTTGTCATTGTTACTGGTGCAGAGTGGATATTGCAGGGCTCAGAATATCTGATCTGTTGCTGATCCATGATCATTCATTCAACCAGCCAGCCATTCAGGAAGTACTGGTCATGAGGGAGCCAGGACAGGTGGGTCTTGAGATTTTAATGGTGAACAAAACAGCCGTAGACCATCCCTCACTGAGCTTGGACGTAGCCTGGGAAACAAACAATTACTAATGCAAGATAAATGTTGTGATAGGAGGTCAGGGGCCAGAGTCCTGGAGCAAGGGATATTTACACCGGGATCTGAAGGATTAACAGAAGTTGGCTAGAACACGGGGCTTAGCAGTGGCAATTGGTGGTTTAGCGATTGAATTTGCAAAGAGTGATGTTTGTTTCTTCTTTAAATTTCTTTCTAGGATGTTCGGTTCTTCTCCACAATGAATGAGTGTTACTATGATAAGCGGATGGACTTTTTTTATAATAGGAGCAACACAGACACTGCCGATGAGTGGACAGGAACGAAGCTTGTGATTGTTTTGTGTGTTGGAACATTTTTCTGCCTGTTTATTTTTTTTTCTAATTCTCTAGTCATCGCAGCAGTGATCAAAAACAGAAAGTTTCATTTCCCCTTCTACTACCTGTTGGCTAACCTAGCTGCTGCAGATTTCTTTGCTGGAATTGCCTATGTATTCCTGATGTTTAACACTGGCCCCGTTTCAAAAACTTTGACCGTCAACCGCTGGTTTCTCCGCCAGGGGCTCCTGGACACTAGCTTGACCGCCTCTCTGACCAATTTGTTGGTTATTGCTGTGGAGAGGCACATGTCAATCATGAGGATGCGGATCCACAGCAACCTGACGAAAAAGAGGGTGACGCTGCTCATTTTGTTTGTCTGGGCCATTGCCATCTTTATGGGGGCGGTCCCCACACTGGGCTGGAATTGCCTCTGTGACATCTCTGCCTGCTCTTCCCTGGCCCCCATTTACAGCAGGAGTTACCTCATTTTCTGGACTGTGTCCAACCTTGTGGCCTTCTTCATCATGGTTGTGGTGTACCTGCGAATCTACATGTATGTCAAGAGGAAAACCAACGTTTTGTCTCCACATACAAGTGGGTCCATCACCCGCCGAAGGACACCCATGAAGCTAATGAAGACGGTGATGACTGTCTTAGGTAAGAGGAACCAAGGGAGCCATTATTCCCATTCATTCAGCAAATATTTATTGAGAGCCTAGTGTATACAAGGTGCTTGCTAAGTGAATGCAGTAGTGAATGAGAACAGTCATAAATCCCCAACGTGCTTGGTGTTTACACTCTTGCAGGGGAAAACAAGTCAAGTATTGTAATGGGGACAAGGAAAATAATTTTGTAATACATTTTAATATAAATATAAATATATATTATATTATATTATATTATATTATGATTTATATTAATATATATTATATATAATTATATTATTTATTAATTAAATTAAATATATTATATATGTATATAATATAAAATTATATATAATTAAATTATATTATATTTATAATTTAAAAATTATTAAATAAGTTGATGAGTCTCATTGGGAAAAATAAAGCAGGGCAGGAAAATAAGGAGGCTAAGCAGGTCTAGTTTGCAGTTCTAGCTTCCACTGAAGATGACTTTTGAGCAGACGTGAAGGTGGTGAGGAAGCGAGCCGTGTGTGTGTCTGGGGGAGGCCATCTGGGCAGGAGATGCAGTAAGGATAGGAACCCGGAACAGCAAGGAGGCCAGTGTGGCTGGAGTAGAGCAAGTGGGGAGAGTGGAAAGAGAGGAGGTCCGGGAGCTGATGAGAGGTGCTAGGGCCACTCAGATCACATAGGGCTGTGTAGTTATCATAAGGACTTTGGTTTTTCTGAGTGAGATGAGAAGCCATGGGAAGGTTTTGAACAAGGAGGTAACATGATTGGACCTGCATTTTAATGGTACCTCTTTAGATGCTGTTTTGTGAGGGGCAAGGGCAAAGGCAAGAAAATTTAAGAGGGCAGGCATTTCAGTACTCACAGAGGTGATAGTGACAGGGACGAGAGGGCAGTTGGGAGGTAGTGCCTTGTCAGATTCTGGATGTCTTGTAAAGATCGGGGTGACAGGATTTGCTGATGGATAAGGTGTGAAGCACGGTGACAGGAGGAGGGAGGGTGGGGCGTGTCATTCCTTGAGATGGGGAGGCTGTGGAGGAGGAGGTTTGGGGGGAAGATCGGGAGTTTGGTTTTTAGAATCGTATTAGACATCCAAGTGAGTTATTGAATCAGGAGTTCAGGGATTAAGTCTGGACTGGAGGTTCACTGAGAGTCATTGAGGGAAGAGATGGTATTTTAAACCAGAAGAGTGGATAAGCTCACCATAGTGGGGTGAATGTGGGTGGTGAACATGCAGAAGAGGACCAAAGAACGAGCCTGGGGGCCCTCCAGTGTAGGGAGGGTGGGGAGGCAAGGAACAACCAACAAAAGAGCCCTCCAAGGAGTAGTCAGAAAACCCAGGAGAATATGGTGGCCTAGAAGCTGTGAGAACAGAGCCATCAAGGAAAGGGAGTATCTGCAATGTGAGTAGTCTTGGGAAGTAGAGTTAGATAAGGTCTTACTAGGCTTAGCTTAGCAAACTAGTAGTTTAAGAAAAAAAAAAATTTTTTTTTTTCATGTTTATTTGAGAAAGAAAGAAAGAATGTGAGCAGGGGAGAGGCAGAGAGAGAAGGAGACACAGAATCCAAAGCAGGCTCCAGGCTCTGAGTGGTCAGCACAGAATCTGTTGTGGGACTTGAACTCACAAATCACGAGGTCATGACTTGAGCTGAAGTTGGACACTTAACCGCCTGAGCCACCGAGGAGCCCCAGCAAACCTAGTAGTTTTTAGGTGACTTTGAGAAGATCAAATCTGGTATAGCCTGATCAGAACAAAATGAAGAAAGGGAGAAGAGGCTTTAGGGCAGCAAATTTGAACAGCTCTGAGGACTTTGGCTTTGCACTGCGAGCCCTGTCCCTAGAAGAGGTGTTTGGGTGCAAAGAATTTTCCTTTTGTTTTGTTGTCAGTCTGGTCGGCTGCCCTGTCATTCTAGTCCGGGTTATAGGTGGAACTGGTGCTGTGTGGGCTCACAGGCCTTGTCTTCTGTCAGAGAGGCCATTTCTCACCATGTGTGGTGGCTGCAGCAGTGAGGACTGTTGTTGAGAGAGACCCTGGAGTATGTTCCTGTCAAGTCCCAGTACGAAGGAATTATGAAATGAATTCTTGGGAAACAATTCATATTAGAGAATGTAGGGAGTCTGTCGTATGGTATGGGAGGCATCATGCTGCCTCTGGGTCCTGAAATTGCTAGTAAGATATGGAAGTCAGCAGATACATAGCATGATGGTTAAAATGATTTCAAACTGAGGGTTTGTTTTCGTTAACAAATATTTATATAGTACTTACTATGTGTTAAGCATTGTCCCAAGTGTGTTGTAGATACCATCCTGTTTAACCCTCATGGCGATCTTGTGATACAGGTGCCACTGTTATCCCCATTTACCAGATGGAGAAACTGAGCAGAGCTATATGCCCAAGGCCACTCAGTGATGGATAGTGTCACCAGCACTCACCGTGTGGTTGGCCTTCAGAGCCCACATGTGTAACACTGTACTCTCCAGCCAGTTTTGATTTATTTGGACTTTTTACTGGTTTTCTCTTTATTCTGTCTTCTGCTTTCACCCCCTCATTCTTCATTTCACCCCTTGATAAGAATGTAGACTAAAAGTAAGAAAAGGAAGGAGTCACATTAATCAGTTTTTCCACCCTTGAACTAGATAGGGTATTGATGTTTTTGGTGAAGAGCGATGTTCAGTATTTGTTGGGATTGTCAGTGAATTCTGCTATTTTCCCTTCTGGGTTTGCAAGCATCATTGTTTGTTTGGCTATTTGTCTTGAGAGGTTACCTGCCTGATTAAAGAGAAAGCTTTCTTTTTTCAGCTTATTATATATCATATACAGTCTGTAATCCTAGGTGGGGAGAATGGGACTCTGTAGGATAGTGATGGTCACTAGCTTCAGGTTTGAATGTAACTTTGTCTGGAACGGTTATGGAAGGGTAAAATACAGAAGCTATGTAGTTTTGGCAGGTGTGGTGTTCGATAAGGGAAAAAAACAGAATAAACCGTGAAATTGCTAAGTAGGATAAGAGAAGTTGTGGCACTGAGATGGAACAATGTGGGGGAATTGGTTAACGGCGGGAAGACAGTTTGGTGGCGAGGACCTGGGGAAGTTCCTTAGTGGTGAGACAGAGGGATCTGGTGGAAGATGAGAAGTTTGGGGACAGAGGAAATGAAACTGAAGAGCTGGGTAGTATGAGGTTTTTAGACTTGGAGATCCTGATTTCTTTGGATTGCAGAAGATATGGTTTTAGCCACAACTCTGTCATTTCCTACAAGAGTGATACAAAGCATATTATTAGCTCACTTTTTCCTGGTTAAATTTCATCATGTGAGGTGGATTAGATGATCTTTAAATTCTTTGCAAGTTATAAATCCAATGATCTTGTTATAACAGTAAGTGACCAAAGTCAAGCACAGTCTTTTTCCATGAAAGCATCTATCATAGTATCTCCTCAGGGAGGAAGATACATGTAAGAATTCAGTTGCCTAACACAAGCGTCTCCCAAATAATAGCATCTCTGAAAAATCAGCAGTGGTAGCATGTATCATCATTGTAGTCACTGGTTCTATGTATGTGCAAATTAGTAGCTTACTACTTATTTCTGTAATGATTATCTGATTTAATCATTTGGACTTTTCTGCTTGCATTGATATATATGTTGTGGGAAAGATTAATATAAGATTGGAGTTTCTTTTCAATATACCCTCTTTTAAACATTACAAAGTCAGTCAATTAATATATATTAACTGTCTGTTGAACAGCATCTAAAAGGCAAAGAGTTGCATGAATTCAGTGAGCTGAATCTCATTTCAGAGAAGGAAGATGGGATGGACAGGTGGAGTTTGGGGACGGCTTCTCGGAGGGCTCGGGATGTGATCTGGAAGGATGGGTGGGATTTGAGTGGGCAAGGGATTTTAAGTAAGAGAAGTAACAAAATCAAAAGGATAGTAGAAACATCTAAAGCTTGAGTAGTGCCACAAGGAAGGCCTGGTGGAACACTGATGCATGTTGTGGTACAACAGAAAATAGCTCAAACGTGAGTCAGGAAATTTAGTTGGCCATCCTCTTTGGAAGGAGAGAGGTAGACCAGATGACCTTTATGTGTCTTTCCAGCTTTAATTTAGTATTTTGGTTGCATACAAAGCATACAGAGCTGGTTAGGGAGCAGATTTTTTTCCTTGTTGAGGAATGTGATGATAGTGTGAATTTTAAATCTGTATATGAGTGGAAAGGCATCTAGGCATTGTGTGCCCATTTTAGCAGCCCGGAGGCAGAATGCTTGCTCATTTCAGGGTCATAATGTGTGATGAGCCCTTTACATGGAAGAAGTTGCTTATTGAATGTTCTCATGGAAAAGACATTGCGGACACATGATCCCTGCTTTCCACAGGGCACCAAGGCCTTGCCTAAGAGAGGGTCATGTATTTTGAAATCCTACTTGTTAACAAGGCTCATTGGCTGTAGCAACCAGACAAATGCACAAGAAGCCCCCCATGAAAACCTCTCATTTATTGTCAGACAATACGCCATGTGAACTGTGAATACAAGGATGTTATGTTTCCTGGGAAATGGGCTGGATTTTCTTCTATTTTGCGAAGTCTTAAAAAGTGAAAAGGAAAGAAGTCTGAGGGTATTGTGAACCATACTTTTGAAATCTTCCATAAACCTTGTCTCTTAAGGTGGTGGTTTTCAAACCTCAGGTTGTGACCTGTAATGAAATCAATTAGGAGATTGTAACTAATACTTTTTGTGTGTGTACAGGATTGTAATATAAAAACGTATTTTCTTTTTTTTAAGTTTATTTATTTTTGAGAGAGAGAGAGCACAAGCAGGGTAGGGACGGAGAGAGAGGGAGAGAGAGAATCCCAAATCCCAGCTTTGTGCTGACAGCACAGAGCCCAACACGGGCTTCGATCCCGTGAACCTTGAGATCATGGCCTGAGCTGAAGTCAAGAGTTGTATGCTTAACAGGCTGAGCCACCCAGGCGCCCCTAGAATGTATTTCTTAACATGGGTTATGGTCAAGTCTGCTTGAAAAGCCATGGTCGAGGTTTCTTTTCCAGCCAATAATGACTGACATCTTTTAAAATATAAGAAACATGATGGGGGCACCTGGGTGACTCAGTCAGTTAAGCCTCTGACTTTGGTTCAGGTCATGATCTCCCAGTTCGTGAGCTTGAGCCCCATATCAGGCTCTGTGCTGATGGCTCAGAGCCTGAAGCCTGCTTGGGATTCTGTGTCTCCCTCTCTCTCTGCCCCTCCCATGCTCCCTCCCTCCCTCTCTCTCTCTCTCTCTCTCTCTCTCTCTCTGTGAGTGTGTGTGTCTCAAAATTAAATAAACATTTATAAATTAAAAAAAATACAAGAAACATTATGGCTAAAGGACCTTGAAAAAGGTTGTGGTAACTGAAACAAAGAGCTGCATGTTTTTCTTGTCATTTCTCCCTCCTACCTCTCCACTTAGGTCAGTGCTAAATTCCTCTTGCTTTCTCTCAGGGGAGAGAGGAAAGAGGCGAAGGTGGTAAAGAAACAGTGCTGGGGGTTCTCATGCTGGGAGGAAATAGGTGAAAATTCAGTCTATCATGAGCCTTGCTAGAGTACTAGTAATAAGCATACATGATGTTTCTGCAGCACTGTGTCTTTTTCAGGGATTTATTTATTTTTTTAATGTTTATTTATTCTGGAGAGAGAGCAAATGGGGGAGGGGAACAGAGAGAGGGAGAGAGAGGATCCAAAGCAGGCTCTGCACTGACAGCCGTGAGCCAATGTAGGGCTTAAACTCATGAACCCTTGAGATCATGACCTGACACTCAACCAACTGAGCCACCCAAGGTGCCCCTTTTTCAGCATTTTAATACATGTTCTCATTCAGTCTCAGGGAAATCCTACAAGATAAGTGGGGAAGATATTATTATTCTATTTTTCTGCCTCCCTTAGATATGCCTTATACTCAGCTATAATTATTTGTGGTTTTGTTTGTTTGTTTGGGATCCTAAGCCTTGTGCATGGTGGAATACCTTCCCCTTTATTCTGTCTGGGAAGCTCCCTTTCATCTTGTAAGACTCGACTCAGGGGCCTGTCTTCTCTGAATCTTTCCCTGTCCTACCTAGGTAAATCTGTTTACTACCGCCTTTGGGCCATCTCTATTTTGTCCATACTTCAGCCAATCCATTTAATTGTTCCATGTTCCATGCCTTCATCTCGAACCAGAGTGTGCCTGCTTTGCAGTCGGGGATTGTACCTTATTTATCTACCTTTGCATATCAAACGTGTAGCACACTGACTGGAACATCTTTGTTGAGATTATAATAGAATGAGTGAGGGCGCCTGGGTGGCTCAGTCTGTTCAGTCTCTGCCTTTGGCTCAGGTCATGATCTCACGGCTCTTGAGTTTGAGCTCCGTGTCAGGCTCTGTGCTGACAACTCAGAGCCTGGAGCCTGCTCTGGATTTTGTGTCTCAGTCTCTCTCTGCCTCTCTCGCTCTCTCAAAAATAAGTAAACATTTAAAAAAAACTATAATAGAATGAGTGAATTAATGAGGAGATTGAAGTTAAGGGAAGTTAAGTGGCTTCTCAAGAGCTACAACTAAAAATAGAAACCAGGTTTCCTCACATCCAGCCTGGCCTTTGGCAGGCTCTGGCCGTGATGTGCCTGTGAGTGGCCAAGGAATGGTTGGGTCTCCCATTTTAGACTATGGGAAACAGAGGTCTTAGAAGGGTGAGTGGTAGTGCTGTCTTGGGAAGAGAAAAACAAATGAATACTTTTTGAGCTCCTACCATTAGGAAGTCTGCGTGTTACATGCTTTGGGGATTTGATTTCACTTACCCCTCATAACAATGCTGTGCAGATCTGTTTTGTTGATAAGGAAATTTGGATGGACTTAAGCGTCTTGCCCATAGACCCATATTGGCAAAAATAATAACAGTTAACATTCAGGATGTACTATATGTGGTTCTGAGCCCTTGGCACATTCTTTCCATTTAATCTTCATGACAGCTCTTTGAGGAAAGTCCTGTTATTATTACTAATTGAAGAAACTGAGGCCCAGGAAGTTCAGTTGCTTGCCTAAAATTAGTAGCAGAGCTGAGAGTCAAGTTCAAGCAGATTGGCTCTAGGACCCCACTCTTCAAGGTTAATTAGCTTCACATAAGTGATAGGGATAGAGTAACATCAACCCTATTCATGAGGTTTATAACTTGTGTCTCCCTTGATTTCTGTTTATGTCTGTAAAGTCACTTGAATTCTCAACATTTAGCTGACTCTTGATTTGTTCTAAAGATTTTGCAGTATGGCAGTGACAGTTACGACTATCTCTCTGCAGGGAATGACAGCCGCAGGCTCTTGAAACTTTATGCAAGATGTAGATGGCAACACCAGGGGCCTGGGAATAGGGAGGGAACCAGATTTAAATCCTGGCTTTGCCACTCCAAGTTATGTGACCCTGAGCAATTTACACAACATCTGTGACTTGACTTCTTACACATGGGGATGATATCAGTGCCTCTGGCATGGCAAGGTTTTGAGGATGCAGTGAGATAATGCACATACAAGCACCTAGTATAGTGCTTGGCACATACTACGTGCTCAGTAAATATTGGCTATATTGGCTTTAGTTTGACTCTGAAGAGCCTGGCCCTGCATTTAAGCACAGTGCCCTTTTCCCCAGTAATGTCACAGGTACTGTGGAGAGGGAGCCCGGAGGCCTACTGTTGGTGCCATCGTGATAGCAGGTTTTGTAATGTGGACAAGTGGTCGGGAGGAAGTTGACTGGGTATGTTTCTTCCCAGAGACTGCCTGACAGCTGGCAAATAGCCAGCTCAGTTCCCGGAGACCGAGGCCAACCTAAACGTGTGGTCACCACAGAACGGAAAGGCTCTGAGTTTGCATTACTGGTCTCTGTAAACACCGACCCCCACCATGAAATGCTGTTAATGATTCCTGTCTCTGACAGATGATCTTTGCATTAATAATTCATTTCACTTTTGCAACATTTATGAATAAAACATCCTAAGTGAGACCCTGACCATTAAGTGTTAGCTTAATAAGAATCCTGTAATACAGCACCAACATCTTTGTGTGTGATCCAGAAGACATTCCTCATAAGAAACTGTCCCGTCTTGCTAATGAATCCTACCAGAATGCTTTCTTAGTCAAGTACTGTTCCCACCTATACTAGTGCTGGGAAGTTTGTTCTTCGTCTGAAAAGAGCTGAGACCAGAAGCTAGGCCTTTTGATATTATTTATAGGTTTCATCAGTGAAATATCCTTGCTCAATTAAAAAAAAAAAGTGTATCTGCTCCTTCCCTGCTCGTACTCTCTCTCTTCCTCTCTCTCAAAAGTAAATAAAATTTTTTTAAAAAGTGTACACACGTGCATACACGCACAAGCACACGCACACACACAGAGGCCAGGAGTCGAGAAGAGCTAATAGAATCCCAGGAAATTCTAAAATATTTGTTGTCAGCATTAGTAGCCTTGCCATGGCTTCTGCATCGCAGAAGCCTGCTCTCAATGTTTCGTTGCCTTGCATGCCTGAGTTATCAGATACCTGTTGAAAAAAAAAAAAAGTTAAACCTTTGCTTTAAGAAATGCTAAAACGATCAGATGGTTGGCATGCAGGAGCCCTCTTGTTGCTGTGCAGTCATATCAGACAGAGAATGACTAATTCTTTTCAGAGTCAAGCCATCCAGGCACCAATACTTAGTACATTGAGTCCAGGGGTGTTCAAACTTTTGTTTTAAAACAGCTAATCAAAGGAGTGCCTCTTTTGCAGAGACTTTATGTGTTTCATGGTATTGCAACAGGTGCCTTGGGGGAGAGAGGCGTTTGATTCCAGGGCAAGCTGTAAGTGATCAAGTAGCTCTTGGTTGTTGCCCTCCCACAATACCATTTGACCCACCCCCTGCGTACTGAGCGGGGACATGGTGATTGGGAAGACCTCACTGTCTGGACATGGTGATCGGGAAGACCTCACTGTCTGATGTTACAGGGAAGACAGCTTCGAGTTAAACCCCATCCTTGTATGCCACTGAATCCCACTGCATCCCATCTTTTCAGATTGCCTTCATTTCTTTTTTCTTTTCTTTAAATCAGGCCCTTTTTAATTAACATTTATTTTTGAGGGAGGGAGGGAGAGAGAGAGAGCACGCGCGAGCACGCACACAAGTGGGGGAGGGGAAGAGAGTGAGGGAGACAGAATCTGAAGCGGGCTCCAGTCTCTGAGCTGTCAGCAGTGAGCCCGATGCGGGGCCTGAACTTACAAACCGTGAGAACATGACCTGAGCCGAAGTTGGTCGCTCAACCGACTGAGCCACCCAAGCACCCCAGATTGCCTTCATTTCTTAAGACCCCTCCCCCTGAGACATGTTTAGAGGTCTTTTCCTCCCCTCTGCCTCTGTCTATGTAGCTGTTTGTTGTCTCCAGTCTGGCTCTTGGTTCTTTTTTTTAACCTCCCGCTTGACTGCTTCAGATGCCTCCCTCTGCAGTCAGATCAAGTCATTTTTTCCAAATCATTGTTCTCATTTCCAGTATAATCAGTGCCCTGCCTTCTTTCTTCCATTTCTTCCATACACCCCTTCGGTTCTGTGACGCTAAATTCACTCCGTTTCTTATATTCCCCAATCAGACTTCCTCATTCACAACTGTTTTTCTGGCTTTTTTTTTTTTTTTTTTTTTTTTTTAAAGAAACCTGAGACCTTCCTCTTCAGCTGGAACAAACAATTATTAAATATTTCCTGAGTGCAAGGTACAGAAACACCTCTCAAATTCTACCTTTGTGTTTTCCTCCAGCTTTTATTGAGGGGTAATTGACAAAGCTGGATATGTTTAAAGTATCTGACATGATGACTTGGTATTCATACACATTGTAGAATAATTACCAAGATAATTTGCACATCCATCTCCTCATAGAGTGAGATTTTTTTTTTTTTTTTTTTTTTTTTTTGCAGTGAGAATGCTTAAGATCTACTCTCAGCAACTTTCAAGTACACAATGTCGAATTATTAACTGTGGTTGTCATGCTGTGCTTAGAATTTACAATTCTTATAACTGAATACTTGTGACCTTTGACCTACGTCTCCCCATTTCCCCTCCCCTCTGATAAACACCATTCTAGTCTCTGTTTCTACGAAATAAGCTTTCTTTCCTCCTCTCCTTGGTTTTTTTTTTTTTTTTTCCTTAAGATTCCACATATAAGCGATAGCATGCAGTGTTTGTCTTTCTCTGTCTGGCTTATTTCACTTAGCAGAGATGTTCCACTACCCAACTACATCCAGCGCTCCTGCCAACACCCAGCCAGCCTCCTAGAAGGTTTAGACTTCCAGATCTCAGTAATACCTTCCCTTAGGGCCTCCATTTCTGCCAAAGGAGAGTGTGGCCATGGCATGTTACTCAGACCACTGAATGTCATACCTACACCAGTAGGTCACATCACTGGGCTGACACCTGGAGTAGCATGGTAGGTACTGACCCATGGTAGAATTTTATCAAGTGCATGTTAACATTGTTTGTATCTTTAGAATTTCAGCTGGGGGCCACTGCATTCGGTGCGTAGCCAAAGCAAACTGGTTGGGTGGGAATTAGGAGTAAAGGTACTTGCTGGAATCATGGCCTCTCAGACCTTGGGAGCAACCCAGAAGCTGGGATAAAGGGCAGGTGAACCAGAAGTATTGGCTGGGGGACACCACAGGTGAGCAGCGCGTCCATCTGCTCTGACAGCTGTCCCTCTGTTCCAGCCACCCACTCTCCCTCACCACCAGATTGTCGGTATAACTGCAGAGTGTGACAAGGGAAGACCCTGTTACCTTGAAGAATCAGTGTCTGTTGAGAGATGTCCAAGTTCACCTTATAAATCATTGCTAGTATTATGGCCAGAACTCTGGACTTCCTAGTTCCTGCTTCTTCTAATGGGTCTCCCTTCTTGCCTTGGTGAAATATACCTGTCCTTGGATGCCTGTGTTACAATGATATATGCCAAGAGTTGTTTGTTTTCATCAAGTCAGAGAGTTCATGGCCCAATACAAGGCCTGTTTTATCCTTTGATTTTCTGAACAGGAAGAGATTTCTGGTTTTTATATTTCCTCGTTGTGAACATTTACCAAGTACCTACTGGGTTTTAGGCAGTATACTACTATAAAACGTGGCCTCTACCCTAAAGGCACTATGAATTTGTGCCTGCTCTGATATTTTATGGTTGTCAGGAGGTGACCAGGGTTTATGAATCGACAGTTGGGTCATGTGTGAGATAAATTACACAGAGGCAGATCTGCTCTGTTGGCTTTTGTATGTAAGACTTAAGGGGAACCCTGTTTATAGGCTGATCTGGGGAAACAGGAAGGTTACCCCCAGAAAAGATAACTAATAGGATAACTTAAGGAACAAAGAAACATACAAAAGGGCCAAATGAGGGAGCCCAGGCAAAAAATGATGTGGGTTTGGATGGTCTGTGGAGGCTTCCTTGTAGAGGCAGGCTTTGAGCCAGCTCTCAGTATGGCAGGTGGAGAAGAGAGGGTGAAGCATTGCAGATAAGTGGAATGACAGGATAGAAGACAGGCATATCTCTATATCTATATCTATGTCATCTATATCTATATATCTATATATCTATATCTATACCTATATCTATGTATCTATATCTGTATTTGTCTCCAGGGAAACCATTCTGGGGCCAGGAGTGGGAAGGAGAGCAGGGCAGACTGATTTCTGGAAAAAGGGGTTTGCATAGTAATGACAGTCGGGTTTGAGAGGCATACTGGGGTCAGAGTGGAAGGCCTTGAATCTTAAGATGGTGTGGACTTTATTGTCAAATGTCTACAGAGGCCAGGAAGATGATTTTGGTCCATGGATTGGGCCTGGGGTAGGTACAAGGCATTAGGGAGGGGTGGCACCTGTGACTAATGGGACAACTTCAACTTCTGTTAAAGGACTCCACAAGCCAAATTATATTTGTGGCCCGGGCCACAGCTAAACTGCCTTATCTGGCAATGGAGAGCCCTTGAAGAGGCTTGAAGGCATTGATGGGTTGAGAGGAAGGTAGGAGTTGCCAAATGCAGAGTTTTAGAAAGATAGGAGAGGGTTGAAGAGGGAGAGATCATTTAGGAGATTGCTGGAATTGGCCGAAGGCTCTGTGGGTGGTATAGCTCAGAAGCCACAGGGAAGGCAGAGCTGGCCCCTTCCAGAGCAGGATGGTTCAGCTGTCCGCAGCAAGCCACGTAAGTGCACACCGGCCAGGAAGAACAGCCGGGGAAGCCCAGCAAGGAGAGCAGACGGGGAGCAGACCAGTGGAACATGAGCTTGCGGAAATCTGGCAAGAGGCAGAGATCCAATAAGCAGATGGCCAAGGTCAGAGAAACTTGGAAGCAGGAAGCAGAGATCCATCCTGGAAACCAAGATTCAGGGGCAGGAATTCATCCTGGAAACTAAGACTTCTTAAAGCCTTTGAGCGTTGCCCTTCCTCAGCTCCCAGCCGACCTCACCTTCCTTGCTGGCTCTAACCAAGAAGATAGAAGTCACCTAACACAGATGCTCCTATTACCCCTCCTTCCACCGTCTTAGCCAACCTGCAAAGGCCTCCATTCTTACCTTCTAGCTCTCTACGAGAGCCCATTACTCCCAGCCTCCCCAGGAGCCTATTCTCATAATTCTTGCTCTCCTGTGTATTTGACCATTAAATTATAGCCCCTGACCTTACATGTCCTTTTTAACTACTGTACTGCCTCTCTTCTTCCATTTCTTATCTAATTTTCTTACCGCCTCAAACTATGGTAATCTAGCTTTGCCCCTATTAAGATTGTGCCAATGAAGCCACCATTGCCCTCCTAACTGCCTGTTTCAGTGATCTGACTGGAACTCCTTATTGCACAGCTGATTCATGCCACCTGTTGATGGTTTCTTCCCCCTTCAGTTCCATCTCTGTCTCTTGCCAGTCCCTCCCATCTTTGGCCATCCCTGAAATGCCCTTGTTCCTGTCCCCTGTGGCTGCCCAAGTTCTCTTAAGGTGACCTTCCTCCTGTGGCATGGACCAACGCCTCTCCGTGAATGTCGCCCAAAGCTGTGTCTCCATCCTTGGGGCCTCTGTCAGGAGATCCAAATCTCTGTCTCCAGCTGCCGGTCACGCACACACGCCCAGATGCCCCACAGGCACTTCAGACTTCACATTCCCCTCTAAACCTGCTCCGTGGGTTGTATTGCGTGTCTATGGTGGAGGTCCCATCTGCCTTGCCTTCCAACCAGGAACACTTAGTATGGTCATCTTTCCCACCATCTAGATCCCATTAGTCACCAAATCAGCCTGAGTGGTATCTCAGATCTTATTACATCCCCTTAAACTAAGCCTCACCATCCTGCTTACCAGGATTCCCTCCTCCCAGCTTTGCCTGCCCCAGGCCTTCCTACATACCACCAGCTGAGGCATCATCCTAAAAAAGCACAATGAACTCTGTTTAATCTTTTCTTGGCCCTTCTTAAATTCCAGATAAAGCCCAAATTCCTGGGCTGGAATTGTGAGGCCACTTTCACAATTCTGGTCCCAGCCTTCTTTTCTGAACATCCCCCTCCCATACAGCCCAGGCTTCTGTTGTGCCCAGCTTCTCACCATTCTGCAGGTGGACAGGTCTGCTTGATGCTCCTTTTGGATAATATTTCTTTCTTTCCTTCTTTCTTTTTTTTTTTTTTTAATATGGGTGCTAGAGATAGACCCCCCTCTGATTTTTTCTTTTTTATTTTATTATTTATTTATTTATTTATTCATTATTATTTTAAATGATTATTTTTGAGAGAGAGAAAGAGTAAGCGAGCACGAGCAGGGGAGGGGCCGAGAGAGAGGGAGACACAGAATCTGAAGCTGGCTCCAGGCTCCGAGCTGTCAGTACAGAGCTCAATGCGGGGCTTGAACTTACAAATGCGAGATCATGACCTGAGCCAAAATTGGATGCTTTAACGGACTGGCCACCCAAGTACCCTCCCTTCTTTTTATTTTTAAAGTAATCTCTACCCCCAACATGGGGCTCAAACCCATGACCTTGAGATCAAGACTCATATGCTTTACCAGCTGAGCCAGTGAGGTGCCCCTCTTGGGTATTTTTAGCATGGCAAACTCCTGTCTATCTTTTGAGATCCTCCTCTGGGACACTCTCTGACTCTTTCAGAGTTGATTATCCAGTGCTTCTACAGCTTACTATTTATATGTGTAAAAATATTTAGCCCATTTCATTATAATTTATTTGCTGAATGCCCGTATCTCTTACTAGATTCAGCTTGTCAAAGATAGGACTGTGTCTGTCTCCATTTCTGTTGTGCCTGGTGCACAGTAGATACTCAACAAATGTTTATATAGTGATCTAACAAACATATTCACCAGATGGTCCTAGGACAGGACCTGAGCAGGTGCCCCAGCCTCTGTCCTTGTCCTAGTCATAACCACAGGGATGGTCCTACTGCTGCTTAGGATGCTTCTTATCCTGTGGTATCATGACATGATTTGCTTTCTGGAATGCAGGCGCCTGGTGTCCTAGTTCTTACCAATGGTCTTTTTGAGCTGGGGGCATTTGAAGAGGGTACCAAGTAAACCTTAAGTGAGTGACTCAAGGCCTGAAAGGAGATTTCTTTGGTAGAAATGGGATTAGAGGTGGAGAAGTCTCCAGAGAGCTACATGGTCATTATGGCTTTAATTCTGTCCCTTAAGGGTTAGCTGGTGACTTGGGAGGCTGTTACTTCAGGGTTGCTGACAGGACTGGCTACACGATTCGTGGGCCCCTTATTTTAAAAAGGCAGGAAAAAAGTACCCCTTAAGGGCACTAAGATCTCAAGCTCTTTCCTTTCTTCTGGATGTCTCTGCTCACACTCATGTTCTATTGTCCTGTCAAATGTCACTTACAAACAACAAGTTCAAAGGTGAGCTTACTAAGGATTTCAAGATGGAGACAGCAGATCTTGAAACAGAGCTCAGGGACCTGGTGAACGCAGGCTGTGTGTGACTGTGCAGGCCGCACACGTACCAGGCTAGCGCGGCTGCTGACTATAACCTCCTGACCTTAACTAGCCCAGGACCACTTGCAGAGACTTAGGTCTCATTGAATTTATCCTCCCCCAGGATTATGAGGGCCAGCCTTGTGTGTTGTCTCGATCTATCTCCTCAACTGTGAGAGGTGTTTTCTTAGAAGCTTCCTTGTCAGGTGCCTGTTTCCAGGGCAAGGCTCCTTATCACCAGCTTGCAGCACCGACAGGGAGGTAGACGGGCTGTGTGGCTGAGACAGTCCCAGGAGCTCGCATGTACAGCTCATATGTTACTGGGCTCTCAGAACTAGACTCACCAGTGAAGCAAGGACCCACCTGTGTCTGTTGTCAGCTGGGTCCAAGACAAGACCTGTTAAGTGTTTTATCCAGAACAGTCCCCTTCATGACTGGGCTCACTTAAGAATACCACAAATGGGCCTCATGTGAAAGGTCAGAACTTTTTGTGTGACTTGAACAATTCCTCCGTGGAATATCAGTGTTTTCCTTCCCAGGATGTGTTCCAAGCTCCTGGGTCCTGGGACTCCTTATGGTTAGGCCTGATGTCCTCTTGGGGGCTCTGGGCTCCAATACCGAGTTTACTTTGGCTGGAAACATGTGGCAAAGTTCTGGTATCTGTGTGGCCACTTGGATGTCCTGCTATGACTCCAGGGACACACAGCAAACTTGTGAAGCCCTCTGAGAGGAGTTCAGTGCTGTCCTCTGCGGCTGGGGCATTACTGGATGCTGAGGCGGCATAGCAGAAGCAAGTGATTGTGGGCTCGAATTGAGTCTCTGTGGCTTAGAAGCTAAGACTCTCTCTTCAGTAGCATGGAATGGAACCTCAGAAGGACATAGAGGTGGTCCTACAAGAGGCTAGTGCTCACTTATGGGGTGATAACTGGACTCTCCTCCATGTGCTCTAACTTGGAAGGAAATATTGTTCCTTTTTTTGAAAAATGTTTATTTATTTTTGAAGGAGAGAGAGACATAGTGTGAGCAGGAGAGGGGCAAAGAGGGAGACACAGAATCTGAAGCAGGCTCCAGGCTGTGTGCTGACAGCTCAGAGCTCAAACTCATGAGCCATGATACCATGACCTGAGCTGAAGTCAGATGCTTAACCGAATGAGCCACGCAGGTACCCCTGGTTCCTTTGTTTTAAGGCAGCTTGTACTTTAGAGAGGTAGCATTGACATGAGCCTAGAGAATCTTTAGGCTTCCTGATTCTTCTTTGCTGGCCTTTATATAATAAGGGATTGTATAGACCCTTCTGACTGGGGGAGTCTCAGGATGTGGTCAAAGGGGGACAATGCCAAGGACCAGCCACTTGATTCTGGACTTATATCATTGAGGGGGAGGACAGTGCTAGCCTGAGGGTCCCGCAGGAGCAGTATGGAAGTTCTTAAGTTGAGGGCTTTTTTGAATTCCCTTGAGTTTAGGAAGGGGAGGTAACATAGGGGTCTCAGTGATTGTGGGGTAGAGGGACTGTGGTCTTCAGGATCCATGCAGAAACTTGGGGCTCCTGAGCTGAGGCATTCTCTGGACTTGGCTCTGCAGCCCCTCTGAAGCACCTTGGGCTACCCCCTGGGGACTTAGGGACCTCAAGAGGCTTCAGGGCCTCAGGAGAGAGCAGCCATCTTGGATCATTCAGAGACTGGTGTGACCAGACACTGGACGTTCAGAGAATACAACTGAGTCAGTACATGTGGGGCTCATGAGCCAGAGGCAGCCTTGGACAACAGAAAAGAGAGTAGACTAGGGTCCAAGGGTTCTGTGAGAGAGTCCTCATTCTCTTAAGGTCCTTTGAAGACATATTGGAGTATATTTTTTTTTAACTTTTTTTTTTTTAATGTTTTATTTATTTTTGAGACAGAGAGCGACAGAGCATGAACGGGGGAGGGGCAGAGAGAGAGGGAGACACAGAATCTGAAGCAGGCTCCAGGCTCTGAGCCATCAGCCCAGAGCCCGACGCGGGGCTCGAACCCACGGACCGCGAGATCGTGACCTGAGCCGAAGTCAGACGCCCAACCAACTGAGCCACCCAGGTGCCCCATATCGGAGTATATTAATGATGTTCCATAGTTATCGGTCAGGGGAGCAGTAGGCTGAGACAACCCTTTATCCAGTGAAAGAGAAAGCTTGGATGCAAAGCTCACAGCACTAATGTCTCCACAGGAGATAAAGGTCTCTAGAATCCCTGGGCTCCTCTTGAGTTTCCTAGAGAGCTCTCTGGGTATTCACTTCACATGGGAAATAGATACGCGGAGACCTAAGGGGACAGCCGGCCCACTGGTCCCTCGGTCCCCTGGATGGAGCTTCTCCAACACCTGCAGACCAGGAAAGGGTCACAAGGTGGTGACAGAAAGTAGTACAGGTGGGAGCTGCCACATTTGCATGGAAAGCACGTGTTCCCTTCAGGCTGGCACTGGTCCAAGCTCTGCGGCAGGTGAAAGGCTGGGGTGGCTGCCAGGCTGAGGCCAGGGCTGTCGGATGGTGCAGGAGAGGCAAGGACCTGGCTGGATCTGGGCAGGCTCACAAAGGTCTGTGCCTCCCGTTAAAGGCATTGCTGAGGGAGTGCCACAGACAGATCAGGGTAAAGTGGCAGGTCCTATATGACAGCACAATAGCACCCTAGAATAGTGCCAGCAGCCACCAAGGAACGGTTGGGATCCAGGCAAGAGAGCTGGAGACAACAGATGCCACTTTCTCCAACAACCGGCTACAGGAAGCCACCTTGAAATCAGCGGTTGGAAGTCAGGGAAGCTTGACTGCAGGTAATGGGAACCTGGTCATTGACCTGGACCGGGCTGGGGACCAGGATGGGTGCGGATGCATCCTCTGGAGGGACACAGGTCCCTGGGAGACTGAGAGGAGTCAGGGAGAGACCTAGCCTCAGAAGATCTGGAGTACTGGTCAGGTTACCTTGGAGACCTAATTAAGGGGACTAGAGTATAAAGCAGAGACCAGGAATGTGGCCGAACTGAGACTGGGGGCTCCTCAGAGTCTTCCTGATCAGAGGTAGGCTCTAACTGGTTCCCAGTGCTTGGTTTGGAGGGCTGCAGAGAGAGGGCCCAGACTATTCTAGAAATGAGGTTTCAGGAGGTAGTGTGGTGCGTTGTAGCAGGATCACCCGAACAATGTTTTCAACACATACACAAGCTCTCCCTCCCCTCCTGCACACGTGCATCGGTTTCTGCCTTAGTGGTCTGCTGGTGAAGCCTTGACCTGCATGTTTTGGAAGAAACTACCCAGGTCCCGTGCAGAAACACTTCACAGGCAACGGTAACTATGGTGGCAGTGAGAAAACAGGAAAAATAGATTTAAAGCACATTAAAAGGATAGATGGCTCAGGAAGGTGAGGCATATCAGGCATGAGGGGAACAGCAAAAAGGATGAACGCAGCTTCAGAGCTTTACACTTGGATAACCCAAAGAACAACAGCAACAAAAAAGGGTCGTTCATAAACAAAAGAAGTTCAATGAAATAGACCCAAAGCAGAATCTCTGATATTCCTAGAGAACATAAAATAGCATTTTTAGAAAACGTTTGAAAAATACCCCCAAGCCCCAGTCTCTAGGAAAATAAACTACAGGGTATTTCCTCAAATTTGCAGATAGCACACTGTAGTGGCATAATTTGCTCTGAGGGGACCCATCTATTTAATACTCTCTCCTGCCTCTATATCATAAAGAAAAAACAAATTTTTTATCATTGTCTTGTTCTCTTAGTTATTAGGAATAAACTGTTTTGTTAGGTTGAAATTAGCCAGTTTGAATTTGTATCAGATCTCATTTGCTCTGACACAAACAATCCCTTTGTGGGTAATGAAAACAATTTACTGGTGTGGTCTGAAGGAGAAAACAATATTACTCAAGCTATTAACACCAGGAGACTTCTCACTGACCTCCCAGAATGACCTGCAAACTGTGCTTCCAATATTATTGCACTCCTGAGGAAGCATGGAATGAAATCTTGCCCAAAAATGTTTTAGAGGGTGCTTCATGTGAGAAAATCATGAAAGAAAGGAAGGAAGGGGGGGAGGGAGGAAGAAAGGAAGGAGGGAGGGAGGAGGGAAAGGAGAGGGAGGAGGGAGGGGGAGAGGGGGAGGAGGGGGAGGAAAGAAAGCAGGAAGAAAGGAGGGGGAGCGAGTAAGGGAGAAAGAAAGAAAAGGAAAGGAAAGGAAGGAAGGAGGAAAGGAGAGGGAGGAGGGAGGAAAGAAGGAAGGAAGAAAGGAGTGGGGAACAAGGAAGAGAGAGAGAAAGGGAAGAGGAAGAAAGGAAGGAAAAGAAGGAAGGAAGGAAAAGAAGGAAGGAAGGAAGGAAGGAAGGAAGGAAGGAAGGAAGGAAGGAAGGAAGGAAGAGAAAAGTAGCTATAAACGAGAGGGGAGACAGGACTTCTAACATTAACCTGATGACAAGGTTTACTAGCTCCAGCAACACATCTTCAATATCAGTGTTGGAATTGGGCACAGGAATCTGTTGCGGCAGTATCTTGAAAAGAAAGATTGCACGGGGTTCATATTATGTTTTGAGATGCTCTAATAAGACTGGAACTTTCAAAGAAGTGCAGACAAGGCATAGCTTTTCTAACCTTAATTCTCTGTGTTAGGCGACTCATTTTAGAGCAGGGACGGCTACAACTCATTTGTGTTTATATTGCACGAGGCATTGCACATAGTAGGACTCAAGTGATAAGCAAAAAAGTCTTTATTGCTGTGAAACATCTCTAGATGTTTCCAAGGAAGAGAGAAGAATTACTATTATTTAAAAAATAATATCTAGAATGTAATCAGTAGTCTAGTGTTCAGTTATGTAGCTGAAACGTCTTTAAAATGCCTTTTTTTTTTTAAACAGGAACATTTATCTGGGAATGTTTTTTGACAATCTTTGATGATCAGTGAACCTACTATCTTGAATTCGTTTATTATATTACTAGATGCATGCTAGTGCTGGGGAATTGATAGAACTTTGTGATGATGAACTAAAATTTACTTGCCAAGGGGCGCCCGGGTGGCTCAGTTGGTTGAGCATATGACTTCGGCTCAGGTCATGATCTCATGGTTCCTGAGTTCGAGCTTCGTGTCAGGCTCTGTGCTGACAGCTCAGAGCCCGGAGCCTGCTTCAGATTCTGTGTCTCCCTCCCTCTCTGCCCCTCCCTGCTTGCACTCTGTCTCTCTCAAAAATAAATGACCATTAATTTTTTTTTTTTTTAACTTGCTTGCTTGAGGCTGAGGAAATTGGGTCCCACCCACCTTATTTAGAAATGAGCCCTCTTATTTGAAGCCTTGGCAAGGATAATAAATAACTTTTAGACCCAAGGCTGCATGGCACTGGTAGAATATGTTGTCCTGCCTGCTTGTTTGTATATAATGGTAGCATGGCCATAACAAGCAAACTTTTAGAAACTTCCTAGTGAATGAAGTATCTTTTTCTGTAGTTTGGTAAAGTCACTATCCCTGCTTTTTTCTAAAAGCCTCATTTTTCCTCCAAGTGAAGGCATGTTTGTTTTAGCAAAGCCTACATTTTCTCTTCTTCTTTTTAAAAATCTTGACTATTTATTTTGAAGAGGTTTTCCTAAACTATTATGGCTGGGGGTATATAAAAGCATTTACTGGAGCATAATTAAAGGGATTAATTGGCCTTGAACCAAAACATTTGCAGGATAAGGAGCATACAGTTTTTTTCACGGCAGTTTTATTTCATTTTGTAGTTTCCAGGGGTGCCTGTTCCTGCTCCTGACTGTTCCGGTCCCTTTCATCTGGGAGGGATCATGGTTTGCAGAGCCCTTTCCTCTATCTCCTGTCTGGGTAATTCCTGGGATAGAGTGAAGGTTTAAAGGTGGCTGTCCGAGGGAGAAATTTCATTTCTTTCTACCAATTTCCTTACCTGTAAAAGTCCTAACACAAATCCCTCCTAGAGTGTATTCTTAGGAGTAAATGAAAAACAATGCTAACAAGGAGCTTCAACAATAATATACATAGCGGCTGCTTGAATTGACTTGGTAATTTCAAAATGTTCTCAAAACTCACCCTGTGAATTTGATTTAGCTACCCAATAACCCCAAGCAGCAGGCAGGACAGAAATTCCTAGCCTCGTTTTATGGCTCAGGAATAAATAAAGCCTAGAGAGGTGACAGAACATGTTAATCTGAATGTCGAGACTGGAGCTCAGAATGTAAATAGTTTTATAAATATTAAAGTGCTTTGGCTCCAGAATTTAAATATGTTTAAAGCCTTTATTATTTTTGTGATAATGAAAGTAGTCCTTGCTGGTTGCTGAAATTTACACATTATAGAAACTTATGATTTAGAAGGTAAAAGTTGCCCTCAGTCCTCTCTTTTAGGAAGGTCAGATCCACTGTTAACAGTTTTGATGTGTCGTTTTGTTATAGACCCTTTCCTGGCAAATAAGTGTGTGTGTGTGTGTGTGTGTGTGTGTGTGTACTCACACACATAATCATGATTTATGTACAGAAATGTGTTAATATTTATAATAGTTTGCCAGCTTGCTTTTTTCATTTGACAATATATCTTGGATTTTTTTTTTTCATGTCAGTATCAACATATCTAATTCCCTTCATCAAGTGTATAAGAGTATATAGTATTCCATACCAAATTATTGATTATTTTATGGTCTATTCTGATTTTCCATTCTCACAACTAATGCTGCAGTGAGCATCCTTATGGGTACATCTATACTGTTTTTGTGGACTATATTATTCGAGAATTAGTAAATCAAGAAAAGGCTCTTTTAAAATTTTGTCAGATATTTCTCAATTGTCCTCCAATAGATTATCTCAGTCCACACCCCCCCCCCCACATAATGCGGTGTCTTTTTCCTTATGCTTTCTGTCAACACCAGGTTTTTATAACTCATATACCTTCAAATGAAGAATTTCTGCTTTAGCACAAGACATTTGAAAGGGTGAAGCTCTCCATCCATCAACCCTTGTCAGGAAACCAAGCACAGAAAGCATAGGGGACTAAATGAAAGCTGACGGGGAGATGAACATATATTAAGCTAGAAATTGAGATATTCCGTTCCCATTCGTTCATTCTTTCATTCAAATAGTGTTTACTGAGGGCTGTTTTGGGCCAGGTTCCATTCAGGTTCTGGGAACAGAGAGATGAATAAGACGAAGTCCCTGCCTTCATGAGTTTACATGCTCATGTGGGTGAACCATAAGCAGATGAATTAGAATGTAATGTCAAATAGTGTTAAGATCTCTGATGAAAAATAAAGCAGGGGAAGGGATAAAGAGTGGCAGGGCAGAGACAGGGGAAGGGTAGGCTACTTTAGGCTGGGTGGTCCTAGAAGTTTCTCTGCTGATGTGACACCTGAATCGAAACCCACATGCAGTGAGCCCAGTGATGATGGGGGACAGTTCCACGTAGGCAGGGCTGGTGACAGCAAGAGCAGACGCCCTGACAGAGGAGTCATTTGGCAGATTCCATGGCCTCAAGCCTCACTGACTTTTGATCTGCCCCCAGAGGATAACTGGGCTACTTACTTTCTTTGCAGAAGGCCAGGTTCAAGTGAATGAGCTGGTGAAATGCTTACATGTCTTTAGGAGGGTAGTGCTGTTAGTGTGGACTAGAATTTAACCCCTGAAAGCCTTCGAAGTCTCTGCCAGTGTCTAGCAGATGTGGAGCTCCACACAGCCTCTTTCCCTAGCAAGAAGACCGCCTGTGTGAAACTGATTAACATATGACCCAGGCCCACAGCACCTCCAGCGTGGAGAAGCTTAGGCCAGCACACTCATGATTGACGGGTCCTTCTTCCTACGTCTTTGCTTCCTAAGAACCCAGCTCACTATTAAATGTGTCTTAACGCAACTGAAGAGAAAAATCATAATTTAAAACTAAGTTAGTTGGAAGGCAGTCACAGAGAGAAGTGTCCGCTCCCTCCTGTGTCTGAGGGTGGATCCCCACCCACCTTCCTTCCCACTCAGGGACCCCAGCATTGGCTGAGAGCAGTGGCCAGGGGACTGAGGAGTAACTGTGTGGAGGGGAAGAGAGGACATGATAAAAGAAGGTGGTTTTAAATGTGAGGGCAGAAAAAATAGTTAGAATTTTCTACAGGCTAGGGCCTCCATAGGCACTGAACTTTGGGCTCGGTCCTGTCATCCACCCAGGCTTGGCTTAATTTCCACAGCGTGAAGACCCAAGATGGGAGTTTACGTTCTCCTCAGCACTTGGTCCCCCCTTTTTGACCTCATCTTGTAAGGAAAGGACGAAACTGCCTTGCTGTTCAGCTTACAGAGACTGAAGCGTTGCTTCTTGGGTGTTTTACGTTTCCTGTGCACTAATTTCTTCATGTCTCAACATGTAGTGAATCTTTTTTTCTTTGCTCTCCTCCAAGAGTCTTATGCAAGAGGGCTCAAACAAGAAAAACCTCCTTGTGAACAAAACAGCACCCCTGGAAGACTTTGAAATCCATGCCAAATATGATACTGAACTTGAAATTCAAACATAGGACTGTTATTATTATCTTCTGCTTCTAAAGGAACTCCCAAATCTACCCTCATTTACCTACATAAAGAAAAAAATGTGCTGAGTCATAAGTACTTTAACAGATAATTTTTGTTAATGACAATTTTTAGGAGGGCTATGAATAAACAGACTGATGAGGTTTACAATCTGCATGAATATTGTACATTTTATCAAAGTGAAAACTCATCTACTTAAGTGTATTTCTTTAATATATCTCTTCAAAGTTCTAATTTATGAAGCTAAAGGAGATGTAAGGCAAATGATTTCTAATTCATTTATGCCATTAAAAGCACATGAGTAGCCACGCACTATGTTTTTGTTTCTGTTTTTTGTTTTTCTGTTTCTAAACTCTCTGGGAACTTTTTGGCTTTTGACCGTGGATTGTACTTCTTTTGTCTAAGACTCTAAAATTACAGCAAACGATTGATCTGATGGTGGTGGCTGTGACATATCTGGAAGAAACTATATCTTTTTCAGTTTGGGGCCCTGTACTTAAATTTGGAGTTCCATTCGTGTATTAACTATACTTTTGATTATAAAAACAGGAACCAACTCTTGTCGTTTAGGTGAAAAAGAAGAACAAAAGGTCATAGAACCCTAGGGTGTGTAGATAAACATGCCCAAGGAAAAGCCTGGAACCAGAGGTTGAAAAGCCCTGTGCTATCCAGGAAAGTCTATTCATTTTTCATCTTAGTTTCTCCTACGTGTTGATTTTAGTCTTACCTCCTTCTGCAAACTGCTTTTCTTTACCCCACCCCTGCCGCTACTTCTGTTTATAATGTACAAAACATGGCAGCCATGTATATGTCAAGGTCACTGTCTTAATCGCCTTTACAAATTTTCTAGGAAGGGACTCAGTGGCCCCAGCCTGGAATCAGATGCCAACCTTTAGACCATTCACCTCTGGCCAGAAGATGCTGTCTAGGAAGGGGATTTTAATTGGCCCTTTATGGATCTGGTGCTTCAGAGGAACTAATTTTGGTCCAGAGTAGAATCAGATATTCCAGGAGCCTCACCTGCAGAGCCATGTGGCTGGAGGGTGAGTGTGTATGACAGAGAGACAGACAAAGACAGTGAGAGACAACGGATGTGATACTTAAATAGAGAGAGACCAAGAGAATAATTGAGAGGGGTGTGCAGCCAGAAGCAGTCACCAGAACAGAGGGAATCTGCTTACTGGTGTCCATTTTAATCCCACAGCATGAAGCCATGCACACCCAATGACATCATAGTGTAGAGGTGTAAGCTTGGAGATTGACAGAGGCATTGAAAATTTTCTAGAATCTCATTGTGGCTTCATCTATTTTTCTTTTCCACTAAAGGACAAATTCCTCTTCAGTGAAATCCAGGGGTTCTCCAGATTTTTAGTCGTAATGGGGTTTTGTCTCAAACATTTAAAAATTAAACCAATAAGTAAAACAAACATTTGTCATGAGGTACCATTGGCTGTTCTTGCAAACCTCTCAGGCAAATAAAAGTGTTCATGATTTTGCTGTTTTTTAAGTTGGATTTAATGTCTGTCACAAATATGGGAAATGGAGTTTTAGGAATTCACTTTTCACATGTGATTTAGAAAGAAAAGATAATGAACTTCAATGAATACTTTACTATTTTCATTGCCAATCATTGCCAAAGGGTGGATTGCTGCTCAGAACTAGGGGATAACGTTAGAGTAAAAGTTCTGGTTGCTGTTTCTTCACTAGGAAATTCCTGTGAGCATTTAAATGGGTTACAGACGTGGGGACCGAGGCTTTGGATTGCTCAGTAAAGGGCCAACTCTAAATAAAACTTTTCTCCATTTCTGTGTCTCCTTTGGTGGAAACTAGCCACTGTTTTCAGCAAATGGGGCCTTCATTTCAGTAATCTCGGAACAGAGACAATGTTCCTAACAAGGAATGCAATACTCTAATTGTTTCACAAAATCCTGTCACGATGTGTATTCCTTTGGTTCTATCTTTTCTTAGAATTTTTTGTTTTAAAAAGACATCGGCTTTTCTTTTAAGAGCACACAACTAAATCCCAAAGTCAAAGTCTGAGGATGCAAGTTTTTTCACTGTCAGCAAGTAATTTGTTCCGGGAATTTTCTCCATAAAACAGAGTTTCTTTGGTCCTAAACATTCTCACAAATCTGAGACGGTCCTGTTAGTCTTATGAAACATTTCCTTGTAACTTTCTTCTAGATTTGGCCCTCCCATGTAGGAGTTTATCCTTTCTGTAATAAAGTGGTATGCTCTGAAAGTTCTGGATCATTTTCTCTTTAGACTTGGTTAGGAGAATACTCACTCATGTACTGTTGTCATTACTGTTTTTTAAAAGCTTACTGATGGTTTGTTTTGTAAGGAATCCTTCAGCTCTGTGTCTCTGACACATTGTAACAAGTCTTTGGATGATGATATTTAAGTTTAGAGCTAGCATATATTTGAGGATTGTCACTTGATCTTAGTCAGCTCCTCTTGCCTGGAAAATTGAGCTAATGATATTCATTCCATTTTACAAGTGGTTTTAGGCCCTTCATTAACATGAATGCTAATAATGGCAAACACTTATATGATCATTACATGTGCCAGGAACTCATCGAAGCACTCTACAGATATTAACTTATTTAACTCTTATATGAAGTATATGTTATCATTATCCCCATTCTAGACAGAGCAGTTAAACAACTTACTCAAGGTCACACAGTTAGTAATTGTAAAAGCTAAAATTTGAATGCAGGCAAGTTGCTTCTAGAATGTATTCCCAACCCATATACCATATTGCCGAGGATTGTCATCATTTATTAGTTTGGCAGACATTTACTGAGCTTCATCTAGGAGACCACTAAAAATCAGACGTGTCTTTTTCCTTTAGGACCTGTAGTCTGTGGTACAGAAAATTGGGGAAATACATAATAGTAAGTTTTATGATCAATGCAGGGGGCTCGGGGAGCACTTAGAAGTACATAACGCAGCTTTGAGAGATCATGCAAGCTCTATAAAAGGGGAACATGATAATACCTACCTCAGAAGGTTGATGCGAAGATTAAATAACTAAATGCATAAAAATGTTTTGAACAGAACCCCTCACATTGAATGTAAGCTGCTATTTTTAGTAAGCCAAGTGCTGGAAGCTGTGGAATTTTGTGAAGAACTGGGCTGTGGATCTGTGAAGTGTGTTGAAGGCAGAGGAAGTTGCGAGGACAAAGACCCAGAAATGAAAGACAGCATGGCCAGGTCAGGGCACTGCAAATAACACAGAGGGCAGAGTAAAGGGTCAGAGGAGCAAGGAGTGTGGGAGGTCAGTCAGGGTGAGGTCATGAAGGACCTACGTGTCAGGCTATGTACTTTGGACTTGTCCTGAAGACTTTTAAGCAGGGAGTGGCTTCATCAGACTTGCATTATATTCAGATTGCTGGCCACATTTTGGAGAATGAATTAGAGGGGGTAAAGACTGGAAGGCCATTTGGAAGGTTATTATATTAATCCAAGCTACAGATGATGGTGATCTAAGAGGCGGGTTGGATGTTTGGAAAGAAATTAATGGAATAAGGGACATGAATGAGGCAGAACTGACAATACTTGGTGACTGTTGCCATGTGTTCTATGAGAGAGGGAAGTCAGGGATGACACCCAAATTTCTGTCCTGGACAACCGAGAGGAAAGCGATCCTGTTACCTGTAGCTCGGATCATGTAACCTGTATATATGAGCACAGAGTCTGGAATCATTGAGAATGGGACCACAAGAGATGGTGGAATTTACAGTGAAAGAAGGTGATCTACAGAGGAATCCATGGGAGACCTGACGTCAACACTGGGTGGCACAGATTTCTTAGCATTCCTGCAGAGAGGCTAATAACCAGACTGTTGGCACAGGTTTGGTGGCAACAGTGATCCTTATCCAGAGATCCCTTTTGCTCCAAGGATCCCCATCTTGTCCCCTGGCCTCCAGAGTCTGCACTGGAGGGAGATGAGTACAACTTTTTTCTCCGGGAGTTGGCCTGATGCTCTTTATACCCCAGTATGTATTAGACCTGTGTTTTACAGAGCTCTGGTGTTCTAGGGAGATTTTACAAAATCGCATCATATTATATCAGGGGGGACCTTAGAGGCCATCTTGTTCACCCATTCCAGGATGGTATTTCACAAAGAAACATGATAGCACAAAATTACATGTATTGTAAGGATACCATTTCTGAATCATTTTTCTTCTAGCTCCAAATAATATTCTTTTCATCCTAGTTCTTGTGCAAATAGGAATGCAAGTTTCTAACCTTCGATTTTACTGTGGCCCAGCAAAAATGTGGTATGTAAAGCCTCACTACCCTCCTGTTTCCATATCTGATTACAACTGTTAGTATTCCCTTTTCCATGACAGTTGACTAATATGAGGTGTGTGTGTGTGTGTGATATATATGTAATAGCGACTTTACTAATGAATCATATTGCCATGTTTCACAGTGACAAACTCCTGCCTAAGTTTGGCATTTCACATATTTTCTGTTGACTCCATCAGAATTAATGTCACCTTGTTTTTTTCCTAGAATGGGAAAGGACCCCAGGTTCTCTTTGCTGGCCCTAACCTAGCTCAGAATCTTCAGGGAAGCACATCTGCTGACTATGTAAATCAGCCTAGGGGAATTTTCTGTCTTTCTTTAAATAACTGAAGTGCTGTGTTCATATAAAGTGAGTTAAAAAAAATTTTTTTTGATGTTTATTTCTTTTTGAGAGAGAGAGGGAGACAGAGCATGAGTGGGGGAGGGGCAGAGGGAGAGGGGGACACAGAATTCGCAGCAGGCTCCAGGTTCTGAGCTGTCAGCACAGAGCCCGACAATGGGGCTTGAACTCACAAACTGTGAGATCATGACCTGAGCTGAAGTCGGACACTTAACCGGCTGAGCCACCCAGGTGTCCCTAAAGTGAGTTTTTAAATTAATAACGGATAGAGTGTTTTTCTTTCAGTGATAGAATTATCTTTTTATTTTTTTATTAAAAAAAATTTTTTTTAACATTTATTTATTTTTGAGAGACAGAGAGAGACAGAGCACAAGTTGGGGAGGGGCAGAGAGAGAGAGGGAGACACAGAATCCGAAGCAGGCTCCAGGCTCTGAGCTGTCAGCACAGAGCCAGATGCAGGGCTCGAACACACAAACCGTAAGATCATGACCTGAGCCGAAGTCGGATGCTTAACTGACTGAGCCACCCAGGCGCCCCTAGGATTACCTTTTTCTTAAGAATATAGGTATTTTAATTTGCAGGGTAGGTGAGCCTGAATTATATTATTTGCTAATAAGGTTTACTTAGCCTATCTGTGTTTCAGTTTTCTCATCTATAAAATGAGGCCATTAGAAAGCACAGAAATGGCTGTTAATTTTGAGATGTGTGGTTTTAAAGTACCATGTAAGTGTGGTGCCGGGTTGGCTTAGTAGGTGGAGTACACGACTCTTGACCTTGGGGTTGTGGGTTCAAGCCCTATACTGGGTGTAGAGATTACTTTAAGAAAAATAAAGTACCATGTAAGCTATTATGGTGATTGAAAATGAAGTGTTATTATTAATTCCCAGGATGCAATGTATATGTAAAAAAAAAAGATACAACAGTTGTGAACTTTAAATTTCATTTTTGGACCATGGTTGGAGATTTTTTAATATTTTATAAATGTGAGTGATTTTGTATGAATTCAGAAAATAAGTCATGAATTTATATTGCTTGACTGTTTTACTGTTTGATGAAGAATCATATGCCCAGCAAATTGTAGAATGGATTTTTAAGGGAAAAAAAAAGTAGTATTCATAAGATCCACATAAATTAAATAACAAATTAACCCAATGTACATTTTGTAAGAAGGTTGCCAGGTGAGTAGATAAAGAGAATGTTGTAGGTGGTATGTATGTGGATGTCAAGAAGGCCTTCAAGCCTGGGGATTAAAAGTCAGGATTGATATCAACCTGGCAAGGATCTCAAGGACTGCCAGAATTCTTGCACTTGGTCTGTGTATCCCTAGCAAAGTAGCAATGACTTAGAGAAGATATAAAAAAAACATTACTTGCATACCTGGCAAAAAGAGGGAAGAATAACTAATATGTTAGGAAAGAGATTCCAGATTTAAATAGCTGTCAGCAGAGTAGAATGATACGCCCAAACAAGCAAGAACAACATTTTATAAGAATAGATCTGGTCATTAGGTTTAAATAAAACACATACATGCACACATTGTTTGCAACTACACAGCCACAGAGGTAAGGAAGACCTCCTTTAAAAAAAATAGTGCATGTTTGGGGAAAAAAGGAAAAAGACCCAAGGGTTTTTACTGACCAGAAATGCCATCATGTAGAGGACATCACGCTGTGTGGTTGCCCAAAGGGGAATATGGCCATAGGCATATTAATCGAATGTGAAAAATCCAGTTAGAGAAGAAATTGTATGCTTTTTCTGGATACAAGTAAGTCCACGGGGGTGCCATAATGCCAGTCTAAGACATCACATTTGGAGAGGACTATTGTCAGTGTAGTCCCACCTGTAGGAAGGTGACTGGGGTTTTGAAGGATCCATAACAGATGAAGGAATTGGGGGAGTGTCATCAAATAAAGAGAAGCAAGGGGGACAGAACTGTTATCTTAAAATATTTTAAGAATTGTTAGCTGGAAACAAAATTATATTTCAGAGGTTTGGAAGTTAAGCTAGGGTCAAGGGTAAAAGTTACAAAAAGGATATTTTAACTTATTTTTGGAGGAACATTATAAAAATTCGAGCGGTTCTCCAATGGACCTGGCTGTCTAGTGCACTGAGGCGAGGAGCTCCCTCTTGTTGGAAGTGTTAGGTAAGTATTAGGTGACCCTCATGTCTGGTGTTACTTAGGGAGTCTTTCACTACATAGGAAGCTAGATAGACCCACTTTAAGAATTCTTGCAAGTCTCAGAGTCTGTGACTCTACGAAAAATTTTTATTAGGTTTACCTACTGATGAGATTTTTTCATAAGTATGGGAGAATAACTTGATCTCATTTGAAGTACGCACAAGCATTAACTACTTTACTTGCATGGATATGTATCATTTGCAAAAAAACAAAACCATCTTGCCAAAGGGTCTATGAAATCCATTATCTCAGGATGGGCTAATTAGAATCGCCAAGCAAACAAGATGATTCATAATAAAACCTCCATACAGTCAAAACTAGGAACGGTGAAATTGGGGTTCCAGGATACGGGAACGTTACTCCTGTTCATTTATCTTCTCACTTGCTATTGGCTCCCTCTTAGTGATCTAGGAGTCCAGTTTGGCTCTTTTTGTATTGAAAAGTCTTCGTGAGGAACCTCCGTACTGTTTTCCAGAGTGGCTCTACCAATTTGCATTCCCACCAGCAGCGCACGAGGGTTCCTTTGTCTCCACATCCTCACCAACACTTGTTGCTTCTTGTCTTCGATTTTAGAAGGACTGTGTTGTACACATGAAACTAATGGAATATTTTGTGTCACCTATACCCAAGTAAAAAAAAAAAAAAAAAATTAAAGAAAAAAAAGGTCGTCTTCTTCTACTTGGGCAAATATCCACATGTATGTTTACACCATTCTTGTATCCACTTATTTGATCATTCACTCATTAATAAATACTCAGTGCCCACTTCACGTCAGGCACTCTGCTAAGAACTAGGGACACAAAAGTAAATTGGCTTAAATATATAGTCCAGTAAAGACAATGGGCATGAAAATGAAAACAAATATTTGCAGCATTGCTGGTGCCATAATAGAAATATGCTGAATAGTTAGGGCTCAGCATGCTACTCCTGCCATTCACGTCTTTTTCACTTGGTTCTTTCTGTACAGCTATGTTCTAAAGAACTCACTTTATTTAATGAGTTAATTAATTTATTATTTTTTTAAACCTTTTATATTTTATTATTTTTTTAATGTTTATTTTTGAGACAGAGAGGGACAGAGCATGAGTGGAGCAGGGGCAGAGAGAGAAGGGAGACACAGAATCTGAAGCAGGCTCTAGGCTTTGAGCTGTCAGCACAAAGCCTGATGTGGGATCACATACCCTGAGATCATGACCTAAGCCAAAGTCATCAGACAGTTAACGTAATTAATTAATTAATGTATTTATTTATTTATATTTATTTATTTTTAAATGTTTACTTATTTTTGAGAGAGAGAGAGAGAGAGAGCATGAGCAGGGGAGGGGCAGAGAGAGAGGGAGACACAGAATCCAAAGCAGGCTCCAGGCTCTGAGCTGTCGGCACAGAGCCCGATGTAGGGCTCGAACCCACAGACCGTGAGATCATGATCTGAGCTGAAGTCGGACATTCAACCAACTGAGCCACCCAGGTGCCCCACATCCTTATTTATTTTCTTAATGATTATTTTTGAGAGCGGAGGCAGAGAGAGAGGGAAACACAGAATCTGAAGCAGCTCCAGGCTCTGAGCTAACAGCACAGAGTCCAACATGGGGCTCGAAATCACAGACCATGAGATCATGACCTGAGCCGAAGTCAGATGCCCAACTGCCTGAGCCACCCAGGCACCCCAAGACTCACTTTATTTTAAAATCCTCTGGGATTACTTAGGGAAGAACAGGACTCTTGCATCTCCTATAACTCTGCTACCTTAGTATCTTTTTCACTCTTCTGAGACTCTTGAGTTTGATTTTGACCATCTTTAAACCTGGAGAAGAGGGTCGGTACAAGGATGGCCAGCACATCGAGTCTCACTCTATGCCAAGCACTTACCTGTATACTTCATGTGTAATCAGTCATTTGGCCCTTAGGGCAACCCGAGGAGGTGGTATTCTTATTATCTTTGTTACAGGTAAGGGAGCTAAGGTATAAGTGGGTTAAATAAGTTTCATGACAAGTGCCCAAGGGTACCTAAAAGCAAGTGGTAGGTCTTGGATTTGAACCCAGCAGTCTGTCTCTAGAGGCCAAGATGTGAAAACACATTCATATTATCCCTCTGACCAGTGCCATTGTGGATTTTCCAAATATTAGATCCCAAAAGGTCTTTCCTAGAGCAATAATAAGAGATAATGATCATGACAATGACCCTGTGCCAAATGCTGCACTGAAAGGCCTTATATTCGTTCTTTCACTTGGGCCTCACCAACATCATGATGGGGATTTTATTGCCTCTGTTTTACAGATGAGGAAGCAAGGCTTAAGTTTAAGTAGATTATCCAAGTTTACCAAACTACTAAATCCTTCAGTATATGTGTATCATTAGGTAACAATACCGAGTAGTCATTGTACACAATAATAAACACATTTGTTTCAGTAAAATAAAAAGGTATGTTGAAAGAGGAAGCATTTAATGTTTTTCCTGGGGGTGACTAAGGGATAAAAATGGCATTTGTGTTATTTGAATATCATGATGCTTTTAGTTCCATAGCTGGAGTGAGACGGTATTCTGGACTTTTTTATTTGCCCTTTATTGAATTTAGGGTGTTTGGTTTGTAAAGAGACGGTCTAATTCAAGGAGTCCTCTAAACTTTGAGCAATCTTTCTCATTATCTATATGTGATTTAGATGTTTCTTCTTCACTGATTAACAGTTTATAAATTGATTGTTGTTTACACATTTGGACTTACTAATCTCATTTGATTACTAGGATAGTAAAAGTAGCTTTTTAAACAGAGGATTCTTTCAACAATGACGTAATGTGGCTTATGTGACTTCTATGAGTTGGATCAACCCAAATGCGGAAAAACATGAACTATAAGAAGAGCCGCAGATTCCTCTGTTCTAGGTTATAATAAACCATCCCAATTCAGAAAAGGAGTCCTTAGCTTTCCAGGTACCAGTGATGATAACATGGCTTACAGTTCCTTTGGGTGAGATGCACACTGGGAGTTGTCTCAGCTTTCTGTTCTTAACAGCACCAAGGTGCCTGATCTCAAAGGTGTTTGGTGTATTTATATACTAGGCATTTAGCCAGGGGCTGGGGGACAAATGAAGAGTGTTCTTCCTCTCTAATAATTCCTGCATTTCCATGATGCACCCCTTGAGTCCTCTTCTCTCCATCAGGTCTTCAATCACCCCAACATGTGGGGATTTCTTCTCTGAGTTTCTGTATCATCTCCCCATTCCATTCATTTGCTGTGTGTCATTTACTGCCTTAATGGTAATTATTTTTATCTGCGTGCCCTTTTTGCCATACTAGAGAGCAAACACTTCAAGAGCAGGAACTGCATCTTATTTGCTTAACTCTTACTGCTGAAATGAATAAACGTGTTAATGATTACAGGAAGACACAAGAAAGGAAAGAGAAGAGCTATTAAAGACAGCGTCTCAAAAATCCTATATAAAATTATAGCCATGCCCTACACAGATCTTTTTTTTTTCTGTTTTACCCTGAAAAAAAAAAAAAAAAAAGAACATTAGCATCTTGTATAAGTATTCTTAGATGGGGAGGAAGCACATTTATGATTGGCCACACAGATTGGAACCACAATCATCATCCTCGTCCATAGGAGAGTGTGAAGACTGGTTAGGTGATACTGCATTGTTAGCACAGACGGTCCTCACATTTAAGTTTGCTGCTTGCTTTCCAGGATAAAGTTATATAAACTAAGTCTAATTTTCACTGTCTTAAGAGGGAACTCTGTTCCCACCCAATGGCCTGGAATGTTCAGTCTTTCTCTAAAGGAAATTTTTACCAGCAAAAAAGATTTTTATCTTACCAACTCTAAATTAAATATTCATATATAACATAAAACAAGTGTATGTACTTAAAGTGTGCATGTATACGCATACGTCTGTGTACATACATTATACAGGGTAAATAGAGTAAGAAATTCTATGTTTTAAGGTTTAATTTAGTTTATTTTCAAACACAGAGTGTAAGAGGTATATGGAATTGTGGGAAAGGAGTGAAGGAAGGGTCTTGAAGAAATAACCAGAAGAAACAGATGCACCTCTAACCCCCTTTGTGGGAATTGGGGGGGCCTTAGGCAAGGCAAGGCTCACACTTTGGGTGGAGACTATTGGGAGTTATTTCACACATTAGCAAGCGTAAAAAGGGTATAACTGGTCAAGAATGAATCAATGAAACATCACTGCAAATCAAATTGCAGTAAGCCTAGTAATAATTACCTACAAAGTAACCAACTATATATGGGTGAAATGGGCTTTTAAGAGTAATTCAAAGCCACATATATCAGTTGTGCTCCTGGCAAAGTTTATTGTCAATTCCAGCCAACAAACTTGCACAGTTTGGGAAAAGGCTATTGAGTAAATTCATAAGGAGGGTCTCCTGAGGTGCTGTAACCTTGAGCTTACCTTGATGGCACAGAAACGTGATCAGGGCTGATTGCCTGAGATATGTTCTGTCTGAAACCAGTACATGGGGCTGAGTCATTCTAAGTGAAAACCCAGCAGAGAGAATATTTAATTTTCTCTTATGTCACCTCTGGTTACTGTCTGTGACATTCCAACTCTCCTTGCTTGCTTGCTTGAAAATTGAGCACCTACTAAGCATCCAGTCCCGATCAGGTGTCGGAAATCCAAGGTGACTGTGGCAGCATTTCTGCCCTTCAGGTGCTCTCAGTCTAGCTGGCCATGGAGGGACAAACCGTTCATGGTGTCTGATTTGACAATAAGCATGTGGAAAGTACCATGGAAACATGGAATGGGGAACATCTGACTCAGCCTGTGGGGAGTGTCTGGGGAAAGCTGTGAAGAGCAGGTGACAAATGAGCTGGACTTGAAAGAATAAGGAGGAGGTCAACAGGCAGTAAAGGTGACAGAGGCAAGAATATAAACAAAGCATAAGTGTCACTACTGATTGCTTCCTTCCTTGCCCCCTGTGGTCAGTCCTCTCTTTTAATTACCAAGAGGTTCAGATACTTAATACCTGGCAAGTCCAGTTACACTCAGAGGTTGCCTTTTGCACAGAATCAGAACATTAGAGACCTCCCAGCCACAAGAACAGACTGAGCTTGACCAGGAACTTTTCTGCCTAGGAATTGCATAAGGTACTTCTGGACATCCCTGGCTCTGGCGACATTCTTTCTCCTGAGATGTTACCACTTTCAGTCAGATTTCAGTAAAGGTGTTGCAGGTCCAAGGACCATATTATCTCTTTAAGGTGACTTTGGTTTAGGGCTTAACTCCGAGAGCAAGTATTTTTCTCTCATTTCCAGATTCTTACAGGATACCTTAATGACATCTGCGTGTACTTCTTACAGTGTCTGTCTTTCCTTTCAGTGTTATCTTTTTTTTTTTCTGTTTCCATTTGGCATTTACTAGTGACTTTGTTCCCTTTAAGTGATTTCCCAACATTTAAAAAAAATTATTTTTTTTTTAATTTACATCCAAGTTAGTTAGCATATAGTGTAACAATGATTTCAGGAGTAGATTCCTTAATGCCCCTTACCCATTTAGCCCATCCCCCCCCCCCCACAACCCCTCCAGCAACCCTCTGTTTGTTCTCTGTATTTAAGAGTCTTTTGTGTTTTGTTCCCCTCCCTGTTTTTATATTCTTTTTGCTTCCCTTCCCTTGTGTGCATCTGTTCTGTGTCTTAAAGTCCTCATATGAGTGAAGTCATATGATATTTGTTTTTCTCTAATTTCGCTTAGCGTAATACCCTCCGGTTCCATCCACATAGTTGCAAATGGCAAGATTTCATTCTCTTTGATTGCCGAGTAATACTCCATTGTATATATATACCACACCTTCTTTATCTATTCATCCATCGATGGACATTTGGGCTCTTTCCATACTTTAGCTATTGTTGATAGTGCTGCTATAAATATTAGGGTGCATATGCCCCTTCGAAACAGCACACCTGTATCCCTTGGATAAATACCTAGTAGTGGAATTGCTGGGTCGGTCATAGGGTAGTTCTATTTTTAGTTTTTTGAGGAACCTCCATACTGTTTTCCACAGTGGCTGCACCAGCTTGCATTCCATCCTTCCAGTGTTATCTTTTACACATATTCTACGTAGGTCCTCCTACTTTACTTTGCTGTATACATAAGCCACCCATTTCCTCGTATTCCTTCTATCAAACTTTGCAGATTTGCTCAATGCTGACTAGGAATATGTTTCCAAATATTTTTTTTTTCTTTTTCTGATGGCACAGTTGATCCATTATAATAAGTTATTAGGTTGTACTTTACCAAATATTTTTTCTTGAATAGAAGCCTGACTGGTAATGGTTTTTCATAATTTCCTATAGGTCTATCCCATTCAGTATTACCAAATTACATTTCACATGACTCTACAGAGTCTATCAGAATTAAAGACTTTTCCTTTCCAACAGAAGGATCCCTAAGAAGCCATTCTCTTAGTGGATGGTCATCAGATTTTTGGATTAGTGGATGAAAATTAAGACTTGGGTTTGTATAAAATCCGGCACTTGGCACATTTGCCCTGAGTATGAGAGTCTCTTGGAGTATTTGTTAAAGATTCAGATCTTTGGACCCCACTCCAGACTTAGAATCAGAACCTCCATAAAGGAACTAGAAAGTGCTGTATACATGGAATGTGCCTGCAGATGAATTCAGTGGGCAAAGGCCCCACTTTCATGTTTACTTTCCAGTTGGGGTGATGGGCAGTTAGTAAATCCGTCAGTCAACCAGCCAACAAATAAAGATCAGTGCAGAGAGTGATACAAGGAAACCAATATTTTAGGGAATGGCTGGACTGGGCACAACTTTATTTGTCACAAAGGAAGACCTCTCCAAAGGGCATACTTGGAGCTGAGAACTAAACAATGAGAAGGAGCTGGTGAAGTCAGGACCAGGGAAAGAGTTCCTGTCCATCTTGTTTACTTCTGTGTCCTGGGTAATTAGCACTAACATTGGCTCCTCTTGGGGCTCAATAAATTTTTGTTGGATGATACATACACACACACACACACACACATACACACATATATACACACACATATATATATGTATATGTTATATATATATACACACACACATGCTCTTGTGGGGAGGAGAAGTGATCATTTGGGACCTTTTGGCTCAGTGAGTATAGTATGTCCTCCTTTTACCTGTTCCTCTTGCGATTAATGTAAAACTCGTGGAAAATGTTTTTTAATTAACACTGCAATAATAAACCTCACATTTTACAGAATTGATTTTTATTGGTTCTCCTTCAAGGGTTATGACACGGTTTTACCATTTCATGATTTTCTCAGACTCTTACTGTGCTTTTTTCTATTTAGTAAACTATCTGAAGGTAACATGGAGTGAAAGTCCTATTAAGAGATTTGTTAGGAGAGGCAGTCTTGACCTTCTTGTTTTTCAGCTACATAGGATCAGTCTGATGGCATTTCTCGCAGTAGAAATCTAGTGCATGTAGATATATTTGTACCCAAAATAGAAACAAAAATAGCTTTAGTGAGAGCTTTTTGTAACAAAAGATAGGCTCCTAGCGAAGAAATAAAGACGATAATGAAAGATATAAGGAAGAAGATAAATAGCACTTGGCTCATGCTGCCTGGAGATTATCTTTGCTAGGGTATTTGGAAATACTGTATATTTTGTGGTTTTTTCTAAGTGCACACATGTTCATACACAATGCATGCTTAACTTCTTTTTAATCAGAATGAATTCCTACTATACCCATAGTGTTTTGTAACCTGCTTTTTTTTTTTTTGTAAATTCAACAATACATTATGAACATCTTCTACATTGGTAGTATTATTTTCAGTACTGTTATTGTTTATATCAATATTATTTTCAACTCTTTCAGTGTTTCAACAAGATTGTTTTTAATATATCAAAAATATTGTTTATGTTGAAAACAAGGTAATAATAGCTACACTGCCATGGGGTATTCTTAACATTTCTGTCACTTTAAAAACTCAGTCCATGGCGACCCTGTAGAGAACAGGGTCAACTTCAACTCTTGTGAAGACCGTCAGGCAGTATGCTCTTACAGTTTCTTGTGCACACCCTGCTTGGTAATCAGTTACTCCTCTGTCTCCTTTGTCTTGCTATTCCCAGTGATTAGCATAGTGCTAGCATAGTGATTAGCATAGCGCATGACACTTAAGTGCTCACCATATATTAATTGAATAAACATTGGTATCTGAGAGCATTCTGGGCGTCCCCACCTAGACACCAGTTTCTGCTGGAATCATGTAACATGCACCTTAGATTTACCATAAAATTCTCTCACTTGGCACCGTAGAGAGCATCCGTATTTGCTTTTCTGTTCAGTTACTTGGGACTACACATTGGCCATGACTGAAGGAAGCTCTGCGTGCAACTCAGACTATCAAATGTGAGGGCCAAAAGGAACCTTGCAGGTCATTCTAGTCCAATTCCATTAGTATACAGGTAAAGAAATTGGGAGCAGAGAAACATAACGACCTTTTAAGAAGCATACTCTAGGGTCTGGACTCGGATTGAGATCCCTTACTCCTTCATGTAGCGAGCTTTTGGTAAGTACTGTATATATGGTGCTTGGCTAAGCACTGGGTATCCCAAGTTGAATAAGACGCAAAAGGGATCTTGAGGATCGGGCTAGCAGGGCAGCCAGATGCGAATAGGACCGAGCATCATAAATCGTGTGTGTGTGTGAGTACGCGTGCATGCGCGTGCACAGCAGCGACTGAAGTGTTCTACCGGATTGTGTTTATGAATTGCCTTAGGAAGCACAGCAGGGGAAATAAGCAACACTGAGTAGTCAGAACTACCATTTTCTGGGGAGTTTCTGTGTTGGACACTCCATGCATGATCTCATGACATTTTCACAAAAATCCTGTCAAATCAGTATCATTCCATAGCTTAGAAACTGGTAGGAGGCCCAGGAAGGTGAATGGATTCGCCCGTAGTCAACTCAGTGTCTGCTTAATCTCCAGACTATCCTCTTTTTACTATAACAGGATGGTTAAGTGGGTTTCCTCCCAAAGGCAAATTCCATCTGATTGCTAGAGGCAGCTTAGAGCTGTGCTGTGAAGGAAGGATTGGAGGCCATATGTGGATTCAGAAGCAGGTATTGTGGTGGATTAATGATGGCAGCCAGGGGCATAGGAAGGAGGGTGACGGCTCTTGCGTCATGACGTTGTAAGTCCTAAGCTATAACATGCTGTTGCTCTTCCAGGCCCAACTTTCTCTAAGTCAAGTGCTGCTCCTACTAATTCCTGTTCCCTTCCTCTGAATTCAGAATGGTATTTTGTGCCATCTGGTATTTCATCCAGAATCTCATATTCTACGCAAGTCAACTTTTCTATGCAGTGTCCCATACTTTAGAAAATGTTCAACCCTCGTTTTGAAAATGTTCAACCCCATCAAAGATACTCCTTTAACGTCCTCTCAGAACCCCGCTCTGTGCTAATGACAGTTTGTATGATAAAATATTCTATGCCTGTAGCTTAATAATGTTAACATTTTTAGGTAGGGTGCAACAGAGACCTTTCTAATCTGAAGGAATGACTCCAGCAAGAATTTCAGATCCTTGGGCAGACTAGTTGGGATCTTTCCATCTTTAAAATCATACCAAGCAAATAGCTGTCACTCTCTCAATACACACAGCTGACCTCACACCTTTTCTTAGATGCTAGAGAGTTCTTGATATACTAGTGAGGTTCTGAGGTATTGTTAGTCCATACATATTATGCTTAAAGCAGAGTCTGGAGGTGGAGATGGTGTTTCTTGCTTATTCAGTTTATGATTTCCAGCTGTGGCCCAGAGTTAAACACTAGAATTAGGTCTAGGCTGTGGTTCTAGCTGCTATGTCTCTCCTTTAAATTTTATCTCGTCACCCCTGGGCACTGAGATTTTCAGTTTTCCAAAGCTGGCCACAAATTTAAAACAAGTGTCTAAAACCAGTTGTTAGAGTCAAAAGGCCAAGCAGAAGTGACAATAGTGTTAAATGAATCATTTGTGGAATGCTTAACTGCTCATCTTCTATTTGAAGTGTCTTAGCGTTTTCTTGCTTTCTGTAGTAAAAATAGGTTTACTGAAAGTATATATTTTCATTCCTTTCACATATGTGACAATCTATTTTCTGAATTATTGGATTTCTGAAACACTGGCGAAACGAATATGAATTTAGAGTCAAACCACATCTGATAGTGTTAGTTTGAGATCATTGAACAAATTACCTGATGCCACAAGAGCATTCCCACTTAAATACTCTGTTAATGTGTGACTTGAACATTATAACACTTCTGACCAAGAATAGCTTTTTACCTTAAAGTTTTTACTTTAAAAATTTCTTTTCAAATAAGAGGAGAGCCTCCCTTGGATGAGGTTCGCAACCTTTTATGTAGAGTTGTAATTTTCTATTTTAGTAAATCAGACAGCCCTGTGGCTTACTAGGTTAGCATTATTGCCTGTGCCCTGCCACTTTTTCCTGGACTGAAAACAAAGAATAACAGACTGAACATATTTAAAATACATCCTCCTGTGTGATGAAATGAGTAGTCCATGTGCCAAAGCGCAACAATTCGGTGTGAGTGATTGCTTTAATTGGTATAGATGTTTTATTTGTGTGCCGCTCACATGTCAGGATTTTTTTTTAATGGCATGTGTGACTTTTTTTTAAATTTTTAATGTTTGTTTATTTTTGAGAAAGAGAGGGGGAGAGAGAGACAGAGCACCAGCGGGGGAGGGACAGAGAGAGAGAGGGAGACACAGAATCCAAAGCAGGCTCCAGGCTCTGAGTTGTCAGCACAGAGCCCGACGAGGGGCACAAACTCCCAAACCATGAGATCATGACCTGAGCCAAAGTCAGATGCTTAACCGACTGAGCCACCCAGGCGCCCCTGCACGTGTGAATTTTTAAACAGAGGAAAATATGGCTACAAGCGTGACTAGCGGAATAGAAAAAACTATGAGTCCTGAAGAACAGGTTTCATGCAACTTGAAGTCTTTGTCTTCTGCACATCCTTTCACAAAAACCCCAAGAATGTTGAACTATCTTAAGTATAGTCCCGTGAGGGACCCTTCTTCTTAGATGGACTGGTGTTCTTCCTTCCGATGTCCTGTGTAATGTGGGGGTGAAGTATTAACCAGAAGGTTTTTTGAGGTATTTTGAAAACTTCCAAAGAAGAGAGGAGGGCTGTTATAGACTGTCTAACATGATATTGATTAGGGACTTGGGAAGATCTTTTATTTCACTTGTCACCAATATTTTCATTTGTAATTCTATCTTCCTAAGTGTTAGACATTCCTTAATTTGATATTTCTGATTACCTTAAATTGCAGTCATTAAATATCATTTCAGCACTGTAATTGCATATTCTAGTATATGATTCACTGTACTTTAAAAATTAACATTGAACTCATGATACTGGTTTTTGAGTATGGCACTGAAACTAGTTTATTTAATTACCAGAGGAAAGCTCATTTATAGTCTAATTGGACAATTAGCGAGTCTCTTAAACAGGTACTGAAGGAACATAGTGCCTCATTAAAATAAAACCTAATTGCTTCTTGTCAACGTAACTGACCTGTCACTCGGCAATAGAAGGAAATTAGATTTGTTATGCAAATGTAATCATCATGAAAATGTTCACTCTTAGTAGCTGGCACATGGTAGGTGATTGCTTAGTAAATATTTATTAATGGAAGGACATATGGCCAAAGTTGCCACCCACTGCTGGTGACTCCCAAGTCAACATTTCAATTTGGAGCTCTCAAGCTGCCGACAGCCTTCTACACGTCTCTGGCTGGAGGAGCCACGGGTAGTCCACACACCAGATGCATATAAAACCGGACCCTGTCTCCTTCTAAACCTGTCCCTCTGCTGCCCCCTCTGACTGGTTATCAGAGCCACATATGACCCAGTCACCCAGATTCTTTCCTCTCCCTCTGTTCTCACATCCAGTCCTCCTTACCGTCTGCTGATAACCTTCTGCTTCTGTCCATCTCCGCCAGCACTGCTCTTCCCATCCTTACCATTCTCGCCTGAATTGTAGCCAGTCTTCAGGGGAGTCTCCAGGCCAGGCCAGTGGGTCTCATGCTTGTTACAGTGAAGCATTCCCCAGGGAGCCGGCTCAACCTGAAGATGCCCAGATCTTACTTTCATCAGTTTCTCACTTGGTAGGTCTGGGGAGGGCCCGGAAATCTGAACTTTGAAGAGCCCCTACCCCTGCCAGGTGGTTCGGATGCAGACTTTGAGCTCCACTTGTCCATCCCCAGCACTGAAAGCTTCACTCTAAAATGTAAGACGTATCCATGCCCCTGATCAAAAACCTTAAAGGAACTACCATTCTGCAGCAGTCGTTTTCAAACAGCAGTCAGTGGGGCTCCCAGGGGTGCCTCAGTGTGTGTACATGTGTGGAGTGGGGGTCGTAGTGTGAAGAGGTACATGGGTTCTGCTGTGAAGGGCTTTACTCAACTCCTTCTCACCCCCTGCTGCCCATCTCTGTCTTGAGTCAGAGGAGTTTGGATTTTGAACTTTGACAAGAGGTTTCCTTTGGGAAGTCTGACTTGAAAAAAACCACTGATCTATAGAAGTGGGTTTTCCTTTTTTTTTTTTTTTTTTAAATCAGGACCCACAATAAGAAATAGTGTGCATTCTATATTATGGCCCAGTTCACACACACATTTTTGTGTGTAACTGAAACAAGTTTCATGAAACATACCCTTACTATACTTGCTGCACTCTGATGTTTTCTGTTCTGTGCCATTTCATCTTTTAGAAAATTGCTGGTTACAGCCCACTAAGTTGATTTCACAGCTCGTTAATGAGTTGCAATGGAGTCTGAAAAACCTCTGATCTAAGCTTTCTCAATGGGATTCCTTTATGAACCACAGAAAGTAGAGATATTTCTAATCTTCCCAAGGATGATATATGACTCATACCATGCTAGACACTTGGGAGAGAAATTAGTTCATTACTACAGTGGACACCTGAGGGCAAAGGCTTATGGGGTCTGATCTTTACAATAAATCCCAACTCCTGAGTGTTTCCCACAAGGCCCTTGCTCAGAGGTGCCTGGTGTGTGTATATGTATTGGGGTGGGGGGTGTGGTATGAAGATGACAGTGAATCGGCAACATGGGTCTGGCCTGTGTCATCTGTCAGACTTTACCCATACTTCCTCAGTCACAGCTCTGGGTTAAAACCATTCTGAACTATTTGGAACTCTCCCAATGCATCATGCTGTTCTCACCTCTGCACTGCTGGTCTTGACCTTCAACACCCAGCTCAACTGGCTGCCTTCGCCTGAGACTTTCCGTGACAACAGTCAAAATCATCACACATAGCATCCAGGTTCCCTGCCTGTCAGCCTGTGAAGGGCAGGACTGTACAACCGTTCACAACAGCAGATGTTAACAGCTCATGCAGTACCTGGCCCTGGGAGGGCTCTTACTAAATTTCAGTCACCTTCAACTGACTCCTCTCTGCTGAGTGTGGGGCTTCATACTTAGTCCTGAGAATACAGACTGTGATGAGGCAGATCCACATGCTTAGGGAGCTTACAACAGGCCTGAGAAAGAGGGCATGTGTATTAAAAACTACCTTCAGGGGCGCCTGGGTGGCTCAGTCGGTTAAGCGGCTGGACTTCGGCTCAGGTCATGATCTCGCGGTCCGTGGGTTCAAGCCTGGCGTCGGGCTCTGTGCTGACAGTTCAGAGCCTGGAGCCTGTTTCGGATTCTGTGTCTCCCTCTCTCTGACCCTCCCCCATTCATGCTCTGTCTCTCTCTGTCTCAAAAATAAATAAACGTTAAAAAAAAAAAAATTAAAAAAAAAAAAAAAAAAAAAAACTACCTCCAGGATAGCCCAGTGCCCAGGGGTTTGCATGAGGGAGTTCGCCCCAGGTTCAAATTATGACTCTTCTATTTGTTGGCTTCTGGACCCAGGACAAATTCTTGAGCCACTCTGAACTTCAAATCACCATACGTAAGCTTGGGATAACGGTAAGAGTGGCAACCTCACAGGGCTGTGAGTGTTAAATGACCGGTGTGTGTAAAGCCTTGAGCACACTGCCTGGCCCAGAGCTCTCGGGAAATGTTAGAGTGAATGAGGCAGGCAGCGAGCTCAGTGCCACGTGGATGTTGTCGGTGAAAGTGCCACGGGAGCTGAGAAGAAGGAAGGATCACTGCGGGCTGGATGAAGGTGGAGGTCCATGGAGAAGGCAGAAATTGAGCTAAGCTTAGAAAGAAAAGTAGACCGTGGATTAGGAGGCAGGAAGGCATTCCTGGCAGGGCAAACCAGAGGGCCCACAGAGGCCAGAGGAGGACTGTGCACGCCTTGCCTGCAGTCCAGCTTCGCTGCTAGTGTTTGTACGTTTATTCACGTATAGGAGGTGCTCAAACATTTTTCCAAGTGGAAGCTGAAGATATTCATGTGTAGAGGTACTTATTTGCTTATTTTAAAGAAATCTGCCCCCCCCCCCCCTTTTCAGTTACTTTTTGCTATGTATCTGTGGAGTCTACAGTTTTGCTCACGGGGTCGGCTTGATTAAACTCTTTGAGTCAGCATAGAGAAATGGTTTGCAAAACCGGCTGTGCACAATTACCCCCCAGGGAACTTTTGAGTCCTACAGATTTCCACATCCCACCCCCGACGTTCTGACTGTTGGGTCTGATGTGGGACTAGGGAATCTGCATTATCAAAAACCTGCCCTGGTAATTTGGATGACCAGTTGGGTTTGGGAACAGTTAGCTCAAAGTATTCATCTCCATAGTTTTTAGCCATACTGTCTGATCATTGTGTCCAGGAAACAAACAAGTCAAATTTGTTTGAATTTTATGAGAGGTTGAAATTCCTAGTCTCGTAGAATGTGGCAATTTTCTACTTGGAAAAGAGTTCAGAAGCCACTTAACCATCTCTCTCAGTTAGGAAAAATCCCTTAACTTTGTACATCTCAGGATGGTCTAGGCAAAGGAGGTAGTCAGCTGAGGGAAGACTCTCTGCTCACTGAAGAACCAGTTCCCCTGCTAAATAGCTTCATTACTTAGAAAAAACTATTACATCCAAATTTTGCCCCTTTGTACTTTTCCCTCTGTTTCGGGGTGACCTTTTGCCATTGCGCAGGATAAGTCTGCACTTTCTTTTTCTTTTCTTTTTAAATGTTTTATTTACTTTTGAGAGAGAGAGAGAGAGACAGAGTGCAAGCTGGGGAGGGGTAGAGAGAGAGGGAGACACAGAATCTGAAGCAGACTCCGGGCTCTGAGCTGTTAGCCCAGAGCCCGACGCAGGGCTCGAACCCACAAACCGTGAGATCATGACCTGAGCCAAAGTCGGACGCTTAACCGACTGAGCCACCCAGGCGCCCCTGCACTTTCTTTTTCTACATGATGGTCTTTCAGGCTTTTGAGGTGGTTAGCACATCATGTCTTTCCTAAGCCTTTTCTTCTCCAAAGGGAACATACTTGATTTTCTTTCCACTGGTTCCCAAATAGGCACCTTGGATCCATTCCTATTTGTTAATGCCTGATTTAAAAAAAAAAAAAAAGAAAAGAAAAGTGTTTAGGACTTGTCCTGACCTCTCTTTGAAAACTCTGCTTATTCCCAGCTGGCATGGTCTGAGCATTGAGTTTAAATACTCAAAAAACATTTGTGTTAGCTTTTTCTTCCAAAACTTTTTGGAACTTGATAGGGGACTGACTGATCTGTATTTCCCAGGGTCCATCATCTGTCCCCTTTTTAAGGAATAGGCCAGTTGCCCATCTGTTTGTTTTTGACATCTCCTTCATTCTGTAGGAATTCTCCAAGATGACAGATTCCCAAGGCCAAAACCATTCCCAACATGTTCTTCTCCTTTTAAATTGTTTTGGGGCCCCATAACTAGCTGTCGACCTACATTAACCGCCTCCCCCACCAAAGAACGAACTGCTAGGTAAACCGTGCATCTACCCTGAGATGTGTTTGGTGGGAGAACTTGGCTGCCGAGTGGAGGAGTCAGGAAGCGGCGTGTTTCCCAGGCTTATTGCCCTGTGTGCAGCCATCACCTCAGACGGCATGCCGAAGCACGGGTTCTCTGGCAGCTCAGGGTGTTTCGGCTGCTCCGTCAAAGAAGGCTTGCGTTCTGTTGTTCTTGGAAACAGTATAAAGAAAAGGTCAGCAGATTTTTGTTTCTTCTTACTCCTGCGGCCAGCCTATATTTTTGTTGGAATTCTTTCTCCCTTCTTTCCTCGCGTCCCTTCCTCCATTCCTTCTTTCTTCCCTCCTTCCCTTCTTCCCTACTTTCCTTCCTCCCTTCTTCCCTCTCTCCCTTCCTTCCATCCTTTCCTCCATCCTCCCTTCCTTCCTTTCTCCCTCCCTCTCTTCCTCTCTGCCTTCCTTCCTTCCTCCCTTCCTCCCTGCCTGCCTGCCTGCCTGCCCACCCGGCAGGAAATCTTTATGCTAGCAAACCAAAGAATGACTTAATCATGACATATGCAGCTTCACAGTCAGACATGACATACCATAAATGGAGCTTCACAGGCTAAAACTACCCTTCTGCCTTCCCCATCACTCTAGTAATAAGATTCTGTGTCCATTGCTGAACAGCCTAGCATGTGGACAAGAGCACAGGCTCTGGTACCAGGATGCCTGGGTTTAAATCCTGGCTCTTCCATTTATGAGCAGTGTGGCTTTGAACATTTTACCTTGCTTCTCTATGCTCCAGTTTCCTTAGGTTTAAAATGAGAGTAGCATTGGTATTTTTAGATAGTGTTAATAATACTAATTAGGTTGTCATGAAGAGTAAATGGTTAATTCATACAAAATTCTTAGAACATATAAAATTCTTATAATCATTGCTCAATGAAAGGTTTGGCAAGTGTTGATTGAATGAATTGTTTTATGCAATTCAATACAAAGGGAGAATATATATGAGTCACTGCATTATGACAAACAAGGCATCACTTTGGAGATTTATTTAGAGTCTTCAGGTCCCCTGACTAATCTAAACCAGAGTTTCATGCTGGGGGAAAAAAAACAAAAAACTTTTATGATTTAAAAAAAAAAAATCCCATTTTAAAAACTGTTTTCAAGGGTACCTGGGCGGCTTAGTGGTAAACGTCCTACTTCAGCTAGTTTCATGATCTCACGGCTGGTAGGTTCGAACCCCACATCAGGCTCTGTGCTGTGACAGCTCAGAGCCTGGAGCCTGTTTCTAATTTCGTGTCTCCCTCTCTCTGCCCCTCTTGTGCTCATTCTCTCTCTCTCTGTCTCTCTCTCAAAAATAAATAAACATTAGGGAAAAAATGTAAAAAATAAAACAGTTTTTAGGAAAAGATGTTGGCAATTTACTTTTATCCTTTTTTGACATGTGTATGTGTTTGTGTGAAATATATCATTCAGACAAAATTATATAAGATATATCTACAGTACAAAGAATAACACTTAAAAGAATAAAAAAAACAAAAAACTTAAAGAATACCTGTGTACTTGCCACCCAGTGTAATAGAACGTTACCAATATCTTTAGCATGGCCTGTGTGTCCTACCCCAGTGACCCTCTCTCCTATAGAAGTAACCGTATCCTAAATTTTATGTTAATCGTCTTGCTTTCCCTTTTGGTTTTACCACATATGGATGTAATATTCGACATCAAATTGTTTAGGTTCGCCTGTTTTTAAAAAAACAATACCACAATTAACATTGAGTTTGGTTATCAGTGTTTTAGATTCATTTCCAGTATCTTCTTTTGTTCTTTATTTGTCCTACTTTGCTATGTTTGACCGTATCCACTACCCCCCCCCCCCGCTTTTTTTTTATTGAGATATTTTTTTTTTTTCCTTTCCTTTGGTTCCATTCTTCCCCTTCCATTGGTTTGGAAGTTATATACTCTATTAAATTTTGACATGCATATTTAACAAAGTATAAAGTTAATCAATATTTTCCCCTCTTTCCCATTAACACAAGGATCTTGGAACCCTCCTACCGGGATTTCTTTGGAATCATGCAATTTCACACAGAAAGGAGTCTTCACATCAAAATTGGCAGCTACAGCTTTTGATGTCTGGTGTTTTTAGTTCTTGTCTCTTGACAACATAGTAATGCTCTCTTGGGAATAGCAGAGAACAAAAAATGTTACCGTTATGGGAAATAGAGACCGTTGGAGCTGGATGGGGCCTTAAAGATTATCTACACTAACATTTTTCAAACTTTCTGACAAAGCCCAACAGTCAGAAATAATATAGTTTACTTCATAACAAATACACACAGAAAACATGGTATGTAAAACTGAAACATTGCATGAAACAGAACTTCCCTTGGTCTGTACATACGCTCTGAGCTATTCCATTCCATTCTTTCATTTAAAAATCCCCAAACTTGTCCAAATCCATTAAATTGATTGCATGCCCACGAAGATGTCCTGGCCCTAAATTTGAAAAACCCAAAACTTGCCTACAGTCCTCAGTTTATGGCTTAGGAAACCGAACCCCAGCCAGATGACATGGGTCTCCCAGAGTCGTACAGTAAGTGAATGTTAGCAGCCAGTCTCTGATCTCTTATCTCCAAGGTCTTTATTCACATATGTCAGCCAGACCAAAAATGATACAGGAGGGAATGAAAAGGGAAGCCTTGGTGAGCTGGAATTAGGAAATGGGGAATTAAACCCTCCTGATAACTCCTAAACATCTAATTTGGCAGATGTCTTTGACAAAGCATCTGATGATAATCACTACTTGGTGAACCCAACTCCATGTTAGGAACCACTTTCCATTACTTCTGACCCCTCACAACCACCCACACAGTCAGGAGTGTTACCCTTCTTTTGTACACGAGGGAATGGCCCAGAGAAGCACAGTGATTTGCCTCATTCATGGAGTTCATAAAGTGAGGAGCTGGGCACACCTTTCTGACCCCAAAGTTCATGGCATTTCACAGCCTTACCCGGCCTTTTTACAACTCTTGACTTGACTTGCCTATTGTATCTCTCAGAATGAAGATAAAGCGACAAGAGGGATACCGTCTAGGACTAATTCTAACCAGTAGGAATAACTAGTTGGTGATATGATTACAGACTTGCTTGTTTATTCTGTCTCCTCAGTAGCACTTTAGCTCCCGGATGCATAGTCCTTGCCTCATTCAGTGCCTAGTACAGTTCCTGGCACATTGTTAGCTCACAATGAATGTTTATCGAATGGATAAGCAAGAACATTTAGAAATGATAAGGACTTTGGGGAAAAGAAACCATATGGAGAATAACTGCCAAGGTTCAAAATTAGATGTTTGATGGTGACCTACTTACTTATAAGCTATCTGATGGTGAGCTGGTTACTTCTCTTGTGCCTCAGTTTCCTGAGGATGATAACAGTGTCTACCTCACAGTGTGGTTCTGTGAATTAATAGAGGAAAAGTATTTACACCAGCACCTCACTCATAGTAAGCATTGTATAAATGTGAGCTGTCACTGTTATCTGAGGTTATGGCAACTAAGGGAATTTTGAACCTATGTCTCATATTTTAGGAAAAACATGTCAGAAAGCTTAGTGGTGGGGCGCCTGGGTGGCTCAGTCGGTTAAGCGGCCAACTTCGGCTCAGGTCATGATCTCGCAGTCCGTGAGTTCGAGCCCCGCATCGGGCTCTGTGCTGACAGCTCAGAGCCTGGAGCCTGTTTCAGATTCTGTGTCTCCCTCTCTCTGACCCTCCCCCATTCATGCTCTGTCTCTCTCTGTCTCAAAAATAAACGTTAAAAAAATTAAAAAAAAAAAAAAGAAAGCTTAGTGGTAAGCTAAGTATGATCAGATATCTGGCGACTCAGAAGAGATTACCCTTCGTGTGCACTTGGTGCTAAAATTGTGCTAAATAAATTGGCTACAAGCACATTTCTATGTCATCATGAAACAGATTTCTTTCTGACAACAACAAAAACAAAAACCTAATCCAGAGCAGAGTATTAAGTAGATGGCCTATGAATATATCAAAAAAGCAGACAGTGCTTTCTGTCAACATAGTTTTATAAAGAATACAATTTGTGAACAGGTGACTTAAGAGACCAGGAGAATGCCACAGATGCAGTGTGTCTTATTGTCAGGAAAACATTCAGAACATCTGATTTAAATTCCTAATGTTTATTAATTTTTGAGAGAGCACGTGAGTAGGGGAGAAGCAGATTGAGGGGTAGACACAGAATCCGAAGCAGGCTCCAGGCTCTGAGCTGTCAGCGTAGAGCCTGAATTAGGGCTCGAACTCACGAGTGGCGAGATCATGACCTGAGCCGAAGTCGGATACTTCTCCTACTGAGCCACCCAGGCACCCCAGAACATCTGATCCAGCGAACAGCAGAGGTGTGAGGCCTCCCCACACAGACTCCTGGAATTTGGCCTCGTTTTCTCCTCTGCAAAGTGTGTGTCATGACTGCAGCAGCCTTCTAGTGTGGTTCAGAGAACTGACGGAGAGAAGGTACGAGTAGTGCTTAGCAGGAGGGAGGTAAATGTGAGCCCCTAATTAGGAGTCCCGGGTAAGCCGGTAAGGAGTCGAAAGAGAACATGGTTAATAGGCAAGGACGTGCCCAGCTGTTTGCCTCTAACGAGCCCAGGTCTCAAGTGCTCAGAGGAAGCGTGGAAGTTTGCTTTGCAGTTGTCAAAACAAATCCTTAAGGTCCCTTGATGCCGCTGACTGAAGGCCGGGTGAGAAGAAATCTAAATAAGCAGCCCGGCTTCCTTTTCTGTCACTGCAGGGGCCTTCGTCGTGTGCTGGACCCCGGGCCTGGTGGTTCTGCTGCTGGATGGCCTCAACTGCACGCAGTGTGGCGTGCAGCACGTGAAAAGGTGGTTCCTGCTGCTGGCGCTGCTCAACTCCGTCATGAACCCCATCATCTACTCCTACAAAGACGAGGACATGTACAGCACCATGAAGAAGATGATCTGCTGCTTCTCTCAGGAGAAGAACCCGGAGAGACGCCCCTCCCGCATCCCCTCCACCATCCTCAGCAGGAGCGACACGAGCAGCCAGTATAAGGAAGACAGTATCAGTCAAGGCACGGTCTGCAACAAGAGCAGTTCCTAAGCTGTGGGTGTCCCTGTGCCCACCCAGGCCTCCTCTGGGAGAGGAGCTGTTAAGAATGGCTGCCTGTCTCTGACAACACCCACCTACAGTGTTATTTGAGGTCTAAATTAATCACTGGCAGATTTTTTAAAAATCACTTTACATAGTTTAAAAGCATGAGCAGTAAAGAGGGAACACAGCGCATTTAGAGAAAATGCACAAAAGAGGGAAGACAGCACAGCAGATTCCTGAGTGATGTCCTGTGAACCACTCAGAGGACCATTCTGGGCCCTGCCGCCATCTTGTAGCCATTCTCTTTGTGCTTTAAAAGGATGTTGTTAAAGGGCTTAGACCAAGATAAATAACGATGTTACTTGAGCCACTTGCTATAGCTGCTTGGAAAGCCTATGTAGTTCTTTCTGCATGCATTTAAAATTTTTTAAATGCTTCAGCTATATTTGTTTCCTCAAAGAAACCGTGGCCAGTAGCTAGGTGTTCAATAGGAATCTCAGAAAAACAAATCAGTAAGGGCTCCAGATTAGACTTGATTTTTAAATGAAAGAACATTCTGAGGAAGAAGATTTACTTAGAAACAAAAAAAAAGGTAAATGTTAGAAACTTAGAGCAGAAAAAAAGGCCTTGATGTGATCGCCGAAGTGTGCATGGGTGTGTATACACATCTGTGTGTTTATACATTTCTAATTTGTAGTTACAGACCTCAAGGACAGTGGTAGTGAAATAAATTCACTGGCCATCTAGGCTTTTCAGTCTAGAACTATAGCTGTAGAAATGACCTGTTGTGCTCTAAAAGAAAAGAAAAAGAGGTGATTCATTTGCAAACAGACATATAGCAAAGTAAAAGGTATATTGATAAGTGGGCCTGAATTCCTTTCATATAGGACCATATATGAGCTTGACTTGAGTCCTTATTTTCAGTTAACTCCATACCACTGGTGGCTTGTCGGATTTTAGTATATGGAATAATTTTCACATTTCATATTTTGCTTATAGTTATTGACATGTTTCTGGTACTTGTCTTACATATGGACTGAATTTTGATCTGAGTTCTCTTTTAAAATTTTCACCTTCAAATACGTAAGCAACATGAAAGGCAAGTCAGTAAGAAAAATAAAAAGCTTCGGACACACAGGCTACTGACCAAAGTTTTTTATATAAAGCATTTAGAATATATTCTGATTTTAAAATAAGAATAACTTCAAGGCAGATATTATAATATTTATGTAGTTTGCAAAAGAAGTTTACATTTTTTTTGCTATTGTGATGTAACATTTATGTGCAAGAACTACTTGTAATAAAAGGATTTGAAAAGTCATGCTTTTAGATATAATGGCCTAAAATAGAGAGTATTATGATTTGAAGGTGTAGATGTCACAAACTCCATGTAGTAAGTGGAGTATATCTGAAGCTTATATCAAGAACACCTATAAAATTAAATAAAGAATTTGTTCTCTCTTGTTGAGGTGTATTATTGCTTTGTGTATTTTCTAAGTAAAAATATAGTCTGTGGTAACTATAACACACATATCTATTGCAGAAGAAAAATCAAATTTGCCGTGAAGTACATACTCTCAATGTTTTATGTAAGCATCTCGAATCTACAGCTGGCCAAAGGGTGGAGGATTGAAATTGAATCCCAGTCCCTGAATAGCTACTAAGGGATCTTTAAAGGTTTTATTTTGAGGAAAGCACTGTTTTTAGTACCCTGCAGCAGAATGTAGTGTTCAGAATAGTGTCTGGAGGGGATCCAAGTGTGGGAAATTCATGATGGAAATATACAGCTTTTGTTTTTATGTGCACACTCATATCTCAGTGATGGTTCAAGAGTAGAGAGGTCATGTATATTTGGAATTGACAAGTGGCAAGGGTCACAGGGCTCCCCTAGAGCATGGCAGGTGCATCTCTTAGTTGGAGAAAAAAACGAAGAACGAACGCCTTTCCCCTCAAGCCTAGGACCCCAAGCTTACCTGCAAGTCATTGAGATGATGGTTCTAAAAGTTCGACCTAGACCTTTTCAGACCAACCCTTGACTCAAAGCTTGGGTTCCTCCCTAGCCAAACAGGATTCAATTTCCTTAGATTTGTAGCACTGCCCAAGGTGTTCACATATCTCTGTGTTGGTGAGAGGATTTGGTTCTTTGTGAAGACTGCCTGCTTGGAAAGAGAGAATTTTTGGAAATAAATTGGTGAAATTTTTTGGTGAAATATTTTTTGAAGTGAGTGGTAGACTTGGGCCATAATGTGATCTTTAGACGCCCTAAGCACTGAGATGATTATGGCCTCCATTTGTGTAATTCCAAATACAAACAATACTGAACCACAGAATAAATGTAAACCTCTAACAGAGCTCTAATTGCCCTCACAATCAGCCCTTTGATGCTTTTAATAAACACTAACAATCAAAATTTAGAAATTTCGCTGCCCCTGTTTTACCAGGCATACTGATCATGTGCACAGCCCATGATCGGATGACTCAGGATCCAGGATGAGGTGAAGTCAATTGTATCAGCATCAGGTAGTGGGGGGTAGGGGAGACATGGAGGCAGGTGGTACAGCTGTGTTCTTCTGATGCCACCCCACACGCTATAGGGCATGTCATGCCCCAAGTCTGTAGACTAATTTCACAAGGTTGAAAGTATTTTGTGCTTATTAGCCCATTAATTCTTTAATCATTCAGGGTGGGGGAGAAGAATGCTTGGCCCTCTTTTAATTGATTGAATAACCATAATGATGTTAAGCCTGTGAAGACACCGTGAACGTGACTTAATGAAAATCTCAAGCCCTATTAGAACCTGGAATAAAAATAACCAAGGTGTTATTCTACATGATGATCCATCTCATGGTGAACTAAAAAGAATTTAAAACTTGAAAACACAGATCTGACTTCTGGGATGCTTGTCAAAGAATTATATCCCGTTGGTGGACCACTAAATGTGATATTAAATTGGAAACCCCAGGGCTCCTTCCAATTTTACACACTGTCGTTCAGGCATAGGCATAGGGGTTAAAATCACTTAAAGACCTGAAAATTTTTTTAAGTAAGGGAAACTGCATTTCGTGTGAGTGATGCTCTCCTGAACACATAATGTAAAACACTCATAATTTAAGACCAGTTTTCACAGAATAGTGTTAGAATGGGAGATGCTGTTGCTGTGGGGTTGGGTTTTTTGGGGCCCTAATGCTGTATTTTATTTTTACAGCATCCTCACCAGTGCCTTTTAGAGTGTGCTTGCTCCTAAATTAACAGATGGCAAACTATTAATGGCAATGATTACGAGTTCAGAGTGTTTTATCATAGATTACTTCTGAGCTAAAGGTTTAATAGTGCAAGCAATTGCATAATGGTCACCAAAATCACACGTGGAGGTTCCAGGGGACATCGGTAAGAGTGTGGGTCACTGTATACAATGCAGTGCCTTTGCATGCAATCCATGAGCACAGTTTGCGATTCACTGGGGTCAGCCAGTCTTGGGATATGCAGTTCTTGCCAGCTTTTTAGAGAGTTGCAATTTTGTACAGCAAAACTTTATAAAAATTTTCTATATCAGCAACTTCAAGTTTGCACAATTCAAATTTGCATAAACCATCTGTGTTGTATTTGTTACTGAGATTAGAGCCTGTACATTCTATATTAGTATACGGTTATATTGAAAAAAGTAGGGAAAACTGCTATCCCTTCCTTACGATACTCAACTTGCATCTGTTGGAAAAGCATCTGATACCCTAATTTTGTTAGAACTTTACTACTATCAGGAAACTGTACTAATGTATATGCATGTCCACAGTATGGTTGGCACACTTAGAGTTCTTCAGTTCACCACCCATGCAAATGTACATGACAGCCATCTTAAAGAAAGCGCTAGATTGAAATTCAGAATACCTGGGTTCTCATTTCTGCTCTACCCTAAATGGTCAATGAAACTCTATATAGGATTGCCAATTTACCAAATGAGGGGCTTAAATGATCCATAGGGACATTTTTAGCTCCAAAATTCTATTCTATACATCACCTCCCAGATATGAATCATGGAAAGAACCCTAAGTCTTTGGATTCTTTGAATTTCACTCCTGGTGTGGGTATTTCAAAGAGAAGGAACTGTGCTTTCATTTATTACAATGGTTCTCAAGCTTTAGTGTACGTAAGAGTCACCTAGGGAGACCATCTAAAATCTATGAGATTAAGGTAGGTGTGAAATGTGTAATTGTAAATCTATTAATGTGGGGGGAAAGGATGGAATAAAACTGCTCACCAAAATGGAGAACCTTAGAAACCTGAAGGCCTGCTTATGTGTGCTAAAGTGAAACTTAAATGTGAAATGTGTGAGCTGGTGTTTACTCCAAGGCAAATAGAAACCCACACATTTATTTTTACATTTAACCAACATCTTTGAACATTTCCTAGATGCTAGGGAACAAAAAGTCCTACCCTTAAAAGAATTAACAAAATCAGGGGTGCCTGAGTGGCTCAGTCGGTTAAGTGTCCGACTTTTTTTTTTATTTGATAAACGTATTTATGGTTAAATGATTACTACAATAAGGTGAGTTAACACGTCTATCACCTCACAGTTACTTTTTTTGTAAATGTGGTGAGAATATTGAAGATCAACTTCCAGAAACTTTCAAATATACAATATAGTATTTTTTGCATGTTTATTTGTTTTGAGAGAGAGTGCAAGTGGGTGAGGTGCAGAGAGAGAGAGAGAGAGAGAGAGAGAGAGAGAGGGAATCCAAGCAGGCTCCATGCTGTCAGTGCAGAGCCCGACACAGGGCTTGAACTCACAAGTGAGATCATAATCTGAGCCAAAGTCAAGAGTCAGATGCTTAACTGAGCCACCCAGGTGCCCCAACAATATAGTATTGTTAACTATAGTCACCGTTCCTATTGTATGCTAGATCCCTAGAACTTACTCATCTGACATGTGTAACTTTAGACCAATATCTCTTCATTTCCCCCACCTCCTGCCCCAGGGAACCACTATTCTACTCTCTGTTTCTATGAATTCAGCATTTTTAGGTTCTACATGTAAGTGAGGTCATATAGTATTTGTCTTTCTCTGCCTGACTTATGTCACTTAGCATAATGCTCCCAAGGTTCATCCATGTTGTTGCAAAAGGCAGGATTTCCTTTTTTGTGGTTGAATAATATTCCATTGTGTGTGTATAAGTGTCCGACTCTCGATTTCAGCTCTGGTCATGATCTCTTGGTTCACAAGTTCAGGCCCCCCATCAGGCTCTGTGCTGACAGTGTGGAGCCTGTTTGGGATTCTTTCCCTCTCTCTCTGCCCCTCCCCTGCTCACATTCTTTCTCTCTCTCTCAAAATAAATAAACTTAAAAAAAAAAGAATTGAGAAAATCATAAACATACATGCAAATAATCCAAGAGAAATCAAGTGAAAGGGAGCTGAAAATGCTAAAGAGAGACATGAATGGATGTAGCCATCCTCAAGGTATCACTTCGAAACATTGGTGATGTTGATGTTATATTTTTAAGATCTTGACTCTGTTGTATAATTCTTTTAAAAATTTTTTCAAGTTTATTTATTTTGAGAGACAGAGCACAGAGGAGGGGCAGAGAGAGAGAGATTGAGGGAGAGAGAGAATCCCAGGCAGGCTCCACACTGTCAGTGTGGAACCCGATGCGGGGCTGGAACTCACGAACCGTGAGATCGTGACCTGAGTGAAACCAAGAGTCGGACGCTTAACCGACTGAGCCACCCAGAGGCGCCTGTTGTATAATTCTTGATGTAGAATTCCCCAAGACCTGGGGGAAGAAAAGGAAATCACATAAAGGGGCTACTTTTGGGATTAAAATCAGTTTACAGTTTGTGGGTTAGGGATCTGGTACTGGTAATCTAAATTAGACTTGTGTTTCTCTTAGGTGAATGCCCAATCACAGGTTTATATAAATTGGGAGATGGGACATATCAGTCAGCCTTCGGTTAGGAAACCAGAAACCATTCTGGGTACTTATAACAGGAAGGTATTTAAAATAGGCAGTTAGGTACTTATAAAACAGTTGGAAGGGCTAGAGGAGAAAAGGTAAGGGAAGCCAAGCCCATAACTGGCTCTCAGGTCGGCAGCTAACTTTCTGGGAATTGCTGCCACACATGGGGGGCTCAAACTTTTGGACATGCCCCCTGAGGCAGGTAATTTGTGACAGAGGCCACTGCAAAATCTACTTCTGCTGCTAGAGGAAGAATATGGCTTCAGCTTCTCTCATAAACTGAATGCCTTCCTCATCTCTCATAAACTTCTGGCACTGGCAGAATCTAGATTAGGGTATTTGCTGGCTTTGTATTCTGGAAAGTATAGTTCCCAGGCTTCCAACCTTTCACATTCAGGGGAGATAGATGAGATTTTCAGTCAGAAAAAGATTTGCAAACTGCCAATCCAGGAAAAAGGAAGGAGAGGGGGCTTCTTAGCTTCTGAAAATTCCCCCTTTCTACAATATGGGTCCTTTGTTTTTTGTTGATTAAGGGTAGAAGATAATAATATAGTTAGTTCTGGACTAAGAGGTGAAAATTCACTAAAACATATTGTTGGTACATATAATTTACAGGTTCCACGTTATAGTATATGGATCTTCTGAAGACTGAATGGGAATGAGACACCCCCCCAAAAAAAACCCATAAAAGCAGAGTTCACCTATTATTGGCTCTTCATTATCCAAACCTATGCTATCAAAGTTAAGATGAGAACATGAGAACGAAAATATTGGTGTCAGAGTTGATATACAAACACAACAAAGATAGCTCTATTTAATCTCTCCTTCAGGTCCAGACGGTGTGAATAGAAGAGGATCTTGAAACAGGCCAAAGTAGGTGTAAGACTCAGATTTGTGAGGTCATTTCAAAGTCAGAACTCAGTGTCCGAACCAATGGCAAGAGATCAACCCCTTTCTGGACTAGAGCAGTCCTAGATCTGCTTCAGAGTCTGTGGTTTGCCTGGTAGAAAGTAACACCGAATTTTCTTCTTTTGACAGAAATAAGGGCCCGATATAGGCATCTTTGTGAGAAAGGTGTAACCTAGGGATTATCTTGATCTTATAAATGAGGGGAAACTGAAGACCACAAGATTGAATGAGTATGTAAGATACACAGTGACCAAATCAAGGATCCAACTTAGCTATTTAAAGTTCTTCCTCAGCTTTTCTTCTCTATTCTGAAAACATTGCTTAATAACTGTATATGACTTCAGAATCAAAGAGCCAATGTTAATTAATAATGGGTTAGCCATTTTAGGGCTTAAGAATGTTTATGCTCTTTGAGCAATTCAGCTTCTGAGAATGCATGCTAAAGAATGGTTCTAAATTAAGAAAAGGCTTTGTGCACAAAGTTGGTCAAAACAACATTTACAACACTGGAAAGTTCTAAACATTTTAAATAGTAAATGTAAAGCATTGTGGTCAAGTGCATGGATTCTGGAATCCTATTGCCTACATATCTCAGCTTTTTCACTTGCTAGCTACGTGACTTTCAGCCAAGATCCTCTTTGGGCAATTCCACACATCATAGGCTTGTTATGGAGATGAAAGAAGTTATATGTCAAATATTTAACATAGTACCTGGCACTGTGTATGTGTATTTATTGTTATGTATGCAATGCTATTTAACATTCTTTTTTTCTTTTTTAGAGATGAGACAGCGTGTGCACGAGTGAGTGGGGGAGAGGAGCAAAGAGAGAGGGAGAGAATCTCAGTCAGGCTCCACACTCAGTCAGCACAGAGCCTGAGGCAGGGCTCAATCTGGACCCTAGAATCATGACCTGAGCTGAAATCAAGACTGGGACACTCAACCGAGTCATCCAGGTGCCCCAATAAATTAACACATTTTAAATTATCAGTTTGGTTTATCTAATATTGAAAAACATGTATGATGGTGATTTGCCGATGGACTGGATATGGTAACAAGAGATGCATCTTAAAGAGACTTCCAGTGTTTGGGTCTGAACACTACAAGAGTAGAATTTCTTTTAAAAATTTGTTTTTAATGTTTATTTATTTTTGAGAGAGGCAGAGACAGAGCATGAGTGGGGGAAGGGCAAAGACAGAGGGAGATGCACAATCCCAAGCAGGCTCCAGGCTCCAAGCTGTCAGCACAGAGCCTGATGTGGGCTCAAACCTGCAAACCGCAAAATCATGACCTGAGACGAATTTGGATGTTTAACCGACTGAGCCACCCAGGTGCCCCATTTTATTTCTTTTTAGACAACAGTTTTATTGAGAGTTGGGAGCAGAGCTCCCTTCCCTCCCAGTCAGTCCTGGCCACGTGGGCCCAGGGTCCACATACAAGTCCTACAGGCAGAACACGGGTTGGGGGTCAGCGGCCAAACACACGCACACGCAGAGTGGCGAGTGTTGAGGCCTGGGTTTCACATTCTTCACGGTGACTAGTGGGCAGTGAGGTGAGTATCCCAGCAGCAAAAGTCGCAGATGATTTTCAACCAACGCCGACCGACCCCCCAGCTACCCCAGCAAAGCATTCAGGCAAGGGGTCTGGGGCACGAGGAGTAGACCTACCCACAGCCTCCAAAAGTAGAATTTGTTTTTACTGAGATGGAGAAGTTGGTAGGAACAGAAGATATGGGGATAGGTGGGAATGAGGAATTCAGTTGTAGAGTGACATTTGAGGATGCCAAGACAAAACCAGGTGGAGGTGTTGGGAAGGCAGCTGGAGAAACAAACCAGTCCAGGCTGGAGATGGTAATCTTGGAGTCACCGGTATATGAATGGCACTTAGATGTATGGGGTTAAACTAAATCACATAGACAGTGAGTATGGATAAAGCTAATAAAAGTTCTGAGAACTGACTCTTAGGGATTTGCAATGTTCATTTCAGAGAAATGAAGAGTCTGTTAAGAAGACAGAAGGAGCAGCCAGTCATGTAAGAAGAGAGCGAAGTGACAGTGAAGACGAGTGATCAGTCATGTCAGATGCTGCAATGTGAGGTTTTGGCGTTAGAGGTTTTGGTCACCTTGACAGAGGTGTTTCAGTGCAGTAGGGGGGATGAAAGCCTGCCTGAAGGGAGTCCAAGGAAGCCTGAGAAGAAAGCACTGGAGACAAGTGAGGACTAGCTAGTTTCAAATTGTTGCTCTTTTCCTAAAAAGGGACCAGCAAAGCGGGACAGTCCCTGGAGGGACATGGGCAGTGGTGGGGGAACTTATTTTAAGATGGGAATTATTACAGCGTGTAGTTGCAGGTGGGGATGATCCAGTAGAGAGGGAATCCGGGATGATTCGGGAGCATTGTGGTGATGATTGCTGGAAGGAATGAGCTCCAGGATCTAAGTGGAGGATCTGGTCTTTCACAGCGACAGGGACATTCCATTCACAGTAAGAGGAGAGAAAGCAGGGTATGCATGCAAGGAGTTGGGACATGTGCTGATGGGGTGCGTTCACGGTTTTCTTCCTATCTAATCAGTGAATGCTCCAGATCCTTAGCAGAGGGCAATGATAAGGCAAGAGGCGTTGAGGGGGGTTGAGGGGAGAAGAGGAAGTGAGACGTCCCTGTTGAGGGGAGTGGGACAGTGAGTGGACCAGGGAGCTCAGTAGGACTGCCAGACAAAGCCCACCTAGTGACGCTAGTGAGCCCAGATTTAAGACCATTCAGAGAGTTCATGTATTTCCCTTTGACCTGTCTTTCGGCTCAGCTGCAGAGATCTGAACTGTCTGTCAAGCAATGTCTGGGCTTCATCCCAACCAATTAAATCAGAATCTCTGGGGCTTGGACCCAACCATAGCGTGTATGTGAAGTGATTGCCCTGTGCAGCCAGGGTTCAGAACCATGGGTTAAAGCAAAAAGGTAATGGGAAGGTTCACAGAAGAACCTGAGATCCAGGACATCCTGGTGTGAAAAATTCAGTGTCTGTTTAATTATTTAAGTGTGGGCTGAAAACTTAACTGAGAAAAGGAGCCCAAGAGGAGGAACTAACAGTGAGTGGCTACAATGGGGTAGAAATTATGCTGTGCGCTTCACACGCTTGGTCCTGAAAAAGAATACGAATTAGATAAGAATCTTGGAGGTAAGAATTTTAGCCTCTGCTTTATAGTAAATGAGCTGAAACTCAGACAGGTGATGTGAGTTGCCCTCAGCTCCCCTGCTAATAAGCAGTAAGAGCCAGGATTTGGATCTGAACCAATTTGCTCCCAAGTTGTTGCTCAAGATTTTGTGAAAGATGTGCGACTTAAGCTGTGTGTTCAAGTAGTAGGAGCATTTTGATTTTGGATGTGCAAGAGGGCTTCCCAGCTGGAGGGACACTCTGAGAAAAAAGACCTGAAGGCAAGAAAGAACATGATGAATACAAGAGATATTCAGGGAGACAACGCCTCCTGCAGCAGGTGGGTTGAAGTAAATAAGAGAACAAATGATTCCACCAATCAACAGATAAATGAGTTTGGGGAGTGTCTGTCCTCAGTGGCCAGACAGCTGGGCAGGCTGCCAATGTACTTGGGGCCCAAGGAAGCTGCATCGCAGAATTGCTAAGCAAATGTTCCCTGCATTGTTTGTACAATTCATTATTTTAAAAAAATGATAGCTGTTGGGCTCCATTGAGATAAAAGATGGCCTCTGAGTATAATCTCATTATCATCTGTCACCATGGCTGGGGAGCTTTATGTGTCCGCAGAATCTCAGAATCTATATTTCTCTAGCTTTAATCTCAGGGTCGATATCCCAACACAGCACTGCTCATAATAAATAGCTAGTAGTAAATGATAAAGTAGGCTACTGTGTTTTATTTTATTTGGCTTTCAAGCCAATCAATTTTATAGCTGTCTGTTTGAGGGCTGAAAAAAACTTCTGGAGACAGCAAAGAATCATATGAAAAACTAGAACACGCTGACAAAATGAATCTTTATCTCCCCGGCTTCTCCCATGGAAAGACGCCCTGGGTAGACTGTTGATTATGCATCTAATAAGGCAGCTGCTCATGGAAATGATCCTTTTGATTGGTTTGCAGACTAACTCGGTTTTATGCCCCTTTGGCCAGTGATATAGCTTCTCATATACACTTGTGTGGTATATTCACTGATGACATTGGTTTGCTTGCCTTCTGTCAGCGATTTTTTTTTTTTACTTTGAGAATATGGAAAATCATAATTCATGAAATGGTAGCAAGAGAGAGAGAGAGAGAGATGAAAAATAGAATAGCATCTGTCCTCAACAATACTGCTAATTAAAAAGCAGAAGCTACCCCCTTTCTGCCTAGTATTCTTCTTGGAGCTACATGTGGTTCAAATAAGGTGGCAAGTGTCTTCCCTGTCCTGGGGTAGAAAGCCTACACTTTTGAGGGTTTTTTTTATGTTATAGGGGAAAAAAAGAAGAAATATCAATGATCCAATAAAAAATATGCCAGACACTCACCAAAAAAGGCAACTTCTACATATAATTGCTATGCTTGTCTGCATTTCAGTTGCTGACCAAAAAAGTCCATTTGGTTCAAGTTGTTCATCAGTACAGCAAGCACTTGATTCATTCATTCTCTGAGCAAACTTTTGTAGAGTATCTACTGTGAGCCAGACAGTGTTCTGGGTATTGAGAAAGATGTCAAGGGAAATACGATGGACCCTGAGTTCAAAAACAGCTTACACTAGTGACTAAGGCTCTTCCAATAGATAATCATGGGACAAGGAAGGGGTTGCCATCACTGTCCAAAACGTATGACCAGAGTTATGACTATTCAAAGTGCCATTTGGGTTGCCTTTGTACAGCTGGCAGGGTACGGTACAAAATCCATTACTGCCATGGAACCAACAGGATTTTCCTAAGTACCAATGAATGCAAGAGCATTTGCATGTGATGTGTATATTTTGTGTAGCTTATGTAAATGAGTTATAGGCACACTTTACAAAAATTATCATTACTATCCTGAGGTGTATTTCTTGATTTTTGTTTCCTTTACTATTTTTTAATTTTTAAAATCCATTTGATTCTCCTGTGGAAGTCTACGCAGAAAGGCAAAAGATGTTTGGCTAGAGAGGAAGAGTCAGGGGAAACTGGGAGAGCTGCAACAGATGTAACCTAGACTGCTAAGGGGCTCACTGTCATCACACGAAGGACATTCCCAGCGTTGAATACAAACTGGAGCACCGTGCAGGACACGGCTCCTTCGCTTCCAAGGCAGCATGTTCTCTTGATTGCCCCTTCTCCGTCTCTTTTGCTGGTTTCACTTTTCTCCCTGGCATCTTAATCATGGCAGGGTCCACCACTGGTCCAGCTCTCTTTTCCTTCTCCCTTCACCCTTGGTCATATCATCAAGCTACATGGCTCTGAGTAACCATCTATATACTGGCAACTCCCAAATATATATCTATACCCAGGACTTCTGTCTCTGTCTCTGTCTCTCTCCAGCTCTAAACTCATATGGAAAATACCCCTTCAATGTCTAGTAGTCATTTCTTCCGACCCCAAGCTTGCTCTACGCATAGCCCTCCCCATCTCAGTTGATAGTAACACAGTCCTTCGGGTTGCTCAGGTCAAAAATCTTAGCGTCTTCTGTCACCTCTCTGTTCCTCGCCACCCACACCTAATGTATCAACAAATAGCGCTTTTCAGTATAAAAGCAAAATCTGACCACTTCTTACCACCCCCAGTACTATGTCCTGGTCTTTTGTCTGGATTCCTACAGACCCGCTGATTAGTCTCCCTGCTCCTCCCCTTTCCCCTCTTACTATCTATTCACACTGTAGCCAGAGTGATCCTTTTAAAATTCAGGTCAAATCACATTATCCCTCTGCTCTTGGCCTGGCAATGGCCTCCTGCCTTATTAAAGTGATGCCAGTGACCTTCATTATCTAGTCCTGTCACCTTTCTATCTTTTCCCCTTCCACTCCCTGGCTCACTCACAGCACTCCAGTTACACTGTTGTCTTGCTTGTCCTTGAACATGTCAGCGATGCTCCCACCTCAGGGCCTTTGCATTGTTGCTTCCTCTGCCTGAAATGCTGCCTCGCATTTATCTGCGTATAGCTTACACCCTCATCTCCTTCAAGTCTTTACTCCAATGTCTCCTTCTTCATGAGATCCTCCCTGACCACCCTATCCAGTTTTCAACCTACCCCTCTCCTGGCACGGCCCTGACCCCTTTCCTTGCTCCATAAGGTTCCCCCCACTAGAACTTAAGCTCCATGAAACAGGAATTATTGCCTGTCTTGTTCAGTCATCATCCCAAGCACTTAGAACAGTGCCTGGCAAATAGTAAGTGCTCAACAATTATTTGGATATAAATAAAAATGAATGAATATATAATACACAGGAAGGAACCTCCTTTTAAGGAGTATTTCTATCTATACCAGATACCAAATTTGTGTTCAAATAGTCCCTAAGGGAACATGGAAACACTCTTCTGAACAGTTATCAGACACACAAGTTCTAGTATTCCAATCACTAAAACTTTTGGTGTGTTTGTTATAAACTGGGCCCTGTGAGAAATACTCTACACACACCATCTCTTTTAGCACTCACAGCCCAGTGAAGTAACTTGGAATGATGTTACCTCCATTTTATATCAGGGGTGCACCGGCTCAAAAGGACTAAGGAGTTTTCCCAAGCCACCCAGCTCACACATAGAAGAGTTTCTTTACCACTCTACAAGGCTACCTCCTTTAAGTAAAGACCTAATGTCGAACTGGTTCTTTGAAATTCATTTTTCAACAGTTTGTTCAAAGTCCTAAGAGAATCCCTAACCTATTGTTTGAAACTGGCAGTGGAAAGATCTGAGAAGTATGACCAATTAGCCAGACAGAGCCATAAGACAGACACAAGTCTCATTTGGATACTGTTTTGATAACCCTTGATACTGATGATTCTAACAGATTGGAAGGATATGAAAAGAATCCAGGATTCTACCAAGTATAAATGTCTTCAGAGATAACCTGACAATATATTTATATATGTTAAGAGTCAATAAATGCAAAACATAATCAACTAAAGTGTGTAGTCTGGGTGGGAGGAGGGTTAGTGCAGAATTCTGGGAGACGGTAAAGAAATCCAGTAACACAGAATGTGAACACAGGGCTGCGAATGATGAGACGAGCTCGGCTGAAAGGCACTTGTAACCTTGCTTTAAATAGAACTACTCTGTCCCAGTAGTGCTGTTCCCAGAGAGACACTCAGTTACCACCTCTGGGTGTTCCCAGGATTCACTGGAATGGCAGCCTCTTTGTGTATAGAGTGGGTTGAATGGTGCCCCCCTCCCCCAAATGTGTCCACATCCAAATCCCTGGAACCTATGTTCCCTTCTTTGGAAAAAAGATCTTTGCAGATGTAATAAAATTTAAGATCTTGAAAGAAGACCTTCCCCCAGTGGGCCCTAAATCCAGTGATGAATGTCCTAATGAGAGATAGAAGAGAAGACACACAGAGAAGGTCATGTGAGGCTAGAAGCAGAGGTTGGAGTGGCTTGGCTTCCATAAGCCAAGGAAGACAATGCCTGGAGCCACCCAATGTGGAAGGGGCAGGGAGGGATTCTCCTTTCAGGCCTCAAGAGGCAGCAAGGCCCTGCTGACATCTTGATTTCAGACTTTCAGCCTCCAGATTGAGGGAGAATAAGCTTCTGTTGTTTTAAGCCACCCAGTTTGTAGTAATTTGTCATGGCAGCCCTAGGGAACCGGTAAAATACTTAAGTATCACTCAACTCCAGGCTGGTTTAGATGTAAGTATGGGTGTGTTTAAGGAAGTCAACACACTGTAAATATTTTGTGTGAGGGAGAAGCATACATTTGGTATATAATGTGCCCATTATGTTTAAGAAAACTTGACCTACTATTAAAATGAAGAGAACTTAAACTCTACTCTATAACATATGAATAATTGCTTTAGATTTTTAAGTTATACTTTTACTAAGTTTATACATACAGTATTGAAATAAAAGAAATTAAGGGGGCGCCTGGGTGGCTCAGTTGGTTAAGCATCCGGCTTTGGCTCAGGTCAAGATCTCGCAGTTTGTGAGTTTGAGCCCCACGTCGGGCTCTGTGCTGAAAGCTCAGAGCCTGGAGCCTGCTTCCGATTCTGTGTCTCCCTCTCTCTCTCTGCCCCTCCCCCACTCACGCTCTGTCTCTCTGTCTCTCAAAAATAAATAAACATTAAAAAAATTTTTTTTAATAAAAAAAAAAGAAATTAAGGTTAGCCCTCCTTGTAAGTTTGACTTATTAGTGTTCTGTGTTATTTGAGCACTCAGAAAGTTATATTAGTTCAATCAAAACATTGAAGTAATAAAAAAATAGAATGCATTGACTTATAAATGCAATTTAAAATTCTTGAAGGTGTTAGCTTAGAAATAGGATCACATATTATTCAAAGGCCTTTAACATAGTTTAAATATATATGACAGGCTATATATACTATACAGAGAACAGTCAGATTTGATGCAGAACTTAAAAGCTTCAGGAAAAATTAGTTTTTTTAATCTGTAACCTTAATAAATTGAATATTAATTTTTAAAAACAATGTTAACCTCTGAATAGTTTTTACTGCCTCAGAACCACTCGAGGGCACCAAAAAGCTCACATTTAATAGAAGCAACATAAAAGAAACTTTCTAACTGTGTCATCCTTCAGGAACAGGGCCACAGGAGGCAGCCAGCAGGAGTGAATCAGTGTCTGGACAGTGTGAAGGTGATCTGTGCTCTGGTGGGAACAGCAGAAGGCCGTGAACTTCGCTGGTGGGTGCCTTTGTTCTGACTCAAAGTGTTCCTTGACACGCGGAGGAACATCAGGTCCAAAGGCCTCTAGTGACTGAACGGATAACGTGAGTTCCATCAAAGCTTGACACAACTCATCCCTGCCTCTCCTCCCCAAGACAGTGCAGTGAGTGTGGCGTTCAGGCAAGCATTCGATGTTCTCTTTCTTTATTAGTTTAATTTGAGGAACCAACTCTGTCCCTGCAGAGAAATCTCTAGAATGATCATGTTGAAATGGTAGCCATTTCTGGGTGTAGTACTTAATGTACTTAAACACCTCCTCATTGCTGCATGTATCATCGGTTTCCTTACGTGTGGCTGCTGGTCCTAACATTTCCATCTGCTTCCACGTTGGGCCTTTGGTCAGGTCCGAGAGGTATGGCCCTGAGCACGTGCTGTCGTGAACCGCAATACAGGGTGTTGGTCTTCGCTTTATCGGTAGTCTGAAGAATCACAGTGGGTGACTGAAGGCCTGTAGCGTGGAAACCATAAAGAAACAGAAATGATTTTGTATGAAGAAACTGAAAAGGGACTTGATAATGGCCTTAAATGTATAACCAGTTTTAAGACTATCCTTAGTTCTGTCCACTTCTTTTTTTTTTTTTTAACGTTTATTTATTTTTGAGACAGAGAGAGACAGAGCATGAACGGGAGAGGGTCAGAGAGAGAGGGAGACACAGAATCTGAAACAGGCTCCAGGCTCTGAGCCATCAGCACAGAGCCTGACTTGAACTCACGGACCGCGAAATCATGACCTGAGCCGAAGTCGGATGCTCAACCGACTGAGCCACCCAGGCGCCCCTTTCCACCTCTATCTTATATTCACTTCAAAGCTCTTGGGCTGCTCCGGGGACTTGTAGAGGACAGCAAGGTGGAGGAAGCAAGGTGGTGGGAGGAACCCGGGGCTCACATTGCCAAGCTGGCATCACTCAGCAAGCCCTGCAGACAGGTGTTCCCCAGCGCTGGATGCTGTCTTGACCTGGACCGCAGAAAGCTTAGCACTCTTTTTCTTCTCTGGCCTCTACTTGCCAGTTGTAGAAAAATAAGAAACATCCCACTTGCCACCTTCCACTACCGTAGTAAGAGAACAAGAACGCTGGTTTTTATTGGGTTGAATCAGCAGGGTGTTTTTGTTTTCATCTCCATGGACATGACTCGGTCGGAAATCAAAGCACAGTAAACCAGGGTTTTTATGACATCTCATTGGAAGTTGTCCGTGAAGTCTCTTTTGAAAAGTTCAGTGTCCAGTTCTAGCTGAGTGATGGGGAAGAAGACACATGTGACTTCTCTGTGAAGTCTTCCCCATGTCTCCTCCTGGCTCCCCCACGTGAGCTAGTTTTGCTGCCATCTTTCTTCCATTGATTTGACAAACACTGGTTTGGCACTTGCTATACTGGGGACATAAAAATAAAAGGTTTAGTCTCGGATCAAGAAGCTTTTAGTAGAGTCAAGTGAGAGAAAAATAAACAGATCACCAACGGAGTAAAAAAGAAACATAATTTCATGGAAGCGGCAGGGCTTCTGCATATCGTCATGGAAAGCGTGCACTGCACAACCCTGGAGGGGGGTAGGGTGCCTTTCACATTGCAGTCAGGTGAAGGCACAGCCACCTGTGGTAGCTCTGGAGGCAGATAGGAGGGGCCGCTAATCTGGGCAGATGAGGAAGAACAAAAGGCAGGAAGACGCCACGGCGGTTCCTGTGTTCACATCTTTCTGTAAGCCCCTTCCACCCAGGTCTGTGGCCAGACCTGTGACTTCATTTTAGCTAATATAAGTCAGCAAAGGTGATAGGATGTCCCTTCTAGATTGTTACATAGACTAGAATGCCCCTGTTGCTAGGAGTGCCTCTCCTTGGCCGGCTTTGAGGAAGCAGGCTGCCTGCTACGAGCTTCCCTATGGAGAGGGCAACTGGCAGGGACTTGCAGGCAGGTAACAGCTGACAGCCGGCAAGACCCTGAGGCCTTCAGTGTGACAGGCCACAAGGAGCTGAATGCTGTCAACAACTACAGGAGCTTGGAAGTCTTCAGATGAGAACCCAGCCCTGGCTGTTGGCCTGACCGCAGCCTCGCGAGAGACCTGGAAGCAGAGGATCGATCCAGCTACGCTGTGCCCGGACCCCGATTCCACAGATGTGAGAAAATAAATGGGTGTCGTTTGAAGCTGCTCATTGGGTGGTGATATTGTTATGCAGCACTAGATAGCTAATACAGAGGGTTAGGGACAGCAGCTCAGGTCACCTATACACTATGTTCCCATGGCGCTTTGGAAAATGCTCAGAATGGTGGAGGGCAAATGTCCGTCTTCCCTCCTGAAGCCATGGACATTGTCTTATTCACCTCTGAGCTTCCTCATCTATAAAATAGGGTAATAACAGTACCTACTACGTAGGGCTGCAAGTTAGATAATTTAAGCAATGTTATTAACACAGTGACTGTCTTAGTAAGTGCTCATTAAATACCACCTCTAAGCCTCCAGGGCTTAGTACAGCACCTGGTTCATACTTTATAAATGTTTATTGCATGAATGGTTCATTGCAAGAACTGATGGAGAAGGACCGTATATCAGCACCTGATGGCAGTAGGAAAAGTATCAGCAGTTTGGCCACCGTCCCTCAGGGTCAGCCAGAAGGAACCAGAGATGTACAAAACCATGGTGTCAGGGTGACTAAGCAAACCCAGACAGGAACAGGCCTAGTCAAGGGAGCTTCTGTTGGGAACTGCTTTCTGGTTCTGCCTACTGCAGACACTAGATTTTTGACCGGGATAGATATGTGGGTTTCAATCAGTTCTTTTATTCAGGTTTTATGAATCTACACTTTGTGTCGAGAGCCATAAGCGGTTTACATGCCTATCTGTAGGCACACCTCATTTTATTGTACTTGGCTTTCTTGAGCTTTGCAGATACTGTAATTTCTCTGCTTACAAATTGAAGGTTTGCGGCAACCCTGTGTTGAGCAGGTCTGTCAGCGCTAATTTTCCAAGAGCATTTGCTCCCTTCGTGTCCCGGTGTCACATTTTGGTAATTCTCGCAATGTTTCAAATGTTTTCATTATTACTTTCTTCGTTACGGTGATCTGTAATCAGTGGTGACAACTCAACTGAAAGCTCGGATGATGGTTAGCATTTTTTAGGCAATAAAATATTTTTTAATTCAGACATGCACATTGTTGTTTTGGACATAATGCTACTGCACACTTAATAGACTGTAGGATGGTGTCAACATAACTTTTGTGTGCACTAGAAAAGCAAAGAAATTATGTGACTTGCCTTGTTGCAAATTTCATTTCATTGCAGTGGTCTGGAACCAAACCTGCAATATCTCTGAGGTGTGCCTGTGTAAGAAATATATGAGAATCAGCAGATTCTGAGGTGACTTTTTAATTCCTCCTTTCTACGAATCTGATAATAATCTTTAATGCTCCCCTTGCTACTTCTTTCATTCATTATGCATTCATTTATTCCACCCACAAACATTTATTGAGGACAGCTCTAAGCCAGTCTTTGGGTTAAGCACTTGGAATACAACAGTGAGTCAAACAGCTGCTCACGGTCCTGGGGCTCATTAATGACACATCCAGTTGGAATCTCTTTTGTATGTTTTGAGCACTCCACCCCCACCCTGCACCCTTGCTGTTTGTGCTGTGCTGGTGTGTTCTACTTTTATTTGGGGGTCCTTAGTCTTCTTTGCAGTCTTTACCCTTTGCTTATGCATTTGCTTCAAGAAGAGTCTTCACATATTGAGTCTTCATCAATTAAATTCTGTGTAAGGTTCTTCTCCCTCCAGTAAGCTTCTCCCCATGGGACTAGGCAAGTGATTTTGCAACTAATAGCCTCTTTAATCTGGATATTCTCTGTGATCTCTTTTCTGATGTTTTCTCTGAGGAACTGGGGAGATAAGAAGGCCCTTTGATGGTTAAAAACTCTTTTATTGCTTGGAGCATGAGCTTAAAGTGGGTCATGCATTGCGTAACACCCCGCACTTATGGACACTATGGAAAGAAGATGGTAGGATACCCTACCTAACTGAGCCAAACAGCTCTATTTAGTGGCAGCGTGGGGGTGAAGTAATGACCAACAGGAGCATGGTGAGCAGTAAGGAGAAAGCCCAGCCACAAGAAGTTTGATGTATCTTCAGGTGGTCACGGAGGACCAGCACCTCGACACCTCGGTCTCGCTATTGCTGATTTTTTAGCAAAAGCTTTGGATCCACCAAGTGGAATTGTGGACAGCAGCAGCCTTGCTTTAAAGTTTGTTGTCTGCTTTTAAAAAACCAAACCATATGGGGCGCCTGGGTGGCTCAGTCGGTTAAGCGGCCGACTTCGGCTCAGGTCATGATCTCACGGTCCGTGAGTTCGAGCCCCGCATCGGGCTCTGTGCTGACAGCTCAGAGCCTGGAGCCTGTTTCAGATTCTGTGTCTCCCTCTCTCTCTGCCCCTCCCCTGTTCATGCTCTGTCTTTCTCTGTCTCAAAAATAAGCGTTAAAAAAAAAAAATTAAAAAAAAACAAAAACATACCATAACTTGAGCAGCCATGAACCCACCACACAACCTAAGCAATAGAATGTTATCAATGTCATTGAAGCTCCCTCTGAGTAGGGTTGCCAGATTTAGCCACAAACAAGCAACAACAACAAAATACACCCTATTAGCTTTACATTGCAAATGAACAATAAATAATTTTTAGTAGAAGCATGTCCCATGCAATATCTGGGGTATAATTATACTAAAAACATTATTCATTATTTAAATTCAAAGTTACCCCTCTTTTTATCTGGCAACACTATCTTGCCAGCCACAGCCCCATGTCCCTTCCCTGACAGATAATCATTGCTTTTCAATTTGGCTTTATCATCCCTTTGCTATAGAGTTTATAGCTTACCATATACATATGTATATGTATCCCTAAACAAAATATTGCTTTGCTTGTTTTCCAAGTGTATTAAAATGCCATCTTTCATGTATTCTTTTCCTCTCAACATTCTATTTCTGAAATTCAGCTATGCAGTTGCTTCCTTTTTACTGTTACAACCATTTTCTGAATCTACCACAGTGGATTTGTCTCTTCTCCTGTTGAGTTGTGTTCAGTTTTTTGTTACTATACACTGTGCTGGCTCAAACATATCATCTGATGCTCATGTGCAGAAGTTCCTCTAAGGCATAGTCCTAGGAATCAGAGGACATGGACTGTCACAACTACACTAGATGTAAGTGTTTTCCTCAAAGTGATTGTATCACCCAGTACAAGTATTTTGAAGACCGCATTGTACTACTTAAAATCTTCAGGCTTTATCCAGTCTGGTAGGTATAAAAATGTCTCTCACTGTGATTTCATTTTGCTTTTCCTTGATTACTAATGAAATTAAGCTACATTTCGTATATTGATTGGCCATTCATGTTTCCTCTCCTGTGAAAAGCTTTTCATTCCTGTTGCTCATTTTCTCCTGGGTTCTTTGTGGGGTTTTTGCTGATTTTTAGGTCTTCTTCCTGGATCCTGTATACTAATTTTTAGTTAATTCTATGCATGACAAATATACCTTCTCAATTTTTAGTTTGCCTTTTTACTCTCTTTCCAGTGTTTTTTGATAAAAGGAAATTTATAATTTGGTTTTCTCTAATTTATCAATCTTTTCCTTTATGGTTTGTATTTTCTGGGTCTTGTTTAGAAAATACTTCCTTACCTAAAGTCAAAATATTTTTCCGGGGCACCTGGGTGGCTCAGTTGGTTAAGCGTCGTCTAACTCTTGTTTTTGGCTCAGGTCATGATGTCATGGTTCATGGGATTGAGCCCCACATCAGGCTGTGCTGACAGTGTGGGGCCAGCTTGGGATTCTCTCTCTCTCTCCTCTCTCTGCCCCTCCCTCTGCTCACATGCACATGCTCTCACTCAAAATAAACATTAAAAAGTATATTTTTCTATATTGACACAAATTTTTTTAACGTTTATTTTTGAGACAGAGAGAGACAGAGCATGAAGGGGGGAGGGGCAGAGAGAGAGGGAGACACAGAATCGGAAGCAGGCTCCAGGCTCTGAGCCATCAGCCCAGAGCCTGGTGTGGGGCTCGAACTCACGGACCGCGAGATCGTGACCTGACCTGAAGTCGGACGCTTAACCGACTGAGCCACCCAGGCGCCCCGACACATAAATTTTTTTAAGTTTATTTAATTATTTTGAGAGAATGCAAGTGGGGGAGGAGCAGAGAGAAAGGGAGAGAGAGAACCCCAAGCAGGCTCTGCGCTGTCAGCACAGAGCGTGACACAGGGCTTGATCCCACCACCCGTGAGATTATGACCTGAGCCAGAACCAAGAATTGGATGCTTAACCGACTGATCCACCCAGGTGCCCGACACATGAAATTTTTAAGGTTTTTCTTTCCACTTTTAAATCTTCATTTCACCTGGATTATAGTTTATATATGATGTGAAAGAGGAATCCAATATCTCTTTTTTCCAATATGGATAAACTCTTGTTCCCACACTGTTTATTGAACACTTCATTCCCTTGCCATCTAGCTGCTCTAGAGTGCCAGTAGATCAGTTTTCATATATTTATGGATCCATTTCTGGGCTTACCATTCTCTCCTTTGATCCATTTGTCTATCCCATTTGTAATATCACATTGTCGTAGTTAAGTCGATTTATCAATCTTGCTGTTTGGCAGATCTACCCCATCTTACACACACACACACACACACACACACACACACACACAAAGGCGTGCACAACCTTGTTCTTACTCAAGAGTATCTGAGTACTTTGACTCTTCGTGGGGCTGTGCTTTTCCGTGTAAATTTTGGAATCGGATTAATGAGGTCTGTGATAAACCGTTGAGATGCTGATTTGAGTTGCATTGAATCTGGGGAAGGTCGACATATTTATACTGAGTCTCTCTACCTGTGAACATGGTAAATCTCTCTGTTAGTTTTGGTCTTCTTTGATGTTTTTCTCCATAAAGGTCCCTTTATTTTATTATAGTGTTGTTTCTATTGTAATGGTATCTTTTAAATTACATTACTATAATTTTTATGGCTGCTGTCTAGAAATGCAATTGGTTTTATATACTTAGCCACTTTGCTAAGTTAGCTCCTCAATTCTAATAATTTGGTTATAGATTCTTTTGAATATTCTCTATAGGCAACTATATCAATCTGCTAATAATGATTGCTTTATTCCTTCTTTTCCAATTTGTATACCTTTTATTTATTTTCCTATTTACGTTTTAGTCATGAAAATCACTAGAATAATGTTGAATATAACAATGGCATTGAGCGTCTTCAACTTGTTCCTGATTTTAAAGGGAAGGCTCGTAAGTTTTACCATGAAGGATCATACCTGCTATACGTGTTTGCTTTTGGCTTTTATCCTGTCAAAAAGTTACCTTCCTCATAATAATCTTCAGAGTTTCTGTCACAAATCAGGATGCTTTTACTCAAATACCTTTCCCTGCATTTACTGAGATGATTAAATGTTTTCCTCATCTGATCTGTTAATGTAATACATTAAATTAATTGTTTTTGTAAATTAACCCAACTTTGCATTCCTGGGATAAACCTAACTTAGCATGATGGGTCATCTTTTTTGTGCTCTGCTGGATTGGTAATAGGTTGTTTAGAATAGTTTGTTTTTTGCAGTTTTACTTATGATTAAGTTTAACCTATAATTTTCCTTTCTAGTTCTGTTTTGTTTGATTTTAGGATCACTGTTATACTAATCGCATAAGATGAATTGGAAGAATTTAAGATTCAGTTGTAATTGAAGCACCAAGATTCAAGATACGAACTTCCAAAGTGAGATGGTAAGCCAAGATGCCTTTTCAAAAGACATATCTAGGAATTAGTTCCTTGACATTAACCACCCCTCATCCTCTCAAGCATGTGCATGGCTTGAGAGAGGGAGTATGATGGAAATTTTGCAAGAAAATTTCTTTGGCAAACACTGCTGTTATGAATTGAGACAACTGAAGAGGGATTCAGTAGTTCCCCTTAGTCCTCTGCAGTGAGGCAGGTCTAGGGGGGCCTGTGTCTGGCTCTCATCTGAAACACAGGAAGCAACAACGGGGTTGGCCTGCTGCTTTGCCGATGGAGTGAAAGAAAGGTGTGCCTGGGCTTGAGTCAGTCTGCATTCCCCAGATTTGCCTGGGCAAAGAATCCATGAGTGTTTCCTTGGCTCAAGTACAGCCAGATGCACACAAAGGAGCTGGCACGGGGTCATCTTATATGGTCTCAAGTAGAATTGGGTCAGTTGGAGAGGTGAGCAGGCTTCATTACAGGAGAAGCTGGATGCTGCTTTTCTGGGCATTAAATGGGGGTTAATAAGCAATGCCCAGAATAGAGTGTATTCATTTAGATCAAAGGAAATCAGCAGTGATGGGGTAAGAAAAGAGGTTTTGCAAAGTTCACACGAAAGCCCTCCATGAGAGAGAGAATCCGCTTCAAATATCCAGTAGGTCCAGAGAGAGCAAAGCACACTGATAACAGTACCAGTTAGGTAAGGACTTTCTCTTCTCCTCCTTCTCCATCTCCTTAACCTGCAGAGGACCAGAAACAGCAGTCAGGGAATGGGGGTCTGTCATTTAGGAAAAGCCCACCCTTTCATTCTCTGCTCTGTGATGCTAGGGCCACAGCCCCGCAAACTACATTTCTGCTTTGCCAACTTTTCCCTGTTGGGCTCTGCTGCTCAAGGTACCGGAGGGGGACTGGAGGGCTGGCGGAGCAGAAGGGCTGTGCTCCTCCCTGCCTCCTTCCTGTCTGGTCCCTGTGAGTGTCACAGCTTCTGACCCCATCAGGGGCAGTTCCTCCCATGACAGCAGCCAGTTCATTCACAGTTTCAACAAGACTTGTAAGGCCAGGCTCCTCACATCCACCCCTTCTATCCCGGGACAGGGCCACATACTCTTCAAAGTTTGAGTCTGGCCTCATGGGCTCCTTCTCTGAGCTCAGACACACCAGCACCAACCAAGCATCACTTCCTCCTCAGGGTCCAGAGTTTCAGCCCTGCAGGCTTCCTTGTCTATGCTTTGAAGTTTCAAGAATGCTAACATCTTTCTTTCACTCCCTTAGCCCTGGGGATGGTAGCTGCTGTTGAAATCGTGACACTTAAAGATACCTTAGAAGTTTCTTCTTGTCTCATCAGTCACCTGGTTAGTGACTTCTGTTTAGTTAATTTTTTACATTAATTTTTTTCTCAAATTGCTGGTATATTTTCAGTCTCTTGTTGGGCCCTGACTTATAGATGGTGCAGTGGTGGTGGTGGGGTAGGGGTGGGGGTGATTGAGAAAGGGGGAGAGAAAAAGAGAAGACGCTGACTCCATTTCCTTCCCCCAAAACAGGTGGTCAGTCTGCCACAGCCTCTGAGTTGGGGGAAGAGAAATCCTAACTTTTATTTATTTATTTATTTTTATTTTTATTTTTTTTAACGTTTATTTATTTTTGAGACAGAGAGAGAGCATGAATGGGGGAGGGTCAGAGAGAGGGAGACACAGAATCTGAAACAGGCTCCAGGCTCTGAGCTGTCAGCACAGAGCCCAACGCGGGGCTTGAACTCACTGACCGCGAGATCATGACCTGAGCCGAAGTCGGCCGCTTAACCGACTGAGCCACCCAGGCGCCCCGAGAAATCCTAACTTTTAAACCGAAAGCCTATCTTATATTGTACTGGTCATTTTAAGTTACTAATTTGAGTCTGGGTTTGTGTCTATAAGTAAATAGAGACATTTCTATTACTCATTAATAACCTTAAAAGTCAAGGGGCTTGCCTGAGTTTTCATCCAGTGTCAGGGGAAGGATTACCTTCACTGAGAAGATTTAAAGGGACAGTAGGAGACAACCACTTATTTGATTGCATCCCATGAATCCTACTTATTTAACGTGCTGGTTATAATCTGAGGCTGTAATTGAAATGTCTCCTAGAACTCACAAGTAAAACTCTCAAAGCCTAGGATTTCTTTCATGGGAAGATTTCTACTACTGATTATGTAGGCAGTCTATTTCTTTCTCTTTTTTTTAATGTTTGTTTGTTTGTTTCTGAGGGTGAGCCAGAGAGAGCATGAGCAGGGGAGGGGCACAGAGAGACTCCCAAGCAGGCTCCCTCACTGTCAGCGCAGAGCCCAATTTGAACTCACAAACTGTAAGATCTTGACCTGAGCTGAAATCAAGAGTTGGGTGCTTAAATGACTGAGTCGCCTAGGCACGCCCTGTTTCTTTTAGAGTCAGTTTGGTAAGTATTTTGGGGGGAATTTCCATTTAAAAGGTACATTTTCAAAGTTATTAGCATAAGGTTTTTCTATCTTATATTTCTATTATATTTGTGATCTTTGTGTATTCTTCTTTTTCATTCCTAATATTATATATGCCTTCTCTCTACATATATCTATTTAAATGTTTATTATTTATTTTTGAGAGAGAGAGACAGAGCATGAGCAGGGGAGGGGCAGAGAGATAAATAAATAAATAAATAAAAGATGACACAGAATCCGAAGCAGGCTCCAGGCTCTGACCTGTCAGCACAGAGCCTGACTCAGGGCTCAAACTCACAAACTGAGATCATGACCTGAGCCGAAGTCAGACATTTAACCGACTGAGCCACCCAGGTGCCCCTATTTGTGTCTTTATTCAATCTTTCCAGGGGTTAGTCTCTTCCAAGACCCAGTGTTTGGTTTTGTTGATCATCATTATTGTATCTGTTATCTGTTTCTTTAAGGCTATTATTTCCATCTTTTTACGTTCTTTGGGAACATTCTGTTAGTTTCTCCCTTCTTACATTTAATGCGTTTCTTGTTCATTTTAAACCTTTCTTCTTTTTCCAAAGAAACATTTAAAGCTGTGTGTCTTCTTTTATGTGTACTTTGGAGACCTCATCATCACCCTTTGCCACATCTTATTTCCCCGATCTGAGTGAGTTCACTGCTTACCGTAAATTTTGGGTATAGTGTCATGCAGTTCTTATTTTTCAAACTTTATAATATTATTTCGTTCAGTTGATGTTTTTCATTCTTAAATTCTTTATTGAAGCATAACACAGAAAATATAAACATATATACATACTGTACAGAAAAATGTACATGTCATAGGTATAAAGCCCGAAAAAGTCTCACCCATGTATCCTTTGGTTAGGATTTAAACACGGAGATAACGAGCACTTTTTTTTTACTGACTTGGAAATCCATACAAAGATAACCAACTTGAAGTGTACAATTTAGTACACTCACAGTGTTGTAACAACCACCACCTCTATCGAGTTCCAACACGTTTTCATTACCCCCAAAGGAAGCCCCGTACCCGTTAAATAAATAGTCACTTCCCATTCCCCTCTCTTGCCAGCCCTTGGCAACCACAAGCTGCTTTCTATCTCTGGATTTTAAGTGTGCTTTTAAATTTCTAGATGTGTAGAGACTTTACGTTGTAAGTTTTACTGATTTCTAACTTAATTGTGTTGCAATGTTATAGCACTGGTTCTTTGAAATTTGTGAAAATTTGGTACTGCTTTATGCCCTAATTCATCATCAGTTTTCATAAATGTAATATGTGCTTTGGGAAAGAGAGTGTATTCTCCAGTGGTTGAGTGCAGTGCTCTATATAAGTCCTTCACATCACACTTGTTAATTATGTTGTTCAAAATCTTTATAACTATACTGAATATTTTTGGCTGTTTGATCTATCAATTACTAAGAAATGTGTGTTAAATCTCTCACTCTAATCAAGGAATTGTCAATTACTCCTTGAAATACTGTCAGTTTTTGCTTTCGCGATAGGCTTTTCAGATAACACGGAGAGGCACTAATCAAAGCAGAAACTTCAAATGTGCCACATTTGCAAAAAGACTATCAGCTGCCTCAGTCTGTTCTGCCAGATTAACCCAATTTGGTCGATGTCTTCCCAGAACAAGGTGGCCCTTGCTGTCACTCTATGTCCCACCCCCTCTCTTTTCCTTCCTCCCATTCCAGAAATGCATTTATTTAAAATCAAAAGAATGGCCTAAGATGAAGTTGAACAAAAATACTCCAGATCCTTGGGATTTCCTTATTTCATTTCAGCAACAAAGTTAAAAATGTCTGTCAATTGTCATTTCCCTAACCACCATCCTACTTCACGGCTTGCCATTTTCCTCCAGGGTCACTGTGTACCAGAGGCAGTATTAGATCGAGGGTGGGACAGGCACTGTTGGCATCTCACGTCTGCGGATTCCCCAGGGTTGTGCTGTCTCTTCATCGGGCAGCGAATGATGAATTGTGAGTCAGTCCACATTGGGGGAAGCCTCTATCACCCCACAGCTGAACTCACTCCGTTCATTTGCTACCTTAGAACAGGAAAGAGAAGCATATGTAGCAAACCATTGGGCTGGGTCCAGCATCTTTATTCCTCATTACCTTCTACATCTAATACAATTGCTCATTGAAATAATCACTGTCTTCACCTGGTGGCACCGTTCTATTTTGCTTATAAGACAGGCTGGCAGCAAAACCTCTTTCACTGAGCTTGGATTCATTTCCCTTAGCAGATGATTTCAATAACTTCACATCATTTTTCATCTGGCAAGTCAAGGGAAGCCAAGTTTTGAGAGAAATAAAGCTTGTTCCTTGGAGTGGAACCGTGCCAGGGAAGGTGAAACAACTTCATTTTCCACGCGGACATGTGGGCCCTTCTAGTTTTTGCGCGGAGAGCTGCCTGGATTTGCTCAAATCAACTTGTGGTGCTCATACTAATTGGTTGTTTGAAGCGGGTTGTCCAGCTGGCAGCCATTTGGGCCGCTAGAATGGCCCTGGGGTTGCTGATTCACTTCTCTCCCAAAGACTGAATGGCCTATTATTTGAAAGGGAGGACGGAGCCAACCCAGTTTGCCCTGGCTTGCTGCGGGTGACCTAGGAGGCAGGCCGCCTCTCCAGGGTTTCTCCTGAACTTTGAAGAAGTCGTTTGCACCTTAGTGCAATAAGCTGGTGCCGCATCTGGTGCCCGGGAGCCTGGAGGTCAGCGACGATCAGGAGCCCGCAGGGACAGTGGATAGTGTGAGAAAGAGACACAGTGAGAAGCTGAGGTGTGTGAACCGGTCAGCCGGGATAGTTTACAGTCCTCTGCATTTGTTACCTCACCCAGGACCCTCCTCCTACTCATTTTCCTGAGCTGAGAAGCAGTGACAACGAAAGGGACCGTGGAGCAGATGATGCCAACTATTATGGTATTTTATATTTTATATGTGGTACTTTAATATTCATTTGGAGAGCCTTGTAGAGCCAATCAACGCATAGAGATATATTTACTGGGTGTCTGCTATCTGCAAGGAATGGTGCTAAGTGCTGTGAGGGAAATAAAATAGAAATCTAAGATCACTGCCCTCACACTCCTTTTAGTCTAATTAGGAGGCCCAGATGTAAGCACAAAACATTAAAGAACAATACGAGAGTTCAGTGAGACCAACGTAATATACATAAAGAAAACGCCAAGCTTATTTCTCATAGCAGATAAATTTCTGTCCACCTCTAGAGGTATTAATGACTTGAGTCCTCAGCAGAACTATCTCTTAATAATAATGAACATACGCAACGTTACTGAGAACTTACCAGATGTAGAGCATGTGTAAGCAATTTACCCTTTGTTTTATTTCACCTTTAGAAAAATCATTAAAATGTAGCAAAAATCTTTTTTTAATGTTTTTAATGTTTACTTAGTTTTGAGAGCGAGAGACCGAGCATGAGCAGGGGAGGGGCAGAGAGGGAGGGAGACACAGAATTGGAAGCAGGCTCCAGGCTCCGAGCTGTCAGCACAGAGCCAAACGCGGGGCTTGAGCCCATGGATTGTGAGATCATGACCTGAGCCGAAGTCAGGTGCTTAACTGACTGAGCCACCCAGGCACCCTATGACAATCTCTACATTTTTTTTTAACGTTTATTTTTGGGAGGGAGAGAGAGACAGAGTGTGAGCAGGCGCAGGGAGAGAGAGAGGGAGACACAGAATCTGAAGCAGGCTCCAGGCTCTAAGAGCTATCATCACAGATCCCAATGCGGGGCTTGAACTCACAGACTGTGAGATCATGACACTTAACCGACTGAGCCACCAAGGTGCCCTGACAATCTCTACATTTTAATTGGCATGTTTAGACTCTTTATATTCAATGTAATTTTCAGTGTATTTGGATTTAAGTCTAGTATCTGCTTTTTATTTCTTATTTGTGGCATATATTCTTTTTCCTGACGTTCTACCTTAATTTATTAAAAAAATTTTTTTTAATGTTTATTTACTTTTGGAAGACAGAGACAGAGTGCAAGCAGCGGAGGGGCAGAGAGAGAGGGAGACACAGAATCTGAAGCAGGCTCCAGGCTCCGAGCTGTCAGCACACAGCCTGACACGGGGCTTGAACCCACGGACCGTGAGATCATGACCTGAGCCTGAAGTCGGACACTTAACTGACTGAGCCACCCAGGGCCCCCAAAATGTGGAAAAAATCTTAAAAGTGAAACATGATTCGGGTTTAAAACTAGATGTTGCAATAAACATTTTGAGCTTCAGCCTTGACCCAATTTATGTCAAAGCCTGGAACTAAGATTCTTCTTTATGTTGTAACATGATTCATGTTGCATCCGAGAAGCTGACCCAGGTCCAGGCCATAATTGGGATATAGACCCACACGTGTATAAATAGGACTATGTCCTCCGAGGACATGCTGGGGCATGTTCCCAATTGTGGCACTGCATGATAGGGGGTAAAGGGCAGGAGGCAGCAACAAACCCTTGTTAATAGGAAAGCTTCATGGTAGAGAAAGAATTTCAAGAGAAGTAAAAACTCTATTTATAGATTAGGAACTAAAGTAGAGATTGAAATTTTCACCCTATAAACATTCGACCCCATATCTCAAGATTAGATACCCGTTATCGAATTCGTTTAACCAAGGAGCAACGTGAATCTCATACGGCCGGGAACATCTTGGAATACCAGAGTATAAAACCATGATCTTTATAAAGGCTCGACTCTTCAGTGTTCTCAGGAGGCTCCCTCTGGGCAAGTACTGGAAGGAGCAAATAAGTTGTAAAACTGCACCCATCACCCGTTTCCTTCAGACTCTTGTCCTTAATGACCAAGTCAGGCCCCATCTCCTTCAGGAAGATTCCTCTGTGCTTCCATTTATTGCAGTGGCGTTTCTGGATGTGACTGAACCCTAGACTCTGTGCTCCCTAAGGATAGAGACGTGTCTTATTCATTTTGTATCCCTAGCGCTTGGCAGAGAGGTTGGCACATAATAGGTGCTTGATAGATGCTTGTTGAACTGAACTGAAGAGGAAAGGTTGGTTGGGGTCCCAAGTGAGGGTCTTATGTTCAGGTTCCCCTGGGAGAGATAGGGGTAGGGGGAAGTGGGGCTATATGGGTGTGAAGTGACTCCCAGGGAGGAGCGTGGTGTGTCACAGATTACTTGGCATCCCTTTCCATGGGAACCTCTGCTTTCCGTGGGCTAACCTCCATGCCCACTGAAGACATGTCCTACTCTAGAGAGGCCGTGTAGACCTAGGCCCGGCCCTCTTCTGCACACTGGGGGAGGGTAAAAATGAGAATAGGTGTTACCGACCTAAGTGGATTAAAGATGAGGATGGGGAAAGAGGGAGGACGGAGGTCTAAGTCACAATCCAAGATGCTATGGTGGGTTGTGACCACCTGTACAGCAGTTATTATGAGGAAGCCCAGTGTGGAAAAATGGAGGGACAGAATCCCCGAAATCCCGTGGCTCGCTGTCTGCCAGCAGTTAACAATAAGAATCACAATGAGAATAATAAACACTTACAGAGGGCTTCCTATCAGGGAGGCGCGGTTCTACGCACGTTATTTATTTACTAGGAATAGCTGGGGAAGAAGAGGTCCAGGTCCGTGAAAGGGCTCTTCGGAAACATGCTCACTACTCAGAGAAGGAATTGGCACAGTTTCAAACATCTCCTCAGGGGAGGTCAAGATTAGAGTGAAGAAGGCACATGTGACCCTGAGGTTGGCCTCGAAGAATTAGAGAAGCCACTGGCCTGTGCCCCCGACCTGACACAACAGCTAAGCCTCCAGTAGGGGGGGCCTTTGGGGACCTTTTCCGCCATGCATCCCTGTGAGCTTAGGGCGGATCCTTTGCAGGGGCTCACCCAAGCCCTGGCCCCTGGAATCTGCCTGTCAGGATTAAGCGCCCTGCTGGGGAGAGTATAAATATGGATAGAGCATGGCATCTTTAAACATTGTACAAGAGCAAAGGGACAACCAGGTCCAAATGATAATATTTTGAAAAGCCACAGGGAGCTTCTGCTGCTGTTGGGTTGGAATTGTTCCTCTCTCATGTGATTAAAGAAGCCCTTGTGGGTTTTTTCTTTTCCTTAGAGACGTAGCAGGGTTTCCCCCCTCCTACTACAGCACGGAACGATTTCTAAGGTTTCTAAGTGCACTGCATTTACATTTACTGCTCGTTCGTTCTCTAAATGAAAGGCAGGCTGAAACACATTAATGAGCCTCCTGATTACTGCAGCCCTTGAGAAATTAATTAACGACAATGCAGCATACACTTAACATCCCTCCTACTCTCCGGGACCGGAGCGGCGCTTTCATCCGCACCCAACCAAGAGTCACCACGCATCTTCAGCCACGGAGCGGAGTGGCCTTTCCTGGTACACTTTGGATTGCTTTCCCTAGGGAATGCCGTTCCCTGGATAATTAAGTGATAGCATCTTTCTCACGGCCTGGAATTTTCCTCCCTAAACCTGGTCCGTTCCTCATAATAATGGCCAAAGCTTAAATGTTGCTTAATTTGTCAGGGACTAGTGTGTGTGTGTGTGTGTGTGTGTGTGTGTGTGTGCGCGCGTGTGTGTGTGTGTGTGTGTGTGTGTGTGCACGTTTGCTTATTAAATTTCATAATAATCTGGGGTAGGTACTACTATTCTCCATTTTACAAAGGGTGAAATAAAGGTACAGAGATGGCAATTAAGTCACCTGAAGTCACATAGCTAGTAAGTGGCCGAGCCACCTTCCGAACTCAAAGGGATTGGCTTAAAATCCATACCGTAACCACTAATCACATCCACAGCTACCCCATGCATATTTGTATTTGGGGTCATTTTGGGCTTGTTAAATCCAAAATGTGTTTATTGAGATGGTTTCTCACTCATCTGGACTCAGGGTGCTTTCAATTCCACTTCTGTCTTTTTAAAAGTTATTCTTTTTTTTTTTTTATAGATTTTTTAAAGTGTATTTATTTATTTTGAGAGAGTGAGAAAGAGCACAAGCAGGGGAGGGGCAGAGACAGAGGGAGAGAGAGGATCCCAAGCAGGTTCTGCACTGTCAGTGCGGAGTTCAATCCCAGGAACTGTGAGACCATGACCTGAGCCAAAACCAAGAGTCAGATGCCTAACCGACTGAGCCACCCAGGCGCCCCTGGAGAGAGATCTTTCAGTGACCTTGCTTTGCCTCCCCAAGGCAGTAGAAGAGCCAACACACAAAACTACTGTTTGGGTGTGGATGAATTCCAGGGCGATTTTATAGCCTTCAGGCTTTTCACATCTAGGAGACAGGAATTGAGCTCCACACCAAGCTCTTTGTTTGTGTTTTCTCTTCTCTTCTGGGGAAGGATGAAGGAGCTCCTTCACAAGAAGCATATTCTCCTGGGGATACTCTCTTGTCACTGCTGAAAAGGGTAGAAAGAAGTAGGCATGATCATTCCTGTTTTGTAGATGAGGACTCTGAGGCTCTGAGAAAATTACTGATTTATCTGCTCAGGATCAGGCAGATGTTTTTTTGTTTTTTGTTTTTTTTTTGTTTTTTTTTTTTTTGGTCTGACTCTGCAAAATTGCAGAGTTACTGATTCCAAATTGGTATTCTTTCTACCAAACCGCACTGTGTCCATGTGGTTCTGCTAGATGAGGCATTCACCAAGATGGCTGTCCTCTGATAATCACTTCTGATCTCAGGGCTAACGTAAGAACAAAGCAGTCTTACACTTTTGAGCTCCACATGCCAGGTTCTTGAAAGAGCACTGCAACTTTGTGGCACCCCTAGGAAGCCCGGGAATAAAGGTGGGAACCAGAGTGGCATTCGTGGGCATCCTGGTAGCAACCACACTTGCCTTGTAAAAGAGAAACAGCGGGGCGACTGGGTGGCTCAGTCAATTAACCGTCTGACTCTTGATTCTGGCTCAGGTCATGATCTCACGGGTTTGTGGGTTCAAGCCCCGCGTCGAGCCCCACTGCGCTGTCAGCGCAGAGCCTGCTTGGGATTCTCTCTCTCTCCCTCCCTCCTTCCCTCCCTCCCTCCCTCCCCTTCCCTGGCTCATGTTGTCTCTGTCTCTTTCAAAAATAAATAAATAAATTTTTTAAAAAAAAGAGAATAGAGAAGCAGCAAAGACTCAAGAGACCACCCAAAAAGCAACTTTGTCTGGACAATGTTTCTAAGAGAGAAAACAATCATACAAGAAAGCGGTTTGCATGATGAGCAAAGCATCTTCCATGCAGCTGGCAGTCAAAAGTATTTCCTCCACACTAAACCCTGTGGGTCTGGGAGTGCTCTCCACTACAGCAGCATAGGGCACGATATCTTAAAGGTTAGGAACATGCGTGTTTGGACTGAGACCAGACCCAGGCTTAAGCCTCAACTCTGCCATGTCCTAACTATGTGATCTGAGGCAAATTAAGTCGTCCTTCAGCTTCTGTTTCCTGTCTGTAAAATAGAATAATTCTACCTGGGTCATAGGACTGTTGTGACAATTAAATGAGACAATGCATTAAAGCAGCACATAGTGTATGTAAAGTGCTCGATTACGTACATAGTAAGCACTTAACAGTAGCAGCTGGTTTTAGTGTCTGCCGTGCTCTTTGCCAGGTTCTTCCTTTTGCTGAGCACCTGCTGTTCCTTCTGAAATGCTCTCCATTCAGGACTCCCTATTCAAAGGGCCGCCTCATCAGCAGACGTTCCCTGGCCACCCCACCCAGAGCAGCCCATAGCCTTCCCCTTTGCTTTATGCTTTCCATGGCACAGATCACTACCAGCTGCTATATTATATATTAATGTGTTTATTTGTTTCTTGTCTGGCTGCTTCCATAAGAACATCAGCCCCATGATGACGGCAACCGTGTTGGGTTCACCTCTGAGGTCTCGGTGCCTAGAGCAGTGTCTGCCGTGTGGAGGGGACCGTGTAAATGCATAATGCAGGCAGCTGAGTATAATGCATCCCTTCTGAACAGATTAGGATTCTAGATAATGATGCAGCCTAAAACCAGATGTCAGGCACGGGCGCTGTTGTTTATGTGGGACAAGCCTCCAGCAGAGTGGAGAAGGCCTGACCCACTGAGGTGCTGAGCTGTGCTCCAGTGAGCCCTGCGGCCCTGAAGAGCAAAGCAATCCAGGCTGGAGGGGATCTGAACCAGCTCAGCCATTTTCTTTGCTTGGAAATTATAGCCTGAAGTGACTGCTGCGGGAGCTCCCCTCCCTGGTCTGCTTCCCACCCTTCTCCCTCCCTCTCTCCCTCCTGGAGTCATTACCGATAGTGCAGCTTCCTCAAGGAAAAAGAGCATGTCTTAAAAGTAACCTGTGGCCATGGATAGTTTACTGCTTTTAAACTCGCGAATTATTTTTTAATGCAGCACACAGCTCAGATCACGGTTTTCAGTAAGCAAAAACAAAAGCAGGTTTTGCTCCTGGCTCTACCTGGTGGCTGCTGAGATGTAGCAACCTGTGTCCCTGATGTTATGGCCCCGTGGATGGCACCTGCTGGGGAGACATGATGGGGCTATGTGAACAAAGAGTTTCTGTCTAGGGGAGGCCAGAGTAACCAAGGGGCAGTGAGCGTTAAACATTCCGGCACTGCCTCACCAAGGTTTCACACATCCCATTAAGATCCGGATAGAGAGCGAATTGGACATAATAAGGCACCTCAGAACCCCTAGTGGAGACTGATTTAGAGGCTCCTTAGAAGAGCACGGAGTTTCACCAAAGTGCAAGGCTTGTAAATTCTAAGTGCTTTCGGAGATTGCAATGAGCAGATGTGTGTTTCCCAAAGCCTGCCCAGAGCAGGGACATTAAGCTACAGGGAAGACTAAATTAAATAAAATAACAAATAGCAAAAAGGAGAGCATGCTCCTTGAACTCCTTTGACCTTGCAATTCCGATACTTCGTGTTAGAACTGAGCTTCTTTGCATCCACACTGAGCAGTGAGCTTGGCAAGGTAAGGATTCTGGAAGCCGTCTTTGGTCCTTAGCTGTGAGTTATTGTCTGTGGTGTAGACATTTTTCTCCATGTTAATATATATGCTATGTAACGAAACTATCTATGGTAACTCTGCTGGATAGGGTGCGTGAATGAATGCAATCATGCATTTGGGTGCATGGAGAACCCAGACTGTCACTGATGATGTGAGGCAGGCCCAGAAGTGCTCAGGGCAGCTGTTTTCCCTTAGCCATACCATGTGAAATCACAACTCTGTGGCCCGGTGACAAACCTAGCTGGATTTCCTGGGCCTTTTTCAGGTCTGTGGCTATGCATGGGTTGCTTCTTCGATTGATTGATTGATTGATTGATTGTAGCCCGAACTTAGAGTATTTCTTAAATAAACGTAGCTCCTTTTGAAGAAAACATCTGTTTGGGATTTCCTGGGCAAGACCATGCCAGAGGACTGGCCTTTCCTCAGACGGCTATGCTCTCTTAGGGACAAATAGACCTCCCACTGTGGGAAATTAGGATACTGACAATCTTGTCCTACCCATCTTCTTGGAACTTGGAGAACTTGACCCATGCCCCAGATGCTGGTCCCCACCAGGCTGGGCAGGCAGACATCCGGGACCACGAGGCCTGAAGCCTGGCACGCAGATTTAAGAGTATACAGAAGAGCTCCACGTTGTGACTTTCATTTCGAAAACAATTGCAGGGGCGCCTGGGTGGCGCAGTCGGTTAAGCGTCCGACTTCAGCCAGGTCACGATCTCGCGGTCTGTGAGTTCGAGCCCCGCGTCAGGCTCTGGGCTGATGGCTCGGAGCCTGGAGCCTGTTTCCGATTCTGTGTCTCCCTCTCTCTCTGCCCCTCCCCCGTTCATGCTCTGTCTCTCTCTGTCCCAAAAATAAATAAAAAACGTTGAAAAAAAATTTAAAAAAAAAAAAAAAAAAAAAAGAAAACAATTGCAGGTCGGGGGGGAAGTTTTCCCACCCTCTTCCCTTCATCTCCTTACCCACAGAGGAAACACTGGCTCCTACTCTGTGCCCTCCCCACTGAACACAATAATTACTTCTAACTTGTCACCTGTAACACTTTATACTGATTCCCCCTGCCCCCATATCTAAAGTCCTCTTGAGGACCCACAGGACTCCCTGAGGCTGGCACAGAGCCTGGAACGTAGTATTCGATAAAACCTTGTTCACTTATTTGTCCGAGGACCCTTCCTCCTGAGGATGGCAGGGAGTGTTTATAGGCACAGGGACAGCCTCTGCCTTGCAATAAAATGCAGAGAAATGCATGAAAGAAGGCCAGGTGTAGAAAGAACTCTGACATGGTCGCTTGGATCAGGAATCCTTCCAAAAATGTCCATATCCAATCTCGAGAGTAAGGATGGCTCAGGTTGCGGGGATTCAGCTTAGCCTAAACAATGGCGTGTTTGCTCCTGCCGCGCAAGGACCTCCATGGAATCCCTGGAGACAGAAACTTAGGGCCATGTCTCCGCCGATGGAGAACAAGTTCACCTTTGACAGTAAACTCCCTCAGGACCCAAATTATGTTCGGTTACTAACGCTGTGGCGATAATCCTGCTATGGAAATAAGCATACCGTGTGTTGCAGGCTTCTGGCCTCTTGGGGCTTCCTTGATTGAAGAATGTAAACCGATGGTGGCAAAGAAAGGAATAGTCTTGCAGGAGAAAGACAAGGCACTTTGGAGTGTGAGTACCCACAGGGTTTCTTTTATCGTTGGACTTCTTGGCCAGTCAGCCTCGGGCCCGTGAAGGCTGTTACTTTGTGACATCAGAGTCAGGTGGGAGCTGGGTGGGTCCTGCATTTGACCTAAGGAGGATCCTAGGAGAGGATGTCCGGAGGTGGACTCTAAGGCGTTTTGCTCCAGGAAACCCAGGCCTTTCCCAAACCTGAAGCCAGGATCCAGAGCCCCTTTTCTGAAAGCTCTGAGACATGGCTTTGGTTATTATTCTTCACTGTGGAGTTACCTGCCTGCAAAGAGAGGTGTGTGTGTTGGGGGGAATCCCATCTACACTGCCAGCCAGGCCCAGGCCTTTCCTGGAGACGGTTTGAGGCCCACAGAGCTTGAGGAATTCTGCCCCTCCTGCCCCCACCCCAGCAGCACAGCTTTTTACCTGGGACTTTGGCCACTGGATGCTTTTTTAAAGGGTAGATTGATTTCGTTGCAAACAAAAGGGCATTCAGGCTCCAGGGCCCGGGATGGGCCCCCAGCCTCCTATGCCTGGAGCCAGACCACCTGCACCCAGGCAGCATCCTCCCTCCTGGGCCCTGTGAGGAGGCTCCATGCACAGCTCAGGACAGGTGGCTGCCTCCCAGCGGAGAAAGACTGATAGACCGCCCCAGGCAAGGCTGCTCTGTGGGAACAGAAAGCCCAGGCATCTGCTCCGGGCAGAAGTTCCAGGGTGCCCCCTGAGGAAGCCATCAGGGCCCTTGGTGTGCAGTCAGGGGAGGCTGATAGGCTGACTGCTCACTGCCAGCCAAGGAACACAGAATGTTCCTTCACAGTACAGCAGGTCCATCTGGGCGGGGAGCCCCTCCACAGTGGACCTCGCTGGGACTGTGCCTTTGCCATTTGGAAGGCCACAGGCCATCGCTGTTCGCTGAGATGCCCCTCTGTGAGGCCAAGAAGGCTGGCCCATTGTCCCCCTGCCCTCCACTCCCCTCCGGATCCTCTCCACCTGCTACCTGTCACTTGTGCAAGGCATTATCTTTCAGGAGTCTCTCTTGGGACTGGCCAGGAGGAGAAAGGAGGACATGAACCTTTGGAACACTTATGAAAGGCACCTGGCCCATCTCCTGTCGAGGGTTACGCTCTTCTCTCCTGCAGAAAGGAAGAAACACATCTATGGAGTACACACAACTGCGCGGGCAGAGAACCTGCTATCACAGCCATTAGTGTCATCATCATCATCGTCGTCATTGTCATCAAAAAGCATCTTCTAAGCACCTGATTGCCAACAACCAATAAAGAGGGAGACCAGGTGGGAAGTACCTGAACTTGAAGGGAAGAGGCCTGGATTCCCATCCCAGCTCTTACTTCCAAGGAGCTCTGTGCCTCTGGGCACAAGGGGCATGGTTCCCCTTGCCCCTCTCAAATTCCTCACTGCTATCACAGATACAGCCCTCACCCTCCCCATTTCCCCAGCCCATGCCCACTGCAGGCATGGCTAACCAACCACTATCCCATGGAGCCTTAGAACATGGTCTCAGAAACCTTCACACAGAACTCCCAACAGCCATTGCTCACTGACTTGAAGGGCGCTCAAGTTGAAACCTATTAGCCATTGCTGTCCTAAAGGAATTTATAACCTGAGAATGGAATTCTGTACCAAGAACAGGCCAGGTCACTCAGAAGAAAAGAAAAACAAAAAACTTAAAAATCAATAAAGCAATAAACCCACCTGAACAATCTGGACTAGCCAGGTGAATGATACTTAGTTACTAGGCAAAGGTAACCTCACTGAATTGTTTTATTTGGATAGATCCAGGGTTAAAGATATTGAAACACACCCCAAATCAGAAATGTGCTCTCTTTATTTCACAGATAAGGAAATGAAAGCCTCAGTAGTTGTGACTTCCCAGGCCCCCCATCTTGGCAGTGGCCACATCAAAAACCCAGCTTTTCTGGTCCCCAACCCAATGGTCTCTCTACCCACTGACCACATTGTCTTGCTTGGCAGGGGAAACACACACATACACACACATGCACACACAGCTATTTAAGGTACAGGCAGGGGCGCCTGGGTGGCTCAGTCGGTTAAGCATCGGACTTCAGCTCAGGTCATGATCTTGTGCTCCATGAGTTCGAGCCCCGCGTCGGGCTCTGTGCTGACCGCTCAGAGCCTGGAGCCTGTTTCAGATTCTGTGTCTCCCTCTCTCTCTAACCCTCCCCCATTCATGCTCTGTCTCTCTCTCTCTGTCTCAAAAATAAATAAACGTTAAAAAAAATTTTAAGGTACAGGCAGTTAATGGTTCGCAATAGTGTTTGTGGTGAAAATTAATGAACCAACGGCCCCTCATTGAGACCATGAAAAACGAATTTCCAAACAGAATTGAACAGGGAGTCAGAACTCCTTTGTTTTATTGTAACCCCGCCACTCCCTATTTGCATATGTGGGGAGAGTCACGTAACACAGTTTTGTCCTTGCTTTTCTTGCCCGTATGAGGGACACCAACAATGCTGTTTGTACTTGCCTCGCCAGGATATAGAAACTAAAAGCAAAAGATCTGGGGCTTTTGGCTCCAGGTGATCTGCAGTTACCGTGAGAGGAACGATGAGCCATCAGGTAGTGGCTGTCATTCTGGGATTAATGGCAACATTTGGCAAATGCCAAGATGTGTGGGATAAGTGTGCCACAGCCCAAGGATGACTCAGGTGATTCAGCCTGGGGTCAGGCTGACTTCAGAAGTGATCTTCATTTAGATGAGAACGTCAGGAAAAGGGAAAGTCCAGAGGGACCTTCCAAATGGGAAGGATCGCTGTTCCAGGTCAGCAGGAGACCCAAGGGGTCCTTCCGTCCTCTTTCTGCTGCAGATGTCTGGAGGAGGGTTCTGACAGCAGGGCCAAGGCTCAGGATGGAAGCACTACATGCATGCTTAATGAGTGTTAACTGGGGAGCAGCCGAAAGCATAAGGACCAGCGGGTAACAGATTAGCACACAGGGAGCAACCCAAACACATCGCCTCCCGATTGCATTTATCAGAGCGCCTCTCTGGGTGTTCCTGACATCAGGAGCCTGGCTTTGTAACCACATGCCCACCACACCGCAGCCTGTGCCATAGGAAGTAGCAGTGTGTTTGCACAAAATATCTTCCTAGGACATAAATTAAATATGTGTTTCTCCTTGGTCTGGCAGTTTGCCGCACTCCTGCAAAGAAGGGCAGAACCTGCTTTGTTCTCTTGCTTCAATTGAGGCGAGACCTGAGAGCAGAAAGCATTTTAGGAGAAAGAGTCCTCTAGACCACTAGATGGCGCCAGAGTTCTACCAATGAGCCTGGGGATGGCCCAAGGACCTTTCAGGGAAATTCTGAAAAGGAATTTATAGTTTCCAAGAATTTCAAAGGAGGATGCGGCCTAAGAGGTCATCTGGTCCGACCCTATCATTTTAAGACCAGGTAAGAGGAGCTCAGAGAGATAAAAGAGCTTGCCTGTGTAAACAACCAGTTAGTGCAAATCTGGGATTAGAGATCAGATCTACCTCTGGATCAATCTCATTCAGTCACACCACCATGTTTTCTTTTCTCTACCTATGCTGTCTTGGATTCTTAGCCACTACTGACTGAAGCAGGAAGTGTTACAATATTGAGGATTAAACACAGGAGGGACAGGAAGAGAGCGGAGTTGCTAGATCTCTTCCCAGCAGTATAGACAGGCCACTCAGATGGCCCAAGGGCCTGGGCCACAAGGTACGGAAAATTTGTCTGTGGTCCTGCCGACCCAGGCTCACTGGGGATACTGTCATCCTGTCCTGCTCAGATAATGACCCTCAAAGGCAGACGGGATCCAGCCTGAAGACCTCAATTGTAGCTCCACTCTGCTCCCACTTGCCAAACCCAGGTCCCTATTCCTAAGCCTTGGTTTCCTGGCTTACTAAAGCAACATGGCAAAGAGAGGGTAAACCCCACCATCACGTTTCCATCCAAGACCATGGGGATCCGAAAAGTGAACCTGCCCTGGCATTTTTTTCTATGTTCTTTATTACTTTACATACCCCCTACCATTTTCTGGAAAGGAATTAAAGCACACGAACAATAGGATATTTCACAGAGACCAAGAAGTATTTGATGATAATGATGATTCATTCAACAAAGTCAATCCAAAAACACTTATGCCAAGGTTGTTTTTATATATAAACCTACTTTATATGACATTCCATCAACCAGAAATCACATTTATCTGGCACATCTGCACTTTTTTTCCCAAATAGTAATTCATGTTTTTAATAAATGAGGCATTTACACTAGTAGAGAGGCTCAGAATACAGGATCCGCCCTGTGTAACACTGGGTATCATGTAACCTCACAAATCCACATGCTTCTTATCTCTAAAATTGGAATATTTCGATTCTAAATTGTCTTATAATGAGAGTGCTACTGAGCATCCAGATCTTGTTTTCTAAAACCATTCTCCAATGAAAGGAACCAGGGCCCATTGGAAGAGTGGTTGATTGTAGAACCAAGTTAGGGAAAATAATGGAGAAATCTGGAGCATTTGGGTGGCGCAGGGAAGTAAGGAAGTAACCTCAAAAGGATAATAGCATGTCAAAAAGGCATAGGAACTAACATGAAAGAGCTTTCAACAGCCAGAGCTGTAACAGTTTGAGAGCAAAATAAAGAATGGTAATAATAGACTATAGCTCATAGAATGAAATAACTATGAGTCAGTACAAATATAAATAAATCGATGAATAAATAAATGGGGAAGGGACAGATCTTCTTTGCAGAAGAATTACAATTATACACGAGGGACATGAGGGACATAGAAAGTCACCTTAAAACACCACAGGCAAGATCCACAGGTGGATGCTAGAATTCCATGCAGAAGTTTGAAGGGAAACACATTATTTGTGTAGTCTCAAAGTATCTCTGCCAAGACACTTATTAATTACAAAGAGAAAACAATAACTTTACAGTGAGGAAATCCAGCCGACATCACCTTCTCCAAAGGATCATGGTCAGCATCGCCAGTATTAAGACATACCCATATCCTGTGCCCCCTGGTATGATTGAGAAGGACAAATCACTGTTTAAAAGAATTTATGCATTTAAATTCAAGTTAGTTAACATACAGTGTAGTATTGGTTTCAGGAGTAAAACCCAGTGATTCATCACTTACATATAACACCGAGTGCTCATTCCAGTAAGTGTCCTCCTTAGTGCCCATCACTTATTTATCCTATCCCCCCACCCATCTCCCCTCCAGCAACCCTTAGTTTGTTCTCTGTATTTAAGAGTCTATTATGGTTTGCCTTCCTCTCTGTTTTTATCTTATTTTTCCTTCCCTGTGTTCATCTGTTTTGGTTCTTAAATTCCACATATGAGTGAAATCATATGCTACTTGTCTTTCTCTGACTTATTTCACTTAGCGTAATATACTCTAGTTCCATCCACGTGGAACAAATAGCAAGATTTCATTCTTTTTGATCACTGAGTAATATTCTATTATATATTATACCACATCTTCTTTATACATTCATCAGTGGATGGACATTTGGGCTCTTTCCATAATTTGGCTATGGTTGATAGTGCTGTTATAAACATTGGGGTGCATGTGCCCCTTTGAGCATTTAAAACAATTTTTTTTTAATCTTTATTTATTTTTGAGAGAGAGACGGAGTGTGAGCAGGGGAGGAGCAGAGAGAGAGGGAGACACAGAGTCCGAAGCAGGCTTCAGGCCCTGAGCTGTCAGCACAGAGCCCAACGTGAGTCTCGAACCCACGAACCGTGAGATCATGACCTGAGCTGAAGTTGGACGCTCAACCGACTGAGCCACCCAGGTGCCCCATCTAATGAGCATTTTTGTATTCTTTGGATAAAAATACCTAGCAGTCAATTGCTGGGTTCTATGGTAGTTCTATTTTTAATTTTTTGAGGAACCTCCATACTGTTTTCCAAAGTGGCTGTACCAGTTTTCATTCCCACCAACAGTGCAAAAGGGTCCCTTTTCTCTGCATCCTTGCCAATATCTGTTGTTGCCTGAGTTGTTAATTTTAGCCACTCTGGCAGGTCTGAGGTGGTATTTATGGTTCTGATTTGTATTTCCCTGATGATGAGTGATGTTGAGTATCTCTTCATGTGTCTGTTAGCCATCTGGATGTCTTCTTTGGAAAAGTGTCTGTTCATGTCTTCCGCCCATTTCTTTACTGAAGTATTTGTTTTTTGGTTGTTGAGTTTGATAAGTTCTTTTTACAGATTTTGGACACTAATCTTTATCTGATATGTCATTTGCAAATCTCTCCTCCAATTCCATTGGTTGCCTTTTAGTTTTGTTGATCGTTTTCTTCGCTGTGCAGAAGCTTTTAATCTTGATGAGGTCCCAATAGTTCATTTTTGCTTTTGTTTCCCTTGCCTCCAGAGACATACATGTCTAGTAAGAAATTGCTGCAGCCAAGGTCAAAGAGGTTGCTGCCCATTTTCTCCTGTAAGATTTTGATGGTTTCCTGTTGCTCATTTAAGTCTTTTATCCATTTTGAATTTATTTTTGTGTATGGTGTAAGAAAGTGGTCCAGTTTCATTCTTCTGCATGTTGCTGTCCAGTTCTCCCAGCACCATTTGCTGAAGAAACTGTCTTTTATTTCTATTGGATATTTTTTCCTGCTTTTTTGAAGATTAGGTGGCCGTGCATTTGTGGGTCCATTTCTGGGTTCTGTATTCTGTTCCATTGATCTATAAGGACATATCACTTCTAAGGCATTCTTGATAAAAAATGCATAACTTCAAACTAATTCTAAGAAAATGTCAAACAAACCCAACTTGAGAGACACTGCAAAAATAACTGCCTGGTACTCTCTGAAGTATCAAGGTCCTGGAAGACTAGGAAAGACCAAGAAGCTGTCACAGACAGGAGGAGGCTGAAAAGACAGGCCAACTAAATGCAATGCGCAATGTGGGATCTTGGACTGGAGGCTGGAACAGAAAAAGGACATTCATGCTCCCAGCAGAGAAGACAGCATAAGTAAAGAACATGGGGCCAGACAAGACGTGGGCCCCTCCACCTCTGGTAGGAGGGGGCCTGGATCAACCTCTGTTACCCCATGCTGTACAAAAATGAGCACTTTTTAACATGTGCCATGATGGCAAAGAAGTTTGGCAGCACTGAGGTTGAGGACCAGACCAGTGGTGAACCTTTTCACTGCCCCTCCTCCTTCCATCATGCAGATTGGCCAAGGACCAAAGGAGCCTCTGAAATTAGTAATCCTGATCAGGCTGGGGCCGGTGTGTTCTGGGGGAAGACCCCACACATCTGTAGGCTCCGGTTTGGGCCTAGTTTCATTTTTGGGAGACAGTGCAGAAGTTATTTAAATATACGGTAGGAAAGACTCTGGGATAAAACACATCTGTGTTCAGATTCTCCTCAGAGCTATGTGATCTTGTGCAACTTACTTAACTTCTCTGATCCTTGATTTCCTCATCTGTAAAATGAAGATTAATAATTGCACTTACCTCTTAGAGATGTTAGTTGGAAGGATCGAGTGGGACATGGTAAGACGGCTCAATTAACAGGTTGTTTGCTTCTTTCTGTACCTGTCTTTGGGGGTGTTGGCAATAATGGCAGGTTACCCCGGAGGCATTAGGCTTCTGTCTTAAGTGAGAGTACCATCGAGCTGAATGGAATAGCTCAGTCTGTTCTGATTGATACACATCACTAATGGGGTGCCTGGGTGGCTCAGTTGGTTAAGTGTCCGACTTCAGCCCAGGTCATGATCTCACAGTTTGTGAGTTTCAGCCCCACATCAGGCTCTGTGCTGACACTCGCAGACTGAAGCCTGCTTCAGGCTTCTCCCCAACTCATGCTCTATCTCTCTCTCTGCTCCTCTCTCTCTGCTCCTCCCCAACTCATGCTCTATCTCTCTCTGTCTCTCAAAAATGAATAAACGTTAAAAAAATTTTTTTTAAAATACATTACTAACAACACCACAAGTGGCATCTCTGTGCAGGGAATAGATAATAAACATTAAAAGTTCCACACTGGTTTTAAGGGAGAACAAAACCCAAAACAGATCAGAGGTCGGAACTCAGATAGATCTTGGGAGTGAAAGAGCAAAGTAAAGATGAGACAAGGCATATACTGACTGTTTCTATTCTACATACATCCTCTCCTACTTCCCTAATAATGAGCTCAAGTTGTATGCAGGGTGGCAACACACCAGCCAAAAGACTACATTTCCCAGCTTCCCTTGCAAACAGTTATACCCAAATGACTAACTTCTGGCCAATGAAATATAAATGGACGCTACTGGGTGGAACTTCCAGGAAGGTTCCTTAAAGAGGAAAAAGAGTTGAGATGCATTCCTTTTCTCTTCCTCTCTTCCCTCTGCTTTTTATCTGGAAGGCAGGCTTAATGGCTGGAGTTGTGACCAATCTTGGAACATAGGGCAGCCTCAAAGTGGAAACCACATGCTAAAACAGAAACATAGAAAAGCTTCAGTTCCTGCTGACACCACAGAACCACCAAACCAGGGCTAGACCACCCACCTCCAAACAATATATTCATTAAACATTATTTCCAGTCTAGAATTAGCAATAAATAGAAACTCCTTACTGATACAGGAGTACGGAAAGACACGAGCTCCTTACTGATACAGGAGTACGGAAAGAAAGAGGAAAATGTGGTGACTTCTGTTGACCATCACAATGTAAAAGTTAGAGGATGAAATCTCTTTGGTGGTCTTCACCTGCAGAATTTCAATGCATAAGAAAGAAACCTTGGAGGTAAGAATGGAGTGAAAGCACGCACACACACACACACACACACACACACCCTGATTTATTTGCATAGATGATGGATAGCAGGCTATGCAGGAGAAGAACAAGTGATAAAGTGATATTGTCTGGGCTAATTGATCAGAAGCATGGTATGAGCATCTCACATTTTTCCTCAAGCCTTGCTTCAACATCTATTCCCTAATTTAGCAATCTCTTTAGCAAATGAGACAATAACTATAGCCATAGACATCAGATTATCTTGGCTCGTTGAAGTCCCAACAGAAATTGGTTATTGTGAACGTTTTTTTTGGGGGGTGGGGGGAGAAGAGGGCAGTCCTGTGGGTATAATAAAAATCATCACTTTTACTTTGTAGTACGCAATTTTCTTAAGACTCCTCCGTGCAAGTCATTTCTTTCCTCTTGGATAAAAAACAGTCCTATTATATAAAGGACCTGTGGTAAATTTAGGTGTTCCATCAAAGCAATAGACAAGTTTGCTCATGCTGGGCTGGGAGAATACTCAATTGCATTCTTAGCCCGGGTAGAAACCTCACTGGGTAGATTGTAAAACATCACTGGTTACAAGTTTAAAATAAAAAATGCCAGATTCCCATAAGAGTCTGATGTTCAGGTTTTGGTATTATACAGACAAGAAGCGTCCAGGCCTGATGATGGGTAAGAGGGTATTCTGCAAAGACTCTGGGGTTTGATTACTTGTCCATCCATCCATCCAACCATCCACCCAAAAACATTCACTTAGGGCATCCTACATGCCAGGCATGGAGCTTAATGATGAATTAGACACATCCCCTGCCCTTGAGGAGCTCCTATTCCAGGAGCCCAAATAAGGATATAAACCACTCAACAAATGTAGTCGAGCCTCTGAGACTTCACTGTATTTCTCAGCACAAGCATAAATTAGTGAGCTAGAGATATTGAAAAGTAGGAAGTTAAAAAGCAAATAACTATAGATCCTAATTTCCCCCGTGTATTGATTATTACTATTTATGGAATGATAGTTTTGTGCTAGGCACTTGACACGCACTATCTCAGTTAATCTTTACAATGATCCCCCTGAGACAGACATTTGTATCAGCAAGGAGTTTTAAGTCACAAGACTTTGGATTCTATCCAAGTATTCAGCTCTCAGTGGCCTAAACCTTAGAGTCATTTAACTGTCTCACGAGGGGAGAGGTGAGCAGTTCCAGGGTAGTCAAGCCGCTCAGTGGTGCCAGGGTGATGGGTGAGAATTTCTATGTTCTCCTGACCTTCTCTTCATGGTGACATGGGTATAGCAGCCCTAAACATCGCATTCTCAAATGACAGCATCCAAAGCAGAAAGAGAGAAAAGTAAGAGAAACTCCTCCCATGTCTTTTATTACTGAGAAAACTATTTTTCCAAGCTCCCTGGGAGACTTCCACTTTCAGCCCATTGGCCAGAACTGTATCATCTCCAGCTACAAAGGGGAATGGGAAAACATGTGTCTGTTATACTCCGCTCTTGTGTGAGGCAGGCAAGGAAGACGGGGCTGGGTGTGTGCTATCATTACCTCTTTTTACAGACAAGGAAGCCAAGACGTGGGGAGTTTTTACTTATACTTGCTCTAGTCACACAGTTGGAAATGGCAGAATTGGGATTAAAACTCAGGAAGGTCTGATCTGGAGCCCAGATTCAATCACCCACATCTGCTATACAAGACTGCATCGAGTTTAATAACTTTGCCCATTAATTGTATTTCCCTGCTCTTTCCATCAGCCTTTCATTGAGGTCTGATGTTGTCCATTCTTTCTATAAGGCAAGAGGCATCTGCAGTATCTCCCCAGCATCGTGATGGAACGGAAGTGACTGTTGAAATAATAAAATCTCTGGGAAGGGAGCAAGTGAACAGACGATAGTGGAGGCATGAGTGTGGACCAGGCAGTGTGGTGACAGTAAATTCAGCACAGCAGCTAGAAAACTGGCACGCAAGCAGGGATGGCTAATAAATGTCTGCTGTTCAGCAGAAGTTTTGCCACTGAAATGAAGTTTAAGGTGAAGGGCAGATCTTGGCCACCCAACAAACTGGCTTAGCATGTAATGTGCTCAAGGTACATTCAATTTCAGTGATTTCTCCTCCCCATAATTTTTAATTCTGCTTTCATTGGGAAATGCATTTTAATTTCTAAAAAAAGTATGCCAGGACTCAAATGCCCCTTAGCCATGGTGATTCAGGGGTTTCTTCTAGCAAATGGGTAAGGAAGAGTGAGTGGGAAAAATAACTCATTCACTGTATCTGCCAAGCCCCAGGTGAGGAGCCAAACGTGAGGCATCACAAGGAAGAGCCTGGGGGGTGGGGGGCAGGCTCAGGAGTATGGGCACGGAGGGTCCAAGCTCCTTGTGAATTGTCTACCTGGAAGGTGCAGAAGTGCCAGGTTATTCCAGGAACCGCAGCTCAGGAGTCAAGGTGACCATGAACTAGACGGGACCAGTGGGAAAAGTGCTAGAATAAAGAGATGTTAGCCACACAGCCCAGCTGGTAACGAAGGCCAGCCATGCCATCCCCTGGTCCCACCTGGCTCACCTTCACCCCGGAATTTGTGCCGTTCTGGGTGCTGGGTGGGGGAGCGGGCGGACGTGGTAGGCGGAATAATGACTCCCCAGAGATACCCAGTCCTAACCCCAGGAACCTGTGAATGTTACCTTACTGACAAGAGGATCTGGCAGATGCGATTAAGTTAAGGATCTCAAGATGGCGGGATTGTCTTGGGTTATTCAGGTGGGTCCAATATAACCTCCAGGGTCCTTATAAGGGAAAAGGGTGCAGGAAGAGGAGGCTCAGAGAGAGAAGACGACGTTCTGCTGTCTTTGAAGACGGAAGAAAGGGTCATGAACCAAAGAATGGAGGCAGCTTCTAGGAGCTGAAACACAGGAAGTGGATACTCCCTTAGAGATGCAGCCTTGCTGACACGTTGATTTTAGCCAGATAAGACCCATCATGGACATCTGACCTCTGGAACCGTGAGAGAATGAATGTGTTTTGTTTTAAACCACTCGGTTTGTGTTGTTCGTTACAGTAGCTACAGGAAACCAAGACAGGAGCAAGGATCCAGCTGCATGCTCGTAGACAAGGTGCCGTGGATGTGGCAGGGAGGGGGTCTGTGTGAGGACACAGCCTCAGCTGCCCTGTGCCCTCTGTGCTCCCCTCCACTGCCGGCTACCTTTGTAAATTATCCTTGCCATGCCAGACCCTTTCCCCAAGCATGTGGGAGACTCCTGATTGGAGCCAGGCACCCACCTCTAGTCTCTGTGCTGGAAATACACAAAATAACTTCTTTCAGGGCTAAAGGGCTGATAACTAAGCTTTTGATTTCGGAGCTTCTGCCCATTTCCTGGGTCACACTGAAGTGCCCCAGTGTGCTTCTCTTCCAAAGTGTTTTCCTTGCTCTGGTTTTAAACGATTCAGCTACTGGGACCGTTCTTCCCCCACCCCCGTCTCTCTCTGGCTTCCTGGGAGTCTTGGTTCATTACATCCATTAGCACTTTCCTGTTTCTCCCCCAGCAGGAGATTTTCAAAAGCATTAGTTCAAATGGCAGCCGCCTCCCTTCCAGCAGAGTGTTGGCATCTTGGACCTTTTCTGGTGCCCTCCGGTGCACTCCCCTCTCCCTTGGCAGTGGAGACATCCCAGGTGTCCTCTCTGCATTGTGAAACCTGTTTCTGGTTAGAGAAAGCTGTGTGCCCTTGGGCTTTACAACAATTGCATTCCTTTGCAGTGGTTGTTCCCTGCTTGGGAAGATAATCACTTTCAGAGCCCATGGAGAAAGTGGACAAAATACCCAGGATGCATTAAACCTGCTTTCAACCTTAGCTCTGGAGTTTTCCTTGTTTTACCTGAGTTGACTGTGATCACAGGGCCCTGCATGCACTGCCTGACTCAGGTTAGACGCCTCATTCGGAAGTGTCTGAACAAAGGGGACTCTTCTCCAGCTTCCGGCACAAATTCCCGTGCTGTGGGCACCCAGTCAGATAAGGATGGGCAGAGGTAGATCTGGTTTATTGCAAGAGCCATTTTGCTCTCTGAATTGCTGGATGAAAATCTGACCATGCTTCATTGTTAAGCATCCAGAACACATTATTAATTCAATGTAGAGGACAGCATTAGGCAGGATTGGTTATGCAGATAACCAGCAGCATTGGAGGTTCAGAATATTGAAAACTAAGATTTCAAATAATAATAATATGCCTTCATAATTCCAAATATCAGTGGAAGGTATTTACGCCAACTGCATTTTGTTTTTAAGATCCTTTTCTCATTATTTAGCTAGAACTATGGATGATAGAAACTTTTATACAAGAGGAAGCCTCCACGAATCTAGGGGCCAAATGTCAATGAAGTCCATTGGAAGGGAACAGCTGAAAAGCTGGCTCCTGACAACCATGAACATATTATAGTGACCAAAAAATATATATAAACAACCAGCATTACGTTATATTACCAACAATAAAAAAAAGAAGTATGTGTCCTTTGGAAGCTTCTAGTGAAATCTTTTTTTAAAATTTTTATTTAAAAAAATTTTTTTTAATGTTTATTCTTGAGAAAGAAAGAGACTGAGCACAAGAAGGGGAGGGGCAAAGAGAGAGAGAGAGAGGTAGACACAGAATCTGAAGCAGGCTCCCGGTTCTGAGCCATCAGCACAGAGCCCGACTCAGGACTCAAACCCATGAACCGTGAGATCATGACCTGAACCGAAGCCAGAAGCTTAACTGGTGCTGACCCCAGGCACCCCTGAAATAATTTTTAAATGGCATGCATGCTGCCACCCACTCCTGTGACAGTGGCAGACATCAGTAATCAACCACCATACTTTTCCTACTGGACCAAACTGTTGCATCAAAATCCGTCTCTGCACCGTCAGGGGACAAGTTTTGCCACGCAAGATGAAACTCCAGTCTGCAAATTAGCCCCCCATTAGAAACTTTATTCCAAATCCCTTTAGAATCTGAGGCTTAAGCTCAGTAGGATGCCTACGTGTATAGAGCAGTGTGCTAGGCACTGGGGCAAAAGGGATACAAGGGATGTTTTGTTGAGCTAACCAGAATTTGTAAGATAGGGAATATCTTCCTGGGAAAGATAATATTTCAGTTGGCCCTTTAAAGGGAAAGAGGGAATAGAGACCATAAGAAAGGGGCAAGAGCATAAACAGCCAAGAGGATCAAAAGAATGCTCCTGGCATAATCCAGGTCCCATGAGGATGGGGTAGGAGATACGACTAGGAAAATAGGCTGAAGTCATTCTGTGAAGGGCTTTGAATGCCATACTGGGAGTTTTCTGAAGCAAATGAGAGCTGATGATGGTTTGTGAAGAGAGACCCAAAGCTATCTGTGTTTTAAAAGGTAACTCTTGAGGTGACTGGGTGGCTCAGTTGATTGCCCGTCTGACTCTTGATTTTTGGCTTAGGTCATGATCCCAAGGTCATGGGATTGAACTCCACATTGGGCTCCATGCTGAGCATGGACCCTGCTTAAGATTCTCTCTCTCTCTCTCTCTCTCTCTCTCTCTCTCTCTCTCTCTGCCCTTCTTCCCTACTTATGCTCTCTCTCTAAAACAAAAATTTTTTAAAAATTAAAAAAAAGAAAAAAAGGTAATTCTTCCTGCAACATACGGGTAGGTTTGCACAGGGTGGACCTAGAGAAGGGAATCAAGTATCTTAAAGGAAATGATGTAATCCCGTCATCTCCCTCCTTCCCTGCTGACATTACCAAGCCTATGGTCAGCTCATTCTTGGATTGATAACGTTGATCTAGATGCCTCTTCCTGTGGGAGTGCCTCTCATGCTTCCATTCTCCCATGAGTCTGGAGGCTGCTGGTGACCTGTTCTACCCTAGGCTCACCCACCAGATTGTAAGCTCCCTGAGAGCAGGGACCTGGAGAAGCCCCTTGCCATGCCAGAATCAGCCTCTTCCCCACCCACAGCTAATGCCCCACAGACATCTGCTGAACTAATTCACTGTAGGGTCTTCCTCTTTTTATTACATACACCCCTACTGCACATTCTGCCCCCGCGGAGCAGATCTTGCTATTTTCCAAGCAGGAAAGCCTATTCCCAGGCTCCTCTCTCTAATCCCCTTCCACCTGAATGGAAGCTGTCTTCCCTCCACTCCCACAGAAACCCAGTTCATGCTCTTCCTTTCTAAGGAGTCTATTCTGAACAACGTGCAGACCAGCCCCATCATTCCAGAGCTTGGGCTTTATGAGTGCACGGTGCACGCTCCTTATGTGCCCCTGCCCACAGGGGAAGCTTTGCTGCCCCTTTGTTTCTGAAGGCTTTGTTAGCTCAGACTCACAAAATGTTATAACTAGAAGCAGCTGCACACAGCCACCTCCACTGGGGTGTGGTGGAGGGACTGAGGCCCTAGTTTACCCCGTTTGTGAGCGGCAGAGTCAGAATTGACTTTGTCTCCTGACCTCTCCACCATCTATAAAAACTCACAGCTGTCTCTCCTATTCACTGAGTACATGATCCGTGAACTTTCTACAAATAGTTGTTAATGGAGGTGACAACCATATATAGATTACCGACTTTGAAAGAGACATTTTTTTTCAGATAAAATCCATTTTACACTACAATGGCGCGGAACATGATTTTCAGTGCTTCCGAAGGCACTTGACAGTCTTGTCTCATGGTGTTTGCATAGATCCCATTGCTGTCACGGTGTTGGCAATGGGGCCCCTACAAATTACCACTGCAGGGGTAGAGTTTCTAGAAAGGCCGTCTAGATGAGGTAACCACTATAAAACACCAACCACAGGCCTGGCCTGGTCTCAAACTGGTTTACTTTGTTGTTGTTGTTGTTGTTGTTGTTGGTCTATCTTCCTGTTTCCAGATGCTGCAGCTCAGGCCTAAGATATACCGTTCACCCCAAAGGGTCCAGGAGATACCTGGGCTGGGGGGACTGGACTGATGGTTGACTTTCACTTAAGTCCCAGCTCAGAGCCAGGGGCAGTGCTGGAGACTTCCAGATCTCATTTATTACTCTCAAACCCAGCGAGGCAGGCATTGTCTGTGATTCAGGGGGACTTTATTACCTTGGTCGCACCTCAGGGCCTAGTTGTCAGCTACACGCTACTCTCAGGGGAAAGTGTTATAAATTGTACTTTGTATTCATTTGTTTATCTTTGCATTATGCCTACTGTGTTAGAACATAAATAATTTGCATTAATTGGTTTCCTTTCCATAAAAGGGGTTAATAATAGTTCCTACTTAATAGTGTGGTCATGAGAATTAGGTGAGGTAACATGAGATATTCAAGAACAGTGTCTGACACGTGGCACCCACTCAAAGTTTCTTGTAAACTGTAATTACGATAATGGCGGTGGTTGATATTGTTTTGGTTTGTTTAATGTTACATGTTTTCCTTCCTTTTCCACACGAAGCTAATTTTTTCTAATAACAAAAGTAACGCAAGAAAAACATGAGACTAGCAATAAATCTTACTAAACACTATCACTACCTTGGCTAGATTATTTTAGATCCTTTTGGTATACATATGCATGTAAATGCAAGTACACATATGTACATACAGAACGTGTTTCCAGGGGCACCCGGCTGGCTCAGTTGGAAGAGCAGGCATAGGACTCTTGATCTTGGGGTCGTGAGTTTGAGCCCCATGTTGAGGATAGAGATTGCTTAAAAAAAAATTAAAAAAAGAAAGAAAGAAACTTTCAAAAAAAAAACCCACTTATTTCCAGAACATTATAAGCTATCAAGAATTTAACCCCCAAAGTACCCATTCATTGGCCACTTATTCATTTATCCAACAGCTATTACTGAGAATTGATGTGCCCAGCACTGTTGGATAAGGTGTTGAGCAAGGCTGTGCTGCCTTCTCAGAACTTTCAGACACTTTTCATAGCTTGAAATGAGTGACTTTGAGAAGCATGTAGGATTTTTGTAAGAGAAACAAGCCTGGCTGGCTGATGGCAGAACAGACTTGCAGGCTCCTTCATTTGATACTCCTCAAGAGCCTGGAGGAAATCCACCCCCACCCCAGTGTGCTTCTACTTCAGCACCCCTCCTTGTCACCCCCGCCATGCTCTCATACCTCCCCTAGCTCTACCCCCATGCACTCATACCTCAGACCTCCCTTCTCCCCACCCCATGCACTCACACTTTAGCCCTTCCCTCCTCCCCACCTTCCAAGCACTCACACTTAGGGCCTCCCCTCCACCACCCCTGCCCTCCTCAGCCCTCCTCTCCCCCTCCCCTGACATTTCAGCCTTCCCCTCCCCCCACCTCCAGGCCCTCACCTGTCAGCCCTCCCCTCCTCCCCACCCCTCTAAGCATTCATAACTCAGACCTCCCCTCCCCTCTCCTCCCCCTCCTTGCCCTCACACCTCACTCTCCCCTCTCTGCAACATACACATTTATCAAGGAGGTAGGGTTGGCCATTTTTCCCACTGACTTTGTGAGAAGAAAACAAAGGTCTTAATTTTTATAGGGGAACATGATCGTCTCAGCGAAAAGCTCATTCACTGATTAAATAGAAGAAAAGCAATAGGGGTACTATTTACTGCTGGCAATTAATCAGACTTAACCCATCTGGTCGAGGCCAGCACTGGTACCCAGCGGTGTTCAGGGAGCCATTTAGGCACTTGGAGCCCCCGCCAGGGCTGCCGGTAAACTCTGCCCAGATTGCTGGGGAAGGAGTAGTGGGTGTGTATTATTTATGTTCCCCTTTCAAAAGAAACCCAACAAAAGAACAAAGCTTCCCTTCTGCTGGCAATGTTAGCAGCTCCAGCATATGGCGCTCCCTGGCTCTCTCTGCTGAGGAGTGGGCGTCGGGGCTGCGCAAAGGTACCGCCGGCAGCCATCTGCTGAGTGCCACCTTTTCACTCTGGGCTGAATTCTAACTGTGAAGCAGCACCTCAGGAAGGAGGGGCGGGGACGAGAGTGGCTTGGATGGAAGACACGATTTTGTGACAGAGGACATGTGCTCGTCCAGATTGCCACTCATCGCGTACGTGGCCCAAGTCCATTCTCCAGGAGAGGCGTGAGGTTGTGTGTGTGAGAGGAAAGATGCTGAAGGGCAGGGGCGGAAAGAGAAGGGGAAAGCGGGGAGGCAGGGGACAGGGAGGCTTGGACCCTCCGAGTGAAGCGATTTGTAGGCTCCTGGCCACCGTTTCTCTGTCAAAGATATTATCGTATCTGCAGCCTCTCTCACGGATGCTTATGAAAACAGTCACAATGAAACCAGCCGCGATGGGTGAAAACTGTGTTTCAGGAGTGACTGGGGCCACACAATTAACGTGTAGTTCAATGTGGCATAACAATAATCCTTTTGTGCTCAGGGTTCTGAAATGAAAGACCTGGAGAAATCCATGCAGGGCTTGTGACATTAGTCTGGCCCTTTTTGTGCAATCAGCTTTGCTTCCGTGGCCCTGTAATCTGACATACAGCAGAGGAGGACGCAGCGGTAGAAGTCACAGAGCACTGAGCTGGTGTGTGTGTGTGTGTGTGTGTGTGTGTGTGTGTGTGTGTGCGTGTGTGTGCATGTGTGTGCGCACGCACAATTGCTTGAGGCAATTAAAAATACTTATTACAATGTGTGATTTTAAATGTCGCAGACTGCATGCTGTTGTGCCCAGAGGGACTTGCCATTGTCTAGGCACACTGATGCTAAGAAACATGCATAGACGCGTGCACATTTTAAAAACCAACACGAAACACTTATGTGTCCCCGGAGATGATAAAATCCCCTGAAGACTGGTGTTTTCTTGGCTCAAATTCTGAGCAGTGGAATTTATTACCTTAAGCTAAGATTAACTGGGTTGTGTCAGAGGTTTTTTTTCCCCCTCTTTGTTTCTCCTCCTCCTGGAGATCCAGGAATCTTACTGACTTACTGAAACTGTCACCTCACACCTGTGATAGTCATAAGACGAGCCCTTTTCTTCTTGCCCCCAGCAGGCCCGGAGACCAGAGCCTTTCAAGGGTTGCTAATCCCTCAGCGAAGACAGAACAGGTGGAGATGGCATCTTCGTAAGTTAAAAAAAATAAAAAAGAGGAAAAAAAATTAGAGGAATTTGAGCACTGACATTTTCTAAAGGGTATTTCTCTTTTAGAGTAGAAATGACATGATGCTCCCTGGCCTTGGCCTCTACCTTCTTCCCTGGAGGAACTCCCTGGAGGGTGGTGCAGGGACCCTCAGCCCTTGTATGTGAGATGCCCTGGGAAATATCCCATTTCTGCTGACGGGAGGGGAAATCTGGTTTCTGTTACTTCTATTTCTGATGCGCCCTGTTCCTGACGTTTGTCTTGGGGAGCTCGTTGAGTTGCCTTTCTTCCCAGCCAACGAATAAAATCTGAAAGTCTAAAATTTAATTTGCAGGAAACAGGAGAGAAGGAGGAAATGCAGTATTTGTGTATCCTCATACGTATTCCCTAATATTAGATCCAAGTTTCGTCCCGGAGACAGTCCGTGTCTCCTGTAGGGACGCTCTACTCCACAGTGAGATAGTTTTGCCACTTGGATGAAGTTTTGTCAGAAAATGAGCTGTGCTTCAGATCCCAGCGCCTCAGCATTGGGGGAACTTCAATCCCTTAAAGCAGGGGTCTGCATGCTTTTCCTGTAAAGTACTGGATAGTAAACATTTTAGGCTTGACAAGTCAAGAAGCAACATGTAGCAACAGTTCTCCGTGAAAAGCTAACAGACCTCTGGACATTTTTACAATATGCATGTTAAAATGTAGAAGACATTTTTTAGCTCTCAGACAATACAAAACATGTGGAAAGCCAACATCTGCAGTCCCCTGGCAGCCTCCCCGTAAATGACTGTCCCCACTTTGCTTCCACCTTTAAGCCATAGGACACTCGCCCCCTCTCAAAGTCACCCAATCCACTGAGGGGCAGCTAATAGTTTGAGAGAACACTTCTTTGCATTGAACTACAACTTGCCCTCCTGCATTTTATTATTGAAGAATTATGTGAAGAACCGATTTTAGTCATTTTAAGAACTGATTTGAATTCCCAGACATAGCGTTATAATTTATTTATTTATTTATTTATTTATTTATTTATTTATTTATTTATTTATTTTTGGTGAAAATCACCTTCTATTATTTATTCCCCTTCCTGGCAGCCATGTTGTAACCTTTTCTTAGTGTGTTGGGGTCCTTATGAAATAAATGATTGTGTTGTGCTATAATGCAAAGAAAACCCTGAGGGGCTGCTGGAGTTTGTGGAGCTCTTTGCCCTGATACTAAATGTGCCCGCACCGCACTGCTCCGCAAATTCATGTTTCTTTTTTCAGTTAGTCATCCTGATCCCTTATTATAGGGATTTCACCCATGTCCTTTCTCATCATTGTCTGTGTGCCTACTGAAGCAGTCCCCCCTCCCCCCCCCCCACCTCTAATTAAATGCTTCTAATCTTCCAGTGGACTCACCAGGAGAGAACAGAGAGCCTAGGAGCCCTGGGGCCTTTGGTACTTGACTCAAGTACTTTCATCAATGAAGTATTTAAACCACTTAGAGGCAAATTCTTCCTCTTTCTCCTTCTCTCTTTGCCTCCCACTCTCCCTTAATACCAGCTAGGTTTTTCAGTAAATGTGAAAGTTTGCCCAAAGTGTTGACTGCCATTTGTGTAGTTTGCTGATTATGAATTCCTAAGGGCAGTGACTTTCTTTCTCAACATCTTAGCCTTAGATCCTGGTCCAGTGCTTCATTATTAGGAAGATTAGGATAATATATAATATGGTTTAGTAACCAAAAGAAATCAACCCTCAGGGACATAACAGAAATGGCCAGCTTCTGGTATGCTATCTATTTCCACAGATCAGTCATTGACTGTCGTGAAACCCAGATCTATGCAATATATGTAAATGTGACCAGGCTGTGTTGGTCCTGCTGCTACACTACGTTCAGGGCTCCAGGCTTGGCTGTGTGGATGTGGTCTCTGTTTGTGGCTCCAGATTCTGGGAGGTAACGGTGAGCTTTAACTAATTACACCTCGCATCACCCCCAGGAGGTAGGTAATGATTATAGATGTGCTTGGCTGAAGTAACTCTGAATGTCTTAATAATCACTTAATAGAATCTTATCATGAGAAGCAAATTGCATTAAATGGGCAAATGAAGTTGACTGTGAGAAGCAGAGTTAGGAAATAAAATGCTATGGGGGGTTTTATATGGGAAAAATCCAATTAACACCTTTTTAAAACAGTTGGCCCCATGGCTTTTTCATATCCCTCACAGTGCCTATCACAGGGTTATGCCCTGAGTGAATACTTTCTCAATCAATGTGGAAGAAATTATAGGTAAAAAAAAAAAAAGTAGGGGGGTGTTGTGAAGGGTACGTGGGGGATGGGGAGGCAGGTGTGAATGCCATCTGAGATCCCAATTCTACTTAGCAGCAACTAGCAAAATGATTTGATGGTGAAGCCACTGGGACAAGCTTGACAAAAAAACAATTTTTCCCCTTATCTTACTCTTCACCACAATGGCTGTTATGCAACATGCCAACCAGGTAAATTGTGTGTACGTGATGGATGTGCCCTTCATTTACCCAAATCTGGGAAACCCTAATGTTGAAAGAGCCAAGCCTGGATATCAAGGCAGGAAGATCACAAAGTTGGTGAAGAGAGAGCTCAGGTGGGGTAGGGTCCATGTACACACCCTAGGGAAGACGGCTGGAATTATGTGTCACACTGGAAGATAGGGAGACATCATGGAAGCTTCAGTGAGACTCTTGTGACCCTGAAGATAAAGAAGGCAGGTGAACCTTACTCAAGTGAATGATTCTGGGGAGTATCGTGGTCAGTAACAGAGCTGGGATTTCAAAACAAAACAAAACAACAAAACAAAACAGAACAAAAAACAACCTGGAAGGTGGCAGAAAGGCGAGCACAAGATCCAGACAGCATGTCCAGGATATACAGACCCAGCATGGTGTGTAGGGAGATCAGCATGAAGTGGCAGGGGGTGGGAGAGCCAGGTTCAGGGGGGCAGACAAAAGGAGCACCCAAAGAAGGAGGTCTGTGCCTGACACTCAAACTGGACCCCAAGTTAAAACTGTACTCCAGAAATAGCACACGGTCTCACTGAGTCCTTAAGCCTAGATTGTGTATGTACACATATACGCACATATATTTACGTATGTATAGGTAAGTCTATATATCTGGAAAACTCTCCAACTAGTCCAAGAGGACCTCCTACGTAGAGGTGTGTAGAAAGGGGATACGAAGAGTGAGCCTTCGTTTTTCCCACACACAGTTCTGTGTTATTTGATTTCTTCCTTTTTCCAAGGAACACGCCTTCAGGTAACGCAACTACCACATACTCTGTTGAAAAATAAAATGGGGAGGTAGTGGAAACACACACCACTTAACAGGGCACTGGGGCTTTGGTCTTTGCTCAGAGAAATCGCCTCCCTTTTTACTCGAAGCACAAGACGGACCCTACAGCTGCTTCCTAATGTTTAAGAGGGTTCTGAGATTTATTTTTCTCACAATGCAAAAAAATGTTTACTTTTGCCTTTCTCCTGGAGGCTCTCACAGCTCCATCTCTATTAGGAGCCTTTTTGTAATCATTGCTTGCCAGCATTTCCTCTACTTAGCACTTCCCTTGCCCACTGCAGGGATGCCCTCCTGCACCGCACGGCCTCTCTAAATCAGCCTTGTTTCCTCAGTCCTGAGATGGAGGTGCTGCTCTGGCCATTACCGCCTAATGGCATGTTCTGTTGCTTATGTTTGTCTCATATCTGTGATGGACAGACCTCGGGGATGCATTTTCACGTCATTCTAATTGAGCACGGAACATTCTGTTTTCCTGCCTTGTCGGGGTGACTAATGAGACAAAACAAGCAGGTGCGATGAGCAATCAGGGTCGCTCTCCTCCTATGGAGGACCGTTGGCCGCAAAGGGCAGAGCAGCAGAGGTGGTGATGGGCATAGGGAATGAAGAGGTGACACAGGCTTGTCCAGCATCACCCAAAAACTGGAGTTGCCGGCTGCAGACTCCAGGCCAGCGCTGATTCTGTCCGCGACAGCTCAGCAGTAACAACCTAATGGGTTTTCCAGACCTTGCGAGGGGTGCTCAGATGTGAATCACCGATGCTTCCAGAATGCAGTTATGTCTCTCAGCAGTGCAGATTTCTGCTGACTCCTTGGGGAATTTTAATAACATGTCATTTAACAAATTAGAAGGTGAAGCAAATTAAATACAGTAAATCAAAGCAAAGCTTGACAAACAAAGTAGATGCAAGCAGATCTTTTCAAAGCACGCAGATTTGAAAATGTAAGGTTTCCAAACCATTAGCAAAAAAGGGAAAAGTTACCATAGCAACTCCCAAAGTCTGCCTAGCTAGCTAGCCTCAAAGCCTTCAAATGCCCCGCCCTGTGCAGGGGGAGAAGTGGGAGATGTTTGAGGACAGTAAGAACAGTTTTTTTTTTTCTTTTTAAGTAAAGGAAATAAAGAAGCAAGGTTGGTAGATTACAATTCACCTTTAAATGCCAGAAACAGCCAGCCCTCTAATGCAGATTTCAGGAAAACAGATGCCTTAGGTAATATGGCGACTGATCACTTGGTGGCGCTGTTGTTCCACTCCTGGGTTTTGCAGCGGCTTGTCCCTAGCTAGTCCTCCCTTCCCAAACAGGTGCCCTAACATTCTGTGAGCTGCCCTAACATTCATGTATTCACGACATATCTATAAAGTAGGTCTGCCAGGTGCCAGAGACTATGTGGGTTTCTCGGGTAACTTGGTGAACAGAACAGTTTGTGGAGCTCAGAGAACAAGAGAGACAAGTGATGAAATGAAATAATTGCACGTTGTGGTCAGATCAGGCTCCTAAGATAGAAAATAATGGTGGGCAGATGCCTTTATATAAACTGGTCAGGAAGACTTTTCTGATGAGTTTGTAGGCTGCACCCCACCGCCTCCCACACGCTATGGGATGGAGGAAGAGAACCAAGCAGAGGGACCACCCTGGTTGGAGCATAGCCGAGAAAAGAGGACGGTGGGGAAGGATAAGCAGATAGGGCCAGATCATGTGGAAACTTTTAGTCCTGGCAAGACCTCATTGCAGGTTTTATTCTTAGGGCAAAGGGAAGCCTTTGAAAAGTTTCAACGGTAGAGTGAGGTTATTCAACCTAAATAGTTTGCTTTTCACATTGTGTTGTAATTCCCATTTGATCACCTTTGCTTTAGATATATGTAAACACTTGGGAAAAAACATATTCAGTAGTAGAACATTTCACATTTTTACACAGCAATGTTTTTAAAATAATATAACCCATAGAATATAAAGCTTAAAAGTTTTGCTGGTGGGGCAGAGTTTAAGAAGCTGGACAGCAGCAGACAAAATCTATGGTGAGAGAGCACTGGGTTTTGATGAGTCAGAAAGCTGAGTTTGCCACCCCTCCTCACAGCACTTCTCATAGTATGTTGTCATTACTCTCTGCCTTATCTTCTGCCCCTTTAGACTCTGGGCTTCTAGGCAATAGACACACACTAGAGACAGGGGTTCCCTTGCGCATCTTACTAACCAGTGATTAGCATGGGAACACAGTAGACTCAAGCATTGGATGGATGGAGGGACTGATGGAGGGATGGATGAACAAGCAGAAGGTAAGAGATCCCAATTCTGGATAAGTGAGACTTCAGAATTTTAGCAACACTTTCTCAAAGATAAATCAATTTCAACTTCCAGGTACAAGACAAAGCATTTCTCTGGCTTCCTTGCGTATGTACTAAATATTAGTTGAACACCTACCATGTGCAAGACACTGTGCTAGATCAGGGACACAAACATGAGTAGGACATCATGACAGTCCCCAAGCTACTTACAGTCAATAAAGGACATAAGACCAAAACATAACTGATCCACAGTTTAGACACTGTTATATACACAAAATGAGGAGTGGGTTAATGGTAGGTGTTGAGAAGAGGAAAAGAGGATTCTCAAGGGTCAGAGTTAAAGAAAAGCTTCATGAAAGTGACACTTGAGTTTCATCTCAAAGGATGGGAGGTTTTCTCCTGGGATGACAGAGCTCTTAGCCTCCACTAAGAGCTGGAATTGGTGGCTTTTTCCTGAACAGGCCCCGCTAAAGGAAAAAAGAATGCAAACCTTCTCCTATCCCACTCCCCATTCTGTGAGCTCAGGGTGCTGCCTTCCCAGGGTGCTGCCAGCCCAGCTGCCCAGAGCACAAGCTGCAGGCCACCATTGAGGAGAAGGTTCTGGAAAAAATGTTCTGGACTACAACTCCCAAACCTCCCAAGCAGTCTTTGTGGCTTACTGTTAGAGTCTTTAGCTGAGGACACTCTTATGTTTCTACTGTCACATTTTTCCAACTGCAGATCACATGCATTCATGGGTCAGGTAATCGTTATGGCGGTCCTCAACATACAATGCGAGCAGCATTTTAAAAAATGGGACAGAGGGGCGCCTGGCTGGCTCAGTCAGTAGAACATGTGACTCTTGATCTTGGGGTTGTGAGTTTAAGCCCCATGTTGGGTGTAAAGTTTATGGTAACCCACTCACATGGTGCTTTCAACCTTTTGCAGAACTGAGGAGAGAGCTCCCAATTTAAATGTGGATCTCCTCTAGGGCCCATGGATGTATGTGTACATTGATGCCATAATTTAGTGGAATCAGAATACTCTTGTGCTAAACGTGAACATTTTTTGAAAACAGATGCTTTTTTTGGGGTACCACTAAAATATTCTCAGTCCTCCATCCTGCATGTGTGCACACATGCCCCTCCCATGACTGGCAAAAGAAGCTTTATGTCAACACTCTGAGCAATATCCCTCATCAGGCAGGAAAATACGAGTCAATGTACCACAAAAGCTTTGAGGCAGGGAGTCAGCCAGAGCTTCACAAAGTCACAGAGCCTTTTAAAGTACCTCCATTTCAGGGGCGCCTGGGTGGCTCAGTTGGTTAAGTGTCCATCTTTGGCTCAGGTCATGACCTCATGGTTTGAGCCCCATGTCGGGCTCTGTGCAGACAGCTTGGAGCCTGGAGCCTGCTTTGGATTCTGTGTCTACCTCTCTCTCTGCCCTCCCCAACTCACGCTCTATCTCAAAAATAAACACTAAAAAAAAAAAAAAAAAAAAAAATTTAAGTACCTCCATTTTGTTAGAATTGTTTACAAATATGTGATTACTGCCAATAATAGGTTTTAGTCAGATTCCGATTTCTACGTTATTAGTGGCTCATAAAAGCCTTCCAGTGCAGGTCATGAAACTGTGGAAGTACAATTAAATGTGGATAGACCCAAATAATGTATAGCTTGTCATTTAGAGCTCGGGTCACACTGAGAATTCAGCCAGACAGTTTTCCCCTCTAGGATGGGATTGTGGAGAATAACACATTTAGAACAAAGAATGAAACTCATCCTTTCCCAACCAAAGGAAGGCATGTTAGTGATCATAACACAGTCTAGCAATGCAGGTAACATCACATGGCCATTTGAAAATGGTTGCCCCTCCTTTATATAAGATCCGAACCAACCTCAAGAATTATGGGAAATTTATCATATGCTGTGTGAAACATGGTAAAGTTTGGACTGGAGGTGAGCCCCCCCAAGCGTGTGCAGACATGGCAAATCCTGGCTCTCCCTATAGTTCTTACATTGTTTCCACAAATTGCAGACAACTTGCAGCCGGTAAGTTTCTAAAAGGAAAGCGGAAATTTGTCTTTCTTCTGTCAGGGCTGGCTGTCAGTAAGCAACCAACAAGCTGGGGAAATGAATTCAAATGAACATGTAGTCACTTCTTCACATGCTCAGATTTCCTAGAAATGTTATTCATTCCAGATATACCAGCACTTACTTTTCGATATTTCAGCCCCTGTTTAGGAAGCGTGTGAGGTAATGTAACTGTAGGTACAGTGACCGCAAAGATTAGGTTAGAACCCCTCAAGGCGGGTCAGGTCAGGGCTGGAGGCCTGGAAAAAGCCATAGCTGCCAGGCCAGGTCAACCGATCTCGAAGACTATGTTCTCCACCAGCAGCCAAGGCCACCTCTGTGCCAAGAATCCTGAGACTTTCTGTAGGAGGTTCAGGGAACAGTTTAATGCAAACCTTTGGATCTTAGCAAACTCAGGCACCACTTGGCTTCATCATAGAGAACCCCTGGCTCACCTGCTTACTGCTCACCATCACCAGAGTTCTCAGTTGACCTAGATAACCCACTCTTATGCCATGGCCTCAAGTCTCCATCTGGATCCATCCATGGGGGGTTTTGGAAGCCCACTGGTCCCAGCAGATAAGGCAACAGCCTGACTCATTCTAGACCATCTTTCATCCAAGAGCCTTGAGAAAGTGAATGTGAGGGGTGGGGAAGTCCGAGTTCTCTCTCCCGCTTGATGTAAGGAAATATTTGCTTGTCCTTCATGAGTAGGATTGTTGATGTAAATATCCTGAAATGAAACCACAGGTAACTGAGCAGTGCTGACCTGACTGTGACAAACTCATAAATTTCCCGTATATTATGTCAGTCAAGGCAAAACATTTTTTTAAGATTTTATTTTTAAGTAATCTCTACATCCAATGTGGAGCTCAAACCCACAACCCCCGAGATCAAGAGTCACATGCTCCACTGACTGAGCCAGCCAGGCGCCCCCCGCCCCCCAGTCAAAACATTTCTGTCACAAAATTTAAGCTGAGTGAATAAAAACTGGATGAACGGAAGCTGAATGAATCTTTTTTTTTTTTTTAATTTTTTTTAACGTTTATTTATTCCTGAGACAGAGAGAGACAGAGCACGAGCAGGCGAGGGTCAGAGAGAGGGAGACACAGAATCTGAAACAGGCTCCAGGCTCTGAGCTGTCAGCCCAGAGCCCGACGCGGGGCTCGAACTCACAGACTGCGAGATCATGACCTAAGCCGAAGTCGGACACTCAACCGACTGAGCCACCCAGGCGCCCCAAGCTGAATGAATCTTAAACAATCGGTTGTTTGCAGCCTGTGGTGGGAGTTCACTTGTGAATTCTCATGTAACTCTTCTTTCAAATTTACCATTGAAATTTAAGATGTGGGGCACCTGGGTGGTGTCGGTTAAGCCTCCAACTTCAGCTCAGGTTATGATCTCATGGTTTGTGGGTTCGAGCCCCATGTCAGGCTCTGTGCTGACAGCTCAGAGCCTGGAGCCTGCTTCGGACTCTATGTCTCCCTCTCTCTCTGCCCCTCCTCAACTTGCGCTCTGTCTCTCAAAAATGAATAAACATTAAAAAAAATTAAAAGAAAAAAAAGAAATTTAAGATGTTAATATGTCATAGCAGGATGCTTGACTGGGAAAGGTGGAATTCCTAAGGACCTGATTCCCTTTTATCTCATGGTGGGAAAGGAGGGTTGTGTTCTGTATATGGCCATCAGCATACAGTCCTGCTTTCTCCTCACCCTTTCACACTGTCAACATATTATAGACAAACTGGTGCTTGCAAACAGCTGCAGCCTTTGTTTCAGGGGCCCTCGCCAAGAGTCCCTTGCCAGGGTTTCTGCTTCTTAGGACAGTGTCCTGACTTTAGCAGCTGGGCAATGGGTGGGGCCGGACGCTTCCAGATGGCGGTACTGACAATGTCTGCACCCCCAGAGTGGGTGGCAGGGGCCTGCAGGGCTGCCTCAGACTTGCTGGAGCTGCAGGTTAAACTAACAGATTCCCAGACTCCACCTGAGACCTGCTGGCGGGGACTCTGGGAGCAGGACGGTCCCAGATGGGGCCCCGGGAGCCCATGCCGCATGCCAAGCACACACCACCTGTCATTCTTATTCCAACTGAAATTTGAAAACTATAGCCTGCGGGGAATCTTGCCTGGTTGCACATCAGAATCATTCAGGGGATCTTTGAAAAACACCGGTTCCCAGGTCCTACCACATACCAACTGATAAGAATTCCACAAGAATTTGCTAATAGCACTCCAGGTGGTTCTAATTTGCAGACAGGGCTGAGAACAAAGCAACTCCTGAAAACAAATTATAACAGTTCTCCAGGTACCTTAGGAGAGTAAGTTCCTGTCCTGGTCCTCTCCTGTGCCCTGAGGCAAGTGTGGGATGAGGCCCTGGGTTGTTTTTTTTTTTTTTTTTTTTTTTTTTAAGTTTATGTATTTATTTTGAGAAGAGAGGGGCGGGGGGCTCCTAAGCACATACAAGTTGGGGAGGGGCAGAGAGAGAGGGAGAGAGAGAGAGAACCCCAGGCAGGCTCTGAACTGTCAGCACAGAGCCTGATGAGGGGGCTCGAACTCACCAACCATGAGATCATGACGTGAGCAGAAGTCGGAAGTTCAACTGACTGAGCCCCGCGTGGTTCCTTTTGACACAAAGCGGGGTCATGTCAGGGATGGCAGGACAAAACCACAGGATTACTTCTGGGAGCAGATAGTTTCTTCCCTAGAATCCGCATGGTGCTCTCTTAGCTACTACCAAAGGCTTTCTCACATTATGGAGGAACTATGGCAAGGCTCTTAAATTCTTCACACGGCTACAGAGCAAGAGGACCAGTGAGAATCAAGTTCCTGAGAAGATGTGCACGCTTAATCTTAATAACAACATTGGGATGCAGAATTTGCATTTGATCAAGGTAATTTTTTTTCTTTTGGGTGTTTTCTGTCCAGAGTAAAATATCAGAAATAAATGTTTTCCATATAAGGAAAATTTTAAAAATTGATTTCTAAAGAAAGTAATATAAGTGGTAAACAAAAACTACCAGTCTTAAAGAGACTCACTTTTGGAATCATTCTGACTTTTAACATTTAAAACCCTGAAGTTCTATTAAGGATTCACAGAATCCAACAGCAAATGGCTTACATGAGGTGCTTATATAATACAATTTCTTCAATATCTCCATAGTTACTACCCAGAAAATATTTTTTTGAGCTAATTTTGACTAAATACCAGGCACTATGCCAGGCTAGGAGTACAAAATTAGCAAGACAGATCTCAGCCCTAAGGAGAATGGGGAATGTAGATTAGTAAACAAAAAAATAAATAAAAAGCAAGGTGATGTTAAGAGACTGTTAAAAACAGAACAAACTGAGGGTTGATGGGGGGTGGGAGGGAGGGGAGGGTGGGTGATGGGTATTGAGGAGGGCACCTTTTGGGATGAGCACTGGGTGTTGTATGGAAACCAATTTGACAATAAATTTCATATATTAAAAAAAAAAGAAAAGAAAAGAAAAAAAAATTCCACATATTAAAAAAAAAAAAAAAAAGCAAGGTGATGTTACTACTGCTGATAATATTGGGTGCTATAGAGTTGAAGGAGCTATTCATAAATGCCAGTCTGCATTGGCCAGTTTGAGCTCAGTTTTGAAGGGTGAAGAGGAGTTTTCCAAGTGGACCCGACAGGGCACTCCAAGCAGAGGAATGAGAGGTTCAAGAAGTATAGACGAGGGGCACCTGGGTGGCTCAGTCAGTTGAGCATTGACTTTGGCTCAGGTCACGATCTCATGGTTGTGGGTTCGGCCTCGAGTCAAATTCTGCTCTGACGGTGTGGAGGCTGTTGGGATTCTCTCTCTCTCCCTCGCTCCCTGCCCCTCCCCCACTTATGCGCGTGTGCTCGCACGCGTGCTCTCTCTCTCTCTCTCTCTCTCTCTAGATAAAAAAATAAACTTAAAAAAAGAAGTGTAGATGAGCAGGTCACCTTTGGAAAACTATGTGCATTTGTTTCTATTCCTGCTTTTAAAAATTACCATAAACTTAGCAGCATAGAACAACACCTATTTATTATTGGGTCGTTCTGGAGGTCAGAAGTCCAACGTGAGCTAAAATCAAGGTGTTGCATTCCTTTCTGGAAGCTCTAGGGGACGATCTGTTTCTTGGCCTTTTGCAGCTTCTAGCCACTGCCACCTTCCTTAACTCATGGCCCCTTACTCCATCTGCAAAGCCAGCAATGACAGTTCAAGTCCTTCTTATGTCATCTGTTTGACCCTTTTCTCATCATCATGGCCTTCTCTGACCACAGCCGGAAAAGGTTCTCTCGTTTTAATGACTCATTAGATTAGGTTGGGCCCACCTGCTTCTCATCTCACGGTCCATAACTTCAATCACATTTGCAAAGTTCTCTGTGCCACTTAAGGCAACATATTCACGAGTTCTGGAGATTAGGGCAGGCACAACTTTAGGGGTCCGTAATTCTGTCTACCATACCGTGCATCAATTAACCAAGTGACTTTGATAGATAGGATAAGTAGGAGCTAAATCGTGAAAGGCCCTTATATGTCAGGTTAAGGAGTTTTCAGTTTATCCTTTGGGGACCAAGAGTCCCTTTAGGTTTTAAGAAGGGGGTTTCCCTCTTAGAGGTCTCTTTGGCTATACTGACCGATCCTAAGAACCGATGGGGGGATGCCTGTTACTAAGACCGGTATGCAGGCTTGGGGATTCGGATTTAGTAGGCCCAGGGTGAGCATGCAGGAACGTGTTTATGACCAGTCGGGTTACCAACACATGACTAGAGAGTTAGTTGAGAATATAAGACTGGAGGTGAGAGACCAGTAAGGAGGCCCTGCCATCAGTCCTGGGGAGAACTAACAAACATAAACTAACACAGCGGACAGCCCTGCGGATGGAGATAAGTGGGTGGATTTCAGTAATATTTAATGGGGAATTTGGACAGAACTATTGGTAATCTACTGGATGTGCTCTGGTTAATCGAAAATGCATATTTTAGAGTCAGACAAATGTGAGTTCAAATCCTGGCCCTGGCTGCCACCTACAAGCAGGTGGACTTTGCTGAAAGAATGTCTCTGAATCTTAAGGCCTTGACTATTAAATAAGGATGATAATATAAAATTTACCGAACTGTTAAGGATTAGCAATAATGTATCTAAGGGGCTCAGAAATGGCACCACTCTTTAAAAAAATTTTTTTTTAATGTTTATTTATTTTTGAGAGAGAGACAGAGTGCGAGCAGGGGAGGAGCAGAGAGAGAGGGACACACAGAATCGGAAGCAGGCTCCAGGCTCTGAGCTGTCAGCACAGAGCCCGACGTGGGGCTCGAACACACAACTGTGAGATCATGACCTCAGCCGAAGTCTGACGCTTAACTGACTGAGCCACCCAGGTGGCCACCACTATTATTGTTATGGTGGTGATTGATAGTGTTATACGGATGTAAATAGTGGTGGTGGCTGACAGAGAAGAATAAAGATAACTCATGGAATGCAGGGCTCGGATGGCCAGATGAGTGGCAGGGCCATCCACCCACATAGAAATATAGGAGGAGAAGCAAGCTGGGAGAGCAAGGTGATGGGTTTCAGTTTTGAACACGTTGAGTTGGAGATGAGGGTGAGATTTTGGGTGGAATGTCCCGGAAGTAGTAAGATATACAGATTCTGAATCAGAAAAAAAAAAGAAAATCTGGGTAAAAGCTATGGTGGTTTTTCCATGGACCTGAAACTTGTAAAAGGTGTCTTTGAACATGAGCCACAAAACTGTAGGAATCAAAAGAACTACTAATTCATCAAAGCCTTTTTACTGCTTAAATCACTTTGTGTATTGTAATAATGCAAAAGTAATTACAATGTTCCTGTTAAAGTAATAATACCCTGACAATTGAAAGGCGTGCTTAGACAGCCACAAGGCCCTAAACATTCATTCCGAGCCCTCACAGAGCTGTTTGGTTTATGATTTTACAAGTTGGCTGGAAGCGGGGTCATGCGGAGGTTAATAGACTGAGCTGTACTTCCTGCGGGATCGCAGCCGAAGCCCAAGTGTGGGTTTCTGCTTCCTGCTCTGGCACCCCATTCATTTTCTCGCTTTGTTAACCCAACACTGGACCCTCCTTGCGAAAGGACTGTCTGCATCATTAGTGTGCCCACCTTGGGGTCTGCCGATGTGACTCTCCTTCCTGCAAGAGCTTCACAACGTCCTCACCTTCCGTCTGTGTACTTGGGAAGGGGTCAGTGTACTGTTTCTCACTGGCAGCTGCTGATCTGAGGGTGAAACACTGCTGTTTCTGGGTCCACTGAGTCCCTAAGACACATTGATCCTTGAGAATTGCATTTCATATCCATACCCTTCTTCTTCTTTGTTTTTGGTCTTTTTAAAAATTTTAGTTAATATACAGTGCATACTGGTTTCGGAAGTAGAATTCAGTGGTTCATCCCTTAAAACCAACACCCAGTGTTCATCACAAGTGCCCTCCTTAATCCCCATCACCCATCCAGACCCTTCTTTTCATGCTCAAAGCTTCCGTAGTCCATGGTGAAAATCACCTAGCAGATAGCCTCATCTACTTCTCCTTCCCATCCCTGTGACCCGCCACCAGAAGAGTTCAGAACTGGGAGTCACGATTCCTAGGGAAAAGTGCCTGCCTCCCTACTTTCCAGTTGGGTGACCTGGAACAAGACACTTAACCTCTCTGTAGCAAGATGTGCTCATTCCATAACCTGAAAATTTTATTTCAGATACAAATCCCTTGTTCAAATGAAATCTGAAGTAGAAGCCAAAAATAGAAAGCAGGGAACAAGGAAAAGTGCCCTAGAGAAGTGGGGATGGCAGTCCCAGGGCGTTCATTTGCCCCAACACAGCCGAGCCCCCAAGGCAGGCCCTGGGCATCTTTACAGAAGGCACTGCAGGAGGTCCCTTAGTGTGCTTTCATGGCATCCGCTTCCAAAATTCTGCTCATTGCCCCTCCTTACTGAAACTGATCAGAAGCTTTCCAATAACCCAAAGATCATGTCTAAACTCATTAATTTTTCATGTAAGGCTCCCACAGCCCGAGTCAGGCTCACCCTTCTGACTTTAAATTCTATTACGCCTGCCACAGCAACCCTCTGGTCTCACGACTGTCCCTAAATCTCACTTACATCGTTCTGTCTTTGTACTCAATTCCTCTCCCTGACTTACACCCTGTATTAGTTTTCTGTTGCTGCTGTAACAAGTTACCATAAACTTAGTGCCTTAAAAATGTACATTTATTATCTTACAGTTTGAAGTCTAAAGTCCAACATGAGTCTCTCAGGGCTAAAATGTAGGCGTTGGTGAGGGCTACTTTCCTTTCTGAGGCTCTATCAGAGAACCTGTCTCCTGGCCTTTTCTAACCCCCGGCGGTGGCCCTTTTCTCCATCCTAAAAGCCAACAATGTCACATCTCTCTAGGCCTTTCTTCTGTACTCACATCTCCTACCTCTCCTCTTCTGCCTCCCTCTCCCACTTTTAAGGATCTTTGTGATTACACTGGGCCACCCAGATAATCCAGAATAATCACCCCACCTCAAGATCCTTAATCACATCACAGTCATCTAACGTAATCACAGGTCCCAGCATTTAGAACAATTTTGAGGGCCATGGTTCTGCCCACCACACAGCCCATCCGTGCCCATCCGTGCACGTCCTGTATGTGAGTAGCAGACTTTACTGAGGAAGGGGGAAGACCACAGAGGTCAACAGATGCTTCGCTACAGCCATGCAAACTCCTTCAAATTGACTCCCGGGCATCATCCTGTGGCCTGTCCCACCACTGAGGGTGGTTCTTTGACCATTTCATGCACAGAGCATTTGCCTCATTCTGTCTCTCCTCCACACTCTGACACCTCCCCGCTTTGCTTCTCTTTCTTCCTCTTTTCCTCCCCCAAGGATTGACACTGAGAACTCCTGATTCTTCTCACTCTGTGACGCAAACTTTCTCCACGGCCAGCTTCCAACTTCAGCACCCTTGAAAGGGCTCAGCTGAAAAACAAGGCCTCCATCTAATGAGAGCTACCTCCTTAGAATATGAGTGTGGTTGTAAATCCCAGTTTGTTCCTCGTGGTCACATGATACCACATGTGGTCCGTGTTATCACATGATAACATGTTGACCTGCCCACAGGCATGGTGCCACTACCCTTGTCGGTGTCATGTTTGTACATTTTCTCTTTTTTTGATGAAAAGATCTCAGGAAAATGTCTCAGGAATTATGGCTGGCTGGGGCAAAAGAAGAGAAACTGGAGTTGATGCTTTCCCTTCTCATAAAAGGAGAGACTGTTCACGTGAGTGATGACTCTAAATGAAAATGTGGAATTTTTAAAGAGTGGTTAAAAACTATAAGTCACATCCCTCTTTGGTGCTAAAGTATTAACCCTCACTAGATTGTTAGAACTTGAGGTTGGAAATCATATTTTATTCAATGTCGTGTCCCCAGCGCCCCGGTATAGTGTGCACATAACTGATGCTTAATGCATTTTGATTGATATAATTAATAGATATAGTATAAAATCTATTATTTATAAACATGGGTATATATAAGTTTCCTCCCACACAAATGTAGCCCTGTTTTTCTCACTCAGAGGAGAGGTTGCCCTCTCTTTGTGCTCTGGGATATTAGAGGGTGGGTTGTGTTTCTCACCATCAGTTGAGAGTTTTGCAAAGGCAGGTGAGTAAAACAATAGATAAAACCCTTCACGAGGAATGTTGGAACACAACATTGGCATAATGGAAGGAGTGTTTTAAAGCCACACATTAGTATTAACATCTGTGCAAAAACAAGCTTTCAAACTGTGAACCAACAGGATTTATGGCAGACTATTAATGCTCATTCTGTTCCTGAGTTAGAGAGATGTTTATTCTCAACAGTGAGTCACTCACAGACATGAGCTCCAAGCAACAGCAGTCTGCAGCATCCCAATTAACACAGGGGAGACAACTAAAAATTAATTCTCACTCTTGTAATTAAGTACAGATTTTCCTCCATGTACAATGGGGTTACCAATAAACCCATTGTAAGTTGAAAATATCATAAGTTGAAAATTCATTCAGGGGCGCGTGGGTGCTCAGTCAAGTTGAGCGTCTGACTTTAGTTCAGGTCACGGTCTCGCAGCTTGTGGGTTCGAGTCCCGCATCAAGCTCTGTGCTGACAGCTTGGAGCCTGGAGACTGCTTTGGATTCTGTCTCTGTCTCTTCCCCTCCCCACTCATGTTCTGCCTCTCTCTCTCTCTCTCTCTCTCTCTCTCTCAAAGGTAAATAAGCACTAAAAACAATTTTTTTTTAAAGAAAATGCATTTAATACACTTAACCAACCAAACATCATAGCTCAGCCTAACCTACCTTAAATGTACTCAGAAGACTTACATTGGCCTATGGCTAACCAACAACATCTATTTTATTTTATTTATTTATTTATTTATTTATTTATTTTATTTTATTTTATTTTATTTTTTTTTAAGTTTCTCAGGATCCACATAAGAATGAAACCATATGGTATCTGTCTTTTTCTGTATGGCTTATTTCACTTAGCATCACACTCTCCAGTTCCATCCACGTTGCTACAAAGGGCCATATTTCATTCTTTCTCATGCCACGTAGTATTCCATTGTGTATATAAACCACAATTTCTTTATCCATTCATCAGTTGATAGACATTTAGGCTCTTTCCATAATTTGGCTATTGTTGAGAGTGCTGCTATAAACATTGGGGTACAAGTGCCCCTATGCATCAGTACTCCTGTATCCCTTGGGTAAATTCCTAGCAGTGCTATTGCTGGGTCATAGGGTAGGTCTATTTTTAATTTTCTGAGGAACCTCCACACTGCTTTCCAGGGCAGCTGCACCAATTTGCATTCCCACCAACAGTGCAAGAGGGTTCCCATTTCTCCACATCCTCGCCAGCATCTATAGTCTCCTGATTTGTTCATTTTGGCCACTCTGACTGGCGTGAGGTGATATCTGAGTGTGGTTTTGATTTGTATTTCCTTGATAAGGAGCGACGTTGAACATCTTTTCATGTGCCCGTTGGCCATCCAGATGTCTTCTTTAGAGAAGTGTCTATTCATGTTTTCTGCCCATTTCTTCACTGGGTTATTTGTTTTTCGGGTGTGGAGTTTGGTGAGCTCTTTATAGATTTTGGATACTAGCCCTTTGTCTGATATGTCATTTGCAAATATCTTTTCCCATTCCGTTGGTTGCCTTTTAGTTTTGTTGGTTGTTTCCTTTGCTGTGCAGAAGCTTTTTATCTTCATAAGGTGCCAGTAGTTCATTTTTGCTTTTAATTCCCTTGCCTTTGGGGATGTGTCAAGTAAGAGATTGCTACGGCTGAGGTCAGAGAGGTCTTTTCCTGCTTTCTCCTCTAAGGTTTTGATGGTTTCCTGTCTCACATTCAGGTCCTTTATCCATTTTGAGTTTATTTTTGTGAATGGTGTGAGAAAGTGGTCTAGTTTCAACCTTCTGCATGTTGCTGTCCAGTTCTCCCAGCACCATTTGTTAAAGAGACTGTCTTTTTTCCATTGGATGTTCTTTCCTGCTTTGTCACAACATATATTTTATAGTAAGTGTTGACTATCTCATGTAATTCATTGTACTTTAATCTCACTGTACTGAAAGTGAAAAGCGGGATGGTTGTGTGGGTACAGAATGGTTGTCAGTCTATTCGTTGTTTACTCACATGATCGTGTGGCTGCCTGGCAGCTGGGGCTGCATCACGAGAGACTGTTGTACACATATCCCTAGGGAAAAGATCAAAACTCAAAATTAAAAATTCTAAGCACAGTTTCCACCGGAATACAAACCACTTGCACACCATTGCAAAGTTGAAAAATTGTAAGTCTAACCATCATAAGTTGGGGATTGTCTGCGTAATATTTTACCTTTTGCTTCATATGGTTGGCAAATAATACCCTTTTCCTACATACAGTTTGTAAACAAAATTTGAAACTTTTCTTTATATAGTGGGGACCATCAGGAGAGGTCTTCAGTGGGAATGTGAGGGCACTGCATGCCTTTTCCAGTAACATATGCAGTGATTAGGAGGGCCCTTGCGTGGTCAGGAAATCATGGAGAAGCATGGAGAACAACAAAAGCTTTCAGTTCTAAGAGAATGCAGCTAACTCCTCATTATTTGTGCAGACAGAGAAAGGGTAAAGCACGGTTACATCTCCCAACCTCATGAGGTAGATTAGTTTCATACTTTATCACTTGTGCCCACCCAAGCAAAATGGACCAATTTTGAATACCGCCTTCATTCCTCAATAATTAGCTATTTATTCATTCATCCATCCAGCAAATACTCTTAGTGTCCCTGCTGGCATCGCAGTTGGTGCAGTGACAGAGAGAGACACACTTGGTGATGAGTATTAAATCCAGGACAGGGGGCAGCGATGAGGTACACATTACCTAAAACCCGGGTCTCAGAGATGAGTAGAGAAAGGGTTGGAAAGTGGCGGGGCGGGGGCGGGGGGGGGGGGGTGGGTACCATTCCACACAGCAGGAGCAGGAGCCAGCAGAAAGGGAGAGGTAGAAGTTGCAGGGGAGAAAGAGAAATGACAGATATAATTAGATCAGGAGAAGGTGAGGAAAGTTTGGGTTCAAGGACTTAGGACCATTGATTAACAACGGAAGATTAACAACGAATGGAAGAAGTATTTTTGCCTAATCCTTTGACCCTAGTAAAGATGCCAACAAGCAGTACAATAAACAAAAGTTGTCAGTAAAAACTCAGAGAGGGAACTGAGTGGAAGGATGGAAGGAACTCCTGGGCCCCACAAGGAGGCAATCCAGGGATGCTTCACCTACAGCAGGGAGTAACAGCAAGGGTTGAAGGAACAATTTGAGAGAACCAGGCACCCACCCTATAAAGAAGGGGATGACTAAGCTAACAAATTCAAGCACAAAATATGGGATTGGTTCAAGAACCACTGAGCCAAATGCTGTCCAGCTGAGATATGGAGATAGGGAAGCCACCCCCAACCTGGTGAGTCCCCAGCACAAGGACTCCAGCAAGGGGGTCTGGTGGCCTGACTCTGGTTCCAGCCTCTGACTTTCTTAGTCATAGACTATAAGTCAGATTCTGAAACTTCTTCTGGTCCCAGACTCCATCAATCTTCTGTTTCAGAGGAAAATATTCCAGCACCAGGATAGATCTGAATTTATAGACCAATTCATCTGCTGAAGCATCCTGTGCCTCATTGAGGGAACCATGATGAAGCCCTATGGCAACGGGATATGTCTGACAGATTCATCCATGGTGTTGTGTAAAGCTGTGGATTGTTCTTTTTCATTCCTGTTTAGTGTTCCACAGTGTATATAAACCAGAATTTACCCTTCTTCAGGTGACAGATGTATGGTTGAGTGTTTCCATTTGAGGTTATTACAAATAATGCTGCTCTGCAAAATTTTGCACCCGCCATTTGACTTACTTGAGTCAAATATCTGTAGTGTGTCTGGGAGTGGAATTTGCTGGCTCATGGGTCATGTGCATATTAAGCTTTGGTAGATTCATACCGTCAGAGATTTTTCTACAGTGATGTCACCAATTCTACATTTTCATGAGCAATATATGAGAGCTTCCATACTCTCAACCAACATTCATAATTGGGAGACTTAAATTTTTGCCCATCTGGTGACCATGTGGTTTTCACTGTGGTTTTCATTTTCATTTCCCAAATGAATGGATCCCTTTCCATGTGCTTATTGGCCATCAGGCCTTCATCTTACGTGAAGGGACTTTTCAACTCCTTTGCCCATTTTTCTAATTAGTTTGTATGAATTCTTTATGTATTTTAGATACTAGTCCTTTATGTGTTTTATGTATTGCAAACATTTTCTCCCATTCAGTGACTTGTGTTTTCACTCTTTATGATGCCTTTTAATGAACAGAATTTTAAAATTTTAATGTGGTCTATATTTCAGTGCTTCTCAAACTATCTATGGCAGACACACTTTTAGAAGGCCGGCGGGGGGCGGGGGGGGGGGCTTTAATTTCCAATCAATCACAGACTGATATTCCTATGAAATACAATAAAAATTGACAAATATAAAAGTTAAATAGAAAACACAGACATTAACATATTTATAAAAGGAATTAATATTTATATAAAAGAGGGAGAAAAAGAATTAAGGGGTGTAAAAGTTCCCAAACCGAGTGAGTGGTTTCAAGCTCCTTCACAATTACCTTTGTCTACACACAACCCTAAGACCCATGGGCACACACTTCCCTGGCCTGGCAGCCACAGAGTTCTGGCCCGATCGCTACCAGTCAGGGGGAGTGGTCCGTGAAGGCTTTTGCCACATTCTGCTCTGGTGTAGTCCTACTGCTGAGTTCTCCACACCAACAGCTCAGTCTTTACCTCAGTCATTGGTGGGATGGGACCTTGCCCTGTAGCATCACTCATACCTCCTCGCTGAGGCTCGCCTTTATTTGAGCCGAAAGAAATTGTCCAACTTTGAATCCCGTGCCAGTTCTCCGCAGATTTTGCCTGTGCGATGACCCCCGTCTTAAGCAGAAGAGTGATTATAAGTACACATCCTCCCTCCATAGGGAAATGAGATGCTACTACCTCAAAGGATCCCACGTTTACAGTTTTTTCCTCTTCTTTGACGGGCTTCTGGTGACAGAGTATATTTCTCAGGCAGTTGCAAAGAGAAAATGGGAGTGTAGAGGCAATTATTGTTAAGAATTAAGCCAATCCTTTCTGCTCTCTCCACTCCCCACACATGATTTAAGTACTGGCTTAGAGGACTATAATGTATGCAGTCATTTCCCGTAACCATGACAAATAACTACCATAAGGTCAGCATTATTTGGCTTGTAAAATAAAATTCCAGAGTGAGCATGAAGCTACATCTTCGTAGCTCAGACAAAGAAGCTAAGGCCCAAGAGGTTTAAATAATGTCATTCAATCAACAATAATTTCTCAATAATTTTTTTATTGTGAAACAAAACAAAAATACAGAAAACCATGCAAAAGAAATGTATAGCTTTAGTGAAGTATTATCTACCAAACACCCTTGTAGTTATCACCCAGGTGAAGAAACAGAACTTTTCCAGCACTCCAGGCATCCTCTCATGTGCTCTGACTTCAGTAAACTTATAACTTCCTACATTTCTCCCAAAGCGACCGTGCTGTTAACTTTGTCCGAATAACGTCCTTATGGTTCTGTATGGTTTTTCACCCAAATGCAGGTCCTTAAACACTGTAATTTTGTCTCACTCATTTAAAAAAAAATCGATGTATCTCATTTAGTCTATAGCTTCTCTTCTAACCCTTTCTTTTCCTTTCGCTTCTATTCAAGAACCCTGGACAATAGGCCTATAGCAGTGGCTCTCAAACATAAGCCTGCATCAGCTCATTACAATACAGATTGTTGGACCTCCCTTCATGAATTTCTGATTCAGTAGGTCAGAATGGGGCTTGAGAATCTGCTTTTCTAGCAAGTTCCCAGGTGATGTGGGTGTGGCTGGTCTGGGACCACACATTGAGAATCACTGGCCTATGGAATTTTCCACAGTTATAATTTTGCTGATTGCATCCTTATGATGTATTCAGTATGTTCCACTGTCCTCCGTTTCTTGCGGATTGGGTGCTGGATTCAGACCTTGAGCAGATTCAAGTTCTCTTCCTTTGGTGAGAATAAAAATCCTGTGCTCTTTTATCGGGAGGCACATAATGTCTGGCTGGCTCTTTTTTATGATATTAGCAACCACTGATGTTCATTTCCTAGATTCATTAATTTGCTGGTAGTTGCAAATTAGTGACATTCAAATGATATAATTTAGTTTTCATCTATCAGCTGGAATAATTTTATAAAGCAATGCTTTCCTTTTCTACTATTTGGTTACACAATGGTAAAGTTCATACAGGAAAGGCAGGATAAATGTTTGATTCTTTCCATTTATTTACCAGATTTCAAGATAGTTATAAATTGTTTCCCTATTATCCTCCAAAGATGACCATTTATTTTTATATTTTAAAAATATCATTATGAACTCATCAATTCAAATATATTTTATGTGTTGCAATACACGGTAGCTATTATCATACTGAAGCTCAAATTACTCCCTCTTTGGCCAATGGAAACCTCTTCAAGTTGGTTCAGAGTCTTTTTGACACAACCTTGTAGTCTTTGACAGACTCCTTGCTATCTGGCATATAAGATGTTCCAGGCTCAATTTGTATATTTCTTGCCCTGTACCTAAAATCAGCCAGTTCTCCAAGAACAAGAAGCCTTGATTTCTTGAAATAGTATTTCAAAACAACAGTCTAAACATTAGGGGTATTCATAGGTACCTGGATTGGTCTATGTTTCTAGGGCTTTCAGTAGGTACACACACACACACACACGTTCATACTAACATTTTCTATTCACATATCAAGACTATAAATTTCAAGACTCCTTTCTTTCATATAAGAAATCAGGTTCTCAGGATACCTGGGTTGCACAGTCAGTTAAGCACTTGACTTCTGATTTCGGCTCAGGTCATGATCTCATAGTTGTCAGACCAAGCCCCAAGACCACGCCCTATGTCAGACCAAGAATGCCCAGCATGGAGCCTGCTTAAGATCTCTCTCTTTCTCTATGCCCCTTCCCTGCACATGTTCATTCTCTCTCTCTCTCTCTCTCTCTCTCTCTCTCTCTCTCTCTCTCTCTCAAAAATAAAAAAAGAGGGGTGTCTGTTTGGCTCAGTGGGTTGCGCATCCAACTCTTGACTTTGGCTCAGGTCAGGTCCCAGGGTTCGCGGGATCAAGCCCTGCGTTGGGCTCTGTGCTGAGTGTGGAGCCTACTTAAGATTCTCTGTCTCTCTCTCCCTCTCTCTCCTTCTTCCCCTCTCCCCACTCTCTCTCTCTAAAATAAAAATTAAAAATTAAAAAAAAGAATTCTGGTTCTCAAGAAGACAGTGAATGATAGGATTAGAATAGCTCATCAGTATTCACTTGCTCTATCTCACATTAGAATCTCAGAATAACAATATTGACACTCTCACTACCAATTATGATTACTGAAAATAGTCACACATTTTTTGTAATTTTATCCCTATTCTCCTTTATTTATTTATTTTTTTAAGAATAGTTGCTTTATATCCACACTGTCACAGCCTACGACCATGACATATGATGTTCTCTCCATATCAGCCCTCATTTAGTCTCAGTTCAACAGGGAATGACATCTTCAGTACTTGCCACCAGTGCATACTTGGAAATCCCTGGAATCATTTTGGCTAGCTCAGGAAGGGCTCAGGGAAACAATATTCCCTGGGTTCTTGCATGTTGATAACAGGTTGTGCTTTTCATACTCGAAAAGTCATTTTGCCAGATATAAAATTCTTGACTCTCATTTTCTTTCTCTGAGTATCTAAAATATGTCATTACTCGGGGCGCCGGGGTGGCTCAGTTGGGTAGGCGACTGACTTCAGCTCAGGTCATGATCTCGCAGTTTGTGAGTTTGAGCCCCACATTGAGCTCTGTGCTGACAGCTCAGAGCCTGGAGCCTGCTTCGGATTCTGTGTCTCCGCCTCTCTCTGCCCCCTCCCCTGCTCACACTCTGTGTCTCTCTATCTCTCAATAATAAATAAACATTAAAAATTTTTCAAAAAATAAAATAAAATAAAATAAAATAAAATAAAATAAAATAAAATATGTCATTACTCAAATTTCTATGGCAGGAAGTGCTATTGTTGAAAAGTCTGAAGACAATCTGTTTTCATTTCTTTATAAGGCACTTGCTCTTTTTTACCTAGATGTCCAAACATTTTTTCTTTTCCTTTAAAATCTAGTAATTTTACATGCCATGTTGGTCATCTTGGGTTGATAGTCTCAGTTAAATGGTAACCTCTTTCACATCTTTGTTTCCTCAGGATTTTTCTTCTCAAATTATAGTTTTTAGTATTTCTTCTCTTACACTGTGTTTTGCTTCAGTGACTCTTATTATCTGTATAGATTTTTTTTTACCTGTTTTAAGTATTTGTACTTTCTCTCCATATCTTTTTGATTTTTAACATTTTTCTCTTTTTCATCTTCAACTTCTCTTAAGGCATATTTTTGTGTTTATTTTCTTCTGTGTTCTTCATAGTTCAGACTTCATATCTAAAATGATTTTTTCTTTTATTCTTTATACCAACTTCTTGCGTTCTGTCATCTTGTTTCTGTGTATGTTTTCTCATGTATATTCTTTTCTGTATGTATTTTAGCCTGCTTTGAAATAATAAGCTATAGTTTTAATTTATTTTGAAGGCACTATCTTTCTTTAATGACTGCAGGGTATAATTCTGTTCCTTATTCTCTTTGTAATTGTGACAACTTTCTTTGGGATTTAATCTTGATTCCTTTCTGTGGCTCATTTTTATTTAATATTCATTCAAGATAGCTTTCTAACACCACGGAGCTCCCTCTTCTGTTTACTTTTTTCATGTGGGGTTTAGAAAATATGAAGGTTTGTTTTCTAAGATCTCCTGGCTGTTTCCTTCCAGTACTGTACCTCCTATACCTCTTTCCTTGATCTCTCTTGTTTGCATCCTGCTCAACTGTGATTCCCCTTCTGAAAGTGTCTCTTCAGTATAAGCCCCTATTCTCTTACTCTGCGTAGTCTAGAAAACCACCGAAGAGTTTAAGTGACACAATCTAACTTAGGTTTTAAAAGGATCCCTCTGGCTGTTCTGTAAATGGAGAGTGCAGGGAGAATGCAGAAGGAAACAGGGAGACCAGTTAGGAAGCAATCACAATACCAGTACTGACAAATTTTATGTGTAAGGAAACTGAGACACAGATGGTTACAAGGTTTCCTTTGCTATCCCAAAATAGAGCGCTCCTATGAGAACTTCCATAAGCCAAAACGCCACAAAATGAAGAAGCAATTACCATTCATTTATATGGAAAATTTTTTGAGCATTCCCAGACCCCAAAAATAACCTCTCTTAGGCTTTTCTGATGCTTCAGGACACATCTTGCTAACAGATGCACAAAATAAATTGAGATAAAGCACAGATGCTCACAGATACAGTTCAAAACTGTGCAGCTTGATGCTGAGATGCTGAGTTTAGTTCCTGGGGAAGGAGCTTGGCAGGCCACTCTGCCTCTCTGGGTGCGTGCTGCCTCTAGAACAGCTCGCTGCAAAATAGAAGCTTAGCGCTGCTTTCGTTTTTCACTTTCTAATGTAAAAGCAAAAGTGCTCTTCAAATTTCTTTCAGTTAGCAAAAACAGGTGCTAATGGAGGTCTTTTGTAAGAGCATAGTGGTGTAATATGAACTTTCAAGAAGCAGGGGATGCCATGTAACTTTCCCTCGTCTCACAGCTGGTAAGTGGCAGACATGACATTCAAACCCAGGCATTTTCACTTCAGAATCTGTAGTAAACATCTGCCATTTGAGGCTGTTCAACATGTCTCAAAACCCCTGTATACATTTTGATGGCTTTCCACGTTGTAAGTCCCAAACCAGCATTTCCCAGAGGCCCCTGTGGCTACAGTGCAGATGTATGTAACTTGGGTTTTACTGATCAGATGCACCCAGATTTAACAAATAATATAGGATGGTGACTAGTTAAATTTTTCACCAGTTATTTTTTTTTTAGTTCATTTATTTATTTTGAGAGAGAGAGAGAGCGAGAGCGTGAGCATTTGCACGGGGGAGGGGCAGAGGTGGGGGGAGAGTGAGAATCCCAAGCAGGTTCCACACTCAGCATGGAGTGTGATGTAGGGCTAGATCTCATGACCGTGATGTCACCACCTGAGCCAAAATCAAGAGTCAGAAGTTTAACTGACTAAGCCACCCTGGTATGCCTCATTAGTTATTTTTATTGAGCTCTAATTCATATACCATAAAATTCACCCCTTTAAGTATACAATGCAGTGGTTTTCAGTACATTCACAATGTGGCCACCACCGCTGTCTGATTTTAGAATATTTTCATCACCCCCAAAAGAAACCCCTTGCCCACTAGCAATCATTCTCCATTCTCCCCTTCCTCCAGCCCTCCGGCAGCACTAATCTCCTTTCTGTCCTCATGGATTTGCCAGTTTGGATATTTCATGTTAATTATATAATACGTAATCAGTACTTCATTCCTTTTTATGGCTGATGATATTCTATTGTATGGATATGCCACATCTTGTTTATCCATTCATCAGTTGATAGACATTCAGCTTGTCTTTACTCTTTGGCTGTTAAGAATAGTGCTACTGAACCTTCATGGACAAGTTGTGTGTTCACGTGATTTTAACTCTCTTAAGTTAAATTTGAATTTCAGATAAATAATGAATATTTTAATATAAATATGGCTCAAATATTGCATGGGGTAAACTTGTATTTTAAAACTATTTTCTATTTATCTAAAATTTAAATCTAACCTGGAATTCTGTATCTTATCTGTTTACCTTACCGCAGGGAGCTTTGGATAAAGAAGTGAGAAATACGAGGCAATGCTAACAGTGAATTCTATCAAATATTTAAGAAAAAAATAATACTAATTCTATGCAATATCTTTCAGAAAATAGAAGAGGGGGAACACGTCTTAACTCATTTTCTAAGGCCAGCATCATTCAGACAAAGACATTACAAACAAAGAAAACTATGGGCCAATGTCCCTCATAAGCATAGATGCAAAATTCCTCAACAAACATATTAACGAATTAAATCCAAACATACATTAAAAGGATGGTAGATGATAACAAGACCTTGGGTTCCTCGGTCTCAGCCATATTTCCCCCACTGGGGTAACCCTGAAAGCACCTCTCTGGAATTCAAGAGGGTCCAGGATGCATGGTTCAAAAATCACTGCTCTAGGGTTCAAATTCTACCCTTAGATCAAGCTATAGAGAGTGACATACTGAAACTAGATTATTTTGCTCCTTTGTAGAATTTTTTTTTTCAGAAGCAGTATTTTAAGATACCCTATCATAAACAGTGGTGTGGAAATCATAAATGTACGTAGGGTGTACCTATTTTAGTAGGAATATTGTGAAGGGTCTTATCCATGACATTTAGTGTTTGTAGGAGACTCAAAACCAAGGAAAACTATATTTTTCTCTGGAACATTAAGTTTTTCTTTTACTTTATCTTGTGGAACATTCTAAATCCTATAATAGATTGGATTTCTCACCTTCTTTGCCACTAGAAATACTAGAGCCAGATCTGTGGCTCATCTCTAAAAAACATAAAAATGTATGTTTAACATTTTGTGTGCTCATCTTGCCTTTGACTTTGTTGTCCTCTTAACCTTAAGAGTCTCCTCTTAAATTCTTTTCCAAAATATATAATGTATAACATATGTATGTAAGATGTCCCAGATCTCTTGTAGAACACATGATTCAGCCAGGGTTTCTTTTAGGGGTGTATTAATGACAGCAACTTCCAGGATACTTGACAGCTCAGATGCAGAAAACTATATGATATTTTAAGTGACTATTTTGAAGGGAAAAAAAGATGTGTGATGTTATTGAATTCCAGAATTAGAATGTCAGGCTCACAGCACAGAATTAAATCCTGGAGCTCCCTGCTATAGAAAGGGTACTCTTTCTCTTGGTTAGTAACAAATTAATGGCAAACTCTAGTCCCTCTGGAATGTGAGCAAATTTTAAGAGGGGTGGTAATTTCAATAAATACAGTTTTACTGGAACTTTCATGTATCTCTGTTAACTTTTCCTTAAAGCCAGGAGTGATATGATTATTGTTAAGAGGTAGCTACGAGTTTTGTACCTTGTTTACATTTTTAAAGAGAAAAAAATCACTCCAGGGATTTTGGCAAAGCCATGTACATTCCCTTTATCCTAGAGTCAGTCTGCGTTAAAAGAGTAAACAAAAATACAAACCCTGTGATGGTTAATATTATATGTCAACTTGGAGGATATTTTCGAATGGGATTAAAATTTAAATTGGTGAACGTTTTAAAGCAGATCACCCTCCTTAATGTGGTAGACCTCATCCAATCAGTTGAAGGCCTGAATACAACAAAAGACCAGCCACCTGGAGACATGAGGGAATTCTCTAGGCTGCCAGCCTTTGGACCAGAACTGCACATCAGCTCTCCTGGGTCTCAACCTGCCAGCCCGCAGATTTCAGGCTCACTGGCCTCCATAATTACATGAGCCAATTCCTTATAATAAATTCCTTTTCTATATATACACATACCTTATTTGTTCTATTTCCCTGGAGAATCTTGAATAAGACAAAGCTACAAACAAACAAACCAAAGTAGTGTGAGCTACTTCAGAAATATTGAGCTGTGAATTCTACTTTATGTCAATAAAACAGTGAGAAATAGCATATACAGATGTATTTTTCATTTTGATAGAGGAGAAAAATAACACATTCTTTCAACATACTTGCAAGACTCAACATGCTTCCAGAATAACCTTGCAGGCACATTACTTGAAATACCATTGCAAGGGTAACATGCAAGTTTTGTTTAAATAGCATATCAGTTAGAGATTGTGTTTGGTTATAAGTAATTGAAACCTCTAAAAACAGTGGCTGGGACAGGATGTAAAGGATGTAAAGGGCACCAGGGACCCAGGCTCCTCCCAGCCCCAGTGCCCTGCCACCTTCAGTATGACTGTCATGCTCATGGCCATCTGCTGGAAGATGATAGTTTCACATCAACTATGGCCTCCACATACTAGAGGAGGGGTAGAGTAAAGGGCTAAAATTGCCTAAACTCACTTCCTTTTATGAGCTTTCTAAAAGCCCTGCCCAACAATTCTGCTTACAACTCTAGCCTAAGGCTAAAACCATATCTCTTCATCACCCTTGGCTACACAGAAAATGAAATTGGGTTCACTGTCACCTTGAACAAAATTGGAAATCTCTTGGTAATAAAGAAGGGGAGAATAGATACTAGGTAGGCAGGCAGCAGTATCTGCTACTCGTAATATGCTCAGGAACTATGAAGTCGTTTCTGGGATTTGAATTGTTTGGGTGTCCCTGTACCCTCTGAGGGCAGAGAGGAAATTAAGTTCAGCTTTTGTCAATTCCCTGGTTACCTTCCTTTGGACATATCAGTCCTGAGAGCACTCTTTAGGGGAAGTGAAGTGTCATCAGAGAATCAATGTTCTGTGTCTTGCTTCAGAGTGCCCAGAAGGAGATGTCTAGGAGGGAGATGATGTGGGGTAGAGTGAGATTCACTTCCTGAGCCAGTTGTGGGATCCAGCTTGGGGAGCTAATGGATATAATCTGGATAATTTCAAAACTTTCTAATTATTTTCTATCTCCATTGTTATGATCTAAGAAGAAATTATTTTGGATATTATATATTATATCAATAAAACTTCTCTTATGATAGTATATAGTTGAAGAACATTTAAATAGAATCAGACATTACTTAAGGAAGTATTTCTCAGCTTGCAGTTTGCAGACACATTCTTAGGGGCTGAAGCGCTGTTTTCCTTTGAGATTCTGTATCGCACTAAAGTTTGAGAAACGTGTTCCAGTCGCTTGGAGCAAGGGCCTTTGAAGAGGGACCTGGCATTGGTATTGTCTATTGGCAGCTTAGTGCAAGCAGTTTCCTTGGAGGTGATGCTGAGACACTCAGCTCTGGTGCTAAGGGTCAATGCTTCACAAAATGGTGAGTCAACAGGCACTTTAAGAGCACTGCTGATGGGAGCAGGTCCTGTACCAGGCATGTGGGGAGCTGCTGTTATTAGCAGGGAGCTGTCTAGGACATCTTCTGCTCCTGGTGTCCGCTGTTGCGGAAGGGAGCCACCAGGGGGCACAACCTTGCTAACAAGAACAAACCAACCCTGAGAGCAGCAGGTAAAGTCAGGCTGGATGGGAGGGGAACCCACAACGAGGTTACTGAGGCCGTGGACTATGCTCTGTCTGATTTATTGCTTAATTCCCAATATTGGGCTCCTGTCTTGGTATACGTTATTGACTGGGTGTTTCGGAGAATGGAAGCACACAGAATGAACAAGTGAATGAACTGTGACCAGACAAAAATGACCAATATTCGGATTCACAGTCATTCACCATCCCCTTTCCTGAGGATTCGTTTTCTGCCTGCTTAGCTTCTTCTCCATCCCTTCCACCCTCTGAGGAGATTTTTGTTTTTGACAAACTTGGGCTTCTATGATGAAAAATAGGCAGAGAGGGGGGAAAGGGGAAGGAATTTGGCTTACCCAGTGCACCCTCTAAGTGCAGTTCCCTCTGCTCTTTGTGGATCCTCCTTCCTCCATCAGAACCCTCGGGGATGCTCACAGAGTTCTGCGGCCAAACTCTGATTTCTTTTGAGTTGTCCTCTATCCCCAAAATATGTATCCGAATGGTAATAAATAAGAGATAGTGGACCAAGAGCTAAAATAATCTAAATAGTGTAGTGCTGGTGGGTAGAGGAGTTTGAGGGTCAGCTTGAGGAGAGAGCCATGAGAGTTGTGACAGGATGTAGGAAGTAGCTAGAAAAGATGGCGATTTGAACAAGTGTCAGCATATGTTAGGATCCCATTTAATGTTCTTTGAGAGATGCTCTCCATCTACCCCCCTCCCTAAAAACCAATAGCATTCTCTTTGGCTCTGCTTCTTGAATGTCAAGACTGCTATGATAGTAAACCATATTAATCTCTGGGTTTAAGGATTTCAGAGTAAATAAATGAAGAAATAATAGGAATGAATGAGGAGTGATAATGTTTCTCATTGTCTTACATTCTAGTGTGAGTCATCCTTGACGTAAGGAGAAAAATAGAGATCGTTAGCTTCCTCCTATGGAGGGAAGATGATTTTCTACCAGGTCACTGAGATCAGGGAAAGCCTGGAGCCCAACAAAGCTCTGGGAGAGATTCAAGACAGGTGCAGCAATCTCAAGTTACAACTGGGACCTTTTTTCCAAGGAAGGATGTACCTGGGGAAAGAGATGTAGAATGAGGTCAAACATTGAAAGGAAACCTCCAACAATGGAATAGCTATTGTGAAAAGAACACAACAGGACATAATATTTGTTTTCAGTTCTGTCTTGACAATTCCCTGCCTTCAGAGAATTTCCTGATTAATATTAATTATCTCCTTCAACTTTCCTTCCTCCATCCCTCCCAGAGCTCAGTATAATAGCAATAGGAACAATAACAGCCTTTTGGATGAGGAGTTGGCAAACTTACAAAAGGATAGAGCCATGTGGTCCTTTAATGGTAGAAAAGAAAGGGGAAAGGGTGAACAAGTGTAGATTTAGGGGAAGGAGTTGTAATCAAATCATGATTCTTGTTAGGGGATGGATATGGCTCTTCAAATTAAGTGTTGGGAAATGTAAGTATGGAAGGGAGTGGTTTGTGTATTACAGTCAAGGGGTAGACTGAAGTCAACATTAGTCCTTTTGCAGTCACACAGCCTCTGAATCACTCTTCCTGTTCAGAGAATTTCTGCATTGTAATCCCCTCTTCCTCAAGTCACCCTTGCAGCCTTCCTTGCAGCTCAGATAACCTTGCCTCAGTTCTATCTAGGCAAAACTCTTATTTATAAGTGAGGAAAATGAAGTTCAGGTACAGCATAGAATGGAGTCATTGGTGAGCCACTGGTGAGGTGAGTGTGGAAACATTCCACATTTAAAGGGCAGCCATCGTAAGGTTCCTGGCATCATATGTCCATCCCTATTGGTGTGAGCTGTGGTGTTTTCACTAGGGAAGCCACTGTAGTGTGGTTTCCATCTTACTCCTGACTGCATCATCTCTAATACTGACCCTCCGAGCTACCTTGTATCTTTCAATATCCTTTCTAAAAGAGTATTTCTGCTTAAACTAGCCAGAATGTATTCTGTTGCTTTTACTAAGATTGCGATTTAATTCAGGATAATAGATAGACAGAGACTACATATGTATCCACAAATACACATATAGACATCTTTATACCTAGATAGGTTAAAAAGGAAGCTTTAGTTATAACAAACATGATTTACTTATCTGAAAATAGGTTCCTCTCAGTTGTCAGTTTTCCTTTCTTTTGGAAAGAGAACTTCTTTTCTTAAGATAGTTGGCTTCTATAAATATCAAGAAAACTTGAATGATGTTTGGATAAGAAGATGAAGCACTGAACTTTATAAACTAAAGAAGTGGATTTTTTTTTTTTTTTTTACCTTTAAGTTAATTCTAGCACATCAAGAAGGGACATGGCTGAGGCAGTGGTTTATACCTCCTGTTCACACCTGACATCTTGGCCATGGCCCATCCATCAGTTTTGGGTCAGGGCTACAAGGCCTGTTTCAGACATCCTCAGCTAGACTTTTGAGTTGGGATAGGATGTGGGTGAGAAAGTGAGAACTGAGATGGTTAAAACTGCCCCCTAAATCTAGTGATTTTTCACTGAGAGAGAGTCATCTTGGCCATGCAGTCATGAGTTGCACAAGACTAGCATGAAAGAAAGAGGGAGAAGGAAAGAAGGAAAGTCGTTGCTAAGACACTGTTGGCCAGGAGGAAGGCTAGAGAGGGTCCATTTGTGGCTCTGACACCCATCTTACCCACAGGACCCAGCCAAGCCCATCTTGGCAAGGGCAGCCTGGACAACAGAACCAAACATGCCTTTGGCCTTCCTTCAACTCTTCTAGCATTTACAATTGTGTTAGAGGTGAACACTCAGTCCCCACTGCTCATGTGCCCACAGAGGGAAAAGAATTTCCACTCCACTATCCGGAAGAAGAGAACAAAATCAACTTCCTTCTGCGCCTTCACTACCTCCTCCTCCAGGAAGGAGGAGGACTTACCAAATCAGTGAATTTGGTGATGGAACTGAGTATACCTGATTCCCTCTCTCTCTCTTTTTCCTTCTGAGCTGCCAGCCACCAAAGGCTATGTCTGTCAGTTGCCCTGTCAGTTGTTGTAAGTTACAGGGCTTGTTCCTGTCTCAAAAACCCAAGATTGCATGTATGAGCCAGTGACTTGATAGATAAACTTTTAGAAAAGGAAGGATTTGGGCAAGTCCACGTTGCCACAAATCTGAAGCCATTTTTGTGTCTCCTGTATCTTATTTCATAATTCATTTGAACTTTGGCAGGACCTAATACAATGACAGATGTCGGGAAGGGAGGAACAATAGTTATACCACTCACAGCAATGGATCAACTTGACTGACATAATATCTCTTAACCCATGCTGTTCATACTGACTAATAAAGAAGAGACCAGGTGGCATAGTGTGGCATGCCAGAGTTCCTGAAAGATGGGGATATCTGATTACTTCCTCACAGATGATGAGAAAGGAGTCTAATGTTAACCTTCCAGTGGCCAGAATTTCTAATTCCAGTCACAGAACATGGCTTCCTGTGTATCATCAGCACTAAAGCAGAATGAGAAAAATCCCAACCAACTATACTGAGAAGATCCATGAACTGCAGGTGATGAAGACAACTATTTAAGGCCATACTCACCATCAGATATAATATAAACATGGCTTTTGGTGGTCTATCAGTTTACATAGATTTGAAAAGACAGGGAAAGATGTCCACAGTGCACATGTAGGAAACCAGAATGCTAAGTCTTTTCTGGCCCTATAAATAGATTCAGTAGAAAGAAGAAAGACATGAAGTCTAATCCTTCTCCAGTTAAGCTGGGAAAGATCAAAAGAGAAATTCCCAACTATGAATTTAAACTCTGCAAGATCTGAATCCTGGGAAGATGGCGGCGTAGGAGGACGCTGGTCTCACCGCGCGTCCTGCTGATCACTTAGATTCCACCTACACCTGCCTAAATAACCCAGAAAACCGCCAGAGGATTAGCAGAACGGAGTCTCCGGAGCCAAGCGCAGACGAGAGGCCCATGGAAGAGGGTAGGAAGGGCAGCGAGGCGGTGCGCGCTCCACAGACTGGCGGGAGGGAGCCGGGTCGGAGGGGTGGCTTGCCGGCCAAGCAGAGCCCGAGTCTGGCTGGCAAAAGCGGAGGGGCTGGACGGAGTGTGTTCTGACAGCAAGCGGGCCTTGACATCTGGAAGGTTATAAGCTAACAGCTCTGCTCAGAGAACGGGAGGGCTGGAGGACAATGGGAGGGAGAGTTGAGCCCCCACGACAGAGCTCAGCCAGGTGGGGAACAAAGGCACTCGCTAGCACCATCTCCCTCGCCCATCCCCCAGCCAAAATCCCAAAGGGAACCAGTTCCTGCCAGGGAACTTGCTTGCAGCACACAAACACCCAGCGTTGTGCTTCTGCGGATCCATCCCTCCAGCAGGTCTGACTCACTCCCGGTGCCGCAGGGCCCCTACCGAAGCAGATCTCCAAAGGAAAAGCGAGCTGAGCCTGCCCCTCCCGCCCCTGTGCACCTTGCTGATCCACCCCAGCTAATATGCCAGATCCCCAGCACCACAAGCCTGGCAGTGTGCAAGTAGCCCAGACAGGCCACGCCGCCCCACAGTGAATCCTGCCCCTAGGAGAGGGGAGGAGAAGGCACACACCAGTCTGACTCTGGCCCCAGTGGTGGGCTGGGGGCAGACATCAGGTCTGACTGCGGCCCCGCCCACCAACTCCAGTTATACACCACAGCACAGGGGAAGTGCCCTGCAGGTTCGCACCACTCCAGGGACTATCCAAAATGACCAAACGGAAGAATACCCCTCAAAAAAACGTCCAGGAAATAACAACAGCTAACGAACTGATCAAAAATGATTTAAACAATATAACAGAAAGTGAGTTTAGAATAATAGTCATAAAATTAATCGTTGGGCTTGAAAACAGTATAAAGGACAGCAGAGAATCTCTTGCTACAGAGATCAAGGGACTAAGGAACAGCCAGGAGTAGCTAAAAAATGCTATCAATGAACCGCAAAATAAAATGGAGATAACTACAGCTCGGATTGAAGAGGCAGAGGAGAGAATAGGTTAACTAGAAGATAAAATTATGGAAAAAGAAGAAGCTGAAAAAAAGAGAGATAAAAAAATCCAGGAGTATGAGGGGAAAATTAGAGAACTAAGTGATGCACTAAAGAGAAATAATCTACGCATAATTGGTATTCCAGAGGAGGAAGAGAGAGGGAAAGGTGCTGAAGGTGTACTTGAAGAAATAATAGCTGAGAACTTCCCTGATCTAGGGAAGGAAAAAGGCATTGAAATCCAAGAGGCACAGAGAACTCCCTTCAGACGTAACTTGAATCGATCTTCTGAACAACATATCATAGTGAAACTGGCAAAATACAAGGATAAAGAGAAAATTCTGGAAGCAGCTAGAGATAAATGTGCTCTAACATATAAAGGGAGACCTATAGGACTCGTGACCAATCTCTCTACTGAAACTTGGCAGGCCAGAAAGGAATGGCAGGAGATCTTCAATGTGATGAACAGAAAAAATATGCAGCCGAGAATCCTTTATCCAGCAAGTCTGTCATTTAGAATAGAAGTGGAGATAAAGGTCTTCCCAAACAAAAACTGAAGGAAATCGTCACCACGAAACCAGCCCTACAAGAGATCCTAAGGGGGATCCTGTGAGACAAAATACCAGACTCATCGCTACAAGCATGAAACCTACGGACATCGCAATGACTCTAAACCCATATCTTTCTATAATAACACTGAATGTAAATGGACTAAATGCGCCAACCAAAAGACATAGGGTATCAGAATGGATAAAAAAACAAGACCCATCTATTTGCTGTCTACAAGAGACTCATTTTAGACCTGAGGACACCTTCAGATTGAGAGTGAGGGGATGGAGAAGTATTTATCATGCCACTGGAAGTCAAAAGAAAGCTGGAGTAGCCATACTTATATCAGACAAACTAGACTTTAAATTAAAGGCTGTAACAAGAGATGAAGAAGGGCATTATATAATAATCACAGGGTCTATCCATCAGGAAGAGCTAACAATTATACATGTCTATGCACCGAATACGGTAGCCTCCAAATATATAAAACAATTACTCACAAACATAAGCAACCTTATTGATAAGAATGTGGTCATTGCAGGGGACTTTAACACTCCACTTACAGAAATGGATAGATCATCTAGACACACGGTCAATAAAGAAACAAGGGCCCTGAATGATACATTGGATCAGACGGACTTTACAGATCTATTTAGAACTCTGCATCCCAAAGCAACAGAATATACTTTCTTCTCGAGTGCACATGAAACATTCTCCAAGATAGATCATATACTGGGTCACAAAACAGCCCTTCATAAGTTTACAAGAATTGAAATCATACCATGCATACTTTCAGACCACAATGCTATGAAGCTTGAAATCAACCACAGGAAAAGTCTGGAAAACCTCCAAAAGCATGGAGGTTAAAGAACACCCTACTAAAGAGTGAAGGGGTCAACCAGGCAATTAGAGAAGAAATTAAAAAATATATGGAAACAAATGAAAATGAAAATACAACAATCCAAATGCTTTGGGATGCAGCGAAGGCAGTCCTGAGAGGAAAATACATTGCAATCCAGGCCTATCTCAAGAAACAAGAAAAATCCCGGATACAAAATCTAATAGCACACCTAAAGGAAATAGAAGCAGAACAGCAAAGACAGCCTAAATCCAGCAGAAGAAGAGAAAGAATAAAGATCAGAGCAGAAATAAACAATATAGAATCTAAAAAAACTGTAGAGCAGATCAACGAAACCAAGAGTTGGTTTTTTGAAAAAATAAACAAAATTGATAAACCTCTAGCCAGGCTTCTCAAAAAGAAAAGGGAGATGACCCAAATAGATAAAATCATGAAAGAAAATGGAGTTATTACAACCAATCCCTCAGAGATACAAGCAATTATCAGGGAATACTATGAAAAATTATATGCCAACAAACTGGACAACCTGGAAGAAATGGACAAATTCCTAAACACCCACACACTTCCAAAACTCAATCAGGAGGAAATAGAAAACTTGAACAGACCCATAACCAGCAAAGAAATTGAATCAGTCATCAAAAATCTCCCAACAAATAAGAGTCCAGGACCAGATGGCTTCCCAGCAGAGTTCTACCAGACGTTTAAAGCAGAGATAATACCTATCCTTCTCAAGCTATTCCAAAAAATAGAAAGGGAAGGAAAACTTCCAAACTCATTCTATGAAGCCAGTATGACTTTGATTCCTAAACCAGACAGAGACCCAGTAAAAAAAGAGAACTACAGGCCAATATCCCTGATGAATATGGATGCAAAAATTCTCAATAAGATACTAGCAAATCGAATTCAACAGCATATAAAAAGAATTATTCACCATGATCAAGTGGGGTTCATTCCTGGGATGCAGGGCTGGTTCAACAGTCAGAAATCAATGTGATACATCACGTTAATAAAAGAAGAGATAAGAACCATATGATCCTGTCAATCGATGCAGAAAAGGCCTTTGACAAAATTCAGCAACGTTTCTTAATAAAAACCCTCGAGAAAGTCGGGATAGAAGGAACATACCTAAAGATCATAAAAGCCATTTATGAAAAGCCCACAGCTAACATCATCCTCAATAGGGAAAAACTGAGAGCTTTTTCCCTGAGATCACGAACACGACAGGGATGCCCACTCTCACCGCTGTTGTTTAACATAGTGTTGGAAGTGCTAGCATCAGCAATCAGATAACAAAAGGAACTCAAAGGCATCCAAATTGGCAAAGATGAAGTTAAGCTTTCACTCTTTGCAGATGACATGATATTATACATGGAAAACCTGATAGACTCCACCAGAAGTCTGCTAGAACTGATACATGAATTTAGCAAAGTTCCAGGATACAAAATCAATGTACAGAAATCAGTCGCATTCTTATACACTAATAACGAAGCAACAGAAAGACAAATAAAGAAACTGATCCCATTCACAATTGCACCCAGAAGCATAAAATACCTAGGAATAAATCTAACCAAAGATGTAAAAGATCTGTATGCTGAAAACTATAGAAAGCTTATGAAGGAAATTGAAGAAGATATAAAGAAATGGAAAAACATTCCGTGCTCATGGATTGGAAGAATAAATATTGTTAAAATGTCAATACTACCCAAAGCTATCTACACATTCAATGCAATCCCAATCAAAATTGCACCAGCATTCTTCTTGAAACTAGAACAAGCAATCCTAAAATTCATATGGAACCACAAAAGGCCCTGAATAGCCAAAGTAATTTTGAAGAAGAAGACCAAAGCAGGAGGCATCACAATCCCAGACTTTAGCCTCTACTACAAAGCTGTAATCATTAAGACAGCATGGTATTGGCACAAAAACAAACACATAGACCAATGGAATAGAATAGAAACCCCAGAACTAGACCCACAAACGTATGGCCAACTCATCTTTGACAAAGCAGGAAAGAACATCCAATGGAAAAAAGACAGTCTCTTTAACAAATGGTGCTGGGAGAACTGGACAGCAACATGCAGAAGGTTGAAACTAGACCACTTTCTCACACCATTCACAAAAATAAACTCAAAATGGATAAAGGACCTGAATGTGAGACAGGAAACCATCAAAACCCTAGAGGAAAAAGCAGGAAAAGACCTCTCTGGCCTCAGCCGTAGCAATTTCTTACTTGACACATCCCCAAAGGCAAGGGAATTAAAAGCAAAAATGAACTACTGGCACCTTATGAAGATAAAAAGCTTCTGCACAGCAAAGGAAACAACCAACAAAACTAAAAGGCAACCAATGGAATGGGAAAAGATATTTGCAAATGACATATCAGACAAAGGGCTAGTATCCAAAATCTATAAAGAGCTCACCAAACTCCACACCCGAAAAACAAATAACCCAGTGAAGAAATGGGCAGAAAACATGAATAGACACTTCTCTAAAGAAGACATCCGGATGGCCAACAGGCACATGAAAAGATGCTCAATATCGCTCCTCATCAGGGAAATACAAATCAAAACCACACTCAGATATCACCTCACGCCAGTCAGAGTGGCCAAAATGAAGAAATCAGGAGACTATAGATGCTGGAGAGGATGTGGAGAAACGGGAACCCTCTTGCACTGTTGGTGGGAATGCAAATTGGTGCAGCCACTCTGGAAAGCAGTGTGGAGGTTCCTCAGAAAATTAAAAATAGACCTACCCTATGACCCAGCAATAGCACTGCTAGGAATTTATCCAAGGGATACAGGAGTACTGATGCATAGGGGCACTTGTACCCCAATGCTTATAGCAGCACTCTCAACAATAGCCAAATTATGGAAAGAGCCTAAATGTCCATCAACTGATGAATGGATAAAGAAATTGTGGTTTATATACACAATGGAGTACTACATGGCAATGAGAAAGAATGAAATATGGCCCTTTGTAGCAACATGGATGGAACTGGAGAGTGTGATGCTAAGTGAAATAAGCCATACAGAGAAAGACAGATACCATATAGTTTCACTCTTATGTGGATCCTGAGAAACTTAACAGAAACCCATGGGGGAGGGGAAGGAAAAAAAAAAAAAAAAAGAGGTTAGAGTGGGAGAGAGCCAAAGCATAAGAGACACTTAAAAAGTGAGAACAAACTGAGGGTTGATGGGGGGTGGGAGGGAGGGGAGGGTGGGTGATGGGTATTGAGGAGGGCACCTTTTGGGATGAGCACTGGGTGTTTGTTGTATGGAAACCAATTTGACAATAAACTTCCTATATTGAAAAAAAAAACTCTGTAAGATCACTTTCATTAGATTTTCATATTTGCTAGTCAAAACTATGAAGAGGGTAAAACTGGAGGCAGATTTGTTGCCTTTTCAGGGAAGGAAGAACCAACTGCCAAAAATGGAGGAAAGCCATAAATCTGGGCAGTGGCCTAGTGGAGAAAATGGGAAACAAAATAATTGATTGCAATTTAGTCATTGTATTAAAGGCTATGATGGTATCATAATGTGTGTTACCGACACTGTATAAAGTCACCTAAGAGTGACCCAGTTTGACCTGCAAGGGAGCCCTGACTTTGTGGCAAGGTACCTAATCTGGGGGAGAGAGGAAGACCCTGAGTCAGCAAACCATCTCCCCCCTACCAGACATTCTGTGGTTCCACTTGTGCAGACTGGGACATGGTTCCCCAATTACTTACAAACACCATAGGGAGGTGCTTTATGGCTCTTAGTCAAAGCAGCTGCTTTTCCCCTCATTTATACTTTTTCTTGCGTAAATTTGCATGGACATAGTTTTCATCTCCTAAGAGGTTTGAATAGAGTGTGTCCGTAAAAAGGGGTAATCCTTATACTACACTTTAAGTATATGAGAAAAGGTATTTCTTCTTGTTTTTGTTTCATATATTTAATTTTCAAGATCACTAATCCCCAGAAGAAAGCTCACCTGAATACCCACTTTGTTTAAGTTTCACGTGGAAATAGTTTTGACCCTTAACTGTTGAAACATTATGCCATAGCAAGAAAAAACTCCCAGTAATTTCTATAAGAGAATCTTTCTTTTTAACCAGCGACCTGATTCAACTGGCTATAAACCCCGTAATTATCACTAATTAACAGAAATGTAACAAAGAACGTTTCAGCTTTTCATTTTGATGGAGAAAATGAGTGATCTTTAAAGGGAAAAATAATATTCTTTACCTTCAGTGAGCTAGGAATTCTGGGAATACGTGAGATTGTGAAGTAAGGTAAATGCATGACCTTTTGGTCCCTTAACTGTTAGAATACAATGAATTCTTTTTCTCTTGGTCTTTAACTTGGGTTAAGAACTATAAGTTCAAGGAGATGTTTGTTGTGAGGAGGGAGTTTCTAATGGGTCCAACGTGTAACCCAGCCTGAGTGTATGCCTGTTTAGACAGTGCCTTGGTAGTGGCAATGTTTTCAGCTATGGCAGCAGAATTTCTTTATCTTTGTAGGTCACCGGATTTGCGTTAGAATGATACTTTTAAAATTCATTAGACCAGTAATAACGCATTGGCATTTAACCTGATACTCAGATAGCACAATGCACTCTCCCCACCGTACTCTGTTCACACAGTTACACACCAATAAAGGGCCTTTTCACTCTATTCTTTGCCTGTTAGCTGAAAGCCACCGTTTTTTTCTTAGTCACACATCTCCTAACTACACATTCTTTAGCCCATGATAACTAATGTTTCTGGCCAGAACCCTGGTTTAATGGTTTCCCAAACTCATACCCATAGACGGGTCAGGTTGGATTAGAAGACAAAGCACAGCCATATATTCCTCACTCTTGGTTGTGCCTGAGCTCATAGCACAGTGCCTGGCACCCGGACACTCGCAAATATTTATTTACCGCATGCACGAAAGGGTAAATCCATGCAACCGCCAGCATGGCATGATTGCTAAATGTAAAGCAAGGTGAGATGGCTCAGAACCAAAAGAACAAAATTTACTTTTACTAAGCTTCTATTTTGTCTTCCCAAACAAGGCCTTCCTCAAAACATGCACCTCCACCCAAAATTAGAAGTGCAGCAATTGGCGAATGCTATGTGGTTACATTTCTCTGGTCTGCCCTTACTAGTTTCGTTGGAACAGGTTTTATGTCTTTTTGGAAAATATTGAGGCAGGAATCTCCTTTGTACCTACAAGCCCACACTGACGAGTTCATCATTCTTTTGAGGGCTGAGCTGAAGGCAGACACCCAATATGATCCTCGTTCTGCACGTTCTGAAACACGGCCAAGGCTGTCTTAACTAATTATGAGAATTTGAAAAGGCTAAGTAACTCAGCTATGTGGTTTTTTTTTTTTTTTCCATTCATACATTGTTGGAATGGAAGGAAAAATAATTGAAATACTTATGGACATCTTCCCCCATCATTTCCCTTCCCCCATTTAGTTAGCTACTCTTTCTCTATTGCCTCAGAGAAAGAATATGACTGGAGGAAGCGGAGAAGAGGGTAACTTTTTTCCGTATTTGAGTTTTAAAAGGGCACAGAAAAATATGTGAGGGAATATGGTTGAGTAAGAGCAAGGGCTCCCGAGGTTGCAAGAGGAGGCAGTGTCGAAAATGATAGATCTGTGGGAAACTGTCTTCCTAGGTCTTGAAGAAATGAGGCCCTGCATCAGCTCCTGGCCTCGGCCTGGACTGGGGGGGCAGTGGAGGGAGATGAAGCTGGACAAAACTCCAACTAAGTTTTTAAGGTTCAGAAGAAGAGATTGGTGTCTCCTCTCCCAGGGAGAACCTCAGAAAGTAGGAAAATCCCAGGGAAGAAATGGTCTTGGAGAAACTCACAGATGGCTCACTGTGGTGGGAGAAGCAGTATGAGTTCCAAGGGCCTGAGATTGACCTAGAAGTAGGCTAGTGACCCACCCAATCTGAAAATGGGGAAAAGAGAGGACACAAAGGTGAATGGGTTAAATGGGATGATGGATGTCTCAGCAGATGGGAAGTGCAAACAGAAGACCTGAGGGTCAGATAGCTGCCCCCATCCCACACTGCCTGCCTCCAACACTTGGATCTCTAGACACTCTGCAACTTAGATACAACTACAGGGAACATGTTGAGAGTATCTTAGGACTGCCTGAGGTTCTTTTCTTGATTGCCTTGATAGAAAGTGGGATTAAAAGAGACATGTTCAGTTGTACAAAAATAAAGCTCTGGGGGTGCGTGGCTGGTTCAGTTGGTTAAGCATCCGATTTCGGCTCAGGTCATGATCACACGGTTCGTGGGTTCGAGCTCCACGTCAGGCTGTATGTTGACAGCTCAGGGCCTGCAGCCTGCTTCGGATTCTGTGTCTCCCTCTCTCTCTGCCCCTCCCCATCTCACGCTCTGTCTCTCTGTCTCTCTGTCTCTCTCAAAAATGAATAAATGTTACCAAAAAATTTTTTTAAAATAAAGCTCTGTTTCTTATACACTTGTATTTGTAGGCTAAGATTTAGAACCAATACATTTAAGAAAATAAGAATTGGTTAACACTTATTGAACCACTTGTCATGTAGTGTACTGGGCATCATTTTAAGGGCTGTATGTGGGTTAACTGGTTTACAAGAGAGCTTCTTTGTGAACTTTGATTTGACTTTTATAATGTTCTTATATAAGAAAACTTTAAAATACTATAGTGTATTTCTTTTTATTTTATTTTATTTTTACTTTTATTTTTTTGTAAGCTCCACACCCAATGTGGAGCTGGAAGTCATGACCCTGAGATCAAGAGTCACATACTCTACCAATTGAGCCAGCCAGGGGCCCCATTATACTGTATTTCTAACAAGAACAATTTCCATTTTATTATTTGGAGCTGGCTCATTTAAAACAAAGAATTTTATTATAGATAAATTCTAACACATACAAAAGTAGAGAAGATAATATGCAAAACCCCATGTACCCATCTCCCAAGTTTAATAATTATTAAGCATGACCAATCACATTTTGTATTTTGAACCAAATCTTAGAAATCATATCATTTTATCTATGTTTATATTCGGTATGTGTCTTTAAAACATGAGGCTTCACTTCGTGAAATATCCAGTGTTCAAATATCCTCAATTGTCTCAAAACTTTTTTTAAACATTGTTGAAGTCAAGATCCAGACAAAGCCCACACATGGCATTTGGTTGATAGGTCCCTTATGTCTCTTTTATTCTTTAAGTTTCCCTTTCCTATTGTATTTTTTTCTTTTTTCTTTTTTTCTTTTCAGGGGGTGGGGGAAAGTCCATGTTACCGGTCTTGCATATTTTTCCACATTGTGGGTTTTGCGGATCTCCACCTATTCATTTAGCATATTCCCATGACCACCGTTGATTCCTGAGTTATTGCTCATCTTCAGTCTCATTCTTCTGTCTCTTCACTCCTTCCTTCCAGCTTTACATATACCTACAATATAATAGAGCCCTGACTAAAACCAAAACCAATCTGTAATCAAGGTTTGATGGTGGGAGGAAGTCATCTTTATTTTCAATGATTCTAGAGCTTTCACCTGTGAAGTCTAAATCTCATGTGTTTTACTGAATGAGAATTCCCCACTTTCACCCAACACTGTTGTCTAACCAGACATTTATTTGCAGATGACTCACCACTTGTCTCAAAAATCTACATTTAAACACAGATAACCATTAACACACCCGCAAAGCATTAATTTGTCTTGGCTTTTGTGTCCTACTCCTGTGTTTCTAATTTCATTTTGTTTACCAGACAATGTCTGGTGCCCTGGGATCTTCGATATGCTAATCTGTTCCCCATTCACCGTGGGATTGAGGTCATCCCTCAGGGAACAGGCTTTCATCTGATTAGACATATTGAATGGCTGATTTATTTCCATTCTGGTCTCCGTGGAGAAGACAGACAGCAGGCTCTCCCTTGGGAGAAGGTGGGGCTGGTTCTAGACAGCATTTGATATACTCACAGCTGAGAACTCTTGAGAACAAAGCCAGAGGGAGGGAGGGTGTTGTGTTTGATTCAGAGCAGGTAGTTGCAGTGTAGTAATCAGATAAGCTGTCCACAAGCTGATGTATTGTAGTTCACATGTGTGAACGCTGAAAGGTACTATTATTATTTTAGCTTTGACCTTGTGGGTGACAGCAGCATTGACTTCTATCCACTCATTTGGCCTCGAAGCTCTATTATCGCTAATGCTCTTCAAAGCCTAAATGAACTGTTATGTAAGGCATATATGTGCTAGTTGGCTAAATACGTCCTTAAACTGGCTTTGTTATAAATAATCCCCAGTTGCATATAGCTTCAAATCTATGTTATCTTTTTGGAGAGTACAGTTATTTTTATTGCATCTGAGTTCTGGTTTATAACAAGCGAATTTGCAAGCAGAAAAAAGCTTAGAGAAATGAAGACCCAGAACCATGTGCCTGGAGAAAGCACATTTTGTGATTGAATGTTAACTTTTGAAGGAAAATGTTGGTGCACTCAGAAGCAGAAACTGGTAAACATTGCTGGATCCACCAGCTAGGAGGGCTATCAGAAGGTTGTTAGTCCATCTAAAACCATTGTGAAAATGCCTTTAAAGATTGGAGTGGAATGGAAAGGATGCTGCTTGGGAGGAGGGGAAGAATTCTTAACTTTACAGGCGTGGTGGTTTACAAAATGCTCTGTCTTACATTTTCGTATTTGAACTTCATGACCACCTTGTGGAGTGTGATACTGTGCCCACTTTTAAGAAAAGTAAATGAGGTAAAGGGAGAGTAAATGACCTGCTCAAAATCAAAGTCAGTAAGTGGCAGCATTTGAAAGTAGGTCTTCGGATACCATCTGCATGTCCCTACACTACAAAGCCAAGGCCTTTGCCTCATGGGGCTCTGCCCCGTGCCCTTCCCATTGCTTCCCAGTGAGCTGTGAGCTGCCTTTTCTGGTTTCTGTAAAGATGACAGGAAGTGGCTTCTGTCCTTACTTTCTCTTGAAATACAGCTTATTATCAATCTGTTGATTTAGCAAGGCATGCTTGGCCAAGTCGTTTCTCCTCACTGGGCCTCACTTCCTTAATCCTTAAGATTTCGTCTACTTGAGAGAGAGGGGGACAGAGGCTGTGCTGTGAAGCTATGCTGTGAGCACAGAGCCCGATATGGGGCTCAAACTCACAAACTGTGAAATCAGGACCTGAGCCAAAGTTGGATGCTTAACCAACTGAGCCACACAGGCTCTCCTCTATTTTTTTTTTTTAATTAAAACTTAAAGCTTAAAGCAAATGTAAATAATAGCTACCATTTCTTGAGCACTATTTGGAATTAGGTACTGCACTTAATCTCTTACAGGAATTGTTGCTAACCCAGGACAGCTCTGCAATATTAACTATATTTTATGGTAGGCTTCTAAGCCACAGAGAAGCTAAGTAGCTCTCCCAAAGTCTAAACACCCCATCATCTCTCTCCTGTACCATTGAAATAGCCTCCTTTTTTTTTTTAATGCTTATTTATTTATTTATTTTGAACTGGGGGAGGGAGGGGCAAAGAGAGGGAGACAGAGAATCCCAAGCAGGCTCCATGCGGTCAGCACAGAGCCCACTGTGGGGCTCAAACTCACCAACTGTGAGATTATGACCTGAGCTAAAATCAAGAGTTGGATGCTTAACCAACTGAGCCACCCAGGCACCCCTTTTGTGATAGCCTTTTAATTGGTCTTCTGGTTTCCACTTTGGCATCACTACTTCCATTTTCCACACAACACTCACAATAATCTTGTTAAAACTTTAACCAGATCAGGTTCCTGCCCTGATGGCTTCCCATCCTGCTTAGCCATCCAGAGTTCAAACTCTCAACCACTTTCCTCCTCTACACTCTCTGGTATTTAGAATAATGGCCCCCCAAAGATGTCTATATTCTAAATCCTGGAGCCTGTGAAATTGTTACATGGCAAAAGGGACTTTACAGGTTGGATTAAGTTAATGAACTTGAGGTGGAGAATGGCCTTTTGGCTTACCCTGGATTATCTGAGTGGGCCCAATGTAGTCACAAGGGTCCTTATGAGGAAAAGAAGGTGGCAGGGATGGGGTGGGAGACAGGGAGAGGTCATGGAGGGATTTGAAGATGCTAGGCTGCTGGCTTTGAATGTAGAAGAGGGAGTCACAAGCTAAGAAATGCCGGCAACCTCTAGAAGCTAGAAAAGGCAAGGAAACAGGTTCTCACTAAACCTTATGGAGGAAGTGTGGCCCTTCTGATACTTTGCTTTCAGCCCCCCGAACCCATGTTGGATTTCTGACCTCCACAACTATAAGATAATAAATGTTTGTTGTTTTAAGTCACTAAGATTCTAGTAATTTGTTATAGCAGCAATAGGAAACTAATACATACTTTATATACTAATACATACATACACATCAAGCTTGTTCTGGCTTTAGGGCTTTTGCATTTGTTCCCTCTGCCTGGAGTCCTCTGCCCTAAGATTTTAGAATGACCACCCCACCTAAGGCATCCTGCCTGCATGGCACTCTCTGTCACATACTTGGTGTTATTGTCTTAACTAATTTGTTTTCATTTTGTCTCACCCAACAGCAGATATAAGCCCCATGAGAGAAGTGTCTTTATCTGGCTTTATTTGTTGGTATATCCCTGATGTCTAGGACATTGTCACACAGTGTCCCTCTGTCCTACGAGAGGCAGACAGTAAGTGATTTTGGAGGAGAGTTAGCAACAGAAGTAATGGAGCATGTACATAAACTCAGGTCAGTTCACTTCTAAATATTTATAAGATGGAACTATTTTTAAGCCACCTCCTCTCACTGTAGATGATTTCTTCTTGAAACTTGCCAAATTTGGAAATGAGGGAGAAGTGAAACACATTCAGAAAAAAAAATCTCACCATGCCTTTGTCTTCATGGTTGGCATTTTGTTAGTCGCCATGGAAGACTTCCAAGAAGGGAAAAGGACTAGGATTCATTTTAGAGGTCCTCGTTGACTACGACACTCTAAGATCTGTACGGTACATAGGTCATCTTTACTGTATACAGAGCAAATTCAGTATTTATATTTTACATTTATAATTAGAAAACTTGAATGTCCATTTAGCTCCTTTCCAAGAGGCCAAATTAAAAAAAAAATCAAGTGATTCCTTACAAATAGAGATTTCTCTTTTTTCCAAACTCCCTTGTGAGAGTATTAACAGAAATATTAATATCATGCGTTTACATAGGGTAACATGGCTCTTCTAGAACATGTCTTCTGGCATTTGTCTGGGAAATATGGGAGTCGGCAGTTTATAGATGCCAATGAATTGTCCTAGGGTATGTCCAAAAGCTAGAAAATGTTAACAAGTGGAAGTGTTGCTTGGCTCTGAAGGTCTGGGCAGGAGTCTACACAGGCATTCCCCAATCTCAGCACCATAGTGGTTGACCTAAGTGAGAGGTGGGGGGTGGGGGGGAGTGCAGAAAAGAAGGAGGAATGGCCCCAGGCATATAGCACTCTCCACTGCTAGCTTCCCAGGGGAAAGAGTACTTTCTCTTTCTCTGTCCTTCCATACGAAATCCCATGAATGGATATCATTGGGTTCTCTACCTGTCCCTTAACCAACTGCTATGGCCAGAGGGTGGGGTACTCTGCTTAGTCAAGATCAGGTCTCATGCTCACCTCCAAATTTAGGGTCAGAATCAATGCCCCTTAACTGCTTCAAGGAGACCTAAGGAGAAGTGCTTTCCTAAGAAAAACAGGATGTTGTTACCAGAAAAAGAAATCAATGCTGGGCAGGCAAAAGCAACATATGTCCTCTACCTTCCCCAATTGCTAAAGGTGGAGTTTCAGCCACCAAGACTTGAATAAGGGAGATATTTTTGAAGTGCTTTTTTTGGGTCCTCAGATAACACCATGCTACCACCAACCTACTTAAAAAGCATTAAAGAGCCATCTGGTCTGGGTTTGACTATTCTATCCATATTGCTTGCAGTTCTAGCTTAAATCCCTTGGCTTGTAAATCAGGTAGCAACATTTAAATATGCTGAATTCTGAAAATGCTGGGATTATAAATAGTTCATCATCTCTTATAATTGCAAACAGCAGTTCTGAGAACTTTAGCATCTCAAAACCTTCAGCAGGGTTTATGGGTTTTCCTGTTTTATTTTGTTTGTTTTGTATAGTTTAAAAAAGAAGATGTTTCATTTAAAAAAAAATTACTCTTATACTAAACAAACCATATAGCAAGACTTTCCGTACAAATAAAACTCCAAATGCTTATTTTTGTTTGTTTCTTTTTTTTTTTTTTAAAGTAATCTCTACACCCAACATGGGTCTCCAACTCACAACCCCAAGATCAAGAGTTGCACGCTCTACTGACTGAACCAGCCAGACACCCTTGCTTATTTTTGTTCCTTAAGACTATGTTCGTTTGAATATTTCAGAATGTATTCATGTTTTTTGGTTGCCTACCCTAGTTTTGCAGAAAGTGAGTTAAATTTAAAGTGTTATTTCTCATGCAAATGAAAAGAGAAGGCTATTAATTGTATATTTTTGAAGTGCTTTTTTCTGGGTATTGCTCTGATTTGGATATGCATTTCATGTGCTGCTGATTTGCAACATATAAATTAGATCCCTCTTATCATTTTCTAAATTTTACTTTATAGGGCCTTGCTTAATATTATTTCTTAATATTTTCTTTTTCATTATTTATATCTTATTGGATGAGGCATTGAAATTTATTTCACAGACTCTACTTTCGTTATGAAATACATTTGTAATCTAAATATGCTGCAATCATGTCTTCTATGATTTGCCTGCCACCCACTTTTCCAGGTTCCAATACCACCTGAAGAACTATATTACAGGTATCCGTTGTTTTCATTTATCCTTCATCTCTTTTTCTTTAGTAAAACACCAGCTTTTTCACTGCTCCTCCTCTACTCCACGCGGATCTGGTGGGACTGCTGATTGTGGTAATGCTGCCTTGCTGAGGATTTTAGTAGGTGATCCAGGCTAGGCTAGTTGACCACATTCCTTAGAACACAGTAATTGGTCCAAGGTGGGCACATCATCTAAGCTGAAACAATCAAAACCTCTTCCCAGCACTTTCTGGAGTAGATACCATTCTCATCTCTCTTTGGTGACAAGCAATCAGATGTCACCCAAGAACTACGTGCATCCATGTTCCCTGCTTGATGGAGAAATTTTGTCTGCAGTAGGATAGAATGAAGTCAAAGGTACTGAAGGAGGAAGAGGTGAGAGAAGGAGACAAGGAATGCAGACAAATATCTTTTCAGGACAATATAATGGAAACAATAATGGGCCAAGAGAGGTGAGCATATATTTAAAGAATTAATTATAGTGCAAGACCGTGGACTCTAAGCTAGGTAAGGAGGAAAAGAAGGTCTGGGGAATGGAGATAAACAGAGTGAAAGAGCAGTAGGTCAAATGAACAAAGTGCCTAGTGGAGTAGAAGAATTTTTTGAGCTGAGGTATGAAGAGGCATGCACTGAAGTATAGAAGTAATATGCTTGAAACTGAGATGACTGAGGGGGACAGTTATAAATGACAAGGTGTAAAGATAACTGGCTTGGTGGCTGAAGTGATGTGGCAGAAGAAAAGATCACTGCAAATAAAGAGATTGGGGAAGGAAGAGGCCATGAGATTAGATAGACCATTCACTGTAGGAGAATGGCAGAGAGAAAGACAGTGAACCTGCTATTGAAATCTCCAAGAACTGTGTGGGAGTGATCTGGAGGACAGGAGAGGGCCACAGAGCAAGGGGGTCTGGAGAGAGGTGCATTCTGATGGCATCAGTTTCAAAGCAGTTGCTGGGGGACAGCAAGAAAGAGACAATGGTTTGGAAGTGGCAGGGAGAAGCAAGAAGTCTGCCTGTACCACCTTCTGGCCTGGTGGTACATGGAGTGTGAGAGAAAATGGCTGCCACTCATGAGTGCTGCAGGGAATTCAGTGTCCTCAGAGAAAAGCCGGGTTTCCCCCAGAGCCAGAAGGTGAAGAGACTGGTCGGAGAAGAATGTGGGTATAGGGGACTTTCTGGTGACAGAGCCATATGGGGATTCGAATTTGAGTGATGAATTTGACCTGGGAAGCTTAGGCATCTTGAGTTCACTGAGATAAACATCTAGACAAGACGGGGTGCCCTGGTGGCAGCTTAAAGGGAGGGGATAATTAATTCTAATTATTCTTGGAACTTGACTCAGCCAATTCTTAGATGAGGAGGGAATAAGAATTCAATTCATTGGAATCCAATTGATTCTATAATGCTGCTCATCCTTTTTCCTTAATAGCTCAAGTTGGCCCTCTTCCAATCCTCACTGATTCTGTACTGACTTAGGTCTTCAGTACTCCTTCCCTGGGTTATTACAGTTGCCCCCTAATGGGTTGCTCTCACTGATCTTGCTTCTCTCTAATTCATTCTCCATATTTCTGCCAGAAGTCACTCATTTATTTCTAAGTCATTCATTTATTTTTTTTAAGTTTGTTTATTTATTGTGGGGGGTGAGCAGAGAGAGAGAGAGGGAGAGAGAGAATCCCAAGAAGGCTCTGCACTGGCAGCTCGATCTTACCAACAGTGAGATCAGGACCTGAGCCCAAACCAAGAGTCAGACGCTTAACTGACCAAGCCACCCAGGATCCCCTCTAAGTCACCCATTTAATCAGGTACCTTCTCTGCTCTAAATCCACTGAGGGCTCTTCTAAATGCTTCAAGATAAGATCCAAACTTCTTAGCATGGGGATGCCCCTCAAGGAGCTGACCCTCATTCTGTCCTGTGGCCTCATGGGCCCCAATTCTCCCACAGGCTCAGGCTGTTCCCTTTGTCTGCAATGCTCAGTCCCCCATTTTCATTTGATTATCTTATATTCATTCTTCTCAGAGAGAATTCAAATCTTTGAAAGAATGTACAAGAAAAAATGGCAATCCTGGCTGTTCTGAGAAGGGAAACTGGGCAGCCTGGTAGGGTGGGGGAGGAGGGTAGAAGGGAAACCTTTCCTAGCATTCCCTTTTGTACATTTTGGATTTTATACTATATGAATGCATTGCCTCATCTTTAAAAGTAATGCAAATTAAAAAAACAAACAAACAGTTAAAGCATCAATAGACCAAATAAAAGATACATGTAAGTGTTTCCTCCTCTGTGAAGTCTTCCCTAACTTCACACTTCCTGCATTGAGCTATCACTGTGCTTTCCATAATCCTCTAGCATAGCATTTATCATTCTGTATTGTAATTATCTGCAAACAATTAAGCAGTCATAATACTCTCAGAACCTAGAAGCTCCTGGAAGAAAGGGACTTGGTCTTACTCTCTTTTGAATCTCTGGCACCTTCCACAGCTCTGGTACATAGCAGGTGCTCAGTAAATGTTTGTTAAATTTATGAGTGCATAGAACTTCTGTGTAGAAGGGAAACCAAAGATGTGGAAATAATCCTGATCATTTTATAAATGATGAAATGAGGCCTAGAGAAGTTACTTATTAAGGATTGGTAGCAGAATAAAATGAGAATCCAAGCTTTCTGGGGTCTAATTTTGGCCCTAGAATAAATTATAAGATTTTCTCTTTAAGATAGTGAACATGGTGTGAACTGTATCTAATTTGACCTGAGGCCCTGGATTTTCAGGAAATTTCTGATTTTCAGTAAACTACCGGTTTAATCTCCAAAGGACACTTTGGTCTTAAATTTGGTTTTAGAAATCATGTAACCTGGGCACCTGGGTGGCTCAGTCGGTTAGGCTTCCGACTTTGGCTAAGGTAATAATCTTTAGGTTTGTGGATTCGAGCCCCACGTTGGGCTCTGTGCTGGCAGCTCAGAGCCTGGAACCTGCTTCAGATTCTGTGTCTTCCTCTCTCTCAGCTCCTCCCCTGCTCGCACTCTCTCTCTCTCAAAAATAAATAAACATTAAAAAAATTTTTTTAATAAATAAAAATAAACATTTAAAAAGAAAAAAAGAAAAAAAAAAAAAGAAATCATATAATCCAAGTAGTTCATAGGCCTGGCTTATATTAACAGAAAGTTCACAGGAGAATTTTGTAGTACATTTCTTTATCTTAAATGTGCTCTTAAAAGTTGTGTTTTATGTTATGTTTTCTTCAAACACATAGTGTGGTAGGCAGAGCTGTACACAGTGTCCTTAAAGACGAAAGAAGGGCATAGAAAAAAGTGCCCGCGTCAACTCAAAATGGTATATTCAGTTCTCATTTGTTAACATTTATTTGCTGAATGTCCAGGGCATAAGAGCAGTGACCAAGGGCATTTTATTTTACATAGCAGTCATGTTTTTATGTGTAAAATGGTATTGTTAATGACTACCTGGACCAGATATTAAGTACCCTAGGGAGATCTTCTCAGGCTTCCAGATCAGTGGTCTTCAAACTTTTTGCTCATATACTTCCCTGAAAGAATTTTGAAAAACTTGTATCCCTCCCACATATTTGAATAAAGTTTATTTATCTTGAGTGTGTGTGTGTGTGTGTGTGTGTGTGTGTGAGAGAGAGAGAGAGAGAGAGAGAGAGAGAATCCCAAGCAGGCTCTGCACTATCAGTGTAGAGCCTGATGCAGGGATCGAACTCACCAACTGCCACATGACCTGAGCTGAAATCAAGAGCTGGACACTTAACTGACTGAGCCACCCAGGCACCTTCCCTCCAACATTTTTATGTTGCCACTTATAATTTTTTATCATAAACTTGTAAAGGGTGTGGTTTCCAGCATAATGCAATTCATGATGTTTTAACATAAAGTTGTGAGGTGTTTTTAAAGGTGTCCCAAACAGCAACATGCAGAAGGTTGAAACTAGACCACTTTCTCACACCATTCACAAAAATAAACTCAAAATGGATAAAGGACCTGAATGTGAGACAGAAAACCATCAAAACCCTAGAGGAGAAAGCAGGAAAAGACCTCTCTGACCTCAGTCGTAGCAATTTCTTACTTGACACATCCCCAAAGGCAAGGGAATTAAAAGCAAAAATGAACTACTGGGACATCATGAAGATAAAAAGCTTCTGCACAGCAAAGGAAACAATCAACAAAACTAAAAGGCAACCAATGGAATGGGAAAAGATATTTGCAAATGACATATCAGACAAAGGGCTAGTATCCAAAATCTGTAAAGAGCTCACCAAACTCCACACCCGAAAAACAAATAATCCAGTGAAGAAATGGGCAGAAAACATGAATAGACACTTCTCTAAAGAAGACATCCGGATGGCCAACAGGCACATGAAAAGATGCTCAATATCGCTCCTCATCAGGGAAATACAAATCAAAACCACACTCAGATATCACCTCACGCCAGTCAGAGTGGCCAAAATGAAGAAATCAGGAGACTATAGATGCTGGAGAGGATGTGGAGAAACGGGAACCCTCTTGCATTGTTGGTGGGAATGCAAATTGGTGCAGCCACTCTGGAAAATAGTGTGGAGGTTCCTCAAAAAATTAAAAATAGACCTACCCTATGACCCAGCAACAGCACTGCTAGGAATTTACCCAAGGGATACAGGAGTGCTGATGCATAGGGGCACTTGTACCCCAATGCTTATAGCAGCACTCTCAACAATAGCCAAATTATGGAAAGAGCCTAAATGTCCATCAACTGATGAATAGATAAAGAAATTGTGGTTTATATACACAATGGAGTACTACGTGGCAATGAGAAAGAATGAAATATGGCCCTTTGTAGCAACGTGGATGGAACTGGAGAGTGTGATGCTAAGTGAAATAAGCCATACAAAGAAAGACAGATACCATATGTTTTCACTCTTATGTGGATTCAGAGAAACTTAACAGAAACCCATGGGGGAGGGGAAGGAAAAAAAAAAAGAGGTTAGAGTGGGAGAGAGCCAAGCATAAGAGACTCTTAAAAAGAACAAACTGAGGGTTGATGGGGGGTGGGAGGGAGGGGAGGGTGGGTGATGGGTATTGAGGAGGGCACCTTTTGGGATGAGCACTGGGTGTTGTATGGAAACCAATTTGACAATAAATTTCAAAAAATAAAAAATAAAAATAAATAAATAAATAAATGAAGGTGTCCCAAAGAATTTAAAGCCCACAGTAATTTGTTACCCAACATTATTATTTCAATGTATATACACTAGCACTCCTTTAACAGTTAGAAAATTTAAATTTTTGCTTTTTATCCTTGAATTCATATTTTCACTCCATTTTCCCCACAGAATGGTATCTTATTGTGTATTTTCATGCATGAAAAATTTTTCTTGACCATTACATCATTCTTTATAACAGACATTTTAACTATATATTGACATAATTTTACTTCCAGTGACTCTCTAGGTTCTAGGTGTTAAAAATGTCTCTGGAAGGGGCGCCTGGGTGGCGCAGTCGGTTAAGCGTCCGACTTCAGCTCAGGTCACGATCTCGCGGTCCGTGAGTTCGAGCCCCGCGTCAGGCTCTGGGCTGATGGCTCAGAGCCTGAAGCCTGCTTCCGATTCTGTGTCTCCCTCTCTCTCTGCCCCTCCCCCATTCATGCTCTGTCTCTCTCTGTCTCAAAAATAAATAAACATTAAAAAAAAATTAAAAAAAAAAAAATGTCTCTGGATGGAGTTATCATTAAAATTATTAGTAGTACACAACTGATCAAACAGTGGCTATATTACAAATTGATAACTACCTTGAAACATTACAAAATGAGATTTTATTGAAAATGCATGTGTTAATGAAAGGGATTTCAAATCCTGTGGATTTGTGGATGAATATATTTATATTCTGCTTGTATGATTGGGTTCTGCTTCAATTCTATTCAATGCATTTGACACTGTATAGATAGAAACGCTGAAGTACTTTATCCACAGAAATGAGTAGATGGAAATGGGAGGAATTTGCTGTAGCAGTGTTACTCAGTTCTTCGAATTCTCAATTATATGCCAAGAGTCACGTGATGATTTATCGTTTGAATTACTTGTAATGCTCTATCAGGCAACAGTTCTGTTCGTCACATTCCCTCTTTCTCAACACTAACACGGTCTTCAGATTTCCTGTGTTTTGCGAACCTGGGGTTAGTGCACCATAGGAAGAAGTGGGGTGTGTGAGAATGACTTTCTTTTGTTAAGTGGAAAAATGGCAATTAATTGTAGGAAGGGGGTGGAAGAGAGACTACAAGCCAGTTCTCAGGCAGATACATTTGAAGAAAAGTGTGGAAATGGAGGGTGTGGAATTGATTCCTTTCAAACTATCCATGTTCTGTACCACATGGAGAGTCTTTGTGCCTATAGGCAGAGGGTGGTTACCTCAGTTTAAAAATTACCCCTGGGGTGCCTGGGTGGCTCAGTTGGTTAAGCATCTGACTTCAGCTCAGGTCATGATCTCACAGTCCCTGGGTTCGAGCCCTGCGTCAGGCTCTGTGCTGACAGCTCAGAGCCTGCAGCCTGTTTCAGATTCTGTGTCTCCCTCTCTCTCTGCCCCTTCCCCCATTCATGCTCTCCCCATTCTCTCTCTCTCTCTCAAAAATAAACGTTAAAAAAAATTTTTTTAATAAAAAAAACTACTCTTCACTAATTAGCAGCCTTTTGAACAAAAATGATTGGAGAGCAACAGAGATAAGGGCAGTCCTAAATAGGTTGGTAATGACATGGTGGTTAAGAAAAGAGCCCTGTGAACCCTAGCTCTGAAATTTACTTGCTGTGTGATCCTGGGCAAATTATTTAACCTCTCCCTGCTTAATTCCTAATCTGGAAATAAAGGCAATAATGATATCTACCTTATAGGGTTGTTGTGAGGATGAAATACATTCATATTTAAGGCTCTGAGAACAATGCTTAATCATTCAATAAATCATTAACATTAATACTAGGAAATTATTAAATCTTACATACACATAAAGATGATAACTCCTAAGTAAGTTAAAAACTTGATATATACTTTGCTATGACTGAAGTGAACTGCTTTAATTTGTAAATTAAACGAAAACTGAAGTTTCCACAGCAAGTATGTGACAGAGCAAAGCATATATTTTTGCTCAGGGTTTGTATAGTCTTAACATTCAGACTATGCTGCCTTTTGAAACACAAGTGCACCAAAAATAAATGAAATAGAGAGTGTATGAGTTGTAAAGTTATTCTTCCTAGATCAAAGAATGGCCTATGTTAGGCAAAGTTTATAATATGCTTATTTCCAGCATATATTTCCAGGACTGAAAAGTGTTTGATATGTTCTCTTCTCATCTTCTATAACCACAGAAAATTTCCATTATTTCCATCTAGAATGCCACCCCTCCCCACTACACATATACTTATTACTAAATATATCATCCAACTTTCGGTCCTAGAGGTTTGGGGGTTTTGCTTTGCTGCTGTTACTGGGGCCTCAGGCAGATCATGTTCATCAGTTGTATCTTTGTTAAATAAAAATTAGAGGGTTTTTTTCAATATTATTTTATTTCTCTAGTATTGCTAATTGCCTCCCCCATCACCCCATTCTAAATTTGGGTTTTATGTTTGATAGCATACACCATAAGTTGCAAAACATAACAAAGAGCTTGAAACCCCTCATTTGAATAACATCGACTTCAGGAACAGCTGTTAAGATAAAATAAATCCAAGAGAGCTCAGCAACCAAAATGCAATTGCTTTTCTTTTTAAAGGGACAGGCAGATTCACATATGATTTTCAGTCTTAAGCTGTTACTTTAAGTCAATACCATACTTTAATCGATATCAACGTTTTTGAAATCTGAAATTTTATGTGGGCAGTGTACCCAGCATATAGAAGATTCTATTCCATTATATTTCAACTTGAGCACTTATGTGATGACATCATTGATAGAGGTTTATAAAGCGAGAAATAAAATCAGGAGGCAAGCCTCCAGATTTCTTCCTCGCTAACAATGCAGGAAAAGAAACTTTGTCTGGCAAAATATAAATAATGAAATCAAAAGGAAATTTAAAAGTAACGTAAAATTGAAATGCTAGTTGCAGAATAAAAGGATATGAACTGTTCATTTCAACACCTCAGCCTTCTGTAACCGGATTCATATTAGAGAAAACTCTTCATTAAAATAGTTACAGAGGGGAGCCTTCGTGCCTCAGTTGGTTAAGGATCCACCTTTTGGTTTCAGCTCAGGCCATTATCTCATTGTCGGTGAGATTGAGCCCTTGGTTGGGCTCTGCACTGACAGTGTGGAGCCTGACTGGGATTCTCTCTCCCTCTCTCTGCCCCTCCCCTCATCATTCTCTTTCTCAAAATAAATAAACATTTAAAATAAATAGATAAATAAATAAATAAAATAGTTATATAAAAGTCTGGGTTTAAAATATGATAGGTAAAACCCTTTTTAAAAAAAAAATTTTTTTTTAACGTTTATTTATTTTTGAGACAGAGAGAGACAGAGCACGAACAGGGGAGGGGCAGAGAGAGAGGGAGACACAGAATCTGAAACAGGCTCCAGGCTCTGAGCAGTCAGCACAGAGCCCGACGCGGGGCTCGAACTCACATACCTCGAGATTGTGACCTGAGCCGAAGTCGGACGCTTAACCGACTGAGCCACCCAGGCGCCCCGGTAAAACCCTTTTAAGGATATCCAGCATATTTAAAATACTATCTTATAGAATGGATAAGTGATAAAGAGATTATTTGTTCTACAAAGATGTCATTTACCATACAAAAAGATTTATCATAATTTTCTTTGAAACACCTAGTTTCACTAGGAGCTTTAGAATAAAATTTGATTTCTAAATACATTATTTACATACAACTTTTCCTGGAAAATATCTGTAACATAAAGCAAGTACTAGGAAAAAAAAAAAAAAAAAAACATAGTGTGGCCTAAAATTTTCAGAATAACAAAAAATTTTGTAAAAAGTTATATTTATCGGGGCGCCTGGGTGGCGCAGTCGGTTAAGTGTCCGGCTTCAGCCAGGTCACGATCTCGCGGTCCGTGAGTTCGAGCCCGCGTCAGGCTCTGGGCTGATGGCTCGGAGCCTGGAGCCTGTTTCCGACTCTGTGTCTCCCTCTCTCTCTGCCCCTCCCCTGTTCATGCTCTGTCTCTCTCTGTCCCAAAAATAAATAAAAAACGTTGGAAAAAAAAATTAAAAAAAAGTTATATTTATCAATATGTTATAATTTTTCTGGCCTAATTAAGAAATAAAATATAATGTAGAAAAATGTTAATATCCTAGATATATATTATAATTCAAATGACAGAAAGTTTCATATTTTTGCTACTTTATTTAATTATTCCACTCAATCAGTCCTTTGTAAATAATTCCCATACTTCATTTTTCACTGACTTTTTGCTCACTTGACTGTTTCCACTTGTGACACTTGAGTACATTTGTACCAATAAAATGAAATATCATACCCTCAGATTACTTTATGAGAATACTATCAGGATGCTTTGGGCTGCAAGGAACACACAGCCTAACTAATAGCGACTTAGACCAGAAAGCATTTATTGTTTACTAAACTGAATGTCCAGGGGAAGGAAGCCTCAGGCTGGTTTGGGAGCTCAGTAATGTCAATATGGACTCAGGTGGCTGGGCAGTATTTCAGCCCAGAAAGTCTGACTCAAGAGCCTGTGGTACAGTCTACTTCTTCCCTACAGGACTGTCATTGTCCTGTGTTCCTGGGAGATTCTGAGTTCCTGTTGTGAACAGGGACCTTATATCCCTCAATGCTTGGTCCATGGTAATCATTCAATAAATATTCACTGAGCCATTAGGGAAAATTTCAAATAAGAGGAGGGAGACTAGGACTATGTGAAATAAAAGGGTGCGTTGGTGCAGAATTAAATCAGAACTGTTCAAGTCAAGGCTGGATTTTTGTGCTCTGTGGTTTTTAAATAGGTTTCAGTATAACTAAAAAGCATTTGGGGTCATTTATAGTCCCGCCACCCCCACTTCTTTGGAGGGTGTTTTGTTGGTTGATCGGTGCTCTGGGTTTAAATTTGCAAGTTTAGAAGAGTAGAATGAGCCAAACTACTCTGAGAAAGGCTTAGAAGTCACCACAGTTTGCAAGGTTAGCTTTGTGCATGAGTGTGTATATGTACTGGAGGGGATGGGGTAGAGGGCCCGAGTAAAAACAAGGTGGCCGAAGGAGAGACCCAACAGGAGATATGTGTGATTGGTAAGTTTTAATATTTTTATTTTGTTATTATTTTTTAAATTCCAATACGGTTAACATACAGTGCTATATTAGTTTCAGTTGTATAATATAGCAATTCAACAGTTCTAGACATTACTCAGTGCTTATCATAGTAAGTGAACTCTTAATCCCCTTCACCTATTTTACCCATCCCCCCACTCACCTCCCCTCTGGTAACCATCAGTTTGTTCTCTATAGTTAAGAGTCTGCTTTTTGGTGTATCTCTTTTTTCTTTATTTCTTAAATTCCACATAGGAGTGAATTCATACAGTATTTGTCTTTCTCTGACTGACTTATTTCTCTTAGCATTATGCTGTCTAGATCCATCCATGTTGTTGCAAGATTTCATTCTTTTTGTAGCCAAGTAATATTCCTTTATATATATATATATATATATATATATATATATATATTCAGTAAAAATATAAAAAACGTTATACTTAGTATGAGTAGATACTAAAGAAGATGAGTTTGTGTCAACGACTTATGTTAATGTGATCCAAATGTTTTATATCAGAATTCAAGACAGTCCCTATTAATGCTCAAAATGCTTGCCCATTGTGTGTGTGTGTGTGTTACACGCATGTTCACTGTATTTACTAAAGGAGGTATGTTTCTTTCCCAGAAATAAAGGTTTTGAGAACTACTCCAGTTGATATCTTACAACCTTTCTTGATAATATCTTATAATTGTTTGAGTGATTTATGCATAATCAAGTTTTGCATGGCATATTTTTAAATTAACAAATTGATTTGGGGACAAATGGGAGAGTTGGAAACCAAAGTGTTAGAGCTTAATAAATTCATCAGGCATTCTTGCTCAAAAAGAACCATTTCACCAAAAAAAAAAAAAAAAAAAAAAAAAAAAAAATACTAGGGGTGCCTGGTTTGTTGAGTGTCTGACTCTTGATTTCAGCTCAGATCATGATCTCACAGTTCGTGAGATTGAGTCCCACTTTGGGCTCTGCACTGACAGTGTGGAGCCTGCTTGGGATTCTCTCTGTCTCCCTCTCTCTCTGCCTCTCCCTTGCTTGTGCTCTCACTCCCCAAGTAAATAAACTATTAAAAAAAAAAAACATTAAAAAAAATACTAGAGCAAAACACTCAGCAGACTAGACAAAAATCTAAAGCACTAAGAATGGAATACCTGGAAGATTGTCAGGCATCAGGTAATTGCACACTGTTCTGTACGTTTGTATGTGGCAGAATAGGGTGGGACAGGTAATGTGAAGGGACAGTTTTCTTTTCTGGAGATTTTCACCTGAGTGGAGATGAAAGGAAAAGGGCACCACAGCGGTCTGTTTCCCTGCAGACTTAGCCAGGACTTTGCAAGTGGCACAGGACTCTCATTTCAAGCCAGACTACAAGTGGCCAAAATCCAAAGGGATTTGCCAGGAATGAATCATGTTTGGAAATGCGGCATGATGTAGAGATTCAGTCAGATAGCTAAGGGAGCCAAATCCAGCCAAGTATAAGGCCACCTTTTAGAAGTCAGAAAGCAGAGCCGGTGGCTGGTCTCAGCTTTTTGTCAAGCTTGCAGGGTGAAGATTGCCACAGTTCTCTCTCCTCTATGGAGGACTCCCAGACCACTGAGCCCACAAGGAGGACTCTGAAGTTTTTGGGCCTTGGAACCTGTCCTACAGTATTTTGCAGTTAGTTACAAACAGCCTTAAATTGATCTTGTAAATAAAATGAGGCCATGGGTAAGAGAATTGCTAGCACAATATCCAGTAAGATTTTGTTTATCCACCCTGCCACCCCTGGAAAGATGGTCTTGTCCAGAACACAGAAATAATAAAAGTGTAGCCATTAGGGAGAAGTGACTCAGCCCATCTTCTCATCTGTTACAGCCTACAGGCTCTGACAAGAAATATTCTCCTCTAGGTCCAGAAATGGTTGCTGTTATTGAAATAGTCCAGATGGTATGAATTACAACAGAAAGGCTTTATAAGTTTGTCCATTATTATCCAGATTTGAATATACACATTAATAGAAGCTGTGTGGCCTGAATGTTTGCTGTGGTATTTGAAACAGTGGTTTCTAAGGCATGCGTATGAGTAAATAGGAGTGAATTATTAATTTAATACATATTCTAAAGTCAGAACGTATTTATTTCTGTAAAATAGAAATATTTTAAAGTTATAATAATACATTGTAATACTTGTAAATTTTTGTAATTTACAAGTAAATACTTGTAATTTACTTGTAAATACTTGTAATACTTGTAAAAATTCATGTATAACAGAAGCTAATAAAATGTAAAGCAAATGTTCCTTCCCTCCTATCTCCCTCCTTCCCTCCCAATCTCACTATTAATAGTTTGGTTAGCAACCCTCCAGGGCAGGCATGGAGGGGCTGCAAAGGCGAACACAACCAAGATCACTATCTTCATGAGGCTTCCATTCCAGTCGGGGGGAGACAGACCATAAGCAAGGAAACAAGTAAACAAATAGAACCAAGCCCAAAGAAAGATTACTTTATATTTGAAAGTGGGGTCTGAATGATGAAAAAGAATCAGAGTTTAAACCTTGTGGGAAGAAAACTGAATGGCAGGCTCAAGGGACAGAGTGCCACAAAGGGCACCACCGTGGCTGGGACTTTGTGTGCCATAGTGAGATTACCAAGAGGGGGATGGGAGCCAGATCATGTGTGTATAATTGGTTAGGAAGTTCATGTCATGCTAAATACAACGAGAGGCCATTAAACGTTCTTAATCAGGGGTGGGGGACAGAAAGGATCTGATTTTCATTTTTGAAAAACCGATGTAGTAGGGGCATGTAGCAGGGGCAATGTCTGTAGTCTACAGACATTTTGGAAGAGGTTCATTCACACATACACACAAACACATATACATTTAAATATACTTTTTCTGCAACTTGTTATTGGTGTACATTTTTAGAACTCCTCTTTGCAATTATGTTCCGAGTCAGTTTACTGCCTTAGAAAATCAAACACATCTTGTTTTTTGACCTTTATCTACCCAAATGCAGCAACTTAGTTGGAAAACACAGGTTTGGCATTTTAGCATGGCTCCAGAATGTGTTCATCAGATTTGGCTCTGAATAACTTTTGGATTGTCTCAAAAATCAGGTTTATTCTAAAAAAAAAAATTTTTTTTTCAATAAATTCAGTGCCTACTGGTGTGATACCTTTCCAGCAGCATCAATGGAATAGGTCATGTATACGGCCTGCCAAAGTGATTACTTTGAAATGAAAACCACTCATTTGAAGTTATGTTTATTTATTCACCAAATAAATATTGAGCACCAACAACTAAGTACCAGGCACTGTTTTAGACACCGGGGATACATCAGTGAATAAGCATGTGAGGAGTATGCAGGTATGCAGAGCCCTACTCAGTCATGTCTGGGTTCTGGGTTGCTTTTCCTGAATTCTTCTTGTTTTTCTCTCACTATTGAGGGATATACCACAGCAGCTCCAAACACATCTTGCTCACTGGAGGATGGCCAAGGCAAGAGGTAAGGAAAAGAATTCTTATGGGTTCTCAGGGATAAAACTCTTCCTCCAAGTCCCACACCCTCTTACTTCACATTATTACCAGAATTAGGTCACATGCTCAGGTTCTAAACCAGTTAACAAAGAGGGACAGAGTATCGAGACAGGTTTAGACCAGTTGTTTTCAAAGTGTAATCTTAGGAACCCTGGAGGGGGGTGGCGATCCCCAAGACCCTTTCAGGAAGTGTGCAGTCAAATCAATTTTAATCATAATGCTACAATGTTATTTGCCCTTTTTACTACCATTCTTTTATGAGCGTGTAGTGAAGGTGACCTGAAATAGTGCAACAGATTGAACTCAGCAGATGGAATAATCAAACTGTCTTCCATTAGGCCAGACATTAAAGATATCTGCAAACTTTCAAATTAATATCACTCTTTACTATATTGGGGGAATATATACTTATTTTCCATTAAAATGTGCTTATTTATGTTAAGATGTAATTTTTATTTTTTTAAATAAACATTTTAAATTTCTGTTTTAATTTCTAGTACGCTAAGTGTCAATATAACCTATATAAACAACAGCTCTTTGGTCCCCTCTATCATTTTTAGGAATGGAAAGAGGTTCCTGAAACCAAAAAATCGAAGACCACTGTTTTATTCAGACTGACCTGATTCATCCTTGGGGGTGGGGGCACGACTGAATTTCCAGACCTCAGCCTGACCCAAGCCTTCTTTTCTTAGAATCCAAGTCTGTTAGTGATTAGGTCACAATAGGGTGTGCCAGAGGCTGCTTTTTGAATTGCTTGAGCTCAACTCTTATACCTGTTGAAGAGTGAGCACTCCCTTTTTAACTGTGAGGGGAAATGGCCAAAATGAAGCCTTGGTATTTCAAGGAAAAACTGTCATATTAAGTTGCTTCTTAGGATGGGGAGGGGTGTGGGATTTTGAGGGATGGATAGTTGAAATTTCAAAACCCTTCTTGGGAACAGGACTAAGCCCCTCGCCCCCGTATCGGTAGCCTGGGTTAGGGGATAGGTAAGTAATCTTTGGTGATAATTGGTTTCTTCCTCCCCATCAGCCCTGCGCTAATAGCGAGCTTGCAATGATGGCCCCTAACAGGCTATTTGGCTGTCATTCACCTATGCTTAACAACATCTAGCCAGCCTCCTGATGGCTTAGGCCAAAAGCAAAGAGGATTTCATTGGACTCTGAAGCTGTCACCATGGTGTGCTCACTTTCTCGCCTTGATCTTTCATCCAGGATTGGGGGTCTGTGCGTGTACATTGGGGGCGGGGGAGGTGGGAGCACTACACCCTCCCTTGTTCTTCAGTGTTAATATTTGTTTTTGTCTCAATTTAGGTTTCCAAGAGCTCTCAGGAGCCTCCTTAAAATACCAAACCTGTTTCTCTCCTCTTGAGTAAATCCATTGGCTCCACTAAAAACAAACAAAATCCATCAAAGCACATCTTTGTGTTTTTTCTAACTCCGCTCCTATGCCTGCGACTTCACCATCTGATCTCTTTCCTTTCCCCGGCCCCTCTTCCTCCCTGGAGAATTTTAGGCTGCTATGGAAGAGGGGAGGAGCCGGTTTGACCCCCACTACGGGAGCAACACAGGCATTCATTTTCTCTGCACATATTTTGCTGAGTGGGTGTGGGACATTTCTGCATAAACTTCTAGTTCACGAGTGCCATCGTCAGTTTTCTCGCTGTCTTCTGCCCAGGTCCGTTTCTTTGCCCTAATTTTACATGTAACTTTCCCCGGGTTGGGTTGTTTGCATCCATGATTCCCCCCGCTTGAACCTCCCTTCCCCTGGGCCTGACCTAATTCTGGGTGCCGGCTGTTGTTCGGTTTATTTCTCCACTTTTGCCAGCGCACGTGGCTCTTCTAGGATGCTTCATTTTTGCTTCTAGGGTGGGTGTTGGGGTTCACTGGGGCTCGGAGCACGTGCCTTGAAGCAGCCACGACCCGCTTCCCCCACGGAGCCCAGGGGCCCCAGCCCCGCGGGCGTAAGGAGGGGGCGGGGAGCAGGGCCCGGGTGAATCACAGGGCGTAACAGGTGCCGCAGCCGCAGCTGCGCCCGCATCCCTCTCCGGCTCTAGGGATAAGGTTTTCTTTTTCTCTAGGTTTTTTTGGAGGGGGTGGAGGAGACTCTGGGGGCCAATGCAGGCCGCGGTTGTTCATCGCCTAGCAACCGGAGGAGCCAATGGGAGGCGGCTGAGCCTGCGGCGCCGGCGGCGCGGGGGCGGGGTGGGAACCTAGCGAACCTGCCCAGGCTGGGGGTGGCCGCGAGGGGAGGAGCGGAGCCCGGCCAAGGGCGGGGAAGGCGGGAGCCCGAGGCGGAGGCGGGGCCGCCGGCGCGGGGCGCTGCGTGCCGCGGCGCCTGTGCGGGCCCCCAGGGCTGCGAGAGTCGGCTTAAGACGGCGAGCGGTGCCTCCCCCGCCGCTCTCGGGGCGGTGACGGTGAGAACTCTTCCCCCCCCGCCACGCGAACGGGGATTGTGACGCGCCCGCCCGGAGAGGGGCGGGGGAACCGGCGGGGCCTGGGGTGGGCGCCGGCTGGGAGCCAGAGGGCGGGTGCGGAGGTGAGCGCCGGCACCTGGCTCGGCGCCCCGCTCCTCTGCGAGAGGCTTGGCGCGGCCGTTGGGGCCGTTGGAGGAGGCGGGCGAGCTTTGACCCCGGCCGTGGCTGGAGGAGGAGGTGGGAGGTGGGTGCCAGCGCGGTTCCGCTCCCGCCAGCGGTCGCAGCGCTGCGCCCCCGGGAGGAATCCGGACCGCGGAGCCCCAAATCCTCTCCCGGATGGAGAGAGGGTGGCGCCTGGCGTGGGATGACGAGCGACGTGGGGGAGGAGGGGATGGCCAGTTTGGGGCTGCGGTGTGTCGCTAGCGGAGGCTGCGGGGCATGCGGGCTTCGGGATTTGTTGGGGCGAGCCGCAAGAGGCAGTCCTTAGAATGAGTTACTGACTGAGCGGCCCGTGGCTGCTGCGGGGGAAGAGATCCCCGATAGAGGTCTAGTTAAAAGTCAAGGGGAAGAGCTTACATCATCCAAAAGGCAGGCAAGTGTGAAAATATTTTGGTGTAGAATTTTAACAGTAGAGAACGGTAAGCCGAATTGTGAGCTCCCTGCCCGCTTTTGAGCCTATGCTGATCGCCCTGTTTTGCAAGCCACTTGGGCCCAAGAAATGGAATCTGCTAAATAATTTGTTCCTAGCACGTGTAATGTGGCGATCTTTAGATTATTAGCTCATTTCAAGGTCCGTAGTTGTGATTGCCAGATTGTCATTACTTGCAACTCTGATAACAGTTCTTGTTGAATCTGAGAGAATCGAGATTTCCCTTTCGTGGGTGGGGCATAATGGGGGAGAGGATTAGAAGAGGCACTCCTCCAAGAGTGGATCTAAACTGAGTGGAAGCGGCCTGGAGTTTGAAATTGCTAGGGCTTCCCTAACACAGATTAGAGTCTGGCTGTAGAGTTGGTGGTGAAAGATGGATGCCTTGGAACATTGCATGGCTCAGGAGGAATTGGTTTACTCTTTAGGTAGAAGAAAATTCTGGTAGCTTGATCTTGAGCTGAAAGGTAGGTATGACTTGACACATTTAGGAGATTGAATAAAACTTGAAAAGAGTGAGAGATCTGGAGAGTGACAAAAATGCTTTTAAACTTGAAGTCAAGCTATCTTGAAATTTAGAAGAAGTTAGAGGTAGATTTATGAACTTGGATTCAGAGAGAACTTCCATCAAAACTCCTCTCCTATAGCTATCATAACACAGAGGCCTAGGAATCTTATGTTATTCAAACTAAACAAGTAAAAAAGCTAATGACCAATTTGACCCACTGTTCTGTTTGCTGTCAGTGAAAGTTCCTCAAACAAAATGGTTCTTTGAAAAGAGGATTAGCAGCTGATAAAATGAAGGCTCGTTTAGTGACTTTGCGGGGCCTCTTCAGCCAAGTCATTTTATCCCTTCCTTCCCTCCTCTTTCCCCATCTGTGCAATGTAGATAATAAAGCCCTAGGATTAAGTAACATGGGTGAAGCAGCTTGAAGATAACTGCAAAGACTGTTATTCTAGGCTGAAATGTGAAGATCTCCTAACACATTGTGCCTTGTGACAAGACTTGTTAAAGTACGTTCTGTTCCAGGCATGCCGAGGTGGCATATATATGAGAACTAAAACGTTAACTGTTCAGATGATTTGTCAGAAGCCTCAAGACCGGCACAAAGATTGTATATACTCATGGGTTCTCCTAAAACCCGACCTAGCTGCTCTTTGACAAAGCAGGTTTTTAAAAGGTGGACATTATAAAAGTAGACAAAAGTAGCCTTATATGTGTAGTATGTGCCTACAGATAAAAAGGTCAAAGACATTGCCCCACAAGTGTGTGATTTTAGTTCGTTTCACATCCTTAAATCGGAGCCAGTCCAAAGCTTAAGTAGTGTTTCTTTTCATACATTTTGCAATAGCTGTGAATATGCCTTGTTGGTTTGTTGCGCTCAAGACACAAAGAGTTTTGATACTGTGAGGGGCTTTTTGTGTCTTTAGTGATGGTGATTATGATTAGCTGGTAATGAAGGTAGATGTTAATCTTGAATTCAGAGGTGACCTAGAGAGGTGCACCATTCACTATTGCTAATGGAAAACAACCTAAAATCATTACTTTTGATGGTGGGTCAGTAGTATACATAGTACCAGCAGATGTACTGAATTATGCTTTAATAAACACTGAGCTGCTGCTTGCCAGACCTAAGGATAAAAAAGATGAGTGTTGCCTTGAGGAGTTTGTTTTGTAGGAAATTAACAGTGTAGGGAGGGAGAGAGCAAAAATAGAAAAGAAAAATTGCAACTAGGAATAGGCTTCAGAAAGGAGAATTTCGGCTGTGTTTTGACAGAGAAGGAGTTCACCTGGTAAGTGCATGGTGTCAAGTTCTGCCCAATATACTGTTGGGGAAATACTAGTGGATTGGTTGTTGGAGTCAGGTGGGGTGTGTTAGTGATAAGGTTAGAGAACAGAGCTATGACCTTTGACCAGCAGATGCTAGGGAGCTTTTAAATGGTTTTGTTTGTTTTTTTATACATTTTTTTTTTTTTAGTGTTTATTTTTTGAGAGAGAGACAGAGTGTGAGCAGGGGAGGGGCAGAGAGAGAGGGAGACACAGAATCCAAAGCAGGCTCCAGGCTCTGAGCTGTCCGCACAGAGCCTGATGTGGGGCTCGAACTCACGAGCTGTGAGATCATGACCTGAGCCGAAGTCAGACGCTTAACTGACTGAGCCACCCAGGCACCCCGCTTTTAAATGGTTTTTATCCAGGAGAATTATATTAGATTTTTAGAAGGGTATTTCTGCCAAAGTCAGTAATTTGAATGATCTGAAAATGTTGTGAATGTAGATAATCTAAGTAGAATCTAAGAGACCTCAGCCCTACTCAACAGTTAAATATAGTTAAAAATAGTTTTTGAAGCCCCCAGAAACTGTAGGAAAGAAAAGTGATTATTCATAGAACCAATTTTTATCGAGGATGTTTTACTTTCAAGATTGGGGGAATAGGGATACAAAGATAAATAAGATATAGCTCCATTTTCAAGCAACTTGTAGTTCAGTAAGAGAAATAAAATTATAATGCAGTACAGAAACTAAGTGTCATTAAGGGCTGTTAAAAAACAAAGGCCCTAGCACTGTAGGATTCTGAGATGAGAGAAGACACAAATTGCCTTTTAAATTAAAAGTAAGTTCTTGGGACACCCGGGTGGCTCAGTTGGTTAAGCTTCTGACTCTTGTTTTCAGCTCTGGTCCTGATCTCAGAGTTGTGAGCTTAAACCCCTAGTTGGGCTTCTTGCTGGGTGTGGAACCTGCTTAAGATATTCATATTCATTCTCTCTCTCTCTCTCTCTCTCTCCCCCCCCCCCCTCTGTTCCTCTCCCTCTCCCCCCCCCATCCCCATCTCAAAAAAAAAAGTTCTTAAGTAGAAATTAAGCTACAGCCAGTTAGCCAATAATATTTACAGCTCTCATCTGTTAATTCTTGCTTCCTATATTCCCTTCCCTCCCTCTTAACTCTCCTGAGTCGAATTTTGGTTTTGACCATTCTACTACTACTTTGACCTTGGACAAGTTATTACTTGACCTTATCTTCTCTGTCCTTAGTCATCTTATTTGTAAGTTAGGAATAATACATACTTCATAGAGTTGTGATTAAATAATATGTTAATATCCATAATGGTGCCTAGAAAAATAACTTACATTTATTATTTAGTATTTCTATTTGATATAAAAATGCTGCAATTGAATAAGAACTAACTTAAGGACAGAATGTTTTTATTTTTTTGAGTTGCTAGCAGATCTGTGAGCATCTAATAAAGTCTCCACATGTAAGGAACTCAGTTTTCACATTCTGGGAAACTAACCTTGAGTAAATGATTTATTGTCTCCTTTTCATATTTGCTCATCACTTTTCTGAAATCCGATTTCTTCACCTTTGTCATAAAGTCACGAATTGCCAAATCCACCATATTTTATTCAGATCTTGCCCTTTCATGGCCTTTGCTGCTGTTCATTACCCCCTCTTCTTTAAAAATTTCTTTTCCCTTAGCTTTCCTAGAGTCCACCCCCTACCCCAGTATTTATCTCCCCCAGTGTATATCCAGGTTCCCTTCATTCACCGGCTACATGTTAATGTTCTTTAGAGTTCTTTCTGCTGCCTCTTCTTTTCTGTACCACATATGTGCTGACGACTCCTAGATCTGCCCTGATGTCTTTTGATCTCCAGGCCCTAGAGTTTATCCCTGTTTGAATGTCTCATGAGGGCATCTCTAAACCCGGTAAGTTCTACACTGAGCTCATTATCACATACTTAACTACACCTGATTTTATTAATCTTATTCCTCTGTTCTCTTTAAGTGACACTGTTACCTGTCTAGTACCAAAGACAGATTTTCGCATGAGAATAAATGCCTCCCTTTTGTATACTTGTCATCGTGTTTGTCAGTCCAACTTCCAAAGTGTTTATCTGTCCTTCATGATCCTCATCATCATGGCTAAGTCCTTCAGCCGGGCCCTGACCATTAATTGCGTAGTTGGCTATTAATATTTTTGTGCCAGGGCTGCCGAGAATGGAACCTTAATGTTTTGGAAACATCGAGTTGGGTTGAGATTGCTAGAAGAATATTGCTCTAAAGGAATCCTAGCACTACATACAATCATGTATAGGGTTTTAATGAGTGGTCAGTAGCTACTTACAATCCAAGATGAGTACCAGCTATTGCATATGCTTTTCATCTGAGAGTTAGTCTAGGTTGTAAAGGTCCCAGTCTTGAGTGTGTCAGTCCTTTGCCAATAGATTGTCATCTGCTTGTCTGTACTTTCCTGTCTAAAGTTTGGCACCTGCAACATTATTCTTTCTTTTCTGTACCCAAGTCTTAGAAATATCCCCACACAAAAGATCTAGAATATAAAATGCAAGAAGACATCTTAGAAATCATCAATAAGTAAACCCGTCATCAGCTGTGTTATTTTATAATGAAGAGATGGGCCTGCAGAATTCATATCATTTGCTTGGGATACGTGTTGAGTGTCAAGAGGAGGCCAGGATCTGTGAGGCTTTGGAATCATTAATAGCTAGTTTTTATTCTTACCTTCCATATTATTAAATAGCTGGATTTTCATTCCTGCCCCCAGGTTTGTAACTGGGCAAGTTAGTTTAATCTGTCTCAGATTCTTCCATCTATAAATGGTGTTCTGTCTGCTCCTTTCTAGAGCCATGGTAAGGATGGCATAGCTGATGAGCCACTCGGCTGAGAGTTGTTCTCTCCTACTGGTTTCTTGTAATTAACTGGCATAGGAGTTCCAGTTCTTCACTCCCTGTCCATGCATCCTTTGTAGATCTGTATGGCTTCATACATCTTTAAAACTATAGCCAAAACTGCTTGTTTTTATACTTTCAGGGGGAAGAATCACTAGCTTTAGATCCTGTGATTCAAAACAGCTTAATCCCTGCCTTAGGAGTTGTCAGGCTGAGGACCCAGGGCTCTTGGTGCCTCATAGCCAGACCAGGTAGAATTTAGTGTTTGACATATTTGAGGGACATTATGTATTTAAAAAAAAAATTAAAGGACTTCAGATACAAAGAATTAGTTGTATTCTTGGTTCAGGACACATTCTCATAATTAATCTATTTATTTAGTTTTTTTTTTTTTTTTTTAAATTTTTTTTTTTTTTTTTTTTTTCAACGTTTATTTATTTTTGGGACAGAGAGAGACAGAGCATGAACGGGGGAGGGACAGAGAGAGAGGGAGACACAGAATCGGAAACAGGCTCCAGGCTCTGAGCCATCAGCCCAGAGCCTGACGCGGGGCTCGAACTCACGGACCGTGAGATCGTGACCTGGCTGAAGTCGGACGCTTAACCGACTGCGCCACCCAGGCGCCCCAATCTATTTATTTAGTTTTAATAATAGGCACCACCTAACATAAGAGTAGTGCCTTGACAATAACCTCTGTATAACCATATAGGCCCTTCCAGCCCTTTTCCCTACCCGTCTCACCTGAGGCAACTGTTTACTGAATCTTCTATTCATCATTCCCTTGGTGTCTTTTAAAATACAGTTTTATGGCATCTGTGGGTTTTCCAAACACATACACAATTAACAACTATGTTAACGTGCCCTGTCTTCTGAGACTTTTTTTTCACTTACTATAATGCAAAATTCATCCATGTGGTATTGCTGAGACTCCTCTATGTTGTGTGTCTCTGGGATTTTCTGATTGCTGCCTAATACTCTGTTTTGCATATATGCCCCACTTTTTTTTTCCATTCTGTTGCTCTTGGGTGTTTGGGTTGCCCCAGGGTTATGCTCTTGTGCTATTTGGCTCATATAAAGAATGTCACTATTTATGTTCATGCCCCTTTGCACAGAGATGCACAAGTTTCTCTTGGATTTATACGTATAAGGGGACTTGCTAGGTTGTAGAGTATATGAATGGGATATATGAATTTCAGCTGCCAAACTTTGTTTTTCAAAGGTTCTCCCTACCTTCCAAGGTTTGTTGAGCCTTAGCCAGGTTCTCTAGGACTGTTATTTTCAACCCTCATGTAGTACTCTGGAACACTTTTACATTATTCTCAAAATCCATTCTGTAGCACCCATAGGTAAGAATTCCTTTTTGGTATTCCATATTCTAAGTGCATAAATAGAATACTAATTTACACTGAAACACATTCTGTAGAGTATAAGCCACGTTCTCAGGCTTGATGCATCAGAATCCTGTGGAGTTTCTGTTAAAACACTGATTTTCTGTGTCCCACTCCCACAGTTTCTAAATCTTTAGACCTGGAATGGGACTTGAGAATTTGCATTTTCAGCAAGTTCTAGATGCTACTGATGCCCATCCTGAGACCACAATTTGAGAACTATAACCAATGATTGAATTTGGGCTGAATCATTGAGAAAGCTATTATACATGATTACACTATTACAGATTCATGAATTATGGTGGGTTTTTTGTTGTTGCTGTTTCCATTGCCTTTACTATGTGTTGTTACCGTAATTATTTTAGGAACAAAATACCGATAAATGGTAACTTTTTTATTTGGACTTCTTAGCTGACTTTAAACCTTACAAAGTAAGATAAATTTTAAAACAGTGCTTCTCTTTTGTTCTAAACAATCCTCTTGTAAGAATATGATTGTTGCTTTCCTACATGTATACTGGAAGAATTTGAAATTGGTATACTGTCTCTAAATTAGCATGCTCTTTTTTTTTTTTTAATGTTTTATTTATTTTTGAGACAGAGAGCATGAGCCGGGGAGGGGCAGAGAGAGAGGGAGACACAGAATCCGAAGCAGGCTCCGGGCTCTGAGATATCAGCACAGAGCCCGATGCGGGCTTGAACTCATGGACTGTGAGATCATGACCTGAGCCGAAGTCGGACGCTTAACCGACTGAGCCATCCAGGCGCCCCTAAATTATCGTGCTCTTGATTCATACACTAGATCACCTTGCTGCTTCTATGAGCTGGCACCAATCAAGATTAAATTGAAAGCCATTCTGAGATGCACTATGGCTTAAATGTGGGTTCTTGTCTGTCATCATACTAAAGTAGCATACCTCACACTAATATGTCATTGAACTTAACTGACATTTATTCAGCAAACGTTTTACTGGATCCTACCATGGCTCATTTATGATACATCATAGCAAAGCAGAGTACAAACAGTACAATGCCAGGCCTCTTGACCAGTAGGTCAGTTTAGGTAGTGGGAGACAAGTTTCATTACAGTGAGATCTGTGTTGTAAAAGCTAATGCAAAGTGGGGGCACCTGGGTGGCTCAGTCGGTTAAGCATCCAACTTCAGTTCGAGGATTGGAGCCCTGCATCTGACTCTGTGGTGACAGCTCAGAGCCTGGAGCCTACTTCTCTCCCTCTCTCTGCCCCTTCCCTGCTCACTCATGCTCTGTCTCTCTTTCTCAAAGGTAAATATTAAAAAAAAAAAAAAAAAAAGTTAATGCAAAGTGACCTGGAAACACAAACAGAAGGGAATGGCAGTTCCAGGAAAGCTTGGCAATTTGGGGTCTATATTCACTAGATTAAAAACAAAATTTTTGGGGGCGCCTGGGTGTCTCAGTCGGTTAAGCATCCGACTTCGGCTCAGGTCATGATCTCGCGGTCTGTGGGTTCGAGCCCCGCATCGGGCTCTGTGCTGACAGCTCAGAGCCTGGAGCCTGTTTTGGATTCTGTGTCTCCCTCTTTCTCTGACCCTCCCCTGTTCATGCTCTCTCTTTCTCTCTGTCTCAAAAATAAATAAACATTAAAAAAAAAACTAAAAAAAAATTTTTTTAATTGCTATAATATGGAATGTTTTGTCTGTGCTTATATACTTCACATCCCAGTTGCTCAGTTGGAATAATTACTAATTGTAATGTAGTCTCAAGGTGACTTGGCAGAAAAGTGAGTACTTATGTTTGTGTTCAGTTTGAAAAGCAACTCATGTACTGTGTTTTCCCTCCTCTCTTACAATAAAGACAGTAAGGTGTAATAGTTAATGTGTTGGACTACTTGGGTTTGAATGTTGGCTTTGTCACACTCTAGCTGTGTGACCTTGGGCAAGAAAACCCTCTGGGTCTCGGTTTTGTCATCTGTAATGGGGTGGGGGAAGATAACTATTTGGGCTGTTGTGAGATTGAATGAGTTATTATATTAAAATGCTTTAAATTTTTCCTAGTTAATGGTTTATCCTTAATAAATTGTTATTGTTGTTAGGGGCACCTGGTGGCTCAGTGGGTTAAGTGTCTGACTCTTGATTTCATCTCAGGTCATGATCTCACAGTTTGTGAGTTCAAGCCCCACATCAGGCTCTGCACTGACAGTTTGAAGTTTGCTTGGAATTCTCTCTTTCTTCCCCTTCCGCTCTTTTTTCTCTCTCTCAAATAAATAGATAAACTTAAAAAAAAAAGTTAATCTTGTTAGAATTAGGTAGAATCTCTTTTGCTAAACATACGGTTGTGAAGACCATGTGTGCACATTTTTATAAAGAGGAAATTTTGATATGAATAGCTGTACTCAACTCCATATTAGGTCCCATGAGAGATGTAAAAAAATATAGTTAATAGACTCAAAATTCTTTAAAAGTCACCTAGTTCAGCCTCCTCATTTTGCAGATGTGGATACTGAAAACCAGAGAAATGATGACTAGGTCAAGGTTGCTCAGTGAATGACAGAAGTGGCCCCAAGAACCTTAGCCCCTGACACCTGGTCTAGTGCTGTTTCAATATCCTGTGCAGCTTCCTGAAGTGACACTGTCCTGAAACAAACTAACAATTCGATTGGGGAGCCATGACCAGAACAGATAAAAACATAAGCAGTGCAAGTCAGTGTATAATGAAGTATCAGGTGATGGGGAATATCTCTAAGTACATACCTTATGTAACTTAATAAACTGCTCTCCTGACGCAAGGAAGTACATCTTATTGCTGAGTCATGGAAGATCAATAGAGTAAGAGCATTCTTTTTTGAAAAGAATCTTAATAGTTATAAATCCGTGTCAATCTATTTCCCTTCTGTCTCCTACCAAATTGAGATTATAACTGAGCCAGAGGGATAGTCCCTTTTGCTAGGTGTGCCAGTACTCTGTCTTTACTCTTCACAGCAGTGCAGTGGGGGATGGTCTTCCCTGATGGGCTAGATCCCCATGGATATACTCCAACAAAGCAGGGCATCATTGTGAAGACTGCGTCACCGTTGCTCACTTGTACGTGTGAATAGGTGGGATAGGTGCTAGAAATGTAATTGATAGGTGGAGAGAGCTTATCATTTGTCTAAGTTGATATTTCCACTAAAGGGTAGGGATGCTACCATCTGGGATTGAGGTGGGAGTACTTCCTCATACATTATCATTAATTGTGCATGAGCCCACTGCTTTTAAAGATACTACAAAATAATCCATGCTCCTAAAACACTCCAGCTATATCAAAATGTCCTATTAAGAAGTGAATGGAGGTAGGGTCCACCCCACCCTACACCCAGCCATCTCATCCCACAGGATTGTCATGTTAGTAACAGTTTGTAACTTTTCTAGACCTTTCTCCTAGAGTTGGGTAGTATTTATATAGTTTGATTTAATGAAACATGGTGATCATACTATTGATATTATCCATACTGGGGTTTTTTTTCATGCTGTACATGCAGATCTTCTTGAATAATCCCAAAGTAGCCCATCTTTTGGCTAAACTATCTGTATTGGCATTTAACTGCTTATTGACGGACGTTTAGATTGTCTCCAGTTTGTTGTCATTATGGTATGCTTGCTCATTTGTATGATGGGATATGTAGTAATAGAAGCCTTTTACAGATTGCAAATTTTTACAGACTGATAGATCGCCATCTAAAACTACAAACTACTGACCACTGCTAAAGTTCTGTTTCCCTTACATAATTGATTATCTGAGTAGCTGTAGGACTTTTGTATAATTTCTCACTGGTTTTTGCCCAACAGGGCTGCTTGCTTTTGTTTGTTAAGATACTGCAGATGTTTATCATTGTAATTGCCTTTTAAAAAGGTGGATTTTTTTTCATCATTGTAAGGAAAACACATTCACTTACAGAAAACTTGGAAGACACAAAAAACTAACGATTACGCATAAGATCTGTGTGTAAATGAAAGGGATAAAGTCTGGCTCTTCCCCCTCCCTTTTCTACTCACAGGTTGTTCTTGTTTTCTAGTTTTTTCTGTTATAACAAATTTCTGTCTTTATAGAGCAGAATTTATATCTATCTGTATATACTTATATAGTTTTGGGAGTTTTTAAAGACCAAATAAGGTCATGTTAGATAATTGTTCTGCAACTTTTTTTTTTTATTATTAACAAAATATCGTAAAATCTTTCCAAGTTAGTAAAGTATCTAGTAATAGCTAACGTTTATTGAGTACTTACTGGGCACTTACCATGTAACCAAGACCTTATGCGAAGCCCTGCACATGCATAAACTTTTAATAAGGCTATTAAATAATTTTTAAAACTAAATATATTTACCCATCTAATAATCTTTTGAGATTAAAGACTCTATACTCTCCTTTTGCAAATGAGGAAAATGAAGTTCAGAGATTTCTGTCCAGGGCCACTTAGTTTGTGGGTGGTGGAACCGGGGTTTGAAACCCGGTGGTCTGGCTTTGGATCCTGTGCTCTTAACCATTATACCATACTGTTACTCATACTGCAGCAACAGTTGGTTCAAGGGTGTATATAAGAAGTTTAAAATATAGCATGTGGTTCCCTGCTTCCGAGGCTACTAAGAGGGTGGCTTTCTAATGGCAGATTCTGGCTTGGAGCTTCACCAAGATTGTATCCCTCAACCCAAAAGGATATACATGAAATATTTGACCATAATTTGTGTCTTCACACTACTTTGTGCGGTCTTTGCCCAGTTGGAGATCTGGATCAATGAGTGGTGGCCTTTAATAATTGGTAGGAGTATTGCTTCCTGAGCCTTTCATCCACTAAAGCAGCAGCATGTGTTGGTTAAGAGAATGGGCTCTGGAGTCTAGGGAGGGGGTGGGTAGCCTTTCTGTGCCTTAATTTCCTTATCTGTAAAAAGGAAATGATACAGGATTGTTGTGAGAATTGACATCATATGTAAAACATTTAGAACAGCCTCTGGCACATGTTTGTTAAATCAGTTCCTTAACTACTAGCTATGTTGTGCTTAGTTCTTCACCTATTATGTCATTAAATACCCACAACCACCCTCCAAAAAGAGAGTGCTACCCCGTTTTCCAGGTGAGGAAACCAGCTGGAGAGACTTGGTCAGGATGTGATCCTAGTCTGTCTGGCTCAGGCCTGTGAGGCTTTCCCTGTTGGCACTGTACTCCCGAACTCTCAGGCCTCCTCGTAGCCACAGACTCAACAGAAGGGATGGTTAAGGGAATGCCACGTTTGGAGTTTCAGCCATCCAAATATCTATTCAAACTTAAGTTATGAAGAATTTGTTTCTGTGGAAAATTTCTATACTTTTAAACTGTGCCACTCAGACGAGTTACTTTAGATTTTAAATTTATAAAAGATAGATTTTCTAAGTTGAATTTGGTGTGTTTCTACACTGATATGCAAACCTCAGTGGTTTTGTGTAAGGTAGTAGAAGTATTTAGAATGGAATTTAAATCTGTAGTCTTCTTTGGAGCAAAAATATAGATAGTAGTATTAGTTTTTAAAGTAATAACATTTGCTTTTTGAGAGTAATAACATCTATTTAAAATATGCTGATAACTGAATTTTTAATTTTTATGAGTGAATTTGTAAGATAGGACGAATACATAAAGACATAGTTTTAACAGTTTTCTTAACCTGACAATTTGGTGACTCTAACTTTGTGAGATATTAGCGAAGACTTTAATTAGCTGTTTGTGACAAATCCTGTGCAATATTTAGAAGCCTAGATGGTATAGTGAGTATTACTACATTCCTGTAATGAAAAGCTATTATTTTCTGACACTTGATTGAAGTTTTAGAATTCCGATTAGGTAGGCAATTGCACCTTCTCAAGCTTGAATTTCAAGTGAACTTGAAAAGAACACTTAAAATATTGTACTGTGTGAAGGAAATCTTGTAATCAAGATACTAATGTTTCTGTTGAGCTCTTTTTCAGTTGGTAGTTGTGTTAGAGATTTGGGGGATGAAGAGAGTAATACTTTTCTCTGAAGGACTCACATCTTTTGCATCTTTTCCATTGCTGTTTTCCTTTGCTTCCCAGAATGAACATGTTAATTTATCATCAGTTATTGAGTATTGTTCTGTCTGTTAAGATCAGTGGAGGGAATACAGGAATGTAAAAATTGTAGTACGTGAGAGTCTAGCTAGGAACGATGACACAAATTAGTAAGTATACAGAGGACCTAGAGAAGAGAGTTTCGTGAGCTGTGCGGAGGGGATGATGGTGGTTGTTCTGGGCTTTGAAGAAGCATTAGTTTGGGGTTAGGTGAGAGATGAAAGCCCAGGTGGAGCACACAGGTTGGAAGTGAGTGGGCCGAATGTGGGATGCAGTTCATTTTATAAACATTTATTGAGCACCTGCTTTGTTTCAGGCACTGTTTGATACAAAGATCCCAACCCTATAGGAAAGTTCATAACTTCCTGTAGACGTTCATAAACTACTCGTGGGAGGCAACTGCCTATAATAATATGGACAGATGAATTGCCCTACTGGATGATATTGTCGTAAAGGTGATGGTTGCACTTGTCGTATATGATGTCACTTTAGTTACGTTTCAGCTAGATACATGTAAATTATAGGAGGGACGCAAAATGTATACATATTTTTTTTTTACTTGCATTAGTCATCTATTGCTGCATAACAAATGACTCCAGAACTTCACAGCTTAAAACGACAGACATTTATTTCCCAATTTCTGTCCATCACTAATTTGGGTGCCTCTGGCTCGGGATCCCTCGCTAGGCTGCTGTGAAGATGTTGACCAAGGCGGCAGTCATCAAGGTTTGACTGGGGGAGGATCTACTTCTAACCTCACTTCTGTGAGTCTAGGCAGGCTTCAGGTCTTCACTGGCTATTGGCTGGAGACATTGAGACATCAGCTCCTTGCCACATTGGCCTCTGCTCACAATATGACAGAAAGAGGGATCCAAGAGGCAGTGGGTGGTAAATGATCCTATACAGAAGCCACAGCCTTTTTATAACCCAAATATGGAAGAGAAATCTTGTCACCTCTTGGTGTATTCTCTTTGTTAGAAGCTAGCCACTGAATCCAGCCCACATTCAAGGAGCAAGGGCACCCAAAGGTGTGCACACCAGGAAGCAGGGGTAACTGGGAGTCATCTTAGAGGTTGCCTACTCCCAAATTTTACAAGTGATTATTGTATATTGAGACCCCCCAGAGTCTTTTGTATAAAAGGAAGAGCAATAACCAGCCAAGGAACTTTTCTGATGGAAACAAAACAACAACAAAAAACAATGGGTGTAATTAACCTGAACTACAAATGTTTTTGCTAAACATCTACAAACTTTTGGTTTTGATGTTGTCTTAATATTTACTCTAGAATACAGAATGGTAAGATGAGTGATTCCACCCTCGTTAAACTTTCTATAGAACTGAATTCATTTCTGAGAATTGTTTTTAAACCTTTTGAAAGCAAAGTATTTCTAAATGAGGATAAAAGCTGTTGTTTATGGCATAGCAGAAAAGTTTACGCATATGCCTCAATTTAGGTAGTAGATATGTTCCTTTAAGGACTGTATGCTCTGAGTAGAATGATTTCAGGTGAACTATGGGAATTGTTCTCTAATAAATTTGATGGAAATCTTTTTTATTCTATTCTACTTTTAACTCTTGTCTTTCTATATATAGAGGTTTGCGTGAACAGTGTGGAAAGGTTACCTGGTGACAGAGTGAAAAGAGCAGTTTTGAAGACAGATTTGTGTGTGTCCAGGCTTCACAACCAACCAGAAATGTGGCCTCAGGCAATCCTGTTGGCCTCTCTGAGCCCAAGTTTTCTGTCTGTAATATAGATAAATATATATGAAAGAAAATGCTTTGACATGAAGAATGATAAACTTATGAAACTTACTAAAGTCTTCATTTTTCATAAAGGGTACAGTTAATTTCAGATGTCTTACTATTTCCCAATTTTCTGTTAGGATTCTAACCTAGAAAATGCCACTAGACAATTCTTAAGTTCTGCATAATCATTTTACCCAGGAAAGACTAGAGTACCCTTGCTTATTTATACCCGAAATATGGCATTGGTACTTTGGCAACATATTAAGGAAGCCAAAGTAGTTCTTCAGAAAAGAGTAAGGTAACATTTTTACAGAAATTACTACAGTTTCGCTGAAATTAGTAAGATTTTTTGTTATGTAGACTGACTTACTGGAATGTACATTGAGAAATACTTGGAATCAAGAAAGTTTTTTAGATGTCTATATATATGTTACCCACGAGGAGGGAATAAAACTCTCTGATGTAGAGGATAGGAGAAAGAATTTTTATGGATTACTTTATGGATGTTTTCTTTCTTTAATTTATTTCAAGGTTATTCCTCAACAATTTTAGATGAATGAAAGGACTTTTACAGGATGGTTAAATTCTTTAATCTTCAAGATTTGCTCATAAAATTCATTCATGAATTTCATCTGTCTTGGAATCCAGACAGCTTCCCTAACCAGTGGTATATGGAGAGAAATGGGGGTTGCGGTTTACTTGAATGTGAAATGATTTACTGTAGACCTTTTCCTTTTCTCCTTCTATAGTGAATCTATAATAACAATGCTAGTATAACCAAGTTTGTTCTTATGTGACTTGTCATGGGTGCTCATGGTTCACTGTGTAATGATTTGCTATGACTTGATTTATCTATTATGTGGAACTTTTCATTGTGTGTTTCAGCACTTGGCTTTAATGGGGTCCTTCTTGGCTGCTTTTGAAGCTTTCAAAGTTGAAATACTTGTGATGGTGTTAGGTTTATGCAGAGCAGAGATATTCCTGTTAGCTTTTTTCTTTATCTTTTGAAGTTAATACTGATTTATTATAATATCTTTATAAAAAATAGTTGGTAACCTTACTGAAATTTAGCTGTGGTTGAGCTAGAAATAACTTGCTTAACTTAGTCTCTTGGTTTGGGGATGTATATTGATTAATAGTCTGGTTGGGCAAATTCTTTTATTACAAGCATTCTGGCGTATAATTTGGTGCATCATTGAACAGAAGAGGATACTTAGAAACTTTTAGATTGTGTGAAGTCAGATACTGTTGGTTAAGTTCTTTTTTTGGTAGAGCTTCAAAGTGGAGTTTTGGTTTTTATTGTGAACATTTAACTAGACCTGAATATTTCACAGTTGGTTGTTTCTTATTGTTTTTGTTATTTTAATTAACAAATTCACTGTCTAAACCTGTAGACAGTGGACAGAGCTACATTCACAGAAGAAGAATAACTGACTTAAATTACAATTTTAAAGAATGGATGTATAGTAGACATTTTGGTGTTTGATCTTTCTGTTATGTATGAAGACAAAAGGTACTTAAGGCAGTATTGTGTCTTATTAAAAAAAAAACAAAACAAAACAAAAACAAGAAGGGCTTGGGAAAGTGCCTATTTTCTTCTGATATGATGCCTCCCCTCTATGTAATGATTACAAAGAATTAACCCACTGAAAATTTGTGTTTTTATGAGGATATCTGCCTCCACATTTTCTCAGGATTTGCGTTCAACTTTTATCATTAAGAGCAACCGTGCCTTTTGTTATATAGATTATGGAATCTTCTGTCATTTATCTCAAGCAGTCCAGATCTGTGTCCAGATGATGATGATGGTGATGGTGATGATGACAACTCATAGTAATTATGTGTGTCCCATATGCCGAGTCGTGTGCTAAGTACTTCTTTATGTGCTTGAGCTCACTTAATCCTCAGGGAAAATCATGAAGTAAGCCATTATTATGTCATTTTACCAGTGAGGAAAGTAGGGCTTGGAGAGGTTAAGTAACTTAACCAAAGCAGAGCTGGGCTGGTATAGACGGGTTTATTGTCCCTTAGATCCTGTTTTGTTTATGGCTGCTAGCTCTGAAAGCAAAAAGTGAAATCATTGTCTTTCTTGGTGTAGACCTTTATCCTGCTTATCCTGTTCCTGAAGGCACCCATTTAAGGACAGAGGGAAGTGCAAAATAGTTCAAGGTGCTCTTACTAAGGCACATGAGTAGAAAAATAGCAAAAATTGGTGCCGGATTGGGTAACCACCTGTATGTGTGTGACATTGTAACATGTAATACAGCACATAACATAATTTGCATTAGTATGTATTATAGGCTGCTATTATGACCTAGAAATCATCCTTGATTTCTCTTCTGTGTATTTTTCATCCCATCTTCCAAGTCCTGAAGATTCTATCTCCAAAACACATCGCTAATTTATCTACCTGTGTCTATTTCTGTTCAAGCTGTAATGTAAAAGTGTCTTCTTGCCTGAACTCATGCAGTAGCCTCATATCTTCCAGCCTCCATTATTGCCCACCTGCAATATATTCAGGGGGTAGAGTAGCTGAGGTGATCTTTTTCAAAGCCTAGAGAAGATCCTGTTGATTTACTGCCTAAATGCCTTCCATGGCTTTGCATTGCTACTTTGAGAAAATCTACCTTCCTACCATCTGTCCTTGTGTACTTCAGAGATACTAGCCTTCTTTATGGTTTTCATTCTTACCAAGTTCGTTTCTTCTACCTGGGCTGGAACATCTTGTGGCTGACTGTGTATCATTTAGGTCTCAGTTTAAATGTCAACATTTCGATGCAGCCTTCCTTGATGAATCTAGATACCCCCACTCCAGGACTCTCACGTTACTGTGCTTAGCTTTCTTTATAGTTCTTATCACTCTGTGTTAGGTTAATTTATTGTCTCATTATCTATTTCTACCCCCCCCCCCCCCCGGAATGTAAACTTGAGAGCAGGGCTTCCCCTGTGCCTAGAAGAGGGTGCCTGGCACACAGTAGCACAATTAAAAATATATTGAATGAATGAAAATTTTCCTCTCATTTTAGTATTACATTATGAATATTCCCATAATCTTAAATATTCAGAACGAGCTGCGAACTCTTTGTTTCATAGTCCAGATCCGGCCTTTTATTTGGCTTATTAAAAAATGTTGTTTGGAGTGTAACTTACATCCAGTTAAGTGCACAGATCTTTAGTGTACAACTTGAAGGATTGTACTAATGTGTATACTTGTGCAGCCATCTCGGATCACTGTGGAAAAGGCTCTTTCACATCCTCCTTCCAGCCACTGCCCCTTCCACAGGGTACTTGCATAATTTTCTAATTAGCTTCTAACATTAGGAGATTACACAAAATTTCATTTGAATTTTTTTATGGTGTAGAAGTATTTATTTCTTCCATTTTTCTTTATAAAAAAGTGGAAATGATGGTAGGCTGAAACTGTTATATGAAAGGTTCTTATACTTAGTCCACCTCATTCATACATATTTCTGGCCTCTCATGTATTTGTTAACCACCCTAACTCCACATGGTTGTGTTTAAAGGTGTTCTGTTGTATAAATGTGTCATTTATTTAACCAGTCTCCTGTGGAACATACAAGCTATTACTGATTTCAAGAACAACTTGTAGATGAATCCTTGTACAAATCTTTTTTCTTTTACTTTCAGGTTTTTATTTTAATTCCAGTTAGTTAACGTAGAGTGTAATATTGGTTTCAGGTGTAGAATCCAGTGATTATCACTTATATACAATGCTCAGTGCTCATCAGAAGTGCCCTTCTTAATGTCCATTACCCATCTAGCCCATCCCCCCACCCACCTCCCTCCATCACCCTCATTTTGTTCTCTGTAGTTAAGAGTCTTTTTTCCTATTATGCCTCTCTCTCTTTTTTCTCCCCTCATGTTAATCTGTTTTGTTTCTTAAATTCCACATAAAAAATATGGAATGTTTCACAAATTTGTGTGTCATCCTTGCACAGGGGACATGCTAATCTTTTCTGTATTGTTCCAATTTTTGTATATGTGCTGTTGAAATGAGCATAAATCATTATTTTATCAGGGTGAAACTTTACAAGTAATTTTTCTAGGTCAAAATGTGTTTTCATTTTTAAGATTTGGTACATATTGCCAAATCGCTGGTAGTTGTATAAATTGATGTGATCTTTGTGGCGAGCAGTGTATGGGAGTATGCTTTTTTCTACATCTGTGCCACCACTGGGAATTGCAATTAAATTTTTTTTTTTTTTTGCTAATATAGTTAGTAAAAACAAAAAATGAGAATGCTATTTAAGAAGTTTTTCTTTCTCTTATCTGTATAAATGCTTTGTACTTTATCTTAGAGAATATAATATAGAAATATCTATTAGTACAACAATGCTGTACCTAGATTTATATTCTGAGTCAAATCATGTACTGTGTACTTTGTATATGAAAAAATATGAATACTTTACTAGAACTCTTTATTCCTGATTCTTTTTTTTTAATTAAAAACAATTTTTTTTATGTTTATTTAGTTTTGAGAGAGAGGCAGACAGTGTGTGAATTGGGGAAGGGCAGAGAGAGAGAGGGACACACAGAATCCGAAGCAAGCTCCAGGCTCTGAGCTGTCAGCACAGAGCCCGACGCAGGGCTCGAACTCAATGAACCGTGAAATCATAACCTGAGCCAAAGTTGGATGCTTAACCAACTGAGCCACCCAGGCATCCCTCTTTACTCCTGATTCTTAAACACACATACACACACGTGCATACATGGCCACAGATTATCATTCTGCTCTACCATGGGAGTGCCGGAGTAAATAATGCAAAATGCTTCTTTTTACACATTGATTTTATATTTGCTTTTATTTTTGGTTAAATGCTGTTATTTTGCTTTTTAAGGAGATGCCTACATAGAAGAGTGACAGCAGCTGGACTGAATGTTTCACTGCTGAACTGGTTCCTCAGGTATCCTGGCTCTGGTGATTGCTATGGGAGAGTGGATGACTGTTACAGATCCAGATCTGTCTTCAGGTACCTGAGTCTAAAATAAGTATAAACTAAATCAGTAATTGTAAAGGTGGATTTTTAAATGAAACTGTAAAATGATTTACCACAGATATTGAAGATGTGACTAGAGAGAGACATAAATAATTGTAAAATATCTAAACTTTTATTTTGAGAAAAATTATCTGGGAAAGCTAAGAATTGTGCCATACTTAAGTGGGGTTAAATGCCTTTGACGGATGATGAGTTTGATTGTTACTATTTTTGAGAGAAACGTTTATGCATTTGAAATGAGTTTATTGGCTACTTCAGTACACTTTGATTTATTCCTTTAATATATAAACTTTGACATAGGTGGTTTTTTTCTGTTATTTTTATAAATCTGAAATAGTATAAACTAAGAATCTATTGTATCTTAACATGCCTCCTAAGGGCACTTGATAGTTGTATCTTTTTGAAAAAAAAGTACAGTTGACTCTTGAATAACATGGATTTGAGCTTTGTGGGTCCACTTATACAAGAATTTTTTTTGATAAATGTACCATGCTGCATATTTATTTTCTCTTATGATTTTTTAAATAACACTTTTTTTTTTCTCTAGTTTCCTTTTTTGGAAGAATACAGTATATAATACATGTAACATACAAAATATGTGTTAACTGCTTATGTTATTCGTAAGGCTTCTGGTCAACAGTAGGCTATTAGTAGTTAAATTTTGGTGAATCAGAAGTTATATACAGATTTTTCAGCTGTGTTGGAAGTCAGTGCAGTGTTCAAGGGTCAATTTTGTGTAGTTTTCTTACAAAAACCAGCTTTGTCTGAATTTGAAAATTTTAAAAAATATTTATATAATTCAACATCTTTGGTAACGGAGATAGTTTTCTTTGCATGTGTTTTATAAATTGTTTAAGTAAATACCTTTTATTCTTTCAGAAAGCAAAAATATCTGTCAATATACCTCAGAAACAAAGATGTCTCCATCAAGTTTATACTCACAGCAAGTGCTATGTTCTTCAATACCTTTATCAAAAAATGTGCACAGTTTTTTCAGTGCCTTCTGCACAGAGGAGAATATTGAACAAAGTGTTTCATATCTTGATCAGGTAAAAAAAAATGTTTTGTGAGAAGAATAGCATAAATCATGTTATATAATAGAACATATCGAAGTTATGAGAAAAACACTTGTTAAGCGCATGTATGTTGTTGTGTATCGGCCTGGGACTTAAACACACTAGAAATGCAGAGAACCACCGTGATCATCTAGTCTGGATACATGGTAAATGTTTTTGTCAGGAGCAGGTTGGCCTGCACATCACCCTAGGGGCTCTTCCACTTGGAGTCTCTCCCTTATTTTACTGATGCAGAAACCTGAGTGCCTTGCTCCAGGATACAGGCAATTGCAGAGCAGAGGCTAAAAAAGCCCAGTTCTCTCTGTTCTTTGTCCTTTGGGATATTTACAGTTTTCTTAACTCAGGGTAGTTTTTATGATTTCTCAGAAAATATTTCTGTCTTTTGTTTCTATACTTAGTTGTCTGATAACCAACTTTGAGGAAAACATTTTCTCCTACCAGGAATTGACTACTTTCGGTTTTCCTTCATTATATGAAGAATCCAAAGGTAAAGACACAAAGAGAGAATTAAATATAGTTGCTGTTTTAAATTGTATGAATGAGCTACTTGTACTTCAGCGGAAGAACCTTCTAGCTCAGGAAAATGTAGAAACACAGAATCTGAAACTGGGAAGTGATATGGACCATCTGCAGAACTGCTATGCAAAACTTAAGGTAGAAATTGCATGTCGACCTGTATTTCAATAAGGCAGATGTCTCATAAGCTAAGCCAAATGATAACAATGTTTTCTGTTTAATATTTTTAGGTCTCTGTACATCCTATGGTGCCTACAGGCTAGAGATTATTTTGACAGGGGAGCTGTGGTGGGCTGGAGGGGGTAGTTGGTATACCCTCCAGGTTATAAAAAGGCTGTGGGTTGTGGATAGTACTTTAATTTTAATCAGAGAGGCCTATGGAAGGTCTTATGAATTAGAGTGGCTCAGAGTTGTAAGCCTAAGAAGGCAGTAATTCTGCATTAAAACTTTTTATATCTGGATAACCTTGGCTGAGTGTTTTTTAAGTAGATAGTGAATAATCGTGCAATGATATTGATAACCGGGGGCTGTTTAGCCTTTCCCCTAAGGAGTGGTCGCTTATTAGGACAGCCCAGAGTATAGAGTGTTTTCCAGGAAGTCTTCTAATTCAGGGTTTGACCTGGGCCAAAATCAGGTATTTCTCTGTGGACAGAAGTGTGTTCAGTGGCAAAAGTTGCTGATCTCTCCTAGTATATGATTCATTCAATTTGTTGAGGAGAATTTATTGAGTATTTTGTGTGCTAGGCTCAATGGGTTTACAGAGGAGTGAACCCCAGTCCCTGCTCTCAAGGAGATTGTAGTCCAGTGGAAGGCGATACATTGAACTAAGATTGTTTGCGTCATTAATTGTTCTTGGAGGTAAAAGGAGGCTTCACAGAGACTTAACACTGATCTCAGGTTTGAGGAATAAGTAGAGATTTGCTAATGTTTGGAAAAGACATTCTAGGCAGAGGGTGCAACCTGTTTAAAGCATAGAGGTATGAGAGAGGATTTTACTTTTAGGAAACAGATAATAGCCCTGTAGGACCTGAACGATATGATTATGATGAAGACGGATAGGTGAGACTGGGACCCAGGCGTCAGATGATGTGAGCGCATTGTGCAGAAACCTGGAGGCACCAAGGAACGTAAGAGAAGGCATCGTGGGCATCATGTAGAGATACCAGTCTGGCAGTAGGGTGGAGAAATTATGGGAGAGGTGTAGATTTGTGTTTGGGGTGGAAGTAGGGGGAGCCTAGAAGGCATGGTGGAAAGGACAGCTGTTAGCAGGCCTTAGCAGCTGCTAAGGCCAGAAAGGTTTTGCCAGTGGAGATGGTAAAAGAGAGATATTAAGCAAACTTAGGAGGTAAAATGGGTAGAATTCTATGAAAAATTGAATTGGGGGAGTAAAGAGAGTCATGAATTAAGATACCAGCCAGGTCTCTGTCAGCTTTACAGAGGATGATGGTATGATATAGCAGGGGGGTATACAGATTTGCAGGGATGATAGTGAGTTCAGGTAAAGCATTGATAATTACTCAGAGTGAATCTGATTTGACATATGTGGGACATGTCAACTGGCCCAGTGCCTTTAAGTTCAGCCATTCCAAATGGTCTGGCATGATAGGAAGCTTTCAGCACTCCAGAGAAGAAGGTGCCAAAAATTCTGACAGCCTTAGTTATCCAAGTTGTATTCCTAAATTTTATAAATTCCTAAATCATCTTGAGATCCATTGTTAAAGAGATTGTGCAAGTTGTCATTTATGGTCACTTATGCCATAAGTTGAGTGGGTTTCCTATTTTATAAAGATAAGAGGCTTTTAAAAATATTCCAATGGTCTCATGCAGAACTTGGCACATTTCCTCACGGAATGTGTGGAATGAATTCAAAGTGAGCATCTTATCCCATACTGATTCCAGCAATGCTGCCGTTCCTCTCTGGAGGAAATCTTCAGAGGTTCCCACTTGCAAGGGAGAACTAGTATTGTGCTGAGCCTCACTTTTTTTGACCTGAAGGGTTGCTGCTTGCTTGGTCACCCATCTTCTTTAGACTTAGCTCCAAATCACTTTGGTTCTTTCTCAAAGAGTGTGCTGTAGCAATGTTACAAAGTACTAAAAGGAAATTTTAAAAGTGTCCAGTGGCAGCATCACTTGAATAAGTGAAGAGCCTTTCAAGGGATCCGCTTTGAAACTCTTTTGTCAGATACATACAACATTTTGGAATTTAAATAAATTTATAACTTTATAGTATTGTTTGAGAATAATTGTTTTAACTAAACATTTTGTGTGCCATTGAACTGCGGTTTTAGCTAGCGAACCCTAGTATGTGTACATTGTTTAGACTGTTCTTCTAAAAATTCATTTGCTCTGAGTCCTGTGTTAATTTTAATCAGGATTGCATGTGGATGTTTTAGGAGCAACTGGAAACCTCCAGGAGAGAAATGATTGGGCTTCAGGAAAGAGACAGACAGTTACAGTGCAAGAACCGGAATTTGCATCAGCTACTGAAAAATGAAAAAGATGAAGTGAGTTGTCAGTTATTGAAGACAAAGTTTGAGTGAATTTTTTTCTTTTTTGATTTGAGGTGACCGTAACGGCTACTTTAAAACAAGTATCATTAATTCATCCTTTGTCAAATTGGTATGGTGGACCTCTTTCTACAGCACTGCAGCATATTTAACTGAGGTCAGGAACTCTCTGTGTCCTCCCTGCTCCAAGAGGATTCATTTGGTTTAGTGTAGTGGTCCATAGCTTGTGACAGCCAGTGTCCTGTAATGTCTGCCTGGACTCAAATGCATTGATAGTTTTTCTGAGGGGCAGGGGTGCTTTAAATGCAGGTCTTTTATTCTCTGCTGTATCTCTGTTTAATATCTGCCATCCCTCTTCTTTATCTTAAATCCATTATTCATGCAGTCAAGCAGTTACTTGACTAAATGGACACAAGAGTTATTGGTTTTTAAAAAAAGGAATTCACATTTAAAAATCTTATTTCTGGTTGCTAATGATACCATAATTATAATCTCACTTCTGCTATAGTGGTTACTTAGTATTTAGATCTATAGAGTTCATGCATTTGAAATTATTTTTTAATTTATATATGAAGAAACCATTATGTTCTTCTTGCTCTGCAGTTTTTGATCCCTGACCACTTGATAACTGTAAAAATACAATATTTTCAGTGTTGTGTATGTTTTTTTAAACTATAATTAAGGACTCCTAAGGGAGCATATTTCTTTAATGACCTTATAGTGATTTAGACAGATTTTATCATATTTGACTGGTAATATATTCCGTTAGTGGATAATGAAATATCTTAGTTAACTGCAAGATTGCTTATACATTTTCTTGAGTTATTTCCCAGAAAATGTTGACTTGATGTGCTGATTACACTTAAGTGGTTTGAATGTAGTTAGTCTTTAGTAAGGATTGAGTTAAACGTGATCATCTTCACCGGAGATTAAAAATGTTATTATAGAATAGAACATGCTTTCTATCAAGGGTTGCCTGAGAAACCATAGTAGATCTAAACATTGAACAGTAGGGCATGGCATATTGTGGGTACTCAGCAAATATTTGAACTGGATTCTGTCTGCTATTTGGGCTTACTCTAATTTGAGAACTGTTTGTGATCAGATAAATGAACGTGTTTAAAAACAAAACAAAAAAATAAACCTGTTTACATGCTGTGATGTGCTATGGCTAATTTGTCACAGATTTATAGGGAATAAAGTGGTTCAAGTAAGTAATGTAAGGAAGTCACTACAAATGATCAATTGATTCTTGTTTCAGATGAAGCTCTGATCGCTTTCATACTTCTGTAAGAGTTTCTGGCTTCTAAATGATCAGACTCTAAATGTAGAGTAAAAAGGGTAGAAAAAGATAATTTCGAAAGTTAGGAGTTCTGGAAGTTTCAGAATTAAACAATAAAAACTTTGTGGTTCACTTAATGATACTTTTCAAAGTGATTTCCAGTGGTTATTGAGAAGAAAGAATAATCCTAGAGTAAACTATTTTATGAGGAGGTGAATGCTAGGACTTCTATTCTCTTTTGAATTTATAAATTTTAACTGGGGGATTGTCAATCATAAAGGGACTCATTTGATGGAAAATGCTTTTTTCAGGTACAAAAATTACAAAATATCATTGCAAGTAGAGCTACTCAATATAATCATGATATGAAGAGAAAAGAACGTGAATATAATAAATTAAAGGAGCGTCTGCATCAACTTGTTATGAACAAGAAGGATAAAAAAATAGGTAAGAAACAACTGGCTGAGATAGAGCAAAGTAAATGCATAAGCTAATATCCTAAGAAAGAAATGTGAATAGACGGAGCACAACAACCCATGAAGTGTTATTTTTATGCTTTATGCATAAAATGTCTCTAGACGGTATATATCCACATAAACTAGAAATTGAGACAACTCGTTAGTGAAAAGTAAATAATTTTGCTTTGCTTCCTTAGTTGCATATAAGAATTACATATTTTTTTTAATACGGCAGTTGTGGTTCCATAGAGAAAAAACTAAGCCAGAGGATATTCTAATCTTCTATAGCAAAGAACTGATAATATGAAAAGGCAAGATGAGTTTCTGAGTACCAAAATGTATATGATTTTAGAAATAACTTTGCAAGATTATTCTTCACATCAAATCATCTATGTCATTTCCTTTAAATGTAGCTGTGCATTTTTGAAGCAGCTGGTCTAAAGAAGGGACTGTGGACATTATGCTTTTGTTTGTGCCTACGTTTTTTTTTTTTTTTCTTTCTAGTGTTACTCTTGTGAAAATTAATTTACAGCTTACGTCATCCAAGCATAATTTCAGGTACATGACATAGATTACAAAGTAGAACCATGCACACAAAAGTCGAGCTACATGCAAGGTTTTACTGGCCTGGTGAGATGCAGAACAGGAAATGTGTGCATTTAGTTATTGAAGAGTGGTTCCCACGTGGGCTGCAGGTTGTCCTCTAACCTGCATGCTACAGTAATACCCTAAACCGTGGTTTCGGAAACGGAGCTCAGTTGGACTTGCTGACACGACAGCTGATGAGCAGATGTCCCAAGCTGTCACATGGTGGGCCGTGTCCGCTGTCAGCAGGCAGCTCACTATTGACTCAGTTATTCAGCTGTCTTATTTTAAACGTTACTGAAAAATGGAAGTGTGGTAAGCTATTAAGACAAGGTGGGAAATCTTTAGGTAATCAAACTTAAACTTCATTGGTTAACCTCATGTTCACCCGTGAATTAAATAAAGAGCAAGATGAAATGCTGGAAGTATGAAGTGTACTAATTAGAGAAGTTTATTGAAGATTTAACTCTGGTAACAGAGCTCTTATTTGGTGGGAATCTGGCTGTCTTCTAGTCCAAACCTAACTGGAAGTGGTATTTTCATAATGATTTTATTAAGCCTAAAACTACAGTAACTTATTGTCATCCTCTTTCCTTCTTATGCCAACTGCTTCCATCTCCCCCTAGGATAGAAGAGAAATTAATACTGTCAGGGGCTTTGGCTCCTTTGATGATGATGACAACACGGGGCTTGGCAGACTTATTCTATAAAGATTCTAATAGTAAATGTGTTCAGGTTTGTGGAGTCTGTGGCCTTTTGTCACAGCTATTCATCCCTGCACTTGTGGTGTAAGAGTATATAAACAAATGGTGTGGCTGTGTTGTAATAAAACTTTATTTCAAAAATCAGGCATCTGGCCTGCAGGCCATAGTTTGCCAACCCCGAAGATAAAATTAATAATGATAATATAATATTTATCAAGTACTTTAAGTGTTTTAACAACATCTTTTACTCTTCACAACAACTCTTTGGTAGATATTTTCATTATTCCCACTGTATTGATGAAGAAACAGGCTTAGCAGGTAAATAACTTGTCAAGATCTCAGTGTTTATCAGTAATGGAGAACTGGAACTTGAAATCCTGGACTTTCTGAGCCCAAATCCTAATCTGCACCAGGTTGACTTAGGTCTCCAGTATGTATATAGTGTGTTAGGGTTTTATACACTTAAAACATATGTATGTTAAGAATTGGTTTTGTTTTGCATGTTCATGTTTGTAGCTATGGAAGTTTTAAATTATGTGGGGAGAGCTGATGGAAAAAGAGGCTCCTGGAGGACGGGTAAAACTGAGGCCAGGTAAGTTCCAATTTAAATTGATACATTTCATCAGACTTTTCTTTCTATAACTGCATTTTCATGCTGACAGTTTCTTTCTCAGGAATGAAGATGAAATGTATAAAATTCTCTTGAATGATTATGAATATCGTCAGAAACAAATCCTAATGGAAAATGCTGAACTTAAGAAGGTTCTTCAGCAAATGAAAAAGGAAATGATTTCTCTTCTTTCTCCCCAAAAGCAGAAACCTAGAGAAAGAGCAGATGATAGTACAGGAACTGTAAGTGGCTCTTTCCTCTCTAATACAGTTTTGGATTGCTGAGTCGAACAATTAAAACATTAGATAGGTATTCCCAGTGGGGGACATTACTGATGTTTTGGACAGGACACTCACTGCTGTACTACCCCCAATCACTGTGACAACCCACAAAATTGTCCGGTGTGTTTCTAGACATGCCCTGGGAAATGAAGGAGATGATTTTCCAAGGACTTGATCTGTGCCCAAAACACTGTGTTAAGCTCTTTATGAGCATTGTCTCGTTTCATCCTTATAATTTGATGCTTTTCATATTATAATTATCCCCCATTTTATAGCTGAGGAAACTGAGGCACCTTAGTCTAATTAACCTAGTATCACACAGGACAAAATCAGGATTTAAATCCAAGTCTGCCTTACCCCAGAGTTCATGGTTTTAAGTACTGTGCTGAAAATGCTCTAAATAGTTTAGCTGAGGTGTTATGTGTTTAAGCATGCTTTGCTTTCCAGAGAGTGAAACATTTATTAACTTTGGGAACCAGCTAATCATTCAGTCCATAAATTTGCTGTCTGGTCCCTGGAAAGAAAAAGCTAAAAGGACTTTGACTTTTTCCTTTGTCTTAGTTGGGGCTGTTATAACAAACTACCATGGACTGGGTGGTTAAAAACAACAGAAATTTATTTTTTACAGTTCTGGAGCCGGGAAGTTCAAAATCTAGGTGCCCATAGGGCCAGTGTCTGTGAGAGATGTCTTCCAGGTTGCAGATTGCTGACTCCTTGTACCCTCACATGCCCAGAAACAGGAGGATTGCTCACCAGAATCCCTTTGTAGGGGCACTCCTCCCATTCGCGAGGGCTCTACTTTTCATGGCCTAATCACTTCCCAGAGGCCCCACCTCCGCATACCCACACATTGGGTGTTAGGATTTCAACACAGATTTGAGAGAACACATTCAGTCCATTGCATTCTTCGGAAGCTCTTCTGGGGAGAAGGGGCATGTAGAAAAATAACTGTTAAACTTGTTAAGAGCTACAATAGGGTGGTGCAGTGTGCAGAACAAAGCAAGTGAGGCAGTCACGGAAGGCATCAGAGAGCAAGTGAATTTGAGTTGGTTCTTAAAAATAAGCAGGTGTATGTTTTAGGAGTAGAAAGCATGTGATGCAAGGGGAATGATACGTGCAGAGGTCTGAAAGAACAAGTCACATCGTGGTGAAAACTTCTTTTAACTTAATTGCTTTCCATGTTTAAATTCCGGATTCAACCAAGTGACTAAAATCTGAAAATAGCAATGTTGATGGAAAATGCTAATTGTCAGCAAGTCCATCAGAACTTGTTTTTAAACCTACATTTGGGGACTCTTTACTTTGTGGTGTCACAGATCAGTCCTGCTGATAAGCCTACCCTCTTCTACCTCTTTTTTTCTTTCTTTTTAAAAAAAATCATTATCTGAGGCACCTGGGTGGCTCAGTCATTAAACATCTGACTTCAGCTCAGGTCATGATCTCACAGTTCATAAGTTCGAGCCTTGATTCTCTCTCTCTCCTTTCTGCCCCTCCTGGGATGCTCTTTCCCTCTCTCTGCCCCTCGCTCACTTGCACACATGCATTTTCTCTCTCTCTCTCTCTCTCTCTCTCTCTCACTCTCAGAAAAAAAAAAAATCATTACCTAGATGTTCTTTTTAAACTCTCCAGTTTGGGACCTTCTTGACCTTTATATTGAGTTAGCTTTTTCTCTCAAAGTCTATCACTTTTTGGTTCATTGTGAAAATCCACAAATGCCTTCCCAGAGCTAGCATAGTTTCTGTTACTCCTGTAGTTTCTTCAGGTTTTGGCCCAACTTTTACAAACAGTACCAGCTTTCAGTCAGCAAGAGTAAGTAGTAAATCAAGGAGACCTTCCTCAGATATTTAAATTTCCCTCTCCTCACCACTACTCATCCAGTGGGTTAGTATCCTGTGTAATTCTTAATAATGCAAATGTTTAAGTTTGGAGAAGTACCCTTAATTAAGTATATTTCTTGGTTTTAAAAGGTCTGTTTTTCTAGATCTTTTTTATCTTATAATTTAAATCAGTCCTTTTAAGGACTTTGGAGCATTTTAGTAAGGGAGTAAGGTATAACCTTAGAATGCCTAGGTAGCCTTCAGGTTTCACTTATTAGTTATTTTCTTACTTAATTGTAGCCAAAATATATACCCAAGATTCAAGGTAACTTTTTATTTTCATTTTGTGGTTTCAGCATTTAATTTAGTCTGGGGAGTGTTAAGCGATTATTATTATTAATGTTTTAAGTAATGGATTTATAGTATTCTGGTATGCTTTAACACATAGAAGGTATAGCTTCTTGGAAGAATTACTGGCAAGTAGCTCCAGAGGATTGATTGGCAAGAAGCAGAGTCATAGTGAACTCCACGCTGGGCCCTCCCCCAACCTGCTTCCCCTGGGAGACCTTGACTTTGGCAGCCATTGCTGACCTCACACTATTGATACAGCTCTCCACACTGAGTCACTCGCTCATTCCTGCTGCATCTGCATGCAGGAACAGCCTAACCAGCATTTCTTCTCATCTTCTATGTTTTTTCTTTTTTCCCCCAGCAAGATATTTACTGTTCAGTTTAGTAAAGTAGATCTCTGTCCACTTTCTTGGATGTTAATAATAAAATAGGACCATGCAGATTGTTATGCAGACATATATATATCTGCATATATATGTATAATATAGGTATATATACCTGCACATTATATACATATTATTATTGTCTAATAATATATATTATTGTTTATGTAGCTATAGATTATTTCGATATATTTTAATACTGTTTTCCTATGTTCTTTATCCTGCTTTCATTCTGTGTGATCATATGTCCGTGGTTGCTGTATTTTCCTATGATTAATGTGCTGGTAGAGTAAAAAGGAAAATAATCTCTGGTTTTATTTTTTAAAAATTATACGAAAAAAATAGGATTCACAGTTACTTTGTAGATAACTTCACTGGTTTATTTATTTAAACAGCCTAGGACTGGAGATAAGTTGATCTAACTTCAGATCTCCATTCTGCCTCTTGGCTGTGTGATATCGGGCAGTGTGTCTACTTCTGAAAGCCTCATTTTTCCCACATTATAACATGATTTGAGGGTTAATTAACATGAGAGCATCTAACACAGCACTGGACAAGTAATGAATAACTTCTTCACACAGCTCCTTGACTCTCATCACTAGATTCAAATTCACATTTGAAGAGACTTGAATTGGACAATTTCTATCTTAAATATTAGGTCACATATGCTTAAGATATGGTGCAGAAATGATTTTGATAAGGATCTCTGATAGTTACTACTGCCTGAGTATCTAGAGCCATTTTAAGATACTGGTCTTTCCCTTTCACCTCTCTCGCTTGTAGGTTATCTCTGATGCTGAGGAAGATGCTGGGGAACTGAGTAGGGAGAGTATGTGGGACCTTTCCTGTGAAACTGTGAGAGAGCAGCTTACCAACAGCATCAGAAAGCAGTGGAGAATTTTGAAAAGTCATGTAGAAAAGCTTGATAACCAAGGTAACTTACTGCCTCAGTGCATGCAAAGTGAGTTGACACTCAGCTGTTAATTTCAGTCACTTAGAAAGCCACGTTATGGGCTCAGCTGTGAAGTACTCGAACTCAGTTTGTTAGTTTGATAATCAAGCTTCTATCTACTTCTAGAGGTGAGGTTTGAACCCCACTGAGAAAATACTTTGCCTTCAGAGTGAATCTTTCTCTGAGTGCAGTATACAGTTGAATGAAGTGAACTGAGTATCTTACTAAATCTTGGAAATTAAGAATTATTAATCATGATGTGGTATAAATATAAACCTGTTGCTTATTATTTCTAGATACTTGCATACTTCTAGGTTCCTAATAATTTATTTTTAAATTATTTTCAAGATAATAGAGGTTTAAAGTATCAATTAGGAAGTATATGAAGTAGAATATTCAGGTTTCTGTTCCCTATAGCTAACACTCAACAGTTTGGTGCATATCTTTCTTGATTTTTCTGTAGGCATTTACAAAATTTATTTAAAAATATATAAAAAACAGGACACTTGGGTGGTTCAGTCATTTGAGCGTCCAACTCTTGATTTCGACTTAGGTCATGATTCCAGGATTGTGGGATCAAGCCCTTGTGTTGGGCTTCTCTTGTGCTCTCCCTCTTTAAATAAATAAATAAATAAGCAAACAAACACATGAAAAAAAATATATATGTATATGAAAAACAAAAACCAAATACTATGTATTCTTTCTACACTTTTTTTCACTTAAGAGTGTATGTATTATTTTAGACACCATTTCTTGTCACCATAGATAGTATAAATTTACATTGATGAATGTATTCTTAACATTTTATATTTTTTGAAGGTTGCATGCTTTTAAACCAAGAAAATTAAGGTTTCTGCTCAGTAAATGAAGTCTGTTGAAAGAAAATTTATTCTAAATGTCAGAAGTCACAAACTCACTGCCAGTTGTCTTTAGTAGTAAAGACTAATCAACAAAATTCTGTACCAAAATTAATTTACATGAGATTTTGTTGATTTCAGTCCCAGTCTATTAGTAAATAGCAAGTATATTTGGACTTTTTATTTGTTAAATTTAATACTGGAGAGCAAGATTTGTAGTGCTGCATTGATCTTTGAAGAAGTGTTGAAAGTAGTTTATGAATTTGTTAATTATTTTTCTCCTCTGTGAATATAGGTTGTCCGTTTTTAATTAGGACATAATCTTGAATAAATACAGATTACAAATTAAATGTTCATAGCAGAACTAGTAAAGATATCATTTGAGTCCAAAAATAGTATGAATTTGTAGTTGTCCTGAATCCCTTATAGTTGCTTTGCTTTTTAAATTTTTTCATGGTGGTAAAATACCATAAATTTAATTTTATTATTATAGCTTATGAAATTTTTAGAGGGCAAAGGGAATAGGTACCTTTTAGAAAACCTGTTGAGATTCTAGAAAAATTCTGAGAGCTTTTTTTTTTAAATTTTTTTAACATTTACTTTTGAGAGAGAGAGAGAGAGAGCACCAGCTGGGGGAGGGGCAGAGAGAGAGGGAGACACAGAATCCTAAGCAGCCTCCAGGCTCTGACCTGTCAGCACAGAGCCCAATGTGGGGCTCGAACGCACCAACTGTGAGATCATGACCTGAGTTAAAGTCGGACTGTTAACTGACTGAGCAACCCAGGCACCCCATAAACTGAGTGGAGGCTGTAAAACCTATGTCAAATTACTGGTTTTATGTTAGTTTCAAAGGTACACTTAGAAGGTTTCAATGATGAAGACGTAATCTCACGACAAGACCACGAACAAGAAACTGAAAAACTCGAGCTGGAAATTCAACAGTGTAAAGAAATGATTAAAACTCAGCAGCAGCTTTTACAGGTAAATGTGAGTTACCTTTTAAAGCTGTTTTCCCCTGTAAAGGGCCAGGATTTTACTGAATCTTACTAGATTTTTATTCCTTTATTTCAGAAGATATGTAGTATTTGACATTTTTCTGCTTTAAACTAAGTTCTGGGCTTACTAACAGGGACATTACATACCATTCCTGAGGCGGGGCTTTGCCAAGTGGAAAGTGAGAGTCCTCCATTAACTTGCTGATTCTTCATCATTTCTGTCCTTCACCAAAAGTTTGACCTGCCGTCCCTTGCTTTAACTTGGGGTGCCGCGAGGATCTTCTGGAACTTACTATGTTTTAAAATTTAATAGCAGCAGCTTGCTACTGCATGTGATGACGACACCACTTCACTGCTTCGAGACTGCTACTTGTTGGAAGAAAAGGAGCGCCTCAAGGAAGAGTGGTCCCTATTTAGAGAGCAAAAAAAGAATTTTGAAAAGGAAAGACGAAGCTTTACAGAAGCGGCTATCCGCCTAGGATTGGAGGTATCTTAAACAATTAGCTTTCCTTGTAGAGCTTTTGCAAGTTCTGGGGAGGCCCGGCAGAATGTATCGAAGTTCTGCCTTTCATTGTTTTTTTGCCATCCAGTTGTTCCCTAAAGTATTTCACCAGCGATCTTATAAATAACAAACTGGAAAGGATTGTAAGTATGTGAACTATTATAGAAGGGTGTCGTTTTGCCTTTACCAGATTTGGGAGTTGAAACTTTTCTTTTTAGAAAACTCTAAGCATCTGTTATCCCCTTCTGGTTGGCTTTCTACTGGTCAGTGTTTAGCTTCACACAGGAGATCTCTCTGGGACATTTGTTATCTTCCCACTGTCCGTGGGCATCAAAAAGCAGTACAAAAGTTCTCCCTCTCCCCCTCACCCAGGGATGTGTGCATACACCTTCTACAGCTTGCTTTTTGACTTAACGATATATTAACCTACGTATTTCCCTTTCAAAAGTTACACAAGTAATGTGTGAACATGGTTTAAAAAATAACTCCTACAAAAAACCACAAACTGAACTAATGTCCTCCATTCTTACCACCAGTTTCATTCCTCAGAAGTCACCACTGTTTGAACTTCGTAGTTCTTCTGAGAAGTACTGTTTTAACCTTAGTGTATTTCAGCCTTTGTTTTCTTGATAACAATCTATTGATTCCCGGCTATGAAAGATAAGGAATGTAGTGTCCTTACCGCAACTCCCATCTATGCTGTTCCTCATCTCTATATATGACTTCTTCATACATACTTCATACTTTTTTAAAACCACTTTTAAAAAATGGTTTCTTTTGGTTGACTTTTTTTTTTTTTTTTTTTTTTAAATTTTTTTTTCAACGTTTTTTTATTTATTTTTGGGACAGAGAGAGACAGAGCATGAACGGGGGAGGGGCAGAGAGAGAGGGAGACACAGAATCGGAAACAGGCTCCAGGCTCCGAGCTGTCAGCACAGAGCCTGACGCGGGGCTCGAACTCACGGACCGCGAGATCGTGACCTGGCTGAAGTCGGACGCTTAACCGACTGCGCCACCCAGGCGCCCCTTGGTTGACTTTTTTAAATAATATGTTCGATGCTTCCATTTCACGTGTGCTTGACTTGAGGCAGTACCATATCCCCGCAATGAAAGATGAAGACATTCTTGTACTTACCCTTGTTCCCCTTCTCTTGCCCTTCTACTTCCCAAGTTTTGTCTATGGTTATTATTTCTCATCGTTGGGTGTTACCACATTTGTCCTCTGCCCTACAGTGTAATCCAGGTGTATGTACTTTAAGGTTGAGACTTAAAAATGGAAAAACATTGATGACATCATGATTCTGTAAATACTATTCATTCTGTAACCTACTAATATGTTTGATCACATAGAAAATACTCTATGTTAGTAAGACTTTGCCACCTTGGAGAGAATCTTTCGTGTACCACTGTGTAGTGAATCTTTTGACTTTCTTTATAGCTTAGGATTTCCTGAATCACATTCAGTTTGTAGCTCACACTATCTACTTTCTTGGGTTCCTTTTTCAATTTGCTGTATTAGCTTCTTGAGTAATTTTTTTGTAAGTATTGTATGAGTAAAAAATATTCTGAATTCTGGGATATCCAAAAAGGCACTCATAGGTGATTGGTTTGGCTGCATATAGAATTCAGTTTCCCATTATTCCATTTCTTCTGCTGTTTGGTTTGGCTAATAAGCAGCCCGATTATCATATAACTTACAGGCAATACTTTGTAGATATCCTGTGCTTTATTTTTTTCCTTCTCTTCTTCTTTTCTCCTTTTTATATTCTTAAAGTTCCAAAATTTTATGAGGATATATCTAGGTAATTTAGCCTGAAGACACTGTATTTCTTCAATTTGGAATATTTTCTTTGATTCTGTATTTTTTCCCTTGCATTCTCAAACATTTCTATAAGACAAATGGTTGGCCTTCTGACTACATCCATAGGTTGACTTTATGTCCTGAATTTAAGGGTATTCTCTTACCTTTATCTTGTACATCACCAACCTGATATTCAGCACCATCAGTTTTAACTTTTCATTTCATCCAAGGAGTTTTTATTTTAGAATTTATCTTTCAAGTCTTTGGTGTCCTCATTTTTTTTCTTTTTGTAGAGCATTATATTATTTTACAGGTGTTCATAAATCTGGTCATTTGTGTTAGAATATTTTTTCGAAAGGCTCTTGAACTGTTACCTATAGTCAGGTCTCTTTATGTTGGCTCTTTTTCTTTCATGCTCTTCGTTTTCTTCAAATGTCTGGGGACGCATGATTTTGTATTAGTGTTTATGAATGAAAGATATATGCTGTTTAGCTGACATGGGTTTCCTCCACACTTGTGAAAATTGATCTTATCAATAGCTACCTTTCTCAGAAAATAAAATCCGTTTGCACCAGCATTTTCTCCTGTCTTACAGGACCCTTTTTCTGAATCCCTGTATCCGTCCTATTCCGGGAGATCCTCTAGCTACTTTTTGTACCACTCCCAGTTCTCTGCAAGACAGTCTGTCTGCCTCTGGTCAGTGGGGCCAGTGAAGGATGGGAAGGAAGCACGAAAGACCTGAGGGATGAGGGAGAATTGAGGATTATCATTGGCTGTTGGGAAGGGGAAGGTCTGACGTGTGCCCTCTTGTGGTTTAGTGGTGGTGGCTGCTGGTGCTGGTAGATGGTTGGAGGCTGAGAGCGATGCTTGGTGAGGTCATAGCTTCTTTTTCTCACGTGATTAATTTACAGTGGGTATTTTTCTGTCATTTGTAATTTTATACTTACAATGTTCTGTGTGTTCAAAAATTCTAATGTGCTATCTTTTTTTTTGCATTATCCATTTGAATTTATTTAAAATAGATGTGAAAATAACAGTTGGTTTTTAGGTGAGATGGGTAAATTTTTATTTTTTTTTTATTTTTTTTTATTTTTTTTAATATATGAAATTTATTGTCAAATTGGTTTCCATACAGCACCCAGTGCTCATCCCAAAAGGTGCCCTCCTCAATACCCATCACCCACCCTCCCCTCCCTCCCACCCCCCATCAACCCTCAGTTTGTTCTCAGTTTTTAACAGTCTCTTATGCTTTGGCTCTCTCCCACTCTAACCTCTTTTTTTTTTTTTTTTCCTTCCCCTCCCCCATGGGTTTCTGTTACCTTTCTCAGGATCCACATAAGAGTGAAAACATATGGTATCTGTCTTTCTCTGTATGGCTTAATTCACTTAGCATCACACTCTCCAGTTCCATCCACGTTGCTACAAAGGGCCATATTTCATTTTTTCTCATTGCCACGTAGTATTCCATTGTGTATATAAACCACAATTTCTTTATCCATTCATCAGTTGATGGACATTTAGGCTCTTTCCATAATTTGGCTATTGTTGAGAGTGCTGCTATAAACATTGGGGTACAAGTGCCCCTATGCATCAGTACTCCTGTATCCCTTGGATAAATTCCTAGCAGTGCTATTGCTGGATCATAGGGTAGGTCTATTTTTAATTTTCTGAGGAACCTCCACACTGCTTTCCAGAGCGGCTGCACCAATTTGCATTCCCACCAACAGTGCAAGAGGGTTCCCGTTTCTCCACATCCTCTCCAGCATCTATAGTCTCCTGATTTGTTCATTTTGGCCACTCTGACTGGCGTGAGGTGATATCTGAGTGTGGTTTTGATTTGTATTTCCCTGATGAGGAGCGATATTGAGCATCTTTTCATGTGCCTGTTGGCCATCCGGATGTCTTCTTTAGAGAAGTGTCTATTCATATTTTCTGCCCAATTTTTCTTTTTTAAATACGATTTTCTTAAATGAAGTTTTTCAGGTTAATTCATTTGACTTACAAAATATAGATGGTAGCCAGAAAGCAAACACCAACAGCTACAGAAATCATGGGAAGTGGCACCGGTGTGAATGTTGAAATACTGATCAGTATTTTTTTGGTTTGCTTGTTATGACAGAGAAAGGCATTTGAAGAAGAAAGAGCCAGTTGGTTAAAGCAACAGTTTTTAAATATGACTACCTTTGACCACCAGAACTCAGAAAATATGAAACTTTTCAGTGCCTTCTCAGGAAGTGAGTACTCCATTAACCCTTTAATCTGAAAGTGCATGTCAATAAAATACTGTAAATTATTAATATAAAACTTTGGGGATCACCAAATACTTAAAAAAAATTTTTTTTTTAGTTTATTTTGAGAAAGACACAGCGTTAGTAGGGGAGGGGCAGAGAGGGAGGAAGAGAGAGAGGGAGGAAGAGAGAGAGGGAGGAAGAGAGAGAGAGAGAGAGAGAGAGAGAAAATCCCAAGCAGTTTCTGCACCATCAACGCACAGCCCAATGTGGGGCATAAACTCACAAAACCGCAAGATCGTGACCTGAGCCGAAACCAAGTCAGGCACTTAACCACCTGAGCCATCCAGGCACCCCTGGAGATCACCAAATATTTTTAAAACTAAATCCTTCTAAATGTTTATGGAATATGCATAAGAGATGGCAAGATTAGCAAGACTAGAGTCAAGGGCTCGAGTGAACACCCACATTAACTTGTTCTATCTCACACCTCACTACCCTTTAGGTGATCATAGTTAATTACCTTCACTATATTTGATACCTCACCATAGGGACTGCCTTTTTTTCTTCTTTCTTTTAACAGGTTCTGATCGGGACAGTCTTACAATGCACTCAAGGCCACGGCAAAAGAAGCCTCAGAATATGTCTAACGGGTCTCCAGTTTGCACATCTAAACTTACTAAGTCTCTTCCCGCTTCTCCTTCTACTTCAGACTTTTGCCAGACTCGTTCCTGTGCATCTGAACATAGGTATTGGTCTATGGGTGATCTTTGCACATATCTGTACCATTGCTAGAGTTGCACTGCTGAGGGAAAGGTGGCATATCTGTAGTGTTAGCAACAATAGTGGCTTTGGAGAGGAATTTAGTAGATTGATTCATTCTACAAGTATTTATTGGGTAGCCATTATATAAGGGCAGTGTTAGGTGCTGGGAATGCAGTAGCAAACAAAGTAGATCCTGGTCCCTGTCTTCTGGGAGCTAAAAAATTTGTTCCCTATCCCCAGGAAACCCACATACTTCTATTACCTGATGCATTTTGGTATTCTTCTCTGTCTCAAATTGTTAAATCATATTCTAAGGTATAATATCAATATTCTACCTCAGAGCCTGTTCCAAGATTAAGTAGATAGAACATTCCTAGCGACAGAGGAATAGCAAAGAACAAAGGGATACCTTGGAAAGTGTGGTGGTGATCTTTCCTTTTTAACCAAAGCAGAGGACAGTGGCATGAGGACGTGCCAGTTTGGTAGGTGCCCCAGAAAGCAGGGGCACACTTGCCTGTGGTAGTGAGATACTGGTGTGGAGCTAAGTGTTGAAGAAGCCTACTAGCCCTCGGACCAAGAATTGTTAAATAAATGAATTTCAGAACAAAAATATGAAGGTTAAAAAGGATAAGACACTGTACATATTGTTGAGTTTTAAAAGGTTTAAGACTCTAAATATTGAGGGGCACAAAAGAGCCTGGGGAAGAGTCCTCCAGGCAAGTGTAGGGACCCCTGAGGTGTAGGACACTGGTGTGTTTGTGGAGGGCAAGTGTTGTTAGCTAGCAAGACCAAGAGGTAGGAGGTAGTTAGTAGTGGGAGGTAGGCAAGGATCACATCCTATAAGGTCCTGGGTGAGTAGGGTTAAAAAGTTTATTATGCAAGAGTTCAAATATATACCAATGTAGAGAGAATAAGGTCATGGTGCCCTTTATAGCCATCACCCGGCTTCAACAATTACCAACTTATGACCGTGTTGTTCATACATAACCCCACTCTGCTGCCCCCATACACATACACACAGCTGGCAGTTCATTTGTAAGGTTTTTTGTTGCTGTTTTTGTTTTTGTTTTTGAGAGGGAGCACGCATGAGAGCAGGGGAGAGGGGCAGAGGGAAAGAATCTTAAGCAGGCTCCACCCTCAGCACGGAGCCCAACACGGGACTTGATCCCACAACCCTGGGATCATAACTTAAGCCAAAATCACAAGTCAGACATCATGAGTTAGACGCTCAGCTGACTGATCCACCCAGGTGCCCCTCATTTGTAAAGTCTTTCAATCTCTATTTGTAGGTCAGATGCTGTTCTAAGGGCAAGAGATAAAGCATTGGAGATTTGTAAGCAGTGGAAAAGATATGTTTTGAAAAGATGACTGTTTTATTGTTTGGAAAACAGACTGTAGGAGTGAGTCCTGTAGGTCAGGAGATGCAGTTAGGAGACATTAATGGAGTCAAGGTGAGGTGACGGTAGTTTAGACAAGGGTCATAACATGAAGGTAGAAATGACTGGATTTGGGATATATTTTGCTTTTCAACCAACAGACTGACTAATGGGGGGAGTATCGGAAGTGAAAGTTGAATTTACAATCAAAAGATACTATAAGTTCAGAGTATTTTCTCATACAGAGTGTTATTAAGCTCCCAAATTTGACCAATTAGAGTGCTCTATGTAAATAACAAATTCTAGTCACCATTTTCAAATAATACATTCTTATATCTGAGAGAGAACATAGCATTTGTCTTGGTTATTTTTATGTGTCTAAAATTCTTTTAAATCTAATTTTTAGTTATGAAATATTTGACATAACATTCCTTGAAGACATTATTTTGTGTTTAGTAAAGATAAGTCCAACATTTAGTACCTATATAATAGGGGGTTATGAGATTTCAGTGATGATACATATAAAGCATTTAAAACAGTACTTGGTCCATTATAAGCCCTCAGCAGGCTATAAACATAAAAATATATGTAAATATAAATGGTTTATAAAAGTGCTTTTCTGTTTCATATATTCCAAGGGCTACACTAAACAACATCAGTGGCATAGAAATAGAACTTTAGAGCATCAAGAAGCTCCATTGAGCTATTAATATTTGTGGTTACTGGCCTCTGAATATAAAACACAGAAAAGAGTTGTGTAACTAGTTTCAGGAGAGAAGCTGTTGCAGCTTGACATAGTTCTTAAAATTTTAAGTTATTTGGAAAATTTGGACTCCTTGCTCCTGAAGCACCTTAGATCTGGGTTTGTAATAAGATGATTGCCACATCGAGGTTGAGTTAGTAAACCAAAGTCACAAAAAATGCACATTTAGGGGGGAAAAACCCGTTTTTGGGGAAAAAAGATACTCAGTTGATAAAAATATATTATTTGTTGGCTTAACCCTTTAGATTCAAAAGTAATCATTTAACCAGCTATTTTTGTTTTGAGATGATCACAGAGCATAGCTCTCAGATTGTGTCATTGAAGGGTAGCAGCTGTGTCCACATTCAGAACCTAAGAGTGTTACTCCCTGACACTTACAATTAATTCAGCACTGGTGTATGCACTTAATGTGTGTTAACTCAGTTCCATCCAACCCTGTGAGATAGATACTATTATTATTTCCATTTTACAACTGAGGAAGCTGAAGAAACAGTGACATAGTAAGTGGTTCAGCTGGTGTACGGACCTTAGCCATCTGACTTCAGAGTCTGGACTCCTTACTACTTTTGTAGGCACTCATTAAATAGCTGTGTGGGTAAATGGGTGGGTAGAGGAAAACATGCGTGTACAAATGGATGTGTATATAAAAAAACAGATTACAAAATAGTGGCAGGAAGATGGGGACATGGAGGGACATTGGCTTTCAAAGCCCACGTGTCCTGTATCTGACTTAGGCATTAGTTGGGTAGAGCGCTTCAGAGTAAACCAAAGAGATAAATAAAATAAGTGGGAAAACAGAAAAATAATAGCTGGATAGATACGATAAAAGTGATAAATTAGGCCATTTTGAAACATCTCTTTGTTCCCTATCTGTGTATCTTCACAATTGACTTAGCATCGGACAAGGGAGCAATCTGACTTTAGACATTCAAGCCTAGCTTAAGTATAAAAGAAAGAGGAGATGATTATTAAGATCTGCCTTTCTTTTCCTAGTAGTTCAGTCAACGTACTGAATATAACTCCTGAAGAAACTAAACCAAATCAGGTTGGAAGAGAATGTGCAAATCAGAAGTGGAGCATGGCATCGAGACCTGAGTCACAGGAAGGTTGCTATAGTGGGTGCTCCTTGACCTACACCAACTCCCATGTAGAAAAAGATGACTTACCTTAGACGAGTGGACTGGAACTGTTTTCATTAACACGTTCATCAGATTTCACATCTAAGTTGAAACAGGGTGTGTCATAAAGTCAGTCATCTCTACTAATTTAAGGTGGTCTGAGTTGTTTGTTTGGACTTTCCTGTTCCTCCCCCAAAGAGCTAAAATGTTAAATCTATTTAAAAGGATATAAAAGCTTTGGATAATGTATTTTTAGTAACAGAAGCATCTGGTTCTGTGAATAAAGGAATGTATATGTTTGGTCGAAAACAGAAGCACTAGAATGAGTTTCCTCTTATAGGTATTAAAAATAGCACTTTTAGGAAACTGATTATTGTAAATGTTTAATTTTGTCTCCTATATAGTTGGCATTGGAAGTTTAGCCTTTACTTGAATGTATACTGTAGATTTTTAACAAAGCAAGTTCTATATTTATTATGTTTAGTGTGATTTGAAATTTCCTCTTTCATATGTTTTAAATAAAGTGAAATTTATGTATGTTTTGTACATAGATATACATGATTATGTTAAGAGGCTTTAAGATTTAAAAATTTTACACATCCATAATTATAGTATTTCATGCCAATAAAATTTTTTTAGTGGTATTCTGTTTACAGATGTATTAGAGCCATTGCCACATTATGTTTAAGAATTTTTTGAATGCATCTGAGCAATAAATACTCAAAAGCTGTTCCATGAAGCTGACTTCTTCAGATAATTAACATTACTGACATTACATTTTTGAGATTTCTACAGCAGTAGACTTTTATATATGTAGGATATTATAATTTTTCAAAGGACTTTTGATTATAGGATAATAGAGGCAAGATAAGTACCCTTGAATAAAACAAGTTAAGAATATTGGTTTAAGATACGTGGGATGATAGAAGATATTTAAGATATCAGAATGGTGATCTTCTCTTTACTGGATGGGGACTAGCACTGCAACATCTGTACCAGCTCGGGCTTTGTATAGTTGCCAGTAATTTTTAAATAATTTTTCAATGGAGTGTTTGCCACTAATGATAAAGAAATCTGACAATGTAAAAAGCATCAGATTTTATCCAAATATAATACTCTGGATAAACTTGTGTCATCTCATTTCCAGAACTGATTGCATGTTTCTTCTTGTTATCGATGATAATAAATGTAGGCCCAGGTTCTTTCCCAGAATTTGTATCAAAAAGCTTCAGTGCCGAACCCTGTTTGTCTTTGTACATAGAAGCCTATACAGATCCCAGTTCTAGCTAGATACTGTAAAGCTTATCTGCCTTCCCATTTTCTAGTAGTTCAACCACTTATATACACTCACCCTGTTATGGGTGTTCCATTTAAATCCATCATGCTAAGAAAAGAAACAGTCTTATTTTTGTCATCGTTCACTGGATCTAAGAGTTTGTGTAGCAACCTTTTTTTTCAGTGCTGATAGAATATCTTATAAGACAGTGAAACTACTTGTAACACAATAGCCACATTTATAGTCTCAAAAAACTGGCTCTTAGAAAGCAAAGCAGTCACTGCCTTCCGTTCAATGCATGGTCACTTCTTCACAGTTTAAAATATTAGAAATGATACAAAATTTCTGAGATTGTACCATATTCCAAAGGAGGAAACTGAGTTTTGTTTTTTTTTTTTTTTAACTATTGAGCAATAATATGATCAAAGAAAGGCAATCAAATTTAGAAATAGTCATTGATCCATTTATCAAGAATTCTTTTGGCAGGAGTTTCCATGATCTACTTTGCCAGGAAAGAACATTTTAATTTTTAAAATAAATCTTACTGCAGAGAATAATGCATTTGACAAAAAGGGATTTCTACAAAGCAGCATCTATTTTTTGTTCTGTTTCCATTCTAAGCTGGTTGAATTCTCATATTGGAAGGAGCAATCTCTTGAGACTTATTTTGAAATAAAAGGTGTGAAAGAAACAGTAAAATGAAAGCCAGGTTCCTTACGTATTTAATAAAAATCTGCATAGATCTGCTAGACATTATAGCTTTTACTGAACAGCATCAGTTTTTGCTTTACTGTGAGTTGCAACTCCCAGCGATTCCCACTCACGCTTAACTTCCCCGATGATTGGAATGCCTTCTGTGTTGGAAAACTCCTGACTTCACACATACAACTCCTAGAATTTTGTTTCCCTTCCCCTCCTCTAGGTATTTGCAAGGTACTAATAATTCAGCTATGCTTCGGTCTTACATTAAGCCATGATTACATGATGGCACCACAGGGAGCCTCAGCTTCAAAGTCCTCCTGATAAATGTTTTCTTGTTCATCAATATGTAACTGAAATCTTGTTTGTTTTTACATGGCATATCCATTTTGAATTTTCAAAGGACAAAAACGGTAAAGAAAATTTAAGAGAAAAATTTTATTTCCTACTCTTAAACTTTTGTATCTTGAATTTATGATGATGAGAAATTTAGAAGAAGAATCATAGCAGAAAATTAAGATTAAAATTTAACTTAATAAGTAGGTTTTTTGTTTTCTTGTTTTGCTTTGTTTGTTGAAGCAATGTATTTAAAATGTTTAGATGCACAGAATAGTCCACAGCAAATTGTTTTCCTTCTGGTGCAATTAAAAACAGTTGTTACTTGAAAAGAGTTCCACGTTTCCTACCTTTGCTTACCAGACGTGTGTATAGGCTTGTGGGAACACGGCTTTTGTAGGAAAACACATTCCATGGTGCATGATGAGAGTGCCCCAGGAAGCCAGGAGAGGTTGTGTGTGTATAACCAGAACGATGTGACCTAGGAAGCCCTTCATGCGATTGCCCTATTGTAAAAATCTTCAAAGTATGTTTCTAGGTTTGGATTTAAGGTAAGTATGGCTCATGAAGGCTAGTAAATATATTTTTCCCTATATTTGTCCTTAATTTTTTTCAATCTTCATAAGCATTTATGAAGTACCTGTTGTATTCAGGGCTTACTCTACTACATTCTTAGATACTGGGGTAGGAAGACAAAGTGCACGCATTCTGCCACCAAGAGCCTCTGAGCTGAATGGAAGACTGGCTATGTAAACCAGAATTATAATAAAGAAATAGCATTTACTGCTATTCATTCAGTCTCAATAAAACTTGGACTGGTGGTTCTGTTGCAGAACCGTATATGTCCATTTCATGACAGTGACATGGCTGGGCTTCTAATTAAAGAGTCTGCATGATTTCCTATGGGAAGTACTGTGTAATTAATACCGTTTTGTTTTGCTGGGTTTCCATTTTTTTTTTTTTTTTTTTTTACAATCAAAATACTGACCTGCAAAGCGGTGTAAGATTTTCTGCCCACAAGACCATTTAGTACTATATAATAGAAAATGCATTTGCAAAGATTTGGGACATGTTGATAAGGGTCCTGAAGTAGGTCATTCTGGTCCCTTTTCTAAATATAATTTTTCAGGCTGGATATGAAAGTGGAGTGGATAAATTGTTATTTTGATAATTGATAAATTATTTAATACCAAACTATAAATTGATTATTGATTAATTTATTGACAAATTGATAATATTTGATGGATTATTTGATTAATATAAAAACTGTTTCACTTGACTGGTTAAGATTGTAAATTTTTAACATTTACACAAAACTGAATTCAGAGGGGTTCAGAAGGTTTTGGAAGGTTTGTGATTAGACGCTGGTAAAAGGTCCACCTCAATATTGATTATTTAAGATTCAGAAATACTTGTACCAGTATAATGCTTAACACATGGTAAGATAATTTTTTAATGAGATATAAAATACTAAATTAAATGTATCACAGTACTTCATTGTCAGGAATACACTATAAAATTCTTAAGAATGTAAGAACCTTGTTTTATGATTGGGGCCGGGGGGATGGGGTCCTATTTCCAACCCCATCTAGCTTGATTCTTAGCACAGACTATTAGACCATCTTACAAATAAAAAACACTAAGTCGGTATGGCTCAATACAAAAGCTTAATTATTGGTCAACATGAAATTCTTGTTGATGTGAATTGGGTAGTCTTCCTCCATCTTTAGGTATGCCATCTGGAACTCATGGCCTCAGATGCTGTCAAATCAGGAAAACCACAGTCTAGCAGGTGGTCGTGGATGTTTTTACAGACCAGACCTGAAAAAGACCTGCCTTCTACCTACATTGCTTTGTCTAACACCTAGACGTCTGGAATCAGCCTCACTACCAACAAGACTAGGTGGTATAGAAAATGCAGCTGTTTGATGGGCATTGATGGTTTGCTACCTAATGCAGGTGTGTGTGTGTGTGTGTGTGAGATATTTCATCCATTCAGTCATTTACTTCAAAAAATAACCAGCAAAACCTATTACCTGGTGCAAGGGGTTTATTGCTGATTATTAAAGTCACATATTGTTAATTTTGGGAAGGAGTGTATTTTAAGGAATGTATTTAAGGCTTCTTTTATACTCTCTATAAAAAGAGTATATATTTTCATACTATAAAGTTTTAAGGAATTCAGATGGTAGTTTTACACAGTTATTAAAATATCCACATTGCACAGAACATTCACAATTTCTTTTGATTCCTTGAGAGAATATTAATCTTTCTGTTTTTGAACAGTTAGTAAGAGACTCAGAATCTAAGATCATGTAGCTAGTAAGTGGTAAAATTGGAACTTAAAACCCAGATTTTTTTTTTAATATTTACTTATTTTTGAGAGAGAGTGTAAGCAGATGAGGGGCAGAGAGAGAGAGGAAGACAGAGAATCCCAAGCAGGCTCTGTGCTGTCAGCAACGAGCCAGACACGGGGCTCAAACTCACGAACTGCGAGATCATGACCTGAGCCGAAATCGAGTTGAATGCCTAACCAACAGCCATCCAGGTGCCACAAAACCCAGATCTTTCTGAGCCCTAAATTTCCAGCTTATTCTAGACTGCTACAGGACTTTTTGGTATCCGTTTTTAGGTGAAATTACTCGATTCTTTACCCATAATTCGCCACTCTATAATTTTCTGCACTAAAGTGTTGGTCATTCATTCCCAGTGCAAGGCTCACTTTTGTTTTTGTGAATGGTTGCCATGGCAGTCATTCTGAATTGGACATTTACCCTTTCAAGACAGGGGCATTAAGGATCTAATTCAAATAGCTCATCCCATGTAAATAGAGGCCACTGAGGAATCCCAAGATATACCTACACGGCCTGCTTTTTCTGCCGTCTTTGTTCACTCTTGGCAATGTTAGTGTTTGTGTGCCATGTCCCTCTGTGACTACAGTCACAGTGACCAAAAACACTTTTATTGTGCACAGGTAATAGGTTATTTATTTATTTATTTTTTATTTTTGAGACACAGCATGAGCCCGGGAGGGGCAGAGGGAGAGGGAGACACAGAATCTGAAGCAGGCTCCAGGCTCTGAGCCGTCAGCACAGAGCCCGATGTGGGGCTCGAACTCACAGACAGTGAGATCATGACCTGAGCTGAAGTCGGACGCTTAACTGACTGAGCCACACAGGCGCCCCGGTAATAGAGAGTTTTTAAATGTCACTGTGTGGTGAAACGTGGGGCATTTGTGGTTACAAATTTGTGGCACCGCAGTTACAACTGGCGGTGGTGCAAAGCAGTGGGAACATCACATATGGTCCCTCTTCCAACTCCTCGGCTGCCACCTTAGCATGAAAGCTGTCATAGTAGGCAAATAAATTAAAATGATTGCATTAGCATAAAACTTTATTATGGTCCCGGAAATTGAATTTCATGCATTTTTACATGCCTCAAGATACTCTTCCTTTGAGGGTGGCAGTAGTGGGCTTGACCAGGCATGGGCTTGACCAGGCACCATCCCAGCTGCTAGAATGGTGTGCCAGGGGCATAACCAGCAATTCCAATCCCATCACGGCAAACTCATGTTTGACCCTGTAGATAAGTGATGGAAACCCAATTGGAAGTAACTGAGGCAAAAGAATTTGGCAGCTTATCTTACAAACCACCGAAGAAACACTGGTGACGTGCCCCAACAGAACAGGATGCCAAATCCGCAGTTGGAAATACAGGGCAAAGGGTCCCTCCCATCAGGAGAAGGAGCTGGCAAGGCCTGTGGAGGCTGCCGGAACCTCAGGCCCATGGGCAGACTCCAGTCCCCACAGCATGTGAGCAGAAACCCAGTCTTAGGGACCAGGCCAGTGTTTCTCATCCACAGCTATGTGGGAGAAATCAGTGACAGTAAAGTATTCATGCTCGCAAATGAATTCCTTTTATCGGTGTTTCTTAGAGCAAATTCGAGCTTATCCCTATTGTCATTCCCACACACTTGAACTTCATTACGTTTCTTGAGAGCAACAGAGGCTGACTGGAAAAAACACAGTAGCCTGGGCAGCAAGATTGCTATCAAGAGAAGACCACTGCAGGAGCCCACATTTCACCTCCTCAAAGACTGGAGCACATACAATGTGCTCTCAGGCTACCAACGGGCTGCTGGTGTTGGTCAATTTACCCCAGAACTAGATGGTTCTCAAGCTACATGTTGAAATTCGTCACTTCTGCCTCAAAGTCATAGAATATTCTTCCCATTGAGGTTTGGAAAGAGTCGTCCAAAGCTTTTTGCTTAGCCTACATTTTCTCCTGGAATTCCTCAGAAAGATGGTCTGACCCATTGCTGGCTAACCATGGGCAGTAGGAAAGAGGTCTGAGATGAGGTCGCCAAAGTCAGGATATTGGGGTTACGTTATTTACTTTCTGGAAGCGGCCTGTGCACGCTGCCCTCTTAGGAGACACCGGGGCAAAGTAAAGTGAGATGGATGGGGGCAGTGGTGCTGATGGCAGGTGACAGAAGCAGGCCGGAAGATTGTAGCTCTAAAGTCCACTTTGTGCTCTGTCGACATGAAGAGGGGAGAACAGGCCTACCTCTTCAAATAATCACCTGTGCAGAAATCCTGTCTTCAGCTCCCCAAAGCTGAGTGTGTGTTCAGAGGATGAACTATTGTTACAGAATTGGCTCAATTTAATATCTGGGGAAACGGAGCTAGCACTGGTTCAGTTTGGTGAGGCTCTTTCTTTCCCCAAGGGCAGGATTATATTTTATGACGTCTCTGTATTGGCAGAGTTCTCTGTCCCAACCATTACTGCTGCAACTAGACAGGAAGCTCTGGAGAGGAGGGTCTCTGAGAAGCCTGCAACAGAAGGGCTGTACCCCAGGGGTCCTGCAGGGTGGCTTGAGCTCCAATCCCAGACAGTGGTCTTTGGAACTGCTCCTTGAACCTGTGGACCCAGGGACAGGAACTGCAGCCTGCAAGATTCAGCCCTGGACACCCTGCATCACTTGCCTGGGGAGTTTAAAAACTATCTTCCTTCACACCTGGGGACTTACTTTTTCTCTAAGAGAGGAACCTAATGTGAAAACTCTCACTCCTTTGTTTTGTTTTTGTTTTCTGTTTTGTTTTTCTTCTAAGATTTTGTTTATATTCCAATTAGTCAACATAAGTGCAGTATTGGTTTCAGGAGCAGAATTTAGTGATTTATCACATATATACAACACCCAGTGCTAATCACAAAGTGCCCTTAATGCCTGTCACCCATTTAGCCCACCCCCCCCCCCCATCAACCCTCAATTTGTTCTCTATAGTTAAAAGTCTCTTATGGTTTGCCTGTTTTTATCTTGTTTTTCCTTCTCTTCCCCTATGTTCATCTGTTTTGTTTCTTAAATTCCACATATGAGTAAAAGCATATGCTATTTGTCTTTGACTGACTTATTTCACTTAGCATAAAACGTTATAGTTCCATCCACATCGTTGCAAATGGCAAGATTTCATTCTTTTTGATGACTAATATTCCATCGTGTGTGTGTGTATACATGATGTGTATATACAATGGAATGTATGCGTGTGTGTGTGTGTGTGTGTGTGTGTACCACATCTTTATCCATTCATCAGTCGATGGATATTTGAGCTCTTTCCATAATTTGGCTATTGACAGTGCTGCTATAAACATTGGGGTGCATGTACCCCTTCAAATCAGTATTTTTGACTCTTGGATAAATATCTAGTAGTGCAATTGTTGGGATGTAGGGTAGGTAGTTCTATCTTTAACTTTCTGAGGACACTCCACACTGTTTTCCAGAATGGCTGCACCAGTTTGCATTTCTGTAAACAATGGAAATTCATCCTTGCCAACATTTGTTTTTTCCTGTGTTGTTAATTTTAGCCATTTTGAAAGGTGTGAGGTGGTATCTCATTGCAGTTTTGATTTGTATTTCCCTGATGAGTGATGTTGAGTATTTGTTCATGTGTCTATTAGCCATTTGTATATCTTCTTTGGAGAAGTGTCTGTTCATGTCTTCTGCCCATTTCTTAACTGGGTTATTTTTTGGGTGTTGAATTTGATAAGTTATTTATGGTTTTTGGTGCAACTGTAAGTGGGATCGATTCCTTGATTTCTCTTTCTACTGCTTCATTTTTGGTGCATAGAAATGCAACAGATTCTGTATGTTGATTTTGCATCCTGTGACTTAGCTGAATTCATATATCAGTTCTAGCAATTTTTTGATGAAATCTTTCAGGTTTTCCATGTAGAGTATCGTGTTGTTTGTGAAGAGTGAAAAGTTTGACTTCTTCCTTGCCAGTGTGGATGCCTTTGATTTCTTTTTGTTGTCTGAATGCTGAGGCTAGAACTTCCAGTACTATGTTGAACAACAGTGGTGAGAATGGACATCCCTCTCATGTTCCTGACCTTAGGGGGAAGCTCAGTTTTTCCCCATTGAGGATATTAGTTGTGGGTCTTTCGTAGATAGCCTTTATAATGTTGAGGTATGTTCTTTCCATCCCTAGTTTCTTGAGGGTTTTTATCAAGAAAGATGCTATATTTTGTCAGTTGCTTTTTCTGCATCTATTGAGGGAATCATATAGTTCTTATCCTGTCTTTTATTAATATAGTGTATCATGTTGATTGATTTGCTGATATTGAACCACCCCTGCAGCCCAGGAATGAATCCCACTTGATCCTGGTGAATAATTCTTTTAATGCATTGCTGGATTTGATTTGCTAGTATCTTGTTGAGAATTTTTACATTGATGTTCATCAGGGATATTGCTCTGTAATTCTCCTTTTTAAGTGGGGTCTTTCGTTTTCAAATCAAGGTAATGCTGGCCTCATAGAGTGAGTTTGGAAGTTTTCCTTCCACTTATATTTTTTGGAACAGTTTCAAAAGAGTAGATATTAATGCTTCTTTAACTGTTTGGTAGAATTCCCCTGGGAAGCCATCTGACCCTAGACTCTTGTTTGTTGGGAGATTTTTTATTACTAATTCAGTTTCTTTACTGTTTATGGGTCTGTTCAAATTTCCTGTTTCTTCCTGTTTCAGTTTTGGTAGTGTATGTTTCTAGGAATTTATCCATTTCTTCCAAATTTCCCAATTTGTTGGCATATAATTGCTCATAATAGTCTCTTGTAATTGTATTTCTGAGGTGCTGCTTGTGATCTCTCCTCTTTCATTTGTGATTTTATCTATTTTTGTCCTTTCTCTTTTCTTTTTGAGAAGTCTGGCTAGGGGTTTATCAGTTTTGTTAATTCTTTCAAAGAACAATCTCCAAGTTTGGTTGATCTGTTCTACTGTTTTTTTGTGATTTCTATATCATTTATTTCTGCTCTAATCTTTATTATTGCCTTCTTTTGCTGGTTTTGGGATTTATTTACTCTTCTTTTGCCAGTTCCTTTAGATGTAAGGTTAAGTTGTGTGTTTGAGACATTTATTCCTTCTTGAGAAAGGCCTGTATTGCTATATACTTCCCTCTTAGAACCAACCTTTGCTGCATCCCAAAAGTTTTGGACTGTCATGTTTTCATTTTCACTTGGCTTCCATGTGTTTTTTTATTCTTTGATTTCCTGGTTAACCCATTCATTCTTTAGTAGGATGCTCTTTAACCTCCATGTATTTGTGGTCTTTCCAAATTTTTTTCTTGTGGTTGACTTCAAGTCCCATAGCAGTGTGGTCTGAAGATATGCATGCGATGATCTCAGTCTTTTTGTACTGGTTGAGGCCTGATTTGTGACCCAGTATGTAGTCTGTTCTGGAGAATGTTCCATGTGCACTCAAAAATAATGTGTATTCTGCTGTGTTAGGGTAAAATCCTCTGAATATATCTGTTAAGTGCATGTACTCCAGTATGTCATTCAAGGCCATTGTTTCTTTGTTGATCTTCTGCTTAGATGATCTGTCCATTGTTGTAAGTAAGGTGTTAAAGTCCCCTACTATTATTGTATTATTATCAATGAGTTTCTTTGAGTTTGTTATTAATTGATTTGTGTATTTGGCTGCTTTAAAGTTGGGGACATAAATATTTACAATTATTAAATCTTCTTGTTGAATAGACCTTTTTATTATGATATAGTGCCCATCTTCATCCCTTATTATAGCCTTTGGTTTAAAATCTGATGTGTCTGATGTATTCCAGCTTTCTTTTGATGTCCATGTAGCATGATAAATGGTTCTCCACCTCCTCACTTTCCATCTGGATGTGTCCTTGGGTCTAAAATGAGTTTCTAGTAAACAGCATATTGATGGGTCTTGTTTTGTTTTTGTTTTTGTTTTGTGGTTTTTTTTTTTTTTTTTTTTTTTTTTCCCATTCTGATACTCTCTGTCTTTTGATTGGAGCATTTAACCCATTTACATTCAGAGTAATTATTGATAGATATTTACTTAGTGTATTACCTGTAAAGTTGCTGTTCCTATAGATTGTCTCTGTTTCTTCCTAGTCTTTGTTGCTTTTGGTCTCTCTTTCCCGCTCAAAGAGTCCCCTTTAATAATTCTTGCAGAGCTGGTTTAGTATTCACAAACTGTTTGGTTTCTGCTTGTCTTAGAAACTCTTTATCTCTCCTTCTATTCTGAATGACAGCCATGCTGGATAAAGCATTCTTGGCTGCATATTTTTCCCATTTGCACATTGAATATATCATGCCACTCCCTTCTGGCCTGCCAAGTTTCTGTGGACAGGTCTGCTGCTAACCTTATGTGTCTATCCTTTAGGTTAAGGACCTTTTATCCTAGCTGCTTTCAGAATTCTCTATCATGTATTTTGCAAGTTTCACTATAATATGTCTCGGTGTTCATCTGTTTTTATCAATTTTTAGAGGAGGTCTCTATGCCTCTTGGGCTTGAATGTCTGTTTCCTTCCCCAAATTAGGGAAGTTCTCAGCTATATTTTGTTCAAATAAACCTGTCCCTTTTTCCCCTCTTCTTCTGGGATGCCTATGATATGGATATCATTGTGCTTTACGGAATTGCTCATTTCCCTAAATCTACATTTGTGATCTAATAGTTTTCTTTCACTCTCCTTATCGGCTTCATTATTTTCCACAATTTTATCTTCTGTATCACCTATTGAATCCTCTGCTACTTCTGTCCTCATTGTGATTACATCCAGTCGGTTTTGCATCTCAATTGTAGCATTTTTTTTAAATATTAGCATGAATAGTTTTTAGGTCTTTTATCTCTGTCACAAGGGTTTCTCTGGTGTCTTCTATGCCTTTTTCCAAGGTCAGCTAGTATTCTTATGACTGTTGTTCTAAATTCTTGTTGAGATATATTATGTATATCTGTTTTAAGTTCATCCCTGGCTGTGGTTTCTTCTTGATCTTTCTTTGGGGGAAAATTCCTCCGTCTTGTCATTTTGTCTAGGTTCCTGTCTTTTACATGTTATGAAACCTTGCTATACTTCCTGATCCTGAGAGTAATGCTACATTACGAAGGGGCTATACACCATCCAGGGCCTGGTGCTTCAGGAAGTGTCTCTGGTGTATGCTGTGTGCGCTCTTCTGCTGTGATGTGGCTGCTCTTTCCCTCAAGTCAGTCTTCTGCAGAGCTCTCCTTGCTTGCACTGGGGAGCGATTGGACTTGAAATGGGTGTGTTTTGGTTTTGAAAACTCTCACTTCTAATGTGAAAACTCTCACTTTAGGTGAATGACTTCGATAAATATGTGAAAATAAAATCCCCAACAGGATTCTAAAAGAATTCTCCTTTCTCGGACTTTTTTTTTTTCTCCCAGGGATGGTGTATTCATTCACCTTGTCCTGTCCCCCAGCAGTCATCTCTAAATGATTCCACTTCCTCTGTTCAAGTCTGGGGAACCTATCTCCTCCTGCCCATGTACATCCTAGGGGGCAGAGGACAGTGCCCTGGCAGTCCAGTTTGGCCCCGAAAGGGGTTGGTCTGCCCTTTTCTGATAATAAAATCAAATTCAGCTAACAGGAGGGATGTGATTCTCTTATGTTTGAGTGTGTGCTGTATACACAGCCAATGTATGCACAAATAAGGAAAGGACAAGGCAAACTGTGATTAATCAAAAGATTCTTTTTTTTTAAAGTTTATTTTTGCAGAGAGACAGAGACAGAGCATGAGTGGGGGAGGGGCAGAGAGAGGGGGAGACACAGAATCCGAAGCAGGCTCCAGGCTCTGAGCTGTCAGCACAGAGCCCGACGTGGGGCTCGAACTCACAGACTGAGATCATGACCTGAGCCAAAGTCAGATGCTCAACCGACTGAGCCACCCAGGCACCCCATTAATCAAAAGATTCTCACTGCTTGGTCAGGTCATCTTCTCTGGGATCATGTATATATATCCAAGTCTTACAGATTGCTTCCGTGTCCTAACCTAGCTCAGTGCTCAGTTTCTGAAGCTGATCAAGAAAGCAGCAATGTGCAGACCAGAAGGTGTTTTGTGTCAAACTGACCAGTCAGTATTTATAAAGTCCAGGTCAGAGTATCTCTCCAAATAGTCTCTTAGTGACTACCAGTTCTGAGACATACAGAAAGAATCTTAATTTCAAGTGACTCATTTAACATAGAAGCAGCCTATTAAGTTGTCTATTTTGAAATTTCAGTGTATAAAATTTTTAAACGGCGTCTAAATGAGTGTTCAGCTCTATTATGGCATGTGAAGAACATTGTTTTAAAAAAAAAGATTCTCAATGCATAAAGAATAATGGGGTCATCCTCCCACTACCAAACATTTAGAGCAGAGCCTAAGATCCTCTACCCCTTTCTCCGTGTCTCCTACATGGGGACACTCACACCCTGGAACAATTCCAAGGGAACTCTCTTTTCCCATCTCCTGCTGGAAATGGGTGAAAGGACAGGTTGGTTATGGACTATATTCCAGTCCCGGGCCTGTCATGGCCAAGCTGTGTGCCTTCAGGCAAGTTGTCCAACTTCTCTGAGCCTTGTTTTTTCAACTGCCAAAAAGACGATTCCAGCACAGTCCTTGATTGACAAGTACGAGACACTGCCGCTATGGTGGAAGGATCATCTAGTTCAATGTTGAGTCATGTCTCTGTCAAGCTGCCCATACTCCTCACTCAGAGGTTTCAACGTTAATGCAGGAGAATCAAACATAAGGAGGTACAGTGCTTTCAAGTTGAGAAAATTTGCAAATGTAGCTTCAAGGCTCATTTGGGCCCCACAGCAATCATGGAAACACAACCTCCGGGTAACATTACTATCCCCTGCTAGAGATGAACAAACTGAGATTAGGTGAGGTCAGGTAATCCACTCCTGAGCACAATGCTAACATGTAGCATAAGAAGAACCCAGGCCTTCAACTCTGGGTATTATAGATTTTCTCTTATTCTCCAAAAAAGACAGGTCAGACCAGGCATGGCCCAGCCAGTTTTATGAGTGTCAAGTAGGTGGTGACTTTTACTTCCTAAAGCCTTTATTTCACCCAAGCAGAACTAGAAGGGGAACTCGGTCCTTCTTTGTGTTTCCACGGGGAAAACTCTCTACTAGGCATTGCTGAGTAATGTGGATCTCATGAGATTTTATATCAGTTTGAGATGGAGATGAAGGCCTGAGGATTTGACCTTGTACCCCAATGCCCCACAACATCCTCACCTCCACAGACTAGTCTCTTACAATCCCGTCTCTCTGCCTCAGCCTGGGCCAAGTAGTCCAGAGACAGGGAGGGAGTTTACATGTGATGTCACATGTAAGCACTGAAGTTGATTCTCTACTCCCAAACCAATGACTGTAACCAACATCCAATCACACCCAGGAGAGAGGGACAACTTCAGACTTCCCATAAAGAAGAGTTTTGCTTGACAACAGATGTTGGCGAGGATGCAGAGAAAGAGGAATCCTTTTGCACTCCTGGTGGGAATGCAAACTGGGGCAGCCACTCTGGAAAACAGTATGGAGGTTCCTCAAAAAATTAAAAGTAGAACTACCCTAGGACCCAGAAATTGCACTACTAGGTATTTGTCCAAAGGATATAGGAGTGCTGTTTCGAAGGGGCACATGTACCCCAATGTTTATAGCCGCTCTATCAACAATAGCCAAGAGCCCACATGTCCATTGACTGATGAATGGATAAAGATGTGCTATATATACAATGGAATATTACTCGGCAATCAAAAAGAATGAAATCTTGACATTTGTAACAATGTGGATGGAACTACAGTGTATTATGATAGGTGAAATTAGAGAAAAACAAATATATGACTTCACTCATGTGGAATTTAAGATACAAAACAAATGAAGATAAGATAAGAGAAGCAAAACTAATATAACGGAGAGGGATGGGGCACCTGGGTGGCTCAGCCGGTTGAGTATCTGACTTTGGCTCCGGTCATGATTTGTGGGTTTGAGTCCCACGTTGGGCTCTGTGCCAACAGCTCAGAGCCTGGAGCCTGCTTCGGATTCTGTGTCTCCCCCTCTCTCTGCCCCTCCCCCACTCATGCTCTGTCTCTCTCTCAGAAATAAGAAAACATTAAAAAAAATTGTTTTTAATTAAAAAAAAACAGGGAGGGGGACAAAACATAAGAGACTCTTAAGTACAGAAAACAAACTGAAGGTTTCTGGAGGGTTTGGGGCGGGAGGACATTAAGGAGGACACTTGCTGGGATGAGCACTGGGTGTTATATGTAGGTGATGAATCACTGGATTCTACTCCTGAAATCATTATTACACTATATACTAACTTGGATATGACATAACATAACATAACATAACATAACATAACATAACATAACATAAAAAAGAGGAGAAAAAAAAAGGAGTCTGGCTTGGAGGCCCAAATCTAGCAGGAAGGGGGTGGGGATTGTCTTGAAGCTACATTTGTAAAGCAAGCATGCTGTTTTCATGATGGGACAAAGTGTGTGGAGGAAAAAGAAGACAAAGTGACCAAAGAGACTTCAGCATTCTTCCAGGTGCAAGAAATGGGCCCGAGATATTCCTGCTCTCTGGGGCTCACAGCCTAAAGGTGGGAGATCACACAGGATGAGCCAAACAACATGGAATAAGCTTGGGAGAAGGTGGCAGGCAGGGGCTGGAGCCGCACCACATGACAAAATACTTAGAACCTTCTAGTTATTTAAAGCTAACAGACCAATTTTCCTTTCCTTCCCAACCTCACTGGCCACCACCATCTACTTCCCTCCTGTAAAGGGGCAACTTTGGCTCATGTGAAAAAGACAAGCTTCCTTAGGACTAGAATAACTGGTTTATCAAGCCAAGAAGCAGCCAGGCCTGGTTTTTAAGGGCAGAAGGCCCTTCCTCTCTTGTCTTTTGGCCTGTCTTCTCTTCCCATGGGCCAGTTCAACACGAGGCCTGACTCCTCAAATAGCATTAACCAGTTTGTTTAAATACACACTCACCATTATATATAATATTGGGTACAGAAAAAAAGACTACTAGAAACACTTTTAAACACATGCTTATCTTTGAATGGTGAGATTACAGCTGTTTTATTTATTTTCCTTATGAGTTTCTGTGCTTTCCAAATTTTTATTTACAATGAATAAACATTACTTTGGAGAACAGAAAATAATTGGTGTTGCAAAAAAAAAAAAAAAAAAAGCCAACAGGAGTGGAGGGAAATATGAATACACAGGCAAGGAGGTGAGAAATGGAAACCCAAACCCAAACCAAATCTTGGAAAACCAGGGCAGGTCCCTGAAGGGTGCAAGTTCTTCCGCATCCCTGCTAGACAAGCCTCCGACCCCTCCTGCTGCCGCGCGCCCCGCCCCTCGCGGGCCCGCACCTGCTCCGCCAGAGGGCACCCTGGGACCGCCGCCAGGCGTCCTCGCCCCAGCAGCTAGATCTCCTGCAAGGGAGAGTCGTCCTCCCACCGCCGCGGACCCACCAGCGGGAAGGCGGGACACCCGTGCACAGCGAAGCAGGCTCTGTACACAGTGGTCATTGGCGCACCACACCTCACCCTGCCCGCAGGTAAACACCGTCCCGCGCAGCTCAAGGGCCGCCTGCGCCCCCGCCCCCGGGGCCTTTCCAGCGGCCCGCGGGTCCGGGTTGCCTCGGGCTTCTGCGCTGGAGTCTTCCTTCTGGCCCTCGCACCAGCCTCCTGCTTGGAGGCAGGGGAGCCCGGCCGGGTCACCTCTGCGCCCCCAAGGCACACGCGGGTCGAGGGAGGTGCTCGCGACTGGACTCCACCGCTCCCAAGAGTGATTGCTTTGGCTTTTGCCATTAAACAAAAATTAGGGGGGTTCCTGGGGGGCTCAGTTGGTTAGGCACACGACTTTGCTCAGATCATGATCTCGGTCGGTGGGATCGAGCCCAGAGTTGGGCTTGGTGCTGACAGTTCAGGGCCTGGAGCCTGCTTCTGGATTCTGTGTCTTCCTCTCCCTCTGCCCCTCCCCTGCTCACACTCTCTCCCTTCTCTGTCTCTCTCTCAAAAATAAACATTAAAAATTAAAAAAAAAAAAAAATTAGGGAAGTAAAACATAGTAATATGTCGTTATGGCAAATCCAAATTATGTGTATATTAAAAAAATCAGTCTCCCTTCACTACCACTTTACCAACTCTCCTCTCCATAAATAACTAGCAATAGGTTCTTATAAATGCACTTCTATACATGTAGTAAGTATATCGTTGTGGAGATCTGTATGTTTGTCCGTGCGTCCATTCGTGCCTGGAAGATGGATCAAAATGTTAACCGGGGTCATTTGTCGGTGGTAGAATTAGAATGATTTCTATTTTCTCCGTGTTCTGCAGGGAAAATGTTTGAGGCAGGGGAGTCGTTACCATTTTTGAAACCCCTCCCCTCTTAAGACTGTCCGCACCTGCACATAAACAGACCTAACTCCCGCTGGCAGCTCTGAGACTCTTGCGTGGAGAGACTCCTGGTGATCCTGTCCTGGCTTCACCAAGCAGCGCTGTGGGTCCCCTAGTAACAACTTGAGGGTTGTGTCTCCGTGATTAATGACTATGATGGCCTAGGCTCGGCTCCTGCCTACATATTTACCAGCTTTAAGAGCAGATTCATTCGGAAAGTGTGGGCTGCTGGTTTCTGGGAAATAACAATAGAATCCCAATGATAGTTTTATCAAAACACTGTGGATTAAGAACCCATAGGAAGGGGCATTTTTTTTTTTCTTTGTGATTCTTGAAAAGCGATTTTGAAAGTTTTCTGTGATTTTGGAGGCCCGAGAACCCAAGTTCTGAACTCAAGCTTGTTCTAACTAACGCTGACTCTTTATTGTCTTTGAGCGTCATGTGGTAATTACAAGTTTCCTCCTTTCTCCTTCCTGGTTTCTGAAAAGCAGAAAAGGGTTTGGTGCTGTGTTCTAAACACACAGAGCCTGACCAGGTCTTTTGAGGATCTTTGTGAGGAGTAGATGTATAAAGCCGAGAGGCTCCCCTTCAAGACTGCCTTTCAAGGGTGGTTGGATTTGAGTTCTGTAGATGTAACCAATATTAAAAATACATATATTTTGTTTATTAAACATTTTTGTTAATGTTTGTTTATTTTTGAGAGAAAGAGAGCACGATCAGGGGAGGGGAGGGGAAGAGAGAGAGATACACACACAGAATCCAAAGCAGGCTCCAGGCTCTGAGCTGTCAGCACCGAGCCCGACATGGAGCTTGAACTCACGAACTGTGAGATCATGACCTGAGCCAGAGTCAGATGCTTAAGCCACTGAGCCACCCAGGCGTCCAGCACTACTGTTTTTATAAAAGAAAGGACACATTGACATAAAAGGGACATGATCTCAGAATAAAGGACTGTCTTAAAGAGTAAACTTTGCTTTGTAAAACGTTTTACCGTATTTTCTTTAATTTTTCACGTTTCCAAAGTGAAAGTGTCACCGGCTTGCATTTTGCCCATTTTCATGTGTTAGCCACTAGAGCACAAGACCTGTAGTTCAATCTTTATTTGATCAGACCTTTTCTTGCACTATTTTAGGGCAGTCATGCTGAGTATTAGTGAACATTGTTAAGTACATGGAGGTGAGAAGTAGTAGACATTTGGGTGAAATTATACTAATTAGGACTTTACACTAATCCTACGATCCTATACTAATCCTGGATCCAAACCTTCCAACTTAGACAAGTGTACCACCATTTAGTATTTCAGTTTTAGATTGCTTTTGTTGTTTCTGTTGGGTTTGGACTTTTAGTGCTTGCTAGATCATTGAAGGTCCTTCTACTTGGATTCTCCTCAGTTGAAGGCATTTTGCTAATGATCACCCAAAGAACTGAGTCTTTTGATACCATATTCTTTGGCGTAAAGTATTTTCCAAATTATAATCAGCGAATTTCAAGGAAACAAGTTTTGAAAGTGGGTTATACTAGCCAGCTGCTTAAAATCAGAAGGGGAGGGGAGGGGGGAGAGGAGCAAGGCCTGAAGGCAGAGGAGAGGGGAACAACAAGAAGAATCAATTAAAATGAAAGGGATGCTGTATGCCATTTTTTTAACCTTTTCTAGAATTGAAGCAGATATTAGGACCAACAATCAACCTCCCATTTCTTTTTTTTTTTTTTAATTTATTTATTTAAAAAAAATTTTTTTTTTAACATTTATTTATTTTTGGGACAGAGAGAGACAGAGCATGAATGGGGGAGGGGCAGAGAGAGAGGAAGACACAGAATCGGAAGCAGGCTCCAGGCTTTGAGCCATCAGCCCAGAGCCCGACGCGGGGCTCGAACTCACGGACCGCGAGATCGTGACCTGAGCTGAAGTCGGACGCTTAACCGACTGAGCCACCCAGGCACCCCCAACCTCCCATTTCTTAAAAGCAATCAGGCCATTAAATCACCCTGCAGTTGAAAGCAGTTTGTAGACGAGGTGCCCTCTGATCTGCATCCCTCACCACACATACCTCAGCCTGCTGACGTTGCCCAGCCCCAGACCTGGTGATATAATGACAAGGCAGCTCCCTGGATGACGAGGGAGGCGGGAGGTTTTCCGGGCACAGGCTCTACTGTATTACAGAGTAGTAATGGAAACCACAACCTTCAATATGACTTTTCCCCCCGAACCTAGCATTAGCTGGTGTTAAAGTATTTCAGCCAGGGAAAGCAAAAGCTTTTAGTGGTTTTACCTTGTCTTGAAAGGGAGAGTTTGACCCAGGTCCTAGATGTCTGGGAAAAGGATGCATTTGCAACTTCAACTCTCTTGAGCTTCAATTTCCAAAGAACCTTCCATCAGAATAGACTTTGCAGGGAACTCACACCACATTGGCACTCTCCAGTCTTCATCCTCGACTCTGTTCCCTCATTCTTTTCTGGTCAAGCCATCCCAAACTGTGTCTGCAGCCGTCACATAGACGCACACTCCTGAGTTGGTACTTTTATCCCTGACTTGTTTCCAGAGCTCCAGACGTATATTTGTGTCTGTTTGCTGAATGTCTTCTACCCAACAGGCGCCTGCAACTCAGCATATTCCAGATTAAACCAATCAATTCTCTCCATCACTGGGAGCAGCCTCCTTCGCCTTCTCTATCCCTTTCTTTATTTTGGTGAGCCACATCGTCATTTATCAGATTGTTCAGGCTGAAAACCTTGGTGTCCTCCCCCCCCCCATTTCCTAATTGTCACTAAGGTCCATCCTCCTGTACCCTAGCGTGTCTCACTGTCCCTTCTCTTTTTCTCCACCTCACTGTCACAGCCCTGGTCCAGGCCTTCATCAGCTCTCACCCACGCTGGGAAACTGCCTTCTAACTGATCTTGGGGTCACAGTAGCATCTCACCAGAAGAGCTCGCCTGCACAGCTGTCAGAGGATCCCTGGAAAACATTGCTCAGTTTCCATCTGTCTCTCACTTAAACCTATCTGATGGCTCTCATTGCCAGTATGATAAGGTCCAAACTTCTGGTCACACCACATCAAGTTCTTCCCATCTGGTTCCTGGCCATCCCGGTGTCTTCCTGGGACACTCTCTACCATGTGTCATGCAGGAGAGACTACGGTCTGCCCGCCACCCCCCCCCACCCCCCCAATTTATGTTCTCTCCTGCTTCCGGATTAAAATAATGACAATTGCTGGGGCTCCTGGGTGGCTCAGTCAGTTAAGCATCCAGACTTCGGCTCAGGTCATGATCTTGTGGTTTGTGAGTTCGAGCCCCGCATCGGGCTGTGTGCTGACCGCTCAGAGCCTGGAGCCTGCTTCGGATTCTGCCCCTCCCCCACACTTGCTCGCTCGCTCTCTTGCTTTCTCTCTCTCTCTCTCTCAAAAATAAACATTTAAAAAATACAATGACAATTGCTAATTCCTGTTACAGTCTTTCTTGCAATTCAATGTGGCCAGGTGACAAAGTTCTGGATAGTGGAATGAAGCAAAAGTATCATGAGAAAGTTTCCAAGAACTTTTGCAGGAGGACATGACCTTTACCCCTCCTCTGTTCCCCCTTTTTCCATCCTACAGTCTGGAACAACAGTGTGACGGCTTCCATCTTGGACCATGAAGATGCGGGGGACACCCCAGGGAAAGGAAAGCAGCAAGCCGGGAGGTGCCACAGAGCAGAATTGCCACAGCCCTGACTGCCTACATCTGGAATTTTCAGTGATAGATGAACTTCTAACTTGGTTGAGCCACTGTTATTCTGAGTCTCTGTCCCTTGCTGCTGAGCCTACGCCTAACCGACATCGAATCTGCTAGCAGGTAGAAGATGCTCTAGGTAACCTCGTGTTTGTCTTTTCCTTTCTCTGCGCTCCAGAGAAGCCAGCCAACCCCGTGGTCTTTCAACTTTTCACTCTTTCCATAAACGTTTATTGCCATAGCGTCTTGGCTTTCCCATGTTTTGGTTTCCATAGACACCTTTTGTCCCAGGTGACCTCCTGTGATCATTTAAATAACGCTTTTGCCACTGCACACCGTAGACAGGTGGGGTTTGCAAACTGTATCTGACTGGCAGAGTTCCTTCCGGAACCATAACTTCAAGGCCTTCTGGAAATGCGGCTTCGTTCCCAGTTCTGCAGAACAGGCAAGCACACTGGGAACGGCTGTGGCCTGGGTCAGTCCGGAGTGTCCAGCTCATTGTTCTCTGTCCATCCCCTGCGACACCTCTCCCTTCCATAGACTTCCTTCCGTAGACTTCCCAAGGTGTTTCATGCCTCCTTTAGGTCACTTCTGCATTTTCCCTCTGCCTTGAATCTTGCCCTTCCCCCACCCTCACTTCCTGTGGGTTTATGCTCATCTCCTAGGATCCAAATCCAGTGCCACCCTTGGCAGAACAAATGGGTCCCGCCTGCTGCGCGGTCTAAGTAGCACTTTGGACATCCTTTGGAAATTGTCCTGGCTGAGTCATGCTCCCTGGCTTACAGCTCTCTCTTCTCTACTAGAGCGTGAGCTCCTCGGGGGCTGCGTTATCGACACCCGTGTGCCTGTGCCCTTCTCTGCATTCCTCTTTGTATTCTCGGGCACAGGGCAGGCACTGAGGAAATATTTGCTGAACTAGTGAATACTGGTGAGGGCTCCAGAAAAAGCTATCTCCTCCCCCCAGACCGTTTAGGGTTGACAGTACGGACTCCTGAGCACAGAACTGCTCGTGTAGTCATCTCAGCTCCTCCACGTGCCGGCTGAGGGCATCTCGGGCGCATTATGTAACCTCCCTGTTGAATGAGTTCAGTAAACCCTACAGGGTTCTTGTGAAGATTAAGTAACAGTTTCTGTGGAGCACTTAGCACACAGTACCTGGCCCACAGATAGAACTCAGCAAACACCGGCCATTATCGTTTCGTGGTTGTCTCTCTCTTTCATGCTGGTTCCCTCTTCTCTCCTCTGTCTGTACTTTGCTTTTCAATAACGTTTTGACACAACAAACATCTTCTGAGCCCCAGGACTGTGCCAGGACAAACAGTCGCCGTGCTGGGGAGCACGCTGTCTTTGGGGGAGGCAGACACATAAACCCTGAGCTGCAGCAAAGCTGAATGATGGAGGTTCTCCCCAGTTTTTGTGGAAGCACAGGGAAGGGGAGAGGGCAGGTCAGGAAATGATTCACAGAGGAGGTGGTCCTCCAGTTGATGCTCGAAATGGGAGTGGGAGGGAGAGGTACCTGCTGGGCAGTGAGGGGAGTGTGTAAAGGTGTGCAGATGGCCAGCACAGTGTGGCCTGGGGAGCTGCCAGTGGTTCAGAAGACTAGGCCCACAGTTCTCACACTGGAGCGTGCATCACAATCCCCTGGAAGCCTTGGTAGATTGCTTGGCCTCTTTACCAGTGTTTCAGATTTATCAAGTCTGGGGTAAGTGCATTTTTTTTTTAATGTTTATTTATTTTTGAGAGAGAGAGGGAAAGAGAGAGAGAGACTGAGCCGGGGATGGGGAAGGGCAGAGAGAGAGGGAGACACAGAATCCGAAGCAGGTTCCAGGCTCTGAGCTGTCAGCACAGAGCCTGATGCAGGGCTCGAACTCACGAACCGTGAGATCATGACCTGAGCCAAAGTAGGACGCTTAACCCACTGAGCCACCTAGGCACCACTGAGATTTTGCATTTTTAATACATTTCTGTGTTGCACTCCTGTTGCTGGCCAGGGACCCCCTCTGGGTGGGGGGGGGCGAGGCACAGGGATGGTGGGAAGAAGAGAGGATTTAAGACACCAGCTCAGCAGTTTAGTTTTTTTTTTTTTAACTTATTTATTTTGAGAGAGACAGACAGAATGAGCAGGGGAGGGGTAGAGAGAGGAAGAGAGAGAATCCCAAGCAGGCTCCGCACTGTCAGCACAGAGCCTGATGCGGGACTCCATCTCCTGAACCATGAGATCACGACCTGAGCTGAAATCAAGGGTCGGACACTTAACCAATGGAGCCACCCAGGCATCCCAGAAATTTAGATTCTATAACAATAGTGACAGCCAGAACTATGAAAGCGTTTTAAGGGGAAGAGCATCCAATCAGATCGGTGTGGCGCAAGTAGGTTTTAAGGGCACATGACTTCAGAAGGGAAGGCACGTGAGCAGTTGAATCCTGGTGAGTTGTGGGTGGTCTGGGCCGTGCTGGGCATGGAGCCCGTCTGTGCAGAAGCCCCAGCCTCCCAGCCCCGGCCTCTCTCCCCTTGCTGCTCTTTTCTCCTGCTCACAAAGGAAGAGGTGCGTCCCTCTTTTCCAGGGCCACCATGCTGTCTCCTCTGGACAGACCGTCTTCCAAACATCTTCAATTGTTCCCCGACCTCTTCCTGTTGGGCGTAGTTGAAGCCAAACCTTCACATGCACCCCAGCTTCTAGAATCACACTACCCATCGGCTCCTTTTGGCTGCTATTCTTGCTACAAAATTTATTTATTCTGTATTTCGGTATAGTTGATATACAATGTTCCATTAGCTTCAGGTGAGCAACATAGTGATTCTACACGTTTATAGAACATGCTGTGCTCATCATCTGTCCCCATACAGCGCTGTTAAAGTACCGTTGACTATATTCCCTGTTGTACCTTTCATCCCAGTGACGTATTCATTCCGTAGCTGGAAGCTTGTACCTGCCCCCTCCCCCGCCCTCCCCCCCCCCCACCAATCTGCTTCACCCATTTTGCCCCCCCATCCAACCTCCTCTTTTCTGCCAGCCATCAGTTTGTTTTGTAGTTGTGGGTCCGTTTCTGCTTTTTGTTTGCTTATTCATTTGTCTTTTTTTAGAGTTCACATATTGAAATGTCGATAACTTTGTTTTTTTAACCAAAAACTTCTCAGTGAATGGTCATGCCCGCCCCATTTCTTCACCCCAGGGCTTGACTGCCTCAGTCTCATTTGCACCTGCCTAAACAATGAAATGCAACTTGTTTTTCTTGTTTGCTTTAATAGCATCACCACTACTCCCACCAACATGTCTTTTTTTTTTTTTAAGTTTTACTTTATTTGAGGGAGACAGAGAGAGTGTGAGTGGCGGAGGGGCAGAGAGAGCAGGGATAGAGAGAATCCCAAGCAGACTCTGAGCTGCCATTGCAGAACCCGAGGCAGGGCTCGAACTCCCGAAACTGTGAGATCATGACCTGAGCCGAAACCAAGAGTCGGATGCTTAACCAACTGAGTCACCCAGGTGCCCACCCCAACCTCCCCGCCACCAACATGTCTTAAAGAGAACCCACATAAAAAGCTCTGACAAAAATAGTTAATAAATGTGGAAAATGCCTGAACAGAATTGAGTTTTTAGTCCTCCAGGCCTTTGTCAACCTTTCTACTGCAAAACAGCTTACAGGAAATCTGTATGTGGCGGGAATATTTTATTGTCCCTGAGTCAGCCGACACAATCCGATTTGTCTGAACTGATGAAATCAGAAGAAAATGGAGACTTATGTTAAGTGTCATTCCACAGAGACATTATGTCTTATACTCTCCTGGTCTGTGTACAGCCCAGTTCCTTAGAAACACGATTTCTTCACCTTTGCACTAACGACAGTAAAGAAGTGGTCATGAATTGTCCACCATTTGTTTCTACATTCTAAATTTTTTAAAGGCTTGAAATAAAAATGGGGACTTTGGGGGTCTGGGAGCAGAAGCAAAGACTGCTCTTAAAGGTTCTTCATTAACAGTTCTGCACTGACAGTGCCTGGGATTCTCCCTTTCTCTCTGCCCCTCCCCAACTTGCTCGCTCTTGAAATAAATAACCTTAAGACAAAACAAAACAAGGGGCGCCTGGGTGGCTCAGTTGGTTGAGCGTCGGACTTCGGCTCAGGTCATGATCTCACGGTTTGTGGGTTCGAGCCCTGTGTCGGGCTCTGTGCCGACAGCTCGGAGCCTGGAGCCTGATTCGGATTCTGTGTTCCCCTCTGTCTCCATCCCACCCCTGCTTGTGCTCTGTCTCTGTCTTTCAAAAATGAATAAACATAAAAAAAAAGTTTAAAAAAAAAAGGCAAAACAAAACAAAAGGTTCTTCATTCAAATGTTGTAAACAAAACACGAAATGTTCACTGAATCCAGTTCACCCTCTTGAATGTGTAACAGGGACTGGCTTCCTTCCTGAAGAGGCTGTTTTCTGAGTGTTGCTTATAGCCAGAGATCTCACTTTTCTGTTTTGAACTTTCCCCCTTCTACTGGACCATTTCTCTTTTTGCTGTAAATCCTTGAGGCCATGTAGTCTTTTCACAGGTACCTTCCAACAGTGAGGGAGCTGAAATATCCCCCAAATAAATTTCTGACTCATAATGTCAATGAATCTGAAGAGCTGGGAAGTTACGGAAAGCAGGCAGAGAGGCCCTTCTCTTATTAGTAAGTGTTCCCCTTTAAATGTTTCTCCTCCACTTTCTTCCTTCTGTGGCTTTGCAAAAATCCACAGCTTTCTCAGCCGTTCGTGTTCTTCCCTGGGAGCAAAAGTGAAGATTCTATTTTTCTAGTCCAGGAGAGCACCAGCAACTCTTCCTTGTAAGCATCTTCTTGGGTGAAGGGCTTCTCTCTTTTTTAAGCCAGCAACTTCTTCTTTTAAACACAATTCTGGATTTACTCACTGTATTTGTTGAGAGGACACAGAGCAAAAACCCTGTGATCTTAACCCCCAAGCTCTTCCTCCCCAGAGAGCTCCCAGGGAGGCAGGAGGAAGGGTAAGAGACTCCCCGGGAATCCGTGCTGGGAGAGCAGAACCTGGGTTGCATTCTGGAGGGAGCCCCAGAAGCCCAGTGGGACAGGGGTGGAGGAGAGGTGGGGAGAGGACAGGGAGGTGTTTGCCCCCTCCAACTCTGAGGACCCTCTCCAAATCAGAAGAGAAGATTGGTCACATTATTTTATACTTGAGGCAACCCAGTGAGATCCACGTGTTCATGTTTCTGGTCTATTTGTTCTCTCAACTGGAAAGAATTTAGAAGTCTGAAAAAAACTGCCAGAATATTGTCTCCTTCACTCTGGCTCCTGCCAACTTAATTTGAAATTGGCTTTCTCAGTTCTCTCTTTCCCATCTGGGAAGAACCCAGACAGATTTCTGCCTGCAGATGGTAAAACTCTGCCCCACATCCACGCGAGATCTGCTTCTTCTAGTCCAAATTAGGAGGTTGGCTCAAAATGATGTTGGTGACCTTTCGGGCCACACTGGGGATTGTCCCAAGGGCAATTAGACGGCTGCCCAGGGCCTGATGGTTTTCCTAAAGACTTGCAGTTTTTCAGAAAGGGCGCGGTAGGGAATTGGAGAGAAACTATAATAAGAGAAAGTCTGAAATGCCCTGGAACGTCTTCAGGTATGACATCATGGAAGTAGTGCCAGTTCTTAGAAAGTTATCCCAAGGCTGAGCACGCTATAGGCTCAGTCAGACACTTGCTAAATATTTATAGGATGAATGAATAAACACACTACTAGAATGAACTAAATAAACACTCGATAAATACGAGGGATGTTCTTTATGTTTTCTTTCATTTGTTTTGATCGAAAAATATCTTAGCCATTTCCCACAATTTTGTTTTCAGATTCAATCTTGTTTCCAAATTGATGAATACAATGGCTGCTGGCCCAAAGACCCCTTCCCACCATCAGCAAAGGTGACTGCTACGATGGCATTCCATCTCTCTGTCCCTGTTAAATTTGAGTATACCAGTGGGAAGGTTGGAAAATATTTCTGCCCCTGAAAATATATCAGACACTATCGTGTGCTGAGGATTCTACAGGCTGCCTGTGACTATCAAGAAAACAATCAATCTATGAACAGAGGTGGGTGTGAACACCACTGCCCTGGGGCTGTTTACATTCCTCCCAGCTGCCAGGTGAAGGCATCAGATGGAAGGCGGAGATGTCATTCCCTCTTGGCTGCCAGATGGAGGTGGTCAGGTGACATTCCTCCCAGCAGCCAGCTGAAGGTGATCTGATGGTTTTCTTCCTTGTTTGCAGTCAGCATTTCTGGAGTTTGCCCCCCAGGTATGCCATCCAGGAAGACCACGAGCACAAGGGGGTGATTGTAGGCAAGACCGAAGATGTCAGCCCTTGCCAAAGGAAGGTTATGGAGAGTGGTGGGGTTGTGTACATGAATGACCTCCCAGTCTACACTCAGGTGGGTCCCAGGACCAGAGCTCCTCAGCACCTTCCCCAGATCAGCACCCCAGGGGTCATGGAACCCAATGCCTACTCTCCTGAATCAATGCCGTACTGAGTTGCTCAGTGGTTTTCTTTTCTTTAAAAAACAATTTTTTTTAATTTTTTTGTTTATTTTTGAGAGAGACAGACCGCAAGCAGAGGAGAGACAGAGGGAGGGAGACAGAGAATCCGAAGAAGGCTCCAGGCTCTGAGCTGTCAGCACAGAGTCCAGTGCGGGGCTTGAGCTCACAAGCTGCGAGATTCTGACCTGAGCCGAAGTCAGACACTTAACCGACTGAGCCACCCAGGCGCCCTGCTCAGTGGTTTTCAAACTGTGATCTGCACAATCTGAGATATTCTGCCCAGAATGAGCAAAAATTCAAGCGTTCCCACTTCTAAACTGAAGAGCTCTACTTTTTTTTTTTTTTTTATTGATTTTGTATTTTAGGCTTCCATGCTTTTATTAGAAGGGAATGCTGCATTCTTCAAGCAACAATGATAGCCAGTGAGGCCAAGGATAAGGGGTCTGACGGTTCGAACATAGGACCCTGTTTCCTATAGGCACTTAACGCATGTTCATTAGATTGAAGAAGCACCGCTTTCTCTGAACTTCATTTCCAAATTGAAACCTTTAGGACTGAGTCTGCATTCTTGTGACTTTCACTGCAGGGAAACTGAAACCAACCTGAAGTTGGACCGTGTTTATTTGCTATCGTTTAACCCAACCAACACCTCTTGTTTACAGAACACCCAGCTCATAGGGAGCACTCAATGAGTGTTTGTTGAATGGAGGAGTCAAATGTAAGATGTGTAATCCTATGCAAGGGACTTGCCCTCATTTGTAAAATGAGCCTAAATCCACCTTCTTTGTAGTTTGTAGTGAGGATTAAATGGAAGAAGATAGGTGAGTTGTTTAGCACATAATAGGATCAAGAAATTTTATTTTATGCTCTTCTCTTTCACATAAGCAATAGATATACCCTGCGTGTACTTGAGGGAGGTGATCTCATAAGTGAAGAACCAGGCAGTGAAGAACATGCTGGTGGCCAACAGCAGCGTAATTGGAGGGGGAGGACAGCCAGGTGCACCGGGCTGGTATGTCTCCTCATGGTCTCCGGCTCTGTTTTGCTGGCAGAAAAGGATCGTCCACCATTCTGCCCTGTCTGGGTTTTCATCTGCTGCTCTGGACCTTCTTGCTGGGGTTCAGGCAGAGGCTGTGATGACATCAGGAAGATTGGCCAGAATGATCCTATCAAAAAGTAAGCTCTGCATGGGAAACGTGGTGGCCAAGACAAAAGTTGTCTTTCGGTGAGTTGTTTTTATTTTATTTTATTTTTTTTAACATTTATTTATTTTTGAGACAGAGAGAGATAGAGCATGAACGGGGGAGGGGCAGAGAGAGAGGGAGACACAGAATCCGAAGCAGACTCCAGGCTCTGGGCCATCAGCCCAGAGCCCGACGCAGGGCTCGAACTCACGGACCGCGAGATCGTGACCTGAGCTGAAATCGGACGCTTAACCGACTGAGCCACCCAGGCGCCCCTCGGTGAGTTGTTTTTAAAATCTATGGAACGTGAGCAAAGGGGAGCATTGCACAGAAAAAAAAATCTGAATAAATATATGAACACACAAATAACCTAATGCATGATCTGTCTGCAGACAGTAACGGGACCCGTAGAAAAGTGACAGTGATTTCCTTACTCCACAAAGGCCTCTTCTTGCTCTGGACACAGCCATTCTGAATGCTCAAAATGGACCATGTAATTTCCACCTTGTTTAGGGCTTCCCCTGCATTAAAGCTGGCACTTTTTGTCATAATCTAGGTTTCAGCATAGGGTGAACGGATATACGTTAGAAACATAGTATTTCCTTCCTACTGAGCGTTGCCATCTTCAGACAGCACACATCACTGTCCTTCAGTGAAACTTTCTGCCTCTCCGGGCTGATTGCACGGACTGTACATATACACTTTAATGTTACTTACTTCAAGGTGAGGAGAACTGGGGAAGAATTTCCTTCTAGTCCTAAAAGATTTCCTAGGAGTTTTAAAGATGTTGTGTTTTACTCATAGACTTTGCATCCAGTCTGGATGTAAAAATCGCTCCTCTCTATGCACTGCGACAACAAGAGTGGTTTTATAATTTGAAGGGGGTAGGTTAGCATCACTACTGAGATGGAGGGTGACATGTATATTTCAGATACAATGTAGGGATCTAGGTGTGTGGTTTAAGTTGGGTCAAAGTGCCAGTAAAATGTTAAATTATTTTTATATGATATTCTTTTTTTTAAATGTTCTTATCTATTTTTGAGACAGAGAGAGAGCGTGGGCAGGGGAGGGGCAGAGAGAGAGGGAGACACAGAATCTGAAACAGGCTCCAGGCTCTGAGCTGTCATAACAGAGCCTGACGCGGGGCTCAAACCCACGGACCGTGAGGTCATGACCTGAGCCGAAGTCGGATGCTTAACCGACTGAGCCACCCAGGTGCCCCTATGATATTCTAACATATCATCCTTTTCCTCTCTTTGAGCTGATGTTGGCACACCACCGTAATGATATCTGTCAACAAACAAACTGACCTTGAGCTGCATAGAAAAACACACAATAGCTTTGTCTATGACATCAAGATAAACAAACAAAGCATTTCGGGTTGGGCATGTCCCCAGCTCAACATAAAATGGACTCAAGGTATGAGATGTTTTCTAGTTATACTCCAGTCTTTGACAAACCTCATTTGGTTGCTGTCCAAGAGACAAGAAGTAGACTTTAAGAGAAGCCTGCTCCACAACTCTCACGTCAGAGTGGTTAATGACCGTCATTGTCAAGTCCTTATTTCCTACACCTCGGCATAGTGGTGTGCTGATAAAATGCCTCTCAAAACCAAAAACCAAACCCAAATATCGGATGATTGATTTGTGATATTTTCCAACTTCCGTAATGTAAATACTCCTGCTGTGGCTGATTTTGAGCTACCAACAGTTGCTGGTTTGCAAAATCCCTGAATACTTAACAGTTAGATCTGGTGAGCTGTCACAAGGTGCCTCTGATGCACCTTTGTGTCTGTTTCTCTTCCATGCTCTCCTACGTCTGGGGCTTTATACCTGCTCTTACTTCTGCCTGGAATGTGCCGGTGACCCTACTCCTTACTCTGCAGTCCGGCTCTTCAGTTAATGTTGTTGGAATCCTTAAGGGAATTAAACAGTGATACAAAGCACTTGGAAGAGTGCCGGTTGTACAGTGAATGCTATTTAGGGGATGTTTATTAATATTCTTTTCCTTTAGTGACCATCAAGACTCAATTAGGCATTCCTCTTGTGTGTGCCCTGTCTGCTCTGCTTCTCCTCCTGTGCTACCCTCCCCCCCCCCCCCCCCCCAAGACTGCGTTGTACTGGTTTCCTTTCTGGCCCTTGTTGGGTCAAGCTTCATAATGGAAGCACTGACCTCGTTTTCTGTTGCATCCCTGGCTAGCATAGTGCCTGGAAACTGGAAGACACTCGATGTATACCTGTTAAGTAATAACCTGTTAGGGCATTGAATCTGTTGTTTACTACCAACTTAAATTAGAAATTAAGAGGGTAAGGAGCACCTCAGTCGCTCAGTCCATTAAGCATCCAACTCTTGGTTTTGGCTCAGGTCATGATCTCACAGTCCGTGGGTGTGAGCCCTGTGTCGGGCTCCATGCTGATAGTGCAGAGCCTGCTGAAGACTCATGCTCTCCCTCTCTCTCTGCCCCTTCCCCCTCAAAATAAATAAATAAACACAAAAAAAGACATTTAGAAGGTCAGTGTGCATGTCAGAAATGATTATGAGGAAAGGGTGGAGGGGAAGATACAGTGATAGCTAAAGAAGATGTATTTTCTGGGGCTGTAGTAGGCTTTATTTGTGCTGACAGAAAGGGTGTTCCGTTGATTGGAGTAGCCAAAGTAGGGTCTGATTCAGTTTGTGGTCTTCTGGTGCTTCCATGGACAACTGCATTATCATGGAGGGTAGTGACTTCTTGGGCATCATAAGAACACTTGTAAGTTCAGGAACTCTCTTTCTATTTAAGACCCTTATCCTGAGTGTGTGTCTTTGGCAGGGAAAGGTGGTAGGGAGAGGTTGTCTCTAAAACAGCTCTAATGAAATCCTTTTTTTTTTTTTTTTTGATTGACTGTAAGTGCTTCTTAACCACTTTGAGGTTACAGATTCCTTTTAAGAATTTGATAAAAGCTTCTAACCAAAAGAATGCTCTGTGTACATAAATACATAAATCTTACACACAATTTATTTGTGTACTTCCAAAGAACCCCAGTGTAATGCTCCTGTCTTCATGCATTTTGTCTGATTTATCTTCATAATATTTCTTTGAAGTTGGTAGGGGTGGAAACGAAGAATGATGAGTTCATTTGCCCAGAATACATAATGGTAGCAATTGCATAATTGATTAGGATGGCATAAATAACGTCACCTGGCCATCCAGAGTGACTACTGGAAATTGAAGTGCTATTTTAAGGGAACATGCTTTTATTATGAGGTACTATCTTTTATTTTTTTATTTTTATTTTTTATGTTTTATTTCTTTTTGAAAGAGAGAGAGAAAGACAGAGTGGGAGTGGGGGAGGGGCAGAGAGAGGGAGACACAGAATCCAAAGCAGGCTCCAGGCTCAGAGCTGTCTGTCAGCACAGAGCCTGATGTGGGGCTCGAACCCACGGACGTGAGGTCATGACCTGAGCCGAAGTCAGACGCTTAACTGACTGAGCCACCCAGGCGTCCCCATGAGGTAATATCTTAAACATTTAATCAAGTCCTGGAATCGTCTGCAGTTTCATCTGGTCTACGCCATGTTGGGAATCATCATAGTCATTCTTGTGTTCATTACTCACCATTGCAAACAGACAATTGGATGGGTTTTAAGCTAGCCTGAGACTCAATAATTACCTAAAATTCTATCCTTTCAGTTGTATATTATGTAAGAGCTGGACTCCAAACACAGACATTAACAATGAGATTCTCTGAACTTTCTCATGTTTCTGCTAATGGAGGGTGGGGTACGGTAGAGGAGGCTAACAAAAACCAGTTACTCTGTATTTGCAGTACATTTGGAAAGCCAGTTTCTTTTCCTAATTTTTTCTTGCCCATGTGAATAGTTTAATGCATCTCTATTTCCTGGAGACAAACCAGGCCAATGGAAGCAAGTCAGGTCTTCTCTAAAAGGAGGGATTAAGTTTGTAGTTTCCAGTGTCTCTTCTGTTCTAACAGAACAGAACAACATGGTTGTCTGAAGCTGTCTTGGAGACTCTGGGGACGCAGAAAAAGGCCAAGCAGGATTAAACATGTTCTTCAGATAATCAACTGTTTTCACTTTAGCAATTAAATATGAAAAACTTCTGGGGTACTGGGTGGCTCAGTCAGTTAAGCATCTGACTCTTGCTTTTGGCTCAGGTCATGATCTCAAGGTTCCTGAATTTGAGCCCCACCTTGGGCTCTGTGTTGGCAGTGTGGAGCCTGCTTGGAATCCTCTCTCTCCCTTTCTCTCCGCCCCTCCTTTGCTCTCTCTCTCTCTCAAAATAAGTAAATAAACTTAATATAAATAAATAAGTAAGTAAGTAAATAAATAAATAAATAAGAAAAACTTCCGTTCTCAATCTCTTGCCAAATTTCACAAGAACAGTGAGAGACTTATTTCTAACAATGTTGTAGACAAGTAGAGGTTTGAGAAATGAAATACTAAGCCTTATATAATGACACATATTTCAGGAAGAGAAATGGGATATTCTGAAACAAAATATCCATGTGAATGACTTTCCAAGGGCAAAAATATAAAGAACCTCTTCACCAGCATCAGAATATTTATTGGGCAGGAGTCGACAATGTTATAAGCATCTTGGGAGGTAAGTGTGACTTGAAAAAAACAGCAAGATCATCAATGAGTACAGCACCATCAAGCTTCTTTTCTCTAGGAGTTAATTCTACTTGGTTAAAAGTTTCATCTCGGATATAATTTTGAATGCTGCCGGGAACAACAGAAGTTTTCTTTCCTAAGCCCAAGTCTTCTAAATTCCTGGAGACAGAATTAATATACAAAGTACATTGTACACCTGTGTGTTTTTGGGGGTGGGGTAGGGGAGGGGGGCCGGGGGCTGGGGAGTAAAGCTTGTTCACTCACATGTACCAGATATCTGAGTTAATTCTCTGTAGGTCCTGTGACTTACTTTGTAACAGTAAACAAATTACACTTAAGAATGGGAAAATCTTAGATGAAATAATGGAATTATCTGGAGCTTTGGCTAAACAGCTTGAAAGGTTTTATTAGAGCTGTTTTAGAGATAGCTTACCCCTATCTTCCTGCCCGTGCACATACACGTAAGATAAGGAGCTTGAAAAAATAGGGAGAGAGCCCCTGAGTATACACCAAACCCAAAACAAGGAAAGATATCCCCAACAAAGGGGTAAGTCCCGCACAGGCTGTGATGGCTCCTTATCTTCACGCGAGGGAATGCTCCAGGCCCATGGTACTCTTCAGCAGCTGTGCAAGGGTCAACAAACTGCTGCCTTTCCCAACACAGATCTATCTCTTCCTAGCGGTGTTGGCCAAGTTATTGAACCTTGCTGAGTTGTTTCCTCATCTGTAAAATAGGAGATAGAAATAATAATGTCAATAATAATACCTACTTTGTACAGTTTAAGGATTAAACATGATAATGAATATACGGGGGGGAAATACATCAGTATTATGCCTAGCACATAAGTGCTCAGTAAATGGTATCAAAAAGTCAAGGAACCGAACTTCAGTCTGCCCATGGTACTGTGTTCCCTGGGCGGGAAGGAAGTGGAGACATTCAGTTACCCATTTCAGAAACATTTATTGAATGTCTTTTATGTATCAGACACTATTCCAAGTGACAAGACTTCAGACATGAATAAGAAGAATCTCTTCTGATGGTTAAGTTAAGCCACTCACCAAATAAATGTAATGTTGGGGTTGATGAATGCTTGAAGAAAAATGAGGCCAAGTAGGGTGATTTCATGTGAGAAAGAGTATTAAAGAGAGGCTGATCAGGAGAACTATGTGGAGGTAACAGATGAGCAGAGACCTGAAACAAGTGGTGGGAAAAGCCTCGAGAAGCTTGAGGAAGAGTGTTCTAAGCAGAGGGACTGGTGACTGCAAAGGCCCTGAGGGAAGAACAAGGTAGGATGTCAAAGAGTGGGAAGAAGCCACTCAGCAAGAAAGACTGAAGGCCAATGACAAGCAAAACCCAGCAGTCTAGAGCATTAGAGGTCCTGGTAAAGACTTTGGGTTTAACTTGGAATGTGTTGGATAATAATACAAAGAATATGACTTACAATTTTGAAAGATAATTCTGGCTGCTTTCGAGGGGACAAGAACAAAAGCGTTCAAATAGGGGCTATTGCAGCACGTTTGGAAAGAGTTGATGCTTATTTGGACTACGGTATGATGGAGGAGGTGAGAAATGTTTAGGGGGAGAGCTTGAAGTTGATGGGTTAGACATGGTATGTGGGAGAGAGAAGGGGCTTTGCCTGAACAGTCTGGTGATTGGCTAGGGGATTACTGAGATGGGGAACATTGGAGAAGGAACAGGTGTGGGGGGAGGGGGGAATCAGGAGCTCATCTTCCACAGGGTGAGTTTGAGATGCCCATTTAATGCCCAAATGGCAGTACGAAGTGGGCCATTAAAAGTGCAAATCTGGAGCTCAAGTGAGAGATTAGAGTGAAGATATAAAGCTGGGAATCATAAGCATATAGATTGTATTTAAAGTCATGGGATTGATTGAAATTATTCAAAAAGTGAGCATGGATTAAGAAGAAAAGAGGTCAAAGAGGGAGGCCTGGGACACTCCAGCACAGGGATCAGGAAGATGAGGGCATCCTGCAAAGAAGGCAGGGAAGGAATAGCCACATCCCCACTTGACGATAGAGATACTGAGCCTTGGAATGGGCTCCTTTCTGGCCCACAAGTCCCCCCACCTTCATCCCAACCTTAAGCCCAGTGCAGCCTTCTCTTCAGCCAGCAATGCATTTAAAGGGATTAATCCAGAATCAGTTTAGGACATTGTAACACTCTACACATATTCATTAAATAGTATGTACAAGTGGATGAATAGATGACTATTGACAGATTTTATTTTATTCCTCCTTAAATACTTATTTATAAATATTTACTTGCATTTGATTTTTCTCCCTGGAGAAAAGATTGCACTTGCTTTGTTTTAAGGTCTATCAGAGAAAATTTTTGCTGAAGCCAGAAATCTTTTCTGTTAGCTTTGATGGCATAAACCTTGGAGAACTTTTATAAAGTAATAATGAAAACATTTGTTCTTAAAGAAAGGGATATGCAAATTTTAAATCTTACAATTTCACTGGATAAGATATTAGAGGTACCATCTATTAATATTCATTTACTGATTTCATTATGAAACCAAAACTTATGTAATGCTTATTTGTACAAAGCATACGATTAGCTGCGTGTAGGATATGGTAATTGATACTCCAGTAAGAACAGTAATGAAAATTAGTAGTGATATGTGTCAGGTCCAAAGCCTTTTACATGCATTTAGTTTTGTTTTGTTTTTTAATTTTTTTCAATGTTTATTATTGAGAGACAAAGAAAGACAGAGCATGAGCATGGGAGGGGCAGAGAGAGGAGGAGACACAGACTCTGAAGCAGGCTCCAGGCTCTGAGCTGCCAGCACAGAGTCCGACGTGGGACTCGAACTCACACAAACTGGGGAGATCATGACCTGAGCCCAAGTCGGACGCTCAACCGACTGAGCCACCCAGGCGCCCTGCATTTCATTTTTGTTCATGATTCCCAAGGCATCCTGTGAGAATCATACTGTTATTACCTGTTTTGTACAAAATCAAAATTCTAAGAGTTAAATAACATTCTCGTAATCAAATGATTAGAATTGAGCAGATTTGAACCCAGCTCTGTGTGTTGACAGAGCTTGAACTTTTTTTTTTTTAATGTTTTCAATGTTTATTGATTTTTGAGAGAGAGAGAGAGAGAGAGAGAGAGCACGAGAGAGCACAAGCCACGAGCAGAGGAAGGGCAGAGAGAGAGGGAGACACAGAACCCGAAGCAGGCTCCAGGCTCTGAGCTGTCAGCACAGAGCAGGAGGCAGAGCTCAACCCCACAAACCGTGAGATCACGACCTGAGCCGGAGACACCCAGGCGCCCCAACTGAGCTTGAGCTCTTAATCACTCTACTCTGGGACCCCTTTTCACTAATCAACATCATCATCTTATTCATAGCTTAAAACTGAAAACATCATTAACAAGCTTGACCAACATAAATAAGCATGTGTCTCCAAACAAACAAAAATACATAACAGTGAAATTCTGAAATCCACATTGAAGCAAGAGGAAAAACCCATTCACGTTTCTATAAAAAATGGTAACATTTTCTGTAACATCTCCTGGAAAGCGCAAGCCCCAAACTGGAACTTGGGTGTCCCAGCAAAGCGCAAGGGCAACGCAGAGGCTGCAGGGAGGCACCCCAGCAAGGACCCTGGTAGCCACTGTCCTGGTGGGAAGCGCCGTGGAGGCCTCGGCAGCAAGAGCAGAAGCAAACACACTTGGAAGAAAGCAAAACCCAACACAGATGGTCTTGGGCTATACGAGCAGTGGTACCAGAGCCCCGATAGCGGCGGTGCAGCCTCGGCGACAGTATGCACGGAGCCAAAGGAGCAAAAACCCTAAGGGACAGAGAGAGAGGAGGAAGAGGAAATTCCCTGGCATCTTCACAAAGGCAAGGGACTAACGTTGGTAGTAATCATGCCACCAAATTCAAGGACTGAACTTCAGATATCTATTTGGAATATGCTTAAGAGACACAATGATCTGAATCTGTGACTGAGCATCCGCTGGATGTGTTTTAATAGGATCATACATACTAAAGTGTATTGTATACAGCAACATGGCAACTGAAAATAATTACTTATACTATTGCTATTGATGATATAATAATGATCACAAATATTATTAGTAAATAAATGGGTGATTTTAAAAACTCCATACCAAAGAGGCTTTTGTTATTTTGCCATTATTAATTCAATCTGTAATTTAAATGGCCCTATTTTCTATGTTTTTGTTTCTGTGGATAGTCACCATATAGTAAGGTTCTTACGTTGCCAGGATGACCAACTGGTTGTTATCTGATAAATCTGAGCTCAAGGACGTTAATCATTCTGTTTATGATTCCATTACTTCATTTGCCCGGGCCCTTTGCTTTCCCATAGTAATTCTTCCTGTCTTCAGAATTCTTAACGTGATCATTTTAATTGTTCCCCATTACTTCCTATTTTAAATTTTGTTAGATGGCATTTAATAAGGCTTCAGTTTTGATTATAGAATGGACGCTTTTTAAAAATTTTACGTGGCTCTGTTTCTTCACTTAAAATCACAGCAGTAGGGTTCTGTTTCCCATCAAAAGGTATCTATCCTACATAGCTTATTTCCCTTGGTTCAAAGATTCCACTGGAGAGCCACCAATTAATTTCAGATTGTCCCACACATATAAGGTAGGTCTTACTCCTCTACCAATTCTGAAAGAACACATCTTCCAATTGTGTGAATTCCAATCCTGAAAGAACACATCTTCCATTGATGAAGAAAAAAAATCTCTAACTAGGGTTGCCCAGGCAATAGAGATGGGATTTAAGGAATGTACAATTATGGCCACGGCTGTCTGGTTCTCGTTCATACTAGAACAACTCATGGTACTTTTTTTTCTTGCACTGGAAAGGAATATTTAAAAAAAAAAAAAAAAAAAAAAGCTAAGAGCCAGGGTTAGATAACTTGTGATTTTAATCAGAATTTTCAACTATAAAAAATAAGAACTTGAAGATTGGGGTTTGAAACAAAAACAGTTATGACATAATATTGCAAAATATTCTTATTGCTTAGTAAAGGCAAACTGTAAATTATAAACCTTTTTCCACACATTTGATCTTGTATCAAGTCAAAGCCCAATTATTTCTGAGGAGTGGGTCTTCTTTCAGAATAAGAGATTGTACTCTCAAAGCTTTAAAAACACCCCCCTCCCTGACACGTACACATAAACTGTCAAAGAAACATTTGCAGAGAGTCAGAGACATTTCTGTAAATGCTATGAGAAGATTGTGCATCCTAGTGTCTTCTTGACACTTATTCTGCTTGCTTTGGGATTCAAAAACGAGAGATGTGAAAAGCAAGGAGAGGGAAAGCAGCAATAATAGCAGCAGCCCCCAAAGGAGCAGCAGCCGCAGTGACACCTCTGTCCCTGTTGGTCTCCACTGTTTGGCAGCTGCTAAGTGGACACCTTTTTGGTGGCTGTCCATGCATGCAGACAGAAGCCTTTTTTATTTTTTTTAAGTTTATTTATTTATTTTGAGAGAGGGGGCAAGGGAGAGAGAGAGAAAGAGCAGGGGAGGGGCAGAGAGAGAGGGAGAATCCCAAGCAGGCTCCAAGCCATCAGCGTAGAGCCCAATATGGGCTCAAATTCACCAATCGTGAGATCATGACCTGAGCCAAAACCAGGAGTCATGCTTAACTGACTCGCCACCTGGGTGCCCCTGAGAAGCCATTTTAAAAAGTCAGGCTTTACAGGTTGTCACGTTTTTCCTAAACTTCTCTCATTGGAGTACATGAGGACACATTGCTTCTGAGTCTCTGCATTCAAGATGGACTGGCTCAAATAAGGTAGGATTTTAAGAGATGAATGTAAAATTCTTTTTTCATGAAACAAACTGACTGCATGGATAAAAGATGAAAGAGACCTGGCTGAACAATATTTCCTGTCAGACATAGCAAGGAGTTTTAGTTGATCATGAATTCATTATGAGCCAAGAGGTATATCACTGCCTAGAAAGCTAAGACATGGTTAATGCCCAGAAAGCGTTAAGGCATGTCAGCCCATACGAGGTAACAATTTTGCTATATGCTGCATTGGCCAGACCATGCCCGACCTGGAATGTACAGATTAGCTTTGCACCACATCCTTCAAGTTCATCAAAAAAGGTTATGGGTGATGGGGCACCTGGGTGGCTCAGTCGGTTGAGCATCCAACTCGGCTCAGGTCATGATCTCGCGGTTTGTGAGTTCGAGCCCTGCATGGAGCTCTGTGCTGATGGCTCAGAGCCTGGAGCCTGCTTCAGATCCTGTGCCTCCCTTTCTCTCTGCCCCTCCCCCACTCATGCTTTGTCTCTCTCTCTGTCTCTCTCTCTCTCAAAAATAAAAATAAAAAACAAAACATTAAAAAGAGGTTATGAGTGAGATGGCAAGAAGTCTGGAAACTATGTTATAGGAGGAACAGTTGAGGGAATTTGATTTATTTAGCCCCAAAAAGGAAAGCTTTGGAAAGCAGAAGAGGAGGAGATACTGGTTGTTCATCTTCGATGCCTGAAGAGTACCTTGTGGAAAAGCTATCATAGTTGCTCTGGAGGTTCCCAAGGGAAAACCTAGGAACAGTTAGGGTCATAGTAGACAATTTCCAGCTCAAGGTTAAGAAGCTTTTTGTAATTACTATTTTCCTTAAAGTATGCTGGGCTGCTTACTCAATGGGGTGGTCACCTTGTTATATCTGGAAGATCCCAGTAAAGGCTGAACGCTTTTGCTTATAGGAGGGGAAGATGGATGTAAGATGGGACTCTGAGAGTTTCTATTCAAAGTGTGGAAAGGATGGCTCATGGAGAGTTTGGAAGCCATCCTGGCCCACGCTGCACCCTCTCGTGGTGGAGTCTTAGACTGTGTCACCCTAATGGTGACCCTGTTTTTTCCATCGCTGCGAACCAGACTGTGGTCTTGTTACCTAATTTAAATTACCATCTACCAAAATCACATTGCTATGGTTGTTGAAAACGGCCCTAGGAGGCTGTGTTCCTCCATCTGAACTGACGATTCTTGCTCAAAGGTGGTGAGGGGTGAGGCTCCCAGGCATCTGACCAGCCTGAGCCTTGTTCTTCTTGGGGATGGAGACTGAATAGCATGGTTAAGATCCTGCCTTTGGAGCTACACTAAGTTCAAATCCTAGCTCCACACATTACTATCTGTATGAAACTGTTTAACTTCTGGTGCCCCTTCATCTGTAAACTAGAGATGACACTAGTTTGAGTCTGTCTCGTGGGTTGTTGTGAGAATTAAATGAGCAAAGGGGTATTACCTACTGTGAACAGAGCCCACTGCTACTTTCATATTTAATTTTTAACCCGTATACCTCAGGCTGACACCTGCATTGAAATGTTTGCTCGAGCTAGCCTCAAAAATGATTTCAGTACGTGGAAATGCCACTTAGATTCAACCCTAAGGTGTCATCCCACCAAGCTGTAATCAGTTCTTGAAAAACAAATTGGGTTTAGAAGACCACCTAAATATTCAAGTTCCAAAGGACAGGATCTATTGAGGCAGTGGTTCTCAGAGTGTGGTCCTTACATTGGCTGCATCAGCCCCAGCTGGTGCCTTGGTCCTCTCAGGCTGCTATAACAGAGGTAGCAAGGACTGCGTGGCTTAAACAACAAACACGTATTTTTTACAGTTCTGGAGGCTGGGAAGTCCAAGAGCAAGTCCCTGGCAGATTTGGTGTCTGGTGAGAGCCCACTTCTTAGCTCAAAGATGGCTCTCTTCTCATTGTGTCCTCACAAGGCAGCAGGAAGGTGATGGGACTCTCTAGAGTCCTTTTTATAAGGGCACCAGTTTTATTCAGGAGGATGCCTACTTCATGACCTGATTACCTCTCAAAGTCCCCGGCTCCTAGTGTCATCTCCTATTTTCTGTACCCCTCTTAGTCTTTCATGGCTTGCTTCCTTGTTTTGGTAAAACACATTCTCTAGTGGTTGCTTGAGCAAGACTGTATGATAGGTAAATATTTTGACGTTTGAAATGACTTTCCCACTTGACTAATAATTTTAGGTGGAAACCATACTCTTTTAGAATTTCAAATGCATTCCTTCATTGTCTTTGAGCTTCAAGCGTTGCTGTTGAGAAATCTGATGATATTCTGATTCTTGATCTTTTGTGACTTGTTTTTTTTTTTCTCTAGAAGCTTTCAGGATCTATTCTTGGCCTTTTCATTCCGAAACCTCAAGTGCTTCAGTCCTGGAAGTTTTTCTTGAATTACTTAATTGATGATTTCTTATCTGCTGGACTGCTCTCCCAATTTTCTTATCTTTCTCCTGGAAGGACATTAGAGAATTTACCCACTCCAGAGAATGAAACCTCCAGACTTCAGTCGAGATGGGAGAGAGATAGTTGCCTAGAGACATAAGCCTGGAGAAATGATCTGCTTGTTAAGCAGCTTTCACCATATTCCCCTTATTTTCAGACAGCCTCTCCCTATTCCCCCTTTACTCTAATTCTTGAGGTACCTCTTGCAGTTCTGGAACATTTTAAGGATTCTGTGGTTTAAACTGGGTTGTTTCTCAGCTTTCCATACTTTTGGGGTTTGGGGTACTTACCTCTCATGCTTTCCAGCTTCCAAAACGAGGTTGCTGTCATCTTGTCCTTATGGGCTTAAGTTTTTACTGGAGTTTAAGCATGAGAGGAAGCAAAATTAGATGCTTGTATTCAGAACAAATATCTGTATCTTAAAAATCTTTTAGCCATTCACTGGGGGACATGATCAAAAAAGATGTTAACTGCCAGTTGACCCATGAGCTGGACCCAGGTGATTGGAGGCTCCTCACCCTCGCCCCTGTCCTTGGAATACAGGTTCCGCTTGCCTTTCCTGCTCCCAGAGGCTGCTCCAAGGACATAACCTTGAGGTGGTGATGTGGTGGTAAAAACATCTGCACGGTATTATGTGCAGGGAGAGAGAGGGAGGCACAGAATCTGAAGCAGACGTAGAGGGCAGCCACAGGGATCCATTCGTCTTGCTGCTGTCCAAGAGGAGCCTCGTATGTAAGTTCTCTTTGCTGTTCTTAAAACTGCCACCTAGCAACCTGGAGTGGCTGCCTCTGTCTTTGGTCTCTCCCTGCCCTCTGTGCATGGGGGCCGGTTTCAGAGCACCCCAGGAGAGCTCCTGAGACATGAACCTACAGTTGGTGGCAGCCCTCACTGTTTTCCATGTGTCAGCTCATGAGGCACTGACAACCCCCTCTGGCAATCCGGAAGCTGATGCCCCCTTGTTTCAGGTACAAGCTTTAGCTAAAGACCCTGCAGTAGATACAGCAGACTGGGTGCACAGAAAGAATGGCCATCACAAGGCCCAGGTGGGATGGTGTATTGCCAAAGATGCCAAAATTGCCTTTGAAGTACAGTGACATTGCTAATGAAGTGACAGGCTATCCCGTGTGTTCTAAACACCCAAGGCAACTGCTGAAAGAATCTGGGGCCATTCACTGGAGTTCCCAACCAGTGAGGGACTGGCCAGTTGATCGTATTGGTCCCCTCCAAGTGAGGGTTCTAAATATGCCCTGGTTTCTGTGGACGCAGCATCTGGCCTGACCCAAGCCATCCCCTGCAGCAATGCAAAACAGGCTGCCACCATAAGGAGATTAGAGAGAGTGAGTGCCATTTATGGACACCTTCATCAGATAGCAACTGGGGTCGGGCGTGGTGGTCACATTTCAAAGGTCATGCTGTATAAGACTGGGCAAAAAAAAAATGACATTAAATGGAGGTTTCATCTCCTCTATAATCCACCAGCGGCAGGGTTGGTAGAAAGAAAACATATTAAGACAGCATGTTAAATTGTTAACAGATAAAACCAGGTGGAATAATACATTTGGATACTCAGTGAGCAGGGCCAGTTGCCCCATATGCCAGACTGGGGACCCCTGGCAAGGCCCCCAACACGAAAAAGGTGTGGAAATGACGGGAAACAGCCGTTGCCCCAGCTCTCCACCGTGGATCAATATGCTATCTGCTGAGAATGCCAAGCCCCGTCACACCTGGGAAAGGAATGATTTACTGGAAACTGCAACAGGGCATACCGCCAGGGCTGGTGAGTTCCTTCAAATTCCTGGGTGGGGAGAAACTGCCCAGTCTCCACCGGGGTCCCCTTGTCTTGCCGCAAGCCGGACCTGTTGAAATGTACTGTGTCTGAAACAGAACGTACAGCCTGAGAGAGAAGAGAAGATGGGGGTTCCTCTTCTGGCAAATCCTGTCCTCGGTCTATCTCGTCACACCTCACAGTACTGCCCCCCAGGGCCAACATGTGTAGTGTGCACAACTAAGTCAGGTTCCTAAAGCTGCCAACCTCCCTCTCCTCAAGGCCAGGTAGACACTGTCTTTCACTGGTATGATTATTTGGCTACTGTCTTTGCTCCCTCCATAGGCCTGGAGGATGGTATAGCATACACAGAAGTCCTTACTAAATTCAGTCAGCACGCCCTGAACGATAGCCAAAAAACCAAAACCAAAACCAAAAAAAAACCTGTCCTTACTGAACACTGAAATGACTCTAGTGAGAAAAACTGTCTTTTTAAAAAAAATTTTTTTAGTGTTTATTACTTATTTTTGAGAGAGAGACAGAGTGAGAGCAGGGGAGGGGCAGGGAGAGAGAGGGAAGCACAGAATCTGAAGCAGTCTCCAGGCTCTGAGCTGTCAGCACAGAGCCCGACACGGGACTCAAACTCACGAACCGTGAGATCATAACCCAAGCCGAAGTTGGACGCTTAACTGACTGAGTCACCCCAAGCAAAACTATCTTCTAAAATAGGATGTCCTTGGACATTATTACTACCTCACAAGGAGGTGCCTTGTGAGGCACCAAAATGTTCTGAGCTCATACCTTATGAGTATGCTAATGTAGATCTTTATCGAATCACATGAGGACACAGGTGAAAATGCCCTGAGTGATCCAACCCCAGGCTAGAAGATTGACTAAATCAATGGCTTGGATCCTAGGGCTCTTAATAGAAAGAGGTGTCACTAATTTGGGGAATTATTGTCTTAATCTGTGTTTTCTCTAACAGGTGCCTGTATTGTTGCTGTGGCATCCTCCTCCAATGCAGCAGATAGCCATCAAAAGAGCCACCTCCACGTTAATGAAACCCCTTGCTGACCCTTCAGGCATGTGAGATTGTAAGAGCCTGTTACTGAGGGTGGCGCATTGGGGAATGTCATCAAAAAGACATGCCCGCCTGCCCGTTGACCTGTGAGCACTCTGAGGCTCCTCACCCGAGCCCCTGTCCTTGGAATACAGGTTCCGCTTGCCTTTCCTGCTCCCAGAGGCTGCTCCAAGGACATAACCTTGAGGTGGTGATGTGGTGGTAAAAACATCTGCACGGTATTATGTGCCTGAGCCCAGTTAGGGCCTCTTAATAAGCTTTTTAAGACGTGGAGGGCAGCCACAGGGATCCCTTCGTCTTGCCGCTGTCCAAGAGGAGCCTCGTATGTAAGTTCCCTTTGCTGTTTTGTTAAAACTGCCACCTAGCAACCTGGAGTGGCTGCCTCTGTCTTTGGTCTCTCCCTGCCCTCTGTGAATGGGGGCCGGTTTCAGAGCACCGCAGGAGAGCTCCCTAACCCGCACCATTCCAACCATGTTGCTCAGTCATCTCTTTCAAAGCCCCCTGCTTCTCATTTGGGGGACTGCTTCCACGTTTATACTGCACGAGGAGTACAAAGGCCACGACACAAAGACAGGTGTAGAGTGCTGAGGGGGTGTCTGTGAGTTTGAGGGAGTGATGATATTTACTTGATTGAGTCAGCAGGTCTGCTGGGGGCATGAGGCACTGGCTTGCCAGGGGAGATGTTCACCACGGCCTTTCTCCTTCACCCGACCTTCATGTCCCCAGTGGCCCAGACTGCTCAGCCCCTCCCACACCATCACCTCTGCCCTGAGGCAGGGTCTGCCTTGCTGAGAGGCTGGACCTGAGCCACCAGTTGGAGGAACATACTCCTGCCGGGCAGTGACTGCCGTCATGGCCCTGCCGCTGCTCTGTCGCTTGTGCCTCCTTGCCCGCCGGCCACGTGGCATTCCTGGGCTCGCTCTGCTGCTGCTGCTGCTGGTGCTGCCACTCTGGGCAGGGGCCCGCTGCCCTTGCCAGGATCCAGCGTTGTGCCAACCCATCCGCCACCACCCTGACTTCGAGGTCAGTGCCTCTCCCCTGCCCCTCCAGGTCCGGTCCTCGTGGCCCTGTAAGAAAAGCAAAACTGAGCCCTAAGAAGAGGTGGTGTGGGTGTAGTCACCCACCTTGACCACTCCCTGAGGGCCTGCCTTCAGCCGATGATGAGGAAACTCGGAGAGGTTGAGTAACCTCCCAGGTCTCACAGTTAGTGCCTGCCCGAAAGAGGCAGGCAGGCATTCAAACCCAGGTCTGACCTCAAATGCAAATTTGTTTCATTGCCCTGCTGTGCCCCTCGGGTGGCACTCTGGGCACACTAGCAAGGAAGTAGGATGATGAGGTATTTCCCAAGCAGCACGTTCCATCGTTTTGCAAGAAAATGAATATTTAGTTTGAAAGAATCTCAGACCTACAACAGTACATTGGAAGGCAGGATGTTCTGCTTACCTTTGCTTTTCCCTATCTACCAGCCCTTTCTGTTAGGTACCTCAAAACAACCCAAGAAGGGCGGTAAAAATCGGTCTTTAATTTTTCCTTTCGCCCACCTAACAATGTCTAAGGCTTTTGGGAACTAATCAAACACCCTTTGGAGGGCAGGATGAAAACCACGTGACACCTAGAGTTTGATGACTCCTGGTTCAACTCCTGTTGAACGAGGAAAGACTTAGTCCTGTGAAAATCAGAAGGAAACCTCCTTTGGAATGGAGTCAGGAGGCCAAGCAGGGGGAGCTCTCACACTGACCACTCCTTATCAACGAGGAGAGCTGGGTCACCTTGCCTGTGGATACCACTCTACTACCCTAGCAGGGGGAAGAAAGGCTTTCTTCCTCCCTGGCAACAGCCCAGCCAATGAGACGTCGTTACAACTTAGCCAATGAAAGGCCACTATACTTTAGACTCCTAGTTTACTCCGATTGACTGTTTTTAACAGCCTTCCTAACTTCTCCTTTTCCTCCATAAAAGAGTACTTTTTTTCTCCTTTGTTCTGTGGATCTGCCTATGGTTTTGCTGTAGCCTGTTTGTCCTGGTTTGCAATTCTCTGCTATTCCCGAAAAAACACTTTTTTTTTTTTTGCTGGTAAAATAGCTGGCAGTTTTATTTTCAAGGTTAATATTACTTAGTGAGCAGAAGTGGGATCTAGAGAAGACCCCCAACAGCTCTGAAGGTGGTGAGCAAATGGGTGCTGGTACCCAGAGAGCCTGGGTTCACTGCTTTCTCGCCCACCCTGGGGTTTGAGGGTAAGTTTTATCCTGGATTTCGAGCTCCATGCTTTGTGTTTGAATTCTCCAGGCATTATTTGGGATTTGTTTTAAGGCCTTGGCTTTTGTTTGTTTTGTTTGTTTGTCTTTTTTTTTTTTTTTTTTTTTCTTTGTATGAGAATACTCATTTGGCCTTTGGTGGGACTCCTGTTTGGAACCAGACTGTTTCTACTGGAACTGTGCTGGCCTTTGGTTTGATTCCTTTTGGAACCAGGCTGTATCTATTAAAACTGCTGTTTAGAAATTTTTCTCTTTGCTCTAGAGAAAAACCTCCATGAAATGGGATTCCAGTCATCAGAATGCTTTGAGGGTCCCCCCCCCCCCCACCAGACTCTGGCTGGTTTTGTTTTAAAACAATGGTCCCTCCCTGCACGCATTTATAACTAAATGGACTGACTTAACCAAAATTTAGAACATCAATGGCTGTTATGGGGAATTTCTATCTCCCCAAACTGGTTTTACTCAAAATTAAATTAGAAAGCTGAGGCTCTAAAACAAAGCAAAAAACTGAATGGGATGCTTATATTAAATTGTACCCTGAGGCTCCCAGATATTTTCAGGATTCTAAGTTTGCCTCTTTGCAAGATACTATTTCTAATCTGAGGCAAACCAACAATTGAAAGGAATCAAAATGGCTTCTGAGGCCCCTTTCCCCTCCCTCTTTGCAGACAGGAATCTCTCTCCCCTCCTTCCTCTCCTGAGCCTGTTAAAACCTTCCTCTTTAAAGTGAAGTCTTTTGAGGATCTAAATAAAACCCAAGTTTCTTATTTTCCCTGGACTAAGACCGAATTGTGTGTGAGTCATGAAGTTTCCTAAAGTGACTGACGACCCCCATAAATTTGCTGAAGAATTTAGCATCGTTTTTCAGACTTAACTTCATTTCTCAGATTTATATTAGTTCACCTGCTTGGTGGTGAGGACCAGGCCAAAGATTGGATGAAACTAGCCCCGAGGTAACATCCTGAAGGGGATTTAGAGAAACCCCTAACTTTTGGCAACAGGGTAGAACACTCACTGGAAATCTCTACCGAGCAATTAGGGTAGCTTTTGTTAAACCTGCTAATTGAAACAAGATTCAGGCTTCCACACAGAAGCCTCATGAACCTGTTCATGACTATTTACAATCAACTCCAAATTGTATTTTAAGAATTTTTTCCTCTTCCTTTAGATGTTGAGTCTACCTGGGTAGCATTTAGTTCTGTTTATTAATGGGCTTACCTGGGATCTTTCTCTTTTAGTTAAAAGGATCAGGATGAAACAGGAAACTCACCATTACAGATTTAGTTAATTTGGCAAATCTGCTCGCTCACATCTTAGACGAATCACCTAAAAGACTGCTAAAATTCTCGATTTTCAACTCCAGCAAATGAAGCCCCCTAAACAAAATGAAAAACAAACAAACAAACAAACAAAAAACAACCCTTAGTTTCTGTTGTTACTGCAGAGAGCCAGGACATTGGGGAAAAAAGATTTTTATGAATTTAAGTGTTGCAAGTACCTTCAGCCTTCTAGTTGGTCTTTCCAATGTCCTCTTAATTCCCAGTGACAGAGCTCCAAGGAATTATAGGGACTCTTCTCAATCCTCCCTCTTAATTGGCTTCAGAGAAACCACTGCCCAGACTGGGAATGAAAATCTCTCTGTTCTTATTGACCCCAGAGCTACACTCTCAGGGTTTAACCCTATTGCTACAAAGCAGTGCCTTAGAGCACTAAAACAGTTAAAATAGTGGGTATCTCTAAAAAACCTCAACAGGATCCTATTTCTGAACCTTTTCCCTTTTGTCTAGGCCCTTGGAGACATACCCTTTTTCTCCTTAGTTATTCCACCCCTATGCATTTATTGGGCTGAGATTTCTTAGATAAGTATCATGCCAAAATATTTCCCATAAGGGGGAAATAATTCTTGAATTTGACAATAGTAATAAAAGCCAATCAGGGAAATTAAATTAGCTTCTATTGGCTGAGCTACCCTCCTTTTTATGGGCAAAAGCCTCAGTTGACATCGGCAAGATGCACAGTGAACCTCCCATCAAGATTCAAATAGATCTCTTAAACCCTCTCGTATAATTAACACCCTATAAATAAACCTCTCAAGGAGACATCAAGCCCATTATAGGATATTACAAGGCTTGGGGCTTCCTTATCCTGCTCTTGGCCTGTAATACCCCTCTTTACCTATGAGAAAACCCAACGTCTGAGGATGGAGGTTTGTCTAGGACCTGCCAGCAATAAATAACCTTGTTATTCCTTGGCACCCTGTGGCTTCTAACACCCACATGCCACTAACATCAATTCCCACTGATAGCAAATTCTTAAGTGAGTAATTGATCTATGCAGCATGTTTTTAGTATTCCAGCTGGTGAGGATAGCCAATATCTTTTGGCTTTTACTTGGAAAGAAGGGAAATATACCTGAACAGTGATGCCCCAGCGTTTCTTGAACAGTCCTTTTTACTTTTCATGAAACTTAAAAGCTGATTTGGATGTGATAAAGTTTTATGCAGGCTCTATCCTGTTACAATATGTAGACAATTTGCTTTTCTGCTCCTCTTTTCAAACTGCTCCACAGGAAGAATATACCTGTTCAAACTTTTTTAATTTTTAACGTTTATTATTTATTTTTGAGAGAGACAAAGTCACAATGCAAGTGGGTTAGGGACAGAGAGAGAGGGAGACACAATTCAAAGCAGGCTTCAGGCTCCAAGCTGTCAGCACAGAGCACGACGCAGGACTCGAACCCACGAGCTGTGAGATCATGACTTGAGCCAAAGTCGGACGCTCAACCGACTGACCCACGCAGGCGCCCCTTTTTAAATTTTTTTTTTTAAATTTTTAATGTTTGTTTATTTTTGAGAGCGAGAGAAACAGAGAATGAGTGGGGGAGGGCCAGAGAGAGAGGGAGACATAGAATCCAAAGCAGGCTCCAGGCTCTGAGCGGTCAGCACAGAACCAGATGTGGGGCTCAAACTCACAGACCGTGAGATCATGAGCTGAGCTGAAGTTGGTGGCTTAACCGACTGAGCCACCCAGAGGCCCCTCAAACTTTTGGACTTCAAAGGACTTAAAGTCTACAAAGAAAAACTGCAGTTTGCTCAAACTCAGGTTTGATCATTGAGGCACCTGATCTGAGAATAAGGACTACATTTGCATCCAGGCGAAACCCCTCATGACTGCTTGGTGCTGACAGATTACCTTTGAATCCCTGTGGCAATTTATATGAAACTGCTGTGAGTGCAGGTTTTTCATGGTTTACTGACTGATGGTCCTTACCTAAAGGATAAACATGATAAGTAGGATACTGAATATCCTAGTGCAACTCCTTTTGAAGTCCTTGAAACAGCACCTTTATATTTTGTATACTTCAGCCCAACATGCTGACGCCTATGGCTTTACTTGAATTTCTACTGTAGCCAAGGGTAAAACCACAAGCATTTATACTGTTAGTTGGTATGACTTTGGAATATTATGGAAACAATGGGATGTCCTTACTTCCAATGGAAATAGAATTTAAAATGGCTCCTATGTCCAAAATGTATTAGATGCCATATTTTTGTCGACCCACCTGACTCTTAAGGTTCCTGGGCATTCCAGACTCACTCCCTGTAGGCCAAAGTAATCCACCTCACTGATATTTCTGCCAAAATTGCTACTCTCAAGGAAATCAATAGCCAAACCTCTGCCACAGCTCAACGGGCTGTTCTCCCAAATGATAATTTTGGAAAAATTGGTAAGAGATGCCTAATAGCTGGCCCTAGAGAGGGAAAAACAATATTGGCTCCATAATAATAATTGTTGGCTGCATAAAAATAGAACCCTGGTTTGAACCAAATAACAATCTGGCCTTACCAGAAATTCTAAAATTTCCCGTATTTCCCGCTGTACATGCATTGAACCATGCTGACAGAGGATGGCATTTATGAACCAGTTTTGGTAAAGAAAAGTTAATGAGGCTGTCCAAAGTGCCTACTATCCAGAGAAACCTATTCCTACAAATGGATTTTATACAACCTCCCCTCTCATGGCTAAATGTGTTTTAGTAATGGTTTGTATGTTTTCTCACTGGACGGAAGCTTTCTCTTATAGACAGTCTAATGCTTCTGTTTGAAAAGATTATACCTGGGGAACCCCTCTCAAACTTCATAGTGATCAGGGAACCTGTTTTACTGTTTTACTATTTTACAGATGTGTTTATAATTCTGTGTGGTTTGGCTGGTTTTACAACACTTCCATTGTGCATACCATCTTCAAACAGCACTATTTAGACCCACCTCTCAAAATTTATAGAGATCCTCCAAATACCTTGGCCTAAAGCACTGCTGTTGGTCCCTCTAAATCTCGGATCCACCCACACTGGCACTCTGAGGGTCTCACCCTTTGTAATAGCACAAAATACCCAGTGCACTTAGCCCCTGCCTCCTCTGACCCACAGTTAATAAAAGGAAATCCACTTCAGGATTGTAAAAGCCTAATTGCTTCTGTTAAAGATAACCATACTTTGTTGTTTTTTAAAAAAAATTAATTCCAGTATGATTAGCATATAGTGTTTATTAATTTCAGTTGTACAATACAGTGAGTCAACTAAACATTACTCAGTGCTCATCATAAGTGTACTCTTAATCCCCTTCACCTATTTTACCCGTCCTCCAATCCCCCTCCCCTCAGGTAACCATCAGTTTGTTCTCTATATTTAACAGGGTTTTTCTGTTTTCTCTTTTTTTCCTTTGTTTCTTAAATTCTACATATGAGTAAAATCATATGGTATTTGTCTTTCTCTGATTTATTTCACTGAGCATTATACCCTTTTTTAAATTCATAGGGAATGGGCTCCTTTGGAGCTCAATGGAGCTCAAGCTCCTTTCCATTGGTTCTCACAAAGTATGCTTCTCTGGGTGGGGCAGGCTGGTGCCTTTCATCAGTTGAACCCAAGTACCTTTCTCTTTGGCTTCCTTCTTTTTCTGGTCATTTTCCTTCACACACTGTAGGAAGCTATCTCAGCTCTTTGAGTGCTTAATATGCTCACTACATGCATTAATTCTCTTGGTAAGAATCTTGCCCTTGTTTACAAAAACGCCAATAACATGCTGGCTAACACTGTAGACTCTTCCAGTTTTGCCATGGTAACGTTTGTGGGGTGTTCTTTTTTGAACAGTACCCATTCCCTTGATGTCCACAATATCACCTTTCTTGTAGATTCCTATGTATGTGGCTGAGGGAACAACTCTATGTTTTCCAAAAGGTCTAAAGAACATATAGCATGCACCTCTCCTTTTTCCCTTTGTGTTGGTCATTTTGGTGAATTACTGGAAGATGGTTGTTCTGGCTGAAAGGCAGCATTATACCCTTTAGATCCTTCCATGTTGTCACAAATGGCAATATATCATTCTTTCTGATGGCTGAGTAATATTCCACTGTGTGTGGTGTGTGTGTGCATGTGTGTGTGTGTGTACACACATCTTTTTTCTTTTTTTAAGTTTATTTATTTTGAGAGAGAAAGAGAGAGCACACACAAGCATGAACAGGGGAGGGGCAGAGAGAGAAGAAGAGAGGGAATCCCAAGCAGGGTCCATGCTGTCAGTGCAGGGCCCGACACTGGGCTCAGTGCCACAAACTCTGAGATCATGACCTGAGCTGAAACTGAGTCAGATGCTCAACTGACTGAGCCACCCAGGTGCCCCCCACACCACGTCTTCTTTATCTATTGATGGACACTTGGGCTTCTTCCATAATTTGGCTATTGTAGATAATGCTGTAATAAATGTTAAGCATGCACATATCTTTGCAAATTGATGTTTTCATATTATTTGGGTAAATACCCAGTAGTGAAGTTATTGGATCTTATAGTAGCTCTATTTTTAATTTTTTTGAGGAACCTCCATACTGTTTTTTAACAGTGGCTGCATTTCCACTAAGAGTGCATGAAGCTTCCTTTTCCTCCACCACCTCACCAACACTTGTTGTTTCTTAGCTATTCTGACAAATGTGAGGTGATATCTCTTTATGGTTTTGCTTTGTATTTCCCTGATGATTAGCGATGTTGAGCATCTTTTCATGTGTGTGTTGGCCATCCCAATGTTGTCTTTGAAGAAATGTCTGTTCATGTCTTCTGCCCATTTTTTAATTGGATCATTTGGGATTTACGTTGAGTTGTGTAAGTTCTTTATGTATTTTGGATACTAACTCTTTATCAGATATGTCACCTGCAAATATCTTTTCCCATTCTGTAGGGTGCCTTTTAGTTTTGTTGATTGTTTCCTTCCTTGTGCAGAAGCTTTTTATTTTGATGTAGTCCCAATAGTTTATTTTTGCTTTTTTTTCTTGCCTCAGGAGACATCTAGAAAAATGATGCTATGGCCAGTGTCAGAGAAATTACTGCCTGTATTCTCCTCTAGGATTTTTATGGTTTCCGTCTCACTTGTAGGTCTTTAATCCCTTTTGAGTTTATTTTTCTGTATGATTTGAGAAACTGGTCCAATTTCATTCTTTTTTTTTTTTTTTTTTTTTTATTTTTGGGACAGAGAGAGACAGAGCATGAACGGGGGAGGGGCAGAGAGAGAGGGAGACACAGGATCGGAAACAGGCTCCAGGCTCCGAGCCATCAGCCCAGAGCCTGACGCGGGGCTCGAACTCACGGACCGCGAGATCGTGACCTGGCTGAAGTCGGACGCTTAACCGACTGCGCCACCCAGGCGCCCCCAATTTCATTCTTTTGCATGTAGCTATCTAGTTTTCTCAGCACCATTTGTTGATGAGACTCTCTTTTTCCCATTGCATATTCTTGCCTCCTTTGTCAAAGATTAATTGTCCGTATAATTGTGTGTTTATTTCTGGGCTATATATTCTCTTTCATGGATCTATGTGTCTATTTTTTGTGCCATACCATACTGTTCTGTTTTGATTACTACGGCTTTGCAGTATATCTTGAAATCTGGGATTGTGATACCTCCAGTTTCGTTCTTCTTTTTCAAGATTGCTTTGGCTATTTGAAGTCTTTTGTGGTTCCAGAGAAATTTTATTATTCTCTTAGTTTTATGAAAAAATACTGTTGGTATTTTGATAGGGATTGCATTAAATCTGTACATTGCTTTGGGTAGTATGGACATTTTAACAATATTGGCCCTTCCAATCCATGATCATGGAATATCTTTCAATTTTTGTTGTCTTCAGTTTCTCTCATCAGTGTTTTATAGTTTTCAGGGTACAGGTCTTTCACCTCCTTGGATGTTTGTTCCTAAGTATTTTATTATTTTTGGTGCACTTGTAAATGGGATTGTTTTCTTAATTTCTCTTTTTGCTACTTTATTATTAGTGTTAGAAATGTAACACTAATGTTATATTTACATGTAACACTAATGTTACAGTGTTAGAGAAATGTAGTTTCTCTATGTTGATTTTATAGCCTATGATCTTACTGAATTCATTTATCAGTTATAGCAGTTTTTTTGGTGAAGTTTTTAGGGTTTTCTTATATTTAGTATCATGTTATCTACAAGTAGTGACAGTTTTACTTCTTTATTACCAATTTGGGTGCCTTATATTTCTCTTCCTTGTCTGATGGCTGTGGCTAGGACTTCCAGTACTATGTTGACTAAAAGTGGTGAGAATAGACACCCTGGTCTTGTTCCTGATCTTAGGGGGAAAGCTCTCAGTTTTTCACCATTGAATATGATGTTAGTTGTGAATTTTTCTTATATAGCCTTTATTATGTTGAGGTACTTTCCTTCTAAATCTACTTTGTTGCCAGTTGAATGGATGTTGTACTTTGTCAAATGCATTTTCTGCATCTACTGAAATGATCATATGTTCTTATCCTTTCTCTTGCTGATGTGATGTATCACAATGATTGATTTGTGAATATTGAACCATACTTCCATTCCAGGAATAAATCCCACTTGATCATGAGGAATGAATTTTTTTAATGTATTGTTGGATTCAGTTTGCTAATACTTTGTTGAGGATTTTTTTGTGTCTCTTCATCAGACATATTGGCCTATAGTTCATTCTCTCTCTCTCTCTCTCTCTCTCTCTCTCTCTCTCTCTCTCTCCTTCTCTTTTGGTAGTGTCTGTCTGGTTTTGGTATCCAGGTAATGTTGGCCTTATTGAATGAATTTGAAAGCTTTCCTTCCTCTTCTATTATTTGGAGTAGAGAAGACTAGATATTAACTGTTTTTTAAATGTTTGGTAGAATTTACCTGTGAAGCCATCTGGTCCTGGATTTTTGTTTGTTGGGCATTTTTTGTTTACTGATTCATGTTCATTGTTAGTGATTAGACTGTTCAAATTTTCTATTATCTTCTTGATTCCATTTCAGGAAGTTATAGGTTTCTAGGAATTTAATCATTTCTTCTAGGTTTTCCGATTTGTTGGCATATAAGTTTTCATAATATTCTCATAATCCTTTGTATTTCTGTGATATTGTTTGTTATTTCTCCTCTTTCATTTCTGACTTGGTGTCCTCTCTTTTTCTTTCTCTCTCTTTCTTTCTTTCTTTCTTTCTTTTCCTTCCTTCCTTCCTTCCTTCCTTCCTTCCTTCCTTTGATAGTTCTGGTTACAGTTTGTTAATTTTGTTGATCTGTTCAAAGAACTGGCTCTTAATTTCATTGATCTGTTCTATTGTTTTTTAGTTTCCATTTCACTTATTTCTAATCTTTATTATTTTCTTCCTTCTACTGGTTTTGGGTTTTGTTTGTTCTTCTTTTCCTAGCTCCTTTAGGTGTAAAGTTAGGTTGTTTGAGATTTTTCTTCTTTTTAAAAAAAAAAATAATTTTTTTTATAATGTTTATGTATTTTTGAGAGAGAGAGTGCAAGCAGGGGAAGAGCAGAGAGAAAGGGAAACACAGGATCTGCAGCAGACTCTAGACTCTGAGCTGTTAGTACAGAGCCTGATATGGAGCTCAAACCAGGAACTGTGAGATCATGACCTGAGCCAAAGTAGGATGCTTAACCAACTGAGCCACCCAGACACCCTCCCCCCATTTTTAAAAATTTTTTATTTATTTTAGAGAGAATGAGAGAGAGAGAGAGAGAGAGAGAGACAGAGTGTGAGCAGGGGAGGGGCAGAGAGAGAGGGAGACACAGAATCTGAAGCAGGCTTCAGGCTCTGAGCTGTCAGCACAGAGCCGGATGCAGGGCTTGAACTCATGAACCATGAGATCATGACCTGAGTCAAAGTTAGATGCTTAACTGACTGAGCCACCCAGGCCCCCTCTTTCTGAGAATAGCTTTTGCTCCATCCCAAAGATTTTGGATGGTTGTATTTTCATTTTCATTTGTCTCTATGAATTTTTAAATTTTCTCTATAATTTCTTGGTTGGCCCTTTAATTGTTTAGTAGTATGTTGTTTAATTTTCATGTATTTGTGGTCTTTCCAGATGTTTTCTTGTGGCTCATTTCTAGTTTCATAGCATTCTATTCAGAAAAGATGCATGGTATGACTTCTATCTTTTTTAATTTATTGAGATTTGTTTTGTGGTCTTACCTGTGATCTATCCTAGACGATGTTCCATGTGCACTTGAAAAGGATGTGTATTCTGCTGTTTGAGAATGGAATTGAGTATATCTATTAGATCTATCTGGTCCAATGTGTCACTCAAAGCCACTGTTTCCTTGTTGATTCTGTTTAGATAATCTATCCATTGATGTAAGTAGGGTATTAAAGTCCCCGCCTATTATTGCATTACTATTGATTACTTCCTTTATGTTATTTGCTGCTTTATGTATTTGGGTGCTCTCTTGTTGGGTGCATAAATGTTTATATTTGTTATATCTTCTTGTTGGATTGTCCCTTTTATTATTATATAGTGTCTTCTTTGTCTCTTGTTACATCTTTTTTTTAAAGTCTTTTGTCTGATATAAGTATTGTTACGTCAGCTTTCTTTTCTCTTCCATTTTCATGATAAATGCTTTTCAGTCCCTTCACTTTCAATCTGCATGTCTTTAGGTCTAAAATGTGTCTCTGTCACCCTATATCTTTTGATTGGAGGCTTAAGTCCATTTACATTCAATGTAATTATTGATAGGTATGTCCTTAATGCCATTTTGTTACTTGTTTTACCCTGTTCCTATGTAGTTTTTCTCTGTTCCTTTTTTCTTTTACTGTCTTCCCCCAGTTTTCTGGCTTTCTTTAATGATATACTTGGATTCCTTTCTCTTTATTTTTTGTATATTTCTGGTTTTTTATTTGGTTGATCTGGTTACCATTAAGTTTATTTATAACATTTTTAGGCATATAGCAGTCTATTTTAAGTGGATAGTCACTGAAGTTTGAATCCATTCTGAAAGCACTAAATTTTTACTCCTCTCACCTCCATGTTTTAGGTATATGGTGTCATACTTTACATCCTGTTAGTTTGTGAATCCCTTGACTGATTTTTATAGATACACTTAATTTCACTGCTTTTGTGCTTCCTGCCTTTTAATTTTTTTTTTTAATTTTTAAATTTTATTTAAATCTAAGTTAATAATAGTGTAATAATAGTTTCAGGAGTAGAATTTAGTGAGTCATCACTTAAGTATGACACCCAGTGCTTATCCCAACAAGTGTCCTCCTTAATGCCCATTACCCATTTAGCCCATCCCCCTCCAGCAACCCTGTTTGTTCTCTGTATTTAAGAGTCTCTTATGGTTTGCCTCCCTTTCTATTTTTATCTTATTTTTCCTTCCCTTTCCCTGTGTTCATCTGTTTTGTGTCTTAAATTCCACATGAGTAAAAACATATGACATTTATCTTTTTATGACTGACTTATTTTGCTTAGCATAATACACTCTAGTTCCATCCATGTTGTTGCAAATGGCAAGCAAGATTTCATTCTTTTGATCACTGAGTGATATTCCGTTGTATTTATATACTACATTTTCTTTATCCATTCGTCAGTCAATAGGCATTTGGGCTCTTTCCATAATTTGGCTGTGTTGATAGTTCTGCTATAAACATTGGGGTGCATGGCTTCCTGCTTTCCTTGCTCTTCCCTATGGTCTTTCCTTTCCACTCAGAGTTCCCTTGAACATTTCCTGTGGTGCTGGGTTAGTGGTGATGAATTCCTTTAACTTTAACCTTTGTTTGGGAAACTCTCCTTCTATTCTAAATAATAGGCTTGTTTGATAGGATATTCTTGGTTGCAGATTTGTCTCTTTCATCACTTTGAATGTATCATGTCACTCCCTTCTGGCCAGCCTGCAAAGTTTCTGCTGAAAAATTAGCTGATAACCTTATGGGATTTCTCGTGTATGTAACTGTTTTCTCTTGCTGTTTTAAAAATTCTCTGATCATTACTTCTTGCCATTTTAATTACTAGGTGTCTTGATGTGGACCTCCCTGGGTTGGTTTTTTGGGGGACCCTCTGTGCCTCCTGTATTTGGATATCTGTTTCTTTCCCCAGATTCAGGAAGTTTTCAGCTAGTATTTCTTCAAATACATTTTCTGTTCCTCCTGGGATCCCTATAATGTGAATGTTATTATGCTTGATGATATTGTTGATTTTCCTTAATCTTTCTTTCTTTCTTTCTTTCTTTCTTTCTTTCTTTCTTTCTTTCTTTCTTTTTCTTTCTTCTCCTGGTCAGCTTGAATGCTTTCCATTACTCTGTCCTCTGGGTTGCTGATCCAGTCTTCTGTTTCCTCTGGTTTACTATTTATTCCCTCCAGTGTGCTTTTTAATTTCTGTTATTGAGTTCTTCATGTCTGATTGGTTCCTTTTTATGTTTTCTGTCCCTTTGTTGAGGGTCTCATGAAGGTCCCTCCACTTGTTTCCCAAGCCCAATGAATATCTTTATGACTGTTACTTTAAATTCTCTATCAGGCATGTTACTTATCTCTGTTTCAGTTAGCTCTCTTGTGGTTTTGTCCTGTTCTTTCATTTGGGACACATTCTTCTCTGTCTTCATTTTGACTAACTCTTTGTGTCTGTTTCTATGTGTTAGGAAATTCAGCTATGTCTCTTGCTCTTGGAAGTAGTGGACTTATGAATAAGAGGTTCTGTAGTGCCCTGCAGTGCAACATCCTTTGTTCTCCAGAACCTGGCACTTCTCTCCTATGTGTGTTGCATGCACCCTACTATTGTGGCTGAGCCATGTTTGCCTTCAGTCCAGTCATCTGCAATGGCTCTTTTTTGCCTGTTGTGGGAAGGACTTAGTCCCTGTGTTGTTAGTGTGCCAGACTGGGGCTGCCTTTGGCTTGAGTTGAGTTTGACCAGGTATTTGTCAGGGATGCAGTAGCATGGAACTACAGGGTACTTGCCCTGTGTTGTCCCTTGAGAAGTTTTCTTTGGTGGGTGGGGCAACCAGATGTCTGTCCCTAGCCCACTGCTGGGCTGTGGTTGTGCTGGTCTGTGAAGTTATGTTCCTCTCTCCCCAGGGCAGGAGTCACTTTGGAGTGGTGCTGGCCCCTGTGGGGGGTGCTTGCACACTGCCAGGTTTGTGGCACTACTTTGGATGGGCTCTGAGTAAGGCTGTATGTACTGGGGGGTCTGGTCTACAGGAGAATGTGGGGGCAGGGGTGTGTTGTGCCAGCAAGGCCTGTGCTGATCCAGAGTGGGAGAGGATCTGCAGCCATCCAGGAAAACTTCTGAGGCCAGCCAATTTGGAGGAGACAGATCTACAGAGACACGTGGGGGTGGGGCATGCTTTTAGCAAGCTAGGTGGAGAGTGTTCCTGCTGCATTGTTTTCTGCCAGTGTCTGTGTATCTAGGCAGGGGGAGGGAAATGGTGCAGGCCGGCTCTTTTGTTATTGAAGTCTCCCAAAGATCTCTGCCCTTCCAGCACACACTCTTGAGTTTATTAAATAAATCTCCTTCCTGTATACCCCTGGAATTTTTCAAGTTGCTGCTCTATGCTGGATCTCAGTGGGGCTGTTTGTTGTGCTGTCTCTTTAAGGGACAGTTTCCTATTGCCCTCTGGCTCTCTCAGAGCCAAGCCAGCTGATTTTTTAAGTTCAAAGTGTTAAGCCTCTTTGATTGTAAGAACTCCGGAAATTCAACCCTCCCATTTTCAAAGCCAAATGTTTGTGGGCATTTGTCTTCCCAGTGTGGGTCCTTTGTGCCTGTTGTGGGGTCTACTCCCCACCCTGATACCCAGACCTGCGGCATCCCTCCCTCTCATGGACAGTCCTGTGGGTCAGTTTGGCTCCTGACCACATCAGTGCTTCCTAACCTCCTTGATGAGGCCTCTTCTTTACATTTGGTTGTGGAGTCTGTTCTTCCAGTCTTTAGGTCATCTTCCAGGTTCAAAAATAACCATACTTAGGTAGAGCAATCTTTTTACCATGCACCCTCAGGAGAAGGTGACCTGAAACATCATCACATCTTGCAACCTGGAGATTTTGTTGGGAAAAAAACAAAAAAAGCCCACCTCCATAGAGAGTCTTCTACCTCATTGGAAATGCCCTTCCTTATCAGGAACTGCAAACCAAGTCTTATGCCACAAAACTCCAGGGAATAGATTCACATGACGTATCTAAAGAAAGCACCAAACCATGACCGGACCCGCATACATCTAATGACGTGAAAGTTAAGATTTCCTGGAATTAAAGCAGATGGCATCTGACAAGACAGCTTTCCCAAGATGTCTGGACCAGACCTGTATACTTTTTTCTCACCGTTGTGTCTTCTTTTTTGTGGGAAGACAATACCTCATCTATATTTCCCAAGCCCTTGTGGAAGGGGGAACCCTCTTCTTTTGATTATAGCTTTTTGGAAAGAGCCTTATCATGCTCCTGGGACAAGCTACTTTTTCACTTTATTTTTGAAAGGTAGGAAGTTCAGAATTCACAATTTCATCTGAACTGTTAACTGACATTGGATTCTTATCCAGATTCATGGTTTCTGAGTTTGCAGCCTTACAGATTCTTTTTTCTTTCTTTCTTTCTTTCTTTCTTTCTTTCTTTCTTTCTTTCTTAGCTTATTTATTTATCTTGAGGGAGAGAGCATAAGCAAGGTAGGGGCAGAGAGAGGGGGGAAAGAGAATCTGAAACAGAGCCTGATGCTGGGCTCAAGCTCATGAACCATGAGATCATGACCTGAAACAAAATCAAGTTGGATGCTTAACAGACTAAGCCACCCAGGCGCCCCCAACCTGTATTTTCAGTAACACATTTGGTTCCAAACAGTCTTTTGAGATAAGAATACTGTTTTAAAACATCTTTCAAGTTGTGCTGTTTTACAAAAAATTCGTCAGCCCTTGCTTCAAGTTTACACCTACACTGTAACTTCTCAAGATGCCTCAGTTAATTCCTTTACTGTGGGCTTGCAGTATTTATGATTCTGTTTTCATGGTTTCTTTTTTTTTTTAGTTTTTAAAAAAGTTTATTTTTGAGGGGGAAGGGGCAGAGAGAGAGGGAAACAGAGGACCCAAAGTGGGCTCCCCACTGTCAGTGCAGAGCCCAATGTGAAACTTGAACCCCAAACTGTGAGATCATGACCTGAGCCAAAGTCAGACGCTTAACTCAGCCACCTAGGTGCTCCTGTTTTCATGGTTTCTTTAAGTGGAGCCTTCCAGGAGGCATACATGACTCCACCTCTGCCTACATAGGAGGAACCTTTCTCCCCTAAATTGGAATAAGTGTCAGTAAATATTTCTGTGGCTACTTCTAGACCTAGTGTCCTGGTTTAGAATCATTATACAATTTGGAGTTGTTATGCTACTTCCTCTTTGTATAATTAAATTTCATACTGTGTGGCCTGTTGGACTTAAAAAAAAAAATGTATCCAGTAATGTGATGCTGGCTCAACTCTTCGAGATTATTTCCAGTAGTAAGGACCTTGAATGGATACAGACTTTAGGTGGGAATACCTGAGTTTCTCTCTCCTAATCTTTCTTGTTACTCAAATGTGGCCTGAAGTGCTTTCCAACTATAGCAGTACTTTCCCTCTAATACAGGATGTGACAATCAGGGAAGATCCTTCCAGGTATTAGGGACAAAATCACTAAATGTGGAAAACTTACCTCTTGATCAGTGATGCTTCCAAAAAAGGATCTTGATCAAAAGTGGGAAGTGTGAAAATTAATAAAAAGAAACCTCATTTAGACTGGAGTTGGGAGACTGGCAGAGGGAGCTCTGATGTCCTACCTGTCACCGATTGAAGACCCAATGGGGAAGAGCAGAGGTACCCTGCACATGGATACTACTTTAGTATCTTAGCAAGAAGAAAGGATTTCCTCCTGCCCCATTAATGCCCAAGCAATTAGACTGTCATAATTCAGCCAACCAAACGCCACCATACTTCAAGCTTCCAGTATATTCTGATTGACTTTGTGTTTATAATAGCCTTCTCACTTTCCTCCTTTCCTCTATAAAAGAGCATTCTTCTCCTTTGTTCTGCAGATTTACCAGTGCTGTTGCCATAGCTTGCTTGTCCCAGCTAAACGCAGTTTTTTGCTGGTAAAATAACTGGTAGTTTTTATTTTTATGGCTAACAGTGTAAAGAGCAATTCTCTTGTAAAGATAGGGACAATTTCCAGTTCTTAATCTAACAGATTTTGAGGCAAGGCATTTAAATGCCAGTAAAAATGCATATGTACATTGCTTAAGGTAAGTAAAGGTGGTAAAGTGTTTATAAAGAACCTACTCAGTGTGGAAACCTAACATCTGAAAGACTTCCTGTAGCACCCAATACCTCTTCATGGATTGGGCAGTGTATGTGGGCATTTGGAAAATCAATTATGCAAAGAAGAAAAATTTTTTTCATTTGTAAGTTCATGGTTTTTTTCTTTACTGACCTATATTCTTCAAACACAGACTACATTGCTCTTTTTTCCCTTATACTTTCAGTTGATTCATCCAGCTATATTTTTAGGATTTGTATTATGTCACAAGCTTTCAGTATTTTTAAAAACAAATTCAATCTTAATTATTGGAATTAAAATAGGGGAGAAGGTTTGTGATGTAAATATGCTAAAAACTCCAAAATATAATGGCCATTCCAATTTCACATTCTGTAATTTTTATTTTAGTGGGAAGTTACCTAGGATAAAAATGGATTATACATAGTTAATTCTGAAAACAGAAATGAAATAATGAAATGAAATGAAATAACGGAATGAAATAACAGAAATGAAATAATTCTGAAAACAGAAATGAATAAAAATGAAATAATTTTTTTAAATTGAGAAAATTAAGAAATGTCTGTTTTAACTATTATATCTCCCCTCCCCCTTCCATTCTCCTCATAGTGGCCCAGTGATTTTTGATCTCTCCCTCTTTCTCATTTATTAATGCAAATTTTATGTCCCTCCCCTGCTTAAACACTCTAATGGCTTCCCATTACATCTCAGGATAAAATACAAAATTCTGAGTATCTACAAAGCCCTACTTGATCTTGCCACATTGATCTTTTGGTTCTCTCCTGAGAACGCTCTTTTTTTTGTTCATAGGTAACCTTCCATCGTGTCCAGATCATTACCCAGATTTCAGTTTTCCCCCAAAGTGTGTAGCTCTACCCTGCCCTACCAGGGTAGCAGGCCCCCTTCATATGGTGTCATGGCCTCTTGCATTTCCATGCAGCCCTTGACACTATTGTAATTGAACAGCTAAAGGACCTGGTTTCTTTAACTTCTGTCACTAATGTCTAGCGAGGTGCATTCCCCATACCTTATTGGAATTCAATAAATATTTGCTAAATCAGTGAATTAAAACTTTATTTGGAATAAAATTATCAGTGAGACTTCTGTGCTTCTAGAATTATCTGTGAAGGGAAAATACTGGTGAAGCATAACATCCACCACCTTAGAACTTAACTTGAGGACTTCTTAAGAAGTTTGTTTCACCAAAAACCATTCGTAGTAAATGCAGTTATCTGGGGCGTTTGCATAGAGGCAGTGGCTCCAGCTGCTGCAGCCAGAAACTTCAATATGAATCAACCTCCTTTCTTTTACTTTACTCGTTCAATCATCACAGAATTATGTTAATTTTGCCCTTAGGATCTTCCAGATCTGTTCATTTATCTGGCTTATCTCTGCTGCTCCACAATTTTAACTGAGGTCACCTTCATCTTTTGCCTGGATTCTTCCAACAGCTTTCCTGTTAGCAGTGCTGCTTCCAGTTTTAGCCTCTCTTCCCATTTCAGCTTAAGGAATTTTTCTAAAATGCTTATGTAAATGTATACTTAACATGTATACATTCTTTTAAAACCCTTTCTCTTAGGATAATATGCTAATTTCTCAAGAGGGCTTATAAGGCCTTTCATGAGTTAACCCTGCCTAGATCTCTTTGGTTCTTTACTGCTGTCTCCTTCCAAATCCTAGGTGTCAGCTATACTCAATACTGAGTTGCAGAATCACCATACTTTGCCTCTAGGCCTTGGCTCTTTCCACATTTCTCTCTAGCCCGACTTTCGAGGCCTGGTTGATTTCCCCTGCCACCAATGATACTGGGACACCTATGTCTTGTTCACTGTTGTACTCTCAGTGCCTGGTATATGATCAGTGTTTAATGTTATTTTGGGTGGTCAGCATTGTATTCTCTTTGATTTAAGCAATGATGCTTATCTTTGTTGTTTTGGCAGGTCTTTGTGTTTGATGTTGGATATAAAACTTGGAAATTTTATGACTGGTCACAGATTACAACTGTGGTAATTTTTGGAAAATATGATCCAGAACTTATGTGCTATGCTCATTCACACGGAGCCAGAGTAGTGCTAAAAGGTGGGTAACAGTTTTTCACTAGATGTGTCCAGCCAATCAGTAAGTTTACTTGCATTTCTTGTCATCTTGACTTTCCAAAAAATTCCCTTTTCGTGTTTATCTGGTATGTGCTTTATCATCCTAAAATTAATCTCAGATACTGTTTAATTCATTTCACAGATAGTTATTTTTTAAAGAATTAAATAAACTACTCTGATTTTGAGCAAAATGTGAATCCTAATTAGCCTGATGACTTTTAGCTAGTCAGTCTACAATTTCTACTTCTAATTTGAGAATGATTTTACTAGTTATTCATAATGGTTATTTTGGAGATTGAGTAATGACTTTCTATTTTGGTATATTATTTCTCTATTTGGCAAACTTAAATTGGGGGCTTAGTATTCCAAGATAATGAGATGTTTTAAGGTGTTGTGAAATAAATTTCATTAAACTATGAAAAGCACATATGCACAAAAGATGTATATTTCTTCCATAGGAGACATACCCTTAAAAGATATAATTGATCCTACTTTCAGAGCATCCTGGATAGCTCAAAAAGTTAAGTTGGCCAAGGCACAATATATGGACGGAATGAATATAGACATAGAGCAAGAAGCTAATTGTTTTTCACCTGAATATTATGCATTAACTGCTTTAGTCAAAGAAGCCACAGACTCTTTCCATCATGAAATTAAGGGATCACAGGTAAAAATTCATTTGCTACTTTTTGGAAACTCATTTTCTCTATCAAAATGTATTCATGAAGGTATGACTAATAGAATCTCAGCTTTATTGAGTAGGAAAGAATTTCAGCACATATATCCTAAAAATATTTTCTGGAACTTTTGAGGTTCTTAATTAGAGAAGTTTTACAGAATTTTAAAGTGCTAAATCTGTTTTCTATTCATAGCACAATACAACATTGAGACTGCCCGACCTACTTGCCTTGCAGCAAGGTTAGAGATATTAAATAGGCAACTGGATTGGCAAGAATCAGAAAGTGCTTAGCCATCCAGGCCCTGCTTTCATCAGTGCAGGACAGAAATCCCTCTTGTCTAAGAGTAGAGGTAGTTTGGGGAAGTCACTTGCTTCATAGGCTCTGAATTACTTGCAAACTGAGGTCCAATAAGTCTCAAAGGACTAACTCTATAGAACTTGACAGAGCTATGGCAAAAGGCTTCCCTACTGCCATAGTGAGCATGATTAGAGCAGAAGATCTTTTAGCTTTTTGCTAAAAGAGCAAAAGGCATATTTACAGGCAATATAGGTAACAAAAGATAATGTGGCCCTGGATCAGTGATCTCAAACCTGGCCTCATAACAAGATAACCAAGAGTATTTAAACACACATACACTCTCTCTCTCTGCAACAAAGCAAGTTAAATGAATTTTTTTGGCCTTCTAGTGCATATAAGTTATGTTTACATTGTACTGTAGTCAATTATTAAGTGTGCAATAGTATGTTTGAAAAATAATGTAAATACCTTAATTAAAAAATACTTTATTGCTATAAATGCAAACCACCATCTGAGCTTTTCACCAAGTTGTAATATTTTTGCTGGGGGAGAGTCTGGCCTCGATGTTGATGGCTGTGACTGATCAGGGTGTTGGTTGCTGAAGTTTGGGGTGGCTGTGGCAATTTCTTAAAATAAGACAGCAGTGAAGTTTGCTGCACTGATCAGCTCCTCCTTTGATGAACAATTCCTCCGTAGCATGCAGTGTGGTTTACTAGCATTTTATCCACAATAGAACTACTTCCAAAATTGGAGTCAATCCTCTCAAACTCTGCTCCTGCTTTATTGACTAAATTTATGTAATATTATAAACCTTTTATTGTCATTTCAACAATATTCACAGCATCTTCACCAGGAATAGATTCCATCTCAAACCACTTTCTCATCCACAAGAAGCAACTCCTCCACTGTGAAAGTTTTACATGAGATTGCAGCCATTCAATCACATCTTTAGGCTGTACTTCTAATCCTAGTTCTCCTAATGTTTCCACCACATCTGTAGTTATTTCTTCCACTAAAGTCTTACACCCCTCAAAGTCTTCAGTGAGGGTGGGTATCAACCCTCCTGTTCCAAACTCCTGTTAATGTTGATATTTTTTTCCCCATGAATCACGAACGTTCTTAATGGCATCTAGAATGGTGAATCCTTCCCAGAAGGTTTTCAATTAGCTTTTCCCAGATCCTTCAGCAGAATCATTGTCTATGGCAGCTATAGTCCTACTAAATATGTCTCTTAAATAATAAGGTTTGAAGTTTGGAATGACTCCTTGATCCATTGACTGCAGAATGGATGCTGTGTTAGCAGGCATGAAAACAAAATTTATCTCATTGTCCATCTCCATCAGAGCTCTTAAATGACCAGGTACATTGTCAATGAGCAGTCATATTTTGAATAGAAACTTTCTTCAGTAGGTCTCAACAGTAGGCTTAAAACATTCACTAAGCCATATTGTAAACAGGTGTGCCTTCATCCAGACTTTGTTGTTCCATTTATAGAGCACAGACAGAGTGGACATAGCATAATTTTTAAAATTTACTTATTTTTTAATTTACATCCAAGTTAGGCAGCATATAGTGTTATAATGATTTCAAGAGTAGATGCCAGTGATTCATCTCCTATGTATAAACACCTAAGGCTCATCACAACAAATGTCCTTCCTAATGCCCCTGCCCCATTTAGCCCATCCCTCCACCCACAACCCCTCCAGCAACCCTCAGTTTGTTCTCTGTATTTAAGAGTCTCTTATGTTTTGTCCCCCTCCTTGTTTTTATATTATTTTTACTTCCCTTTCCTTATGTTCATCTGTTTTGTATCTTTAAGTCCTCATATGAGTGAAGTCTTACGATATTTGTCTTTCTCTGACTGATTTATTTCGTTTAGCATAATCTTCTAGTTCCATCCACATAATTGCAAATGGCAAGATTTCATTCTTTTTGTTTAGTAATACTTCATTTCATATATATATATATATATATATATATATATATATATATATATACATATATACATGCCACATCTTCTTTATCCATACATCTGTTGATGGACATTTGGACTCTTTCTATACTTTGGCTATTGTTGATAGAGCTGCTATAAACATTGGGGTGCATGTGGCCCTTTGAAACAGCATACCTGTATCCCTTGGATAAATACCTAGTAGTGCAATTGCTGGGTCATAGGGTAGTTCTATTTCTAATTTTTTGAGGACCCTCCATACTGTTTTCCAGAGTTGCTGTATCAGTCTGCATTCCCACCAGCAGTGCAAAAGAGATCCTCTTTCTCTGCATCCTCTCCAACATCTGTTGTTGCCTGAGTTGTTAATTTTAGCCATTCTGACTGGTGTGAGGTGATATCTCATTGTGTTTTAATTTGTATTTCCCTGATGATGAGTGATGTTTAGCATTTTTTCATGTGTCTGTTAGCCATCTGGATGTCTTCTTTGGAGGAGTGTCTATTCACGTCTTTTACCCATTTCTTCACTGGATTATTTGTTGTTTGGGTCTTGAGTTTGGTAAGTTCTTTATACATTTTAGATACTAACCCTTTATCTGATATGTCATTTGCAAATATCTTCTCCCATTCCGTTGGTTGCCTTTTAGTTTTGCTGATTGTTTCTTTCGCTGTGTAGAAGCTTTTTATTTTGAGGAGGTCCCAGTAGTTCATTTTTGCTTTTGTTTCCTTGCCTCTGGAGACGTGTTGAATAAGAAGTTGCTGCGGCCAAGGTCAGAGAGGTTTTTGCCTGCTTTCGCCTCTAGCATTTTGATTACTTCCTGTCTTATGTTTAGGTCTTTCATCCATTTTGAGTTTCTTTTGTGTATGGTGTAAAAAATGGTCCAGGTTCATTTTTCTGCATGTTGCTGTCCAGTTTTCCCAGCACCACTTGCTGGAGAGACTGTCTTTATTCCACTGGATATTCTTTCCTGCTTTGTCAAAGATTAGTTGGCCATGTGTTTGTGGGTCCATTTCTGGGTTCTCTATTCTACTGATCTATGTGTCTGTTTTTGTGCCAGTACCATACTGTCTTGATGATTACAGCTTTGTAATACAGCTTGAAGTCCAGGATTGTGATGCCTCCAGCTTTAGTTATCTTTTTCAGGATTAGTTTGGTTATTCAGGGTCTTTTCTGGTTCCATACAAATTTTAGGATTGTTTGTTCTAGCTCTGTGAAGAATGCTGGTGTTATTTTGATAGGAATTGCATTGAAGATGTAGATTTCTTTGGGTAGTATTGACATTTTAACAAAATTTGTTCTTCCAATCCATAAGCTTGGAATATTTTTCCATTTCTTTTTTTGTGCTGCCTTCAATTTCTTTTATAAGCTTTCTGTAGTTTTCAATGTATAGATTTTTCACCTCTTTTTTTTTAAACAAAGGGTAGTTTATTAAAAAATAATCAAAACAGAAACTCTAAGTACCAGCGTGTACATTGTACATATTTAAATGACTCACAAGAATAAAGTTTTTTTCCTATACATTAAGATCATACCACCTTGCTGTTTATCAAAAGATGTTCAAGGAGAAATCTGACTCCAAACTGCATACAAGACTGCCATCTTAAACAGACCACATTTCAAACATGCAACAACACCACTGATAATAAAGCTTTGGAATGGGTGTTCATTCTATTATTCAACTGCAAACAGGATAGAAAGCAAGATCAGTTGAGAATTTAATCTAAAATAGAATAGAAGCTGTCATTTTCTGCACCAGCACTCCTCACTCCTCTGCTGCCATCTTTAGTCAAAAATACTCCTTGTTGATCTTGAAGAGTTTCCATCCCTCTTCACTGGACAGATCAGAAGCACCTCTTTTTTTGTAGAAGTTGATCGATGGTTCATTCCATTCAGCTACCAAGAAGTGCATGCTGCTGCAGTGACATTTCATGGCAACCTGGCTTAGGTTCTTCAGAATTTCTGATCCTATGCCAAAGCCTCTATAATCACTCATTCCTAAGAAGTCCTCAAGATACAACAGTTTGCCAATCCACGAGTCATAGGTAAAGTAGTACATGGCGAAACCAACAACACTGTGTCCTTCCGGAGACCAGTGCTCCTTGGGCACTTCTGCAACCAGGCAGTGGTAGAAAGGGTGCTCTCCGAAACCATCCTCTAATAGATCTTTTTCAGTTCATATTACTTGCTCTTCCATATATTCGTATTTGGCCAGTTCCTTGATCAGCTGCAGGATGTCACTGCAGTCTGCGGCAGTGGCCAGGCGGATCACGAATTTAGCCATTTTCGTCTTTTGCTTTTCTTCCCTTTGCGGACCAGGCCCCTATACTTGAACAGCAGGAGGAGGTGGTTCCTCATTCATCTCCCGGGAGCATCCTTTTCTCAGTCAGGCTGGCACCATGACCCGGCGAACCTTTGCAAGTGACGAAAAAGCTTCACCTGTCAGTGACTAGTGCTGCAACTCACCTCTTTAGTTAGGTTTATTCCTACATATTTTATAGCTTTTGTGCAATTGTAAATGGGATCGATTCCTTGATTTCTCTTTCTGTTGCTTCATTATTGGTGTATAGAAATCAACTAATTTATGTGCATTGATTTTATATCCTGTGACTTGGCTGAATTCATGGATCAGTTCTAGCAGTTTTTTGGTGGAGTCTTTTGGGTTTTCCACATACAGTATGTCAGACACGAAGAGTGAAAGTTTGAATTCCTCCTGGCCAATTTGGATGCCTTTTATTCCTTTGTGTTGTCTGATTGCTGAGGCTGGGACTTCCAATACTATGTTGAATAACAGTGGTAAGAGTGGACATCCCTGTCGTGTTCTTGACTTTAGGGGGAAAGCTCTCGGGTTTTTTTTTTTGTCCATTGAGGATGATATTAGTAGTGGGTCTTTCATATATGGCGTTTATGATCTTGAGGTACGATCCTTCTATTTCTACAGTCTTGAGGGTTTTTATCAAGAAAGGATGCTATGTTTTGTCAAATGTTTTCTCTGCATCTATTGAGAGGATCATGTGGTTCTTGTCCTTTCTTTTATTGATGTGATGTATCACATTGATTGTTTTGAGGATATTGAACCCATTCTGCATTCCAGGTCTAAATCCCACTTGGTCATGGTGAATAGTTCTTTTAATGTATTGTTGGATCCGTTTGGTTAGTATCTTGTTGAGGATTTTTGCATCCATGTTCATCAGGGAAACTGACCTGTAGTTTTCCTTTTTAGAGGGATCTTTGGTTTTGGAATCAAGGTAATGCTGGCTTCATAGAATGAGTTTGGAAGTTTTCCTTCCATTTCTATTTTTTGGAATAGCTTCAAAAGAGTAGGTGTTAACTCTTCTTTAAATGTTTGGTAGAATTTCCCTGGAAAGCTATCCAGCACTGGACTCTTGTTTTTTGGGAGATTTTTGATTACTAATTTGATTTCCTTACTGGTTATGGGTCTGTTCAAATTTTCTATTTCTTCCTGTTTTAGTTTTAATAGTTTATATGTTTCTTGGAATTTGACGATTTCTTCCAGATTGCCTATTTTTATTGGTGTATAATTGCTCATAATATTCTCATTAATTTCTGCAAATTCTCTTATTTATTTCTGCAGTGTTGGTTGTGATCTCTCTTTCATTCTTGATTTTATTTATTTGGGGCTTTCCTTTTTCTTTTTGTTCAAACTGACTAAGGATTTATCAATTTTGTTAATTCTTTCAAAGAACCAGCTCCTGGTTTTATTGATCTGTTCTGCTTTTTTGATTTCAATAGCATTGATTTCTGCTCTAATCTTTATTTCCTGTCTTCTGTTTTTTTTTTTTAATTTTTAAATATTTGTTTATTTTTGAGAGAGAGAGAGAAAGAGAGAGGGAGGGAGGGTGGGTGAGGGGAAGAGAAAGGGAAACACAGAATCTGAAGCAGGCTCCAGGCTCCCAGCTGCCAGCCCAGAGACTGATGCAGGGCTCAAACCCATGAACTGCGAGATCATGACCGGAGCGAAGTTGGGAGCTTAATCGACTGAGCCACTCAGGTGCCCCCTGGGTTTTATTTGCTGTTCTTTTTCCAGCTCTTTAAGGTGTAAAGTTAGGTTGTGTATCTGAGACCTTTCTTCCTTTTTTAGGAAGGCTTGGATTGCTATGTACTTCCCTCTTATGACCACCTTTGCTGCATACCAGAGGTTTTGGACTGTGGTGTTATTTTCATTGGCTTCCATGTACTTTTTAATTTCCTCTTTTTAACTTCTTGTTTAGCCTACTTATTGTTTAGTAGGATGTTCTTTAGTCTCCAAGTATTTGTTACCTTTGCAAATTTTTTCTTGTGGTTGATTTCAAGTTTCATAATGTTGTGGTCTGAAAATATGCACAGTATGATCTCGATCTTTTTGTACTTGTTGAGGGCTGATTTGTGTCCTGGTATGTGATCTATTCTGGAGAATGTTCCATGTGCACTCGAGTAGAATATTTATTGTATTCCATTGCTTTAGGATGAAATGTTTTGAATATATCTGGTAAGTCCATCCAGTCCAGTGTGTCATTCAAAGTCATTGTTTCCTTGATTATTTTCTATTTATATGATCTGTCCATTGCTGTAAGTGGGGGTGTTGAAGTCCCCTACTATTATGGTATTATTATCAATGAGTTTCTGTATGTTTGTGATTAATTGATTTATATATTTGGGTTCTTCCACGTTTGGAGCATAAATGTTTACAATTGTTAGCTCTTGGTGGGAAGACCCATTAATTATGATATAATGCCCTTCTTCATCTGTTACAGTCTTTATTTTAAAATCTAGATTGTCTGATATGAGTATGGCTACTCCAGCTTTGTTTTGGCGACCATTAGCATGTTAGATGGTTCTCCATCCCCTTATTTTCAATCTGAAGGTGTCTTTAGGTCTAAAATGGGTCTCTTGTAAACAGCATATAGATGGATCTTGTTTTCTTATCCATTCTGTTACCCTGTGTCTTTTGATTGGAGCATTGAGTCCATTGACGTTTAGAGTGAGTACTGAAAGATATGAATTTATTGCCATTATGTTGCCTGTAGAGTTGGAGTTTCTGGTGGTGTTCTTGGTCCTTTTAGTCTTTGTTGCTTTTGGAATTTTTTTTTCCTTTTTTTTTTCTCCCCTCAGAGTGTACCCTTTAAACTTTCTTGCAGGGCTGGTTTAGTTGTCACAAATTCCTTTAATTTTTGTTTGTCTGGGAAACTTTTTCTCTCTCCTATTTTGAATGACAGTCTTGCTGGATAAAGAATTCTTGGCTGCATATTTTTCCGATTCAGCACATGAATACATCCTGCCACTCCTTTCTGGCCTGCCAAGTTTCTGTGGATAAGTCTGCTGCAAACCTGATCTGTCTTCCCTTGTAGGTTAAGGACTTTTTTTTCCTTGCTGCTTTCATGATTCTTTCCTTGCCTGAGTATTTTGTGAATTTGACTATGATATGCCTTGTTGATGGTCAGTTTCTGTTGAATCTGATGGGAGTTCTCTGTGCTTCCTGGATTTTGATGCCTGTGTCTTTCCCCAGGTTAGGAAAGTTTTCTGCTATGATTTGCTCACATAACCCTTCTACCCCTTTCTCTCTCTCTTCATCTTCTGGGACCCCCTAAGATTCAGATGTTATTCCTTTTTAATGAGTCACTGAGTTCTCTAATTCTTATATCATGCTCTTTTGCCTCAGTTTCCCTCTTTTTTTTCCTGCTTCATTATTCTCCATAAGTTTGTCCTCTGTACTGCTGATTCGCTGATCTGCTTCATCCATCCTTGCTGCCATGGGAACCATTCAAGATTGCAGCTCAGTTATAGCATTTTTTATTTCGTTCTGACTAGATTTTACTTCTTTTATCTCTGCAGAAAGGAATTCTATGCTTTTTACAACCCCAGTTAGTATTCTTCTTGTCGTGATTCTAAATTCTGGTTCAACATCTTGCTTGTATCTGTGTTGATTAAGTCCCTGGCTGTCATTTCTTCCTGTTCTTTCTTTTGGGGTGAATTCCTTTGTTTCATCATTTTGAAGGAAGAAAAAGAATTAATAAAATTAAAAAATTAAAAAATTAAAATTAAAAACTTAAAAACAACACACACAAAAAATCAAATAAAGGATGCTAGATATTAGGTATATTTAGGTCTGGTTGTTGAAAGAAGTGTGACAGAATAGATTAAAAAAAGGGAAAGAAAAGAAAAAAAGAGGAAAAAAAAGGAAAATGAAAATTAAAAAATAAAATAAATAATAAATAAATAAATAAAATAGAATAAAATAAAATAGAATAAAGTGAAACGATGAAAGTAAAATAGAATTCCAGAAATTTACAAAAAAGTAAAAATATAGAAAAAAATTAAAGAAAAATCTTTTTTATAAAAACGGATAATAAAAATAAACTTTTTCTTTCTGTATTCAAGAATAAGAAAATAAAAAGAAAAAAAAATGAATAGAGGGACCAGTGAACAGAATGAAATACGATTGAAATTACATCCATTTTCCCCTAGAATTCAAACTATGAAGCACTTTATAATCTGTAAACTAAGCAGGTGGAGAGATTTGTGGTGTTCCTCTAGAGTGCGGTTGGCCCAGTTGGGCGGGGCTTGGTGTAATGGCTCTGTTGTCCACTAGATGGCACTGCTTAGTTTACTGGGGTGACACGTGTAGACATATATGCCCTTACGCAGGAGGGGTGAAAATGGTGTCACCCAGCTACCTAGTCTCTAATATCAGAATTCTGTGCTCTCACTGACTGGCAATCATGCACCCTTCCTTTGTCTCTGGCTTCTGTCCACTCCCCACTTCTACACAGTCCATGACAAAGCCGTCAACCACCAGGGGCACCTCCCTCCAGAGTTTTATCTCAGAGGGGGCTGTTTCCAAACCCCTCACTTCTGAGGGACTGTGGCTTTCACCCACTCAAACCCTCTGGGGGATGGTCTCGCTGAGCAATGGCCGGGTGCCAGCCCACCCCCTGGAATGTTCATGCACCTGTAACTGCTGCAGATGCCCAGAGACTGCAGCTGGGTGCCAGCCCACCCCAGAAAAAGTTTGTGTGATCATGTAGCAGCAGCATTTCAGGGATTATGATAAATCACAACACACACCTGGTGCCAGGTTTCTCCCTTAATGTCCTTGTTCCAACACCAGTGAATGTGGCTACTCTCCAGGGTCTGCTGGGACCTTTGCCTGTGGGGAGGCCACACAGCCTCTACCAAATGTCCTCCCAGCAGGGGAATCACCTCTCCCCATGTTCCCTGAGGACCCCTCGGACCTTGCTCTCTGCTCCTGGGGATTTGCCCTTCCCACCAGAGCTCTGCCAGGTATTGAGCTGCAGAGTTTCAGACTCTGTTCTCCCCTGTTTATAGAGACTTAATGGTATATAAGCCCTCTTTCTACTTTCTCCCCCCCCCCCCTTTTTTTTGGCTTGCAGTCCCTTTTTCTCTTTTTTGTTCAGTCCACTCTTTCTCCTTCTCTCGATCTGCTTTTGGGGGCTGGGGGGGAGTGCTTTTCCTGTACTCTCCCCTGTCTCTGTCCTCTCTCCACAAGCAAAAACAGCTCCCTACCCTCCGTGGCTTCTGTCTCTCCCCAATTCATCTCTCCATGCCATGTAACTGCTAAGTTCTGTGGTTCAAGTTGTGTAGATTGTTGTGTTAATCCTCAAATCAGTTTTCCAGGTGTGCAAGATAGTTTGGTGTTGATCTAGCTGCATTTCAGAAATAAGAAAGGCAAAAAAAAAGTTCCATGCTGCTCCAGCATCATGGCCCCCTCTTCCAGGTTTAGCATAATTCTCAAGGGCCCTAGATTTTTCATGATGGTGAATGAGAATTGGCTTCAGCTTAAAGTCACCAGCTATTTTAGTCCTTAACAAGAGACTTTGTCTGTCCTATGAAGCTTTGAAGTCAGAAATTGACTGACTTCTTTCTAGCTATGGAATTCCTTAGATAACATCTTCTTCCAATTAAGGCTGTTTTGTCAATCTTGAAAATCTATTGTTTAGTGTAGCCACCTTCATTAATTATCTTAGCTAGATCTTCTGGATAACTTGCTGCAGCTTCTACGTCAGCACTTCTTGCTTCACCTTGCACTTTTATGTTATGGAGAAAGGTTTTTTTCCCCTTCAACCTCATGAACCAACTGCTGCTGCTTCAAACTTTTCTTTTGCAGCTTCCTCACCTCTCCCAGCCTTCAAAGAATTGAAGAGTTAAGGACTTTCTCCCTGGATTTGGCTTAAGGGAATGTTGTGGCTGGTTTGATCTTCCATCTAGACCATTAATACTTTCTCCATATCAGCAATATGGCTTTCACTTTCTTATAATTTTTACTTTCTTACAATTTTTACTTTCTTATAATTCATGTTCTTACTGGAGTAGCACTTTTAATTTCCTTCAAGAACTTTTTGCTTTCACAACTTGGCTGTTTGGCACAAAAAGTTTAGCTTTTGGCCTGTCTCAGCTTTGACATGCCTTCCTCACTAAGCTTGATCATTTCTACCTTTTGATTCAAGTGAGAGATATGTGACTCTTCCTTTCACTTGAACACTTACAGGCCATTTTAGAGTTATTAATTGGCCTAATTTAAATGTTGTGTCTCAGGGAATAGGGGTGCCCAAGCAGAGGGACAGAGACATGGCAAAAACCACTGGGTGCAGTCAGAACACACACAATATTCTGGGTTGTTTGCCATTTTATATGGGCATGGTTTGTGGCACCCTGAAACTATTGCAATAGTAACATTAAAAATAACTATTCAGAAATCAGAAAAATAATAAAAAAGTTGATTTGTTGACTCATTTGTTGTTTAGTAGCATGTTGTTTAGCTTCCGTGTGTTTGGTTTTTTTCTTTCTTTTTTTTTTTTTTTTTGGTAATTGATTTTTAGTTTCATTCCTTTGTGGTTGGAAAATATGTTTGATATTTCAGTTTTCTTGAATTTATTGAGACTTGTTTTTGTGGCCTAACACATCCTCTATCTTGGAGAATGTTATATATATAGATATAGATATAGATATAGATATAGATATAGATATATGTATATATATGTATAGATAGATATATGTTCTATATATATGTATATATATATGTTCTATATCTATATATCTATATATCTATATAGATATATCCGTTAAGTCCATCTAGTCTGATGTGTCATTGAAAACCACTGTTTCCCTGTTGATTTTATGTCTGAATGATCAAATCCATTGATGTACGTTGGGTTTAAAGTCCCCTGCCACTATTATATTACTGTCCATTTTTTCCTTTAGGTCTGTTAAGTTTTGCTTTATGTAGTTAGGTGCTTCAATGTTGGGTGCATAGATATTTACAACTGTTATATCCTCTCATTGGATTGATGCTTTCATCTTATGTATGTTCTTTTCTGTTTCTTGTTATAGTCTTAAAGTCTATTATGTCTGAGATAAGTATTGCCCCACCTTTTTCTTTCCTTCCATTTGCATGGGGTATTTTTCCATCCTGTTACTTTCAGTCCATATGTGGTTTTAGGTCTGAAATGAGTCTCTTGTAGGAACATATCAATGAGTCTTTTTTTTTTTTTTTTTTAACCATTCTGTCACTCTGTCTTTTGATTGGAATATTTAGACTATTCACATTTATAGTAATTATTGATAGGTATGTACTTACTGCTATTTTGTTGTTTTCTGATTGTTTTGTAGTTTTTGTCTTCTTGCTCTTATTGTGATGGGTGGCTTTTTAGTGTTATGTTTTGATTTCTTTCTCTTAATTTTTTGTGTATCCATCATAGATTTTTGGTTTGTAGTTACCAAGAGGTTCATATATCTTAAGTATATAGCAGTCTATAATAAGTTGGTCAGTTATGTTCAAACACATTTTGTACATAGTTCATTTTTCTCCCCCTCATTTTATGTATGTTGTCACATTTTATATCTTTTTACTTTGTGAGCCCCATCACTACATTTTTAGATATAATTGATTTTACTACTTTTGTCTATTAACCTTCATACTAGCTACATAAGTGATTGTTCTACCTTTATTGTATCTCCTTTTACTGGTGAAATTTTTCATAATTTTGTTCTAATTATGGCCTTTTTCTTTACATGTAAAGAAGTCCCTTGAACATTTCTCGTAACTGTGGTGATAAATTTCTTTAACTTTTGTTTGGAAAACTCTCTCTCCCCTTCAATTCTGACTGATAACCTTGCCAGTTAGAGTATTCTTGGAAGTTTTTCCCTTTCTGTGCTTTGACTAGATCATGCCAGTTCTCTCTGGCTTATAAAGTTTCTGTTGAAAACTCATCAAATAGCTTTAACCCTTGTATGTAACTAACTCCTTGTGCTGCTTTTAAAATTATGTCTTTAATCTTTAACACTTTGATTATTGTCTTGTGTACCTCCTTGAGTTCATCTTATTTGGAACTCTCTGATTCTTGAAATTAGATGTCTGTTTCCTTCCCCATGTTAGGGACATTTTTGGCTATTATTTCTTCAAATAAATTTTCTGTCCTCCTCTCCCTCCTCCTCTCCCTTTTCTCCTCCTGGAACCCCTAGAATGTGAATGCTTATTCACTTGATGTCCAAGATATTCCTTACCATATCCCCATTTAAAATTTTTTTTTCTTTTTGCTGTTCAGGTTGAGTGCTTTCCATTATCCTGTCCTAGATTGTTGGTCCATTCTTATGCATCCTCTAATCCACTCTTGGTTCCCTCTTGTGTATCTTTCATCTCCATTACCATATTCAACTCTGATTTTTTTTTTTTTAAAGTTTCTGTCTCCTCTTAATGTTTTGAGTCTATCCATTCTTCTCTGGTGAGCATCTTTATGACTATTACTTTAGAGTCTTTATTGGGTAGATAGCTTATATTCATTTCATTTAGTTCCTTTTCTGAATTCTTTTGTTTGAAGCATATTCTTCTTTGTCATTTTGCTTGACTTTCTGAGTTTGTTTCTATGAATTAGGTAGAACGGCTACTTCTAAACTTGAAGGAATGGTCCTATGTGTGTAATCATCCTCTGTGTAGACTGTGTGCACCTGGTAATTTTGGCCAGCTGGCTGGAGTAGTGGCTAGGATGAGTTCCCCTGCAGGGTGGGGCCACCCTGCTGAGATGTCAGAGTTGAAGTGGGCATAGGCTGGGACAGTTCCAGGGTTCTTTGTGCAGAGGGTGCCTTGGCAGGACAGGTGAAGCTTAAGTGGGTAGACTTCTCAGGACATTTGTGCACGGGTACTCTGGCAGGGTGGCTGGAGTCGAGGCAGGCACAGGCCAGGGTGTCTCAGCATGCTTTTCTGGGTGGGGAATGCCCTGGAAAATTGCCTGGAGCCAAAGCAGTGCAGGCCTGAAAAGTTTTAGGGTGTTGTGCACCTCTGTCACTTTGGTGAGACAGCTGTAACTATGGTAAATGCTGACCAGGGTTGTCTTATGTGCTCCGTATTCGATCTGCCTTGTGGGACGGGTAGGGCTGGTGTGGACTAGGAGCCTAGGGCTTACTGAAGTGGTAAGCTGCCTTGGGTACCCACCCAGGCCCTGCTCCTGTTCGTGATGTCAAGGTAGTGAGGGAATGTAAACCCTGGTGCTTGCCAACCCTTCTGACCCAAAGATTTCTAGCAGCTCCCCCACTTTTTGACAGAGTTCTAGGGCTGGATTTTGTATATTCTAATTGATTGATTCATTATTTATTTATTTTTGAGAGATAGAGCACAAGTGCGGCAGGGGCTAAGAGAGAGAAAGAGAGGGAGACACAGAATCTGAAGCAAGCTCCAGGCTCTGAGCTGTCAGCACAGAGCCTGACACAGGGCTCAAACCCATGAACAGTAAGATCATGACCCGAGCCAAAGTCAGAGGCTTAACCAACTGTGCCACCCAGGAGCCCCTCTAATCTTTTATTAAAAAGTTGCTTTTTTCCCCCTGTACCAAGGCAGACAAATCTTCTCATGGTCTCCCAGTATATATCCCTCCCCACTGCAAGTAGCAGCATCAGGGGGGTGGGGACTTCCTTTGTAGCCGTGTCTACATCTCTCTTGCTGTCTTCTAGGTGGTGTGTTTCTCTTCTGTTGTGCAAAAGCTGCTCAGTCAGTCCTCAGTTCTTTCAGAGGAACTGCTCTATAGGTGTAGATTTAGTATGTCTGTGGAGCAGGTGGTTTCTGGGTTTTCCTACATCATCATCTTGGACCTTCCCTCCTCAGACAAATACAGTTTAGATCAAGAATAGCAAATACCTGGTACACAGGTCAACATACTGCTCTCCTCACAAATTTTGTTCTCAGAAAACGTTTCCTTCATTTTCTAGATTGCTGTTACTAAGAGACTAGAGTTAGTGTAAGGGAAACAACCTCTTTGCTAGCCCAGATTATGCTACAGTGAAAGGGCAGGGAGGAAGAAATTGAACAGATTTGCAATAGGAGTGTCTATTTCTAATTTTGAGGGGCAAGTAGAACAATCTGGCCTATTATGTCAAATTCATGTATCGAAATTAGTGGAAGGTACAGTTGCTAAGGCATGCCAGATTGTGGAAGGTCCAGAATGTCAGACTGAAGCATATGCATTTTATTCTGTATGTGGTGTGTTACATGGTAGAAAGTGTTTGGGGAAGGTTATTCCATAGTAGTATGTATAATAGTCTAGAGGAGAAATGGAAACCAGTAAATACTAATCCAAGTCTAATAACTTGAGATTTATAGTTTGGATTAGGATGATGGCATAACCCTAACACTCAGGAAGTCTTCAATAAATATTGAAAATTAATGGAAAGAAAGAAGCAGAACCAGTTATGAGAAGCCACCCAAAGGAAAATGGGAGATTAGTTATGGGGTGTGAGAGAAGTCAGATAATAGCCCTAAAGTTCTTAAACTGGCCACCAAAAAAAAAAAAAAAAAAAAAAAAAGACAAATAGAGTCTGGAAGGAGAAATGAGGTTTGGGGAAATGATGATTAAGATTACAGAATTATGCTCTTTTATTAATGTGATGTATCACATTGATTTGAGAATGGATAAAGAAATTGTGGTTTATATATGCAATGGAATACTATGTGGCAGTGAGAAAGAATGAAATACAGCCTTTTGTAGCAACGTGGATGGAACTGGAGAGTGTTATGCTAAGTGAAATAAGTCATACAGAGAAAGACAGATACCACATGTTTTCACTCTTGTGTGGATCCTGAGAAACTTAACAGAAGACCATGGAGGAGGGGAAGGGGAAAAAAAAATGTTAGGGAGGGAGCCAAAACATAAGAGACTCTTAAAAACTGAGAACAAACTGAAGGTTAAGGGGAGGGAGGGAGGGAGGGGGAGGATGAGTGATGGGTATTGAGGAGGGCACCTGTTGGGATGAGCACTGGGTGTTGTATGGAAACCAATTTGACAATAAATTTCATATTTAAAAAAAATTCATTTTGCCTATATAAATAAAAAAAAGATTACGGAATTATGGTCCTAGAATTAAAGAGCTAGAAATATGCCAGAAGAGTTCTTTCCACACAATGATTTTTTTACAGGTAGGAAAACCAATTCAGATGTTTTTAGAGACACAGACCTAATTATAACAGAGCCAAAACTAGAACCAAAATCATTTTGATTTGTCTAATATACGAATGCTGCTTTCTCAAAAATAGGAGATTAACCATTACAAGAAATCCAGGTAAAAATAGTCTTTCTTTTTTCTGAGGGAGAGAGAGGGTGCAAGTGAATGAGGGCAAAGAGAGAGAGAATCCCATGAGGGGCAGAGAAACAGAAAGGGAGAGACAGAGAAGTGAGGCTCACAAGAAGCAGGGCTCAAGCTCACTGGATGTGGGGTTCGAACTCACTAACCGTGAGATCATGACCTGAGCCGAAATCAAGAATCAGATGCTTAACCGACTAAGCCACCCAGGTGCCCCAGGTAAAAGTACTAATGCTCAGGAGAGGTAAGGACTTCTACAGTGGATTTGAAATTTTCCTTTTTAGAGGTGATCATTTGGTTTCTCTGTTACTATAGTATAGCTCCATTTTATAATAGGAACCAGTGATAAAATGGGATTGGATGTGTAAAAAATTCACTTTATAACCTATTTTGCTGTAGTGCTATTGAGGAAAGCTTGTACTTATAAAGCTGAGATTCCATTAGTGTTAATAGATAATTACAACTCTTTTTAGGACTTTGTCAAAATTCTATAACAATAAATTGGCCAAAGTGTAAAAATTTTAATTGCATTATCTTAATTTTCGTAATAATTAATGTGTTTAATGAGTATCTAAAGGAAAAAGAAACCTTTAATGATGCTTTAGAACATTTGCCCATATATAAAATAATGCAAATTAATATCTGGTTAAGGCAATAAATATTTTAAAGAGACTCATCTTTGTTGAAGACTGGCTTACAAAAATGAAAGGTAATTCATCATTCAGGTTTTATTTGAATATTCCCATAAAATAACATTTAAGTGATTTGTTCAACATTTTGAGTTGATTAGTTTATCCCTACAGCCATAAACCACTTTCTTTAACTGTAATGTTGGATTAAACCTATCATGTAACATAATTGAATATTAGACTCCCAACCCAGGACAGTCAACTTGTACCAAGAGATGACCTATCTAGCCCACACAATATTTTTAACAACTTCTGTACTTGAATTTAGTTGTGCTTACTCTTTAGTTGCTTAGTGACCCACCTACACCCTATTGTCATTACGTCTCTTTCAATCAGTTGAGGTACCAGTCTAGCCTCTAAAGACATTTAAAATTCCTCTTCTACACAGTGCCCTGCTCCTGGTCATTGTATCTGTCCAAATATATGTCTGGGTTAACCCATCGGGGAAAAAATATCTTAGAACTGTTCTTCTTCTATAAGCATATAGAACCCTATGTTCATATATGTAAATAGATCTTTTTTTCTTGGGTAGTATGAAGCAAATATATGTAATAAAAAACTGACATAATAAGCATATTTGATCATGTTACATAAAATGGTACGTGTTTTTCCACAGGTAACCTTTGATGTAACTTGGTCTCCAAAGTGCAAAGACAGGTGCTATAATTACACTGGAATTGCAGATGCTTGTGACTTTCTCTTTGTGATGTCTTATGATGAACAAAGTCCGGCCTTGTCAGAATGTATTGCAGCAGCCAATGCTCCCTATAAGGAGACATTAACTGGTAAGAATCCACAAAATGATCACTTTAACATTAAGGTTATTTTAGTATTTCTAAATCATTTGTATACCTTTTCCATTTGTAAAGCTTTCTTGAAACATGAATATCACTTAATTTGGAGAGCTTTCAAGTTTACATAAAGTTTTCACTTAATTCTTCTAAAAATTTTGTGGGATAGATATATTATTAATCCTCTATTATAGATGGGATGATGAGTGTTAAGTTCTCTTTGTATTGCTACTAAGTATTATTTAGTTGGGGCTCAAGCAGGTGTTCTAACTTCAAGTCAAAACTTTTCTCCCAAAGTTACATAAAGGAGATTATTTGCTTATCTAGAATTTGACATGATATTTTTGTTGAAATAACCAATGTTAGCTAATAGCAAAGATAATTATAATGTGAGTAGCTACTGTGCATGATTGATAGAGGACTGTCTTATTTGGCATTTATTATTAGCACCCATGCTATATCACTATTAGAATTAAGAGTACTTCTGATCTATCATTCATATCACATCAGCCAATTCAATAAAAGATTTCTTGCTATCTTTTGGACTCAAGTGAAATTTTCTGAGATAATTGGCCCTGCTTTAAGTATTGATTAATAAAAAATATTTTTCAATTTAGAGAGAAAAATCTTAGAACCTATCCTTATCATGTCCAAATTAATAATCTGATCATATGCATATGCCACTTATAATTTGGAAAATAACTGTTATAACTACAAAGTAATTCATTTTTCCAAACTGTGTTTCATAAAGGAGATAATTGTGTCCTAACAATATTAGGCTCATTATCAAATATGTTTGTGAAATAAGGCATACTCTACCCCTCTCTTGGATATTTAACAGTACACAATAAAGGCTCTTAAAAACAGCAAATTTACTTAATTCAACTTTCTGATAATCTTGGAACATCTTTGGGTGGGAAAACATTTTGCAGCATTGGGCACAGCAGGGACTGACCAGGAATCTGTTCATATTTCTTTGTTTCCTAACTATAGATTGAGTACAGAGTAATTGGGGGACATTTCTTGTCCCTAGCTGTAATTCATACTTATAGAAAGCACAATTGTTCCATGTTATAGAAATATGCCATATGAAATTCTGAGGCCATCCCTGCCAGAGAGTTATATCATGTCTTAGCAGTTAATACACAATTAACATGCTTTCCTGAAATGTGTCATTCTTCCTAGAAATAAATTTTATGAGTTTTTTGCTACAATTTGATCTTGTTTTAAATGTGTTCTAATATTCAAAACAAATCACTTATGTCATATTAGAGAAACACTCTGTTGGTATTTTGCATAAATGTACTTGTTTTTTCAAACTTAGCTTCCGAATGGTTGAATAGCTTGTATAAACCTATTAGTAGAATATAAAGTGAAAAAATATGCCTTTTCCGTCCCAACTTGATTAGGGTATGATGACTACATCAAGATTGGCATTAACCCTGAGAAACTTGTAATGGGTATCCCCTGGTATGGTTATGACTATACCTGTCTAAAGCTATTGGAGGTAAGAACAGATTATTTCCTATATGATTTTTTTCTCTATTATATTTTTGGAGCCTGTTTTGTTTTGTATATGAACATAGTTTGAGACTAAAAAGGTAGCGTTTAATTATTTAATCCCACGGAAGTTTCTGAATGTTACATATTTTCTTTTTACTTTTATTAGGTATAGTCAGGTTATTTATAGTACATATTTTATTTCTAATAGTTTTTGATTACATTTTCTGATTGGGTTTCTAAGACTTGCTTAACTGATAAATGTATAACATGAACATTTTATATTTCTAGGATCGTGTTTGTACCATTCCAAAAGTCCCTTCCTGGAGGGCCTCTTGTGGTATTGCTTCAGGACAGCAGGTGCCCTATAAAATAATTATGAAGCACGTAAATAGTTCTATTTCTGGAAGCCACTGGGATAAAAATCAGCAGGCCTCTTACTATAACTATAAAGTAAGACTTTTCACAAGTTATGAACATTCTATTTTCATAACTGCATGTTTTCATAATTACATATTTGATATTAAGAATTTCTATCAGTTTTCTTTTAGGGTACAACATAGAGTTTAGATGAGTAAACTTGTAATCAGGTACTTTACTTTCCAGCTGAGCAGTTCAACTTATGCTAATAATATAACTTCTTTGCATGGGCCACTTGTCATGTTAGATAAGGTTATAAAAACATGCATATCACAAACAGGATCTCCTGTAATAATTGACAGCTATGTATGATAACTGTGGCTTTGGGCCAAAATAGGTTACCACTCAGTAAGCCTTCATTTCAAGGTAGCCTAAAGGTTCTGATGAGGCTGTTTTTTATAGGGAGGCATGAGGCTGAGAATAAAGAATGCATCATCATGGAATCAGTGGAAAATGGTATAAACTATGTGACATTAGACACATTATATTACAAACAGAAACTTGAAGAAGTAGAGGAAATGACCAGAGCAATTCTGTCAGGTAGTGTTTGATAAATAGTAATTGCCATACAAAGAGGCAAAAGTAATATTTTTCATAATTTACCTTCAACATAATACAAACTTTTCCACACACCTCAATTACAAGCCATCTTTGAATTTACTTTGGATTCTGTTACTGTAAAAGGAGCCCTAAAATATGATGTAAGTTGATTCCAGTAGGAATTTATATTCCTTAATAATGGCCTGTTCCCAATTTATGAAAAATGACTATAAACCCACATATTTAATAAATGCTTTGGTGTAGAGATTTCTATACCTTTATAAACCCATTAAACTAGGGTATATTATAATCTTGTCTTTGCCAAACAGTGTAATATTTTACACTCTGTGGTACTATTTTTTGTAGTCCCTGACTTATTTTTTTCCTTAATAAATAAGACAAATTCTTTAAGGTTTTACAATTCAGGAAGCCTTTTGATAAACCTTTTGAAAGTCATTTATTTAATGGCACTTTAGACAACAGTTTAGCTATAAAACTGTTTTGTTCCTCTTTTTCACTCATTGTAAAATTCCATAGCAACCAAAATCAAGTTTCTTGTTGTGATTGAAGAGAATCGTTTTTGCTTTCTTATGCTGTTTGAGCCATAGCAGCCTCATCATGCACTCGATATTCCCAAAAGCATATGTATGCCTTAATCATGAATAGATCAATTTTACATATGCTCAGTTTTTCATCCTTTCATCCTTCACTGCTTTGAGGCATTTGAAATTTCTTAACATTATCAAAAGGGCTCAAAGTACTCACTAAATAATGGCAAAGAGATATGTGTCTTTGGATTCATCCCTGAACCTGCAAAAATAAATATTTCTATATTTACATAGAGGTTGCCTTTTAATAGTGAATCACAATTTAAAATTTTAAATAGAATATAAAATATGCTTGTAGTAAATGAGCCTACTATACTTAAATATGCCAGTTTATTCATTTACCAAGTGACTAATGTCCTGCAAAGTAGTCCTAATTCCAGTGGTGCTACCATAAATAAAATTATTACTGGCATCCATTGAGAATTGCCTTTAAAAGTTTCCCAGATGTATATAAAAATCAGTATAATTATTTAAAATCACAGTTGATTCTATTTTTTATTTCCTATCTTTTCCCCCTTTCCTTTACCCTTTGCCTAGTTTTTCTGTTCCTTTTCTCTTTCTTTTATCCAATAGCTTATCTACCTTCTAGGAGAGACTGTGTTAGTACTAGAGGCAGTTGATGCTGAGGAGGACTTTAAAGGGTGGAAGGTGAGCATAAGACCATTTTCAGATTTTCTCATCTACAAAAATGTGTGTGCATAAGTTACCCATGGAATCCACACCCGACAGGCTCTTAAAATCAATTCTGTAAGACCTGGAAAAGGAGATATTTTCCTCACCCATTACCTTTTGATATGACTGATTCATCACAGATGAAGTCATCTGCTGAGTTCTTAATTAGGCACATTTCCAGGAACTGTAGAAGAAAAAAAAAATACATAAACTGGCTTAGAGGACCAGAGCAGTGATCCTCCTTAACTGTGTCTGCATATCAGAATTATCTAATGGAATGGCAAAACACAAAACAAATGTATGCCCTGTCATCAGCCCTGAAGATTTTTTCATGTGGTGTGGGTCCCGGTAGTTTGTGTTTTTTAAAGCCACACAAGTGCTTCAGATGTACATCTTGGTTGATAATCATCAGATCAGACCAAGGAAGGAATCTTAGGGCATGAGAAGGACTTTATATAGAATATATTATGAAGTTCATTTGTTCTCTTCTGTTGTGAACTCACCACAATCATATCTAGAAAGTACCACATACAAAATCATGGAAGCAGAAAATATTGTGCCCTAAAATCTTTCATTGTATCATTTTTGAGTCATTGGATTTAATATTGTGCTGAATAGTTTAATTTCTTCTTCTAGGATTCTTCTGGCCATTTGCATCAAGTGTGGTATGATAACCCTCAGAGCATTTCTTTAAAGGCAGCATACATACAAAAGCATGGCTTACGAGGCATTGGCATGTGGCACGCAAATTGTCTTGACTACTCTGGAGATGCTGTAGCCAAACAGCAAACCGAAGAAATGTGGAAAGTCTTAAACCCAAAGCTGTGACAGATGAGCATCTTATGTCAAACTAAGATTTAGAAAAATGATCTGTATAAATAGATCCGTTTCTTGAAGAAATGAAAATGTATACATTTTTGTCATATAATTTAGTTATATTTAAAAGCAATTAAAAGCAGATAAATGCTTTGGTTATCTAAAAACAAAGGTAAGAAGTCAACTTGCTATATTTATTCTTCTGTGTTTAATACTATAATTAGGAAAAATTGTTTTCAGAATTTTATTGCTGATTTTTAAAATATGTATAATTTGAATTGGAAATTATTTGCTTAGACTAGATTTTTTAAAACCTAGTCTTTGAGAAGCAGTTAGCTCTGTACTTTTTGTTCCAAAAATTTTTCTGCTTCCTGATTTCATTTGGTACTCAAATTCTCTAAAAGCCTCCAGAGGAAAAAATAAAATATAAGTCATATTTTGAATTAGTATGTTAGAACTGCCTAATATTTTTTACCTAAATTATTTTTATGAGGTTATAGCAGAAACTTTCAGGAAAAACTTAGTGTTGAACATGATTCTATTAATATTCCTTCATTTATGAACATCTATAATTTCTTTCCATTGTTAAATTTTTTTCTATATGTGCATTTTTCCTTTAATTATTTAAAGACATTGGTTTTTCAACTTTTTTCTCTGCACAAAATCTCTCTAAAAGATAATTTTTCTAAATGTAAAGAGGTCTCTGTTCTTTTCCTCAGGGCAATTGTGTTACACTTATTAAAAATCTGCATCCTTGAACTCTGGACTTACATAAATCCTGTCTTTGTACATTTCACCCTCTTCCCTCATTTGGAATAAATGATGATTCAGTCACCTGTTGAGAATACTTCCTATTTATCCAATTATTTATGACAGAGTGAAACCAACCATTTTCCATAGTATTTGTTGAATTACTATTGTCTTTGTATTTCTAAAATTTTAAAAATTTGAATTCTTAGATACTAATCTCTATCATAGCTCTGGATGTAAATTCAATATCCCTATTTATAAACTATAATTTCTAGATTGCTTTTAATCAAATACAATGAATAAATGGTCTGTATTTAAATGCAGATAGATTCTTTAAATCATATTTTAATAAATATGAAATATTGCTATTAAACTTTAAGACTATTTTATAAAATATAGTACTGTAAAATGTGTAATAGACTTAAAAACTTCAAAAATAACCAAATAGCTAGTGTTTTGCTTTTTTACATCTAATAGTTCCTGAAACATTTTTTGAAACCCAAATGAAAAGCGAAAAAAATATATAACTTATGATTTATATAAAGTATCGCACCAAGGAAAACAATGGTTACATTTTTTTGGCAAATTAGTTTTAAATTAACATACCCAATTGAGGCTGTACAGATGTGTTATTTTTCTTCTGTGCCAGTTCAGTTTTCAGCATGCGTAAATCTGAAACTGCTTGTTTTCTCACCTACAAAAACAATTACCTTTCAAAAATTAGCTTTCATTTTACTGTTCTAAAATTCAGAGAGTCCTAATTGAATGCTGCTAGTGAAAAGAATCTAGAACTGGGCTATTCAATACAGTAGCTACTTGCCACATATAGCTATATAAATTAACAAATTATATGAAGATTGAATATCAGTTCCTCAGTCACACAACAAGCTACATTTCAAGTGCTCAATATCCTTATGTGGCTAGTGGTTGCTGTATCTGACAGTGCAGATATGGAACACTTCCATCACTGTAGAACAATGGACAGTGCTCATTCTAGAAAGGGGTCATTATTCATGTCATAGAGCTATTTCTGATAAAGAAATGAATTTAGAGCATTAATTATATATACATGAAAATAATCAGAATGAGAGACTTACCCTAGAATGGGTTTAAAAAAAAATTGAGCTCAGAGAGCTAAGTGGTTTGTCAGACTTTCATATATTAGAGTCATCCATAAATAAATTACTTTTAAAATATTGAGACTCTACTGATTCACAAGGTCCTTTTGCTTTAATTCTTAGTGAAATTTTACTTTGGCCTTGTTATAACAGGCATCTTTTCACAGGATTTACTTCTTGCATTTTTCTCACTCATGCTCTTGGTTAAGGTAATGACTTTAAGACAATCTGTACTATCTTTAGGCTTTTGATACCCAAAATTAAAACAATTTATTTCAAGATAAATGTCTGATTAGGAGAAATGCAAATTACCTTAGCTTCCATTATGAGTTTCATTTTGTCAGTATCCAGTTTTCTCTTAAGTTGGTCAATAGCATGCTGTACCTCAGTGATCTGGATTATAAGGTAATTCTGTATGAAACAAAGACATTTAGTAAATTCATTTTTATTTATTTTTATTTTTTTAAGTTTGTTTCTTTATTTTGAGAGAGAATCTCAAGCATGCTCCACGCTGTTAATGTAGAGCCTGATGTGGGGCTTGAACTCACAAACTGTGAGATCATGACTTGAGCCAAAACCAAGAATCAGATACTTAACCAACTAAGCCACCCAGGTGCCCCTATTTATTTTTATTTTTAATTGTCTTGCAAACTATCAAGTGATAATACCAAAAAAGCAAATCATAAGAATAACCTATTGCATAAAATAAACTCATTGCTTTGGAGTAAATTAGAATTGACCTTTTTCTTATGTCTTAGGGACCACATTCCCTTCTGTTGTATTACATTTATTCATGTTTTATAAAAATAAGTAGATATTTGTGCAAGTTGCCTTTGTGGTACCAATTTAATGGTAAGAAATATTACTATAAAAGGAATATACTAGGTTTAAGATACTAGCAAGGCTTTTGAAATTATCATAACAATTTATCAGCTGAATTGGATAGTATTACTTTAAAATATTTAATAATTAAATACTATATATAAGAAAACCTATTTAATATAAGAAGCTTTTTTAGTTATTTTTGTTCAGAAAAGTTTATGAGGTATAATGGTCAACAAAAACTATTTAAAATTTTAAGCTGCCTCTGTGAAAAAAAATTGTATATTGAACTTGATAAAACAAAAAAATCAGCTATGCAAGATAATTAGTATCCGCTAAGATGGATAATCCATTACTTGAGCCTATTTGAGTTTTACATTAGATTTATCTAAAATGGTAAACTTTTACTCATAGAAACAGAGAACAGATTGGTGGTTGCCAGAGGGTAGAAAATGAAGGGAAATGGGTGAAAGTGGTCAAAAGGCACAAACTTGTAGTGAAAATAAGTTCTGAGAATGCAATGTACAGCATGATAACTACAATTAACAGTATTGTATATTTGAAATTGCTTAGGAAATAGACCTTAAAAGTTCTCATTACAAGAAAAATAATCTGTAACTGTGAGATGATGGATGTTAACTAAATTTATTATGGTAATCATTTCATAATACATACATAAATAATTATGTTATATACCTTACTGAGATATAATTGGTGTATAATATTAGTGTAAGACTGGAGAAAAGTTTTATATATTCTTCTTTAGGAGGCAGATAGCCCTACTTGCCATTGGCAACTCTATTGGTACCATGAGGACAAGCAGTCTTATAATGAAGCCAATGCTGAAAATAATAGGTAAGGAATGCCAGAAGCACATAGTCCCTTAAAGATCTCATTAAGCTCCTAATTGTATCCTCTCAGCACCCATTACATGAGATCATAAATTTTCTTATTGGTTAAGTCAAGTTTTTGTTAGCCGTAGCCCAAAGCATTCTACCTATGATAATACTAGCAATAATAAAACATGCATTTTGAGTAGAACTTCTCTAAAAGAATGTGAACACATTTAGTAATAAGTACCTTAGAGTCTGTGATGTTTGCCAAATTCTTTGGTCTCATCTTAATGTCCCTGGCTTCAAGCTGCATGAGCAGTTTTTTATAGTAAAGTTCTAAATCTTCTCGAAGTTTTGTTAAAACCTCCTCCAACGATGCTGTGATTTTCTTTGTTTCAAAGTATTTTTTCTTCCAATCATCACAGGCTACAAAAAAAGCAAGGACTATAATGTGAGTCTGACTAAAGGATTAAACGTTTCAACTCGGAAAGGACCCTTGAGTTAATTTAAACCCTTCTACTCCCCCACTCTTCCTTCCTCATATGCTGAGGAAATTAAAGCAAAGACTGAAATGTTTATTAGATAATAAAAGGACTGGCCTACAAATATAGAAAATAGTGATGAATCCAGGAACCAAACCAAGTTCTTTAAGCTTGTAATTATTTCTGAAAAATCTTGATTAAAAATACTACCTATAGAAAAATGTGTATATTTATTTTGATTACTTTTTCCATAGTCTGATTTCAAATCATAATTAAAACAATGAAGAGAAAGGCATAATATTTTTTCATCCCCTTAAATGACTTATGTTTTATAAAATAAGCTGATTCTGATTTATCACTTATTAAAATTATTCCAAATATATCCCCAAATGTATGTAGGGCAGAATTTAAGCCTGAGCCCTGTAGTTGAGAAAATTAGAAATCAAATACTGCCAATTTAGGGAATCATTTTGACCCAATGAGATTCTAAATACAAACTTAACAGGAACACAAACTGCATGCTACTATATCAGAATATGCTTATGTTTCTCTTTTAAAAAATTATCAAAGAAATGAAAACCCCAGATATAAAAGTTGATTTCATTAAAATTCTACAACTTTATGGGATTTTAACTCAAGATTTTAACTATTTATTTCCCTCATGTCCTATATCTAATCCCTCAGCAAGTTCTATTGGTACTACTGTAAAATACTTCCAGCATCTGGCACATTCTGTCTTCTTCAATGCTATGTCCCTAGTCAGTGCACAATCATCTTTTGAAAGTGGATTATGTTTCTAACTGGTCTCTCTGCTTCCATTCCTGCCCCTCTATGGGCTATTCCATACAGCAGTCATTCTGATGTTCTAAAAATATTTTTAAAGTCCTATACATCTCTAAAAATCCTCCAATGGCTTCTCATCTTACAATAGAATCTAAACTCCTTAAATTGGCCTGTCTGTTCCTTGGTGAGCTTTTGATTTTATCTTCCTCTACATTCCTCCATATTAAGTTCCAGCCACACTGGCCTTATTTCAGCTCCTTAATACTGCAAGTTCACTTCCATCTCTGGACCTTGACATTTTAGTGTTCCTTCTGTTTGGACTGTTGTTTTTTTTTTTTTTTTTTTTTCTCTTATCTCTTTAGATGTCTGCCTCCTTATTAATCACATCTTAATGATATCTCCTCAGTGATGCCTTCTTTGAAAATTCAAGCTAAAACATTTTTTTCTGCCCCATCACTCTTTGCTCTTTTAAAGGGACTTTTGAGCTCTAATCAGGAGCTGATATTGTCTTATTTGTTTACATCTCCTTTCATTAGAAGAAAGCTCCTTAAGGGCAGGGCCATGTTCATCTTGTTTACTGTATCCTCAGCATTTAAAACAATGCAAGGAATTGATGCACATAGTAGGCTCCCTACGTATTTGATAGCTGATACATGCCTTTTATCTTGAAACATTCCTGTTGAAATAGAAAGTAATCATTCTCATTTTAAATGTTTATTTTTGAGAGAGAGCAAGAGAGCACATAAGCAGGGGAGGGGGCAAAAAGAGAAAGAGATACAGAATCCAAAGCAGGCTCCAGGCTCTGAGCTGTCAGCACAGAGTCTGACGCGGGGATTTGAACCCATGAGCCATGAGATCATGACCTAAGCCAAAGTTTGACACTTAACCAACTGAGCCACCTAGGCACCCCTGATACTCTCATTTTATAAACAGAAAAAGGAAGGCACAAAGAGGAGAAATAACTTTACATAAATCACTGATCTGGTATTAGAATCCTGGTCCTGTGATTTCTAGTCCATTACTCAAATTTGTCTGATAAAATCACTTTTAACAGTACGACAAAACTTAGTCATTGCCATCATTTCCAGGATACCACTTAATAAGGTAGAACCTGCAGAAATACCTCCTGACATTGCCTATAACATCCAGTCAGTTCTAACACTGAAGTAATAATTTTGCTGTAAATTGAGAATCCTACAACCAGTTAATTCCATATATACCTTTTATTCATATAATCCTCCAATACCACCCAAAATGCAGCCCTCTCAAATCCTTTAACATCTGTCTACCCTGGCTTGTTTTTCCATTTCTACCTAGTCCTAGTAACACTTGTTTCTAATTCTGTTGCAGGAAAACTACCTATTTTTCTACTTAATTTCTCTTATTCATTCATTTATTTAGTTTGGCAAAACAGACACACATACCACAAAATTAAGCATGTAGAGAAGACTAAGGGACTCAGGGGATGATTCTAGAGTAATATCTAAGCTGAGATTGAATGACTAGTAGGAACTAGCCAGGTAAACTGGGAAGGGGTGGGTAGAAGGAAAAGGAGATGTAGATGGCAGAGGGAAAGCATGTCTGAAAGCCTACAGCCAAGAGGAGGCACACTTCAGATTTAAGCATATTTAACAGTTTTCGGGGAAGCCTTTCTTGATCTCTTCCATCTAATTTAGGTGTTCTTCTTCTGTACTCCTGTGCATACAATTCTGTAATTCCTTTATCATAGCATCATCAGGATGTATTGTTACTGTTTTCTTATCATTTCCCCAATGGACTATAAGCTCTTTGAGGGCAGAGACAAAATTGTGTCTGCCTATTATCTCCTCAGCCCCTAGAACAGTGGCTAAGTTCAGTAGACAATACATACTTATTTAGTAAATGAATAAAGGAATGTTATAAAAAAATTTGAACTTAAATTTTAAAAAACCTTATGTAAAGTATGTTAATTAATGATAAAATAGTGATAAAAGATGTAATAAATTTTACCGTGACATTGCTTCAACTTGCTTTGTTCAAATAGTTTTTCAACTTTTTTAATTAGTTCTTCTCTAATTCTTTCCAGATATCTTCTTTCTTTCTTTACTTGTTTCAGTTGTTCAATAATCTTCTCTCCTAAAAGATTATAACCCGTCAATGTCCAAAAGCTAAAAGTTGGGAGTGTAAAACTTAAAAGTGCTTAAAATAGCAAGAATAAATTTTACCCGCAAATAATATTACTGATTAAATATATGCAGTAATTAACATATAATTCACATACTTTAAAATAATTTAACATTTTTGTGGTAAAATACACATAATAAAATTTACAGTTTTAACCTCTTTTAAATGTACAGTTCAGTGGCATTATGTACTTTTATGATGCTGTACAACCATCACCACTGTCCATCTCTAGAACTTTTTTATCTTCCGAAATTAAAACTCTGTACCTATTGGACAATAATTCCCCATTAATATTTTTTTATTAAAAAAAATTTTTTTTTTTAAATCTTCATTCACTTTTGAGAGAGAGACAGAGCGCGAGCAGGGGAAGAGCAGAGACACAGCGAGACACAGAATCTGAAGCAGGCTCCAGGCCCTGAGCTGGCAGCACAGAGCCCGACACAGGGCTCGAACTCACGAACTGTGAGATCATGACCTGAGCCGAAGTCGGATACTCAACCGACTGAGCCACCCAGGTGCCCCTCCATTAATATTTAACTTTACCTCACAGAGTTATTTGTACTTACGGTATCATCATACTTACTTTCAATCTGTAATAAAGAGATATCAGTTATTACTGGAGAAAGAGCAGGTTGACAAGGAAGTGAAGGAAAATCAATAAGATCTGGTAGGGTGATGCACTCTTTCTTACCTATCTGTAAGCAAACATGAAAGCCAGTAAGATCTGGTAGAATAACACATTTTTCACCTGTCTGTAAGCATGTGATAATGTACAACAGCAATGCATTTTTTTTTTTTTTTTTTACTTATATGGTGACAAAATCCCAAATCTGTATTTATAACTATAGATTCTCTCTTGTGCTTCAACTTCTCTATTCCACTATTACTTGGACATTATACACAGGTACTTCAAACTTAAAAGAAAAAAAAATCCATTATTACTTTGTAAACATGATTTCTTTCCAAGATTTCTTATAACTTTAACATTTTTCTAAGATGACTATTGATTTTTTTTATCTTGAGCCAATTTTGATAACTTATGTCTGCTTAGAAAATAAGAAAATTAATTGCATTTTCAAAATTTAGCATATATTTTATTGGCTCTGTATTTGTGTTTGTGTCACTTTTATCTTTCTTAACTTTTGTGTTTCTACCCTTTTATGATAAACTACCTCGAGCCTTACCAATGTGGATGTCTCTCCCACCATCACTTCATAGATCTTGAGTTTTCAATTCTGCTAGTTTTTTACCTCTAAGTTATTAGTGTCTCCTTCTATCTTCATTAAGCCCTTACTCCTTTGTTTTACTGTTCTTTTTCTGGTTTTTAATGTTATGTTACATTATTAACTTATAAGTTCAGTCTCCTGCAGAATAATGGCAACCACCTAAATTACAATCTCTCCACATATCCTTCCAATTGCTATAAAAAGAGAGCAAATAATACCCATAACTTATGTCTACAGCATAACTAGGACACAAAATCCGTTAATTTACATATACTTTAATTTGCATATAACTGGGGAAATAAACACCCTAGACCAGCAGAGTGTGCTCAGGAGCCCACCTCCAAGCAGATGTGGACTGCTTAAGCATTAGAGGCCACTGTACAAAGATAACACAATAAACATCAACCATGATTTAGTCTGGAAGGAGGGGGCTCCACATGCATAGGAGAAATCCTGAGAGTAAGGATAAAATCTTGTAAATCAGAGCACTTTTGATGAGGAGGCCAAATGAAAGGGGATTATAAAATGTAGGGGGCCTGAGTGGTAATCATGGGAAGACAGCTTTGAAGAGAGGAAAATACTTTGGAAGAGATATTCCCTCAGGGATAGCTGGTAAGAGAAAAGAAGAAAGTGGCCCAGATAACAGCTCTGCTGAATTAAGTTAGTAGAAAAGAATTCAAAGAAAACAGACCCCAAAAGCTCCATTTATTTAAAAATAAATAAATAACTGCATTTCACTATATGAACAGAAGAGGGAGCACCCAACCTAAGAAGCAAAAGAAACCACCAACACAGGGCTCCCTGTTCCTCTATAAAAATAAAAATAAAAAATATATAAAAATAAGTTATTACTTAAACAGAAAAATTAACACAAATAAACATGAACAATATCTACAAATTATTCAAGCATCCACACAAATTTACATTTTAAAAAAACCTTCACAATTGAGAACTAAAACCAAACAGACAGCCATGAAGCAGAGAAAAACTTAAACAATACTTCCAACACAGATTAAATATAAATAAACATTTGCAGATACCACAGACACAATAAATCAAGAATTTTAAAACTCAGAATAAAAATGGAAAAGCAGGAAGATGTGAAATGGAAGTTGGCTAAAGTGAAGAAAGAAATTAAAAAACAAAATTGTCTCAGAAATGAATAAATTAGCAAGTACCCAAGAAGCAACAAATATGACCAAAAATACAGTAAGGATAGTGGAGAATACAAATAAAAGATGCAAATGAAATGAAACATAAAAAAAAAAGTGAAATAGATCAGAGAAAAGATAACGTATATAAAAGGTAAAGAAAAAAATGAAACAATAGATCTGCTACCTAAATTATTTTCTGAAATTATAATTTTAGGAAATGCTCTTGAAATATGTCTGGATTTTCATACTGCAAGTATCCACTGTGTATCCAGAAAAACCTGATCTAGAATTCTGAGCTAAGATTCAGCCCGGTAAAACTAGTACACGTTAAATGAATCCTCTGGCCTTCCAGACAAATATACCCAAGCTAGTTTGCAAAGAAAAGAAAACCAGGCATCACACTTTTTAACAGTAACATATAAAACATCAGTAGAGCAACATTTTAAAGAAACTCAAGGGAAAAAAAGATGTAAGCCAAGGATGTGACATCCAATCAAGCTATTCTTCAGGTATCAAAACTTTAGACAATGATGAACAAATTTTGTAAAGGGCCAGAGAGTAAATAATTTAGGCTTTGTGGGCCACATATTGTCTCTGTCATGATTCTTTTCCTTAAATTCCTTAAAAATGTAAAAAACCAGGGCACTTGGGTGGCTTAGTCAGTTAAGCATCTGACTTCAGCACAGGTCATAATCTCACAGTTCGTGGGTTCAAGCCCTGCATCAGGCTCTGCATTGACAGCTCAGAGCCTGGAACCTGCTTCAGATTCTGTGTCTCCCTCTCTCTCTGCCCCTCCCCCACTTGTGCTTTCTCTCTCTCAAAAATAAACAAAATAAAATAAAAAAATATTTGTAGGTCCAAGGCCTTACAAAATAGTCTGCAGGCCCTAGTTTGCTGATCTCTGCTCTAGACAAAGTTTTAAATGTGGAAGAAGAGAATATTGTAGCTAGGTGCTTTTTCTAAATTGAACTTAATCCAACCAAGAGATGATTGAAAAGTCTTCTGTAAAAGAACTGGCAGTGTGCTGAACATATTTAATTACAGATCTGAGACTAAAACAAAGGTGAGAGGTTAAGTCTAGAAGTATGGCATATAAATGTTATATGCTCTGACAAAATAGAAGTAACACAACTTAAAATACATAAGAAAGATTTTTTTGATTGCCCTGAATAGGACAGATCAGTGGATAGTTTTAGAGGTAACAAATGAAAAGCATAAGCATAAATTTTAAAAAACGGGAAAAGAACACTAGTATACTAACATAAATGTATTTCCGTAAACACTAGAACAAAAATACAACCTTCCTAAAACACGAGGAGAGGGGAAACGTACAAATAAACCACATAGTAACTCACAGTAACTGTAACATAAAATGACAAATCTTAAGTCAAACACATCAGTCCTATCAATAACATAAGTTGACATAATTCATCTACTAAATAAAAAATATTTTCACACACTCTCACAAAACAAAACCCAACTCTATCTGGGCTATATGTAAAAGACATATCTAAAACAAAGCAATTCAGAAAGGCTGGGGGGAAAAAGTGTGAAGGAAGATGAGGGTATATCAAATAAATGTATGCAAAAACAAAGTACAGGTTAGTATCTTGATATGCAATAAAGGAGAATTCAGACCAAAAAAAGCACTTAAGGAGTCAAAAAAAGGATACTTCATAGCACAAAAGTGATATTAGTATTCACATAAGAACAACTTTGCGCCAAGTAACACATAGAAATCTAAACAGACCAGAAACCACAGGAGATACAGGGATAAACAGTAACACACTAATAAAAGGAGATGCCAATACACCATTGCTATATACGCAATATACGCAGCTACCTAGCAAGAGAATGTGGGAAAAAATAAGGATAAGAAATACTAAGCAAGGTATTCAGCAAGGTAGACTATAGGCACAGAGTAGGGGAAGATACTTGCAACATAAATAAGCATCAAATAAATATCTCTATATTAAAAACTTATACAAATCAGAAACATATGACAACCCAAAAGAAACACTTGAAAATGCACTTCCAAAAAAAGTTACCAAACTGAAGTCCATAAAAATATTAAAACATGATCAACTTTATGGGTAACCTGGGAAATTAAAATTCAAACCACAAATAGCAGTAAGCATCCACTAGACTGACAAAAATTTTAAAGCATGAAGATAGCATATTTTATTAATATCTAGATTTTATTAAAATCTAGCATATTTTATTAATATCTAATTGTCCTATTACGATAGGACAATTATTGCTGAAGATGGTGTGCCTTTTGCTCTGAAACCCAAGAGCTCTGAGCTGTGATTCACCTACAGGACATGACGCAGACTGCACTCAGTACTCCAGCACTTGATCAGCTGGACATTAAAACACAAGTGGCAACATTGTTTGCAATGTCTCTCAGATCACCTTGTGAGCCTTCACTTCCTTTGGGCCCAAAGTTGGCGGTCTTTTGGATTACTTGATTCAAAAAAAAAAGACTGGAGCAGTACATCCAAATGTGGCAAATCTCTCTCCAAATTCCAAAGAGGTCCATCAAGTGACTCATTCTCAGTGATAAATGGGGCAAGATATAAAAACCTGGCTTTCACTTTAGGACATACCTCAATATGTCCTATCCATACCACAGTATACCCAAAGATTTCACTGAATTGGTAGGCTCCTGAATTTTTTTGAGGCTTATCTCCCATCCTCTCACCTCTAAGATTAGAAAACTTAGACATTTTAAGCTGCAGTTTTGTTTCAATTTCAGTATAAATATTATGTTGCAATACCCCATTTAAACAAAAAATATTTAAATCATACCTGATTGTTCTCTGTTCTAATGGTATTAACTCTATCATCTTCATTTTTCCAAAGAAACAGACTTAAAGGGAATGACAGATTTGAAAGTCATATTAAAAAATGATTCCATGAATATTAGCTTTTCGTATTTTATCTTATTTGACATTCTGTAAACACAAATGTAACATTAAAGCCTCAAAAAGCCTGAGAACATTATATTTCAAGTTCATAAACTACATTTAGTATGAGTACTAGCTAAATTCAAATCACATTATAATATCTATAGCAAAGTAAAATAAAATTTTGGAAACACATTTTGTTTGTAATTCTTTTGTGAATGATTGTTTATAAAATCCCTTCTATTAATTTCAAAAGACTGTATGAAAAACTGTTGCCTTAAGTACTGTAATTCTCCATGAAATGATACCATGTGAAACTCAAGCATACTGATTAGTTTACCCATAACCAAGAATCTAAGTGAGGTAGAACAACTAATTCTAAGAAAGGCAAAGACAAAATTTTCTGTCAGTAGGCTGCCCCTGATGACATAAGAATTATAATAGAAATAAATTTAAGCAATAATTATTCCTCATTATTAAAGATTAGAATCAAGGTAATTTTAATTAAAAATATCCCTAATTTCACTATTTATTTATTATTTATTTATTATTATTAATTTCACTAATTTCACTAATCACTAATTTGTTGTAATTAGAAGTCCTTGTAACAGTACCCTGGTTATCTCATTCTTTATAGTTTAGATTATGACATGTAGAATCAACATCTATACTAGTTACCTTTTTTTGTTTCTTAAATCACTATTTGATTCTTCTGATGATCCTGGCACTTCAGAATTTTCAATTTGATTTTTTCCACTTTGGTTTTCTTTTGGAGTGGCTTTTCCCTCTGCTGATGTTCATGTTCATCCATGGCAAATAAAGTTAATAATATTAAGAAAATAGTAAAATAAAATTTTATACAAATATGTATATATATGGACATACTCTAATCTTGTCCTGTGTCCTTTTCCATGAACTCTACTACACATGATATAAGGCAACAGTTTCCAAAGTAAATTTCATAAAACAGTTTATGTGAAAGGAGAATTCTTTGTGTCAATTCAGTTTGAGGAAAAGAAAGGATTAAGAAACCCTACCAGGAAAACAATCACACACCCCCTTGTAGGATTTCTCTGTTTTTATGTACAATGTGAATCTACAAGATGGGGGTAAGTTAGGTTTTACTTAAACTTAATTGTCTTTAGAAAGCTTTGGCCAAAAGCATCTTTTGAAATTGTATTGAGGAAACTTCTCTGGAAAAGGCTGGTATAAATACAGAGCATATAACGTCATTTGTTATTTCACATACATTTCTATTTATAAAACCTCCCTTCATTTTAACAGAATTTCCCTATATAGGAAAACTATACAATGTCTTTAAAATGTTAACATTAATGTTCTATATGATCTATATGAACAAAAGATCCATGAACCTCACAATATTAATGCAGATATTTTTCCTTTGGATAAATCAAATTTTTTAATTTAGAAAAAATTAATGAGTCATGTTAATATTTGAAAAACCATTTTACAAGAGTTGCCACAGAATTTTGCAACCTGAAGCCTGTACTGGTTTAATTTTAGTCTAGCTGCTATATTTCCCAGCTGGTATATTTGAAATAGTCTTTTAAAGACAATAAACAGGGATTTTCTAAAGGATATATTCAATGCAAAATGAACAAAAACCAGAGGTATCAGCTGCTTAAAAGTTAATAATAAAATACTACTCCCCCCCCCCCAAAGAAAGAAAAAACAATGCAAAATTCAGTAGATTCTAAGTAATTTTGATAGGGATCTGGCACATGTATCTCATTCGTAGTAACAGTCTAGAGCATGATGCACCGCACCATTCATACCTATGCAGTTTAATAACATAAAGAAATCAGGCCTATTCACTTTTGAAAAAAATCATAATAGTGTCTTGAGAGTTACAGTAATATATGCATAAAATGTTATAGATTCACAGAAAAGGATATGATAACTGTGAAACTATGTTTTGAACTATGAGATGTTTGCCTGGCAAAGAAGAGAGCAAGAAGAATTTAAGCAAAGAAAATGGCATTTGCAAAATACACAGTACAAATATATGCAGCATTTTTGGCAATAGTGAAAAGTTCAGTGTGACTCTAGCATGGTGTTGTAAATAAAGCATGGGCTTTAGTCAAACACACAGGAGTTCAAGTCTTGGCACTGTCACAGCAGGTGTGACCTCAGCTAAGTTGTTTTTTTAACCTACGTTTCCTTATCTCTAAAATGGCACGGTGCATGGAAAGCACGCAGCACAGTACCGAATCCTTAGGAGTGTCTTGACTTCAAGTTCTGATTTCTGTTCCACTGCATTTCATATTTTAGATCTTTATCACCTCAGTCTATTCTCCATAGTGTCACCTAAGTGGTTTTGCTAGAATTGAAATCCAATCATGTTACTCCTATTAAAACAAAGCAGGAAAGAATACCACTGGAGAAAAGACAGTCTTTGCAACAAATGGTGTTGGGAACATGCAAAAGATGTAACATGGTACATGGTAACGTGCAAAAGAATGAAACTGGACCACTTTCTTACACCATACACAAAAATCAATTCAAATTGGATGAAAGACCTAAATGTGAGACAAGAGAAACAAACCCTAGAGGAGAACACAGGTAGCAACTTCTTCTGACATGAGCCATAGCAGTAACTTACTAGATACATCTCTGGAGGCAAGGGAAAAATGAACTATTGGGACTTCATGAAGATAAAAAGTTTCTGCACAGCGAAGGAAACAATCAACAAAACTAAAAGGCAGCCAACAGAATGGGAGAAGATATTTGCAAATGACATATCTTTTTTTAATTAAAAAATGTTTTTAAGCTTTATTATTTTTTTTTTTTTTAATTTTTTTTCAACGTTTTTTATTTATTTTTGGGACAGAGAGAGACAGAGCATGAACGGGGGAGGGGCAGAGAGAGAGGGAGACACAGAATCGGAAACAGGCTCCAGGCTCCGAGCCATCAGCCCAGAGCCTGACGCGGGGCTCGAACTCACAGACCGCGAGATCGTGACCTGGCTGAAGTCGGACGCTTAACCGACTGCGCCACCCAGGCGCCCCTAAGCTTTATTTTTGACAGAGAGAGAGAGAGAGAGAGAGCGCGATGAGTGGGGGAGGAGCAGGGAGAGGGAGACACAGAATGTGAAGCAGGGCTCAAACCCACAAACCACAGGATCATGACCTGAGCTGAAGTCAGATGCTTACCCGACTGAGCCACCCAGGTGCCCCTGCAAATGACATATCTGATGAAGGGTTAGTATCCAAAATGTATAAAGAACTTATCAAATTCAACACTCAAAAAACAAATAATCCAGTTAAGAAATGGGCAGAAGACATGAATAGACATTTTTCCAAAGAAGACAGATGGGTAACAGACACATGAAAAGATGTTCAACATCGCTCATTATCAGGGAAATACAAATCAAAACTACAATGAGACATCACCTCACACTTGTCAGAATGCCTAAAATTAACAACACAGAAACAACAGATGTTTTCGAGGATGCAGAAAAAGGGGAATACTCTGACCCTGTTGATGGGAATGCAAACTGGTGCAGCCACTCTGGAAGGTGGTATAGAGGTTCCTCAAAAAGTTAAAAATAGAACTTCCCTATGATCCAGCAATTGCACCACTAGGTATTTACCCAAAGGACACATGCACCTCAATGTTTACTGCAGAATTATCAACAATAGCCAAATTATGGAAAGAGCCCAAATGTCCATCAACTGATGAATAGAGGAAGATGTTGTGGTATATATATATACAATGAACTATTACTCAGCCATAAAAAAGAATGAAATTTTGCTATTTGTGCTGATATGGTTGGAGCTGGAGTGCATTATGCTAAGAGAAATAAGTCAGAGAAAGACAAATACTGTATGATCTCACTCATATGTGGAATTTAAAAAATGAAACAGATAAACACGGGGGAAAAAAGAGAGAGGCAAACCATAAAACTCTTAACTATGGAGAAGAAACTGAGGGTTACTGGAGGAGTGTTGGGTGGGAAATGGGCTAAAAGGGTGATGGCCATTAAGGAGAGCACTTGTTGTGATGAGCACTGGATGTTATATGTAAGTGATGAATCACTAAATTCTACTCCTGAAACTAATATTACTATATATTAACTAACTAGAATTTAAATAAAAACTTGAAACAAACGAAGTTAATATGGCTTCCCGCTGCTTAAACATTCCTTAGTTTTGGAACCAAGGCTCTTGCAGTTCAAGTTTCTACCTACTTCTCCAGTTGTACCTCATGGTGCTTCTTCCTCCCCTTTATCCATAAACTATAATAATTATAATAATAATAATAAGAATAGTATTACTATTAATAATAGCTAAAAGTTACTGAACCAATTACCACATTAAGCAAATCCTGAAAGCCCCATTCATATCATGATCTATGTGAAGGAAGCCTTCTGGAATTAGGCAGTGAACAATCTGCATGGCCAAACATTTGCAACCCTGGGTTTGAAGTATGAATATAAAGGGTTCTCAATGCCATCTTAAAGAACTTGGGCCTTAAGTAGTAATCAATGAGTCTTCCAAAGGTTTTTAAGCAGAGAGATAAATAATCCAGCTTGTAACAACAAGAATGATGCTGACTGCACTCTGCAGAATAGACTGGAAAGCAGATTATAAGCAAGGGGGTTACAATATGGTTTTTAAGGTTCCTTTATATATATATATATATATGTATAAATACATATACATATGTATATACATATATACACACATATATATATGTATATATATATATACATATACATATATATGTGTATATATATTATATATAATATATATAATATATATATATATAAAGTCTACAGTAAGGATTATTTCAAAGCTTAAACAACTGGAAGAGTGATGAAACCAAAGAAGTCAAAGTACACTAGTTTGGGGGCAACAGTGGAGTCAAGTATTAAATATGTTAAGGTTGAGGCATGTCAAAAATGTAGAGGTGTTTAGCACAGACCCATGGGAAAGAACAGAAGACAACTAATAAAAAGAAATACGCACTTCAATATGAAAATGGGTAAAGCATTACTCTTTCCTCCTTCATTAAAGGACTTGTAAAACATACTATGCACATTATTTTAAAAAAGTTTTTTTAATGTTTATTTTTGGGAGAGAGAGAGAGAGAGAGAGAGTGGGGGAGGGGCAGAGAGAGAGGGGAACCCAGAATCTGAAGCTGGCTCCAGGCTCTGAGCTGTCAGTACAGAGCCTGACGTGGGGCTTGAACTCACGAGCTGTGAGATCATGACCTGAGCCAAAGTTGGGTGCTTAACAGACTGAGCCACCCAGGTGCCCCACTATGCACATTGTAACTGTCTATATTTGATAATGTAATGTTAGAGTTCAGATATTTTGCATTATCATGCACCACTAAAGAGTAATTTGGTATTTTAAAGAAACTATACAACTACCATCAACAAATGGAAGTGTACATATGGGAAAAAAATTAAGGAACTTTATTCACATCACACATAAAAATTTGTTCCAGGTAGATTAATAAACTGAATTGGAAAAGCAAACCAAGACATGTTTGAAAGACAATACATGGCCTCAGGGTAGAAAAGAGATTTAAAAAAAAGACATAAATAACACTATCCATAAATGAAAATATCAATAAACTTGACTATATTAAAATGTAAGAACTGCAGTTCCATTTGTGCTCAGGATTATAGAAAGATGAAACAATGCTCCCACTGGAACAAGAAGAAAAGGTAAATAATCAATAAAATAATAACTTTTCTTGAATTCATCAGAGAATTATGGTTGTGGGGAATTGAATTCCAATTCTCTCCTAGGAGAAAATGGTTTCATCTTTGGCAGAGCACAGGAGGAAGTGGTAACTGCTATTAAAAGAAATAAGAAAACAGCTAAAATTTTAAGTAATTCTAAAGGCCAGTGTGGGCTACGAGGATAGTTTGGAATCTCTGGGATCTTCAGACACAAAGGGAAGTCAATACTTAATAGCAAATTCCCTTCCAGGTACCTGTATCATATGCTCACATGGAAGACTAGGGGCAGGGCAGGAGACCTGCCAGGAGAGCCATCAGTGGCAAAAAAGTATGACATTCCATCCTTCTCAGTACTCTTCTTTCACACAAAGCAAAAGCCTTAAGCCAATTGGGGAGGAACTGGAAGCTCTTCCCTCTCAGGATCCAGGAAAAAATGTATTGGTTCTCAAGGAGGAACAGAGGCAAAAGCCATCTGCTTTGGAGGAAGAGTAAGTGACTCTCCTTTCAACAATATTAGCTTTGAAAAATCTTACCACTGAGGAAGGAGTGGAAAACCTCATCACCAGTCCTAGGCAAAGCCTGAAGGAAGGGTAGAAGCAAAAGCTGTAAGGATTATCTTGGCCCCAGGATCATGCACTGATCCTGTTTACTGTAGTAAACAAAGCATTGGTTTACTACCACTGGGTTGGGGGAGGGGGAAGAAACTCTCTCCTAAATATAAAAAATCATTTTTCCCTTACTTTAAAATTCTTTAAAAGATAACAGTGTAAAATAAAAATGGTAAAAATGTATTGTGGAGTTATATACAGAAGTAAAATATATGACAACAGCACAAAGGAATTGGGGGAGAAAACAGAAGTAATACTGCTGTAAGGTTCTTAAATTATATATGAAGTTGTATACAATTTGAAAGGAAACTTCAAATTTAAAGGCTCACTGTATATAGTTTAGAGCAAGAGTAGTAAACTTTTCCTTAAAAGGCCATATAATACATTTTTCAGGCTTATGGACCACTGAGTCTTTGTCACATCTCCTCACATCTGTCATTGTAGTATAAAAACAGTCACTGAAAATATGTAAACAAAATGGTATGGCTGTGTTCCAATAAAAGTTTATAAAAAACAATCCATAAGGCATGGCTTAAAATAAAATAAAATAGGGGTGCCTGGTTGGCTTAATCAGTGGAGCATGCAACTCTTGATCTTGGGATTTTGAGTTTGAGCTCCATATTGATATTATAATATTAATATATATTAATAGAGATTAAAAAGTTTAAATCTTAAAAAAATAAGTATAAATATAGATGTTTGATGACCTCTACCTTATAGCAACCACTAAAAGTTTTCTTTTTTTAAAAAAAATTTTTTAATGTTTATTTTTGAGAGAGAGACAGACAGAGCATGAGCTGGGGAGGGACAGAGAGAGAGACACACACACAGAATCCAAAGCAGGCTCCAGGCTCTGAGCTGTCAGCACAAAGCCCAACACGGGGCTTGAACCCATGAACCATGAGATCATGATCTGAGCTTAAGTCAGACAGTTAAACTGAGCCACCCAGATGCACCTAAAAGTTTTCTTAAAATGAGAAATAACTAATGAGACAACAGTGGAGATAAAATTGAATCACAAAAAACTTCTCAATCAAGAAAGAGGCAAGAAAATGGAAAAATAGAAGATGGAAGAAATGAGACAAATAGAAAATAAATAGCAAGATGGTAGATTTAAGACAAACCACATCAATAATAATTACAATGAATGTAAATGGTCTAAATACCCCTAGTAAAAGATATAGATTGCCAAATTGGACTAAAAAGTAAGATCTAAATACATGCTGTCTATAAGAAACCCACTTTGGATATTCAGTAACAGATAAAACAATGGAGAAAGATATACCATGCAAACACCAATCAAAAAAAAGCTAGAGGGGTGCATGTGTGGCTCAGTTAAGCCTCTGACTCTTGATCTTGGCTCAGGTCATGTTTTCACAGTTCATGGGATCACCCCATCAGTACCAGAGTCTGCTTGGGATTCTCTTTTTTCCTCTCTCTCTGCCCCTCCCTCAATCACATGCACATGCTTTTTCTCTCTCAAAGTAAATAAAAAATAAAAGCTAGAATAATTATATTAATATTAGAGCAATTAACCTTTAAAATAAAAACTATTACCAGAAGTAAAAGAAACATTGTATAATTACATTGGGGTCAGTTTATCAAGAAGATATAATAATCCTAAATGTCACTCATCTAATAACAGCTTCAAATATGTAAAGCAAAACTGATGAAGAGTTGATGTCAACACATTTCTTTGTAATTTTAGAGCATGTTGACAAAATTTAAGAATTCCTTTCATCAAAAGAATCATAAAGAGAATAAAAAGAAGCCACAAACTAAAATCTAGAATGAATTATATACAAACATACAAACACACACACACACACATGCACGCACACATATGGTGGAAAAAACATATATGTATATAAAATGGAGCTATATTTAAAAGAAAGAAAATGGGCAAAACATTTGAATAAAGGCAAATCCAAATGGCCATAAACATATGAAAACATGCTCAACCAAAGGGAACGATTAGAAAAGAAAAGTAAAATATTTGGAATTAAAAATTCAGTGTAAGGATTTAATAGCAGATAAGACACAACTAAAGAGAGAATCAGTAAAATAGATTTGGAAGAAAAATCTGTAGAAATTATCTACAACTTAAAGCAGAGAAACAGGAGACCGAAAATATCTGATAGGATGACAAGTTATGGTTCAATAGAAACTTTCAGACATTGTCAATGGGTACAACCACTCTGGAAAACACATGGGCATTATTTGTAAAGCTGAATATGTGCAAACAATGCCAACGCTAGTTACATTCTCTGAGATCCTCATGGACCTATACATTTAAGAGTCATGTAGAAGAATGTACATATTTGTAATATCCCTAAACTGGCAATAAACCAAATGTCTATCATCAGAACAAATAAATTATGGTATAGTCTTATAATGGAATATTACACAACAATGAAAAAAATAGTATTATATGTGAAACATGACTGAATCTTACAATGTTGAGCAAAAGAAACAAGTCAAAAATAAAATACTTTCAATATGAGTCTATCTAAATTAAATTAAAAACATTCAAAACTAAACTATTGTTAAGAAATACATATTTAGGGGCGCCTGGGTGTCTCAGTTGGTTAAGCATCCTACTTCAGCTCAGCTCATAATCTTTCAGTCTGTGAGTTCGAGCCCCCATGTTGGGGTCTGTGTTGAAAGCTCAGAGCCTGGAGCCTGCTTCAGATCTGTATCTCCCTCTCTCTCTGCCCCTCCTCCACTCACACTCTGTCTCTGTTTCTCAAAAATGAGTAAATGAAGACAATTAAAAAAAAAAATAAATACATATTCAGTTGGTAAAACTATAAATAAAAGCAAGAAAACAATTATCTCAAAAAATCAAAGTAATAGGTTATCGGGGAAGAAATAAGATGTGACAGAGAAAGACACACAAGGTTGGAAAGTGCTTGTAAGAAAAAGAACAACAAAAAATACAGCCTTAGAAACAGCCATTAAACTTCTAAAAAATAACAGGACAAATGCACGAAGTACTTAAAAAAATGTTGCTCCTCAAAAATAAATAAACGTTAAAAAAAAAAAATTAAAAAAAAATGTTGCTCGCAGCAGTATTCATAATAGCAAAAACACTAACACAGGGTTGGATACATAAATTATACCACAAGGAATTCTATAATGATGTAGATCTATATTTATTGATATGAAATGTTTATGACATATTCTAAAATACAAGAAGAGGCTTTAAGGGTTCATATGTGCCCTCATTTTTAAAAGCCAAAAAATATTTATTATATACAAGAACTGAAAAAAAAAATAACTGAAAGAATATATGCCAGAACACTAACAGAAGCCATCTCTGGATGGTGAAATTATTGTTATCTTCTTTATAGTTACTGTTATATCTAGAACTTTTTAAAATGAGCATATGCTGGCCTCTTATAAAGTATAATTAAACTTTTTGAAGTGAAGCACCAAGATATTAATACCATTTAAAAACTACACTTTCACAAAATTCAAGGGTTAAATATTCTCACCAAAGATTGTTTTGGGTTTTGTGCAAATATCATAATTCAAGAATCTGGCCAGTAGCCCAGGATATGAAATATGACACTACTCACAGCTTTATGTGGGGCAATTGCCTACTTCATCAATCACTTGACCTTGTACTTTTCAGGAATACTGGGATTCCACTCTGAATTTTTTTCCCAGGTATTTTTTCCCTTTAACCTTTTAAGTGATATTATGACTGGAAAGCAATATTTAACACTGTAGTAAGAAGACTCGATCAAGAAGGAAGTAAAGATTCTCACTGAGCATCTTGCTGACATCAAATAATAAAGTAGGTGGATCTCATCCACATTTCTCATCAGAAATAGTAAAACACATCAGAAGAGTAAATACTAAATGGACCTATGATTAAAGAAGGTGTTAAGTTTGAGTTGTCATTGGATATAGCATAAACTTAGAATATAAGAATGGTTATAATTGAAGATGGAGAAAAATGTTAGTGGTTAAGAACGTCTATATTTTGCAGCTGTAATGGATGTTGCCATTAACTGGGGGGTGGGGGTCATTTCAGTTATAAATATTTAATATATCTGCCTTTCCATCACAGTTTATTTCCCATAGGCATTATTTTTTTCAGTAGGTTCTTAGACAATAGTTCCACCTTTATATATTTGTTTAATTATCTATCACTTTTTAAGAACTGAATTATCAGTAAATTGATGAAAGTAATGAGATAAAAATTTACAATTCTTTGAAATACAAATGTCGCCCAGCATTAAAATTGTTTTGCTTCTGTTTGATACTATTTTCGTGGCTAAGATCCTTCTCACTTATAGTAATAATACCAGGGTTCTATGCAGTAATCACTTCCTTTCTCCTTCAGCCTTAACTATCTGAAACTATTATAAAAGAAGGTAGTGGAGTTTATTTATGTGCTATAAGTATTTTGACTTGATTTTTAACATAGTACTTAAATTGCGTTTTTTTCTCTCACTTGGTGAAACTATTTTTAAAAATCCCCCAATGGACTTGTAGCTTTCCTTTTATACTGCCACATTTGTAAGGCTAGATTTGCCCAGAATTTGCTCACCGACCTGACTACTAAAATGTACTATAATAACCTCTTTGTTTTTCCCATTCCAGTTGAAATCACCTTCTTCTCGATTCTTGTTAAGAAGCTCTTTCAAAGTGTTTACTAAAAAACTGGGATCTGTTCCAGGTTCTTCCTTCACCAAAGTTACACTAACTGGTCTGTGGATTATTCCATCAGCCTCAGCAACACCGGTATTAGTCTGCCGCTCATCTAAAGAAACTGTTGATGCTGAATAAATATTTCCTAAGTGATCCATTATAGGAAGCAAATATAATTCTGGCTGAAGAGCCTAAAACACATAGGAAATTTTAAAAAATTAGCTTGTAATTTAAAAAACAGTTAAGTTAAAAAATTAGCATAAGTTCAAAATGTCACATTACATACATATGGAGGAACAAATGACTTGAGTTTCAGTTCTGATTCTTGCTTTGCCTTCACCTAGAAACAAATAAATGAGGAAAAAAATAAAGCTTTTGTATATTTTCAATTATTTTTAGTCCAACTTTTTTTTTTTTTTTTTGCAGAAGGCACACATCTGTGACATACAAATCAAACTTAAAAGCTGATAACTGAGGTTAGAGTCTAGAAAATGTAGAATATAATCCTATTTCTATTCACTGTACAAAACATAAAAGAAATTCCATGTCATTTAGTCATAATGACTATGGCTATCACTTGCATGGACTCACTATATGCTAAGCACTATTCTAAGTGCCCTACACGTAATAGCTCAGTTAATCTCCACAGTTCCATGTGATGGGCACACGTTTTAGTTCACAGACAACAAGAGTGAGGCAAAGAGAAGTTAAATAACTTGTCCATGATGTTATAACCAGGAAGTTTCCAAGTTGGGACTCAAAACCAGGAAATCTGGCTTCAGAGTCCAAAGCTGTATACTTTATTTCCTAAATATATAACCCATGGAGTTCATCTGTTATTCATCCATCCATCCATTCATTCATTCAACAAATATTGAGGGCATACTATGGGTCAGGCAGTATTCTCTATGGTAGGAGATACAACAGTAAACAATGCAGAGTTCTTGCTTTCATGTAGCTTCTATTCTACTTATGAGAACAGATGTTAAAGAAACAAGATTTAGAACAGTGATATGTGATTTATGAAAACAAGAGAGTGATGGAATACAGAGTAATTTAAGAGTAAGAATATCTAAAAAGTAGGTGGTCAGAGAAGGCCCTTTGGAAAAGATAATACTTGAGCTTGAGACTTGAATTATGAAAAGATGAAGCAAGCTATTTGAAAATCAAGGGGAAGTAATTTCCAGGCAAGTTCAAAGAACATAAATCAGAACAAAGTTTGCTATATTTGAGGACCACACAAAGATTTTTGTGGTTAAAATGGAAAATCAAGGAGCAAATTGCAGTAGATGAAATCTAAGAAGCAGCTTATTCCTTAGGCCCTCCATATCTCTGGGCTAACCACGGCAAGTCTCCTAGTTATAAACCCTGCCTCTAGTCTCTTAAGGCTCTCATCATGTCACATTTGATCAAAAACTCCAACGCTTCAGAAACAAACAAAACTCATTAATCTGGCATTGAAGAACTTCAACAAATGACTTTACAATTTGTTCTCTACTATTTCTTTTCACACCATGTTCCAACTAAAAAAAAAAGAAAAACTCCACTCTTTCTTAGCTGCCTACTTTTTCCACTTTGCTCCTCATTCTATTTTCTCTTCTCAGAAAGCTTTCCCCACCCAACATCTTTGCAAGATCAAGTATTTATCTTACAAACTCCAAACTGAATATATCTCTTCTTTGTCAAAGTTCTCCATCTCCCCTCTTCTCCTGCTGGAAGTAATCCCTTTTTCTTCTGAATATACAAAATATGCTAATTTAATTTCTCTCCACCACTACACGGAATACTCTTTAAGGGAAGGATCCATATCCAATTCTTTTTTCTCATTTTGTTTATAGAAAAACATCAATAAATATTTGTTGAAAACAGTAAAATATTAGAAGAATTTTGGAAGTTCACTTAAATTACCTTCCAACCTAGGATTCTGTGATTGATATTGTGTAATTTTAGATATCATGAAAAAGAATAAAAAGTTATGAGAACTGTTCTTAGTCTTCTTTGAGAAAAACTTAATGAGTAAATTAAGAATCTACCATACTGAATAGAACTCAAGTGACGGGGGCGCCTGGGTGGCGCAGTCGGTTAAGCGTCCGACTTCAGCCAGGTCACGATCTCGCGGTCCGTGAGTTCGAGCCCCGCGTCGGGCTCTGGGCTGATGGCTCGGAGCCTGGAGCCTGTTTCCGATTCTGTATCTCCCTCTCTCTCTGCCCCTCCCCTGTTCATGCTCTGTCTCTCTCTGTCCCAAAAATAAATAAAAAACGTTGAAAAAAAAATTAAAAAAAAAAAAAAGAACTCAAGTGACAAAAACTTCAAATCTAGCTGCTGATCCTGAGAATTCCACATAGAAAATTCCTTAATAGTACTACTTGGAGGGAAATGTTTCTTTTTTTTCCATTATCATTCATTATTTGTCCAATAAACATTTAGATGTCTTTAAGAGCTAAACACCTTGCTAGGCACTGTATAAATACAATAGTGAATAAAATAAAGTCCCTGCTCACAGGAAGCTATAGTCTAATGGCAGAATCAGATGTTAAATAAATAATCACATGAATACATAATAATGACATAATATGTTAACCAGAGTGGAATAGGAATGTTTTTTTTTTTTTTTTAAACATGGAAAGTCTTGATTAAAGAAAGAAACCTCATGTTGATATGAGAAACCAGAAACTTTTGAGATCCAATGGCTTAAGAATTAAGAATTTCAGCTGGAGAAACTGAGAAAAGCCTGCCATTAAATCACAAAAACTACAAGTAGGATTGTTCAACAGATAATAGCTGAAACCCCCCAAAATATATGTACATATGCTGGAGTCCTATCATTTCACACCAAATGAAGCTAGCTGTGGCCCAAACAATGAGGATCCGTTTCTGTCCAGAACACAAGTACTTATTTAAAATGTTTTTAAACCTATCATTTAAATTTAAAAATACATATTACTTATACAATCACATTTTAACTTTGTCTTCCTTTTCTTCCCAAGGAAACGCACACCTGAAAATATCCCCATCATTTTAGTGTCCAATAATATGCTAATAAGACCCATCTTTTTTTTTTAATGTTTATTTTTGAGAGAGAGAGAGAGAGAGAGAGAGAGAGAGAGAGAGAACGACTGGGGAAGGGGTAGAGAGAGAGGGAACAGAGGTTCCAAAAAGGGCTCTGAGCTGACAGCAGTGAGCCAGACGCAGGGCTCGTTCTGAACTCAGGAACCTTAAGATCATCACCTTAGCCCTAGTTGGTTGCTCAACCAACTGAGCCACACAAGTGCCCCACAACCCATCTTTTCTTAATGATCTATGTATTTAGTTATACTGTCATTTCATTATGATTGATATTACTTATGTTAAGAAGCTGAGTTGATAAGCATTTAAGAAACATAATTTCTTAAGGTATGCTTTCTTTAATCAAAAAGAAAAAATAAGAAAACTTACCACAGCTAGATTATTTCCAATGCATTTCAGAAATAAAAATTTTTCTGCAACAGCATCTTCACCAAGGAACTCACCGAGACGCTCTCTCAGGGCTTGTAAAGTAAGGTGAGGAGATACTCTGAAATATGACATTGCTTTATAATGTAAAATGAAATAGGTTTCAGCTGTACTACACATTTGATAACATTAGTCAGCTATCTCAAAAATGAATACTAATTTAATATATCATATATGACTTAATATATTGTGGTTTTATATTGCCTGGCACTTTGTAAACCTTCAGGAAATTTTAAAAAATGATTATACAAATAAATACTGTTTATAAAAGCCCTTTCTGTACTGAAAGGAAAATGCTTGCCTATTTTTCTCATCCACATCTAAATGGTATTATTTTTTAAAAATCTTTGTTATGGAACTTACATATTTTTTACACATATATTAAAGAATGATTTACCCACAGATAATTATTTTGGAAGTTTGACAAGATTAGCTGGTGCTTAAAAATTTCCTTGATGATCAAATGTTGTCAGACTCTACACTTTTGCTCATTTAGGGATACTTCATCACTCAAAATCTAAAATTTAAAGCCATCATTTATGCTATTTTTTTGAGTTCTTGTTATTCTAGGATCTTATGGGAAACATTATATAACTAATTCATTCAACCAACAAGTATTTACTGAGCACCCAGTATGTGTCAGACATAGTTCTAAGGAATGGGAATACGGCAATCAACAAGAGAGACAAAAATCTCTGCCCTTACAGACTTTACAATCTAATGATGGGAAAGAAAAAATTAACAAAATAAGAAAAACATATAAATTATAAGACATTGCTAAGTACTATGGAGAAAAGTAAAGCAGAGAAGGAAGCATAGCTACAATTTAAAATATAGTGATCAGAGATCTAAACAAAAAAGTAATATTGGAGTAAAGACCTGAAGATGAGTGAGATAGGATACATAAGGGCTGAAAGAGCATTCTAGATTAAGACAACAGCAAGTACAAGTGTCCTGAGGTCCATGTTTGATGTGTTCCAGAACAGAAAAGAGACTGGTATGCTTGAAGTGATGGGGAAGATAAGGAATAATGTCATGTATGCTTCTGTGAATGTGAAAATACACATACATATAAATGTGCACACACACATACTTATATTCTGTTTCTTTTTGAAAAAGTCATTGTGGATACACTGGTTTAACCACTATTCACAGCTTTTCAACAGGTTTCTAATTTCAGATAATTTCTCTCTATATTCTTTTTGTGTGTAACCACAGTAATATACCAGTTATACCTTTTCTGGGTGGCAGTATTATGGTTAAGTGACATCTGTTCCTCCAGTACTTATTAACCGTTATATAACATTATTGATAGTATTAAGTTAGAAACTGGATCCATAACATGGACGAGAATTTTTCACTTATAACCTAAATTTCCAAAAAAAAAAAAAAAACCCCCCAAAAAAACAAACAAAAAAAACAACCCATTTTTCTCTGCAGAAAAAAAAAAAGAGATTGCTTTTTCAGGCACATCATAACATGACCACAAAATACTTGCCTTATAAATCCAGCTGAAATGAATTTGTTAACAACTTCTATTGAAATGGTATTTAGCTTATAGTTCCATGATCCTTCAGGGACATAGAAAACATGAAGCTCCACCAACTGAATAAATTGAGAAGACATCAGTTAAAATATTTTTAAAATGGAAAAAATCAACTGATGTCCTCTAGAATTTTAAAGTTAATAATCATAATTGAAATAAACATGGAATACATGTATCTTTCTGAACAAACACAAAAAAGAAAATGAAGAGCCAAAATTTTAAGTTGGCTACTTGGCACTTACGGCACATCTTCTCCCTAGAAACAATGTCATAGATGTGGTCTTAAGGTACCATAACATCCCTGACATACAGTGTTCTTTCTGTGGCTTGAAGTAAGAGTTGCAGACCACCAAGATCAGTTTTCTGATTACCAACCTTTCCCTCTCCCTTGATCCCCACCTACTCAGTTCTGTTATAGTGATCTTGTGGAATCCTTACACTTTACATATTGTCTCCCTAACATTGTTGTGATGATTGCTAGTTCTCAGCAACTGCAACTGTGCAATTCTCAACTGTGGTCTGGGAAATATTTTTGTTTCCCAGAATTCTAGGAAGAACCTATTCCTGACAGAGATGGGGGAAGAAATGGTTGTTCTTATGTAGGGCATGTCTGCCAGCTTAGCTTATCTGTACTTTTAATACCATTTTCTTGGGGCACCTGGGTGGCACAGTGGATTAAGCATCCGACTCTTGGTTTGGACTCAGGTCATGATCTCATGGGTTCCTGGGTTTGAGCCCCACATCTGGCTCCGCATTAACAGTGCAGGGTGTGCTTAGGATTCTCTCCCTCTCTCTCTCTCTCTCTCTCTCTCTCTCTGCCCCTTTCTCGTGCTCTCTCTCCAAATAAAGTAAATAAACTTTAAAAAATTAATAAATACTATTTTCTTTTTTTTTAAACATTAAAAAGTTATTTTTAATGTTTATTTATTTTTGAGAGAAACAGAGCACAAGCAGGGGAAGGGCAAAGAGAGAGGGAGACAAAGAATCTGAAGCAGGCCCCAGGCTCCAAGCTGTCAGCACAGAGCCCGACATGGGGCTGGAACTCATCAACCACGAGTTCATGACCTAAGCCAAAGTCAGACACCCAATCGATTGAGCCACCCAGGTGCCCCAATACCATTTTCTTTTCTATTAATGTTTTGTTAAACCTCAATTAGAATCCTTCCACTTAGATGAATATTTAGATTACCACAACAGAAACAAAACAATTAGAACAAATATAGTCTTATCTTTTAGTCTAATGAAGTTTGTTATTCATTGCATATTAAAACTCAAATGATTATACTTTACAGTATTAAATATCTGAGTAAAACTTTAAAAATTTGATTATGACCTACCATTAATATTAGTAATTTTTATAGGAGATAAAATTGGTTCTTGAACTGAATGTGTTGCTCAAGTTGTTTTTATAGACCAAGTAAATTACTTCTATACATTTGATGTGTGTATAGTCTGCTGTAGTTTGAAGTTTGCCATATGCTGTATTTTGAATACCAGAGCATTTAAAAGATAATTTCCTAACTATACTATACTATTCACAGCTAACACTACACTATACTATTTTTTTTTAAGTTTATTTATTTTGAGAGAGAGAGAGTGCAAGCAGTGTAGGAACAGAGAAAGAGGGAGAGAATCCCAAGTGTTGGGCTTGAATTCACGAACTGTGAAATCATAACCAGAACCAGAATCAAGAGCCGGACACTTAACGACTGAGCTAACTGGGCACCCATACACTATACTATTAATACTATAATATTTAATAGCTACATGATTAAATATTTGTAAAACTTTCAGAAGTCTTTAGTAAATATGACCTTATCCTTTATATAAATGCATTAAAATTTTACAGGAGAAAAAATATTTATTGAACTAAACATTTTTACTTTGTTTTTATAAACAAAGTAAATTCTGTCAATATTTCTATAATTCATGAACTATAAATCAAAATGCCTGTATAGATTTAATTCCACAATTGAGTGAGTAGGCAATACAGAGAAAATATAGTTAAAACATTTCTTGGACTTTGAAACATTTTGTGATATAAAATAATTTATAGTGGATTTGTGTTCATTTATTCCCTCAACAAATATTTACTGAATGTCTACCATGTGCCAGCACTGGTCTAGGCATTAGAGATATGCAGTGAGTAAGAAAAAGATCCTTGCTTGTGCATAACTCTACCTTCAAATGAGGTAACAGGACAAGAAGAAGAGTGAGGCAAGTGAGGCACTCACCTCAGATGCAAAATTTAAGGCTGCAACAAAACCTCCGTAATCAAGATAAATACAACATTAAAAAAAAAACCTATTCAATGTAAAAACTTTCATGATAAGCAAAATATCAAAAATTTAAATAAAGAGAGAAATTAATACTACTATTACAGCCTTAAGCAAAAGGAAAAATATGAACCTCAATACATGTTTCTTAAAAGAAATACATTTCTGGGGGCACCTGGGTGGCTCAGTTGGTTAAGTGTCTGACTCTTGGTTTCAGCTCAGGTCATGATCTCATGGTTCATGGGTTTGAGCCCCGCACTGGGCTCTGTGCTGACAGCTCAGAGCCTGAAGCCTGCTTCAGATTCTGTGTCTCACTCTCTCTCTGCCCTTCTCCTGCTCATGCTCTCTCTCTCTCAAAAGTAAATAAAACAAAAAACAAACAAAAATTCTTAATGGTTAACTTTTTCCAGAGTAACAAAATAGTTGAAAAATACTGAGAATTTTAAAAGTATATACTAAAACTCACAACATTATTTTAAGGTTAAATATTCTGTTTATACCAAAACATGAATTTATTATAATTTTACTTTTCTGGCTTTCATGGAGGCAGCTCATCAGTAATATTTTCATCAAAACTACTAGCCATTAAAAAATACATTAAAAGGTGTATTTATAGGCACATATTTTTGCCTTTTGCCTCAGGTTCCAAAATGGCCTATCAGATTCTGTTTCTCTTTAAAATGCTATTAGGATTTCTTTTGCATCAATTTTTTCATTAAAAAAACTTGTATTGAATTATTTATCTTAATTATGGAGGGGTCTTTTGTGTGTGGGGGGGCTTAAATTTTGCACCTCAGGCAAGTGACTCATTTGCCTCAGACTAGACCCAGGTCTGTGAGGGCACAGACAATAAACAGTAAATATAAAACACCGATAAATTATATAGTACATTAGAAAGTGGTCAGTACTGAAAAAAAAGAATAAGGAGAGCAGGGTGAGGAAAACAGTGAATATAAAAGAGGAAGTAGGTTTCAGTGTTTTGTTTTGTTTTGTTTTAATTTGAGAGAGAGAGAAAGAGAGAGACTCTCAAGCAGGCTCCAACACAGAACTGTGAGATCATGGGATTTGCCGAAATCAAGAGTTGGTCGCTCAACTGACTGAGCCACCCAGGCGCCCCAGAAAAGGTGAGATTTAAGTAAAGACTGCAGGTGAAGAAGAAATTAGATGAGTGATGATGTAGAAGTAATGATGTAGTAGTGATGTAGAGAGAGACTCTCAAGCAGGCTCCAACACAGAACTGTGAGATCATGTGAGATTTGCCGAAATCAAGAGTTGGTCGCTCAACTGACTGAGCCACCCAGGCGCCCCAGAAAAGGTGAGATTTAAGTAAAGACTGCAGGTGAAGAAGAAATTAGATGAGTGATGATGTAGAAGTAAAAAGTTCCAAGAAGAATTAAAGCAAAGGTCTTAAGGTGAGAAAGTGCTAGTATGCTTAAAGCAGAGAGAGTGAGGGAGAGAGCAGTAAAAGATCAAGTAAGAAAAATGAGGAGGACAAGGAACAAATTAAATAGGGTCTTCCAGGCCACTGTAAGCTCTTTATCTTAGAAAATGAGAAGCCAATTCAGGGTTTTAATAGAAGCACATCTGACATTCATTTTAGATTCTTATTATTTTAATATGAAAAATTCTAAACATACATACAAATAAAAGGAATACTATAAACACCCAAATACTTACTACTTAGATTCAAAAGTAAACATCATGCTACATTTACTTCTTCTCCCCCCCCCCCCCCCCAAAACCTCCTTTTTTAAAGGCGACTGCCACATGCAGCACCTTATTTGGATGTGTCTGAAGTCTTGGAAACTTGACTACCCTGCCTTCTACAATCGGACCTTGAGAGATTGTTTGGAGGTTCTAGCAAGGGAGCAGAACTACTTGTATACCCTTTGACTGAAGAATGATCCTCCTCTATAGGGAAGGTCGTCCTCTTCAACCCAGCACACGACTTTTGGAGGGACACATATGGAGTTGTGAGAGAGAAAGAGGACACCCACCTGTCCAGCCAGATCAGTCCAATCAACCTTGGTCATCAATGGGGTGACAGATGTCACAACCAGATTGTCCTCAATCCTCTCTCCCTCCCTTAACAAACCATTCAAAGTAATCAGACATCATGAAAATATAATCCTAAATACTTTCGCATCCATCTCCTAAAAATAAGGACTTGTCTAATTTTTCACATTTTCACATTTAAGAAAATTAACAGTTCCTTAATGTAAAATAATATCCATTCCACATTCAAATTTCCTTAATTGTCCATTTGTTCTCAGAATGTTTTTCAGTCTAGAATCCAATCAAGGATAACACACTGCATTTGGTTTGTCACATCTTTAAAAATCTTAATCTGCAAGTTTTCCAGACCTTCCCCCCCACCCCCTCTTAATGGCATTGACTTTTTAAAGAGACTGGGTAGTTGTTTTAAAGAATGTTTTGCATTCTGAATTTACCTTATTAACTCCTTAGGATACATTTAACTTAATTCTCCAATTCCTCTCTTTTTTTAGCATAGTATAGTTTCTTTTTTTAATCTTTTTTTTATCATGAAAAGTATATCCTGTAATCTCCATCTCCTATTTTCCTCATGCCACCCCTTCTGTTTCTATAGTTTTTGTTTTCTATAGCTAAGAGTCTGTTTCTTGGTTTCTTTTTTTCCTTTGCTCGTTTACTTTGTTTCTTAAATTCCACAAATAGGATCACATGGTATTTGTCTTTGACCTATTGTGCTAAGCATTATATTGTCTAGCTCTATGCATAGTGTTGCAAATAGCAAGATTTCATTCTTTTTAATGGCTCTATAATATCCCATTGTATATGTGTGTGTACACACACACACACACACATATAATCACTTTTTTATATATGTAAAATCACTCCTTTATCCAATCACCTGAGCTGCTTCCATAATTTGACTATTGTAAATGATGCTGTAATAAACACAGGGGTGCATGTATCCCTTTGAATTAGTGTTTTTGTATTCTTTGGGTAAATACCCAGTAGTGAGATTACTGGATTGAAGGATAATTCTATTTTTAATTTTTTGAGGAATCTTCATAATGTTCTGCACAGTGACTGCACCTATTTACATTCCCACTAGCACTGCAAGAAGTTTCCTTCTCCACCTCTCCAACACTTGCTGTTTCTTGTGTTTTCGATTTTAGCCATTCTGACAGGCATCAGGTAATACCTCATTGCAGTTTTGACTTGTATATCCCTGATGATGAGTGATGTTGAGCATCTTTTCATGCCTCTGGTGACCATCTGGATGTCTTCTGCCCATTTTTTATTAGATCATTTGTTTGGGGGCTATCGAGTCATATCAGTTCTTTATATATTTTGGATATTAACCCTTTACCAGATGTCATCTGCAAATATCTTTTCCCATTCCATAGGTTGCCTTTTAGTTTTGTTGAATTGTTTCCTTCACTGTGCAGAAGCTTTTATTTTGATGGTAGTCCCAATAGTTCATTTTTGTTTCCCTTGCCTGAGGAGGCAGATCTAGAAAAATATTGCTATGGCCAATGTCAGAGAAATTACTGCCTAGGTTCTCTTCTAGGATTTTTATGGTTTCAGGTCAGGTCTCACATTTAGGCCTTTAATCCATTTTGAGTTTATTTTTTATGTGGTGAAAGAAAGTGGTCCAGGTTCATTCTTTTGCATGTGGCTGTCCAGTTCTCCCAACACCATTTGTTGAAGAATTTTTTTTCCCATTGAATATTCATTTCTTCTTTGTTGAAGATTAACCATATAATAATGGACTTCTGGCTTTCCTGTTCTATTCCACTGATCTATGTGTCTATTTTTATGTCAGTACTATACTGTTTTAATTGCTACTTCTTTATAATATGACTTGAAATCTGGAATCGTGATTCCTCCAGTTTTGTTTTTGTTTCTCAAGATTGCTTTGGCTATTTGAGGTCTTTTGTGGTTCCATACAAATTTTAGGATTGTTTGTCCTAATTCTGTGAAAAATGCTATGGGTGGGGCACCTAGGTGCCTCAGTTGATTGTGCATCCGACTCTTGGTTTTGGCTCAGGTCATGATCTCACAATCTGTGAGTTTGAACCCTGTGTTGGGCTCTGCAGAGCCTGCTTGGGAGGTGGTGCAGGCTGGTGGTGCAGAGACTGCTTGGGATCCTCTCTCCTCTATTTGCCCCTCCCTCCTGCTCGCTCGCACGCACTGTCAAAATAAAAAAACATAAAAAAAAACCAATTTGAAAGGGGCCTATAAAAAAATTGCTATTTGTATTTTTATGGGGACTGCATTAAACCTGTAGATTGCTTTGGGTAGTTTAGACATTTTAACAATATTTGCTCTTCTAATCCATGAGCATGGGATGTCTTTGTGTCTTCCTGAATTTCTTTTATCAGTGTTTTGTGATTCTCACAGTACAGGTCTTTCACCTCTTTGCTTAAGTTTATTCCTAGATATCTGAGTGTTTTTGGTACAGTTGTATATGGGATTGTTTTCTTAATTTCACTTTCTGCTGCTTCATTATTAGTGTGTAAGAATGGAACAGATTTCTATACATTTATTTTGTATCCTGTGACTTTGCTTGAATTCATTTATGACTTCTAGTAGTTTTTTTTGACGGAGTCTTTAGGGTTTTCTATATATGTCATTTGCAAATAGTGAAAATTATGCTTCTTCCTTACCAATTTGGATGCCTTTTATTTATGTTGTCTAATTATTGTGGCTAGGACTTCCAGTACTATGTTGAATAGAAGTGATGAGAGTGGCTATCCTTATCTTGTTCCTGACCTTAGGGGAAACGCTCTCAGTTTTTCACCATTGAGTACGATGTTGGCTATGGGTTTTTCATACAAGGTCTTCATTATGTTGAAGTATGTTCCCTCTAGACCCACTTTGCAGACAGTTTTTGTCATGAATGGATCTTGTACTTTTTCAGATTTTTTTTTTTTTGCATCTATTGAAATGATATGGTTTTTATCCTTTCTCTTATTGATGTATCATGTTTACTGTTTTGTGAATATTGAATCACCCTTTCATGTCAGGAATAAATCCCACTTGATTATGGTGTATGATTTTTTTAATGTATTGTTGGATTTGGTTTGCTAACATTTTGTTGAGGATTTTTGCATCTATATTCATGAGATATATTGGCCTACAGTTCTTTTTTTCTGGTATCTATTTCCTTTTGATATCAAGGTAATACTGGCTTCATAGAATGAATTTGGAAGTATTCCTTCTTGTATTTTTTGGAATAGTTTGAGAAGAATAGGTATTAACTGTTTAAATGTTTGGTAGAATTTGCTGGTGAAGCCATCTAGTCCTGGACTTTGTTTTTTTGGGAGTTTTTTGATTATTGATTTGCTTTCATTGCTGGTAATTGGTCTGGTCAAATTTTCTATTTTTTCCTGCTTTAGTTTTGGTAGGTTATATGTTTTTAGAAATTTATTAATTTAATTTATCCAATTTGTTGGGTGTACAGGTTTCCATAATATTCTGTTACAATTGTTTGTACTTCTGTGGTGTTGGTTGCTATTTCTCCTTTTTCATTAGTGATGTTGTTGACTTGGGTCCTCTCCTTTTTAATGAGTCATGTTAGAGGTTTATTAATTTTGTTGATCTTTTCAAAGAAAAAGCTCCTGGTTTCATTGATCTATTCTATTTATTTTTGTTCTATATCATTTTTTTTGCTTGTGTTCACTGCCTTTATTACTAATATTAAAAAAAATGTTAAAAAGAAAAAAAAATCATTCTCTGTTCTCCAATGGCTCTCATCCTTCCCTCCTGCCCACACAATTCCTGATCCATTTCCTCAGGGCCAGTTCAAAACTGAGCCTGTACACTGCCATTGTCACAGAAAACAACCAGTGCCAGGGATGGAGGGAAGAAAGTTAGATGAGGGTGACAGTACTGTCCAGGTTCTACCCAAAGGTAGGCTGGGTGGATATTCACAGAATTCAGATGAAAGGGCTGGTGGCCTCACAATGACATAGTCTAACTAAAGTGGGCTGGAGAGGAGAGGGTAACCCCTCAGAAGCTTTAGAAGATGTCTCATGGGCTTGTGTCAAACCCAGAAAAACCAACCCCAGAATGGGGAGACCAGGGAGGCTGTCTTGCACAAAGTTTCACAATTCTCCCACATTGGGAGGTACGGAAAGTCTAGAGGGCACGAAGTCTCACTCATTGTGGCAGAAAAACTTAGTCTAGTGTTGGGAAGTCACAAAGCCACGGGCAGAGAGAGGCTACATACAAGGGGATGAACAGTTTCACAAAGCACTGTGGTCAGACCAGACCAGAGCAGTGGGGATCATGCTACTGATGCAGAAACTACAAAATCCAAAAGCAGGGAGAGTGGCCTTTCAGGGAGTAACTGCACCAGTCATCCATACTTGACCCCAGGTCAACCTGGTGAGTTTCACAGAGCAACTGGCAACTTTGGGGGTAAGAGTTGTCACATAAAAAGGACTCAAGCAGCTGGAAGGGAATGGTATGAAACTGCTCCAGGGCTCTCAAGAATCGAGGGCAGTACCGGGGGCTGGGCGGACAGATGCACAAGAAACTGCACCAAAGAGGTTTCCTGTTCAGCAGTGAGTTAGTGAGGGGGAAGAGGATCTAGGAGGCAGTTGAAGTGAGCAAAGATGGGGTCCTGAAGACAAGTCTCTAGAGGCTGAATCAGACAAAAGACCACACACCGGGCACCAGTGATGAAACACAACTCTGGACCCCAAATGGGGAGGTCACAGATGGGGGTGGGTGTCACTGTCTGAGGGCAGTGGGTGGAACAGCCTCACAGTAGCCATCACAGGGCCACAAGGAAATATATGGCTGTTAGGTTATAGAGGGCTCCCTTCAGCCTCGATGGGAAGGCACAGTCTCACAGAGGAGGTCCATTGACACCTGGATGGCAGAAGGCACAGAGGTCCTCATGTTGACAGTGGCCCTTTTTGGCAAAATGTCAGCAGACAGGGTGGTAGGATTTGTCTTCCATAACTTGGGGGCCATACTTGGGTGGGTAGGTATTTTTGATAAGAGACCAACTTTTGAGCCTTTGAGGATTTCTCTGCTCTTTGTGAAAGCCTCCCCTGAAAGGACCTCCATGGCTTGGTCCAGGAAAAAGGAGGCTCAATATTGGCCCTCCACCAACCACAACCACATGGGCCACACCTGGGGCCTAGGCCTCCCCAGACTGGGCCTCTGCCCCAGTAAGGAGGTGGGAGACTCAGCAGTGGTTGAATCATTCATCCCCTTGACCCTGGAAGACCTCTGTGAAGAGCTGACTTAGAGTCACCAGGCTTTCCAGTGGCCATGGGAGTAAGGCCCAGAAGGCTGGGTGGTCCAATGGGACTTCCATGCTCCTCGTCTCCAGTCTCTTTCCGCTCTGGCAGCAGAGGCTGCTGCAGTGGTGGCTGCTGCTGCTAATTCTGCTTCTTTTGTTTCAACATCATGGTTGTGGCAATGGCTGCCTAAATCATTTATTTCTGCTCTAATCTTTATTATTTCCTTGCTTTTGCGGAGTTTGGGTTTTGTTCTTTTTCTAGCTTGTTTAGGTGTAAGGTTGAGATTTTTCTTGCTTCTTGAGGTAGACCCATATTCCTATAAACTTCCCTCTTAGGACCACACTTGAGGAAAAGATTTTGGACTATTGTCTTTTCAATTTTCATTTGTTTCCATGTAATTTTTGCCTTCTTTCTTTGTTGATCCATTCGTTGTTTAGCAGCACGCTATTTTAACCTCAATGTATTTGTGCTCTTTAAAGATTTTTTTCCTGTGGTTTTCTAGTTTTAGAGCATTGCGGTCAAAAAAGATGCACAGTAGGACTTTGATTTTTTAAAATTTGTTGAGACTTCTTTTGTGACCTAGTATTTGATCTATCTGGAGAGTGTTCTGTGTGCACTTGAAAAGAATGTGTACTCTGCTGTTTTAGGATAGAATGTTCTGAATATATGTTAAATCCATCTGGTCCAGTATGTTATTCAAAGCCACTATACCTTTGTTGATTTTCTATTTGGATGATTTGTCTGTTGATTTAAGTGGGGTGTTAAAGTTCCTTATTATTGTATTATCATCAATTATTTCCTTTATGCTTAACTGTTTTATGTATTTCTGTGCTAAGTTGGGTACATAAATATTATTATATAGTGTCCTTGTCTTGTTACAGTTGTTTTAAAGTCTTATTTTGTCCAACGTAAGTATTGTTATCCCAGGTTACTTTTGACATCCATTTTCATGATAAATATTTCTCCATCCCCTCACTTTCAACCTGCAGGTGTCTTTTGGTCTGAAATGGGTCTCTTGTAGGCAGCATATTGATGGGTCTTGTTAATTTATCCACTCTGTCACCGTATGTCTTTTGATAAGAGCATTTAGTCCATTTATATTCAAAGTAATTATTTATAGGTATGTATTTATTTCCATTGTTATTTGTTTTATGGTTATTTCTACAGATTTTCTTTGATCCTTCTCTTGTTCTCTTTTATAGTGTGTTGGCATTCTTTAGTGATAGACTGGATTCCTCTTTATTCTTTGCATATGTATTACTGGTTTTTGATTTGTGGTTATTAGTTTTGTATATAACATCTTCTGCATATAGCAGTGTATATCAAGTTGATGGTCAGTTTAAGTCTAAACCCATTGTTTATCCCCTCACCCCATTTTAGGTATATGGTATCATACTTTACATCTTTTTATTTTATGAGTCCTTTGATATTTATGATATCAATATTATAAAACAGAAATATTTATTTTTACTGCTTTTCTGCTTTCTACTTTCCATACTCTCACTTATGGTCTTCCCTTTCCACTCAAAGAGTCCCCTTTAATATTTCTTGTAGGGCTGGTTTAGTATTCATGAACTCCTTTAGTTTTTATCTGAGAAACTCTTTCTCTCTCCTTTTATTCTGAATTATAGCCTTGCTGGATAGAATATTCTTGGTTGTAGATTTTTCCTTTCACCACTTTGAATATATCATGCCACTCCCTTCTGGCCTGCAAAGTTTCTCCTGAAAAATTCACTGATGGCCTTATGGGGTTTCCTTTGTATTTAACAGTCTTTTTTTTTTTCCTCTTGTTGCTTAAAAACTTTTTTCTTTATCACTACTTTTTGCCATTTTAATTACTATGTGTCTTCATGTGGAACTCCTTGGGTTGAATATTTGGAGAGCTCTCTGTGCCTCCTGGATCTGGACATCTATTATCCTCTTCAGAATAGGGAAGTTTTCAGTTATTATTTCTTTAAGTAAATTTTCTGCCCCCTAACCTCTTCTTCTTCTTCTGAGATCCCTTATGACTATTATGCTTGATGGAGTCACTGAGTTCCCTTGCACTATTCTCAATTTGCATAATTTTCTTTCCTCTCCTTTGTTCAGCTTGGTTACTTTTCATTACTTGTCTTCCAGGTCACTAATTTGTTCCTCTGCTTCATCTAGCCTGGTATTTATTCCATCAAATATATTTTCAATTTCATTTACTGTGTTCTTTATCTGTCTCTCTCTTTTTTTAATCTCTTTGTTAAGGGTCTCACTGATGTCTTCAATCTTTTCTCAAGTTTGGTAAGTATCTTTATGATCATTACATTCTCTATGAGGCATATTATTTTTAACTGTTTTGCTTTGGTCTCTTTTGGTGGCTTGGTCCTGTTCTTTCATTTGGGAGATATCTCTGCCTCTCTGTTTGTCCGACTTTCTGTGTCCATTTCTCTGTATTAGGAAAGTCATCTACTTCTCTTGCTCTTAACAATAACAGTCTTATAAAAGAAGAGGTCCTATAGTACCTTGCAGTACAGTGTCCCCTGTTCCTCAGGGCCTAGTGTTTCAGGGAATGTTTCCTACGTGCATTGCATGTGCTCTGCTGTTGAGTCCTAGCATCTTATTTCCTTCAGTCCAGTTGTCTGCAGAGGCTCTCTTTGCCTATTGTGGTCCTCAGCAGGAGTGGCATACATTTTAACATGGTGTGTAGTAGTCAGCTTGTGAAATGGGATCTGCCCCTCCTGCTCCCAGAAATGAGGCCCGCCAAATGTATGTGTCAGCAGATTTGGTGTTGGCAGGGTTTGCACCAGTCTTCTGGGGGAGGAATGTGCAATGTGGGGACTGAGGTAGATGTGACTGGGAAGGGCTGATCTGCCAAAGCATGAGGGGGCAAGACTCAGTGCAAGCAAGTTAGGTAACGAGTGTACCACCCTGGTTCCCACAGGTGGCCAGTATTTATTCCAGAGGAGGGGGAACAGGGAAGGGAAATGGTGCCTGTCTGCTCCTTTTCCTGGAGGCGTCTCTCAGCAATCCCTGTGTCTCTGGGTCACACTCTGTGATGACAAATCACTCACCCTCCCACGTCCCCTGATATGTCTCAAACAGCTGGTTCTACCCTGTGTCTTCATGGACTGTTTGTTGTGCTCTTTATGGGTGGGGCTTTCTACAGCCCTCTATACTCTTCCAGAGTAGAGTATGCTGATTTTTTAAAATTCCAGGCTTTAAGTCCCTTTGGTTGTAAGAACTAAGAAATTTGGCCCCTCTCATTTTCAAAGGCAAATATTATGGGGATTCATCCTCCCTGTTTGTAGGTGCCCCAGTGTGAAAGTCTGTTTTCTGCCTTTCTCTACACCTCTCCTTCTCCACCAAAGATGGCCATAGTCCCTTTTGCTCATAGACCCTGTCTTTGCCCTTCCTACCTCCTTCGATGTGGCCTCTTCCCTACCTTAGTTGTAGAGTTTGTTCTTCCAGTCCTTCTTAGGTAGTTTTCTTGGTTATTTACAATGATGTGTTATCTAGTTGTATCCTTGGATGAAGCAGGCTTAGGGTCCTCCTACTCTACCATCTTCCCAGCCAACCTTGTTCAACAAGCGTTTTTGAAACAAAGACTTCCCTCTTGTAAACAGTTAACTGTGTATAGTCTTCAACTGACACAAATTAGTCAGCTGGGGGCAAGAATACTTTATAAATGGTGCCCTGTATTTCATTTTGCCTTTCAATAGGACACATACAATGTTCTACTTCCAAAGTCTACTATATTCAATAACTATTAAAGGGTTAATACAACAGGCTGTAAGGGTCAAGAAAATGGAACCTGTTATGATACTATCTGAATAAAGTATGAGATGATGGTGGCTCATTCCAAAGTACTAGCAGAAGTGATGGGAAATGGTCATATTTTCATATAATTTGAAGCTATAGTTAGTCCATTGGAAGTGAAGTTTGAGAAACAAACAAAAATGACTCTAAGGCATGTGGCCACAGATACTCAAAGGATGCATTTGCTATCACCTGAGATGGAGAATGTCATGGGGAGAACATGTTTGGGGGAGGGAGAAAAGATCCATAGTTCAGTTTGAGATATGCTAATTTTAAGATGTGTATTGGCCATCCATGTGGGATGGAAGCTGAAAATATGAATCTGCAGTTTGGGAAAGAAGACTAGATTGAGGATATAAATTTGGGAATCCTTAGCCTAAAGATGGTATTTAAAGCTATTATACAGAATGAGACCACCAAGGAATGAGTGCAGATGGAGAAGAAACAAAGAGCTGGCCCCTGAAATTCTCCACTATTAAGTGATCAGGAAGAAGAAGAAAACCAGCAAAGAAGACTGAAAATGAACAACAAGGAAAGCAGGAGGAAAACCAAGATGTGTATGCTAGAAGCCAAGTGAATTAATTATGTTAAATATGAGTGATCAACAGTGTCAACTGCTGCACACAGATAGACCAAAAATATGCAGGATAAGAATTAAACAACAGATTTAGTAATGTAGAGGTGAATTTAACAAGAGCAATTTTGGTGCAGTAGTGGAGTGAAAACTTGATTGGAGCTGGTTTAAAGAGAAAATGGAGAGAAGGTACTGGGGGTTTCAGAAGGTATGAAATAGTTGTCTAGAACAGTGGAAAAGTAAATGAGTGAGTGGAAGACAGTCTGCCTACCAGCAAAAGGTTCCAGTTGAGATTCATGGTCCTGAATTTAAAGTGAGAACAATGTTCATGTTGGTATATTTTTCTCCAGCCACATTCTATTGTAGGCATAGGTATAGCATAGGTGAAGAATTAGATTAACCAGGGTTTTTGTTTTGCCAAGCAGTATAATGAAATGAGAGAGGGCCAAGGAGTCAAAAGTATCAGAAAGAGAGTAATCCAGATCGTTCTATGGTATTTAAACTGTGGAGGGCATCAAAAGGTGATGAATAAGACAAACAGACAAACAAAAACAAAAAACAGGTGATAGGATCAATGCACTGGGAACCCAATAAAATCAGAGTACTTAGAGGAAATGAACTACAGATAAAAGAACTGGGATAAAATAATTGTAATCAGACAATGGGATACACAGTGGAGTTAATATCTAATACTTTATATAATCCATATTTTGCTTTCTCAGAACTTTTCAAAAACAATATTAAGCAAGCTTTTCTTATATTTTCTTATATTTTAGTTTACAAGATTTTCTTACCTCTGATGAAGAAGGTCGGCTTGGACTGAGGGACATATTCACCAGTGTCTGAATAGGGTGATTATCAGTTGGAATTTTGTGGGGTGTTTTACCTTTCTTCATTTAAGTAGTATATGTAAAGGTTATAACAGATTTTTGACTTGTTTAAGATAGCATTCCACTCAATTCTGGTCTCTGATTCATTCAAAAAGTGAAAAGAAAAACACAAAAGGCTTTAAAATACACTGAAAATGAAAACTTAGGAATGTACACAATCTCATAATTTAAAAAGACCTATTACTAGTAAGTCTGTGTGTGTGTATATACATATATATACACATCTATATATGTATACATATATATATATATATCTTCAATACAACTAAATAAATTGTTAAATTACATTATAAAAGACTTGTGACCAGGGCATATTTTACTATTCTAAACAATTTTCTCAAGGTTGAAAATTAAAGTTAAATATATATGGTATTTTATATAAAGTAGAAATATGTTTCTGGAAGTATAAAGACTAAATTTGTGCAAATGGCTATAGAATGATGAAAACTGTTTTACCATAAACATTTCTTCCTGGGCTTGGATATCTCAAGTATAACATGAATAATTATTCCAGATGAAAATGCCAGTTTTTAAGTACTTTAAGCTATGTTTGTGTTGTTTCCTGTATTGTTCTCAGAGGATTTAAAACAGTTTACAAGAATCCACAATAACATTTAAATTATATAATAAAAATTGAAAAGTAAGGTAGCTGAATCACTCTAAACAGGAATTATCAAAGTAGGACAATCCTAAAGTAAACGATGTGATACCAATACCAGAACAGAAGTCTTTTCAAGATTTCAAAGCATTATACAATCTTGATTTATATTAAAACAGTAAGTGCAACAAAATTTAAAATTTCTGTTATTTGGTATTGATTACAGCTCTATGAAATCATATCAGAGACCACTAATTATTCTAATGGTATCAAAATTAAAAAATTACATCCTGGGACATAACATCTTTTAAATCAAGTTAGTTTCACATATTACTTCCTATGCAAATTTCTTACAATAATTAAAACTTAAAATGTTTTGTTATTTTAACCATCTCAAACATTATTTTAATTACATTAGTATTTTTTTTAACTATTTAGATATTTCCATTTCTATACCTACCCAAAGGCTCTTTCTGCCATTGTACTAATATCAGCCTATATTATGAACCTAAACACAACTCAGATACATATATGGTAATGTCTTTATTATATAAAAATTATTTGTAATAACCTATAAGAATTACAGTCCATGGGCATGAAAATTGCTACTGATGTGAAAACTGGGAGGCTGGGATTGTTAATTTCTGTGCATGCATTAAAAGCTTGTCATTTTTGGGGTGCCTGGGTGGCTCAGTTGGTTAAGCTTCTGACTCTTGATTTTGGCTCAGGTCATGATCTCACGGTTCATGAGATGGAACCCAAGATGGGCTCTGCACTGACAGCACGGGCCTGTGCACATGTGCACATTCTCTCTCAAAATAAATTAACATTAAAAAAAAACCTTGACATTTCATTCAGAACAAATTTTTAATTAAGCAAACTCAAGTCATTAACCAAGACCTGCTTTAATATTGTCCTCAGGTAAACTGCCCCATTACATTATCCCTTCTAAAGGTATAGCAAAGAAGCCATATTTTGAATGATACCTCCATTTTGTCATTTCTGACTGGATCAATGCTGAAGACTAAATCCTGGACAATAAAATGGCATTGCATATAAAGATGAGACCTTAGAAATTAGAACTGGGAGAACTCAAGATTCAGAATTCTCAAAAATAGATTATCATTAGTCAATTATGGGTTTGAGAGGGAGTAAGTGCTCGTAGATATATCACCTGTCATCTTTGATCTGGTCTGTACTTTAAAGAGAACGACCTATCGTACTTTCTCTGCATTACTCCAAAAATCATTTTGGAGTAAGCAGCAGAACTAAAAATCAAGCTTAAAAATTTCTGACACTTGATGACCTGGTGTTGAGAATCCAGGGTACTGCCAGCCCAGGCCTACTTCAGCTCTAGGCATCCCACTGGGGTGGCCCCGATGCAGCATGCTACAAAACTCCCAGTCTGTGCCCACTCCAGCTCCAGCCAGCCAGCCAAAGTCACCAGGCACATGCAGTCTACACATGGATGGTTCCTATACGACACCATTCCTTCAAGACTGGGATAGATCGCTGTTTCAACTAATTCATAGAAACATACACAGAAAATGAAACAACATGAGAAGACAGAGGAATATGGTTTCAATGAGAGGAATATTTGTTTAAATGAAAACAAAACCACAGAAAGAACTAAATGAAATGAAGATAAGAAACCTATTTCATAAAGAGTTCAAAGAATGGTCAAAAAGATGCCCACCAGGCTGCAGAAAAGAGTGAATAAATCAAGTGAGTTTCAAGAAAGGGATAAAAACATTCAAAAGAACCAACCAGAGTTGAAGAATATAATAACTGAAATGAAAAATACACTAGAGGAAAACAATAACAGATATAGGGAAACAATAAGAGATTCAGTGATCTGGAAGACAGGGTAACAAAAAGTACCCAAGCTGAACAGCAAAAAGAGAAAAGAATTAAAAAAAAATTTTTTTTTAATGTTTATTTTTAAGAGACAGAGTACAAGTGGGGGAGGCGCAGAGAGAGAGAGCAAGCAAGCGAGCAGGCAGGAGAGGGGCAGAGAGAGTTACAGAATCTGAAGCAAGTTCCAGGCTCGGAGAAGTCAGCCCAGAGCCCACGCAGGGCTTGAACTCACGAACCGCAAGACCGGGACCTGAGCCGAATTTGGCGCTTAACTGACTGAGCCACCCAGGCGCCACAAGAGAACAGAATTCTTAAAAATGAGGACATCTTAAGAGAATTCTGGGACAATATCAAACATACGAACATTTGCAGTGTAGTAATCCCAGAAAGAGAAGAGAAAGGGGCAGAAAATTTATTTGAATAAATAATAGCTGAAAACTTCCTCGACCTGGGTAAGAAAACAGAGAAGTAGGCCCAGGAAGCAGAGAGAGAATCCCAAATAAGATAAACCCAAAAAGGTCCACATCAAACCCCTAATAATTAAAACATCAAAAACTAAAGATTGAGACTTTCAAATATAACAAGAGAAAAACAACTAGTTACATACAAGGAAAACCCCATAAGGCTATCTATCACCTGATTTTTCAGCAGAAACTTTGCAGGCCAGAGGGAGTGGCATGATATATTCAAAGCACTAAAAGGAAAAAAAAAAAAATACAACCAAAAATACTATATCCGGCAAGGTTATCATTCACAATTGAAGGAAAGATAGAGTCTCCCAAACAAAAATTAAAGGAGTTCATCACCACTAACCTTACAAGAAAAGTTAAAGGGACTTCTTTAAGTGGAAAAGGCCATAACTAGAAGAAAATTATAAAAGGATATAATTTCACTAATAAAAGCAAACATATAGTAAAGGTAGTCAATCATTCACTTACAAAGCTAGTATGAAGGTTAAACATCAAAAGTGGTAAAATCAATTATATGTAAAAAAAAAAAGTAGTTAAGGAAGTCACAAAATAAAAAGGTGAAAAATGTGATATCATATACATAAAACGTGAAGGGGGAAAGAGTAAAAATGTCATGCTTCTAAAATGTGTTCAAGCTTAAGCAGCCATCAACTTATCATAGACTGCTATATACTTAGGATGTTGTATATGAACTTCATAACAACAAACCAAAAGCCTGTAACAGATACACAAATATAAAGACAAAGGAGAACATTAAAGAAAGTCATCACAAGGGAAGAGATCAAGAGAAGAAGAAAGGAATAGAGAACAATAAAAACAACCAGAAAACAATGAAGAAAATTATAGTAAGTACATACCTATCGATAATTACTTCAAATGTAAATGGACTAAATGCTCCAGGTAAGATACAGCGTGACAAAACGCATATAAAAAAAAAAACAAACAAAAAAACAAAACAAAAAAAAACCCTCCAAATGCTGCCTACAAGAAACTCACTTCATACCTAAAGACACAAACTGAAAGTAAAGGGATAGAAAAAGATATTCACACAAATGAAGTGGGAAAAAAAAAAGCTAGGGTAGAAATACTTATATCAGACAAAATAGACTTTAAACAAGGACTGTAACAAGAGACAAAGAAGGGCATTATGTAATGATAAAGTGATTAATACAACAAAAGTATATAACAATTGTAAATATCTGTGCACCTAATATAGGAGTACCTATATATATAAAAGAATATGAACAGACACAAAGGCAGAAATTGACAGTTATATGATCATAGTAGGGAACTTTAACAACACCGCACTTACATCAATGGATAGATCATCCAGACAGAAAATCAACAGAGACTGGCTTTGAATTATGCATTAGACCATATGAACTTAACAGATATATACAGAACACTCCATCCCCAAACAGCAGAATATACATTCTTTTCAAGTGCATATGGAACATTCTCTAGGATTGATCATGTTAGGCCACTAAACAAGTCTCAATAAATTTAAGAAGACTGAAATAAAATCAAGCATCTTTTCTGAACACAAGAATGTGAAACTAGAAATCATTACAAAAAAAAAAAAAAGGAAAAAATACAAATGTGGAGATTTGAAAACATGTTACTAAACAACCAATAAGTCATAAATCAAATAGGAAATCAAAACCAAGAGATAAATAAAAATGGAAACACCATGGTTCAAAATTTTGGGGATGTATCAAAAGTAGTTCTAAGAGGGAAGTTTATAATGATATAGGTCTGCCTTGAGAAACAAGAAAAATCTCAAACAATCTAACCTTACACCTAAAGGAACCAGAGAAGAAAGGAAATCCTATCAGAACAGAAATAAATGAAAAAGAAAAAAAAAAAAAATCAGTGAAACTAACAGTGAGTCCTCCGAAAAGATACACAAAATTAATAAACCTGTAGCCAGATTCATCAAGAAAAAAAGGGAGAGGCCTCAATAAAATCAGAAATGAAAGAGAAATAACAAGCTTCATTACAAAAATACAATGAATTATAAGAGGCTGCTATGAGAAATTATATGCCAACAAATTGGACAACCTAGAATAAATTCATAGAAAAACATACAATCTTCCAAGATTGAATAAGAAATAAAAAATCTGAACAGGCTGATTACTAGTAACAAAATTCAGTTGGTAATCAAAAAGCTCTGGGGCACCTGGGTAGCTCAGTTGCTTAAGCATCTTGACTCTTGATTTTGGCTCAGGTCATAATCTTGAGGTTTTGAGAGTTCGAACCCCACATCAGGGCTCTGTGCTGACAGTGCAGAGCCTGCCTGGGATTCTCTCTTTCCCTCTCTCTCTGCCCCTCCGCTGTTCATGCTTACTCTCTCTCTCTTAAATTTAATAAATAAACTTTTTAAAAAAATTATTTAAAAGGGGCGCCTGGGTGGCTCAGTCGGTTAAGCGTCCGACTTCGGCTCAGGTCATGATCTCGCGGTCTGTGAGTTCGAGCCCCGCGTCAGGGTCTGTGCTGAATGCTCAGAGCCTGGAGCCTGTTTCAGATTCTGTGTCTCCCTCTCTCTCTGACCCTCCCCCATTCATGCTCTGTCTCTCTCTGTCTCAAAAATAAATAAACGTTAAAAAAAAATAAAAAAAATAAAAAATAAAAAATTATTTAAAAAACCACAACTATTAAGACTACACCAAAATAAAAAACTTTTGCACAGCAGAAGAACCATCAACAAAATGAAAAGACAACCTACTGTATGGGAGAAGATTTCTTTTTTTTTTTTTTTTTTGTAATTGACATATCTGACAAGGAGTTAATATGCAATATATATAAAGAACTCCTACAACTCTACACCAAACCCACAAAAAATCAAATTAAAAAATGGGCAGATGATCTGAATAGACATTTTTCCAAAAAAGACATATAGATGTCCAACAGACACATGAAAAGATGCTCAACATCACTAATCATCAGGGAAATGCAAATCAAAACCACAATGAGATATTTATTACCTTACACATATATAAATGGCTAGAATCAAAAAGACACGAACAAGTGTTGGCAAGGATGTGGAGAAAAGAATCCCTCATTCACTGTTGGTAGGAATGTAAGTTGGTGCAACCACTGTGGAAAGCACTATGCAGGTTCCTCAAAAATTAAAAACAGAAATACCATATGATTCAGTAATTCCACTACTGGGTACTTGCTCAAAGAAAACAAAAACATGAATTCAAAAAATATATGCACCCCTATGTTTACTGCAGTATTATTTTATAATAGCCAAGATATGGAAGCAACCCAACTGTTCATTGACAGATGAATGGATAAAGAGGTGGTTTATATAAACAATTGAATGCTACTCAGCCATAAAGAAGAATGTAGTCTTGCCCTTTGCAACAACATGAATGGAACTAGAAGGTATTAGGCTAAGTGAAATAAGTCAGACAGAGAGAGACAATCACCATATGATTTCACTTACATGTGGAACCTAAAAAACAAATGAATGAGCAAAACACCAGACCCTTAAATACAAAGAAGAAACTGATGGTTGCCAGAGGACAGTAGGGCGATGAGTGAAATAAAGGGAATTAAGAGGTACAAACTTCCAGTGATAAAATAAGTCATGGAAACAAAAAGTACAGCATAAGAATATAGCCAATAATATTGTGATAATATTGTTTGGTGAGAGATGGTGAGTATGCTGATTGTGATGAGCACTGAGTAATGTATAAAGCTGTTGAATCATTATGTTATACACCTGAAACTAATATAACATTGTATGTTAATCATACTTCAATAACCAAAAAACAATCTGATTAAAAAATGGGCAGAGGACCTGAACTCGCATTTTTTTTTAAAGACAACACACAGATGGCCAACAGACATATAAAAAGATCCTCAAAATCAATAATCACCAAGGAAACGCAAATCAAAACCACAAGGAGATCACTTCACACCCCTCAGAATGCCTAGTTTCAAAAACACAAGAAATAAAAGTGTTGGCAAGGAAGTGAAGAAAAAGGAACTCTCCTGCACTGTTGGTGGGAATGTAAATTGGTGCAGGCATTGTGGAAAACAGTATGCAGGTTCTTCAAAAATTAAAAATAGAAACACTATACCATCTAGTAATTCTGCTACCTGATATTTAGCTGCAGAAAATGAAAACACTAATTTGAAAAGATATATGCACCTCTATGTTTACTGCAGCAATATTTACAACAGCCAAGGTATGGAAGCAACCCAAGTATTCATCAATGGATGAATGTATAAAGAATATGTAGGGGCACCTGAGTGGCTCAGTCGGTTAAGCATCCAATTTCAGCTCAGGTCATGATCTCACGGTTTGTGAGTTCCAGCCCCGCGCCAGGCTCTGTGCTAACCGCTCAGAGCCTGGAGCCTGCTTCGGATTCTGTGTCTCCCCCTCTCTGTCTCTGTCCCTCCTCTGCTCACACTCCATTTCTCTCTCAAAAATAAATAACACTAAAAAGTTATAAAAAAATGAACATGCAGAATGTCATTCAGTAATTTAATATTACTCCTCTATAAAAAAGAATGAGACCTTGCCCTTTGCAACACGGATGGGCCTAAAGAATATTATGCTATGTGAAATACATCAAAGAGTGACAAATACAGTATGATTTCACTTATACGTGAAATCGAAAAAATAAATGAAGGAACAAACAAAACCGGAAAGAGACCCATATACAGAGAACTTACGGTTGCCAGAAGGAAGGAGGGTGGGGGGATGGGCACAATGGACGAAGGGTAATAGTAGGTACAAGATTCCACCTATGGAATGAATAAGTCTCTGGGATAAAAGGTACAGCGAGGAATAGAGTCAACGGTACTGTGATAGCATTGTATGGTGACAGATAGCAGCCACACTTGTGGTGAGCATAGCATAATGAATAGAGTTGTCAAATCACTGTTCTACACCTGAAACTAATGTAACATTGTGTGTCAATTATACTTCAATTAAATTTTAAAAATTCTGGATAGATTTATTACTTCATTATGAAATGGGGAAACAGTGGCTCAGCAAAGTTTAAATGGCTTTGGCTTGCAGGAGGGGGTGGGGAGAGGTGGTGGTGGAGAATACCAAGGTAAGTGGTAGAGCCAGAATTTAAACCTTGGTTTTTAACCCTAGTTATTACATCTATTGTATGAATTAAATAAACTACTAAAGCACCCTGTACATTTTTGTAAAGTGATTCAAACTGTTTAGTAAATAATGTTTTATTTGTCAATTAGAGCAAATTATATGTGGATTTTCTCACTACACAAAAAAATCTGAAATGTCTCAGTGATTAAATTATTCACGTTTATAGAAAGAAAACAGTAGTGTATTCCTTGATGTACTTTAATCGTTGAATAGGAAACACTTATTCTAAGCGCTGTGACATAACAAATAAGTTTCCATGGTTGAGACATTCATTGGCTGAGCCTATTTTGCTTGATTAGATACTACTGTTTCTCTCTCCAGCAACTCCTCTGAAGGTCAATTTCAAGCAGCAGGTAATAAGTTACCACTGAAATGCAAAACAAACTTTCCGGAAGCACAAAAAGTTGTTTTATTTTTTAAGGTATAAGCGTTAATTCCCCAAGTGAAGTGGATAACAAGATGAGACGGGTGTAATCTTCTGCAAGTACTTTGGCTTCTTCACCACCTCTTCGAGAAAACCAAGAGATGAGCGAGAGAAGCCGAATCCTGAGAAGACGCGCTTTCCCCCTAGCGAACCAGCACCCCTGCTCCCCGCCGCCCCGCTTCCCTCGGTCAGTTACGGCGACCTCCGAGCTCTAAAGAGAGCTTTGGGCCTCAGGGGGGTCTGAGGGCCGGAAACTGGCTGAAGACCGGCCGCCCCACAAACTCGGGTAGCGTTTCAGAGACGCGTCTCTAAGGAGACGGGGTGTCCATAACTCGCGCCGGCTACTTCAGGCTCCTACTCCTCGGCTGGGCCCTTCTCTTCCCACAACCTCTGCCGCCAAGGCCAACAGGAAAACTGGAACCTCTTTGTCACCTGTTCAGCAGGCCTTTTATAAACTCCTTCAAGCACCCGCCTTTCCTAACCAGTCCTTTTCAGGTTCCCCTCGAGTCTTGGCGGCTAATGAGGAGCTTTTTCTTTACCTCTCCTAAGTCGGCCTCTCGGGAGAGGAAGATGGGCGACGGGTCTCGCTGGCGTCCCGCCGCTCCTCTGCCCAAAGCGCGCTCCTCCCCTTCTCACTCCCTTCTTCCCCTCCCTCCGGCTCCGCTCCTGCGTGGGGAGAGGAGCTGGAACTGAGAGCCGTGGAGGACACGCATGCGCGCCGCGGGTGGAGCCGCTGGGCAAAGAACCGGAAACTTAAGAGACAAAGTTCGGAGCCCCGCCCCCCGCCGCGCTGCCCCGCCGTCAGACCCCGCGGACCCTCTACCGGACCGATTCCCGCAACGACGAATCTGCCCGGCTCTCGCGAGCGCCATGTCGGGTTCCTCCAGCGTCGCCGCTATGAAGAAAGTGGTTCAACAGCTCCGGCTGGAAGCCGGGCTCAACCGCGTGAAGGTGTGCGGGGGCGGGCGGGCGGACGAGGGGGAGGGGAGGGCGGCGGCGGATGGGATCGGGCGACCGAGGTGGCTGGGGCGAGCGGCACTTTCGTCCCGCTCCTGTTTCCCCTGGGGAGGACGCGCGCTCGGCGGCGACGACCCGATCCGGGAGGGCCAGCTTTAGAGAAGTAGCGGCGCGGATCGGCGCTGTTGTTCGGGGGTCGGTTAGTGCGCCTTTCCGCGCCAGGACTTTCCAAGGCAGGCTGGCCCCGGGGCTGAACCACGGCTTTCCGCATTCCGGTGGCCCTTCTCTCTCCCTCCCTCCGCCGTGACTCCGCGGCTGGCTTGGGCAACAGCTGCTCCTCCGAGCGCCGTCCGCACCCTTCTAGTCCTTAGTTTACCAGACTCCACCCTTTATTTTCACTGGACAGAGTTTTACCTGGCTTTTAATTCAGAACAGAACCTATTTGCATGTTGGAACGTTCCCAAACCCACTCCTTGCCAGCTCCTCTTATCCACCGAACACAGACTTGAAAACGAATTTTTGCAAACGCAAACTGTAAGTTAAAGAAGCATGTTTGTTTTCGAAACGTCCCCGGTGCCTAAGGTTACCACTGGTGTGTTGTGTACAACCTCATACAAAGCGTGCGTTTCATACTTAGTTGGCAGTTTACTGTGTCTGACCTTGGAAATATCTATTGGTTTGCATACCTTAGTGATCAGAGTGGACCATTCTTACTTGTTTTGCCGTCTAGTTAATACTGACCTTGTCTTGGGGCATTTACCTTGCGGGGAGAAACCTTTGTGTGTGTTGGCAGGACAACCTGACATTCAAGTGCTGTTCCAAGTTTCTCCTGATTTTTAAAATCCTAAATGGATTGGCTTCTTTCTGATGCAGGTCATCTTACAAGTGAAACACTTCTTGTAATTAAAAAAAGAAACAAGAATATAAATCATGCCCTCTGTTGAAAGAAGCAGCCACTTTTCAAGATGACTTGATTGTGTACTCATCTGGCTAAGTGTTTACTTCTCCCTGAAATGTTTTATGGAGTAAGATAGCCTCCCATTTACCTACTTCCTTAAATAGAAATGTCAGGGACCTAGCTTACTCAGTTGTGGTCACCTCAGGAGGGAAGGGAAATTCCCATCAGTTTGGTGTGGGATTCCCCGCCCTGTCCTTTAAGTGCTGTAGACTACATTGCTGTTTGGAATCCATTTCTCTCATCTCCAGCTTCTTAACTCATCCCAGTGATTTATGGTCAGTCTCGGTTGGATTTAACTCTGAAACTTGAAACCCTATGTTTCTTAACCAACCATTACATTATCACACATGTGCGCCTTTATCACAGGTTAGAGTGGCCCAGGAAAGAAAAAAAATGGGAGTGGGATGCAAAAAAAAAAAAAAAGCTGGCTGAAAGTAGTAAGTGTTCACTGGGGGTACTTAGTTCCTTGTCTCGAAAGAAAATGAGATGAAGGCCTCAGATTAAAGTACTCTGAGGGTTTTACTATGAAAACCCCGGCCACTCCAGTGACTCTTCCAGGTGATGCCTGCCTCTTGGACATAATTCTTCAGGAGGCTTCTGTTCTGGAGCATTAAAGTCACCACAGGTGGCTTTGGTTTCAGAGTTATTTCATCTCATACTAGGGATGTAGCAAGGAGGGGAGGGCGTTCCACCTTGGGACTTTAAATGAACTTTTCTTTAACTCTGTTGTAAAGTGTGGTTGGTTTGATTTTATTTTGTGCACCTATTTTATCCATGACTCTGTGCTAGATGCTTTTTTTGGTGATATTTTAAACTAGCACGAGTTTACTGTTAGACCTTTATGTTTAACCACAGTCTAACCACAGTTGACAGAAATTTTCACAAATGCTTGACAAACTATACCATATGTAGGGTGACCATGCATTGTATTGCCAACCAGGGCACTTTGGAGAGTGAAAGAGGGCACTAATAATTATGCCAGGATTATAAGGTTTCAGTCTCCTGGATGGTGATTATTACTGTGCTTTGGGGGCTAGCAGCTTGTTTGAGTTTAGAGCCTTTGTCTCAGTTCACCCACTGCTTGGAATTCTCACTGATGGTTGTTTCCCACTGATAGTTACTTGGCTGGATCTCGTCATTGAGATGTCAGTTTAAATGTCACCTCCTCAGAGACACTTTTCCTTAGGTCAAGATCTAACCACTCTATTTCTGGATAGCTCCTTGTCTGTATTATCTCCTGAACTGTCACCTCCATAACAGGAACCTGGCTATTCTTATGTATTCTCAGTGCCTAGAAGTATATTTGGCACATAGTGGTGCTTGAGAAGTTTGTGAAAGGGAATTAATTAAGTTGGAAGCCTGCCTACACTTTAGGCAGAAAGTTGTCAGATACTTACTTTATCCTTACTGCTAGTTAATGTGAATGAAACCAAGTTTTAAGATTGTGTAAAATGATACCTTGCACTCCCCACTTTAGCTACACCTTCTCTTGGTGGGTAAGCAGGGTGGCCACTTGTAGCACTTGCTAACAGGTATTTACATATTACTTTACACAGTTGCTAACCTGTGGATAAACTGTTGTATAAGTGGATAAAATGCTGTATAATGTACAAACATTTCAAGGCTTGAGATTCATCTTGGGATGATGTATCCTTTTACCAGGTAAATGTCTGGGTTACAGCAGTAATCTGCAGGATTTCTTAGAGTATTTGTGATGCTTTCACCTCCCTTTCAAAATGCCCAACTGAACTGGACACATGCTCTCACCCTTCTTGGGGATAGTTAAAACTGAAAATAAAATGATTGTTTTTCCCATCTTCCTAAACCTCAAGACTTAGGATCTTGTATTCATTTGGAGCATCTTTTATTCATGTTCTACATCTGAACCGTTCAGTTCACTGTTCTGGTATTCTGTATCACCTAATCAGAATATATACAAATCGTAGGTGTTTAAGTGATACCTAATTCCTTAAGTGCTGTTTGAGTGGCATTGCATACATATATGAAAATTAAATCACATTTAAGCAAATACACTGCTGCTTAAAGGCAGGCTGCTTGGTGAAGTGGCTAAAATAATTCAGTGTTTGCTATCGGCTTTTCAGTTACATGACACTGAACTGTCCAGTTTTGTAACATGAAACAGCAGATGGTACATAATGCCAAAACAATGAACTGAGTGGTTCAGATTTAGAACATGATGTTCATTTTCTCAGTAATATATATGCTTTCAAGACAGTTAACACCTTTTGTTTGCATCTTGTGTACTGCTTTTAGTAAAAAACAAGATGTTGAGTAACCTGAAGGTTGAGTACCTCTGAAGTTTAATAAACTACCCAGATGGGTTTTTCTTTGCAGATGTACTAAATCATTTGATGCTTTTAATAAGCAAGCAAAAGAAAGCATACTATAAACTAGTCCACTGTATGTGCAGTGTTTTGAGTATGATGAGCTCAGTATGACTCTTTGTATGTCTTCTTTTGAGTTAAGAGAAGTGTTTATTGCGGGTATTTCAAAGATTTGAGAAAACCTCCCTGAAAACATTCTCACCTCCTCCCACTACCCCCTCCTTTTGTCTTGTACAGGTTTCCCAGGCAGCTGCAGATTTGAAACAATTCTGTCTGCAGAATGCTCAACACGATCCCCTGCTGACCGGAGTATCCTCAAGTACAAATCCCTTCAGACCCCAGAAAGTCTGTTCCTTTTTGTAGTAAAACGAATCTTTGGTAAGTTTCTTTAATATTTAGGTTTTTTTTTGTTGTTTTTTTTTTTAAACTGCAGTGTTTATGGGGACAACCTTGAATACGTGTACTACCAATTGATTTGGATTCTGATGTCATTTCTCTAATAGAAACCAGCTGTAGCACAGCATAGCAGAGAATTAATTGGGAATTGGGAATGCAAGAGAAATTCAGGATATAGTTGAATAGACTGACATGGTGTGGACATTTGTAGTGGGGGATAACAGGTTTTACTCTTTATTCTTAGGTAAAGATACAACAAGAGAGAAATGAAGTGTATGAGAGTTCATGGTGGCAGGCAGTGGATTTGATTTCAGATTTCAGGATGGGCTGGTTTAAAGCATGTATCCATATGTTAATCTGTAGCTTCCATTTCAAGTGTCAGTGTGTGTGCAAAATTGTATAATGTTAATCCAAGAGAGATTTGACCAAAAAAACATACTGTGGATAATTTAATATGTAATCCAAGGGTGCTGCTACCTTTTATAAATTCACAGTACTTAAGTCAGAGGGTGTACTCATATTGACCTATGAGAAGCAACCAAACTAATGGTGTTAAAAAAAAAAAAAAAGACTATGGCACACACCCTTTACAAACATTCTAACTCCTCAAAGTTCAGGAAGCCAGCTTCTTAAAATACCATGTTACATAGTTGGTGCCCTCCCTAATTAAAGCTTTGTGGATTTGGGAGTATCCAGGAAGTCAGCATGTTTCCAGTAAATACAATGATTGGTAAAGATTTTGAAACACCAGAAACCACCTTTGAGTAACAGGTTTTCCATAAGGAAGTAGCTTTTTTTAACAGCCTAACATGTTTGTATTTAATAGTTAATAGTTCTTTGCTTCAGCAATATTAATTCTTCATGGCAGTTTTTGGGTATTTCATATTTTTATGGCTTATTAAAGATTCTTTTTAAACCTCTGTTCCCCATTGTATTCACTTTATAAAGTGGTTTATTTTCATTTGATATAAAATACTGTTAAGAAACGTGGCTTCTTACCTGGCTGTTAACAGTTTCATTTTGTAGGAGTCTGCAGATAAGTGTTTAAATGACTTGCTCAAAATTATAATATAGCTAGGATAAGAACCCAGATTTCAAAGTAAAATAACAGCTACTAATCCTGGCAGTTTAATAAAACAGGTTTATGGATATGATTTTAAACACCTTGGGCCAAGAAAAGGATGTTTGGATGTAAACGTATTTCTTCTCAAACTTGAATGTATTTGCAAATTACCTTGTTAAAATGCAAATTCAAATTCAGTAGGTCTGAATTCTAAGGGCTGAAGGATTTTTTTTTTTTTTTCCTTTTTAATGTTTATTTTTGAGAGTAACTGCACACAAGTGAGGGAGGGCAGAGAGAGAGAGGGAGACAGAATCCAAAGCAGGCTCCAGGCTCTGAGCCGTCTGCATAGAGCCTGACACAGGGCTTGAATTCATGAACCATGACGTTGGATGCCCAACCAACTGAGCCACCCAGGCATAGGGCTGAAGTATTTCTTACAGATGCCCAGATTATACCGATGGTGGTGGTCCTGGGCCCACACTGAATGGCCGGGATACATAGATTCTATATTTGAGTCTTTATATTTACATCTTTTAAAAATATATAGTTTAAAGAAAGACAGCATAGATAACTTAGCAATAGGTTAGAATACAAGGAAAATACAAAGACCATGATCAGCGACCTAGAGACAATCATTATTAATCTAGATTTCCTTTTAAGAGGGAAAAAAATTTATATGCTGGTTTACAGACAGTGAGTATGTACAGTTTTTATTCTGCTTTTAAAAAACCTTTATGGATGCCTGGGTGGCTCGGTTGGTTAAGCATCTGACTTCGGCGGCTCAGGTCATGATCTCACGGCTTGTGAGTTTGAGCCCCACTCTGTGCTGAGAGCTTAGAGCCTGGAACCTGTTTCGGATTCTATGTCTGTCTGTCTGTCTCTCTCTCTGCCCCTCCCCCTCTCATGCTCTCTCTCTTTCTCTCAAAAATAAAAATTAAAAAAAACCCTTGAACTTTATTTCATTAAAAATTCTTTGTAGGGGCGCCTGGGTGGCTCAGTCGGTTAAGCGGCCGACTTCAGCTCGGGTCATGATCTCGCGGTCCGTGCGTTCGAGCCCCGCGTCGGGCTCTGTGCTGACAGCTCAGAGCCTGGAGCCTGTTTCAGATTCTGTGTCTCCCTCTCTCTGACCCTCCCCCGTTCATGCTCTGTCTCTCTCTGTCTCAAAAATAAATAAACGTTAAAAAAAAAAAAATTAAAAAAAAAATTCTTTGTAAATGAAATTTTTAGTGGCTGTATTATACATCATTAATACAGCTTAAACATCATTAAATATTGCTACACTGAGGCAAATATCTTGGTACTCCTATGTATAGTTTACCTGTTTTCTTTAAGATAAATTTCTAGAAGTAAGATTATTCAGTAAGGAATGACATTTAAAATTTAATAACACTTGCTAACTGGGAACAAACTTTCCACATGGAGCTCAAGAGTGCTTTCTCTTGAGCCCTTGCCAAACAGACCTCAGCCTATTTGCTACTGTTTTCTACTGATCTAGTTTTTTCTAGTTTTTCTACTGATCTAGTAATTCAAATGTTAACTAGTTTTTTCACCATTCTGTTTAAACCCCTTGAACATTCTCGTTCTAAGACAATAGAAATTTCCAAATAAGTATAGAGAACCATGTATCTACCATCCTGAATTAAATAGTTTACCTTACTAATTTTATTTTTTTTTAAATTTTTTTTTAACATTTATTTATTTTTGAGACAGAGAGACAGAGCATGAATGGGGGAGGGGCAGAGAGAGAGGGAGACACAGAATCAGAAGCAGGCTCCAGGCTCTGAGTGGTCAGCACAGAGCCCGACGCGGGGCTCGAACTCATGGACCGTGAGATCGTGACCTGAGCTGAAGTCGGACGCTTAACCGACTGAGCCACCCAGGCGCCCCCGTTACTAATTTTCAAAAAGAAATAAAAGACACTTTTTCTACCTTTCTGTATAGGTAACTTACTCTGAAGTGGGTATACCCATGTTTTTACTTTTTACTACGTTTCTTGTGTTTTGTAGTTTTAAAACAGTTACTGTTTTTTAAGGACCAACTATTGTGTTTGAGATTTGTGTTGATCCTTGTAGATTGTTTTACCTGCTCTCTATCTCTAGTATTCAACGTGTGTATAAACCTCGGTTTGTTTATCCATTCCCCAGCCGAGTTACATTTAGGCTATTCCTAGTTCTTCCCTCTTTAAACACCACGATAGTCAACATCCATGTGTGTTTCACTTTATGTATAGGTTTATCTAGGTAAATGTTAAGTGGGGTGTCTGTCCAGTTGAATGGGGGCCCCCACATGTGAGGCAGTGATCGGGTGGAAGTTGATGGTGAAGGAGGTGAAAGAATTTACCCAAAACAGAACAAAGGAGATAGAAATTTATTGCATACACCGTAAGGGACCGGGAAGGCAGGACAGCAGAAAGGCTTGTGCCATGAGGCAGTGGGAATGGAATACACCTTAGGGGGAGCTTTGGGCAGGACAGCAAAGGAGAGGCTTTCTGCAGTGAGGAAGCAGGTAGGGGCTGTTTTTAAAGGGAGAACATGAGGCGGTATGGCGATGTATGGAATCTTCCTTTTGGTAACTGTGCCTAGTTGTAAGTAGCCCATTGGTTAGTTAGGGCCTAAGGATATTTTAATGTGGATCGCCTGATGGGCCTATGTGTATTCAGGCAGGGGATCCATGTGGGCACTTTTTACATTCTATGGCTCAAGCCTGTTTGCCTAAAAGTGGCCTCTACAGTAAATACAAGTGGGATTGCATCTTCTACCTTAGTAGAATTTATCAAACTGCTCTCCTCAATGCTATTGCTTATTTTCTAGGGATATTCAGATTTTTCTGAATTTAAGAGATTTTTATGTTAACTTTTAAAAATTAGGATATAGAGTATATTTGGCAGTGATCTTGGCAAGTTAATCTATAAGTCTGTTTTTTATAAACCATGGGTGATTTGTACTTCAGAGTGGTTGTGAAAATTAAGAGAAAATTCTATTTTATACACCACAGAGATCTATTTCTCATTTTTTCCCTTGAAACCCTGTGATATGTCTACTTCCTAAAAGGTTTGGTTTAATTGAAAGCACTGTATAAGCTAACATGCAAATGAATGCCCTCAAAGTAATGGAAGATGTATTACTTTTCAGAAAAAACTATTGTGTTTTGGTCCTTTCCTCTAATCCACTCTTTTCTTTTCCATTTCAGGTTTTCTAAACCATTTTTCATGAACCAGTGCATATTCAAAGGAGAACTAAATTTGGAGCCTGTATGAAAGCTTATCCCTATAACACGTGCCATACTATATAAACTTCTACTTTTGTCAGTCCTTAACATCTACCTCTCTGAATTTTCATAAATTTCTATTTCACAAGGGTAATTATTTTATATACACTGGCAGCCACATACAATAAAATACTTAGTGTAAAAGTTTTTTGGTTAATTACTGGTATTGAATATACTATGTATTAATTTGTTTTGAACACATAAGATAATGGCAATTTCTCAATGTCATTAATTTACGTTTCAGGGCTTGTTCTACAGCTCATCTCACATAACTGTATACCATACATATGAAAGACTGTTAGAGAATTAAAGATAAGTTGCAAACTTTTTTCTTTCAAGGTCAGGAAGAGGCTGCTAATACTAGTTTCTACACGTGAGTTATTTGCAGGATTAACTTTGTTTTAATAAAAGTATTTAATAAGAAATACTAAAAAACTCCCTTGTGTAGGGTATTACCATTACACCTAAAAATTAATTACTTAATAGACTGCTCTCCTAATAAGGACAGTAGAGAAAAGACATGGGAATATTAGAAGATGTCAAAAACTTCAGAGTTTTACACAATTCTTGAGTGGAATATTACAGTACAATGTAATGAGGTACAAAGTACCAAGAAAAATGGAACTGAAGATTAGCTTCAGTAATTTGCAATTCTGCCTTAAGTCCTTGGTAAACCATTTTGCTTTAAAAATTTGCCATTCTGAAAGGCTTAAAGAAATATTAAAATATCCCAGAAACCTGGCCTCCAAAGATGTGCCAGATCCAAGTTTATTCTGGTAGAAAGCCCCTGGGTTACACAGTATCTACCAAGGACTGTATTTTTTCTCTAGACCGAATGTTCCGTGAAAGTACACATGAGAAACTTACTTTCAATCTTGATTCCAACTTATTCACAATACCTAGAAATTAGAGAATTAAATTTTAGGACTCCTAAACTGCAATTTCTAAACTCACCAAAATGACTTTTATTTGTATTTGCTACATAAACAGTGAAAGATAATTCATGGCACTTGTCCAGACATGAAAGGTTTATGAAACCCAACCAGTAGATGCCATTTTGAAAAGATGCCAGAGTTGAAATCCAAGAGGCCCTGTTGTAGCACAATCCAATACTATTCCTTCAGTACTTTATAAATGGAATTTTCTTCTACTTGTATCCATTTCCCGGGGCTGAAAATTAGAAGGAAAAAAAAAAAGTAAACAATGCTAAAAAAAACCTCTGGGTCCATCTCTGAGACTGAATAGTCTTTAGAAGTTACTGTTCTAATATGTATGTGTGTGTGTGTGTGTGTGTGTGTGTGTGATGAAATATAAAATTTTAAAGTAAATACTTAGGTGAAATATTGCTTATTAGAAAAGAGATGGGTTTTAAAATATTTAAGTTTTCATTTAGGACTTAAAATCTCCAAACTTCTATGAAACCTCTAGAGCAGTAGTTTTCATACATACAGCAGAATCGTAACGCTTATAAACAGTGCTAGGCCCCTAAGTTGCTGATTGAGTAGGTCTATGGCCCAACAACTTGCCTTCCTAACAGGTTCCTAGGTGATGCTGCTGGTCCCACTTTGAGGACCACTGATCTAATTTAGGATACTTCAAATGAACCAGTGTTAGTCATCAGACCCAAATACCTTATCAGAGATTGGTTCTTTCAAGCTCGTGGAGGTCAGAAACATAAGGTATAAGCACTCAAAGCTTAAAGTACAAAGTTTCCTTCTCATTCTATACTTTTGAAATGATATAAATGGCTCTTCAAAGAATAAGGCACATACCTTATGGACCCATTCATATTCTCCATACTTAGAATCAAAGGTTCCTTTCTGAAGAGATCTTAATTTTAAGGTAAAACGTGGTCCAAGTTCCTGAATTCCCACCTTCTTTTCACTCTTGAATATGTACCTTCAAAGATAAAGAATTAGGGAAAACAGTCTGAATAAGCCAAATGTAATTTCTTTAATGTGACAGAATTCAAAAGATACTTATTTCTCATCTACAATACTTGTCATAATACATTAGAAAACATTTTATGTTGAAAATGTATTTCATAATTGAAATCAGAGTCCATGGAGTTAAAGAACCTTCCTCACCTGTGAAATCTGAAGAAGATATAGTCCCGTTGATTGTGGAATGTGGCAACTTGCCTTCCAATAAACTGAGGATTATGGGGAAAGAGAGATGCAAACATACGTCCCACAGAATGACCCAGCCGTGTTGTGAAGTTATTCAAAATTATTTCTGGTACGTGTTCTGTAGGGTCTTTACCTCTTCTCTAGAAAAATTATGAAAAAAAATCACATTAAGGAATTAATATCCTTATTGCAAGTTCAAGTTTCAGAATTTACCTGACAAACTGATAAACTTTAAAGGTATCTTTCTTAATGATCAATTACCACAGATAACTTATCAATTCCATGAAATAGAATACTTCTAAAATAACTTTAACATGTAGTGGTTGTACCAAAAAATCCTACTAGAAAAGAAACTGGTTTCGGAGTAATGAAGGCTATTATTGCCTGTCTGCCATAACTCAATTACAATCTCATAAGAAAACTACTGGTAGATAAAACTTGCTTTAACCAGGAAAGCAAAGGCCATTATAAAAGCAATTAGATCTATATAAGTTACAGAGTTTACTAATCAGAAACTGCAAGGAGACCAATGCCAATTAAGGAACACGTAAAACTTACCTTAATTTCTTTACGTAAACGAACACTGCTCATTTTAAAATGAGCGGTTGGGCCACTGGGCAAGTGACTTAGAATTAATCCATCTGTTCATAAAGCTAAGAACACACTGAACTCGGTTATTTAAATCTTAAATTGCATAAGTAACTGATCCTGTGTATGTCCAAAGGCTCCTAAATTCTGTAGCTAGATGAACAGGTAGATACATGTATTTCTCTGGGTAAAAAGAAATTTTCTTACCATACCTAAAACTAAAGACCATAAGTCAACCCAAATATTTCAGAAAAATAGATTCTATTAGTCCCCCTATAGTAGTCCCACTTTGTCTCTTCATGGTATGATAAATACCTCATCACTCTCAAGAGGGTATGTTGCATATTCAACAAAGTAGGTTTCTTCAAAGGGCTTATATACACTACCCTACTAGGAATGATAGACCGGATGGAATTCTAGTATAATGTTTAGGCCTTATAACCCTAAAAATGCATACTTACACATTTGTATGTACAATTTTTGTACATTTGTAAGTATATGCTGTCAGCTTTGAAATACTGTCCCATAAACCAGAGACTCGGCTCTCTTCTTAAAATCAAGGTTATTAGTGTTTCTCAAAAGACCAGCTCTTACTCTTGGGATTACTGTGCCACAAATTAGAATCAACTATTTAATAACCATTTACTGATTGTCTACCACAAACAGACTTGGTGCTAGACACTCTCAACTACAAATGAAGTATAAGAGCCCCACCTACAATCGGCAGGGGTAGCAGTGCTAGGGCTTTAAAAGTCTGGAATGCAGCTAGCTAAGATAACATTCCTCAAATTTTTGTAACAACTTGATTTTTCCAAATACTGAACCTTAAAAGGAGGTCATAATCAGACTACTTATTTCAAATCTAACTGCACACAGTTTTACAAAACAGAGGTTTCCATTTTTGATAAAAGTATCAACATTCTCCCATTAACCCAGATTAAAAACTATGGTTATCTTCAACTTCCTCCTCCTTCCCTTCCTTGCCAAATCCTATTTACCCTCATAAATTCCTCACTTCCATAACTTCCTCTTCACCCTTACTGCTATTGTTAGTTGAGGTCCTTGAGATTTTCCAACTAGATTAAAACAGGATCCTTGCTGGCCTGACGTCTCTCCCACCATTCCAAGTACATTTCTAATACAGACGGTAAATCGAGTTTGTATAGTAGGCTATGGGATGTGACTCATTGTATCTGGACCACTGTTTCTCATGTGCTAACTGAAAAACAAACTAGATACCTTGAGTCTTGATAACTGTACCTAATTTCAGAATACTCTCACAGCAGCTTATCTACAGAGTAAAAACATCACTGTAACACTCTGTGGCCCCAAACCACCTTTCTAATCTGTATGCCTTCCCCATGTTTCCTAACTGGTAGACACTGACACAGTCTTATACACCATACATATTAATCCTATCATGTACTTTTGTTCATGCTATTTGAAACACCTGCAATATTTAACTCCTCCATTAAGGCTCACTTCATCAGTGAATTCCTTTATGACTATTATATATCTGGGTGCTCCCATGTTGGGGGCATATTTACAAATGTTATATATTCTTGTTAGATTGTCCCTTATATTATGATACAGTGCCCTTCTTCATCTCATTACACTCTTTTTAAAAAGTTTGTCGAATACAAGTACTGCTACTCTGGGTTTTTTGACATCCATTTGCATGATAAATGTTTCTTCATCCCATGTCTTTCATCCCAAGTCTTTCATCACTTGAAATCTGCACGTGTCTTTAGGTCTAAAATAAGTCTCTTGTAGGCAGCACATAGATGGATCTTGTTTCTCTACCCATTCTGACACCCTATTTTTGTTTTGCTTTTTAAGTAGGCTTCACATCCAGCGCGTAGCCCAATGCGAGGCTTGAACTCACAACCCTGAGATTAATGAGTCACACACTTACTTAATCAACTGGGCCACCCAGGCACCCACTCCCCCTGTCTTTTGATTGGAGTATTTACTCCATTTACATTCAGAGAAATTATTGACAGATATGCCTTTAGTGCCATTTAATACTTGTTTTGTCATCGTTTCTGGAGATTTTTCTACTCAGTTCCCTTTAATAATTCTTTCAGGGCTGGTTTAATAGTCACGAACTCCCTTTAATATTTCTTTCAGGGCTGGTTTAATAGTCACGAACTTCCCCGTTTTTGGGGAAATTCTTTTATCTCTTCTATTCTGATAGCCTTGCTGGACTATTTTTGGCTGTAGATTTTTCTCATTCAGTACTTGGAATACATCATGCCACTCCCTTCTGACTTGCCAAGTTTCTGTTGAGAAAGCTGCAGCTAGCCTTATGGGTCTTCCCTTGTTAAGTCAGGGACTTCTTTTGTCTTGCTGCTTTTAAGATGTTATTAGTATATTTTGCAAGTTTAATTACAATGTATCTTGGTGTTGGACTGCTTTTGATTTTGATCAGAGTCTTTCATTTTCTCAACCCCAGTGAGTATCCTTATGATTGTTGCTTTAAATTCTCCAGCAGACATGTTACTTATATCTGTTTCACTTATCTTGTTCTTTCACTTGGGATTAATTCCTCTGTCTTGGCATTTTTTTTTCTAGGTCTCTGCCTTCTTCTCTGTGTTAGAAAAGCCCTTTAGGTTTCCTGCTTTTGAGAGTAATGGCTTTATGAAGAGGTCCCATAATGTCCACGGCCTGGCACTTCAGGGAATATCTCGTGTGTGCTGTGTGCGCTCAGTTGTTGTGTTTTGGCTGCTCTATCCTTCAGGCCAGTCATCTGCAGAGGCTGGCCTTGCCTGCAGGTGGCAATGTTTAGTACTTGGCCAGAATGTGGTCAATTTTAACTAGGTGTGCTCTGATCTGCTTATCAAATGAGACATGATACTACTTCCACTAGAACTGAAGCCCTGCGGAGCAATCAGATAGGGAGATGTGTGTGGTATGGGCAGGGGTTTCTGTTGGTTTACTGGGGAAGGGCTTGCCGCCTTGGTCACGCAAGCTTGACCAAGAAGGGCAGTACTGTTATTAAGGCTCACTTCAAATGCCACCTCTTTTTACACAGTTAACATTAAGCTTTAAATCTCAGCTGTCACTGTTACTTAACTATATATAGCACTTGTCACTGATTTGAGTTATAATTATGTAAATGACTTTCTTCCCAACTAATCTGTTAACTTTTGGAAGATACATTTGTTTCTGATAAACACTAGTGCCTACCACATATCAGATTATCAGTAATGTTTGAATTCCTTCTTTTCAAAATTTCCTTCTTTTCAAAAATTTATCACAGGTTCAACTTCTTGAGGTACAGCCAAAAGTATTTCTGGATCATTTGCACAATGAAAAAAATCATACTCATGGGAGCTAAGAGAGGTAAAGGTAATTTCTTCCAACCTAAATCAACACTTCCAACCTAAATCAAATCTGCAATATCAAACAAATTGCAGATCCCCAACTTTCTAGGACATTGCAACTCAATTGTGGTTTGTCAAAACTACAAAATCCAAAATAATCCTTTCCTACGTACCCACATTGTACAAAAAGCTTTACTTATTCCTAACATAAATTCCTAACATAAATCCTGAAGAATAGGAGTTCATTATCCCTATTTTAGTAACAATGAAAAGAGGTTGAGAAAGGTTAGGTAGATAAGCTCAAATTTCAGAGCTAGGTGGCAGATCATAACAGGTGGGACTACACCTGTGCCCAAGCCCTAATGCATAGAGGTATTTTGTTATGATGACTGAGGCAAAAAGGACTTTTAGTCCCCAAAGGCCAAGAAAGCAAAACAGCCTACAAGCTGCCAAAAGTACACGACAAGGACGTACCTAACTCAAATTTCCATTTAGAAATAATCAATAGAAGATGTTAGGTGTCTCCAGGAAAAACTTCCGTGCTTTCCCCTATACCATAACATTTACTAAAATGCCCACACCAGGACTAAGGTATTATGCCTTAAAAATATAATACCTTAGGGGCGCCTGGGTGGCTCAGTCAGTTAAGCGCCTGACTTCAGCTCATGTGTGATCTTACCATTTGTGAGTTTGAGCCCCGCATGGGGCCTGTGCTGATAACTCAGAGCCTGGAGCCTGCTTCAGATTCTGTGTCTCCCTCTCTCTCTGACCCTCTCCTGGTCACACTCTGTGTCTCACTTTCTCAACAGTAAATAAACATTAAAAAAAAAAATTAAAAAAAGAAACATAATACATTTAATGTGGTCTTTGTGGGAAACCTGAAGATTTAGGTATCATTTCCTATTTTAAAAGATGAGGAAACCAAGTGGCTAAAAAACTTGACAAAAGTCACACGTAATGAAGTCTGTATTTAACATTACATCTGCCTGACCCAAAGCCACCAGACTCAGTTTAGATAGTTGACAAAGCTCTTTTCTAGAGTTAAGTTGAAAATTTATAAGCCATTCCCACCATTTGGCACTACTCTTACACAGCAGCCCTTCTGTATCTTGTCATGCCCCATATTGTAATTTCCCAAAGGCTGTACATCCTCAATTCTTTCAAGTTTTCTCCAAGTGTCATCATTAGGGGTCATGATTTGTTATTTGTAAGCCCATGTTAAGTCCCTAGGAATCATACACCATTTCTATTATGTGCTTACAAATTAGTCTCCCTTTAATTATTTGACATGTTTTTTTCTGGATCATGGCATATATTAACCAGCAGTCCTCTTTCTCCCTCCTTCCTCCACTTGCCTGTCTCATATATCTTCCCCCAGAGTAGCAAAGTCTCCTTTACAAGTTTGTGCACATAGTCTTTGAAGCCAGGATATCTGACCTTATTCAGAATTTCTAGGCCTTATCTTACAAACTTTTTATCCAAGATGGACTTCGAGGGCCCCCCCAGCAATGTCCTCATTAGTCTTGAAGACCATTCTCTGTTAACAGAGAACACAAAAGCAATTTAGGAGGTCTGCTTTCCTAGCTTGTTTCACCAATAATTTCCCATTAACTCATTACTATATATCAATTAGAAAAGAAAATGAAATATCTCTGAAATTATAAAAATCAACATCTAGGCAGGATTATACTGATACAAACTCTATTCATTAGGACTTTTAGAAACTGCTGCATAATTCTATACTCAAAATTTATAATCCTGGGACACCCATACACACCTGTGTGCATATATATTTACGTGTATAGGAGAAGCAATCTCATATTTGGATTACTTCATTAGCCTAGTTATTTCCTTAATATAAATTTGGTCTGTGTACTGATGGTAACTTAATGATCTAATGGTTAACTTACCCTACAAGGTGTCCAATATGGTAATCAGAAAAATATTAATACATTTTGAGTAAAAAGACAATACAATTTTATAAGGAAAAGAGAACATAGCTTTCTAAAGGCAATAGATGGTGTAAGCGAAACGCAGTATCCATATAAAATAGCTCAGATAAAACAAGGATACAATGTTTATTCAATTGATGAATACCTGCTGGCAGCCTTAAAATAATGATGGTTTTTTTAACTGCCAAAAATAAAAGAGGAACACAGACCTTGCCACTTTATTTTGGGAGGTAGTTTTAAGAAGGCAGCAACTACATTTTTAAAAACAGACCTCTTCTGGAATAGTTAAGTATTCAAGAGATTTTAGTTATTTTGGTACATTAACCCACAATCCAAGCCAACTTATAATATGGCCAAAAAAACATCACATTACAAAGCTAGCTTTAGTCTATTTTAGTCTCTAGAAAGCAACTCGTACAAGTGGATAACGTCTTTAACTTCTATTGAAAATAGTAAAAACCATAAAAGTTATCTAGATTTTTAAAAAATAGCTTTGACACCATTTTTTTTAAAGCAGTGTTCATTGATTAAAAAAAAAAAAAAAAAAAAAAAGTTATCCTGGCAGCAGGAAACTCCTGTCCCCATTTTTTATGAATCCTTAATAATTTTAAGAATTTGACCCATTCAGTTGATCATCTTTAAAATTAGTGATCTCACAGCCACAATTTGATAAATAAGTAAAACAACAGCAACAACAACAAATACAGGCATTCTTTATATGATCTCATTTCTGCAAACAGGAAAAAATACCTTGGTTTCAAGTGACACAGTCACCTAGGATTTGAGACTCACAGAAAAAGGATAGAGTATTCTTGGCATCTGAAACAGTAGTAAATACATAAAATGGGCTCATATCTGCCTCAAAAATGTAATCCTGTGATACCACCTTTGGTAACATAAAACATAGCCATATCAAACTACTTGCAGATCCCCAACTGGGTCTGCTCCTTAATGCCTCTGCCGTTACAAATGGTCTCTCTGCACTGGGCACTCTTCCTCTGCCTTATTCACCTCATTCGCCCATATTCACCAAACTGAGTTAAGCATTTTTTCCGGTCAAGTCCTTCCTCCCTGATATCCCCAGGGCAGATTTTTACCAGAGTGTGCACTGTATCCTGTATTTCTCTTTAACTGTACTACCCACTCTACATTTTTGTTAGTTTACATGTCTGTTTTCTCCTACTAGATTATGAACTCCCTAAAGCTCTTGTTTATCTCTGCATCTTTTACTAAGGACTAAAGTAATGTCTTGCCTATAGCATTTGCTTGAGTGAATATTTGCTAAATGAAAAAAATAGTTTATAGATTCTTGGATATACATAATTTTCTCATTTAAAAAATTATGTTCTGAAAGTTATAGAAAACATTTCCTTATTCTTTTAAATATGTTTTAAAAGGGGGTGAAGGTGAGACAGGAAAACTTTAATAAAGAAAGGATACTTGGTGTTTTACGATCTTCATTAATAACGATCAGATCTGTGAAATCTCTTGAAATGCACTGTGGAATAATTTTTTTCAGAGCCAATCCCCTTCTGTAATAAACATGTGAGTTTGGTATAACTGTGGAGAGTTGTTCACAGAGTCGTACTGTTCTCTGCAAAACAAAACAACAGAAATCTTCTGAGGTGAAAAGGAATAAAAATTTTAAGTTGGTATACATTAATAAGGAAAGGAGCAATGATTAATATGTGTTATTAATAAAGAGCAAGGGTATGGAAAAAAATGAAATCTGAACAGTATTTAATCCTTTATCAAAGACTGACCATCCTAAAGCAGTGGTTCTCAACTGGGGGTGATTATGCCCCACTAGAGGACATTTGACAATATCTAGAAGCATTTTTTGGTGGTTATGACTGGTGGTAATAGTAGGGGACAGCTGGCAGTGGTATCTAGTTGGTAGAGGCCAGGGATACTGCTAAATATCCTCTAATGAACAGGGCAACCCCCATAATAAAAAACTACCCAGCCCCAAATGCTAATGGTGTTGAGGTTGATAAACCCTATCCTGAAGAATCATGCTTAGAGAACCTACATCACATCACCAGTATTCACTTTATTTAGCTTACTCACAGGCATTATCTATTAAATTACTAATTAACTCAGATCTTCTGAAAAGAGTTCTTTTAAATAGTCTAAGTAATGTAAGAAAATTAAGAATTCGTTAACTACACTGATAGATATGTTTACCCCATGAGGTCTATCTGATGTTGTGATGAGAATCTTGGGAGAAGTTTGTCTGTTGAAGTAAGAAGCAAATTCATCTGTAGCTTCATCATAAGCAACCTGTGAACAGAAAAAGGATAATTTTATATCAAACACTCTACTGGGCCAGAATTTTAAAAGTAGCTCCAGCAGTATCCTATGACACTGACCTCCTTCCTGGCTGATAGGGGATTTGAAGACGGCCAGGAGGGACTTATATTAATGGTGACATAAAGAGGTTGGGTGATTTTCTACCTGTAGAATACAAGTATAAAACTGGAAAAAACTGTCAAAAACAATTTCAAGACACAAACTGAGCTGTGTTTATTCTTGAAAAATGGCTAGGGCTGTGGGCAAGAACATCAGGAATCTTCCTTAGAGCTATTCCATTTCTTCCATCAACATGGCTACAAAAATAGTAACTTTATCAACTTCGGGTCTGATGGTAGGCAAGAACCAGCAATCTTGAATCAAAGGTGGTAAACTGGATTTGGGGAGAGGTGGGTTTGAAAACCCTAGCTTTGCCAGTCTAAAGTTAACTGGGCCACTTCAGGGTAGGTGTGGATCAGCCAGAAATTTAAAGGAGAGCTCTGGAAATGTAAGAGCCATAGAGAAGCTGAGATAATCTCTCTACAAATCCCTGGCTGACAGCTGAACTATACATGGGAGAGACCTAAAAAACCAGTGCACACAAAAGAGGGAGACTTGAAAACTGGTTGTAACTTTGAATGCAGTCCTCAACCCACAGGTAGCTCAGTTGATAGGGGCTCAGAGGCTCAAGGTATCTCAACACAATCTCTGCCTGAATCACTGGCTTACGATTGAGCCACACAAACACAAGGACAATCACTCAGGAGGCAGGTTAAAAATAACAATCAAACAAACAAGGAGAGACACAGTGCTGTTAAAGGAAATTCAACTTTTAATGTTTGTGGGCCTTGCTCCTGGGCTCCCAAGGAAGTTATACTTTTACCAAGGTCAGAATGATTTCATCAAACTTCAAAGCCTGGGATCTATTTCTACCCCAAGCAAATAACCTGAAAGAAATACTTTAAACCAAAGATAAGAGTAAAAATCTCCCGGGGTGCCTGGGTGGCTCAAGTTAATCAAGTGTCCAACTCTTGATTTTGGCTCAGGTCAAGATCTCACCGTTTGTGGGACCGAGCCCCACTTAGAGCTCTGTGCTGACAGCACAGATCCTGCTTGGGATTCTCTCTGTCCCTCCCCCACTCATGCTCATGCACACCCACTCTCTCTCTCAAAATAAATAAACAAACCTAAAAAAAAAAAAATTTAAGGAAATCCTACAAGCTGAAAGAAAATGACATCAGATGGTAACTTAGATCCAAGGAAAGGAAAGAAAAGCACTGTAAATGGTAAACACGAAGTTAACTATTAAAGACTTTTTGTGTGTGTTGTATGTGTAACTTAATTTATTTTTTTAAAAAACAATGAGATATTTAAAAAAAAATGTTTTTTTAATGTTTATTTATTATTGAAAGACAGAGAGACAGATCATTGAGCAGGGGAGGGGCAGAAAGAGGAGGAGACACAGAATCCGAAGCAGGATCCAGGCTCTGAGCTGTCAGCACAGAGCCCGACGCGGGGCTGGAACTCATAAACTGCAAGATCATGACCTGAGCTGAAGTCGGACGCTCAACCGACTGAGCCACCCAGGAGCCCCAACAGCAGAAATTACAACACTGGATTTATAACACAGACAAATGTTATATATGACAACAGCATGAACAAGAGTGAAGGAACAAAGCTACACTGGTGGAAACCTGCTGTATTTACCAGAATCATGTCAGTATGTGCTGGAAGTACACTGTGATAAATTAAAGATGCATGCTGTAATTCCTACAGAAACTACTAAGAAAACCCTTAAATATATAACTTAAAAGATTAAGAGGTGTTAAAATAGCATAATAAAAATATTTTTTTAATATAAAAGAAAGTCAAGGAGGAACAGAATAAAGGTATAAAATATAGTGGGGCACCTGGGTGGCTCAGTTAGTTAAACGTCTGACTTCAGCCCAGGTCATGATTTCACGGTTTGTGAGTTTGAGCCTTGTGTCGGGCTCTGTGCTGACAGCCCACAGCCTGGAGTCTGCTTCAGATTCTGTGTCTCTCTCTCTCACTCTGCCCCTCCCCTACTCATGCTCTGTCTCTGTCTTTCTCAAGAATAAACATTAAAAAAAAGTATTAAAAAAATATATAAAATGTAATGAAAAAAAGTAAAAGGGCAGATGTAAATATGACTGCATCAATAGTTAACATTAAATATTAATTGTCAGGGGTGCCTGGGTGACTCAGTCAGTTAAGCGTCTGACTTGTACTCAGGTCATCATCTCACAGTTCATGGGTTTGAGCCCTGCGTTGGGCTCTGTGATGAGAGCTCAGAGCCTGGATCCTGCTTCAGATTCTGTGTCTCCCTCTCTCTCTGCCCTTCCCCCACTCACACTCTGTCCCTCTCTCTCTCAAAAATAAATAATAAACATTAAAAAAATTTTTTAATTAAAAAAATACATACTAATTGTCAGGCTGAATAAAAAAAGCAACATCTGTGACACTTTATTATTATTATTTTTTAAATGTTTATTTTTGAGAGAGAATGAGAGAGCAGGGGTAGGGGTGGGGAGAGAGGATCCGAAGCAGGCTCTGCACTGACAGCAAAGAACCCAATGTGGGACGTGAACTCACAAACAATGAGACCATGACCTGAGCTGAAGTCTGACACTTAACTGACTGAGCCACCCAGATGCCCCTGTAAGTGACACTTTAAATTCAAAGATATAAACTGGTTGAAAGTAAAAAGAAGAAATGAAGAAAGTAAAACATGAAAAAAGAAGATATACCATGCAAACAGTAACCATAAAAGAGTTTAGGTGGCTATGTGTATATGAAACAAAATAGACATTAAGAAATATGGCTATGGACAATCGAAGGGATGGGGCAATATGGGACACTGGATTAAGGGTCAATTGAATAAGAAGAGATGAATCATTCAGCAATTATAGTTTAAGGTTTCAATACTCCTCTCTCAGTAACTGATAGAAAATTCAGCAAGAATATAGAAAACATGAACACCACAATCAAACAACTTAAAACAACTCTTAATATACTTCAAAACAGCAAAATATACATTTTCCAAAGGAACACAGAACATTTTCAAGAATAGATCTTACCCTAAAACACAGAACAGTTCTTTACTTGAAAAGGACTAAAATCAAACAGAGTATGTTCCAGAACCACAATAAAATTGAATTAGAAATCAACAGCAGAAATATATGTGGGAAATCCTCAAATATTTGGAAATTAAACAACACACTTCTTGATAATCAATGAGCCAAAGAAGAAATAACAAGAGAAATTAGAAAATATCTTGAACAGAATGAAAATGAAAACACAACAAACATATCAAAAGGTATGAGATGTAGCTAAAGCAGTGCTTTGGAGGAAAATGATAGCTTTATCAGATTATATTAAAAAGAAAGTATAAAATCAGTAATGTAAGCTTCCATTTTAAGAAACTAGAAAAAGAAGAATAAATGAAACCTTAAATAAGTAAAATAAACAATATAATAAGAACCAGGGAAAACAATGAAATAAACGTCAAGCAAAGAAAAAAAAAAAAAAAAAGAAATTACCAGAAGAAATGAACAAATCTCCCATTAAAGGAGATACTTAGATTTGAATAATAATGAAGAAACACATCTTAAAACTTGTGGGATATACCAAAAGTGGTACTTACAGGGAATTTTGTGGCCTTAAGTGCTCACAATAGAAAGGAAGAAATAGAAAGGAAGATGAAAAATGAGTTAAATAAGAAGAATAAACTCAACAGAGTAACAGGAAATAAATTATAAAGATAAGGAGAGATATAAATAAATTAGAAAACAAAATTTCAAGAGATGATCAAAGAAAAAAGTAGTTTGAAAAGAGTAACAAAATAGATGTATCTCTGGTGAAAAGCCCAAATAAATAATATTAGGAATGGAAAGGGACATTTCTGCAGTCTCACTTATAAACATAGATGTACATATTCTAAACAAAGTACTGACAAACCAAAACGTGTAAAAGATAAAACATTGTAATTAAATTGTATTTACCCCAAGAATGCAAAAGAGATTTAACATTAGAAGATCCATTTCATTTCCTACATTGGTACTATAAAGGAGAAAAACTACATATTTATCTCAATATTTGCAGAAAAAGTACATAATTATCTCTATTTTCAGAAAAAGCATTTGATAATGTTTCACATTCATTCATGATAAAACAAACACCCCCCTCCCCGCAGCAAAAAAAGAAATAGATTTTCCTTAACATATAAGGAGAATCTACCATTAATGACACAAACATTAAAGATGGCATGTTAGAAGTATTCTCTTTAAAACCAGGACCAGGGCATAGATGCCACTATTGCGTTTTCTATTTGTTTCACATTATGCTGGAGGCTCTAGTCAGCACAAAAGAAATAAATGATTAATGGATTGAAAGTTATTTGTAGAAATGATTAGCTAAACATGAAATGAAAACAATATTTAGACAAATTATTGGAGACGAATCTAGGTGATCTACTGTTTAGAAGATCACAGTCCAAAAATCAATTGTATTTTTATAAATCAGCAAATAAAACAATTCTCAATGAGATGGGATTTACACTGATAAAAAACATAAGATAGCCATCAATAGCTCTAAAAAGATTTATATGTACACCTTGCATGAAGAGAATTATAAAATTCACAGAATTACATTTTTAAAGACCTAAAAAGAGCAATACATAAATAGATCCCCTGAATGATCTACTTTAATACAATTTTTATAATTTTATATGGCAGACCAAAGGTCCAAAAAGAGAATGAACATTCCTGAAGAGAGATTTGAGGATGGATGTGGGGAGGGGCATCTTGCTCTAATAGATAAACTTACCATGAAGATAAGTAATTATAAAAATAAAGAAGTGATACAGTGACAAACTGACCAAACTGACCAACAGCCCAGAAAAAGGCTGATATTTTGTGTGTATATGTGGCACGGTGCTTCGTGCACTGACAGATGCCAAGTTCCTAAAACAGATCCCAGTACACAGCAGGCAGTCAATAAACATTTGCTAGAAGACTGACTGACTGACTGACTGAATGAATGAATGAATGAATGACTATATGAGGAAATAGGAAAGAATGTCAATAATAGTACGGTTTGAAAGCAAACAAACATAACCAAAACCAAATTCCCTACACACACACAAAAAAAATTTAAAACTTGATTCTCTCACCATACTGTAACAAACTATTTAAAAGGAAATGTGAAAAGTGACAAGCGGATGATTATCTTGAAACCAAGAGTTTTATGAGGACACAAAAAATATCAAATGTTATCCTTATATCAAAATTTCTAGTACTATAAAACTCTATAATGAGAAATGCTTTTCAAATGATATTAAAAACAACAGAAGTACTATAAATTAAATGACAAAAAGTTTACCTGGTCATAAAATATAATACATTTCTATAAAATGAGTAGAATCAAGAGTTTTTCCTATAGCATTATTGAGAAATTCAGTTATGAAACAATCTATAGCAAATAATATACCAACATTATAGCTGAATCAGTCCATTATACAACTTCACCAGCCATGGTGATATGTTAAATATCAACATATGAACAAATAATTTGTCAAATGTGGTCATCCAAATTTATTTAAGACTTCCAACATTACCTCTTCATCATTAGGGTCTACTATAGTTTCATCATGCACTCGCTGGTTGTCAATGGTCTTTGGTATAGGCTTTGGTGGAGCCTAAATTAAAAAAAAAAACAACAAAACAGATTAAGTTTTAGAAGGATTTTACGTTAATAATTTTGCATTTGGGTTAGGGAAGAGTAACAGAAATCTAAATAATCCAAAGCCTCAATCTGTTCCTCATTTCCATTGCTGTATCAATCCTAATAATAATACTGAGTAAGAGGTTTTTTTTTTTTTTTTTTTAACTCTAAGCAGAGACCTAAACATACTGGAAGAATTGCTAACTGAATGAAATGGTCTAAAACCATTCAGAAGTAGCAGAAAGAAGAAACTGCGATCAAAGTAATTATACACTAAGAAAAATATCAAATAGATTGGAAAAATTATAGTGGACCCTTGATCAACATAGATTTGAACTGTGCAGGCCCACTTATATGTGCATTTTTTATAGTACAATACTATAAGGGTATTTTCTCTTATAATTTTCCAAATAATATTTTCTCTAGCTTATTTTATAGTAAGCATACAAGGGCGCCTGGGTGGCTCAGTTGGTTGAGCGTCCAGCTTCAGTTCAGGTCATGATCTCACAGTTTGTGAGTTCGAGCCCTGCGTCGGGCTCTGTGCTGACGGCTCAGAGCCTGGAGCCTGTTTCAGATTCTGTGTCTCCCTCTCTCTCTGCTCCTCCCCTGCTCATGCTCTGTCTGTCTGTCTCTCTCTCTCTCTCTCAAAAATAAACATTAAGAAAAAATTTATAGTAAGCATACAGTATATAATACATATAACACATAAATATGTGTTAATTCGCTTTATGTTATCAGTAAGACTTCAGGCCAATAGTAGGGTATGGGATTTTCACGTGTGCAGGAGTAGAGCTGGTATTCTGCACCCCAAACCCCATGTTGTTCAAGAGTCAAATGTACGAAGGTACATATATATGGAGCTTTGTTCCAATGCTTTCAGAAAGCTCTTCAGAAATAAATAACAAGGGTTGCCTGGGTGGCTCAGTTAGTTGGGCGCCCAACTCTTGATTTCAGCTCAGGTCATGATCCCAGGGACTAGGGATTGAACCCTGTGTGGGGTTCTACGCTAAGCATGGAGCCTGCTTGGGATTCTCCTCTCTCTCTCTCTCTGTCCCTCTCCCCACACGCATGCATACATGCACACTCTCTCTAAAATTAAAATTTAAAAAACACCAGAAATAAATAACCAAAGCTACAAATCTATCTGCTGAACTAGTAATTCCAGTTTGAGGCATTTATGGTAAGGTATGAAAGAGAAAAGCAATTTATGAACAGCAAATACAGCAAACATCCAAAAACAGGGTAAAGACTGTGACACTTCAACATAATGGAATATTGTTAGAATTGGCAATCATGTATACTCAGCTTAGACCAAAAAAACTGTGTAAATGAAATGCTACAGAGCAGGAATACAGAACTGTAAGCATATACTGACTAAAACAAATTCAAAACATATGGTTTTGAATGTTAGCAGAGATAGGAAGAAATAAGAACTGCTAAACTCTTTAGGATTTCATTTCTTATTACTCTATGAAACAAATATTAAGTTTTAAGTAATTTTTTAAAGGAGGCAGTTCTAGGAATTCATTTTTTCAGTCCAAAAACAAGAATGGTGATATATCCAAAGGTGATTGGCATATTTGCTATAACTGGCTGATTACTGAGAGTTAAAAGAGAATAACTGCTGATAGAATTCTGCAGGTTAAAACAGTCTAAAACTGGCAATTTCATGTGATTTAACCTAGTCCTATTAAGAGAAGGCATGAAAAGGCAGAGTGTTTAGTTTGCATATAATCTTTACATTTTTCATTTTCCTCAAAAATGCTTATCATTCCTTGGTACCTTATCTTAAGAGACAGTAGAGGAGGAAGAGTTGTATGTTCTAAAAATTTTGCAAGCATAAATCAAAATCTAACACTAGCTATAAATAAAATTAAATTAAAGGAAAACAGCTTAGTTGTGGATGTATTTAGCAGTTCTTTTAAAAATTTTCAGTAGGCTTCATTTCTTATCAATATCACAAAAGTAGCCAAATCGTTTTTGGATGTATTATCTTTACTCTCTACTTTGCCATAGTCCATCCAAGTATCTCACTTTCCTCCCACGTGCCATTCTCAGTCTTCAAAGGGTTAATATCCTCTGTATCAGCTTTCATTCCTACACACCTCAATCCTACAACAGAACAGGCTGCATCCTGCCTTTCCCCAAGAGCCTTTGCTTCAAGTCACAAAAACTCCAACCACAGGCCTAAACTGGGAAGCTTCCCCAAAAGCTTTCCAAAGTCAGAAAGATAAGTCCCTATCTCTCAAACACGTAAAATTAAGTAAAATAAGCAAGTTAAAGTAGACATACCATTTACACGAAATTTTGAAAAAAATGCAAAACATCACTATTGTGTTCATTGTTTAGGGACACAAACCTAAAGGTAAGAAAGAAATGCATGGGAACAAGAAAATGGCAATTTCATAAGTGGTTAGCTTTGGAGGGGAAAGCAATCGGTAAGAAGCATCCAAAGGACTTCGAAAATTATTTGCTAATGCAATGTTTTCGAAGCTAGGTAATGAATGGAAAGGGGTTTGTTATATTATTTTCATATCTTTTATACATTGGAAATATTTTATACTAAGTTTTATTTTTTTATTTTATTTTTTTAACGTTTATTTATTTTTGAGACAGAGAGAGACAGAGAATGAATGGGGGAGGGTCAGAGAGAGGGAGACACAGAATCCGAAGCAGGCTCCAGGCTCCGAGCCGTCAGCACAGTGCCCGATGCGGGGCTCGAACTCACGGACCGCAAGATCATGACCTGAGCCGAAGTCGGCCGCTTAACCGACTGAGCCACCCAGGCGCCCCTATAGTAAGTTTTAAAAGAAAGCGATACAACATAAACATAAGGGAGCATTACTCAACATAAGACAGAAAGCAGGTGGCTAAAAATGTTATTTACCTTATCACCAAGAGCTTCTCTCTCTTTTTTAAGTTTTTTCTTAATTGCCAACTTTTCCTAAAAGGTTTAAAAAAAAAACAAAACAGAAAAATATTGAGAAACCACCAGTTATATCACAAACACATACTGAAACTACACATTACTAATGCTACGGCCACTTTATCTCGGCAATCTTTGTAACGCATTAAAGCAAACACCCTGACACAGACTTTCATACCAAAGTGATTGTAAACCAAATAAGCTGGCTAATCAATAAACAAAGGTCTTTCTCCTTCAAAAAACTGAAATTGGCAAGTATGAATATTTAAAGTTTGCCTTTTTACTTTTTATCTTACTATAAAGCCTCAAATTAAGTGAAAATGTGAAACGCCCATCTAAACTAGTTAATACGTTTTTGTGGCTGTTTTATTTTGCATTCCTAACAAGTTGCATTCTAAAGAAAACCATGATGGCTATGCCGGTTGCTTCTCTTGGAAAATACTACAAGTAAATGAGAATGGGAGATGCGTTTTCAGATTGCTTCCAATAAACCACCATTAGTTATTCATAAATTTTACAATCAAAATATGCTTTTAAAATTATTAAGGACTTGCAAAGTGAGTTACATTTGTACTGTAAATTTGTACCTGCTGGAAATTTCTGAACAGAATGCTCACTTACACACACAGAAAGTGTTCTCCCGGCCACGCCCTCCCCCCCAACGCCTATAGACCCTCCATACATCAAATCTCAGATTATAGTGTTAAGAAGTCTTCGAGGAGGCCTTTCCCGCAAACGCGCTCACCAGAATGAGTTAGATTCTCTACGTACTCCAAAAGCACTCTGGCGCTTATGAGTAAGGCACTATTCAGGGCCTCAAAAGATGTAGTATCCAATAAGAGGAGACAGGCAAGTAAAAATATTATGTGCGGGAACTTTTATGATGTACAAGAATAAACAAATGCTTGCTTCCGAGTGCAACGTAACCACAAATAGGCACGGCGATCTTGAGCTTTATTTATCTCCTCATACCTGTTTATCTCCTAGAACAGTATGAGGACAACGCTACAAATATAATTACCAGAAACTTCACAGAAATACTTTAGGTAAGAGTTGCTGCCCAGGAATCAGAAAAGCATCACTGGATTCACGTACTGCCTGTATTACAGGCTCTAGAAATTTGCCAACGTTAGGTGCACGGGTCGAAGCACAGAGATGGGAGACTTTCTCCTTCCAGGTCAGGAGGGGGATTTTTTTTTTTTTTTTTTTTTTTTTTTTTTTTCACTGCTAGGAGAGCGGGACTTCTTGCTTTCATTCTCAGCCAGGGAACGTAGGCAGGGGCTGGAAAGGAAGAGAATGCTCGTCGCTCAGGCAAAAAGCTGAACCTAGACAGAATCCCCAAAGCAGTGCGAGGGGACCAGGACATTAGAACGTCAGCGTCATCCTTCTAGATTAATTACCGCCTCCGGGACGCCAAGCCACGGCCACCACGCAAGTGCTATTCCCTTCCCCACAGTCGTGCGCGCGCGCGGATGCAGCGCATGCGCCCTGCAGCCTCGGCCCCGTCATACCTTTCGCTGCTGCTGTTTCCACCGCGTGAACATTAAGTGTCGCCGTTGTTTGTTCTTAATTTCCGAAATGCTGAAGCCTGGGGGAAAGGCAGCCGTTTTCGGGGGTTGGACCCCGCTTTCCGTCGCCCCATCCTCAGCGACTGCGGCCTCTTGAGGTTCTTCGGCGGTTGCTTTCCGCTTCAGGCCTTTCTTTCCTTTAGTGCCGCTCTTATCCCCGGCCTTCGCCATGGTGTTTGCCCCGTAGTGTCTGTACGGAAACGGAAATAGCTTACCCCTCCGACTCCCTTACCTAGTCTTTTACTTCCGGGGTCAGGAAGTTCTTAAAGAAAAACGTGGACTACTTTGTGATTTTCAGCAGTTTTAGAAGGTGCTGAAATTTAGTTTTGAGGAAAGTTTAGGGGGGCTGCCCAGCTGTATGAATAGTGGAGTGATGAGTTCGCAGAAGTCTTTATTAAGCATCTGCTATCTGCCGAATCCTCAAAATACTGAAACAAAACAGTCTTTGCTGTATAAAATTTACATTCTACTGGAGAAAGACCTGAAATGAGCACACAAATAGTGTGATGAGCTATAAAGTAACACATGGCAAGGAAAAAATAGAACAGGATAAAGGAAGAAGAGAGGGTAGAGGGGCAGTTGCAGCTTTTAAATAGGATTGTTTAGAGAAGCCTTCTGGAAAAAGTTACATTGAGCAAAGATTTGAAAGAGGTAACACATAAACTATGCAGTTATTTGAGAAAAGAGCTGCTCATCTGAGTAAAGCTTTTATCTAGAAAAAAAGCTGTCCATGCAACGGAAACATACAATTCCAAGACTCCTAGTCTGCAGCAAGCATGGTACGTTTGGGAAACTGTGGAAGCCAGGAGTAATATGAGAAAGGAGGACAGTGGGTAGGGGAAGGATTTAGAAGTAAGAGATTGTGTAAGATTTTGTAAGAGCTTTGGCTTTAATTTTATGTGAGATGCACATTTCCTGGAGGATTTTGAGAAAAGAAATGACACGATTTGACTTACATTTTGAAAGTATCATCCAGGCCCTTCTTTGGAGAATAGACTTTAGGGGAAGGAAAGTGAAGGAGGGGAGAAATGACAAGTGGCCTGAACCAGAGTGGTTCTAATGGAGGTGGTGAGAAGTGATCAGATTCTTTTGCAAGGTATAGTTCCTGATGATTGAATGAAGTGCATGAGAGAAAGAGAAGAGTTTAGATGACCCCAAGACTTTTGAACTAAGCAACTGGAAGGATGGGGTTATCATCATTTGAGATGAGACAGACTTAAGGTAGAGCTAATTTGAAGGGTAAGATCAAGATTTCAGTTCTGGAAATAATTGAGTTTGAGGCACTTAGTAGTCAACTGATTGTTGTTGTTGGTTGGGATGTATGATTCTGCAGCAGGAGACAAAGGTATGGACTAGAGATAAAAATGTAGGAGTCATTGGAATATAGATAGTATTTTGAATCATTACAGTGAGTGTGGATAAAGAACTGAAAAAAAAAAGAGGACCAAGGACTGAGCACTGGAACGATCCTGCAAAAGAGCTGGAAAGAAAAGGAGGACCCAGTAAAGGAGAATGAGAAGGGAAAATGAAGAGAGTGTCATAAGAGCCAAGGGAAGAAAATGTTTCCCCAATGGTTAAATTTTTCTGTATTCTTCATTTTAATTTCATGAAAATTAAACAGAGGCAAAATACTTCCTTTTGGTTTACTGTTAGGAGTTAGTTTTCCAGAAACTGCCTTAATTTGAAATTATATGTTTAAATATTGACATTGAATGTTTTGATAATCCAATATTTTGATGTCCATACTGCATTTTTTACCCATTTAAGTTCTTTTATGCAGGATGTTGAAAACATCAAAACTTCATCTTCCAGAATACAAAACCTGCTATGAAGCCACAAGTCCAAAATCGTGATTAGAAAACTAAAGTCAGTATATTTAGATACAAAACTGAATTATGCAATATAATAGAAAGGAAAAGATGTTGAGCTCTAAAATTACTGACATACTTTGGTTTGGCTGCAGTAAGTCATAAGATTTTATGTAACATCTAAAGAGGAACAATCAGATCAAGAACGAGAGGAGGGGGAAGCAAGAGGAGACAAACCAAACTTTATCTAAAAAATATAGACTGCAAAAGTATTTTGGAAATGTCTTCTAGTCTTAATATTTTATTTCCCTACATATAATATATACTTTCCTCATAAGAACACAAAATAATCCTGAAATGTATTATTTTTTAAATGTTTATGTATTTTTGAGAGAGAGAGAGTGTGAGTGGGCGAAGGATAGAGAGAGAGAGGGAGACACAGAATCTGAAACAGGCTCCAGGCTCTGAACTGTCAACACAGAGCCTGATGAGGGGCTTGAACTCAGGAATGGCGAGATCATGAGCTAGGCCAAAGTCAGATGCTTAACCAACTGAGTCACCCAGGCACCCCAATCCTGAAATGGATTTAGATAATTGTCTTAAGTTTATTCAGAGGTACTATACAAATGAGATTATAAGGTGATTAATATAGAGACTTCCTATTTTTTCTTCATGGCTTATTTGTCAAAACAGTTGTGTGAGTTGAACGAAAGGATTTCTGTTATCAGAATAAAATCCATATTCTGCAGAAGTCACAAAAGCATTGATCAGTTCTGCCAATATATATTTAAACTGCTCAATAAAGGAACAGTGTGAATGAGTACAATTGAAACAGTGGGCTCGGGGCGCCTGGGTGGCTCAGTCGCTTAGACACTATAAAATCTCAATTAAATCGCATAATCTCTGTGAGCCTCAATTTCTTGATCTGTAAATGGGGCTAATTATATTGTCATGTAGGTTGTTGAGATAATGTATACTAAAGAAACATAGCCAATAACTGCTAACTAGCTGTTTTTATAATTCTGGGTATAAAAGACTATGGCAAACAGTGTGGAGAAAAAAGATATCATGATTGCCCTCAAGTAGCTTATAGCTTAGAAAAAGTTGAAGCATAATTCTAGTATATGTATTAAAAAGTGGTTCATGTTGAGTGCTCCTTAACTGGATGTCCATTTTGGCCATTTGCTTTTTCTCACTAATTGCTTCATTGTCTGATATTCTCAGGGTACATTCCCGATATAGTATATGTTGTTTTAAAATGAAACAATTTAAATATTTAATAAATATGTTTTGCTTATCTGTATTCATTCTGACATATGAGATACCCTGAAATAGAACTCTTGGACACCAGATGAATTCAATGATCCAAACTCTTGGACACCAGATGAATTCAATGATCCAAGAGTCTGTTCACAAAATTGGATCTATTATTTTACAATATGACTTAAGCTCTTTGTATCACAAAAATTATTCCAGAGGCACAAAATATTAATCCATTGCATAAGAATAAGGGGTACCAGTTTTGGGATTGGAAGATGTTTTATTTATAATGTGGTATAAACGTTTGACAAACCTTTGTTTGACAAACACTAAACTAATGCTTCCTGAACTTGAATTATGCCATTTAATTTGTTGGTAAGAACTGTTAAAGAAAAAACAAAATGGGGGCCACAGTTTGAAAATATCTCTAGACTAACCAGCACTCATAGTCACATAACCAACACTTAAACTATTCTGATTTCCCCCAAATACTGACTGACCTAAAGCAAAACTTGAGCTTTTTTTTCAAGTCAGTGTCACTTTGTAGCTTCCCAGCTAATCAGCTGCACACAATTAAGCTTGCACAGTGCTACTACACTAAAAAGACTAAGTTTTTAGTTACCAAACACATTAAACAACAATGTACTCTCTCATTCATGCTTTATAAACTGAGTTGTAACTGCTAAAAGCTGAGCTCCTAACCCCTTTTAGCTTGAAATCTCTCTGCAAAGAGTTTTGTTTCTTGCTCAATAAAATGTTCATATCAAACAAAGCTCTCAGAAGTTTCTTTTGACAAAAACAATAGACCTATTACAGAAGTAGCCTGTCAACTGTGGGTGCTTTCATTGGTACTCAAGAGCTGTTATTGGCACTTAAACTACTTATCTCAAGGAATTTTGAGAATCCTCTTTTTTTGTTTATTCTAGACTTCAAGCTGTCTACATGATTAAGGAGGTTTGTTTCTCGGGCTTTACTGACCAGGAAGTTGGTTGAAAAGTTATTACAGGGATTCATAGTGTCAATAGGACTGTCACAGTGGCAGCTTTCCTGTGAAGTTAACGTTAGCAAGAGTATAATCAGTACAATTTTGTGAGATGTTAGAACCACACCCCCTCCTACCTGAAACTCAATTAGTGACTCAAACATGAAGATTTTTCAGATATCAAAGACCTGAAGAATAATTGTATGGTGAATGCTGTCATCTTGGTATACTCCACACTGTGAAAGAGACATAATGCATGTGCTACCCTTTCCAGAAACTAGAAATATATTAGGAGACCAGAAGTTTTCTTCCAGAAATAAGTCTTCAGATCATGCCTTTGGAATAATTTCTAATCGTTTCCTTGAAGCATTTAACTTTTTTCAGCATATTCTAAACTCGGCCATGATGCAATAGGATACAAGGGCAGTTTTTACTATATTTCCCGAGTGACTTGATGCTAAGCAATAAGCTTAGTGAGCTATTTGGATAAACAGATTCTTTTCTGCCTGTTAATATTTCCAGAGTGTAGGGGTGCCTGGGTGGCTCAGTCAGTTGAGCGTCCGACTTCGGCTCAGGTCATGATCTCGCAGTCTGTGAGTTCGAGCCCCACGTCGGGCTCTGTGCTGACAGTTCAGAGCCTGGAGCTTGCTTCTGATTCTGTGTCTCCCTCTCTCTGCCCCTCCCCCTCTCATGCTCTGTCTCTCTCTCTGTCAAAAATAAACACTAAAAACATTTAAGAAAATATATATTTCCAGAGTATATATAGTTCCACATGTGTCTTACCTGGTGATACACATTCTTGACCCCTACTTGACCAGGGAAAGCAACACCACAATCAAATTGCAGTTTCACTAAAATATCATCTCCTAAAATGATTTCTGGTTGTTTGGGTCATCAAAGGAGCTTTTATGTATATCTTTGGAATGCATATGGTGCCTCTGGCTTATGTTTCTGATAATGGAACAACCATAAATATAATTTAAATAACAGCCTGGAATGGCTTTTATGTGTCTAAGAACTTTTTCTGTTGTTTCATTCATTCAACACATATTTATTAAATCATACTTCATGCCAGATCCTTTGGTTCTAGCAGTCAAAAAGAAACTATTCCCTTCCATCAAACAACTCCACTTGGGAGAGACCAACAATTACACAAGCAAATCCAAAAAGTAGAAGAGATTCTATGACTTCTACCTTATTGTGTAATCAACACCAAATTTAGAATGATACCTTCTCATGTCTTCTTCAAAGAGCCAGATTAGATGCATTTGTACATCCCTCGTTGGTAGCTGAGAATATATTTTCCATAGAAATTAGCCCAAATGTAATGACTAGATCACCCAGACTAGAGACACGATTATTCATTTGTTTCTTTTGTTTTCAGCTGTTTAACTTTTCTCCATATTTATGTTTTAATTTTCCATAATCTTAGAAAGAATTACTATGTGAAATAAAATATTCTCTACTATACATTTCACAAACATAAAGTATAGCAAACATTGGGCACAATTATCAGAAACACAATATTTAAAATGAAAGGTTATGAAGCATAGTCCTTGGCTTAAGAGTAGCAGTTCTCAAACTTTTTGTCTCAGAACCCCTTTAACACTCTTAGAAATTATTGAGAACCCCAAAGAGCTTCTGTTTATTCAGATCATATCAATATGCACCATGTAGAAATTAAAACTGAGAACAAATTAAATATGCATTCATTTATATAAAAATAACAAATCCATTATATGATAATATACACACTCTATGAAAATGACTGTATTTTCAAAAACAAAAAAATTAGCGAGAAAAGTGGCATTTTTTTACATGCTTTGCAAATTTCTTTTATGTTTGGCTTAATAGGAAATAACTTGCTTTATACCTACTTCTGCGTTTAACCAGTTGTGACATACTATTTTGGTTTAGGTACATGAAGAAAATATGGCCTCAAAAATGTATGTGATTGGGAATGGAAGGAATATTTAAGAGCTTTTTCAGGTAACTGTGGATATTCATCTTTAATATTATACCAAAAATTGAGAAGTTTTAAGTTTCTTAAAGGTTAGTTGCAATGTTTAATCTGAAATCATATCAACAGGCTATATGTACTCTATCACATTAAAATCTATTGGTCTAGCTTTCATTTTGAATGGATTTTTTACCCATGCATGACTTTGTAACATCATGCATTATAGTGGTCATTTGGAATATATTGGTGCACTGAGTCGTGCGTATCTTCCAAAAGTTGACACATTTCATTATACAGTATTAAAAAATCACGTTTGTTAAAATCACTGCTAATCTCATCAGAAGAGTCTTCAAATACTGGCATTGGTAAGCTGTCCAGCTTATGGTGGTGGGCAGAGGTTACCCAAAATTCTGATTTTCACTGAATGGGGACTTCCTTCCACCCCCACCCCCTGAACCCTCTGTCACTGATGGCAATGCAGGGGGATAGAAACAGGGGTTCAGGGGAGTCATGTGTGATGGGAGCCTCTTCTTGATGTATACTTCCCAGGGCTAGGTCATGTCCTTGTTACCTTTCTTTTTTATCTGTGGACCCTGAAAGTTGGCTGACTTTTCCTTTGCCACCATTAGTTAGCAAGAACAATCTTATCAGAAACCCTGAATATATTTGGAGTGTACTTGCAGAGGAATCCAAGGAGTGCTTTGTAGAAGTTCTTGTACCCTATTAATTTGTGCAGGATGTAAGCTACCAACCCACCATATGAAGGATCCTAAGGCAGGGTCTTGCAGGATCTAAAGTTTGTACTATTTGTTGCTTCTGACAGAGGATTTTTTCTTTTCTGACCCACTGTGAAAAAGAATGTGTTCTCACATCTTCTCTTCTTGTCCTGAGGCAATCAGCATACCTTTTCAATTTTTCTGAAGTTTCCTTTTTCTTTTTCTTTCTGTAACAACCAGATGAAATAGAAATAAAATGCACCTTACCCTTTATCTCTTTACACTCTAATAGGGATGATGAGGTCTTATATAATGTTGGTCTATGCCTTCACAAAAACTGAAAAATTACTAAGCTTCACTTAGGGGAAGTAACAAATGCCAGTAGCTTTCCTGGAATTTCCATCACAAGAGTCAGGAAGGCTTCTGGGAGAGAGAGAGGTAAGGATATGGAAGAACAGTTTGAGGAACTGAAGATATGTTTATGAGATCAGCACTAACATTACTTATTGATACAAGGGTGAAAAAGTGGAGATTAGGGATAAAAGACCTCTCAATAAGTAATGTTTCCAAAAATTTCCACCATGTGCCAGTACACCCCAGGAGATATTACTAATTTAGTTTCCTTACAATTATCCCTCAGTCTGCTGAGTGTCCAACTCTTGATTTTGGCTGAGGTCATTATCCCAAGGTCATGGGATCGAGCCCCGCATCGGGCTCCCTGCTGAGCGTGGAGCCTGCTTCAGATTCTCTCTCTCTCTGTCCCTCGGCCCCTCTCCCCTGCTCACACGTGTTCCCTCTCTATCTCAAAACAAAACAAAACACTGCTGAAGAAGAGTGTTACATCCCTCACCCCTATTAATTTCTATTAAACAAGGTAGAGGTCTTGTTTCAGGCCACAAATTTATGGTTCATTTATAATGATATTTTATTATTGTTATAAACAATATTCTATTATTTTTAAAATGAAAGCATTAATTGAAAGGAAGACTGAATGGTAAACACCAGTTTGGAAAACTAATATATTTGTTTTATTCTCTGTTTTAGTTCTTGCACAGATATGGAATGAGATTCAACAGATTCCCTATCTAACTGATAGACAACATATCAAGTTAGGTACCTATAGTTATACCTTGTCAGAACAAAATGACTTTATTCTTCTTTCAGGCAACTACCAAAGAAAGTGATTTTCAAAGTGTAGTATCAGGACCAGTAGCATCCACATCTCCAGAAATATTGTTAGAAATGCACATGCTGAGAATAGCCCAGACCCTCTGAATCAGAGGCTCTGGGGGTGGGACTCAGAAATCTGTGTTTTAGAAAGCCCTCCAGGTGATCCTGATGCATACCCAAGTTGTACACCCCCTGGTCTTGATCCTTTATTATCTTCTGATTCCCTTCAGCTGACTATTTAAAGTTCTGTTTCTCTAGTGACTATAGTAAGCTTCCCTAACTGGAAACTCAATCAACCTCTGTTTGTGTCTTCATGTATGAAAACGTAGGTGTCCACCCTATATGATACCAAAAGAATTATTCTCCTGGATATTTAAAAAAATACCCAAGCAATTACGGCAAAGCTCATATTGATGCAATCATCATCTTTAAGTAAATAAAGAAGGGATAGTGGCTGATATAAAATCATGCTTATTTCTTGCTAAAGTCAGTTGAGAACCTAAGACTGTGGTATGCCCAGGTAGCTCTTGGGCTTTCAGTTTACTTTTTACTGTTCACATTAATATTTTGACATGGATTAGCTTCATTGCCCAGAAATGGCAGATTTTTTAAATCTCAGCAGTAAGACATTAAAGTCTCTTTGCAATGTGGTATATGGATTAAATCTTGGAAGTGAAAAAAGACATTAGCAGAAAATGAATGAAATCTGAATAAAGCCCAGAGTTTAGCTAAGAGTAATGTGTCACTGTGGGTCCTTAGTTTTGATAAATGTATTATGGCAAGGTAATATATTAAGATTAGGTAAAACTGGATGAGGGTGTACAGGAACTCTCTATATTATTTTTGCAATATGTCCATAAATCTATAATTATTCCAAAACAAAAAAATATTAAAAAAAAAAACCCAACAACCCTGCCTGACCCTTCACTTAACAAAGCTGTTCAAGTATGACCAGATAAAAGAAATTAAAGAACTTCTCTATACCAACCCAGGCTGCCCATTTGTTAGGTGGAGCAACATTGTTTAATTTGTTTTCTTGGGATGCCAGCAAAGGGATGACTACTAACAATCACCAAACATATTTGTTAAATATATAGGACAGGCAATTAAAGCGGGAAAGGTGCTTCCTTTACTCTTCATTCCTTGAACTTTTATGTATAGTTTCTACTTGAGTACTTTGTACTTGGTGATATGTTGCTTTAATAATAATCCTCAAATCATTTCATGGATGACTGTTCCCATCCACCCCCGCCCTCCCCCAGAGCACTTAATGCAGTGTGATGCAGGAAGTAGGCATTCAGAGCTCAGATTTCTCTGACTAACTGACTGACTCAATGTGCTACCTGTAATTATATTTTAAAATTTAATCAGGGCAGTTCTAGGAACTCAAGGGGATAAAGTCAAAATCAACTATTCAAGTTAGGTTTGCATAAATTGTCTAGAATGAAAAGACTTCATCAAAACTTGTCAAAATGCAGAATTTGTCAGTGGCAACCAGAATATCAAAAATTTAAATCATCCATATGAAATACATTCAAGACTGAAGGTGAATAGTTCGTGTGAAGTTAACACTTCTAAAATAAATTTTGGGATGAACAGAAAGTTACCAGTGTTATTTCTTCCATGCTTTCTGTTTTAGTGTATTTTGTTTTTTAAGGTAATCAAGGATCACAAATATTATCTTGGTCTGGCTGTTGATCTGTCTTGGAAAATGCCTGTAACAGAAGGAACAATTTATCTCTCTGATACTCATCAGCAGTATCTCTGTAAACGAAAGCCAAAGTTAGTTTAAAATATCAAGAGTTATGACACATCTAACCTTACAGATTCTCAAAATGTTTCCAATATATCATTTCAGACCTAAAATTCTTATAAATACATACAAGGCAGGAATTATCACCATTTTTTCCAGTGGGAAAGTGGAAACTCAAAGAGATGAAAGACAGCACTCAGATTAAACTACAACTTATAGTACTTAGGCCATTGCTCTTTCAACTAATCGTGTGTCATGCCCTTAGATCAATATTACTTAGAGTAAATTATTAAATGAACACAACCCTATACATCTGCATATAACTGCATATTCTTTTTTCTTGACTCAGCCGGGAGTGTTTAGGAACAAAGCACTTGATAACATGTGGACTCTTTAAAAGAATCAGATGCATGAAGGTTGATGTACTGAATGTAAGAGTCATATTTGTTTCTCATTGAACTATTTCAACCCATTTGTTTCTTGCATCTCTGGTGGAGCTTGATACAATTTTGGCACAAGGACGGGTGCCTGGCTGGCTCAGTCAGTTAAGCGTCCAACTCTTGATTTCAGCTCAGGTCATGATCTTACTGTCTGTGAGTTCGAGCCCCATGTCAGGCTCTGTGCTGACCTCATGGAGCCTGGTCAGATTCTCTTGTCTCCCTCTCTCTGTGCCCCTCCCCAACTTGCTCTTTCTCAAAAGTAAATACACATTTTAAAAAACAAACAAAAAATAATTTCAGCACAATGAAATTAAGCCAAAAATATATACATTTGATATATTATTTCCCATATACTTAATTAAACTAGGAAGACTTATTTTGGGGGTTCCCAATTATAGAAAGTGGGAAAGAATAATCTTTGATTCCCTGAGGTGAGGTAATAAATTGAAAATTATTTGGTTAACACAATTAAAAAATTCTTGATCAGAGGCCAGGAGAGTTATTGATTTTTTTTCCAGATTTCTTTCTCAGGAATAAAAAAAAAATTTTCAGGAATAAGACTTTACATGGTTTAAAATTTGAGTTGCTAAAAGGAGGTTTAACTGTTTTTGAACTGTTAGGAGACTATGCTTTCTACAAAATGAGGATGCACCTAATGTACTTGACATGGCTGATGAAAGACACGCCTTGCAAGGGCTTCTGTACAGTTCTGTGATGTGGGAAGGACCGCTTTTGACACCTTACCTTAGCAATGTTCCCACAGCCTCTTGGTGTTAGGGTCCCCTCACTTGGGGTGTGGCCCTCTTGGGCAGTACCAGCAATTTATTCAAGTTTGGATTTCTTCTCTGGTGTCTTCTGGGAAATCTAAACATCTTGTCACCCTAACTGGTGCTACTTCTTTTTGTTCTCCAATTCTTGTTTTTCTGTTGCTCAGGGTGCTTAGAGTAAATTAGCAAGTCCATTGCCTTGGTAGATGTCCAACCTAGCAATGAGATACTTGTATCTTTTTCTTGAAGGGGTTCTTATCTTTACAATTAATTTGATTGCATTTCCTAACTTGGCTTGTGGGAGGGGAAGAGACACATCATTTGCCCCCAGGGACTCCCTTCATATTCCGTGTGTGTGTGTGTGTGTGTGTGTGCACCTGCGCGCGTGTGTACATGTGGGTGCATGCACGCTCAAAGCCAGTTTTGTTGCATCTCATTAACCCAGTGGTTATCTTAAGATGATAAAGTTTCATCGATGCCTGTCTTCTTCAGCTTTGGAGATTTGGAGGAAATTCTGAAAATACAGGGAGAGAATAGTTTGCCATCCTGAAACCTTGCATATGGGAGATAACGGAGAAGAAAGTCAAGGATTATTCCCCATTTCTGATCTAGAAAATGAAGGGATGGTGAGACAGTGAGAAGTTAAGAAAGGACCAGCTAGTCAGGGTAGAGGGGAGGCCCCGGCTTTGATTTTGCATATTTCAAATATGAGGTACTTTTTGAAAACCTAACTGGAGTTATAAGGTAGGTAGTTGGACATATGGCCTGGTGCTCCAAGAAGTCTGAGCCAGAAGTAGAAATTTGGGAGTCATTTGGTATATCGATAATAATTAATGCATATAACCAAGTAGAGAGGATATAGCATGAGAAGAACAGTAGGTCTAGGACTGATCTTTAAAGAACTCCAACAGTTGAAGGTTGAATAGAGGAGGACAATTGGCAAAAGAGTCTGAGGAAGAATAGTAGAAGAAAAAAAAGGAGGACCCAAGAGATGGGAGTGTTTCATAAAGAGAGTATCATCACTGTGTTGAATGCTGCTGGGAGATCAGGTAAGGTGAGGACTAAAATGTCCATTGGGTTTAACAACCTAGAAGCCATTGGTGACTTAGTGACAGCCATTTCAGGGGACTGGAAACGGAAGTTAGATTGAAGTGGGTCTAAAAAGCAGTGTATAGTGAGAAAAGGAATACAGAGCACATAAATCCTTTCTCAGTTTGTTTGTGGAGGGGAGGACAGCAACAGGGTAGTAGTTAGGGGAGGAGGTAGGGTTGAGGGAGGATGTTTTAGAGGTGAAGAGACTGAGTATGTCTGAAAGCTGATGGGAAGGATCCAATACAGAGGGCATTAGAAATTGAATACATGAGAGAAGGCAGTTGGGGTGGCATCCAGAGCATAAGAAGAGGACCAACCTTAGGAAAAGGACTAGTGAGAAAGGGGTTGTGTAATTTTACATAGATGTGTGGATTTCTGTTTGGGAAATTGAGTTTCTGACCTACTGAGGTAGTAGAGGTGAGGTCATAGGGTGAAATTTTAGCTAACTGGAAACAGAGAGTATTCATTATTATTGGTTTGTCATCATCAGTGGAAGCCTTTAGATTTCAAATTCCATTTGACTTACGGCATTTCCCAAGGTAACATGTCTCACTCCCCCTTCAAAACATCCTCACATATTGTTCCAAACATACTAAAATAGCACAGTTATTTTTCCATAGCCAGTAACCTCATTTCACTCATTCATATACATCCTAACAAAGCTAAACCCTAAGAGATTAGGGAGAAGGAAAATATATTTCAGTGATTTCCAAAGTCTTAAGGCTTAATTATCATTAACAAAGCTTTGACCCTGGACCTTACAGCAAGTGCTTATTTTCCTAAGTATCAAAATACACAGTGTCCTTTGTCAATTTGTAATAAAAACTACAGAAATAAGTTTGGATTTTTAAGCATCTTCTCATAGAAACAAAGTGACCATATGAAAACTCCTAAACAAACTTATAATATTTCTCATTAAATAACTTTTACTGAGTGACCAGCATGCTTAGAAAACCAGGAAACCCAGTTTTATCTAACAGTAGCTTCACCTGGACTTATAGACTTAGGTGAGTAGATGAATTATTTAAATTCCCTTTGGTGAAAGTCAGTTTTGGAGTAAATGAGTAGAAACTCTCAGATACATGACTGATTAGTAAACCTTGTAACTCTGATCCTAGGAAACAAGACTGACTGAAAATGTGAATAGTGACTCATGAATTAACTGGATTCATTCATTAGTTCTAATTCCCCCACGTTAAGTGGGGCAAAAATTGTTTTTCAGCAAGTTCAAGACCTATTCCTGCCTTCCTTCCCAACTAAAAGGTGGCCCCCTTTCTTTTTTGGCCACTCAAATGAAGTAATTCTTTTGGACTCATGTTATTATTTTCCAGTTACTAAATTCTTATGTGAGAAAGTGTATTCAACCATCCCTTTCGTGGATTTGGATTTGTGTTTATTCTCTTTGCCCCCATTTATTTATCAATTCCTTAAGAGTGATTCTCAGTTATAGTGGTTTTGAATGGTTTCTTATGTCCTGATAGTTACTTCACCAAGAACCTGAATCCTACCATGATGAACAAACTCATATTTACCTGCATTATGTTATTATACTTCTCATTTACTATATTATTTTAATGACCAAAAAATTATGATAGGAAGTACATCTTATTGCATTAATAATGGCAGCTAAAATTTCTTCAGCAATTTTCACATGCCGAGAAATGTTCTAAGTGCTTTACATCTCTGACTCATTTAATTTCCTCCACAATTCCATGTGTTGGGTACTATTGTGAGTTTCATTTTTATTTGAGGCACAGAGAGGTATTTAAGGCACAGGAAGGTTAAGTATCTTGCTGAGAGTGACTCAACCAGAACCTGGATCCACACACAGGCACTCTGGCTCCTACATCCATATTCTTAGGGGCTACGCTATAAAATGATCCACTAAATAAAACCAAGTGCTTCACTAGTAATTAAAAATATGGTAGGGTCACCTGGGTGGCTCTGTCAGTTAAGCATCCAATTCTTGATTTGGGCACAGGTCATGATCTCATGGTTCGTGGGTTCAAGCCCCACATCCGGCTTTGTGTTGAGAGCATGGAGCCTCCTTGGGATTCTCTCTGCCCCTCCCTTGCTCTCTCTCTCTTTCTCAAGATAAATAAACTTTAAAATTTTGATAATATTTTAGAGTGTGAACTTTACAACTATATATCTGAAGTGAAGATAAATTAAAATTGCAAAAGTAATAACAGCAACTAAAAAGTAGGCAGAAAGTGATGCACTATGCTTGCAAGTGAACATGGACATTAAGGAAGAATTTGGGGATTCTAATGAAAACCTTATGTCCTACCTAGACCACTTTTCTCTCCCCACTGATAGTCTGCATACCCCTAGTAGAGAATTACTGCTTCAGTCAATATGCTGCATGACTCCCTACTAATGTCTTCTGTGTATGATTCCACGCAGAGTGGGCCCTTGGTGAATATTGGTGTCTGATTGGAAAATTCATTAGTTCGTTCAACAACCATCTGTTCAGAACCTCCCCCCACCAAAACCTCATAGATCTGCAAGAGAGATAAACATATACACAAATAATTACAACACAGTAGAACAAATTTAAAAATAGAGGCAATGTGCAAGACATATAGTGGGGGTACCAAAACAAAGAAGAGCAGTGGTGGGGGGAAAAGGATGACAGGAATAAGAAGGTATCTGGGAGGCATTCCCAAAGAGGAAGTATTTGAATTGGGTGAATGGTTCTCCAGGCAGACAAGGAATAGGGAAGGCCATTCTGAGAAGAGGGTGTGACACGTATAAAGACTCATAGATATGCAATAGGATAATGTGTTCAAGGAACTGTCAATCCCATAGTATTATGAGCACAGAAGTTTCAGGGAAAGAAGGGAATTAAAGATGAACCTGGAGGAAATGGCAGGTCCAGAAGAACATGAAGAATTTGGAACTTTACTGGAAAGAACGGAGAGTCAATAAATGGTTGTAAGCAGGAAAGTGACACGATGTATTTAATGCTCAGTCAAATTGAGCTCCAACTCTTCCAATTGATTATCACACATGAATAATGTATTAAAAAGTAATCAAGTATATGAGATTTTTGTATATCTAAAGTGGCCATCTATAGTGGGCCTGCCCAGCATCCATTCTTTCCTTCTTTCATTTTTTATAATAACACCTCAACTTTTCTTTGGTGGGGTGGGGGTGTTTAATCCTCCCCCAATCCCTATAATCTTCTACAATGAGCAAACAAGTTTCATACTCTCTTTAGCTGAAAGTTGAACAAAGGATCTGAGTAAGCTTCCTCTTTTTCTCCAGGAATTTAAATTTTGTGAAGAATGACCCAAGGATGAGAAAAGATTGTAGTCGATCCGCTTGGTGTCAGCACCCTGGAGGAAGCCCATACTTCCCGTTATCCAGACCACCACATTTACTTCAGTCCTCCCCTTTCTGAAGCTGGGTGCTCTCAGATTGCTTTTGATTCTTTGAACTCTCCCATAACCCTCCAATACATTCCATTTTTGCTTGATGGTAATACATTCTTTTTGCTCAAACAGGTGTAGTTTGCTTCCAAGTGAAGGACCTTGATTTATACCTAGCCTGTGGGGGTGATCTGCTTACCTTTCCCTACTGAAAAGAGCTGGAATTCTGTCCTAAAGTTGCTGTACTCTTACCAGTCTAGACACAGCAGGCAGCCCTTTACTCTGTGGATCTTGCTGCTGGACCAATATGCTGGTGAGAAGGCAGACTAGGTTCTCTTTGCTCTCAGAACCTGCAGACCTCCTCCTCTCTCCTTCTCTTCTCCCCCCAACCACCAGCGTGGAACAAAGGGGATCTCTACTTGTGAAACTCTTCTTCCCTGTTTGTTTCCGGCCAAGATACTTTTTCCATGTTTAGCATAGAGACTTTCATCTCCTTCACAAAACCACCATGTTCTCCTAAGATCCTGGAAGAGTAATGAAAGATTTACAGGCCTTTTCTGCTTTTGGCTTTGCCCCAAAGCTACTCAGAGGTGATAAACACATAACTTTCTATGTACTTGAAATGGGAAAAGGGTTGGAGGTAGAAGAAGAAAGAAGAAAAATGAAAATACACAGAAGAAGAAAAGAAGTCCATACTTCGAAACACCCCAGTGGTTCAATAATAAAAATAGTGGGAACTTTCAAGACATCTTTACTACCATTCTTTATTGTATTTTTTCTTTGTATATTTTGTTTTACTTAATACTCATGTATGGAGAGTGTACATTTATTGCTAGACGTATTCAGTTGTTCTCTTGGGTCTATAGTGGCTCTTTTTAGTCAGTATAATGCCAGCAATGATTAAGCCTGTGTCCAAAGATGAACAATCTTTACTCATTTTCCAAATCACCTGAAAGAGCTCTTGGAAGACAAGCTTCCTGTCTGAGTGTTTGGGGCACAGCCTATCCACCTTAAACTTTGACTTTCAGGTCACTGGCAAGGTGTTGTCTTAGTCATCTTTTTCATGCACACCTCCAGACATTGTCATTCAAAGCTTCCTGTATACATTTATGTAACATCAGATCCAGATGGGGGACTATATCATGGGGCAATAAATGACTGTATTTTCTTACATTTCATGACTAGAATTTGTAATGGTGGACTTTCTTTCCTAAGGCTCCACCTCTGCCACATTCTGCAATAATTCTCACCAGCTTGCACAGATCTTCTCATAGAACCAGCGTTCAAAGAAGAAAAATGGTTCCTCCTCGAATCGCGATCACACTCTCATTCTCCATTCCCATGGCATTGCTTTCTTCGACACAGAAACTCTGAGCCCTGTCATACATACAGACTGGAGGCAAAGAGGAGGAGAACAGGCACCAAAAGGGGGAAAAAGCCAAGAAAGGAAGCTGGCGAGAAGGATGAAAAATTTGAAAGAGAAGGAGGACCCAATACTCTCGAAATATTTTGAAAGTTTTCAAAAGCAGAAGATTAGAAGCAGTCAACAAAAACACAAAAATATCACTTATGCTCCTCTCCTTCTGTTACATCTGCACCCCCACCGCCATCCGTCTCCTCCCCAAGCCTTTCTCATGCAAGCCATTTCAGCAGATACAGGAACACTTCACAGAAGTCACAATGGTTTTGCACTTGTTCTTCCAATGTACATATTAGAGCTGTTTCTCATCATTACTTGGGTTCTTCTAAACAGAGAACTGCTTCTGACTGCCTTCTCATTACCAGTAGTGAATAACCTTCTTGCAGAGGCTTTCCAGGGAGGATGACCCAGGAAGGGAATCAAAGTTTGAACTCACCTCTTGTTGTCATTGTCAGGATGGAGCTAGCTTGTCCCCTGGACCTTGTAATGTCATTGTCTATTCTTGTTCATGTTTGTGTGTATGTGTGTGTGTGTGTGTATGGGTGTGTGTGTGTGTATGATTTCTTTTCATCTGTATATCCTCAGTATTATTTTAAAACTTTTGTTTGACTCCTGCCCTTTTCTTTGGATGTGAATGTAGCTGATTATAATATAAATGGTACTTTGCTCAAGAGTGATGGCAAAGAAAGTCAAGTCCATTCCTTTTAGTATAGGCTTTCCTTCTAAGGAGAGGCTACATTGAGATGGAGGTAGCATTATTTATGCCACAACGGTTATGTGATTGTGGTGTTCCAGTATTTTATTGTTTTTTAACTTTCCGATATAATAATAAATATCTTCTTTCATCTGGTCACCTTAGAAGGGGATGGTGAGAGGCGGCTTCATCCAATGATGGTATGTCTTTCTTTGGAGATGTGTTTTAATAACCACCTAGGCTTTGATGTCTACGTTTCCATGTTTGTTGCCATTCCTTGATGCTAGAGGTGATTTCCCTCATAACCTTTATCCTCATAACTTTACTCCCCAGAGGCAAAGGACACGCTTTGTGTCTAACTGCATTATGAAATACCTGGGTTTGTCTGACCCATCCCTCCATAGGCTGCACCACCCAGGACACTATGAAAATGAAGTTGCCACGGACTGGAGGTCAGTAGTACTCTGCTGGGTTCAGAAGAGCTTACACCAACATGGAACCCCAAAGGCCAATCTGTAGAGGGTCATCTCTGAATCTGCTTGAAGTAAGTTTTCAGCCACATTATTACTTATTTTAGTGTTGGTTTTGAGATGCTACTTCATTTGGTTTCTAAAAATTTGATGCGCAGTGTGGAGGGATAGACAAAATAGGTGAAGGGGATTAAAAGATACAATCTTCTAGTTATAAAATAATAAAAACTTGGAGATGTACTGTGTAGCATAGAGATAAAGCCAATAATATGTAACAACTTTGGGACAGATGGTAACTAGACTCGTTATGGTGGTCATTACATAATGTATATGAATATCAAATCACTATGTTGTACACCTGAAACTAAAATAAGGTGGTCTGTCAATGATTCTTCAAATAAAAAGAAAAACAAAACTGTTGCTCCGTATAGAAGCAGGAGATGTCTAAATGCAGGACTTCACAGAATGATGGTGATCATTAGTAGGCTCTCCCTTTTTCCTTTGTTGATATTTTGACTCAGTGCCTTGGGAGAAATACTTCCCAGGATTTAACTCCATTTTATTTTGTAACACTATAGCCAATAAGAAAGAGTTTTGAAGGGGAATGGAAATGAAATTTAAGAATCGATTAATAAAATACATACATTTTAGGTTTTACGTGGCTCACTGCTCATCTTTATACTATAATCAATCTGATTCTCACAGATTACCCCAAATATTATTCATTCAACAAACATCTATGAAATCAGGCACTTTGCAGATAAAGAGAGATTTCAATCAGAACATCAGTTCCATGAGCACAGGATTTTTGTCTATTTCATTCATGGTCCTCCCTAACTGTCAGAACAGTGCCTGGCACAGAGAAGTCATTTAATAAATATTTGTTGATGAATGAATATTAGCGTTTTTTTTTTTTTTTTTAAAGAAATTCATTTTGGAGTAAGAGTTATACTAAGCACATTTGACCCGGAACCGTAAATAGCAAGCAGCAGAAGGCCCAGCATTCAGAAAAAGACTCTGAGGAAGACTTGAAGCAACCAGGTGTCAGAGAAGGCACACTCCTGTATGTTCAGGGGGGCAACTATTTCACATCCCAGACTGGTTTTGCCTCAGAGGTTAATTTCATTGCTATTTTACTCTTTTGGAAGGTAAAAAGACTTTGAACTATAAAAACAATGAATTCATTTTATTCGTTAGTTTTTTCTGTGTGCACTTAGTTCTTGTCTCTAAGGAATTCCAAGAGAATCTTCAGATGGTTATATTACACCTGGCAACTCAGCACAGAGGTTGTGAGCAGCCCTTAGGGTGGGCAGTGTGGGCTTCTGCCCAGAGCTTCGTAGGCAATGCCAAGCGGACTCTTGCTTCAGTCTCTGTGTCTGAATTTTGTATTTGCTCTTCCTCTATTTCTGTATCCTTTTAGGTCCAGTGGTAAAGACAGGGGGTGGGTGGAGGACTTGGCTGGCACCCTCTCTGTTAGCCACTTTCTTACCTGTCTACCTTGCTCAGGACATCTTTTTTTCCTCTTTGCTCTTCCAGCAGCATAGTCAATGTGGGAGCAAATGCAGACTTGGCCAAGGGCATTCCCCAGGTAGGAGGGTACTATCACCTCCCATTTGTAGTCTCAGGAGCTAAGACTTGAGAGTGACTTTTCCTGGTTACACTGTGTTTGCAGCCGCAAGACCTGAAGTTCTGTCTGAGGCTTGAGCAATTATACTGCTCTATAAAAAGCACACAACACAGCCTAATACTTTTATGTTGCAGTTGAAGTGTTATGGGATTTCATTTTATAAGAACCTAAGTCCAACACATAAATCTCTCTCAGGTCAGTGAGCCTTTGTATTTTGGTTTTGTTTTTGGTTTTGGTTTTTTTCCTTTTCTCTCTTGTAACTCACTCTGAGTTCATCCAAGGCAAATATTTCTAAACCAGTCAGTTGGTTGGAAAAGACACTATGGTGTAGTGGGAAAACATAAGACTGTGAATCAGAATCTCAGTTCTAGATTGGACTCTGTAGCTAACCAGCTGAGTCTAGACTCTGTGCCTCATTTTCTTGGTTTATAAACTAAAGGAATTGTGTGAGATGAATGGTAGCAGCGTGTTCAGCTCTAATGTTCTGTTTGAGCTCCAGACCCTTAATCCCTCCTTTCTAGCTTCTTGAATAATGGAATATAAAGTGTGGGAAAGAACCCTGCCATCGGTTAAGTTAATGTTAATGTTAAGTCTGAGCTAAACTGAATCTAAACAACCTACTTAGTGTATAGAAGAAGAAGAACCTAGGTGAGAACAGAAAAGTCAAGTTACTTACCTAGGTCACACAACTAATTAATAACCCAAACCTGACATTTTTATCAATCAAGATTTTTTTTTGTCAAAAAATTTTATCTTTTTATGGCGGTGGGGGTGGGGGTGATAATGTGTGGAGAAGAGACAGAAGTTTTCACAAAAAGGTGGAACTCCTGTTTCTGCTAAGATGGCTTCACCTTTTAGGACGCTTCTTGTACATCTCATGCCAAAATATTGGTGAGTGTTGTGCAGAGGTTTTGTTGGCTGCTTAAGGGTTAAACACAAAGAACCCTACTCTTTAAGAAACTAACACCCTAAGGGGTGCCTGGGCAGCTCAGTTGGTTAAGTGCCTGACTCTTGATTTCCCCTCAGGTCAGAATCCCAGGGTTGTGAGATTGAGGCCCAGGTCAGGCTCTGTGCTGAACACGGATGGAGTCTGCTTGGGATTCTCTCTCTCTCTCTCTCTCTCTCTCTCTCTCTCTCTCTCTCTCCCTCTGCCCTTCTCCTCCACCCCCTCCCCCAATAAAAGTAATAATAAAAGAAACTAACACCTTAAAATGTTTTTCCTTTTGGGGCACCTGGGTGGCTCAGTTAGTTAAGCATCAGACTTTAGCTTAGGTCATGATGTCACCGCTCCTGAGTTCAAGCCCCGTGTCGGGATCTGTGCTGATAGCTCAGAGCTTGGAGCCTGCTTGGAATTCTGTCTCCTTCTCTCTCTGTTCCTCCCTGTTCATGCTCTGTCTCTCTGTCTCTCTCTCAGATATAAATAAATATTAAAAAAAAAAAGGAAGAAGAAGAAGAATGAGGAAGCCTAAGATTCTCTAGGCTCATGCCGATGCTACCTCTTTAAAGTGCAAGGTGCTCTAAAACATAGGAACCAGGGGCGCTGGGTGGCTCAGTTGGCTAAGAGTCTGACTTTGGCTTATTAGTTTGAGCCTTGTGTGGGGCTCTGTGCTGATGGTTCAGAGCCTGGAGCCCCTTTGGATTCTGTATGCTCCTCTTTCTGCCCCTCCCCCACTTGTGCTGTCTCTCCCCCTCTCTCTCAAAAAAAAAACATTAAAAATAATTTTTTTTAACATTTTTCCTTCTGACTTGACTTTTAAAATCATGTTCATCGTTCAAATAGTAAAAGAGCTCAGAAAAATCTGTTCAGAGGAGCAAGAACCAGAAGCTTCAGTTCAGCCTCTGCATGAGTTTTAGAAAATCTGATGGATGAGTAGCGTGAACTAGTATAAAAATGACAACTCTGTGCTACATAGTTTTCCTGCTCTGGAGTGAGTGTTGTCTAAATATGAACTCATCTTGCTCTGGGAGGCTGGCTTTTCCTGACTTCTCTCTTTGATCAGCATCACTATTCTCCAAATTACTCACAGTTTCAAACCTTAGTCATCCCTGACCCCTCCCCTTTCTTTGATAATGTTGAAATAGTCACTAAACTCCATGGATTCCTTTTTTGCAAAGTGTCTTACATCGGTTTTTCTTCTTCATTCGTATTATTTTTCGCATGTGTCACCTAAAGTCATATTTTGTGAGCAGTTAAGCACATAGCTTTGGAGTCCGGCAGAACTGGGTTTGAGTCCTAAGCTCTGCCACTTCCTGCCTGTGTGTCATTATTTAACCTCCCTGACCCTTAGTTACCTTCCTTGTAAAATGGGGTACACAGCTGTATGGGCCTCAAGGGGTTGTTGTGAGAATTAGCTGAGAGAATGTATGTAAAACATTCAGTAGGATGCCTAGCACATAATCAGTGTTGAACACATAATAATAATGATCACTGCTCAGTACTCCTAATTCATTCTACTTTCTGCCCTCAGGTTAATCCTCTTAAAGTCCAGCTCTGACTGGACTTTACTCCTGAAGAGATGCCTAATCACAGGGTGATGAAAAGCTGTCCTTTGCAGTTGGACTGCCTGGGTCATCATTTACTAGCTCTGTACAGGATCTTGAGAAGTTTCTCACCTTCTCTCTGCCTCAGTTCTCTTATGTACAATGGGGATAATCATATCTACCTCAAAGGGTGATTATGAGGTTTATAGTATTTAATATTAACAGTTCATATTTCAAAGTACCTGGTACATAATATGTTAATATTAATTTTTGATAAATAAAAACCTATGTTGGTTTCTTTTATTTGCTCTTTCATAAGCATGTTCTATAGTCATTTCTCTGGTGTTACCATTCCTTCTATCCAGAATGCAGCATGGTTTAATGGAAAGAGTACTTGCAGCGCAGGGAAAGTAGATTTCACTTACATGCCAGATTTGACTTAGTAGTTGTAGTTACCTGGATTACTTGCAAAGTATTCCGAGGCTTTGTCTGATCTCAGTGTGTGATTGGCCAGTTGTGTCTCCCACGGGCCCTGAAGGGAGAAGTGGAGATAACATCCTTACATTTTGCACAATAAAGAAGTCATAGTCGTTTATAAGAATCTCAGTGCTTTCACAATAAAAAATATACAGTTTAGGGTGAAAAATAAATTTTCTTAACACTGATGGCTAAAGAAAAGAATTCTCCATGGCTCTTCATAAACAGTGTATTTCTAACTGCTTTATATACTGGAATTCATTTAGTCTTCACGGCATTCTCTGGGGGAGGTACTATTATGTTTTCAACCTCTTTTTACAGACGAGGAAGCAAAGGTACAAGGAAGTCAAGTAACTTGCATGAGATCATGCAATTCATAAATGGTAGGTCTATGATTTGAAACCTGGGAAGTCGAGCTCTGAAATCTACACCTTTGGCTGTCATACTAAACATTACTCTTGTTTGGGGGGTTGCTTTTTAAGTAAATCTAAATTAACTTTAAAAAGAAGGTAACTTATGCAGTACTTTCAGAGAATTAATTCTATAAAGGCCCAGATCTTGGTTCAAATGTGTATCTCTCTGATGGTTTGGTTTGATACAACAACAAAATTGAGAATATCTTGAGCAATGGATTCAAGCCACTCCCTAAGAGGGCACAGAGGTTTATCTGCATCTGACGATGGTGAGTGGCTGAGGGGCTCTGAGCACCCCCCCCCCATTTTAATCATGGTAGCTTTATTTATTTAAAAATTGGGGTTCTGAATATGATTTGCTTTGAAGAAAGCAGTCTTTGCCTTTAAGAAAGTGAAAAATCACTAATCTAGAGAAACAAATGGATAACATATTTGGGGGAAACTCTTATTAAATATTATTTCTGGTCAGTAAGCTGCCAGTGTGAGTTTGGCAACAACGTGTGCAAAATTATAGTTTTGGAAAGAAACGGGAGTGCAAATAATGTTATGGTCAGATACATTTTTTTTTTCTGATACATATTTATTGATGGTCTGTGGCACAAAGGGCAATGATAATATTCTCTAACAAAATCTGGAGTACCCAGCTTGGACTCACATAACAGTCACTGGGATGTTCCTGTACTCACTGGGTCATTCCTTGAATTCTAGTGATTTATATGTTGAAATGAAGTATTAGGTCTCCATGTAAACACCCAATTTCTTTGTCTTTATTGTTACTGAGGGGCACATGTTTAAGCTCTTATTCTTGCATAATAGATAGAAGTATTATATCTGGCTTCAATGGATTTTATCTTATTTTTACTGTTCAATTTTTTGAAAAATCCTGCTCTTTAATACGAAGGTGTGCCCAGGTTATCCTGATATTGGAACAGTTTCCTGTAATCTACTTTTCATCAAATTAAAGCACATGTCAACCTTGATTTGGAGTAGAGGAGAGAACTGAAAAGGAGGAGATAAGCAACAAATGGAAGAGTGCTCCTTGGATTTACTCCTAAGAATCCAGGGAAGGCTCTAAACATACCCTGCTCCTCTCCAGGACCAACTTGTCAGAAGGCAAGTCATTGGGTTACCCTGGGTCCTGGATTAGGCCTTTAGGCGTATACCTCAAAAAGGTCATGTCTTCAAATAAGGTATTATTCTATTAGCAACCAGTATCCTAGGAAGCAGGATTGTGGTGCTAGTTATTTAAAACTTTAAGTAGCTTGTCTAGTCTTGGGATATCTTTGTATTATTATCCTGTACTGGATTTTCATTCCTAATTATGGTTGGCTTTAGGTGGGTGATACTTATAATCACTTTAGTTTGAGAAGCACCCGTCAACTGGGAGTAGGTCATGTGGGTTTGGGAGAATGCCGATAGCAGCGGAAAGCCAGACTGGTCTTGACGTTCTATGTAGAAAATGTACCAAAATAGGAATCCACATAGGGAATAACTGAGAGTTGATTTTACAAGCAAAACCCATTACTCTAGGTGATATGTGGCTTTGTTCAGCCGTAACTCCACTATCCATGCCATACCTTGTCAATATCTTTATCTCTAAGAGTGGAATTAAGATTCTGATAGAGCACCAGGAGGGAAATCCTCAGTGCTCACCACCAGCACTGCCAACAAAGCCCTGGATAGCTGCAGACTTAATTTAAAAGAAGAATTTACTTCCTGCTGAAACAAATTTAACACTTGAAAATTTGTAGAACATAAATGCCTGCTTTTGTTTTTTCATTTAAAGTTACCTTTCAAAGGCATTCTTGAAACAGAATCTTATAGGAGCTCCTGTGGAAGGCAAAATCGTGATCTGAAACAAGGTTTTGTTGAGTGAACATTCAAACAAAGCACCTTCCAGTGGGGTTTTATAAATGCATTTGGGTTGGGTTTCTTGCAACAACTTTCATTTAGAAGGGAAGAGTTTTGGAGAAGGTGAACAAGTAGTCATATGGAAAATTATGCTCGTTCTTTCTGTAGTGGTTTTGGGTGTATGTTGATGATTCATATCCATGACTTAGCTAAGGAAGTAGAACCTTCAGTTTTTCTGAGCAACACTGCCTCCTTGTGTAAGATAATTACTGTCTAGTCCATTAATTGATATATTTTTTTGGAAGGCATTTTCATTTGAATTAAGTGGCTTAAACAATCCAAACCAGATAGGGTGCCTCATTGAAGAAAGTCTCTTCGTGCCCGTGTTTGACAGTTTCCATTTACAAAACCAACCAACCTTTTATCTTTTTTTCAGGTACAGTTTGCCCAATTTGACATTACCTATATTTTTTGCTTTTACTCCTAATCCCTTTTATTATGCCTCTAGAGTGATAGGAATAGAGAAAGTGGATGAAATACAAAGCAATATTTTTTCTACTTATTACATCATCTTTGGAAATTTTTGTGGGAAGACAGAAACCCTTGGATAAATGAAAAATATTTGCTAATCAGAAGCTTCACATTATACAGGTGTTCTAACTTTGTCAAAAGCAGTTGATCCAAAGTAGTAAAGCCTAATGAATTTAAGTCACATATTTTCTCACCTTTTTTCTATTTATTCTTGGTTCAGGAGCTGGTGCTATTTGAATTCATGCAATTCATTCAACAAATATCTATGCATATCTGTTAGATACCAGGCACTCTTTTAAGTTCTGGGGATACTGCAGGGAACAAAACAGAGAACTACCCTTCGTCTCATACAGCTTATCTCCTAGTGAGGGGACAGATAAAAAAGATACTAAGGTAAACTATTATTTTTTTTAATGTTTATTTATTTTTGAAGGAGATAGAGACAGAGCACAAGTGGGGAAGGGGCAGAGAGACACAGATTCTGAAGTAGGCTCCAGGCTCTAAGCTGTCAGCACAGAGCCAGATGCGGGGCTTGAACTCATGAGCCGAGAGATCATGACCTGAGCCCAAGTCAGACACTTAACCAACTGAGTCACCCAGGTGCCCCAAATATATATATTTTTAGATGGTGATTAGTGCTAAGGAGAAAAAATAAAACAGAGAAAAGGGGTCAGGAATGTCCAGAGTGAGAGTAATATTACAGTGTTAAATAGGGGAGATGTTAGGTACTGAGGAGGTGACATTTGAGTGAAGTTGTGGAAAAGCAGAGCAAACTACAAGGATATTTGGGATAAGAATGTTCCCTGCACAGGTAACAGCAAGTGCAAAGGTCCTGAGCAGAGTGTGTGTGTGCCTGGCTTATGTAAGCCCAACACGGCTGGAACAGAGTGAACAAGGCACAGGGTCATAGGAGATGAGGCCAGACAGGATCTTACAGACTATGTAAGGATTTGGGGTTTTAGGCTGTTGTAGGATTTTAAGCAGAGGAATGAGGTCTTCTGACTTCTTTTTTATTATATTTTTATTTAAAAAATTTTTTTAATGTTTATTTCTGAGACAGAGAGAGACAGAGCATGAGTGGGGGAGGGGCAGAGAGAGAGGGAGACACAGAATCAGAAGCAGGCTCCAGACTCTGGGCTGTCAGCACACAGCCAGACGCGAGGCTCAAACTCACAAACTGTGAGATCATGACCTGAGCCAAAGTCGGTCGCTCAACCGCTCAACCGACTGAGCCACCCAGGCGCCCCGACTGACTTCTTTTTTAAAAGGATAGAAAGAAAGCAGATAAGGGTGAAAATAGAGTGGATGGCTAGATGGCTGGAATTAAAAAAAATTTTTAATGTTTATTTTTAAGGGGTAGGAGAGGGACAGAGAGAGGGGGAGACACAGAATCCAAAGCAAGCTCTAGCTTCTGAGCGGTCAGCACAGAGCCTGATGCAGGGCTTGAATCCACAAGCCACGAGATCATGACCTGAGCTGAAGTTGGTTGCTTAACCAACTGAGCCACCAGGAACCCCAGAGATCTTGATTTTATAATCATCCCATCTATACTGGAATATGCACACCCTCATGAACCAAGAATTTGTTAGTAATGTACTTGTCATGATCAAGGTTTGTCATTAATAATGAGTTACCATATAATATAAAAGTTGAACACTAACCAGGGAATAATTTTTAAAAATACTCAACAGTTGGCTCAGCAGTAATCAAGGAGATTGTTAAATGAATGATTAGACTTATGAATAGAAATGTAAATATGATTCTAATTAACATTCTGTGTTTGTAGAAACTTGCCCCATTTTCCAAAATTTAGGACATTTAGGAGTAGTCCCTCCTTGACTGTGTTAATCTAGTCTAAAAATTCCAACTAGGAAGTTCTTTTGATAAGAAATGGAATAAAAACATGCTTTCTTTTCTTTTATGTATGGAAACTCAGCCTTCACACCTGTTCTACTTTCCAGCAAAGTCTTTATTTGCATTGCCATTGTTTGTGTTTTCCTAGAATTATTTGAAATGCACTGCATTGTCACTGTAGTCAGTTTATTTTTTTGTAATTAATTATTGGAAAACTTTAACACTGCTATGAAAAGTTTGTCCCTGAAAGCAAACAGTATGTGTGTGCTAGCATACTTCCAGAAAGGGCTTAGCACATTTTTAGATATACAGAGATCTTTCCACAACCCTTTCACACAGGAATCATTGATTCTGGGTACTAAAGCGTATAATAATAATGATGATGTTCAGCTAACACTGATGTGGGGACGCTCAGGGATTCACCCTGTGCTCCCAATGAGACTTTATTGGTGATCTCAGGTCAGAAAAGACTTCAAAAATCCCATGGCTTAATACTCACAAAAATTTTTCATTATTTGTTCATTCAGCATATACTTATTCAACACCTATTACATGCAAGCTGCTGTGGAGAGAGTACAGATATTCAAGAATCAAAAGAAATAGCCTAATAAATGTATGAATTATTTTTAATCTATACTTTTTTTTTAGATTTAACCAAATTTTATTTATTTATTTATTTATTTATTTACTTATTTATTTTTTAATATATGAAATTTATTGTCAAATTGGTTTCCATACAACACCCAGCGCTCATCCCAAAAGATGCCCTCTTCAATACCCATCACCTACCCTCCTCTCCCTCCCACCCCCCATCAACCCTCAGTTTGTTCTCAGTTTTTAAGAGTCTCTTATGCTTTGGCTCTCTCCCACTCTAACCTCTTTTGCACCAGCAATCTATACTTTTCTACTAATAATAACTTTACCACTGACCTTAGGCTTTACTGTTCATAAGCTAAAAATGAATCCTTGTCACATAAAATATTACAAATATAGAATGTTACCTTTTCTGTATTGACTCTGGATTTGAGAATCGCTGTCTTCTCTCTTCCTCAGACTTAGAATAGACAAGGATCTAATATCCCTATCCTTCACTTCTCATCCATGCCCAAAGTTCTTAAACATATATTTCATCTTATCTAATCACAGTCGCTGATTTCCTCTGATTAGCCAAGCTTATTTGTTTGACACAAACCTTGTATTCAAACCTCTGAGGAATTTCTCTGTCAATTCTAGGAGGGATTACCACCTGTGTTCCCTTAATTATGTTTCCTTGGATACCAAAAAAAAATTCAAGCTTTTTGCCTAAACTGTGTTTAGGGCCAGTTTTAGCCGAAGTGTGGAATTTTCCTAGGTGTTCATAGCCTTGCTCAAGGCCCCTCTCCCTTGCAGGCTCTTTGAGCCCCCATGATGTCCCTCCACAGTTTGTGCTCCCCCCTTAGGATCACTTGATAGGTCCTCTTCCTCCCCCAAGCAATCTGAACCTCTCCTAGCTGCTGTTCTCCTTCAATTCTCCATCTAGAATCTTTTAGGATAGATTATTGAACAAATAAACCCTTGTGGATCTCCTCAAACCTCAGCAAATCACCACATTCCACTTTGGGGGTAGTTGCTCTGTAGATTTATAATCATAGCTTATTTTTAAAACTAGAAAGAGGGGCACCTGGGTGGCTCAGTTACGCATCCACCTTCGGCTCAGGTCATGATCTCGTGGTTTGTGAGTTTGAGCCCCGCGTTGGGCTTTCTGCTTTTAGCACAGAGCCTGATCTTCTGTCTCCCTATCTTTCTGCTCCTCCCCTGCCTGCACTCTCTCTCTCTCTCTCTCTCAAACATAAAATAAACATAATAAAATAAAATAAAATAAAATAAAATAAAATAAAATAAAATAAAATAAAATGCCTGGTCTCATCTGCAGCCCATTTCCCTATTGGGTGTTTGACTTGCTTATTTAAAAAATATAATCACTAAAAAAAAAAAAAAATAAAACTAGAAAGAAACTTACAGCTTTTCCATTTTTGTTTGTTTGTTTGTTTGTTTTTAATTAGCACGACCTTTTCCTAAAAGAAGCCTTACTTGGAAATCTAGTGTATAAAAACAAGTAAGCATAGAGCCGTGCTAGACAGAATGGCAATCAGTCCCCGGCCTCCCCCAACCTCTCCCCCTCCACATCCCAGAGCAGCCCAGAGACCATTGAAACACCCTGCCACAAAGACCTCTGAAAACGGCCTGGTATGCTAGCTGGGGCTTGCCCAAGAGCTTCATTTTGTACTTCTTCCAGCTTCTTGGAGGTCTGATCTCTGTTCTAATGAAACTGAGGCTGTTACTTACCTGCCCCCAACTTACTTGGAGAGCGAGGGGTCAGCCCCCTGGTGGTCACAGGCTTAACACCCTTCGTGAGCGTCATGAGGCTAGGTTTGATGGAGAAGGGTCCCTGAAACTATTCCAGGAGCCTACACCTCAGTGCTAAGTTTTCACTCATTAGAACATTGCACTCTTAAAAATATTAAGCAAAAACAGAGACTTGTGAAAATGTCCTCCTTTCCAGTGACTTTGGTGGGAAAGCGCTTTCCTGTGAGTTTACAAAGACACCAAACATTTCACATTCTCACCTCAGCTTTTGACCAGCAAAATCCAGCTGCGTTTCCTTTCAGATCAATTATCTTTGTCCTTGGAGGAATCTAAGCTTATTTTCATTACTTTAATGGAAGTGGAGGGAGGACTGGCACGAAGCTGATAGTGGTGATGGGCTTTTGGAAAGGTCCACATTAGAGAAGAACATATTGTTTTATTTGCGTGGCCCACATGACAATTTAGGACAGATAGAAGATAATCAGGAAGGCTTGATTGTAGGCAATTTCCTTCGGTTTAGGTTCTGATTTAAAAATAAGGGGCACCTGGGTGGCTCAGTTGGTTAAGCATCCGACTCCAGATTTCTGCTTAGGCCATGATCTCAGGGTTTGTGAGTTTGAGCCCTGCATCCGGCTTTGCACTGACAGCAAGGAGCCTGCTTGGGATTTTCTCTCTCTCCTTCTCTCTGCCCCTCCCCATCTTGCACACACGCACACTCTCTCTCAAAGTAAATAAATAAACTTAAAAAAGAAATAAAATGAAATCTTAAGTTTAATGGTGAGGGAAGAGGAAGGGAACAATGGGAGGGCTCTTTTGTTTTTTCTTGCTTGTAATTAGATTTTGTCATCCCATTAGACCACACCCTTCTGGCAAGGCAATGGGGTAGTGGAGAAAGCACGTGAACTTTCAAGTCCTTTTTTCATTTCTTTTTTTGTCATTAATTTATGCTTTCTCTTCCTTCCTTTTCTTTTTCTTAACAATTTGTTTTTAGGCTCCTAAAACGTGCTTGGTGTTGTTAGCTGCCGGGGGCATAACACTAAATCATACTTTATAGTGCTTATAGCCTGGGGAAGATTCTTTACCATTTACTCCTGAGCATTCTTGGGAAAATCACTTAATCTCTTTGAGCTTCAGTCTCATCTTTTGTAAAATGGGAGTAACTTCTCACAGAGTAGCAACAATTAAAAGGGAATTAAATGAGATAATATATACAAATTACCTCCACAGAGTGCCTGGTACATAGTAGGAGCTTAAAAAATTGGAGCCTATTATAGATTCCCATCTTTGTAATCACTATAACCTGATATTTAGGTTCATCTTGCAACATTCCATGAGAAATTCTCTGAGGGTTTTGGTATCTGGCTCTTAGTTTCATTCTGCCTCATAGAGACTCAGGAACATTCCCCTCCAGTAATTCATAGACCAACAATTGCTTTACCCCAGAGATCCCAAGTTATCAAAACCCCTTTCAGACTCCAGCTTCTGTCCTTTAACCTCTAAATTTACTCTCCCATTAAATGGGTTTTTCTGTCCCTTTGATGTCTCTGGTCTCTGGATCTCATCTTATTTTCCCAAACTGTCAGCCATACCCCTCCACCCTCCACCCTATCCCTTTTCTTCACACCATCTTCATTTCCTTTCATGTTCTTCCTGCATACCACAGCCAAATATTCACTGCCACAATCTCACCAAGACAATACTCTTTGTCCATTGCATTGGCCGTGGCAACCTATAACTCTGAATCATCCTAGTTACTTATTTTTTTTTTCTCATGCCTTTGGTTTACATGTAACTGCTGGAGAAATGCTACTCAACTGTGTTGATGCTCATCTCCTTCAGTTTATATTTGCTGTCCTACTGTCCCCTCTGTACTGCCCAGGGAGTCTTTTACAAATCTTTAATAGGTTTGATTTTCCTTTTCTCATATAGCAACTGCTCTAGCACAGAACCTTTACCCGTCTCCTTAGACCCTCATCTCGGTGTGGTCCTCTGGAAATCACCACTCGCGACCACCATTCAGAAGGCACGTCCTTTCCTGCCGTCCAGCTGTCCCAGAAGAAGATGTATTCTACTCTTTTCCAAGACTCAGTCTGTGCTCTTGATCCTTTCCCCTCCCAACTTCTCTTGAATCTGTGAACCATTCATTCTTCTCTCCTCTTTCCCTCTTCACCGGCTCTTCCTCATTAACCTCCACACATATTCAAGTTAGCTGGTCTTAGGGAAGCTTTTCCTGCCCCACTCTCTCCTGTGGGCACCACCCTGTTTCTCTCTTCTACCTCACTGCCAAATTTCTCCATAGTGTTGTTTGTCCTCAGTACTTTTACTTCCTCATTTATCATTCAAATGGTCACTCAAATGGGGTCTTCCCCTCCACCACCGTACTCTTTCGGGGACACCAGGGACCTCCTAAATAACAAAGCCAATGGTTTCTTTAAGTTCTTATACTTCTTGGTTTCCCTTTGGTTTTTGACACTGTTGACTTCTCCCTTCTTGAAATTTTCTCCTCCTTGGTCAAGCTGATAATAGTTTCTCTTGGCTTTCCTCCAAAATCTCTGAGGATTCTGTCTCAGTTTCCACTAATGGTTCTCCTCTTCTGCCCATTCTTTAACTGTTGGTGATGTTCCCCAAGTTCCCATGCTGAGCCCTTTTCTCTTCATTCTATTTTCTCTTTTGATGACCTCACCCACACCCATGACTTCAACACTGACATAAAGGTTGATGATTTTCAAGTCTGTAACTTCATTTCCCAGCCCCTCTCTTGAACCCTAGTTCCTCTGGTCATCACTGACTGGATAGGTTGCAGGCCTTTCAAATTCAGTGAAGGGCATCTGCCCCTCCATAATCTGACCACCCAATCGTTACCACTTATCACTTGTCTGGGCTTTCAGTAATTTCCATAGTGAAAGAAACTAAAACCTTTGTGGAGTTCTGTTTCTTGCCCTCTTTCCTCTATTACAAGCAACTGGTGAGGAGCAAAAGTTACTGGTTAATATTATAAGCAATTCCCTGCCTCAGGCCTTTTCAGAAACTCAGATGTCACCCAAAGAGCTGAAATTATCACGGTGAAAAAGGTCTTACTTTCCAGACTCACTCTGAGTTAGAGATGAAACAAAGAAATAGCCCCAAGCAGGGAGAAATCTGGCACCTGGTCAAAATTTGCCTCCTCTGGTCACACCTAGCAGGAAAGAAAATATTCAGTGTTCTTTCAGTAAGTTTATAATATCCTTACCAATTTTGCATTTAAAGTCTTAATCTTTTTACTAACGATGTCTAATCGCCTTTGTTTTTAGTGGTTTTTTTTTTTTTGGTTTTGTTTTGGATTGAAAAAACAAAAAAAAAAAACAACCTGGCTTCTTGGTCAGCAGGGGGAGCACTACTACTTTGCTCTGGCAAGATTTTTACCAAGGCAACAACTATCTTTAATATAGACCACATCCTAGCAACGAGAAGGAAAAAAACAATGATACAATCAATACATTTGCTCCCTCGTGGTTGCAATTGTTAAAAATAGCTTTTTTTTCGCCTTTGTAATTCAATAGTGTTTGCTTAAGAAGATGTCATCTGCTGTCTTTTCATCCTCTCTGTCTTGCCTTTCGGTCACATTCCAATTAGAGAGAGAGAGGTGTTTATTTAGTCCAGGAGATAGGGTTTTAAATGGGTCACGGAGGCTAGTGTTACAGCACCTGGTCAGCATTTAGGCAGTGTCTATGTGACACAAAAACAGACACTGATTTGCTCAAACTGGCCAATACAGTGAAAGAAATCAGTCAAAACCAGATTTTTGTCTAAAATGACCTTTTGTTTGAGTGAATGGATTCAAGGAGATCGCAATGGGGACACGGTGTCCTTCCCACACTCAGCTGGAGTGAATCCTATCAAGCAAGGGTGCCAGCGCCGTGAAAAGGAACAGTCAGACCAAGTTCTCATCTGGATTCCGCTCGTGATCACGGATGATATATTTCACCCAACTCTTTGTACTATGATTTCTTCTTTTATTAATCTCACAAACGTTTTATGAAGAGGAAGTGATATAATAGATTTGAAAACATCTTGAAAGATCAAGAAATAGCTATGCAATAATTTACACTAAAGATCTCATTTGACACATATAGTGCATGTGTACTCCATGTGTGTGAGTACATACATGTGTATGTGTATATGTGTGTGTATATGTGTGTATATATACACATATAGCTAAATAGATATATTTATATCTATAATAAAAAATATGAAATCTCTCTCTCTCTGTATATGCAATCTATACACACAGAAAGTAAACAGGTGAAGACAATTTTTTTCTGAAAGTGTTACACTGTTTGTAATAATTATTCATTCCACCCACTCACTAAGAACAATAATAGCTTACAGGCAGAAATAATAAAGAATCCAGGACTCTTGATAAGCATTTACTTTCTAAAATTCTTATCTGGTGAGAAGAAGTTCGTATCTCCTATTTCCCATGCTCAATTTATAAGGAAAGAATTAATGATGATGCTTCAACTAAAGCTTATAATACACACCCATCCTTATCTAATAATACACCTGATTAAAACACTGTGTCAGTTCACTTTTCCCTTGTCTTATTTGTACCTTGAATAGAAGCATGGCATCAAAATTTTTTGTAAGCATTTTGAGAGAAATAAGTGGCAAAAAATATACATGATTCTGAATAAAGAGAAATCTAGTTCAATATGATAAAAAAGCATATATTTTATTCACTTAGTTTCTAAAATGGCTGATTTTTTTCAGTAAATCTTTCTCTTTTCCCAAATGACAACAAATAATTCAATATGACATTAAGATTGTTATTTCTGAAGGTAGTGAATTTTAAAGAAACAAATAGAACAGCTTTCATTTTTACCAATATGTTCTTCCATCAAAGAATGCAATTTGAGCCATTTGATCTATGGCTGGTTAACTCAGAGGTTAACCTAACCTGCGAGGTTAGGTTTACTCATTACTATGGCCACAGACACATCTCTAATCTTAAGTATTCATTCATCCTATCAATTATTATTGCTGTCCAGATCTGAGACCAGACAATGAAACGTCATCTGAAGAAGGCAAAAAACCATCTCTATCAATAAGAGGCACCCAACTCTAGTTCCTTACCCTACCTCTAACTGTTTTCAGTATCATCTTGGGACAGCTCTTCATAATTATATTTTATATTTACATAGTACTTAGGAAAGATCGTAGGTTGAAGAATGTTAGGTTTTTTAGTTGAACCCTATAGGAAAACTGATATCATACCAGACAAAAAGCTAAAGTGCAGTGGAAAATATCCAGGACTGGGAGGTAAACATGCAGTATTTGAATCCAACTCTTTCATTTATCACTTTTCAGCACTTAGACACGTCACTTAACATTTTCCAGCCTTGATTTCTTTCTGGAATTGGGGAGAGAAATACCTACCTCCCAGTTTATTATATGAATTAAATAAGATAATGTATGTATATGTAAACTACTTAGCATAGGGTTTGGCACAAAATAAGTAGTCAGTAACTAGTAGCTATCTTTATCCTTCTCATCATTAGTATAAATCCTACTGAAGAGGTATTGTGAGAATTAAATGAATATGGAATATGGACCACGTTCTTTCTTGAGTTGAAAATATTTTGTATAGTATTAAACATTAAATTTATGGAAGGTATTACTCTCTTACTAGAAGGAAATGATGCTAAGAAAAGTTAAATGATTTCTTTATTAATTTAAAAGTCACTTGGCATGTTATGGTGTATTATGCACAAAATACTGAGATAGGTATCAAAAAGTCTTATATAGGACTTTCTTTTCTGGGTAAAATGTAATAGGTCACAGAAGACCAACACTCCTCCTAGTACAACAACTAGGATAATGTATAACTGACAAAAAATTGTACTTTAAACACATCGGGTTGCTATGGAATCACTGAGGATTACATAAACTAAAATTCCAGAGAGAGTAGAATGCTTTCCAAAGTGAGATGACACCATCTGATATTTTTTCCGAAGGGCCTTTGCTGATTCAGAGTGTTTGATGAGGATGTTGCTTAGGCAGAGAACCTCTGCTGGGGCAAAGAAAAATCAGTAAATGTCTTAGCAGTTATAAAGGGATGATATGACAAATAGGGATGGTGTGACAGATAAGAAGGAGGAAGATTCAAACACGTGGCTGATTTCCCCCATAACATATTTGTGGAATTCTGGCACTCTGCAGGAGGCTACAGAGCTAGGGTAAAAGCTTCTAAGAGACAGACTTCACTCTTGAAATGCTTAGGAAACAAAGACCCTTTGGGGAGAACCTTGTTTCAAAATGCTTCTAGTCTCTCAAGACATTCACCGGAGAACAGTTGAAGTTGTGGGGGACAGGTAGGCTGAAGAGCTGGTCTGGAACTTCTGAAGGACAGAGCAGGATCTCCTACAATCTGTCAGGGCTGACGAGATGAAGACTCTTAAGCTCAGAAACACAAGGCCAGGAGAGCTAGGCCCAAGGAACAGGGGCTGGTCACAGGTAGAGCAAGCTTAGTTAAACTGCAGCACGGGCCCAACACATCCCAATTTCTCGTGTAACTGAAGGAGCCAAGCCCTTACCCTCTCTGCCTAACAGAGAAAAGGGGGGACCTTCCCTCATGAAATATAACACTTGGACTCTCTGTGATATTTTTATGTCTAATCCTTGGTATAGGATATAAAACTAATAGACGTGATGAGGCAATAAAATGTGGGTAATGATCAAGGGAAAAGACAGATAATAGAACCAGGCCCATTGATTATCTAGATATTGAAAATAGCAGTCAAGAATTGTAAAATAATTCAGAGCATAAAGGGGAAGACAACAAAGGAACCAACGATTCCAATACAGAACAACAAATTATGATTTCGCTATGATTTGTGAGGGAGTGTCCTCCATCAAGAGAAATTATCCTGTTTCTCTCCCCCTTATATAGGGTGGTGGTAAGAGAAAGGGAGGGATGGTCTTTGGCCTGCACAACAGGACCAGGATCTCAAGTCTTGGGTAGTGAATGAGAATAAATCCAGATTACCAAATGCAAAATTCCAAAGAGAAGCCCAGGAGTATAGCACGAAGTTCAGGAATCAAGACCTGAAGTGTGAAGGTGAGTACTGAAGCAGTACCCTGATCTAACATCCAGTAAAGCAGCACACAGGAGGCAGTCTGGAGGAGATAGATATAAGAGGTATTAAGGAAGCAGAATCAAGAGGAAGTGGTAATCATTTGGATGAGTAGAGGAAGGAAAGAGAAGAATCTCTAATGTCTCCAAAGTTGGGTTACTGGATGAGCGGTTCCCAAACAGGAAAAACAAAAGGGGCAGGTCTGATTAGCAGAAAAGAGTCTTGAATATAGGACATTTTAAGTGCCATTCCAATAGAGATATTTACTGCATTGTTTTACACACTCACCTGCACATAAACACACACATAAGTGAGAACTTTGTCAATAATATATATATGGGTGTCATCAAAGCAATAGTGGATAAGACTGCCTAGGGAGAATGTTTCAAGTGAAAAGAGATCCAGAGATGGAACCCTGAGAAATATTGACACTGAGGTGGAAAGGGAACTTGAAAGGAGGTAGGAAGAAAATAAAGCAGAGCAGTGCCACAGGGACTTGGAGGAAATCATGGCTTATGAAGGGGGGCACAGTGAAATGTGCAAATGAAAAGGTGTAAAGATAAGATTAAAACTTTAAGTAGAGTGCACTGGAAATTAGTAAGAGAAGATTCCTTGGACAAGTGGCCATGAGACTCAGCCCATTCCTAAAAGTTTGATTATGAAGGAAAGGCAAGGCATAGGTCAATTCTGGAAGAGCGTGGGGTGATGTAGGGCCTAGGCAGGTTTGTTTGTTTTGTTTTCAAAGTGGGAGACAGCTAAACATGCTTATATGCTGAGGAGAAAGATCTAGTCGCGAGCACGTGGCTGACAGATAACGTGGGAGGAGAAAAATAACGGCATCAGGTTCTAAAGGAGGTAGGAAGATACGGGATTATATTTAAAAATAGGTATAGCAGCACCTGGGTGGCTCAATAGGTCAAGCATCTGACTTCAGCTCAGGTTCTGATCTCACAGTTCGTGAGTTCAAGCCCTGCATTGGGCTCACTGCTGTCAGCACAGAGCCCACTTTGGATCCTCTCTCCTTCCTCTCTCTGCCCCTTCCCTCCTGGTTCCCTCTCTCTACCTCAAAATAAATAAATAAAAAAGAAATAGGTATATATGTGTATATATATTTGCATATCAGTAAGCCTATATAAGATAAAAATCAACTCTCTCCACGTGGGATTTTTAATATGGTAACATAGAATATAACTAATATTTTAAGTGGAGGTACTATTAATAGCCACATAGCACAACCCAAACCTACATGGTGACTTAAACATTTTATTTTGAAAACTGATTTTTCCAAAATGCTTTACTTTGCCTTCTTAAAATGTTCTGAACATAATTTGACCTTTTCTTGATGATTCATTTTGAACATCAGTCATTGCCCAATGCTATAATGCTGCCATGCCCTCAGGAACATTTGAGATCCTCAGGGCTGTTAGCCCAATACTAAGTGGTTTCAGACAGCTGTAAATTTAGAGATGTTCTGTCTTCCCACCCTGTCATTTGTCACTTCTCTGCTGTTGTCAGTGCGTCCTGACTCCCTGCTTCTCATGCGTTGCCCTCACTCTGTACACGCCTGCTGGCTGAGGACCTGACAGCAGCTCCCACCCCCCAACCCCAAAGCACAGACACAGAGTCAGGACAACTTGTGTAGCTTCTCAGGTGCCTTCACGCGGACCCGTGGCCCCAAGGATCTGGGCCTTCCCGTCTCGGGGCCCCCACGCAGGCTTCAGGTGGGAGCTGAGGAAGCTGCAAGTCTGACTTCTTGGATATAGGGACACACCTGGCAAGCCCCGCAGCTTGGATCGGCCTCCCGTTGGTCACCAGGCACTCTTCTTCCTCCTGGAGGTGGAGAGATAGACCTGAGTCATCAGGAGGCTCTCATGAAACCCTCATCTGCATATGGTCCTGAGCGACTGGGCACCTGCTGTAAATGAGTCACGAAACGACTAGTGTTTTATTTCTGTTTTTGTTTTCCTGTCAACGGGGCCAAATTATTTGGTCCCTGGTAGAAGTGGCTAGATTTTTATAGCTTCTTTTCCAGCTCTCTAGGAACCCGTTAACCCCTGACAGATTACCCTTGAGTCAGAAGCTTTATCTAACCCTCCTCTTCCTTTGGCGGAGCAACCTACCTGCGCGCATGTGCGCGCACATGTGCACGGAGGTAGAGGCAGGTGCTCATTGCTGTCGCTTCCCTTGCAATTGGGTCCGTACGTTGACATCCATATTAACTGCAGGGATGGTTTGACTCTCCTTTCTCTGGCTCCTTCCTTGTTCCTGAGGACTCCCATAGACAAGAAGGAGCTGGCATTCAGGGTTTCAGAATTATGAAGGAAACCACCACGTCACTCCGAAATATGCCATTTTGGCAGAGGATTATTTCGAGCTAAAGGCACTTGAAAAACAACGAGTGCAGGAAGGATGCTTCTGACCTTCCCTTTTCTTCCTAAAAGCAGATGAAACTCCCATGTGAAAGATGCTTTCCCGGGAACAGGAGAAAAGAAACATTCTTATCACCAGAATTGGGTAGTCGAAGCTGAGAGAATTCTGTACAGATTGTTAAAATGATTATTTCCTTCCTTTAACCTTCCCATAGTTTCTTAGTAACTCTTCCACAATTGTCTCTAATGATCAACCTAGTATAAAAGCATTTAGGTTTTGCCACTTTTTTGGGTCTTTGTTTCCTTACGAGCACTCCCATGTCACATAAAACATACTAAATAAAATGTGTGTGATTTTCTCCTGTTAATGTGTTTTATGTCAGTTTAATTCTTAGACCCAGCTGAGGACTCTGGGAGGGTAGAGATAAAGTTTTCCCTGTCTTTCAATTACCTTTGGAATATGATTCCTTTGCCTCTGGAGGAAGTGGTCAGATTTTTCTGTTTTCATCTCCTTTAAAATATCTAGTAAAACTCTAGATGCAGAGGCTTGTATAGTTGCACATCAGGCACAAACATGTAAGTGGAATCACACTTACGGAGGCACCTATGATGCAATCAAGGCTATTGGTAGCAACTGCCAGGGGGTTACTCGGCAGTCAGTTGTCATTAAATTATCAATGGCAAGTGTTGCTAGCCAATGCGTGCAGTGATTGTTAAATCATCAATAATGAGATCCTGGAGCCTGTAAAAAGTGAAAATAGTTTCCTGTTTCTCTCTCCCCAAAGCAATTTCTTCCCTTGGGTGTTACGTAATAAAGCTTTATGGGAGCAGTTGGTTATGGTGGTCAAATCTACTTCCAAGTAGGAGAGTGAAAAATTAAAATTCCTAAGAACCACTTACATTTGTTAAAAAAAATGATACCATGTTTTGTGTAAACAAACAAATATATAGATATATGGATACATATAGATATACATAGATATGTGTATATATAGATACATAGAAAATCCTTAAAAAAAATGTACAAAAGGGTATTAATCGTAGTTTTGTATGGGTGACGACAGAAGTACTTCGAAAAATATTGACTGGCTCTATAAGGAATACTTTATATACACTCACACAAAATACACTCATTTTAAGCATACAGCTTGAATTTTGACAATGTATACACATTTGTAATCACCAGCCCAATCAAGACAAAACATTTGTATCTCCCCCTGGAAGTTTCCTCACGCCCCTTCTAATCAATACCACCTCCCCCAACTGCTCTTTTGCAGCGCTTTGTACTTTCTTCCTTTTGCTTATCTGTGTATTGGAATGTGCTTCAGTGAACATATATCTTTTTTTAATAAAGAAAAAACGTATTTTATTTTCTATTCTTTTTAATTCCCAAATTTAATTAAGACTGTAAACGTTTGAAGATGCTCAATGAACCCCAAACAGAATAAACAAAGTTCAAAACCACATAAACCAAATCACTATATGGTTTAAGAGTATATACATATGGTAAAAACAAAGAAAAACAAACACGAGATTAACCAATATTCAAGATAGTGGTTACCTCTGCGGAGGATGAGGAATGTGGTCAGAGGGCAACACAAAGCTTCAAATGTATTAGTATATGCTGCAAAAATGTATTTTAAAAGTAAAAATATTTAAAACTGAATCACTAAATTCTACTCCGGAAACCAAAATTACACCATGTGTCAACTAATTAGAATTTAAATAAAAATTTGAAACAAAAAAGTTAAAAAAAGAAAAAAAATTAAAACTCTGATTGAAAATAGGAAAGAAATGCCAAAAAAAAAATTATCTATAAGGCGAAGTCATTTCAAAATTGATGGCTGTATTTCTCCCCCACAACATATGCATCAAAGTATGGGATTTCCATTGCCTGTTTTGCTCCCTGAACTCTAAAGGATTTCCCTCATCCACCCACCTACACACACCCTAGTCATTTAGCTGACCCAACGTTGCTCAGAACAACCCATTTCCCCCAAATCAGCAGCTTACCCCTCCCCTCGTGAATCAGTAGCCTCTAGAGGTTACAACAATCTTCTCACTCCAAATGGAAAAAAGTGAGACAGCCCCCTTTTTCAGAAGGTGGTACATATGTGACATTCATACCAACTGATTGTTTAGGACAATCATTTACATTACTCCTTTTCCTTCAATTCTGTTTGAAATACCTTCCAGTCATAGAGTGATAATTAAACATAGTGGAAGCTTCACACAGTCCAAACATAGAAAAGAGATTGCGTTCCTGAATGTCTCTCCTGCCGAACCATGGCAAACATTTTGAGACTATGGGAAAATGACAAACAGTAGTGAATGAACTAGACAGGATCTTGGGATTAGGGGAATATGGTGCAGACCTGGGAAGCTGGTGACTTCCCTGCCTACAAATGCTATAAAAAGGATCCTAGACTAGCTATGGGGAACACAAGGCACTTTCATTAAAGCCAAAACAAATGATCAAATATTTATTGAACACCTGCCTGCCTAATATCCAGATACAAAGTCTTCCTTTGTACCAAAGTACCACGTACGCTTCAGATGATGCAGCCTAGAAACCCTGAGCAGAGCACCCAGTTTTATTTAGTTAACATTGCCCTAAGGGAGTAGGGAGACAATGTCAACTGCCTGCTTTCCTTGTGTAACAATGTCACATTTATTACTACTCTTCTTAATTTTCTCCATCTCACAGATGAGGAAAGCAAGGCTTTGAGGGTTTAAGTAGATCCCCGAGGCTGCTTGGAAAGTGGCAGAACTGGAATTTAAGCCTCCAAAGCCCTGCTCCCCTGAAGGGCCTCATGCCTGTTTACTCTGTAAATAATGGCAGCAGTGCCCTTTAGTCTGCTTGTTAATGTTGTACTGAAAGCATTTGCGAAGAATTTTCATGCACATTGGTAGGGTTTATGCCTGTACTTCCCCTTCCCTGAGAATATTCCTCCTGATTTCCTTAAGTGTGAGATAAAGTAAAAAATGACTGGCTTTTATTAGTCTATTTGTTATTGAAAAAACACTATCACCATGGAGAAAGGGAGCAATTCAAATAAATGGCATTCTGTATTCCTTTACTCTATTGACACCAACCTGTTAAACCGATTTCTTCATGGAACCAAGTTGTGGTTTGAATGCACTACAGGCAGAGCTTTTGCTTTTCCCTCAACCTCTGGAGTAATAAGATTAATTAATATAGTTAATATTTGTTGTTCTGATAGTTTAAAATGGAAAAGGGGGAAATTTTGTATGTGCTAGGCACTAAGTGTTTTACATAGATTATCTCATTCCTATTATCAACAGTCTTGTTCTCCAGTTTAGAAAGTGGCTTAGAGAGGTTAAATAATTTGTTCAAGGTCACACTGCTGGTAATTGCTCAAGATCGACAGTCAGGTTTCAAAACCAGGGCTATGTGATTTCCGAGCTGTTATACCGTACTATGCTACTTCCCAAATTTAACTGGGCTCTGAAGAGGTAGCATCCTGAATTCATTCAATAACGCTAACATATTTAATATTTCTTTCAAAAAGCTTCAGAAGAAATGAGGAAAAACAACAAAAATCAAGCAATGTTAGAAATAAATGAGTCAAGTGCAAAGAGAAGAAAGGGAGACCAGTTAACAAGGAAAAGGGCATGAAAAGGGGTTAGGCCAGCAGGGATCTTGATCTCTAACCACCACTGCCTAAAGCAGGGAACTGTATTGATGCTTCAAAGGAGATTCAACAGAGACTGATGAGACATTTTAATTGTTTGGCTGGTGTGTGGCTTCTGAAAGACTTTTGTAAAGAGAAATGTCAGGAAGGGTGGGAAGAATGATACTAAGGGATGGACTTTTAAAGTGATTAATTGGAAAGAATGGCATTCATTTGTATGTCTAAGTGCTGGCAAGATGGATAAGAAATCATTTTAATCCCTTTATGGTGCTGTCTCATATAGGCCTGGTCACAGAAGGTTTAACAACTGGTCTAGATGGAGCGTGATTCTAATAAGGTCATAGCCATATAGGCCCTTTTGTAATAGAAGACATCTTTTGCACCTGACCACAATCAGCTGGCCACCTGCAGGATAGTGGTGACAAAGGAATCTCAGTGAGAAACTGTGTGTAAATCCATGATCATCATTACACAAAGGCTTGTATTTATCTTGCCAGTGTTCAGTGATGGGATCTTTTCATGGTACAGAAGCAAATATTTATTGAGTACCTATTAATTTAGAAACGAATTCCTGGTAGATTGTTCTTTCTTTTTTAATGTTTCTCACATTGATCTTTTCCTGTTTCACTTGTTACCATCTTAGGTCAGGACCTCGTCTCTCACATCAGGATTATTGTCAGATCCTGCTAAAATGGAATAGAATAGAAATAAACTGTTTTAGAATGGAAGGGACATCATTTAGTCTAAGTCAGTTTCAAGGCTCAGATCTTATCAGAGACTAACTTCATTTTTTCTCAAGTTCCCAAAGCAGATCATCTTCTTGAGTTGAGCCTAACTCCTCATGGTTCTCTCCTCAGGTCTGCCTCTGAGACTTTGCTCATACTATTCCTTTCTCCTAGAACATCTTTCTTTCCAATTCCAGCTGTCAAAATTCCATCTGTCCTTGAAGAGCCCTTAATTTCCACGTTTTCAATGAATCCTTCTTGGCTCTTCTAATCTTCATTAATTACCTTTCTCTGAACTGTTAGGGAAATTATAATGCATCCCTTGACTTAGTGTTTAATTATAGAATTTCAGCATTGAAAAGGACTTTAAGATCATCGAGTTCTACCTCTCAATCTATGTGTGATTCCCTCTATCACAGCCTTCCCAGTAAACTTTTGCTCTGCACTCAAACGCATGTCTAGGCAGATCTTGCCATCTTTGCATTCATTCATTCAACTCACATTTACTGCACACCCAGTGCTCCAGACAGGGCACAAAAGACAGGGAATTTGACAGTGAACAGGATGTAAAACTCCACTTTCCCTCATGAAGATCATATCACTTAGTGACAAGTGCCAAAATAAAATAAATAAAGGGTGTTGCATTAGAGATGCTAACTTAGGGTGGCCAGAAGAGGCCTCTTCTAAGAAATTACTTCAATGCTGATGGCCTCACTGATGAGAAAAAGGCAGCCATGTGCACATATGGGAGAAAAGTTTTTCAGACAGCAGGAACAGTAAAGGCATGCCTTGAGGAATGGGGGTGAGTTTGGAGAGTTTGAGGAAGAGGAAGAATGGCAGTAGGTGAAGTGCAGTGAGTGGGTGGGGGAAAGGTGGGAGACTGGCTGGAGAGTGAGCCTGGGTATATGCTGTAGAGCTCATGGGTCAAAGCAAGAGGTTTGGATAACACAGCTTGTATTTAATTTGAGCTGAATATGGCTCACTCTATTTTCTGTTCCTTTGTCCTGACTCTGCCTCTAAATGTCATAGGGAACAAATGTAGACTATCCTCCACAGAATATATATTTGAAGAAATCTATCCTGTCCCCAGTGAGTCCTTTTAGGGATAGACATTCCCATTTCCTTCCACTGTTCTTTCTGCTGTCTCAGGAACCATACTATTCCGGCCAACGTCTTCTACTCATCCTCCACTCTGTGTTCCTTATAACAGTGATTATCTAGGTCACCAACACATGATAGAGGTTGTATATTTCCTTATCCTTTCTAATACATGTTCCACTCACACATCTCAAGATTTTATTAGCTTCTTTTTCTCTTTGCAGCCAGTTATAATGACTTTTTGGCCAAAACCCCTGGATCGTTTTCTATATCATCTACTACTAAACTGTACCTCCCCTCAACCTATACCTCTGTGATGGCCATCGTGCAGGGTTTTTTTTTTAAATTTGTTTTAATATTTATTAATTTTTGAGAGCGAGACAGAGCGTGAGCAGAGGAGGGGCAGAAAGAGAGGGAGACAGAATCTGAAGCAGGCTCCAGGCTCTGCGCTGTCAGCACAGAGCCCAATGCGGGGCTCGAACTCACAGATTGTGAGATCATGACCTGAGCCAAAGTCGGACACTTAACCGACTGTGCCACCCAGGTGCCCCCTTTTTTTAATTATTATTATTCAAGGGAAGAGTCTTATATTTATCTTTATTGTGTTTAGTATTACTTGGTTTAACCCATTACACCAGCCTTTCAAGGCCCCTTGGGAGGCAATTTTATCTGCTGGATCTGCTATTCCTCTTACCTGCTGGTCATGTACCAATTTAATAAATGTATTTTCTGAATACTCACCAAATTCATCTAAAAATGTTTATGGAGCAAGGCTAAGCAGAGGCTTAAGTATAATATTTATGGGGGCAGAGACTGTCTTCTTCATTGTTCCTTTTGCCCATCACAGGATCTAGTACAGAGTATGTTTGATGGAATAAATTGGGAAAAGTGCTTGGATATAACACCATGAACCTCCTTTCACACTGACACAAATCCACTATTACCACGCTTTGAATAATGCGTAAGTTCAATGGACTGTATTCACATTCACCCAATGTTATCATCTTGACCATAAGGATATCAAGAGCGACCTTTGTTTTGTTGCTGCTCAAGTATATCATACCTGTTGCAATCTTATTATCCGCTGGTCTTAGAACTTTTGTAGAAAAGGGAAATGACCCACAGAGAACCTAGTGCATGCTCACACCTGCAGATTGTCTAGTTGATGGCTTTGTAAGTGCTTAAAATTTGGCCCTTTAAAGAGGCACACGGAAACATTCTGGGGATTATGTTTAAGAACACATGTTCCATCTGATTTTGTATATTAAAGTGACATTTGTCTGTCTTCTGTGTTTACTTAATGTTCTCTGGTCTTTCAGTCATTTTCACTGTGATTTGTTGAGCTTGGAAACATGAACTCATTGTAGGGAGCTGTGTGCTCTCTTAAGATTGCTTTGCAGAGGTCTTGATTTAGTTCTCCCTCAGCACTTTTTTTTTTTCTACCTTTTTAGTTTGAATACCAAACTAAGCATCTTTACCAAAAAGACAGAAATAAAAGGTTTTTGTTTTTGTTTTTGGCATTCACAAACTCCTGTTAATTCCAATGTAAATTGTGATTAAATGTAAGTACAAAACTTTTTTTTTGTTAGCCTTACCATTTTTTTTTTGCAATAAGTTTCATAGTACAGTTTCACATAATTCAGTGAACAGATTGGTGCCACTTTAAAGAATTTTTCTTGTTCAATGGGCTTTTTCTCCCATGTTTTAGATGTACCTGTTATAGAGGAGATTGGTAGAAAGCAGGCTGTGTAATTACATTGTTCTCTCCCTTTCTTCCTCATGGAGAAATCACATAGTCAGAATTTCTTTTTGATGATTTCTCAATCTCTTGAGCTATATATCCTTTTAGAATCTTTTGCCATGGAACCATATTATTTTCTGTACCTCAATCTCATACTATCTAAACTTGAACTACATTCAACTTTTCTTTCCCTGATGATCCTCTGGGGACACTTTTCTCCTGGGGCACCATTACTTTCATTTCACCAGCAAACTCCTCCTTGCTTGCAAGTCTTAGGTTCTGAGTTGAAACTTCTCTGGTCATTTCATCTCCTCTTTGGGAAATGACATAGTGTATTTAGCCAAAAATTAGCCAAAAATTGTTTTAGCTGAATGAGACTCTTAGTAAATGTCCAAATATTTGAGACTATAATCAGTACTCTTTCTTATTCTTCCCTACCAAATCCTTCCTAATTCTTCCTGTGAATGTACATTTGTCATGTTGTGCTACAATCTCAAGTGTACCTCCTCTGTAACCCAGCTTCTGTGTTAGTGTGTAAAACATCTGAGATTGTGGGACTTTGAGAGTTGTTTAATGACCCATTTCTCAGTCATTATTTTAATTGAAATGATTTGACACTACATTCACAACTGTCATTCTTATTTCTATATAACTTAGATGAGAATTGTTTGCCTGCGAGAAATAGGTACGTATTCAAGCCAACTTAAACTAAAAATGGGCTAGTTAATGGGAGAACAGAGTCATATGTCATAGAATATGGGACTGGGAGAAGAGCTGGGCTCCACAAGGAACTCATCTGACATCTGGACATTTGGAATTGATATCATTCTGTGCTCCTTTGATCTTGAGGTGAATTTGCACCCTTCTCTGCTTCAGCAAGCACAAGGCAGACAATGGTGATCTGATCTCCAATGGACATGACCCTCCAGATCAAGTGCTCATACCCCAACACTCAGTCTTGATACCCCTACTTCAAACTCTTCTCTGAATCATATTGCCTTGGAATGCCATGAGGCTTATTTTCTTTTGTGTCACAAGCTCACTCAGTCCAGTCATTTGGAGCTGGAGAGGAAAGGGTTGCATGATATAGACTGGGGAAAATAGCTTTTCTAAGAAGCTCACACCTAAGCAGGATGGGAAGGCACAGCAGACATTATTTAGAATTTCGATGTCAGGATTGCCATCTTCCCCCCTAATTATTGCCATATGTCTATTTCTGTGTTCAATGTCTTTTCTCTGGAATTACATTAGGTAGTTTCCAGCCAAACACAACCTAACACTTGTTTGTAAAGTACACTCCCATCTTAGACATGAGTCTTTAATTCCAGTATTTTATTTATTTTTTTTTTTTTAATTTATTTTTGGGACAGAGAGAGACAGAGCATGAACGGGGGAGGGGCAGAGAGAGAGGGAGACACAGAATCGGAAACAGGCTCCAGGCTCCGAGCCATCAGCCCAGAGCCTGACGCGGGGCTCGAACTCACGGACCGCGAGATCGTGACCTGGCTGAAGTCGGACGCTTAACCGACTGCGCCACCCAGGCGCCCCTAATTCCAGTATTTTAAACCATGGTTTAGAATTTAAATTTCATTCATCGTTATCTCCCATATCCTCCTCTTCCTCCCAAAGGGAATCAATGAAAACATCCCCTATAATCTCAAATGTTTCAGTTTCCTTCCAATGACATTATAATTCTGAAGATACTCCCCAGTGTCTCTATAGGAATCAGCATGACTGGGTAACAAGCCTCGGCATATGCTTGAGAAAGATAGTGATACTAGTTTCTTTAGTCTGTTGTAGCTGCTTCTACCACATCACAATCATGCTACACACAATTGTAGCACGGCATGGTAAATGTACTTTCACAGGAAGCCATAGGAAGGATTTGATGGGAAAGAATAAGAAAGAGTACTGACACAGTTTCAAATATTTGGACACTTACTAAGAGTCTCATTCAGCTAAACCACTTTTGGTTAGTTTGTGGTTAAATACACTATTTTATCTCCCAAAGAGGAGAAGAAATGACTAGAGGAACTACCAACACCAAGCAAGACACATTCTTTCCTCCCAAGGTCAGTATTTGATATTCTTGAACTACTGAGGCTGTTCAATTCCTTTCCAGCATTTTTTCCTCCCTCAAGGAAGGTCTAGTCACTTCTCTGCTCCGCTTCAGTGGGAAGCACATCGTTAGTGTGCATTGCCAGTGGGCCAGCAACTTCTTTGTTTTCTCTCTGTCACATTCTTATACTCTTTATTGTACAGATTCTGATTTTGATTCTCCTCTTCTTTAGATTTTTCTTTTGAGCTTGAGATAAAACCACTTTTCTAGAAGGACTGGATTTACCTTTTGGGGGAAGCTCATACCTTAGTGTATATTTTCAGTCCAATAGAATTTCTTATTCAATTGACCTTTGCTTTCTTTTTTTCATTTTCATTAATTCCTATCTGTGCTGTTGGATTAAGATATGACCCTTTTCACCATTAAAGTCAGGATCTTGTACTTTTTTTTTGTTTGTTTGTTTTAAGTAGGCTTCCTGCCCAGAGCAGAGCCCAAAGCGGGGCTTGAACTCACAACCCTGAGATCAAGACCTGAGCTGAGATCAACGGTCGGACGCTCAACTGATGGAGCCACCCAGGCACCCCAGGATCTTATATTTTTAGTTTCTCTTTTAATCCTATTTTGTTGGAATTATTTATACTCAGATACTTTATGTGAGAATAAAACATATTTTTCAAATCTCTTCATACATTCAAGCATGTAATTTAGCTAGCTAGTATTCAATAGGCCTTTCTTTAGCTTATCTTTGCTTCTGACGGGAAGACAAACTTAGCTTTTTCTCTGCTTTTCATTGAACTAGTGCCATCATGTCCCATGAATTTTGGTGGTATTAAGACATCATATATATATTACCCTATATTGCATCATTTTCATTTATTGTCTCTTGGAATATAAGTAAAGAGCATAGCCTTAGAGTTCAGATAGACCTTCTATAATGTTGGGTAAGTTACTGAAGCTTTGTAGACCTCAGTTTCCTTGTCAGTAAAATGGGGATAATGATTCCTACTATGTAGCATTGTTATGAAGATCAAATAAGAAGATGTGGGTTGACTGTTTACTACATAGTAAATGCTTAATAAGTGTTGGCTTTAATTATTGTGATTTCTTTTGTTAAATTGCAATTTTCTTGAAATTGAGAACTATATTTCAAATTTTCTTAAGCAGTTAGTTCTTACTACGAGTTTATTGCTGTTTATTTATATAATAGTCATATTTAGGGATAAGAACTCCCAAAATGAAACACACTAGAATTAAGATTGTTAGATTTGATTATGGCTTCTTTACTGACCCCAATTTGGTGGGTTGTTTTACTTCTTTCTCCTAATCTGACTTAACAATTTTTTTTTGAAAAATATTACTCATTTCTAAACTTCCTCTTGTCTTTTCTAACTTGGGAGGGAGATTCATATTCCAATTCCACCAGTATTTTTAAGTGTCAACCCCACCAGGCTTTGTGCTAGGTGCTTAAACATATCTACACATTGTTTCATAGATGAAAAAACCAAGGCTTAGAGAGTTCAAGTGAATATCCTAAGATCATATGATTAGTAAGGAGCAACTGCAAGAAAAATAAATAAGACTTAACCATAAACCAGTGAGAGAACTCTAAGAGGAATATGACTGAGTAGCATGAGGTACAGAGAGAGATTTTTTTTCTTCAACAAGGGGTGAGTAGAAGAGTCAGAGAAGTCTTTGGGAGGGAGATGAAGTTAATCTAGGAGATGTTCAGTCAACCCATGAACAGTCAAGAAGATTTTTTTCTTCCGTTTCTTCAATTCTCACTTGGCTATGTATAATGATTTATGCTTATGGCATATAATTGCCAAGTAGATAAATTTTCACTAAATGGAAGATAAAATGGTGACCACAGTAGAAAAGCATTTTATTTGATGATTTGTGACTATAAGTATACTCACAGGCTTTTAGTATATAAAGAATGGATCTAATGGAAGAAGACCCATTGTCAGTGCTGAAAATAATGGTACATATGTCCTTTCACCAAGTTTAGTTACAGTTCTCATAGTACAAAACCAATCCTTGAAATGCATGGTAAATATGCTGATTCTGGGTACAAATGAATCCTCCATTTCTGAAGGCTTGGTATGGGCTCCGATTTAAGTCTCCAATGCAGGTCCAGCGATTTTTGGTCTTCTTTTGGGAAACACACCATTTGGCATGATCCTGGTAAGAACTGAAATAAGAGTGTCCAGATATCTTAATTGCTTTGACATTGTAGACATGGTAAGGAAGGGAGCAGTTTGAAGGAAGCTCTTGGCTCTTTCGCTGCCAGGTTTCTGTTAGCAAATGCGTCTTCAACCGTTGAGCCATCCAGGCTGCAAAGATGTCTAGGGTTTACAGGGAGAAAGATAGTGAGGTTAGTATTTATACTTAGATAAGTCCCTGAAAATATCCTCAGCAATGGAAATCATCATTCACCCCTGATATATGGATGTCACGAGCACAATAATAACAACATAATTGAGATAGTGGATGGGAGAACATTTTGTTAGTGCTAAAGTGTTATGCAAATAAAAGTTCTTATCACTAAGGTGATATTGGCGTTTAAAAATGTTTTCTGTTCCACACAAACAAGAGGGCAATATATGCTTTTGTCTTGAAAAGATCTTTAGACAGAATGAAGCTAGAGAAGTAACCAGGGGCCAGCTTCAAGGGCTCTTTGCATATCATGCCAAAATGTTTGGATTTTCCTGAAATCAAGGAGAGAATTTAAAAAAAAATTAATGTTTATTTATTTTTGAGAGAGAGACAGAGTGTGAGCAGAGGAGCGGCAGAGAGAGAGGGAGACACAGAATCCGAAGCAGGCTCCAGGCTCCGAGCCATCAGCACACAGCCCAATGTGGGGCTCCAACCCATGAATCATGAGATCGTGACCTGAGCCGAAGTCAGATGCTCAACAGACTGAACCACCCAAGCGCCCCTCAATGGGAGAATTTTTAGAGAAATGTTAGTGGAAAACTGATAACAGAAGCTGATTTTTGATCATAAATATCAGTTGGGAGGCAATGTGCAGGATGAATTGAGAAAGGTGTATTAGATTGGAGATAGGGAAAACACAGGGTTGTCACAATAATTGTGACAATAAACACAGGCATGGACTAAGGCAGTGGCATAAAGTTTGGAGAGGAAAAGATAAATGTGAATGTTACTAAGGACCTAGAACTGATTGAATTTGATGAGTTGCTAGAGCAGTAAAGAAAAAGGAGGGATCTAGAGTCCTCAGTTGACTCTGCAGAATATAAGAAAAAGAATAGATTTGTGGGCAATAATGATGAGTTTGGCACGTTGAATTTGGCATGGCTATACCACCCCCAGGCAGCAATGTCCCACCCACTATTGAATACTGCTGGCTCTGTCAGTCCAGAGGTCTTGAGAATCGCCTGAAAGCTTATTGGAATTGCATAGAATGAGTATATAGAATGAGATAAGGAAGAGTGGAAGACCACGTGGCAACCCAGTCACCTAAGGAGTAGGCAGAGGAGGAGGACCTAGTTAAAGAGACTTAAGAGAAGTGGGAAGAAGACCAAGAGACTGCACACTCCCAAAAATCAGGGAGGGAGAGTGTTTCAGGAAGAAAAGGGTTTTAACAGTGCCAAATTCTGCAGAGGCTATTTCTGTCCTGTTGATTTTTGGATCTCTAGTGCCTAATACAGGGCTTGGCAAGTGGTAAGCATTCAGTAAATTTTATCTAGTATAAAAAGAAGGAAGGTAGCAAGAAAGGAGGGAAGACAGTGAGGTCAACTAAGAGGGTCACTGGTGACTGGGGAGAGATTGGAGTGTCTACAGACAGAGATGCAAAGACTACAGTGAAGGAGCATTGAGCAAGTGAAAGCCCATGAAGAGTCTTTAAAATTATTTTTTAATGTTTATTTATTTTTGAGAGAGAGAGAGAGAGAGAGAGAGAGAAAGAGAGACAGAGCATGAGTGGGGGAGGGGCAGAGAGAGAGGGAGACATGAGATCTGACGCAGGTTCCAGGCTCTGAGCCTTCAGCACAGAGCTTGACTCAGGGCTCAAACCCGTGAACCACAAGATCATGACCTGAGCTGAACTCGGATGCTTAACCCACTGAGCCAGCCAGGTGCCCCCTGAAGAGACTTTTAGAAAGAAATTTGGAAGAAAAGAAAAAAAAAAAGATATAGGGGATCTAGAATTGAGGGAAGATTTTTAGGAATATTTGTGTGCTAAGGGGACCGAGCTTATAGAGTGGGAAAATTGAAGTAGAAGAGGGAGAAGAGATCTAGTGTTTGAATCAAAGTATTCTGAGACTGGGATAGGTTCCAAGGCACAAGAGGTGCACTGCTTCTGTTGGGATAAAAGGAAACTCGTGAAAAGGAATAAAAACAGATAAGATTGTTGAAGGTGTGTGTGTGTGTGTGTGTGTGTGGTCTTTTTAGTCACTGAAAAAAATGTTTTTAAATTTATGTTTTGAGAGAGAGGGATCAGGGGAGGGGCAGAGAGAGAGAAGGAGAGAGAGAATCCCAAGCAGGTTCTACACTGTCAGCATGGAACCCAATGCGGGGCTTGAACTCACAAACTGTGAGATCATGACTTGAGCCAAAACCAAGAGTTGGAGGCTTAACTGACTGAGCCACCCAGGCGCCCCAGTCATGTTTAAAAGATGTTTATTTATTTTGAGAGAGAGAGAGAGAGTACTAGAGCGAGCCGGGGAGAGGCAAAAAGAGAGGGAGAGAGAGAATCCCAAGCAGGCTCTACACTATCAGTGCAGAGCTCGATAGGTACAAGGTTCATAGGATCCGTGAGATCATGACCTGAGCTGAAATCAAGAGTTGGATGCTCAACCAACTGAGGTGCCCCAGTGCCCCTTTTTAGTCATTTTTAAAAATACATGTATAACTGGCACACAATGTTACATTAGTTTCAGGTACAGAACATGGTGATTCGACACCTCCGTATGTCATGCTATGCTGACCACAAGTGGAGACACCATCTGGTCACCATACAGCACAATTACAATACCACTGACTATGTTCCCTCTGCTGTACCTTTCATCCCATGACTTATTCATTCCACAAACTGGAAGCCTGTACCTCCCACTCCTTTTTGCCCATTTTGCCCATTCCCTCCATCCCCTCCCCTCTGGCAGCCACCAGTATGTTCTGTGTATTTACGGGTCTGTTTCTGCTTCCGTTTGTGTGTTCATTTGTTTTGTTTTTAAGATTCCACATATGAGTGAAATCTATGGTTTTATCTTCCTCTGTCTGACTTATTTCCCTTAGCATAGTACCCCCTAGGTCCTTCCATGTTGTCACAAACAGTAAAGTCTCATTCTTTTTATGGCTGAGTAATATTCCATTGTGTATACACACCACATCTTCTTTATCCATTCATCTATTGATGAACACTTGGGTTGCCTCCATATCTTAGCTTCTGTAAATAATGTTGCGATAAACATAGGTCTGCATATATCTTTCCGAATTAGTGTTTTTGTTTTCTTCGGGAAAAGGCCCAGTAATGGAATTATGGGATCACATGATATTCCTATTTTTAATTTTTTGAGGAACCCCCATACTTTTTTGGGTGGAGTGTGTTCTTGAGGTGGTTTCTCTCTGGTGATCTCTGTTCTCTCTATGAAGGAAAAAGAGAGGCTGAGAATGAGGAGGCAGCGTAATATAAAGGACTTGAGAGTAAAAGAGTCTTAAAATAGCTGCTTAGGGAATGGAAAAAAGAAGGAGACAACTGTGGTCCTGTGCCCAACAGAGGCTGGGGACTGCAAATTTTCACTGACTCCTGGCTTGGATGGTTGTGAGATATTTCCCTGGTTGGATCAGCAATTGTGCTATTCAAGCAGAGCAGGCGAATGTTTGGACTAATTTGACTTCCTTTTTCCCTTTCCTTCCTTTTTCCTCCCTTCTCTTCTACTTCTCCATCCCCAAATAATCAGAATAGTTCTGCTATACAATCCAAAGTGAGTCCAACAGCAGAGTCATATATTGTTTGATCATGGTCTTTCATACCGTCAAGAAAAGAACCAGACTTTGCAAAATGGAGGAATTTTTGGCCCCGGGCTGACTGAAGTGCAGTGAGGTGCCGGTCAGGGATCTCTGATGAGCTGGATCTGGAGCACAGCTGGGGCATATGAACGAGCTCCTGGTGAAAGATGGCTGGGATGGAACAGCTATAAATGTTTGGGTTACAGACCAAGAGCTGAGAATCTGAATGGAGAAACAAAGAAAAATTGAGAATTAGGATACAGATGGAAATACTTGTTGATACTATAGATCTTGTGTGAATTAAAAAACACAAAAACAAAAACAAAAGTATTTCTTTTTTAAGCCAATAGCCTTCAAGTCACTTTTGGTTAAAAAGTATTTTTGGCCATTCCAGCTTGGGATCTTAAAGGAAGATCATCTGACTTGGAGCTGTCAGGTTGGTGGCCTACAGGCAACATGTAGTCAGCACATTTATTTACTTCATTATATTTTGAGAGAGAGAGAGAGAGTGCACATGCACCCGTGTGTGAGCGGGAGAAGGGTGGGGGGAGGAGGGAGAGATTCCCAAGCAGGCTCCACACTGTCAGGGCAGAGCCTGATGTGGGGCTTGATCCCACAAATCGTGAGACTCTTGATCCAAATCAAGAGTCAGAAGCTCAACTGACTGAGCCACCCAGGTGCCCCCACAATTATTTTTTATAAATAAGATTGAGATCATATTCTCTTCCCAACTCTCTCACATCCTCCCACCCTAGATTTCTAGTTTCTCTTGAAAAGTATGGATATCTGTAACCATTAGGTCTGCTTTTCTGCAGAGCCACATTGCAGAGCTGAGACTTTTGAGGGGAGAGTCAACATCCCTGTTTGTCTCTGTCCCCACTGCCCATGCAGCGTTGCTTGCCTGTTTCACCCATTTTTGTTACCTGCCAGGCCACGCTAGACATTTGAAAATACCACCCCTGATCAATTTCAAAGACTTCTTTGGTGGATCAGGAAACAAAGGTCTAGTAAGTGAATCTCCTCAAGGTCTCACCATGGCAACGCCCATGTTAGAATCTAATAGAATCTAGGTAACAGAGTGTTAATGAATAGAGAAACGGATGAAGTAATAAATTTATTCATACATTTCCAAATCCCTTCTTTAACACTGCTATCTCTCTCTCTCTCTTTTTTTTTTAACATACTCTAATGTTACCTATTGCTTCAAACTGGTTGTACTTAAAAGTTATGCAGATGCCAGATTGTCCATGTCTCCTCCCTGTGGGTGGATAATCATAGCCTTCTTCAGGAGCTGGAGGAAATCTGGGGATAGAATGAATCAGCCAAAATCCCTGCACTCGGTTCCACAGCAGTAAACCTACCAAAGATACAATTAATAAAGGTAAATTAGAAAAATAAAGCTCCTTTTAAAGATAGGGTTCAAAGCTGTAACATTTAAGCCCATTTGTACTTCAGGCTAATATTTTACTCTGTTAATAATCACAAAGATCATGCTTGCTTTTCAAAATTTCAAAACTAACTTGGGCACACATCACATTGCCCCATTACTGATAATAAGCCACCACAAAAGAGAGCCAGGACAGCCACCCTGTGAAGAGTTAAGAGGAATTTCGTGTTGAAACCACAAGGAGAATTTGTTTTGGTGGAAGGCAAATTCGCTAAATTGGAATTTGACCTTGTTAAACTACACAGTCACCTGGTAAGCTTCACATAATGAGTTATCTTTACCGCTAAGCAGCTAAGCTGTTTTCAAAAGCCAGCTGAAAAAGAATTGAAAGAGAAAGTATCAAATGAAGAAATGTACTTGCGATAGTTCATTGTAAGACACTGATGGTCACTTATGTGTAGAAGAGTAATCAACTCCACAAGCCCAAAAACAGAGACAGAGAGAATGAAAGAGAAGCCATGCCAAAATGACCCAGTTAATTGTGTTTAGTGAAAATTTCTAGAGCAAAATGACATGAAAACGGAAAGGAAGAAAACAGAAAGATTTTCATTTTGTGTCATGGCAAAATGAATCCTACCCAACAGGCATCAGTGACTATTTCTGTGTTTATAAATACATCGGGATAGTTCTGGTAAACTGACTAGACTTTCCAGTTTGCATATAACCATGCAAATATGAAATTATTCATGTTTACCTTATTGTTAGAGTGGAAACCACATGCTTGCCAGTTATTTCTTTTGCAAAAAACACACTTGAAGAAAGCACGCTATTGGTCTCTCATTCCCTGTGTCCAGGTGGAAAATGTCCAATGTTCTGTTGCCAAACAGAGCTGGATGACCTTCAGGGGCCCTCTTCTGCCCAGATGAATGTACTGTTGGCCTGAAATCCTAACCTCCTGGTACCAGTGCCACCGGATGTCAGGGCACCTGTTGCCAAAGAGAACTCCTGCACTTGACATGGGGTCCCGTTCCCTTTGTGGTCTTTTTCCCAAGCCCTTTTAGCAACGAACAGGGTGGGGGTTGTTAGAGGAGAGGTTGGAGAATGTGGTGTATTACCAAAATTGCTGTGTTCCAAGCAAATAGGACCATCAGGAGGGCAACTTGGCTAAATAAAAAGCTTTCATTACTCATGATATTTGACAGCCATTACAAATTACGTTCTTAATCGGAGGTGGCAAAAGTGGCAGCCTACTGGCCAAATCTATCCTGCAGATACATATTATTATTCTCAGAGAATATTTTTAAAACTTTGCGTTCATTGCCAACATTTAAAAATTGGGGAGATTTTCCACAAATGCTAATTTTCAACATCTCCTGAAAAATCGCATCCCTCCAAAGCAACCTGAGTACTACCTGTACCTTTTCACCAAGCATGCACCCTCTGGTTCTTCAGTTCCCTGCTAGTTTAGTCCACCTGGCTTGCTGACATCCACTTGCCTGCTTCTGAAGCCATTTGAGTTTGGGACCTTCTTTTTTTTTTTTTTTTTTTTCTTTTTTAAGTTTATTTATTTATTCTGAGAGAGAGAAAGAGTAACTCCTCCTGTCAGTGAGGAGCCTGATGTGGGGCTGGAACTCACGAACTGTGAGATCGTGACCTGAGCCGAAGTCGGCCACTTAACCGACTGAGCCACCCAGGCGCCCCTCATAAATATGTTTTAAAATACATATTATAGGAAAAGTGAGTAGAAAGGATTAATGAGATTATCTAATGGGTATTAAAATTACAGATTTTTTTTTTTTTTGCTTACTGGCATTTTGAATTTTTAAGTAATACATATACATAGTTTATAGAAAAATGCCAAAAATTACTATAATAAAATTCTTAAAATATATTAACTATATATAACAAAAATTACCAAAATATAAAAAATATATTTAAAAGTACTTTCCCTTTTTTTTTTTTTTTTATTAAAAGTACTTTTCAAAAACGTTTACTTCAAAAGGAACTATACACTAAAAAGAGTGAATTTTACTCTATGGAAATTATACCTCAATGAACTTAACTGAAATGTGTACACACACACACACACACACACACACACACACACATGCGTGCGTGCACACACACAAACACTATATAGATTGGCTGGTATTCCCAGTAGAATTCTGGGATTTCTGCTATAGAGCATATATTTTTATGTTAAGAAATAAAGTAGAATTTGTGAAAAGGAGATTTCCAAGTGAAATTATATAATTATAACCTGTGATATAGAAATCAAGAATTTTGATAGCTCAGAATAAACCATTAAAAAGGAAAGCTATTTTTTCAGTGTGGAAAAAAAAAGAATATTCAAGATAGAATATTTAAGAGAATGTTGATTTCCAGTAGAAAAGACAAACCAAGAGCCTTTGTCATACCTTTAGTGTGTCCATACTTTCTGCTGTAATTCACAGATGTAGGGACTCCATCATTGTATATTAGATAGGCTGTGTTGTTATTCTGCAGGAGCACATTAGGGTTATAATGATGTAAATCTTACGCTCATAAATGCTCGCAACATTTCTACCAGCTACCCAGTCTGCAATACAGAGCTTTCATTAATACACATGAGAAATCATCCGTTATCCTAATAGACAGCTTCCCCATCAGACTGAATTCTGTGACAGGCAAGGGAGGGAACACAAAGTCCATTCTTAACTGTGCATGGTTTCATCCTATGTGACAGGGGCCCTGTGCATCATGATGTGCATGTGAAGGTACTATTCCTATTTCTCTTGGCTGTTTTGGACCTGCGTTTCTCATTTGGCAACCACTGTATAATAAAGGAGTACTTAAATATTTGTTGAGGAACAAATATTTGTGTAGGAACAATCGGCCTAGGATTACACCTGGGTTTTTTTCCATTGATATAGGCACCATGGCAGAACTGGCTGTCAGGGTCTGCTTTCCTCTGCCTACATTGTGCTTCACAGCTTGGTCATAGTTTTGTGTTTAATCAGGATTCCTCATTCTCTGCTCCCACTACCTCCCTGCAGGGGAGGATTTCCCTTCAATTCATTTCTTAGTGTCACTTCACCTTTCTTGCTTGATATTTCCCTGCTTAGAAAAAGTAGTGAAATTGAATGTGTGATATTGGATTGCCTCTGGTAAGGCAAAATATGAGTAAATTTTCTAAACAGTTGGCCAAATCTCTGAGTAAAAATGAAGCTATTATTTTGATGGTATCTCTTTTGTCATGTTTTGGAAGCTTGCTTGTATTTATTCTGTGTGGTTCCTTTTTGTTTGTGTCACGATGCAGTGATTTTTACTGAAGCCAATAATATTGATATTAACAAAAATCTCAGGGACATAATTAAAAGCAAGAAAGGAAAACTCATCTCCTTAAAAAAGGCTCTTCTTTTTGTCTCAGGAAAAAAAAAAAAGCCAGTAATTGAGTTGTTTACAACTGCTTAATTATTTGAGGTAATCTAAAACCTTTTTCTTTTTTTTTAATGCACCGTATAGTCCGTGTAGCATTCTCAGCTATTATATTTAGAAATATCCAGGAAAAGAAGCTGTTTTCTTAGCCTCATTTTCACAACTGACTATAGCTATTGTTGGCATTCATATTCTCTGCTGGAAGACCCTGACAGTTGTTCAATGAGCTGGCGTTGAATGTGGTCATGAGGCCATTGTGTGCCTTTGGCGTGCAATGCGAAGGGGCTTTGGGAAGAATCTTTGAGGAGCTTTATTCGTATAATAGACGAAGTGTATTATTCTAACCAGGAGTATAACAGCTAGCTAAGGTTAAATGGGAGGCAGCCCTAGTGAAGAAAGGCTCTCTGATAAAGGGGAAAGACCATGGACTTAAGGATAGGTAGGCCTAGGCATGTCCTTCTGGACAGCTTTGTTTCTAGAACACATAAGCTGGGTACTATTTTGACTACTGGATGTTGAACAAGACTAGTACAATCTCTGCCCCTAGTCTAGCAGGGAATATAGACAGGCAGGCACAGGCAACTACAATATAGTTTGATAAGCATTACTACGAAGGTGTATGGAAGGTTCTTATTGACAAAGGCAAAAGAAGGGAAACAATTCTAAATGTAACCCACGTATTGGCCTAGGTCATCTTGACATTTGAGATTTAAAGCCAGTTGCTGTGATCTTGCATTCTGCTTTCTGATAGAATCCCAGACCAGGAGGTGGGGGAGCTATGTTCTCACTGTCACTTCTGGCACACAGACCCAGCTTCCAAAGAACACCCGATCTCACTTAGGTGTCCCCACTATTGTTGTTCCTCTTCTTTTGGCTCTATGCCAGTCAGACATGGAAATCAGCCCCTTCCCTGTCATTTTCTTCCCAGAATCCCTCACTGAAGGCCTTATGTGTGATCAGATTTCACTGAAGGTACAAAACATGGGATGGTTTTACATCACCACCTGGCCTTGCCTCTAGTCTCTCTCTGGGTTTCTTATGCTTTTTAAATCCTAGCTTTCATCCACTCTTTTTTATTTTGCAGAGCATTTTAGCTCTCTTGCCCTCCTAGGCTCTGGGGCCACTTTTGTGCCTCCAAAGATCATTATTATATTCCGCCAAAGTAAGAACCATCTGTCCCAACTAAGGTAAAAGACAGAGGCTCTACAATGTTGCTCTTTCCTTTCTCTCCCGGTGGGGAAGGGAACAACAGAAGTGTTTATTTTCTCACTAATGGGTTGTGCTCCCAGCCTCCATCCCCAAACTTGGAAAACAGAAGCAGCTGCAGGCAGTTTGGACTTTACATAATAATCTATTAATTGAAAGCAGGGTTGCTGCTGGGTTTAAATAATTTTTAAAAGCACCTACAACAGGGCTTGGTCCATCACATGTACTCAAACACTTTTAAAATACATTTTTACTTTGTAATTTGGCTCTGAAGGCTGGTCTTCGTGGCAGACGAATAAAAACATGAGTATTAGTGCACACAGTGACAGCTCTCTGCACATTTTGAGTAAATACTCAGATATGCATGTGCCGCAGCGCTAGGATCTAACACATTATTGTTGGAAATCAATTAATTGACATATGTAAAGGCCTAGCATACCGTAAGTGCTGAGTCATTTTACACATTTACCTCTCAGTGATTGTTAGGAAGGCATATATGCGTGTAACTGAATATTATTGTATGATTTTCCTTGTCACCCCTGGTTGGGAAGCAGTATCTTGCCACTGAACGGCAGATGGTGCCTGGATCATTGGGAGACTGCCCACATTGAGCCAGCAGGCCTACTTACCTATGCCTCTTTGGCTGGTTAGCGCATTGCCTGATCAAGTCCAGATAGCAGGTTTAATCTCCACTCAGGCAAGTGAGTTCTAGGGCATCGAACTACAGCCCTAGCTCTCAACCTCCTACTTGGAAAATGATAAATGAAAAGGAAGACCAGGTAGAACCCTTCGTTTTGGCCCCCAGCACTCATCACCACCATGGCATAAGTAACCCATACTTCGTGGTGTATTAATTGCTGATCTGTATTGCATTATAATGGGAGAGGGCTTCTTGCTATTTCTATTAGAGGTCTAAGACAGCAAGTACGGAGTGAATTGGCAGAGTTTGGCAGCCAGAAGGCTTCCATACGTAGGTAGTTCACACCTTACCCGGTGATGCTATGGGATATAGTGCTGAATGTGCCCATAATCTGGCATCGCTGTAGAGTCTGATGACATATTCCTGAAGGTCTAAGATTGATTCGGATTGTGTGCTAGCTTACTTCAAGTTGCTAGGATTAGGGGTTAGGTAGGTTCGAAGTCAGAATCTTTTGGAAGCTTTAGATTCTGTTTATGCATTTTATGTGATTCAGATGAATGATAAACTGTAACATACCTCAGAGGCATATGCTTCATATAGCTGTTGTAATGTCCTTCCCAACACACTGTTGGTGGTATTCATTAGTTGCTTACTCCTCCTCCAGCTCCTGGTTGTAGAGTCTAGGTATAGGTACTCTAACCCCGTCTGTCTGCTTTCCTTGTCTTGCCTTTTAGGTAACTTATAAAAGGCAAACCTAACAAAGGAAATAATTATGAATTACTAACACTTAATGACAGCTTCTCTGGTGACAGCCACTGTATTAAGCGTCTAACTATATCATTTTACTTATGTTCCCTAAGTCTAACGAAAGGGATTTGCTCAGGATTTCTGTCTCTTTTCTCGCCCTTATTTTTCTCCTTCCCAGAAAGGAATGAGACTCTGACTGGACGTGTCCTAAGACATCAACTGGCCTGGTGGGTGGGGTCCCTGTTGTGGAAGCCCGTGTAGGTTGACAGTGGCTCTCTTTTGTTTCCACAGGCCATATGGCTGCACTGGGGAGAGAATGAAGCCCAGGCCTGGACTGGAAAGGCCTTGGATGTGTTTTTCTCTTCTGCCCCAAGTGCTTGGCACGCTCATCTCTTTGCAGTTGGCTGGCTGGGTCCGAGATTTGGGTTTGGCTTTCAGAGTAGACAGAGGCTCCCTTGAGTCTCTGGCCTAGGCCACGTTCTTTAGCTCAGTTTTTCAGACCGTTCTCCATTGAGGATTCAGGGCCAAGACCAGCTCATTAAGCAAGCATTTTGTTGTCCTTACTGTTATCTCCTTGTATATCTTCTTTGGGTATCTCACAGGGAGGGGAGGTGGTTGGGCCCGTATGGCAGGTAGGCACTCTTGGATCATGTAACCCCGGGGCTTCTCAAATGTGCTCTAGTCACATTTCAGGCCAGATCATTCTTTGTTGTGGGGGCTGTCCTGTGCATTGCAGCATCCCTGGCCTCTACCTATCAGATGACAGTAGTCCTCCTCAGCTATGCCAATCAAAACCGTTTCCAGACAATGTTGAAAGTCCCCAGAGGGCAAAATCACCCGGGTCTTGCCAAATACCTCTAATAGCAAAAATCCCACAATGAACCATCAAATACCCACAAGGAGGCAAACATTCTAATGCATTCACTATGACCACACGGTGACATCTTACACTGCCCGTGAACGCTTCATGTTATTCACTTGGTTCTAGTCACTCTTATGCTTCCATTTATTTACACGAGCTCTTTCCTGCCCTGTGCATGCGTTCTTACTCTCAGAACAGGGTCCTCACATGTGGCAGGAAACATAAAATTATTCTTTGGTGCTGACCTGATGTTGCTCTGCCCTTTTACTCTCACAGTGAGTTGTAGCGGCTCGAGACTGTGCCTCCCCGTCTGCTCAGCTCAACATTCTCTCTGACGGGTATTGCTGAGTAATGTGTCCATTCATTTGCAGCAAAAACAATGTTATGTATTGATCGCAATTTGGTCGCTCACCAGTGAAGGGTTTGAGAACCATCAGGGTCACGGCATATCAGTTGAAGACTAGTGCTTTTAAACATTTTTCTTGAGTAACCGTTTCCAGTTATATTCTGAAGTTTTCTCAGTCTGTTTGTAGCCCACACCTCCATGCTGAGGTCCAGATAAGCCTAAATGCAGAGATATCCCAGAGACTTCCAACTCCATATTTTTGAAACCAAGTTTATAATATTTCGCTCCAACTCTGCTCTTCTCCTGCAGACGGGGCACACATCCACGCAGTCAGAGAAGCCAGCAATCTGAAAGTCTTTCTTAACTTCTCCCTCTCTCCTACGACCCTCAGCCCATCTGTTACTGAGTTTTCTCAGAATGTTCCTTCCTCTCTATTTCTACTACTGTGTCTTTAAACGTTAAACTGATGAGGTCCACACATCATCTCATCTGTAATGCTGCAAAAGTCCTGGTGAGTCCATGACTCTAGACTGGTGTCCATGCAGTTGGCCTTCACCGTACCACCAGTGAGCTTTCTAAAATACAAATCTGACTACGTCACATCCCTGCTGGAAGGTCTTCGGTAGCTCCCTTTGACAGTCAAATTCAGACGCTGCAGCCCAACACACAAAGCCCTTCATTACCTGGCCCTCACCGCTCACTGAGCTTACCTCCTGCCATCTCCCACCATTCTCCTGAAGCACCAGCAACACTGTTCTTGAACCTTCTCCACTGCTTTTTGCCTCTGTACCTCCCCATTGCTCCCTCATTGGCTTGAGATGCCCTTGCATCTGCCTTGTTTTTCTAACCAGCTCACGGGGTGCCTGGGTGGCTCAGTCAGTTAACCATCCGACTTAGGCTCAGATCGTGATCTCACCGTTTGTGAGTTTGAGCCCCGCATTGGGCCCTCTGCTGTCAGCGCAGAGCCTTCTTGGGATCCTCTGTCCCTCTCCCTCTGCTCCTCCCCTGCTTGCTGTCTCTCTCTCTCAAAAATAAATAAACATTAAAAAAAATCTAACCAGCTCATAATTGTTCTTAAAACTTAGCTCAAAACTAGTTTGGGGGCTCATGCTCCCTAGAGGCCCCATCTATACCCTCACCACATAATTGAGCTCCTTGAGGGCAAGTGCTATGTTTCATTCATATTTGTATTTTCAAACCTCAGCACAGGGCCTGGCATGAGCTCAGTAACTGCTGAGAGACTGAGTGTCTCTGTGTTCTCAAGCCTGAAGTTTACACAAAGCTTGATGCCAATCGTAATGCTCAACCTAAACACCCTAATTAAAGAGTGAAAAAGCGATCAAAGCGTTAGAAGAATCCATAACCATAATGCAATGCTGTGTTGAGTCTCTTCCACAGCGTGAAGGAGGCCAAGGACCTACCACCCACTCCTGTGCTCCTGTGCTGCCCTAATAAACAAGGTTAACCAAACACTGCTGTGTTCGATCAAGCCCTCTTTCTCATTCTCAGAAGGAGAGGCACAAGGTCCCGTGTCAGAAAAAAAGCAATCTGCCTTCTCTCCTTTGCAAATCTCTGAAAGGATGTTGGAAGGGTCCTGTTAGGGAAGGCGCAATGCAATGAAAGGAACCTGCCAACTGACCCCCCACATCTGGGGCCACCGGCCTTGGCCCGCTGGGAGAAGCGAATCAGGTCCACCAGGCACTGCTTGGCAGCTTTCTCAGGTGGAAGTTCCTTCACTCAGGACCTCTCTGGATATTTGGTCCATGTATGTACTTTAATTTCCCTTCTTTTTAGAAGGGAGAGGGAGGGGGAAGACTCCTTGTGGAACTTTACAGTGAGCCAGTTTGCCTCCCATACTCTGGCTTTCTATTTGCATGCACAAATCCTTCCATTTCATTTACCTACCAATCCACGGCTTTGCCTTCTTCATTTCTGCACGATATTGTTGTCGCCTCCAGGACCCCAAAGAGGGCGAAGAAGAGCAAAGGAAGGGCTGTTCTTAGAAGTCTGGCTGTCATTTTTTTTTTTTTTTTTTTTTTTTATCTGCCACCTATATTCCACACCACAGCAGGAAACTTGCCCCCGGACGAGGAGTCTGAGTTTCAGGTCTCACTCAGGCTGTGCTGGCTCTGATGTTTTGTTTCCGTTTGCCTCTGCTGTTCGGGCATTTTCAGAATGGGGCGAACCTCATGTAATTGTGTGATTCTGTCACAACATGCCAGCGTGACTCCGGATGCCTTTGTGCTGACTAGTTTGCAAAGTCATCAAAAGTCCCAGAGAGGAAAATGGGATATACAGTTAACTCTTCTGAGGGAACATCATGTACTACGAAGTTCGGTGGGCAGGGAAACTCCATGTTGATAAGTAGAGGTTGAATTAAATGTATTTCACGTTTTCCCCTCACGATTAGCCTCTCTGTGAGTGAAAGCAAATGCTTGCAGTTCACACATGAAGCAGAAATGAGAAAACCTCAAGTCTTAGCAAAAATTAGGATCTATCACTTCTAATATTCTCAATCTTAAGTAAACTTTTCCTAAAGTGGACTTCAAAGGGTTGCCTTAAAGAGCAATTTAATTATGTTCTACGAAATATACATTCTACGAAATGTTAATTACATTCTACGAAATGTTTACGTATTGCCTCCACCTCTGGTTTTAGCCATTCAACTTGGTGCTCTACTTTTGAGAGGCCTTGGTGTCCAATTGGTTGTAATGCAATCGGGTAAACATATTGACCGCTCACCCTTCAGGTCAAATAAAAAATGTTACAAACATCTGTTTTGCCCAAACTATTCTTTCTCACTCTTGAAACTAAATTTGAAGTTGAAAGCCAAGAGAAAATGGCCTATTACCACAATGACTATAAAAAGGTGAGACCATTCTCTCTTTACAGGAGGGGAGGGAGGAGACAGGCATATGAAAAGGATTTCCTTAAGTGTATGATGCTTTTGACTCACTTCTTAAAGATGCTCTCATAATTAGGAGCACTTTACCAGAAGGACAGCTCTGATCTATCCCTTGGATTATGGATCTAGACCACTTAGGGACCCACACCAAACCGGCATCTTGCAACTCAGATCACTTCTGCGTTGAACTCGAATTGTTCAGGATTCAAGGTTCGTAGGAAAGGGAGGGCCTGAGGCTCTATTTCTCCTAAGACAGAGTTTTGTTTGGGGTGTCTGGACCATGTACCCACATTTTCCTGTGGTGCTTGCAAAAGGGGCAGAATTCTGGGTCTTAGCCCAAACCTGCTAACTCAGAATTCTCCCAGTTGGGCTTAGGAATCTACATTTTTTATAAAGTTTGTGGTGATGCCAGTGCACTCCCAACTTTGAGGCTTGCTGCCCTGAGCCAAGGCTGTACCTTATCTGACAGGTTTGCAACCAATCAAGTTAGAAAAAAACAAAATAAAACAAAACAACTTTTTTTTCTGATCATTCCTCCATGAGTATCATTTTGTTTTATATATGTTTTTATTGCGTTCAGAAAAAAAGATTTCAGCAACTGCAAACTTTTCATCAATTTTTAAAAATTTTCGTAGCATGAGGTTTATTTTTCTAAGTTAAAATGAAATAAAATTATTTTTATCTTGTGATAGCTTTTGGTATTACAATGGTAATAACTAAGTACATGAGGGTTAGGATTTATTGATGCATTTAGAGAAGATAAGCAACTTGTTTTCAGTTATGTAGACTAAAGAACCTTTGTTGAATAGGATATAAAGTAATTCCTATTTTCTCCTCATTGTATGCTTAGCACAGTGCCTGGCCAAAAGTAAATGATCCACAAATAATAGCTAAGATTGTTTTTACTATAACCTGAGCCCTTCCTGTGGTTGGGGGACATCTGTATTAGGATGCTATTTGCTAAATCCAATTTTATTTCAAAGTCTGGAAAAATGCTGTTAGGTTGCTTTCTTTCAGATGTAACTTTCAGGAAGCTTTCTTCTTATCTCTCCTTGTCGCTGACCTGATGGCGCTGATTGTCAGCCAACAAGCTTTATTATGCAATCACCAGGTATCAAAAGCTGTACTGAGGGGCTCCAAGGATTTCGACATTACCCTAAAGCCTAGATTCCAGTGTGTCCTGACTTTCACTAAAAATGGCAAAGTACTCTTATGGAAAGAAACTGAATTTGGTGGACGGAGAAAATGCAAACAGGATAGAATGGTTTTCACGTTACCCTCTTTTGAAGCCCGAGGAGCATACGATTACAAAAATACCACATATACCTTCACGACATGATTACCTCTAAAAATAGCAGAAAACCCCTTCATTGTAAGTTGGCCCAGTGTAGTGAACAAGGTAGAGTTCTTCACTTGGTAATAGGCTTCTTATTTTACAGTTGAAGGTTTGTATTCATTCATCTAGTAATTCTGGAAAATCTCAGTCCCGATCTCTTTGAAATTGTGCCTCTTCCACATTCTCTCTTGTCATATTGTCCTGGTACATTCTATGTCTCTTGCATATATTCCGTCTCCGGTGTCTTCATTAATCCTGATTATTTGGATCTATCTATCTTTCCGTTCTCAAGTTCTCTCTTAGGCAACATTAATCTGTTACTTAATCTATCTCTTTCAAATATCTAATTATTTCTTCAGTTGTGTTAAATCTGTTCCTTAATGCACTTATTAATGCATTAAGAAGTTCTTTGTTTTTTTTTTTGTTTTTTTTTTTTTTCCTTCAAATTTACTTAGGCTTTTTTCTGGTCTCTTGTTTTTTGCTCAAGGGAAGGTACACCCTTGTCTCAAGAAGGAGCTATGCTCAGGGGCGCCTGGGTGGCTCAGTTGGTTAAGCATCTGGCTCTTGGTTTCGGCTCAGTCATGATCTCACAGTTTGTGAGTTCCAGCCCCATATCAGGCTCTATGCTGACTGGAGCCTGCTTGGGACTCTCTCTCTCTCTCTCTCTCTCTCTCACTCTCTCTCACTCTCTCTGCCCCTCCCCTGCTCGTGTTCTCTTTCTCTCGAAATAAATAAATAAATGTTTTTTAAAAAGGAGATATGTTCACTCTTCTCTTTTTATTTCTGTAAAGATAGTAAAGATATTATTTTATATTTTGTGTTTGGTGATTCCAGTATCTAGAGCCTTTGCAGGTCACACTTCACTGTCTGTTGTTTCTGCAGCTCTCTCTCATGACACCTTGAAAGCTACCCTGTGTGCTTTTTTTATTTTTGGCTGTGAATTCGTATTCTTTGAAGCTTTATCTGTAAGAACTTTTTGAGATTGAGATTAAGTTGGGTTTTTCCACACCCTGGTCTATGCTGGCTTCATCAAAGTTTAGTCATCCTGTGAGGACTTCTGGAAGTCAGGCTGCCGGCTTTGTTTAGTTATTTTCAATAGCTTTTTGAGGTGTGATTTACATGCCAGAGAGTCTATCTCTTTAACTTAATGTTCAAACTTTTACAAGACCACTTCAGATACTGGATACAATCTAGAATGTGAAAAACCAAAGGAAAAAGTTGATACTCTTGTTGCAGGAGGAAGGGGAGGGGACTTGAATTATTTTGATGAAAATCAATGAGACAAGCAACATGATTCAGGCATTTGTAAAACAAAGAATTGTTCATGAAAAATGTTGTTAAAGGAAGCTATAAGTAGAATTAAAGGAAGAGGGTCAGAGAATTTTATTTTGTTAATTCCTACTCATCATTCATAGCTCTATGGATGCCAGTCCCTCCTGGAAACTATCTTTGATCTCTCTTAATCTGGTTTAGGTATCCCAGACTTTGCTGTATTTGTTCAATTAGAGCAATTATTACAATGTATTCTAATTACTTGGTTACTTTTCTGAGTCTTCCTCTCAAGAGCGAGGGTCAGCCAAATCTGGCCCACTGCCTGTTTCTATAAAGTTTTATTGGAACACAGTGACACCCATTCACTGATGTATTACGTATAACTATTTCTGCTATAATGGCAGAGTTGAGCAGTTGCAACAGAGACCATATGGCCCGCAAAGCCTAAAATACCAACTTTTTGATTCTTTACTGAGAAAGTTTGTTCTAGTGTATAACCCCTATCTAGTGTATAATGCCCTTGTATCAGGGCAGAACAATGTCTGACTGGTTTGCTATTGTATCTCTAGCACTTACCATGGTGCTTATCACCTAGAAGGGGCTGAATAAATATAGATGAATGAATGGATTAAATGAAAAAGATTTCAGAGATTTCTATTTTGGGGTTATGTGGAATTTAGGATGAATTAAATCTAATCAGATAAATAAATAAAAATGAGTAGGTAGGTAGGTAAAATCCCATTTTAAAGAACGTTATTATAATGTTTTGTCAAGGAGGCAGCTGGGTATAGTGAAAATAATCAGGCAGACCTGGGTTCCATGCCTGGCCCTACCTCTTACACGCCATGTAGTTTTGACCAAACTACTTAACCTCAACAGTATCAACTTCCTTTTCTAAAGGTGGCTCATGATCTGTACTTTCATAGCATACGCTCTCAGGATTCAGTGAGATACTGTGTGCATAGCCTGTGGCACATGACTAATGCTTATTAAATGCTCATTCTTCCCACCTTGTTTCCTTTTCCTCTGTGACACAGTTATTTCTTTATCTTTGCAGATGGACTAAAAAGGGTCCTTTGGCGATGTGGTTTTAAAGACCACAAATAAACTTATATCGCTCATGTTTGCAGTAGTCCTTACCCAGATAAAAGTCAGTGTTTGACTCAAAGGTAGCATCTTGTTATTGAAGACACAAAGCCGAATTTTCATTCTGCCCCAAAGGGCAGTCAGCCTTTCATTCTCCCTGTGCTTTTGCAATGTGAACAGCCTTGCCATACCCACGGAGTCCATGTGAGCTTAGAATTCCCCTGTAATTTTAACAAATGACTAAAGTTCCAGAAAAAGTGGTGGTTTGGGCAGGGGGTACCTCTGGGCATTGGGTAAGTTCAGCCTGGTACACAGTAAGCAGAATAAGGCTCTTCAGTCTCAGAAGGGCTCTTTTTCCACTGTACGAGCCTGCCTCTTAGCTATGTGGCTTTGGGCAGCTCACTTACCATCTCTGACTTAGTTTCTTTTAAAATAGCGTTCTTCCTCTTAAATTGCAGGGGTTTTTGTTTGTTTGTTGTGTGTGTGTGTGTGTGTGTGTGTGTTTGTGTGTGTGGAGTAGATAATTCAGATTCCAATGAGTGGAATTTAAAAAATGGCATAGGAATTCAAGTTTCTGCAGTAACATGGCCATTTCTCTCCTTCTGTTGGGATCAGAATGGTTCCCTTCTTTCTCTAAAGAGTGGGCTAACCATCAAGGGGGTATAGGGACGCTGCTTGTAGTGGGAAAGAGCGTGTCATTTGGAAGCAAATGGACTGGGCTCTCCTTTCCTACCTCTGTCACCTAGTAACAGCGTGACCTTGGCAGGACACCTAACCCTCATACCTCCCGCGGTCAAACTTGGATCAAAATATCCACTTCACAGGGTTCTTACAAAGGACTAGAGGGAATAATATACGCAAAGTTCCTGACATATATGAAACCCTCACTAAATGGTTGTTTTTATTTTCAAGACTTACACATTTGGAAAGAGATTCTCTTTCAATGTGTGCATTTCAGTAAAATTTTCTTCCAACTGCATTCTTGGAGGTCTCCATCACTTCTTTGCTGTGGAATTTCCTGCCCCCAATCCGAGAGGCTCCTGAGGGGTTTCCCTGGTTCAGTTCCCAGCCCTAAGGCTATTGGTGCTGTGGAGAGGCCGGTGAGAAAATTAGCATTGCCTCTGACATTTAGTGATGAGTTTCTCTTCCTTTGTAATAGGCAGAAGTATGAAAATAACTAAGCACCTGTAAATGGATTCTTCATTAGGTAACAGGTCACCTTCTTTCTACCATAATTATGCATATGACTTGTTTGACTGTTTCTGAAGCATCTGCTTGACAAATCCTTTTAGAGTCATACCCCCTTGCTAGCAAAAATAAGCCATTCTGCAGCTTAAAGCAACATGACATTTTCTGCTAGATATCAATATTTTTCCATCTGACATTGAGTAGATCCGAGGCAGCCAAAAAAATACCAGCTGCTTCTAAGGTTATGATTCACCGTTATTGTTCTTATCCTTATGTATTGTTAAGATCCACCAAAGAGATATTAAAATGGTTCGGATGAGTGTTTCTTTTTCTCACATTAGTTCAGCATCTTTCTCTGAAATCTTTTTGTTATGAATGCCCAAGAAAACGTCAGGCAAAGGAAAAACCTGGGCACAGAATTGGAAGAACTTCTCCAGCACATTCCAAAGACAGAGAGAGAGGCTTGTCTCCCTGCACAGTTCTTCCATCCGGACACGCTGCAACGGAGTTGATTTTTATGCCTGTGTGACAGGACCTAAATAGCTGTACCACTTCTACATTTCTCTCCGTTATGGAGGGAAGACACGAGGCTTACAGAAGCTCTTCAAAGACTTAAGAGAAAATGCTAGTCATTTTAAAATTTAAATTTACATGGGGTACTTGGGTGGCCCAGTCGGTCAGGTGTTCGACTGTTGATTTCAGCTCAGGTCATGATCTCACGGTTCGCGTGGGGCTCGGTGCTGACAGTGCGGAACCTGCTTGGGGTTCTCTCTCCCTTTCTCTCTCTGCCGCTCTCCTACTAGCTTTCACAAAATAAATAATAAAAATAAACTTAAAAAAATAAAATTTGAACTTACAAAAAAAATTTTTTAAAAAATCTTCCTTAATATTTTCCACCTCAAACCTATCCACTGGACCTTCTAGAAGTTAACAGATTCCTGGCTAAGAACCTCTCGTCCTGTAGCGATAACCACTAGCACTTTCACCATGGCCTGCAAATAAGAGAACACTCACTAGCTCATTACAGAAGTGAAAAATAAGATTAATTTAAAATCTCTGAGAGTTCTCTCCAGTCTTACTTGCAGATAAGTAATGATTTCCATCCCCTTATCTTTCAAGACATGTCTAAGAAAAAGGGAGTTTTCTTTTATAGAGCCTGGTAAAGATGCATTCCTTCTGATGTTCTATCCAGAGTTTTACTCTGGGAAATTGAGTTTCCTTTTGCGACTTTGTTTCCTGAAGCCACACAAGCCCAAAGAAGGACAACCGAAGTATGAAGGCAGAAGGACGCCTTATACTAGCAGCAGTCTTTCTGGATTGGTGTGTAACCTGGGGATTTCTCTCCAACAGTGATTGGAAGGACCCTTTGATGCAAAATTCGACATCTAGTTATTATTTATTAATGATAATGACGGCTAACATTTATTTAACACTTACTATTTGTCAGGCACTTTTCTGAGTGCTTTTTCTTTTTCCTCATGTTATCCTCACAGCAATCCTGAGAGTGGGCACTACTCTTATACCCATTTTATAGATGGAGGCATTGACCTCCAAGTACAGAGCTAATAGGTGGCAGAACAAAGACTCACTCACACCTGTGCTGCCTCATTCCAGAGCCCAGAGCCTACCCTCTCAGCCACCTGCCAACCCTCCAGATGAGAGCGACCTTTCATGGTATCTCATTGTGCAGCTATCATGCACATGGATCTCTGCACCATACCGTGCTTTATACAGGACAGAGTTCTGGCACCTGCTTCCGATTTCTTGGACTACAGAACTGGAGGGAGTCTTACTGGGGGGACAGCCTCATTTCTGGTCTGGACAGTTATCTGTTCTGTCGGGTCCTACCAAGAGACTTCCGGGCGTCCCACACCGTTCTTGTTCCCTTCTGCTCCATCCTCATGGTGACGTCCTTTTTCTTCTGACTTACTACCCAGCAAGTGTAACGACTCAAGCTCTGCTCCGGTCAGGAGCTTGCTGAGGAGTGGTGACCTCTCCTGCGCGCCTCGTGCAGAAACTCCGGGAGGGCTGCGCTGTGCGAAGTGCTCTGTCTTGTTAAGCAGGGTGAGCACTTTGTGCCGCATGGCTGACTCTCTCTACACTCAGTTTGGTCCTTCCTGGGCCTTTGTTCTCCAGTCGGCTGTGCCTGTGATCTCCAGGCCGTGGTGATCAGACGGCAGATGGCGCCTTCCCCGCTTTCCCCAGAAGAGGAACTTCCTGATTGGGGATTGAGTTGAAGTGGCAATTCCTGTATTGAAATCTTTTGGGTGTTTTCATGAACTATTCCGTGTCACCACGCAAGAGGTGGAGGTGGGGGTGCACCATTCATTCCTTCGCAACGCGTTTATTAAGCACCTATTTGTGTTCTAGGCACTGTGCTGAGCACTGGGGTTGCCGTGACAACTGAGAATTGTTCCCGCTTTCATAATTTCCCATTTTTGGACAAATCAAACACATGATGAGGCAATTGCAATATAATATGATAAAGACTGTGATAAGGCGATAACAGTATTGCCAGGGCATACAGAAGGGGCACCAGACCTTGAAGGGCTGGCTGATTCCCCGCGGGAGAAGTGGCATCTGAGACCTGAAGGATGACCAGAAGAAGTTAGGCAGGTGACAGAAGGGGTCGGTAGTTGGGCAGAAGGAAGAGAAAGGGTGTTCAGGAAAGAAGGAATAGCATATTCAAAGCCTACAGGCAGAGAAAGGCTGCCGAGCCTGGGCAAGTACAATCAGCTCGGGATAGCTGAAGCAGAGTTTGAAACAGGCTGTGGCAAGATGAGAGCAAAGTTAGGGATCTGAAGGGTGGCTGTCACTGAATCTTTCTTTAAAAAAAAGAAAATGCTTATTTGTTTTTGAGAGAGAAAGAGCCAGCAGGGGAAGGGAAGAGAGGATTCGAATTGGCTCTGTACTGACAGCAGTGAGCCCTATGTAGGGCTCGAACTCACAAACCGTGAGATCATGACCTGATTCAAACTCAGGCGCTCAACCGTCAGAGCCACCCAGGTGCCCCTGAATCTATGTGCCATGCAGGAACCACTTGCTTTCACAGACCGAGCTACCATAGCTTAGGTGTTTAATGGCAGTAGATAGGACTGAGAAGTAATATTCATGTGTATCCCGGGGCTGATGGACAATCTCGGAGACCTTTGGTTCTGGATCCTCGTTCATGCCATCCAGGGGCCCCCAGCCAGCCAAGTGCCTTCCTCCCCCAGGTGGAATTCCTTGTGGCTCAAAAGACACGTCACAGTCTTCCTCTGACTGCTGCCAACAGTGCTCTCTACTCTAAAAACCGGTGCCTTTACTCAAAGTCCCATCTACTGTCTCTGCTGGGGCTGTGCCCACAGTCAGGCCTGACGTGGCCACTTTTGCTGGGGTTGACCTCACTGCAGCTAGGTACTAGGAACCGAGTCAGCCCTTTCACCAGCAACTCCTACAAGTAGGGGTGGTTATCTCCATTTGTACAGCTGGGGAAACTAAGGACTCAGAGCCAACAAATTATTTGTTGCAAGCCACAAAGCTGTAGATGGCAAGATAGAGTTTGAACGTGGTCTGATTCCAAAGCCCCTGCAACCACAAGCAGTGACTCTTTCCCCATCAGTGTTATAGCTCTTATTAAGATCCTCTAAGTCTGCTCTTTGGGTTTTCTCATTGATCCTTTCCTAGAAGATGAGTCCCTCCAAAATTGGGTCAGAGGCTTTTAAGGGGCCTTTCCAAGAGTTGTCCCTTAAATCAGCAGCATGCCTTAACAGGAATGCTGTGTCCCCAAGACTGAAGACAACCTCCCATATCTCCCACTTTGCTTAAGAACATAACAATAATTTCTGATGTTGGCTAGTATTTTACCACTCCTCCCAGAGGATCTGGTGATGCTTTATGTAAACAAATTTTTAGGTAGCCTATGTGCAATTAGCAGGTGAGGTTCCTTCTTTGTGACCCTCCCCAGACTCTCACTGCATGTTGTTTTTCATTTACTTTTCTTTTTGTCACTTTCTGGCATTATCATCTTAATGTTCAATTTTGATGCTTGCCTCTTCTTTCAAACACCAGTAAAGCCCAGGGACAAATCTTATGAATCCTAGCAGTGGAGATGGATGTATTTGCTCGTAAGAGCACCAGCTCCAAATAAGTGCACTAATGAGTCAATCACCAGGCTTTTATTAAGTGTCTGTTTGCTAAAAGCATAGCTTTTCCTGCAGCCAGATGGCCTGGCTCTGCACTCCTGAAGGGAATCTGGACCCTGTCACTAATTACTCTTCTTCCCGGCAGCAAGAAGGGGAAGCAATTTTCAAATTTTTTTTAGTGATCATAGGGCATTTTCTCCAGAATATCACTCTGTATAAAAAAAACAGGATATAATTATTTTCAGTTAACATAGTCACACATTTTTGTAGAAGAATGGCAGTCTGCATAGTGGTTAGGAGAATAAACTTTGGAGCCCACGGATCTGAGTATGAATTGTTGGCTCTATCCTTTACTCGCTGTGTGAAGTAGAGCTAGTCACTTACACTCTGAACCTCAGGTTCTCCCTCTGTGAAATGGGAACAATATTAGTTCAGAGCTGTTCCAAGGATTGAGTGAGCAGTTATTAAATAAAACAGAGTAAATAGTTTGGTCCAGGAGATACTGTTACTATTATTATTATTACTTAATATTATCAAGAAAGCCATCTACCTGTCTGTCTTCAGGCGAGTTTGATATATTTTCATATGTTTCTTGCAATTCTCTTTTCTCCATAAAAGTTCCCGTTTTTCTTCAAAGGTAGGATAGGGTCTTGCTTTCATGAATACTCTTAACTCTCACCTTTTATAATTATACGATTAAATCAAGGCTTGAAGAACTTGCAGGTGACTTTTTGTTTTCATGTATCTTTCTTCAATACGATGACAGTGTTTTTTCATTGCAGAATGAGGAGGTGGAGTTTGTCCGAACCGGCTATGGGAAGGATATGGTAAAAGTTCTCCATATTCAGCGAGATGGGAAATATCACAGCATTAAAGAGGTGGCAACTTCGGTGCAACTTACTCTGAGCTCCAAAAAAGATTATCTGCATGGAGATAATTCAGACATCATCCCCACAGACACCATCAAGAACACAGTTCACGTCTTGGCAAAATTTAAAGGGGTATGTATCATTCTTAGATGCTGCCTGTCTTTAAAAAAATTTTTTTTAAATGTTTATTTATTTTTGAGAGAGAGAGACAGAGTGCGCGTAGGGGCAGAACAGAGAGAGAGGCACGGAATCTGAAGCAGTCTCCAGACTCTGAGCTGTCGGCACAGAGACCGATGTGGGGCTCGAACTCACCAAACAAGATTATGACCTGAGCCGAAGCCAGACACTTAACCGACTGAGCCACCCAGGCACCCCTATGTTGTTACCTATCTTGATGCAGAATTCACTAAACTATAACATGAGTATATCACTTGCTTACTGCAAGTTCCCTTTACTTTCTTTTTCTTCTTTTTTTTTTTTTTTTAAATTTTTAACGTTTATTTATTTTTGAGACAGAGAGAGACAGAGCATGAATGGGGGAGGGTCAGAGAGAGGGAGACACAGAATCCGAAACAGGCTCCAGGCTCTGAGCTGTCAGCACAGAGCCTGACGCGGGGCTCGAACTCACTGACCGTGAGATCATGACCTGAGCCGAAGT